>NC_134234.1:125095560-126345560 GCF_965152275.1 Natator depressus
GTCAACAACACTAAGAGTGAATGCAAAACTGAGCACTGAAAGTAAACATTACTTCTCACCCAAACTTATGTTTTACTTTTTAAGTGTGATTTTAAAAAGTCTTACCTATCCACCAGCTTTTTAGCAAATCCAAAATCTGTAAGCTTGATATGCCCTTCTTTATCTAATAATATATTTTCAGGTTTTAAGTCTCTGTAAACGATTTCTTTGGAGTGCAAATATTCTATTGCACAAATAATCTCTGCAGAGTAAAACAGTCCTGTGCTGTTGTTGAAACGCCCCATGTTGCGCAGATAACTAAAAAGTTCTCCTCCAGGTACATATTCCATTAACATGTATAAAAAGCGTTCATCATGGTAGGTCCAAAATCTGTAACAAAAAAGTCTTTATTAAATATTGAGCCAATAAATCATTTGTTAAACAAATAAGATATTCTGTAAGATGGTGTTGTTCCATAGTCTCAAGGAAAGAAGCGTTCTAAAATAATGCATAGTTAACTTGTGGATTTCATTGCACAAGATATCTCCAAGACCAAGAGCTCAGTAGGATTTTTAGGTGCATTTGACTGGTATATGGATAAGATTTCCCAGAGTTAAATCAGGTAGGGGAGAGACACCCACCCCTGCCTTAGACAGGGTATAAACTTTCACTCTTCAGGGCACAAGCCAACAACTAACTGGCCAAGCTTAGAAATAAAGCTTCACTTTGTAGGTAGGTTTTCCCCATAATTGTCTGTCATAGGGGTTCTTGTGCATTCCTCTGAAGCATCTGATACTGGCCACTATTATAGATACAGTGAGCCACTGTTCTTTATCTTTATCAGGACAATTCCTGTGTTCCTATATTGTATTCAACATAGTGCAGCCCAAATGAAAAATAAACAGTGATCTAAATTTGGAAAACTGCTTATGACAAAGTGTCTAAATGAAGAAAAATACACTATAGTCAAACCATTTTTTTCATTATTTAAGTCATGTCTTAATAGAAGTTTCATATCTCATCATCTTGCACTTCTATAGTGTCTTCCATTCAAGGTTCTCAAAAGGATATTTCACAAACTGGAATGTGAGCTAGTAAAGGATTATCGTCCTAATTTTAACTTTAGGGAAAGTTGGGAAGAGAAGTTTAGTGTCTTGCCAGAAGTTTGTGGCATAGCCAGAAACAGAACTCACATCTTTTGACACCCAGTCCTATGACTTAACCATAAGACCATCCTGACTTGCACAACAAAATTATGATGTGGATGTTGGTAGCTGCTGCACCAATGACAAAGGGACTAGCTTTAAAGAGACCCTCAGTCTTGACTAGGGCCTCTAAGCACTACTATAAAGAAACATCTGCTCCCAAATATTAATCTGACAATAAATACACCCATCCTACCGATACTCTTTCCTCTTTCAATTGAGAAATACTGCTTTTTCAGTAGTACTACTACACCCAGCAGTCAAAAACAAGCTATGCAACATGAGGAAATACATTCCAGCTCATTTAAGTCAGAAGGAAGAGAGAGGTTGATCAAAACATGCTGGTACTATTACGTACAAGTCAACAACTAATAATAAAGGCCGAGAGACAGAGAGTTTGTGTACATTTGTGTGTCTCACACACATACATAAGCATGCTTAGCACAATGGGGCCACACTCCTCAATCATGGGCTCATGGCATTAGACTAAAGGTAGTAATAATTAATAAAATAGCAAGTGTAAATTAGAAACACTGTCTCACAAAAAGTTTTGTACTGAACACAAGATCATTATCTAGCATATCCTAGAAAGTGAAGATACATTTGTTTCCACCCATAGTGAGCAGACCAAATACCATACTGGCATCCAACCTGTGGGCCTAAAGAGCAAATGTGTTAGGAAGAAAGTTTGTATTGGAGTATCAACTGAACATGTGTTCCGAGACACATCCTGCAATTTCTAAATGGAATCGTTCCCTTACTGCTTCTGCTGCATCAACACCACCCTACCCCCTGCCCACTGCATTGTAGGGAAAGGGGGAGAAAAGCAGAGTTGGCTGGAAAATGGAGATCCCTACCCACAAAAATTTTTTGTCAAATTCACAGGCAGAAAGTAAAATTGACAAATTTCTTCTAGACAGGCAGCAAAGAAGCCCTCGTTTCATTATTCCCTATGGGAAAAAACATTTCAGTTATGTGAAAAGGGTATTCTCCTGTCATAAATATTCTAATTTAACTCTAAAAAAATAGCTTTTGCTGCTCCATTACATCTGCTTTTCAGACAGGCTGCGGGAGCCCCAGGAAGAGTAGGATAGTAGCTCAAGTGGTTCTTCCTAAGTCTGTGGGAGACTTGAGCAAAGTAAGGCTTCATTCCCTGACACAGGAACCTAGAAAGCCTAGCAGAAGGAAAAATTGAGACAATGAGAACTAAACCAGTACAGCTCCCAATTCTCAGCCGCAGCACAGGTTAGCCTGGGGGGGAACAGGGCACAGAACTCTGGGCCATGCTTGATGATGTTAATGTCTTTTTCGAACAAGGATGTGAAGGGCTGCCATTGACATCTTTTCTCCTAAACAAAGTAAATCCTAATGCCATTGTTCTACCAATAAAAATCTCTGATAAACCCTTTCCACAACCAGTCAAAGAAGAATTGTGCTATGGAACATGCTGAATAAGTCAAACATGTATAGTCTGGAATTGAGAGATGCATTTTAAACAGGGCTGTCAATTATTCGCTATTAACTCACTTGATTAACTCAAAAAAAATTAATCACACGGTTTAATAAATTTCAATTGATATTCTATTGTTTAATATTTTGGATGTTTTTCTACAATTTCAAATATATCAATTTCAATTACAACACAGAATACAACGTGTACAGTGATCACTTCATATTATTTGATTACAAAGATTTGCACTGAAAGAACGATAAACAAAAGAAATAGTATTTTTCAATTCACCTCATACAAGTACTGTAGTGCAATCTCTTTCTCATGAAAGAACAACTTACAAACGTAGGGGTTTTTTGGTTACATAACTGCACTCAAAAAGAAAACAAAACTTTGTAGCCTACAAGTCCACTCAGTCTTACTTCTTGGTCAGCCAATTGCTTAGAGAAACAAGTTTGTTTACATTTACAGGAAACAATGCAGCCCACTTCTTAATTACGTCACCTGAAAGTGAGAACAGGAGTTCGCATGGCACTGTTGTTGCTGGCAGTGCCAGATATTTACGTGCCAGATGTGCTAAAGATTCATACGACTCTTCATGCTTCAGCCATCGTTCCAGAGAACATGCTTCCATGCTGATTGTTATACCAATAAAATAAAAACCAGCAGGATCTTATTAGAGGGGAAAAGGCAAAATACCACATTTATTGTGAATACAGAAAGAATCATAGTAAGCAGTTAGTTATAGCTATAACATTCCATTCAATTTCATATTTATTCACACATTCATTCATTCATTCATTCACACACAGGTTCTGCAAAGTTGTTATCATAGTTACCAGCCTTTAGAGTTGCTCATGCTAAGCCACTGGCCAGGTGGCCTGGACATGAGGAGGGAGCAGGGTCTTGTCAGATGCTCATCTGATGCTCCTGGAAGTTGGTTTGCAGAATCAGACCACAAAGGTCTCAATTTCTAGAGTCCATTTTTATAGGAATTTCTTCCTATGCCAGTCTATGGGAATTGCTTCATCATGCTGTTGCTGAATCAATCAGCAGACAGCACATTCCTGACGGCTCCGTGCTGCCAGATGTTATCTTCTTCTTTGGTTCTCCCATCCTTGAGGCTGTTGGGTGGATTCCAGTCTGCCCTCCGGAGGTCCTCTGGTTATTTCCACTTGACGCCTTCTTCAGCCGATGGACACTGGATTCTTAGGCTGGCACCTCCCTGATCATTCAGTTATTATCCACACCAAGCATCCATCCACATACATCCTCTATCTCTATTTTAATCACAATTGTTAACAAAGTGAGATGAATACAACAAAAGGGCGGGGAGTCTCTGGGTGCTGTTTCTGTTGTTACAGAGTATTGCTTTGAGTCTCTCTCTGTGTGAGTAGTAGTTGTTACAAAGAATTGCTTTGAGAACAGACTCTGACTTAGAATGTACTAACACAATTAGCAGCTTGCAAGTTTCACACATAGAGGGAAGAGAAACAGTACCAAAAACCAAGAGACCTCTTAATTAGTAATACCCTAGAATTTAAACTATGGGGAATCAAACTCATTTGTGATTTTAATACAGAACTACTTTAATATGATTCAACATGATGACACCAGTTAAAAAAAAATAATGTGTTAATTAAATTTGTGACTGAACTCCTTGGGGAAGAATTGCATGTCCCCTGCTCTATTTTACCCGCATTCTGCCATATATTTCATGTTACAGCAGTCTCGGATGATGACCCAGCACATGTTGTTCGTTTTAACAACACTTTCACTGCAAATTTGACAAAATGCAAAGAAGGTACCAATGTGAAATTTCTAAAGATAGCAACAGCACTCAACCCAAGATTTAAGAATCTGAAGTGCCTTCCAAAATCTGAGAGGGATGAGGTGTGGAGCATGCTTTCAGAAGTCTTAAAAGAGCAACATTCTGATGTGGAAGCTACAGAACCCGAACCACCAAAAAAGAAAATCACCCTTCTTCTAGTGGCATCTGACTCAGATGATGAAAATGAACATGCCTCGGTTCACACTGCTTTTGATAGTTATCGAGCAGAACCCGTCATCTGCATGGATGCATGTCCTCTGGAATGGTGGTTGAAGCATCAAGGGATATATGAATCATTAGAGCATCTGGCATGTAAATATCTTGCGATGCCGGCTACAACAGTGCCATGCAAATGCCTGTTCTGACTTCCAGGTGACATTATAAACAAGAATCAGGAAGCATTATCTTCTGCAAATGTAAATAAACTTGTTTCTCTTAGCGATTGGCTGAACAAGAAGTAGGACTGATTGGACTTGTAGGCTCTAAAGATTTATATTGTTTTATTTTTATTGTAGGTTTTTTGTACATAATTCTACATTTATAAGTTCAACTTTCATGATAAAGTGATTGCATTACAGTATTGTATTAGGGGAATTGAAAAAGACTATTTCTTTTGTTTTTTACAGTGATAATATTTGTAATCAAAAATATAAAGTGAGCACCATACACTTTGTATTCTGTGTTGTAACTGAAATCAGTATATATGAATATGTAGAAAACATCCACAAATATTTAAATAAATGGTATTCTATTTTTTTTAACAGTGTGATTAATCGCACAATTAATTTTTTTAATCACTTGACAGCCCTAATTTTAAGAAATTAAGCAAAACAGCAGCCATATAGACAAGAAGAGTAGCTCAGCAGTAGGAAATCGTCAAACCAGACAACTCATCTTTAAAAAAATTACTGGTGACGTGAGGCAAAATGTGGCCAAAAATGGAAGACCGGGATGATCTGAATGTGAACACCAGTTTGTTTTTTGTAGGCATCTCTTAAATAATTTAGCAAAAATTAAAATAAGTGCTAACAACTAATCCATAAACTAGTGAGGCTGGGAGTGTTCTTTATTAGTTTTTAAACTAAGGTGCCACTGACTATGAAAAAACAGTACATACTATAAGACTTAAAGAAGTTTATTTTCACTTAAAAGTTATTTTTTCTTTAAACAAATGCAGCATCAATAACTTAATTGGCTTACAAAAGCTGAGGCCAAGACAACATGCACTATTTTAATATGAAGTTAGTTCTTGGATCTTATTGTGGTTACTGGGCCAAGACTCCTATTCTGCATTCTTATAACCAAGCAACTAGTTGATATTAATGGGACGATCAAACATAGGGCTCAATTTTATTCCTAATAATTATTTTTCTGAAAGCCATAAATACATGAAGTTACAGTCAAATTCACTTAGTACACATCTTTGTTTCTATAAGATTAATTTTTATCTTAATATGCCCACTGAAGGTAGCATACAAGACTACACTGTCTGGCTGTTGCAACAGTATAAAACAAGCTTTTCCTAAACAAATGTCACATTTGAGCATGTAAATGGAGACTCAGAAGCACAAATTATTAATTGTGCACTCAAGTACATATCCAGGTGAAATTTTAGACACACTCTACAAGTTGAATTCAGGTACAAGAAGGAACAAAAAAGTAGATGTGGTATTATTTTTCATTCAACACACCTCTTTCATCCATCAAGTAAACATCTTGCATGTGCACAAGCACACACACACACACACACACACACACACACCTCTCCATTTTTCTCTCCATAATTAAATTGGCTACTAAAAATTATTTTGCTTCTGAGAACGATTATTCAAGAAGCATATTTAAATGTATATCCACACCAAGTTCTAATACATTTCGGATCTGAGAGATGATACAGCCAGTCGTCACTGTACAGTATGTATTTTGTGTAAATAACCAATATTCAGATCCCATTCCACCATATTACGAATGTGAGGGCTGTAAGTTTTACCTGTTTTTTAAAAAGAGAGAAGAAGATCCAATTCTGCTCTCTCCCTATGGTTAAACACATTTGCTCACATTCATTCCCTAGTACAGCGATTCCCAAACTTGTTTCGCCACTTGTGCAGGGAAAGGCCCTGGCGGGCCAGGCCAGTTTGTTTGTCTGCTGTGCCCACAGGTTCAGCCGATCGCAGCTCCCAGTGGCCGTGGTTCACTCCTCCAGGCCAATGGGAGCTGCTGGAAGTGGCGCGGGCCGAGGGACGCACTGGCCACCGGTTTCAGCAGCCCCCATTGGCCTGGAGCAGCGAACCGCGGCCACTGGGAGCTGCGATCGGCCGAACCTGTGGACACAGCAGGTAAACAAACCGGCCCAGCCCGCCAAGGGCTTTCCCTACACAAGCGGCGGAACAAGTTTGGGAACCACTGCCCTAGTACAAGGGTTGGTGTATTCTCTCTCCAAACTATCATGGGATATTCCTACTAACTTTATATATTGCAGGAACATTCAGAGATCCCAATCAAGATTAGGTCCCTATTGTTCTAGACACTGTGCAAACATACTACTGCTGGGGGAATTCTGTGCCAAAAAATTAAGAATTCTGCACACAGTATTTTAAAATTCTGCAAAATTCAGCATATTTTGTCAAAACAACAATATAATCACGCCTGGGGCTGACAGCAGGAGTCCCAGTGACCATGCTAGCCATGGGCAGGAGTGCTGGGGGTGGGGGAGAAAAGGGATTACCAAATTCTGTGCGGAAAAATAAAATTCTGCAAGGAACATGAATTCTGCATTGTGCAATGGTGCAGAATTCCAGAAGGAAGAACATACAAGTACCTCCTCACCTCATAGTATACATTTTAAGACAAGTGACATTCAAGGGGGGAGGGGGAAGAGAGAGACAGGGACACATTTTAATGTACAAACTGCTTTTTAAATTATTAAATAAAATGTCCGCTATCCTCATCTGCTCCTCAAACTCTAGTCACCATTAGCATTTCTAGTCTCATTTTAAAACTTTAGCTCCCCCAACCTCTCTAAAAGCAGAAGAGAATAATTTACCTGCTACCAGTAGCACAAGTTTGATTTCACCCCATAGAGACCAGATGCATTAGCTCTGCCACACTTATTTTCCATCTGACGCAAAAAGTCCTGGCATCGCACCATGCTAATGAGCCAGCCGTAACACTTTAATGAATCATTTTTTCCCTGTTTGAAAATTTCTCTAGAGCAAAGAGTATTGGTGTAAAAGCAAGAGAGACTTATTTCAGCTGCAATCATCCATGATCAATTAGTGGCTGAATGTTTAAATTATGCTCTTTGACCTCAAATGTCTAATGCTTTTAAAAGTAAATAATTGAGCCCATATGTCACTAGCAGACCTGGTTTCTGGAAAACTAAATTTTGGTTCTGCTTATGGATTCAAAGAATTCCAGTCAGCCCCTGTACCTGATTTGGATTCATTGCTTTGCTTGCATCATATATATCAAAGGAAGCCAAGAAGTGGTCTAGTTTGACTGGAAGTGTGTAGAATTAGTACAGCAATGCTGAATTATATTATGCTTTCAGAAAGAGGCAGATATGGATGGCAAACAAATATGGATTAATGAGGACTTCAGCTGCATTCATGTGTACACTCACTGGGAGCAGCCTGGCTATACATGTGATTTTACAAACCTGCAGTTTAAACAAAAATCCATCATTCAGACATTATGTATTTGCACTATTCCTGGAGGACTTGAGGTCCATAAATCAATTTAAAATAACAGTGAGAATCATTATGCTGTGAAAGATGGCAAATTTAGTCTCCCATATGTGCTTTATCCACAGTAAAGGTATATTAAAGGCAGTAATGCAAATTTTTTCTATCCCATGCCTGTTCTGAGGAAGTTACTACTGGATGTGTAGTAACTTATTGTGGCAATGTAAACTGAAGGGACATAAATTGTAGAGTGCTCTAAAGACTTGTGCTGTTACAGCCCTGGGTGGACCCTGCTGACATGCTCCAGAAGGTAGAATCATCTAATTTCACAGATAATGGAAATGCAATACAATGGGAACAGCTTGTAAACCTCATACTTTAAAGCAGGGGTGGGCAAAATATGGCCTCCGGGCCGGATCCAGCCCAACTAACATTTCTGTCCGGCCCACCAGGCTCTTTCGCTGCCCCCTCACGACCTCCGGGCCGCTAAAAGTCCTGAGATGCTGCGGGGCGCTCCTGGAAGCAGCTGTTGGATCATATTAAAGAAGTTCTGTATTAAAATCACAAATGAGTTTGATTCCCCATAGTTTAAATTCCAGGGTATTACTAATTAAGAGGTCTCTTGGTTTTTGGTACTGTTTCTCTCCCTCTGTATGTGAAACTTGCAAGCTGCTAATTGCGTTAGTACATTCTAAGACAGAGTCTGTTCTCAAAGCAATTCACAGAGAGAGACTCAAAGCAATACTCTAACAACAGACACAGCACCCAGAGACTCCCCGCCCTTTTGTTGTATTAACAACTGTGATTAAAATAGAGATAGAGGATGGATGTGGATGGATGCTTGGTGTGGATAAGAACTGAATGATCAGGGAGGTGCCAGCCTAAGAATCCAGTGTCCATCGGCTGAAGAAGGCGTCAAGTGGAAATAACCAGAGGACCCCGGAGGGCAGACTGGAATCCACCCAACAGCCTCAAGAATGGGAGAACCAAAGAACAAGATAACATCTAGCAGCACGGAGCCGTCAGGAATGTGCTATCTGCTGATTGATTCAGCAACAGCATGATGAAGCAATTCCCATAGACTGGCATAGGAAGAAATTCCTATAAAAATAGACTCTAAAAAAGTGAGAACTTTGGGGTCTGATTCTGCAAACCAACTTCCAGGAGCATCAGATGAGCATCTGACAAGGCCCTGCTCCCTCCTCATGTCCAGGCCACCTGGCCAGTGGCTTGGCATGAGCAACTCTAAGGCTGGTAACTATGATAACAACTTTGCAGAACCTGTGTGTGTGTGTGTGTGTATGAATGAATGACTGTGTGAATAAATATGAGATTGAATGGAATGTTATAGCTGTAATTAACTGCTTACTATGATTCTTTCTGTATTCACAATAAATGTGGTATTTTGCCTTTTTCCCTTTAATAAGATCCTGCTGGTTTTTAATTTATTGGTATAACACAGCCGGCTGCTGCTGGCATGTCTCTGCATGCCCCTGGCGGAGTGGGGCGGGCGGAGGCAGCTTTGCGCATTGCCCCCACCCCCAGCACCATCCTCACAGTTCCCATTGGCCAGAAACCAGCCAATGGGCGCTGTGGGGGCGGTGCTTGAGAGTGCAGGCGTCGCTCGGAGACCTGCTGACTCCCTCCCCCCAAGGGGCGCACAGATCCGTGCCAGCAGCAGCTGGCCACAGCCACTTCCGGGAGCGGCGTGGAGTCACGGCAGGCAGGCAGGCAGGCAGCCTGCCTGAGCCCTTCTGTGTCGGCAGCCGGGAGCCACCTGTGGTAAGCACCTCCCAGCCAGAGCCTGCACCTCGCACCACCTCCCGCACCTCAACTCACTGCCCCAGTCCAGAGCCACCTCCTGCACTCAAACTCCCTCCCAGACCCCGCACCCCTCCATTAATATAGTAGAAACATGCAACCTGAAACCCCAACGCGGGCAGAAACCTTGAGCCCATGGGCAGAATTGAGAGGACACAAGGATGTTGGGCCCCCAAACTACAGTGTCTTACCCACAGTGGGGCCATCCTGCGGGCAGCTCCCCCCTCCCCCCGCACACACACACACACACCACCTCCTCTCCCCCAGCCCCTCCCTCCCACCCACTATCCAGGTACTAGACAGGAAGTTGGAGCCAGGAGGTGTGGGGCAGCTGCTCCTCTGGCTGGTGGTTCCATGTAGTGGGCAGCCATGGCATTCCCCTGTCTGCTGCTGGTTCCCAGTGTTTGGCTGCTCCTCAGCTCCCAGTCCCCTTTGATTGCTCACGCAGCCGGTCAGAGCTGCCTGGGCAGCTCCAGGTCCAGCAGAGCCCTCAGGGAGTAGCCACCAGCACACAGCCCCAGACATGTGGGTGGCCTCTGAGGTGAGTCGGGGGTGGAAGTGGTGCTCCCTCCCTGTACCCTGCTGTGCAGAGTTGGCCAGAGCCCCACCAGCCCTTGCTGCTCCCTCCCTGCAAAACAGAAGTCAAACTACACCTATGCCCAACAGTTCCCACCCCTGGCCTGGAGTGCTGAGACCCCCCTCCCCAGGGGGCCTTGGAGTTTTCTAGCATGTTGATGGGGGCCTCAGAAAGAGAAAGGGTGAGAACTCCTGACTTAAAGGACACTATTTAAGCCAATTTAAAGTTTGTTGTTACTGAATATCTGATCCAAAAAATAATCACATCAAAGAAAAAGTGAAGGCAAAAGGAAAACTTACAATCTGATCAGAAATGGGTGATTGACCTCTTTCAAGACTGACTTCTCATTGTGTACATGTTGTTCTTGTTTTAGCCGAATGACATCCGGAATGCTCATTACTTTCAGGGCAAAGTAACGTTTGGCCATTTTTTCTTTCACCAGATGAACCCGCCCAAAAGTACCTGTGCCTGAAAATTAAACAACAAACGTCAAATGAACCAAACTTTTCTACAATTGTACATATAAGAAATGCACAAATGCAATGTTTGTCAAAGTAACAGTTCCTTCCCATTGAACTGGGGTAACTGAATTCCAACGTATCAGTATTATTTTTTACTTCTTCCCAAACAATTGTTTCCTTAAGAATATCGATTTACAGTCAAATTTAAAAGAAATAATAATAAATAATAATAAAGATAATGAAGTCTTGGCCTGTTTAAAATCCACTCATCCTTGCTTGTAGAAGTACTTCAATTTACTTCAGTGTCTTGTTTTCTGTAGGTAACTGAAGAAGGGAAAGGTAAGCACTAAAGGGAGCCAAGAAAAGGTGGTCTATACTATTAAGGACATAAATAAAGTGATATGAAAAATAAAATGAGACAAAAGAAGTACTAAATCTGAATTTAAAATATGGTACAACCGCGTGTGGAAAAATTCTCCCAAATTTCAGAAACCAGTATTTATTTTGGGTTAGAAGCAAGTAATAATGCATATTTTATTTAAAAGCAAGACCCTTCTTGTTGTCTTACTTCCATTCCATCAGGTACGGCACATGACCCTGATTGGGATTCTGTTTGCAATTGCAACACAGCCAGCCCCTCACAGATTTAATGACATCTTCAAAGCAATTTCTTATCACCCAAATATCAGTTCAACTAACTTGCTTGATATGTATAAATAAACTCTTCAGTTGTATATTTTGTTCCAGAATCCTACTGAGGCCTCTTCCAGACCTACGCTTCTATGATTCTACGAAAATAAATGTTTTTAGATAAATGTCATCAAGTAAAGGTGATTTTTTTCTTGGTTTCTCCCTTTCAGAATCATTACATTTTAGCACATTAGAAAAAGTATATAAAATGAAATATGTTTTACACAAACAAAATAGGGGTAAAAGAAAAAAAGGAGAAAATCAAATCTCAAAACATTGGCAGAATTGCGTAGTGCAGGTAAAATATAAAACATGGTCAAACTCAGATTTAATACGAAATTGTCTGTGGTCTTGTGTCTCCAGACCACACACACCAAAAAAGACCAACTTTTCAGTGGCACGTCCTCTTTTACAGACAGTGTATGCTAGCAATGAATCAGGGGTGAGGAGGAAGGACTCCTGTAGAAACACCCTCCAAAATAGGCTGCACTTCAGCCATCCATTGACCGCTGTTATTTACTGTATACCTTCCATTACTTCCTTATTAAAATTCATAGCATAAAAAGTAAATCCATCATTAAGTGATTTACATCCACAGATCTTTTTGCCATTACACACTTCAAATACACCTTACGCAGTATTACAACAACATTCTTAAAAAAAATTATAAAGCTTAACACCAATGTACGTAGATGAAGAGCTTTACTTTGCTTATGAGAGGAAGGTAAAGTTATAATTACTACACAATACTTGTGCTTGTACTGTCTGTTCAACCATTTTACAGCATTGACTAATTAAAGTTAACTGAGGACCTAAGTGAAATGACAAGTAAATATCTTAACACCGCAAATTATTTTAAAGAAATCAAGTTAAAAGGTAAAGGCATTTGCAAAAAATATTAGGTCACATGCCAATCTTGCAAACCTCTCTCCATAACTCCAATCTCCCTTTGACAAATTATAGTTACGGGACAAATTAAGAAAGAACAGGGTAAAATGACCAAAGTTAACACTTCAAACTAGCGTACTAAAATTAGTAATGACAAAATTCATTTTTCCCAAAGCTGCCTCAAACCAAAGAATGGCTTCAGAGTATTACCTGTCAAATATACTAATTGATTAATGTTTATATACACTGTACCAAAATTTGAAAAGGCCATGCTTTTGCATGGGCACGTCTTTAGATAAGGCTATAGTTAGAATTCAAGGATTCGATTTTTGTTGGCAAGCATCCATTATACCATATACGCACAAACTGATAACTAAATATCTCCATCGATAACTGAAATGCAGAGATAGGGAAAGTAAGAAAGACACTGCATGAGAACTTATTAGAGTTTGAGTTAAGGCTTTTTACTTTTGGGAAAAGAGGAACGTACACAAGAAGGATGGACTCCACCTAAACCAAAATAGAAACAGATGGCTGGTGTATGTAAAATTAAAAAGGCTGCAGAAGATGTAAGGGCTGGTGGAAAGCAGAAAGGTGCGTAGGAGCACATGATTCAGGAGAAGACATCCCTTAGGGATGAGTTCATTATAGGACTAGTAAAGAAGTTAGGAAAGACATTAGTAAACTACAGGTAGGAGCTAGAGAGAAACAGTCAAATGTAAAAGAGTCCCACTTAAATAGTACAGATAGAGGCAAGCAACTGAATATTGACAAAATACAACTGCCACAAGTCTAAATACTAAGAGGGTAAACTAGAGTGCCTGGCATTAAATGAAGATATTGATATAACAGGCATCAAGGAAACTTGGTAGAATGAGGATAATCAATGGGACATACTAACAACAGAGTACAAAATATATAGGAATGAGAGTAGGTTGTGCCGGTGGGAGGAGCGACACTACATGTGAAAGAAGGCAGAGTCAAAGTAAAAATCTTAAATGCATCAAACTTTACCATAGACTCTATAGATAGAAATTCAATGCTTGAACAGTGAGCTTATACCAGTATAAATATATTACCGAGCACCTGACCAGGGTGGTGACTGAAATGCTCAGGGAGACTAGAGAGACTACAAAGGCTGAACATGCAATAATAATGGGGGATTTCAACTATTGTCATAAGTGACTTGGTATGTGTCACCTTAAGAAGGGATGCAGAGAAAGTTTCTAGACTGCTTGTCCTGGAGCACATAAAGGCAGAGGCAATTCTTGATTAAGTCCTAAGTGGAATGCAGGATCTGGTACAAGATGTAAACATAAGTGAACTGTTCAGTAATAGCCATCCTAACGTAATAAATTTAACATCCTTGTAGAGGTTAAAATGGAAAAGAAAAAAAAAAGCCCACCACCGTATTAGCACTTAACTTCAAAAGGGGAACTAGACAAAAATGAGGAAGCTAGTTAAACAGACATTAAAAGGAACAGTCACGGGGTGAAAAGTCTGCAAACTGCATGGAGACTATTTTAAAAGACCATAATACAGACTCAAACTAAATGTGAACCCCCAACCAAAAACAGTAGAAAGACCAAAAAACCTTACCATGGCTAAACAGCACAGTAAAAGAGGTGGTTAGAAGCAAAAAAAGCATTCTTTTAAAAGTAGAAATCAAATTCTACTGAGGAAAATAGAAAGGAGCATAAACTCTAGCAAGTCAAGTGTAAAAATACACTAAGGCAGGCCAAGAGAGAATCTGAATAGCAACTAGCTAAGGACACAAAAACTAAGAGCACAAAAAACAACCCAAGGGGATGGATCACTCAAAATTGCTGTGTTCTGTTCATTTCCTCTGAAGCATCACTAGTCACTGCCAGAAGACCTACTGGGATACCGGGGTAGATGGACCGTTGATATGACCCACTATGACCGTTCTTATGTTCATGTGATGTTGACAAAGTTTTTTAACTGTTCAAACACATTAACTTTTTGAATCTCACTGTCACTAAATTATAGTCCAATCCTCCCCATTGTCTGCATGACCTCCACAAAATAATTTCTTGTAACCATGAAAATTTAAGTCAAAAATTGAAAAATGTTTAAAACTAATTGATATTATCCATCAAAATTATAAAAAGTAACAAAAACCAAAATCTTCCATGCCTAGCTACAGTTCATAGAGACAAATTCCAAGACCGGAAGGACCACTGATCATTAGTCTGATCTCCTGTGTAACACAGGCCATAAATTTTCCCTGATATAATTCTTAGAGCATATCTTTTACAAAAAAATTGCAATCTTTATTTAAAAATTATCTGTGACAGAGAATCCACAATGACCCTTGGTAAACTGTTCCAATGATTAATTATTCTCGCCATTAAAAAGTTGAACCTTATCTCCAGTCTGAATTTGTCTAACATTGACTTCAAATCATTGGATCATGTTTACCTATCTCGGTTAGACTGAAGAGCCCATTGTTAAATATATGCTCCCCATGCAGATATTTATACACTAATCAAGACACCCCTTAGCCTTCCCTTTGTTAAGCTAAATAGATTGAACTCTATCATTATAATGAATGTTTTCTAATCATTTACTCATTCTAGCACAAGTTGATAAGAAAATGGCTAATTGTGTGATTAGCAAAATGCATGTTTTGTGCATGCACCAAAACGGAAGCTCATTTATATATTTCAGTACTATCAGCAAGTTGAACTGAACTTGCACTACACTGATCTCCCAGGAATGGCCCACTGAAGACAATTGCCTACAAATGCAAAAGAGCCTTTATGGGGTAAGAACTGAGTTGTCTGTGCAGCTTACCAGCAACAAATGGTAAAATAAAATGCAGAATCCTTTGGCCTTTTGTTTGAGCTAGAAGCCCCAGTTTACCTTCCACACCACGAATGCAAGTCATTTTCAAAAATAATTAAGTATTCTCTGTGTGTTTACATACTTAACATATTTTTCTGACTCATTTAGCTATTTTTTCAAGTGTTTCTAACTGAGAACAATAGAGACAAGGCATTTGCTAAAACAAGCAACAATCTGTAAAGTATTCAGTTTGTTTTTAAAATTATCTTCAAGAACATGAAGTGCAAGTCACTAACCCAGTTTATAGCACCATATGGGAATTCAGCTGTACTCAGATACAAGTTTCAGAAATATGCAGA
This sequence comes from Natator depressus, assembly GCF_965152275.1. Taxonomy (NCBI): domain Eukaryota; kingdom Metazoa; phylum Chordata; order Testudines; family Cheloniidae; genus Natator; species Natator depressus. The sequence goes on from NC_134234.1 coordinate 125,111,313, forward strand.
CAAATTTTGTAGCAGAGTAAACCCATGAAAGGCTTTTGTGTCCAAACACAAAAGATTTTAACAAAACAAAACAATTTGTGGTCACACCTAACCTGAGTTACAGTGCCTTCATTTAACCACCAAAACTGTAAACAGAGCTCAGAGAAGGCTCGGTAACATATTGCAGTAGGTCATCAAGTTACCCTGGGAAATTTATCATGTGATTAAATCCCTTAATGCGGTCACATTATATGACTATACCTGTAAACAACCTTGTTTTCAGGTGGGCTTATGCAAGTAAAATATGATTGTAATCAAAGCACCATCATCCCCAACATATTTGAAATATTAATGATCTGTGTAGTATTAGATACCTTAGACAAATCTAAAAGCAATGTGTTTTTTTTTTTTAAATATTGCAGCATGTAGTTTTAAATATATGCATTGGGAGCTCAAAGAGACACAAAAACTAAAGTTACAAATGCCCAGTGAACTGTTGACCAAAATTTTTCATATTAGGTTTCTAAATTAGGTCAGTGACAACTAGAAAAAGCTATTAGAAATTAATCTGAAACAGACATTTACATTTCCAAATATGAACTCAGTATAAATAAATAAAAAATGGCATTAATACAACACAAGTGAAGGCTATTGTGTGTGTGTTAAGTTAGAAAAATTTGGATTCATTTGGTAAGAGAAGGGAAGGGAACTTGAACCCGGTGGCATTTCTGATCTCATGTTTCACAAAACTGTCATAGTTACTGTGTTGAATCTTTTATTTTGGAATTTATGGATTTTCCATACTCCTGCTAGTTTAACTTTACAGATGATGGGACTCAAAACAAAATCAATCAGTTTCAAGACACGGTCTCATGGACTCAGGAAGAAGCTCACTCAAGTAGCATTGCCTCAGCTGTAAAAACTGGCAGGTTATTCCAGACCTGTGGCAAGTATCTAATCTACAGTGCCCCAGGGGAGAAACAAAAAAAAAGAAAAAAAAGAAAAGAAAAAAAGAGATGCACCCACAGATAGGCAAGAATGCACAACCTCCCTTACCAGTTTTATTGTTCGACAAATGATCTCAATCAAAGTCTTTTTGTAAACTAATTCATAAACTGTTGCAAGAAAGAAGTTATGATCCAATCAATGATCCTTCCTCTTTACTCAATCAGGGAAACCTCTAATGTTTGTTTTTGCAAAGCAGAAGTCATTTTTTTACGGTATTAATTTTCTTCTATTAGAATTCCTCCAATTATGTTCAAGGCTTCTCTGTCAGAAAATACCAAAGAAAGTGAAAATGCCTAAGGCAACTACCAATGACAAATGGAAGTACACACACTTTCCAGGCAGGACTTGTGATGAATAATATTCTGTTCTGGATACTCCAAACGAAAATATTCACTGTTTTGAATTTGAACTGAAGTCTTAGTTGCACATTTTAGATTAGCCAACATTCCTTAAATTAGTTTGCTTTCTTCTAATCATTTGCAGTCGAGAGCAATGATCATGGTGAAATTTCATGTAATAAGCAGTAAATATTTAGTATTTAGCAAATACATTGCTATACGTCGTACAGTGTGCATATACAAAGTGATATAGCTTAAAAGCATTGCTCAAGTCCTATGCTTTCAATTTTAGTTCATATGTTGGCCTCTCCACTATAGGGTACTGAAGGTCTTCCCCTCCAACTATTGAGAATTTTTGTAAGCATTCATTTCTCCATAACATGGTATTAAACATGAGAATTAATGCTGATTATTAAAATAGTCCTCATGCTAATTGCACTCAACGCAGACATATGAAACACTCTGGCTTGACTTCTGATTGCCAGGCCACCCTCTCAACCCTCTCCAGGCCATCAAGGACTAGAAGACTCCCACCCAAACTGTAGAGAGCAGAGATGTACTATAAAGAAAGTCTCCTTCAGGCCTATTCAGCCAAGGAGGATTAATGCAATATGCGGGAGGGAAGGAACGTCCTCTGTCACCATTGATAATTTTTAAAATGATTGTTAGTCTCTTGTGCACACATTATTGAGAAAGACTATTGTTTAATTTGTGCATGTGCACGTGCATTTAGAGGAGTCTATTCTATATTTTCCTACTTACAGCATTCTTCAGGAGACATGACAAAGTGTATACACAAGGTGAGATACAAGTATTTGTTATTGCAGCTCAAACTTTTCATACTGTTCACCTTGTTATTTCTTTTCACTCCTGTATTGACTATACATTTATATCTGATCACACTCCTAACGGGCTCTTCCAAAGTCAAGAACTGCCATTTAGTTGTTGCTTAGCATAAGCTAAACAGGAGAGATAAAATTATGGTTGTAAATAATTCTCTTGTAAGTACATTTTGGCATTGTAATATTTACCTGGAGAGAAATTCTGGCCGTAGCTTCATGGGTGCTGAGAATCCCACAAGCTGAAACAGCCAGGCTGTGCTGCATTGAGGAGAGGTAGGGGGTGGGATCGAGAAGGGACTGTGCATGGTATGCTTATACCGCATGCATCATGGAGAAATTGCACAGGCTCTCACTGCAGCAGAACACAGGAGTTGGGACCAGACTGCCAACAGATTGACTGGCTCTTGCTCTCTAGTAGGTTCTTGGAAGCTACTGAAGGGTGTCTTTCTTTCATGTTAAGGATGATTCACCCCTTCCCGTTATCACCTCGGTGTCCAGCTACCCAGGCTGGTCACAGGTGAATAGACTTGGCCCTTAGCAATGTGTGCTTTACGTACTACTTTGATAAGTACAAAGTTAGGATTACTTTAAAATAATGGACTCTGGTCCTGTCCATGATAAATGCATTCACTTAGATCATACAGTATTTGGAGATCTGTAGCCAATATCATTAAAATACCATATTTAGTTTGTACAGGACAACTTTAGTAGTCCCAAGTACTGTTCTCGATGAATCTTGGGAATGTTACAATGAGGTAATAATGTTGCTTCAGCAGGATAGTGACTATGCCTGTATGTTGCTTGGTTACTGCAACTAAGTGTTGAATTTTTAGAATAACCAAAGGAGTTTATATATCATAAAAATGGTACTTAACTGAACAGTTTTTCTTGGAAGTCCCCCCGTTTTTGAACAAAAACATGGACCCATCAAAATAACGTACGGTAAATGAAGGCCCACAGATTCATGTAGGCGGTGAAGTGTGTTTCTTCAGGGAGTAAAGAGAATTTCTGCTGTTTGGGAAGTGGGGCAAGACAATTCCAGACTTTCAGAGCTGAAAGGGCAAATATGTGTACTCTAAGTACAGAAAATGCTAACCATTAATCCATTATCATTTCTTTCCATGAGAAGAACACACTCCTGGAGCCTTCTGCAAATTTAGTCAGATTGCAGAACTCTGAAGAATCTCAACTATTTCCTTGATCAGATAACCTTAATATATTAGAATCCACAGTACGAGTGAGTCCACAGGAAAGAGTGTAGAAATACTAGACCACCTTGGCTGAAGTGTCACAAATTGAGGAAAGGAAAAGATTATGCATACCCAATTGTACAAACTCCAAACCAGGCTGCCTTGGCCCAGGCCAGAATTACCAAATTTTGCCATCCTAAAAGTCTTCCTAGGAGAAAACAGTAAAGGAAGTGGGGATATTTGTTTCTTTGTGCAATTTTATATAATTGTAGTGTAAAAAGTCTATATTACAGCTGTTGATCAGACAAGACGTTTGCGTGAACAGTTTCCTACATTAATAGCAGGAGACAATATATTCGAGGCAGGGGTCATTGCCAGTAGCCTTTGCTTCCCCTTTCTGTTCACCAGAGCCAGTTGGCATTCAGATCATGCTTTAAAGTCTGGGAGCAGGAGGTTGAGTGTGGGTAAAAAAGAGCCATATTTTTGAGCTGCAAGGATTTGGGAGGTTCCATGTTTCAGAGAATTTGTGTTATATATTGTGTATTCAGAGATTCTGTACATGCACCAAAAGCATTAGGTGAGTAATTCTAAGAAAAAATAATAATGCAAGTGTATTTAAATATCCAGGTACAACAGAACAGATTTAAGAATGGATTCTCAGTTTATAGAGATTGGCATTTCGGGCTTCTATTGATTAAACGGTATACTCTGTGTTAACGTATTTACTTTCCAGAGATGGTTAGGAAAAAAAAAGAGTGTTTTTCTCTACAAAAAACTGACAGGAAAAATTTTAGTTTTTGTGGTTGTAAATTTTTCCACAAGAGTTCCATGTAGTCAAAAAAACATCTTCAGTCAAAGTTCCAATGGAAATTTTTTCACCATCCATTATAGTATGTTAAAACTTTTACTTGGCTTAGCCAAAAGTCTCATGGAAGGACATATGTTATAAACTACATTTGTGTTTTACATGTGTATTTTTTTCACAGCAGCCCAAGAATTGTTTAGAATATAATGCAGACAAACTATTGAAACAAAAGCTAACACTAAACATATATACATAAAACTTGTCTTCAGAAGTGTTTTTTCAAGGCAACTTCTGTGACATACAGAAAAATCAGGATGGTGAGTTTGTTTTTTTAAGCCTCAATAGCTCCACTAGCTCCTCCTCCACTATATCAAGTGTTAACTTCTTACCCCATCTTATGGCACTGAATAGCTGCATTACTCTATTCTTAGTTTACCTTGAGCTTGATGATCTGACTCATACTGTACCAGGTTGACTCTAATCTAACATTGACTTTGGTGGAGATACTTCTGATTTACTATAGTATGAGTGAGATTCAGACCCCCTGTCTCTTGAAAGTCCCTCACACCGTTACTTCTCTAATGGCACCTCAGAGCTCCATCTGTCCACTCATCAAGTTACCATCAGTACTTTCTCTCCCCACAAATCTCACTATACACTTTTTCTAAGCTGGTCTACAAAGTCATACCTCTCAAGACCCACTTTGTCATGATAGGACCCAGTTCCAGAACCACATTCAAAACACACCAAGAGATAATCTATTTACAGGACAATGAAAAAACTTCATGGGGCAGCAGGGAGAAGAGAGGTCAGTTTAATAACAAAGCAAATACCCAATAAAACCCTCCCAAAAAAAGACCCTAAAAATTCACAGAATTAAAAAACAAACTTCCCGGAAAGTGGAGAGATGCTGTTCTTTAGAGAAGCAGCCACCTACCTGTTCCGACTGCCATGACTGGGTCCAGCCCCTTCAGCTTCCTATGCTCTCAATCCTTGAGGGAACTACTCTTCTGGATATCAAGCTCCCCCTAACTCAGACAGACATTGCCTGTTTTTAAATATGGGAAACTAGGACAAGCAACAGGACCCTGAGGGCTCCCGTATCACAGAAGCCTACACAAAGCAAGTCAGACATGGGTTTTATTTATGCTTTTTAAAAAAGTGTTCCCCACTGTGCTATGCGCTAGGCTTTGCAGAGCGGCCACATTCACTATTAGTGTAACTGCACTCTACTATTTGGTTAACCCATTTGGACAAGAGGCAAATGCCTTCTCATTGTGAGGTGCTGTCAAATCAATACATACTTTTAAAGGATAATGCTCTCCTATTTTTTAAGTTATATATGAAAATGTATGCACAGTGTGAGACATTTTGTACTGTGGGGGAGCACCCTGGAACCCCCATATTCCTCATTTTTATATAATTGTGATCTCACATATAAAGCATGCCTTGTAAGGCGTCAGGGGAAAGGTCATGATCTGCTGAAAGTCATTTCTCTACCCATATATGTATATCATTAATGCACATGAAGTTATGAGAATTGTGTTGTATGGTGGTCACTAAAACATGCTGTAAGTTGGGGAATCAGCCAGATATTAGCTCCCAAGAGGGAACAGCAAGGAAAGTAGCCAACGCCCAGGCGGGGTGTCAATCAACCCATCATCAACAACCATTGTCCAGCAAGGGAGCTACAATGCAATGACTCATCTGCATGAGGACACACCAGGGGAATTTCTCTACCTTGCCTGGAGACTCAGCAACGCACCCAGACATGCCTGGACTTCTGGTTTCCCAAGCACATGAACTGAGGGTATAAAACTGAAGTCAAGGGGCCCATGCTGGGCCTTTCTTCTTCATCCACCTATGCTGCAAGCAACAAGGACACTCTGAAGACTCCAAACTCAGCGAACTGGCCCAGATTTCAGGGGTGAAATCTGTATACTATGGACTGCAGTATCCAGTGGGGTGAGAAAAATTGCTTAATCTAGATGTTGCCCAGTCTAATAGGGTTGAGAGTTTAGACTGCGTGGTTATATTTTCTTTTGGTAACTAACTCTGACTTTGCCTATCACTTGATATCTCTTAAAATCTACCTTCTGTAGTCAATTTTGTTTAACCTTTAATCTCTACCAGTGAGTTTGTATGAAGTGTGTGACAAATCTGGTCAGGTTTTGCAAAGGCTGGGGTATGTCCACTTTCCATTGATGAAGAGGTGAACCAATTAATAAATCTGCATTGCTCATCTTGAGCAGTACAAGACGGTATAATTCCTGAGGTACAGTGCTGGGAACTGGAGGGATTTGGCTCTGGTGCCTTTCTCGATGTTATTCATGAGTGGCTCTGGGAGAATTCATGCAATCTAGCTGGGTGTTGGCTCTCCACATGCTGTGATCACTCGCACAACTGCACCTGGAGGGGTTTGCTACTCATCACTAGCAAGGCATTGTAAGAGACAGCCTAGGCTGGAGAGAGTTCAGGGAGCACAGCGGCCCCCCAGACCCAGGTTGCATCCCGGGGATACCATCACACAGTAAATAACCTTACACTGGCTCTCTCTCTTTGCCTAAGCATTATCTACCATTCCCAGTTAATACTGTAGGTATTTTGGTGCAATAGTCATTTCATTTCTAGAAACGTAGAAGTGCAAAAAAGCATAGAATCATAGAATATCAGGGTTGGAAGGGACCTCCGGAGGTCATCTAGTCCAACCCCCTGCTCAAAGCAGGACCAATCCCCAACTAAATCATCCCAGCCAGGGCTTTGTCAAGCCTGACCTTAAAAACTTCTAAGGAAGGAGATTCTACCACCTCCCTAGGTAACGCATTCCAGTGTTTCACCACCCTCCTAGTGAAAAAGTTTTTCCTAATATCCAACCTAAACCTCCCCCACTGCAACTTGAGACCATTACTCCTTGTTCTGTCATCTGCTACCACTGAGAACAGTCTAGATCCATCCTCTTTGGAACCCCCTTTCAGGTAGTTGAAAGCAGCTATCAAATCCCCCCTCATTATTCTCTTCCGCAGACTAAACAATCCCAGTTCCCTCAGCCTCTCCTCATAAGTCATGTGTTCCAGTCCCCTAATCATTTTTGTTGCCCTCCGCTGGACGTTTTCCAATTTTTCCACATCCTTCTTGTAGTGTGGGGCCAAAACTGGACACAGTACTCTAGATGAAGCCTCACCAATAGAGGGGAACGATCACGTCCCTCGATCTGCTGGCAGTACCCCTACTTATACATCCCAAAATGCCACGGGCCTTCTTGGCAACAAGGGCACACTGTTGACTCATATCCAGCTTCTTGTCCACTGTAACTCCTAGGTCCTTTTATGCAGAACTGCTGCCTAGTGATTCGGTTCCTAGTCTGTAGTGGTGCATGGGATTCTTCCTTCCTAAGTGCAGGACTCTGCATTTGTCCTTGTTGAACCTCATCAGATTTCTTTTGGCCCAATCCTCTAATTTGTCTAGGGCCCTCTGTATCCTATCCCTACCCTCCAGCATATCTACCTCTCCTCCCAGTTTAGTGTCATCTGCAAACTTGCTGAGGGTGCAATCCATACCATCCTCCAGATCATTAATGAAGATATTGAACAAAACCGGCCAGAGGACCGACCCTTGGGGCACTCCACTTGATACCGGCTGCCAACTAGAGATGAAGCCATTGATCACTACACGTTGAGGCCAGCTTTCTATCCATCTTATTGTCCATTCATCCATCCCATACTTCTTTAACTTACTGGCAAGAATACTGTGGGAGACCATGTCAAAAGCTTTGCTAAAGTCAAGGAACAACATGTCCACTGCTTTCCCCTCATCCACAGAACCAGTTATCTCGTCATAGAAGTCAATTAAGTTAGTCAGGCATGACTTGCCCTTGGTAAATCCATGCATCTTATTAATTTTTAAGTTCAAGTTATGTTTAGAAACGAAAAAAGAATGTAAAAAACCCTCTCATGAATGCAAGACCATTTATGCCAATCTTCAACTTGAAGAATATTTTTCTGGAAAAAAGGAAGGACTTTAAACACCCGATTGCTTTATGAGATATTCTGTCCCATCATAAAAGTAAATGCTTTATGTGTTTTTTTTTTTCCCCTTTTGGAAAACTGACAGTGCAATTATTGCCCCCAAAATAAATCTGAGACCTAAAGACACTAATTTTTCTGCAACCCACTCAGATTTTGAGCATTAGCGATTTCCTAGTTTTCTAAAACCTAAAAGATTTAATTGACTAGAGAAGCAATTATGTTGATTTTTCTGTAATTTTGCCTTTTACTTCCCACAGCAGCTTTTAGTCTGGCACATGGCTCTGCTCACACATAGATGGCTCCAACTTTCACCAAAAACTATTTGATTGATTGTTACACTGTTCTTGTAAGCAGGCCACTTCGCAGGAACACAAGAGTTCCCAATGACTCTGAAAGTCTTATGACCAGCAGCACTCACTTATTAGCCATCTTTATTTGCTTTCTTTTGTATATTGGGGTCATCATCAGAATCCTTATCTGTCTAGCCTGCAAGTCTCCCATAACGAATGAGGTCTATCATTCGCCTCAACTGACAGTGACAACAGGTAGTACAGTACTTGCATCTACAGTTCAGCTTTCCTAGCAGTCCTCTGACAGGTCCTTGAAGGTCAGCTCCAGTTTAGCCACAAGCCTTCACCTTTGTGCAGTCCCCAGTTTCCAAAGACTTTGGAAATGAGGTCAATTTCTGCTCAGTTCCTTCTTGTCTCATTCAGCAAAGGATGTCTTTTCAGCCTTCAAGACAACTTGAATTGTCTAGGCTCTGCCCATTTCACCTGCAAAACTTCACATGCCAGAAAAATGTAAAGCTTTTTTTTTCAATCCCACCACTTATTCTTACATTGCAATTTTTAGGAATAAAGAGCATCAGACTACCAGACTAATCAGGCCAACTGTACATTCTAGTGCAACAGTCTTTCATTTGGTTCAAAGGACGGTTATAGACTTCCATAATGGAAAGTGAGGTAACAAAAAGCCCATATGAGAAGTTTCTTCATAACCTGAAGTAATTAGTAGTTGGCTTATGACCTGAAGCATGATCTTTGTCACCTCTAGTGCTCCTTTAACAAAGCACCTTAAAAAAACCAAAACATCATTTCTCCCTGACAATTTTAGTTCAATGTCCTTGAAATGCCTCTCCAGCTTCCCCACCTATTTGTAACTCCTCTATGGAGATGACGGATCACAGCAGCCAGCTGAGGAAATTTTCCATCAAACTGCTTGTAGAAGCCCTTATTTACTTTCCATCCCCAACATTTTCAGTGGTGCTTAGAATTTGAGCATGCACTTAAGTAACAACTTTACTGCATTATGAACACCCAGGTGCTACAAAACAACATGCATTGCAGAATTCCACTTAAACATTGAAGGGGCATATCTTGGCTTGAGTAGTACTTTAAGGACTCTTTCCCTCTCCCCTCCTGCCCCCTTCAATAGGGACTCAGTACATACATACATATACACACACAGTACAGTTTAAAAGAAAGGTTTCATCCACAATGGAAATAGGACACCCCAAAAAAAACCAAACAAACAAAAACCCCAAAACCTTACTGATCTGTTATTCTTACTTCAGCCATTTTACAGTTATATAAAGTTTTGGTAGGACTCAACTATACTTTAAATGTAAATTATAATTGCAAAATCTTGTAGAAATATGTAGTTAAATTAATATTTTAATATATAATTAGTAAGCTACTACTGCTTTACCTAGCAAATAAGCTCTGGACTACCTTATCTGAACTAAAAGGTAACTGTAAAAACAAGGTGTTTTAAAGGACGCTAAGCTCAGGTTAATAATAATAATAAAATAAATAATAATAAAATAATAAAAGAATGTGTTACCTTAAGATCAGGCAGACAAATACAAACTCAGCCTGCCACACACTAGAACCAAGGAAAATTAAACAGAGTAAACTAACAGTAATACAGGATGGTGCCTGGCTGGTTGGCAGTCCATCATTTAGCTATCTCAATTTAAAAATAATATCCAAAAGTAGCAATGGTATTTTTAGTTTGGACAGATTTCAAAGTAGCAGCCGTGTTAGTCTGTATTCGCAAAAAGAAAAGGAGTACTAGTGGCACCTTAGAGACTAACCAATTTATTTGAGCATAAGCTTTCATGAGCTACAGCTCACTTCATCGGATGCATTATTATTATGGACAGTTATTCTGAGAGTTTAGAAATATACAGGCAAAGCTTACACAAATTCCTTCTGGACATTTTCATGATTATTCCATATCCACAATTGAAATGAAATTTTACGTCTTCAGAATCACAGAATTACTTTAAAATTAGTACTTGAATCTTTCTCTCTATACACAGAAGCCAACAAGTTACTCAAGAACCATGTTACAGTGCAAGCCTCAAACGGATGTTTTCAAAAGACCCTACATCTAGACACTATTTCCCATCCATTGGAAGTCCAACTCTGAAAATATCAGGCTCCGTATTTAAATGTATTTTGTGCTCAGTGATATGTTCAAGTGATAAAAAAAGGACAATACTATCAGAATCGGACTTCTACATAATCAACCTCACACCTTCACTGTAATGAAGCCTGACATTTACCTCCATCAAAACGTATGCTGGTCTCACAAATATACCTCAATCAAAAAAGTGTCCTAATCTATGGGAATTGTTATACAAGAGTGTACCACCACAGTACTCCTACACCATACACAAAATAAAGATGACAATGTGGGGGGGCAGGAGAGATCAGGGAAGTTAGTTTTCCACCCTAGTCTGGTTGTAATTAGTCCCCAAATTTTAATGCCATGAAGTTATGTTTGGTTTTGGTATGCTGGATAATACTATGAGAAAAAGCAGTGTCTTAGAATATGACCCAAAGAAAGACTCCTTTGAAGTCTCAAGTCTCTGTCTCCTACACACTCAAGTCTCTGTCTGCTTTGGATTAACAAAATGGCCAATGGTTATAATTGCTGTTCAGGTTTCCCGGTGTATCCTTTGTAAATCAGAACTAGAACTTAGATTTGGATCTGGTAATGCACAAGGAACCAATGCAGGTTGCAGCATTGTGCAACAATAAGTTATTTTGTTTTTTCCACTTAGGAAATGAGCTACAGAGGTTTATGTTTTTTTTCCCCTCTAGGCTGACAGATAGGATATTGCTGTAATCTACTCCAGAGGAAGCAAGTGGATGAACTGCCATGACTAGGGTCTGCACCCAAGTGGATGGTATAGCCTTCTTGCTTTGTTTTGTTTTATATTTATAGTTATTTTGTTGATATTTGTATGGCATATCTGTACTTTTGTCCCCTTGTCCCCATTGACAGGAGACATGGACTACTACTTTTATGTAGCTTAAGCATAGAACTTTTCTTTATAGCAGTTAGCATTTTAACGATCACTAGGTATTCCTTTATGAGACAATCTTAAAAATTCAGTAAGTCACCCAGGATATTATTTGTTCCTATTTGTGGCAAGTGAAGTAAGTCATATGAACTCGCATATATGTATGATATAGTGTACATATAAACAAGCCTAGAATTCTTTTTTTAAAACCAATTCAGCACTTGGAAGATCTTTTTTTTTTATTTTTAAGAAGGACTATCTGATGTGAATCATTCCTACATTAGAAGTCCACAAGGTAAGGAAAGTATTTGGCCTACCATCCCTGACTCCTTTTAAAAAGCAAACATAAAAACGTCTTATTGAAGTACAAAGGTTTATTATCGCTCGCTGAGTGCAATAAAAGCTACACTGTTTGTACTTGACTGATTTTCTCCTTCACCACCATTATACAGACACCTTCAACGGACTGGTACTTCTTGCAATATAGTGCCTTACAATTACCTCTCATTTCCATCTTCATTTAATAACATACTGAAGGAGGAAGAAAATGGTGGTGGGAATCTACTTAGTGCAAAAAGAGCATTTACTGAAAAGACACAGATTACCTGTTAACTACTTGATTAAATCTGTAACACTTAAATTGTCCTAAAGCACAAAATTGAACAACAAAATATACTCAAGAGCATATAAACTACTGGATGAACACTCTTTGATGGTATGTAATGATCTAATTCTAGCTGTAGTTGAAACTTTCCTCATCCCCATCCAAATGTTTCACATACTTAAGAAACAGGCATGGTTATATGAAAATGTTCAACAGTAACTCCTTCCCAGAGTTCTAGGTGCTGCCTTGGAAATATGACTGAAAGGGACAGAGACCCCAATCCTACAAACACAGATGCATGTGTCTGAAGTTGAAGACACGAGTTAAGTGTTAGCAGAATTGGGATGTAATTGAGCAAGACAAACCTAAATCCAAAGCTTTTCATGCCCATAAAGAACAAAACCTATGGGGAAAAAAAAAAAAAAAAAAAGAACAGCCCTAAGTGTAGGACTAAAAAAACCACTTTCAATAAAGCAAAACAAAGGACCATGATAAATGATCCTGCAGGTTCTCAAATAATCAGATAAGTACATGGCAATATTTCTACTGATTTCCAACAGGAACAGAGTGAGGCCAATGCTGAGTACTGTACTTCTGAAAATTCCACCTTCAGGAAAAACAGTTCAGACTGCCAGACCAGACTTCTATCCTTCCACAGCATACAGCTCAATTTTTTACAGTTCACCAACATAGCCAGAGTGGATGGCCAAAAACAATCTGATGAATTTCAGGTATAACAAATTGCAGGACAGCAATAGTGTTCAGGATCAGCTTTAAGTTTACTATAATTCACAAAATATAAGAGCCAACAATAAATAATTAAAAGACTACTTCAATAACTTGAATTTAGGATTGCACCTATGTATTCAGACCAAGGGAAGAGAGATTAAAAAAAAAAAAAGCACTGAGAAAGTTGAATTCCATCCTAATACAGGAGAATGGATAAGCTTTCAAATACACACATTCAGATACTTGATCTTCCTCTTATATACTTCTGTATTGCAAATATAGACCACAGTTTCAAATTATATTGCATAAATTATAAAAAGCTGCTTGGTTTCTTTCATTGTAACTACCAGTCACAATAAAGCGGAAAAAAGTTACCAAAAGTACTACTGTAACATGCAAGCCTCTTTCAGTGAATACAATCGCACATCTGGAGCAGCAAATTGTACTGCAAAGAAAAATATTTTCAAAGTTGATTATATTGGGCAGGTAAGAACAATACACCAACTAATTCAGTTAATCACTGAAAACACATTTTAGACAATCATAACCCCAGTACAGCTCCGAAAAGTAGTGGGGCTGGCGGGGGGGGAGGGGGGGATTTTCACATTGTCCTTGTTGATGAAATAGTAATTCCTAGGAAGTGTTTCCACAGTTTAATCTTTATCCTTAAAAATTTTGGCATCAACTCACAAACAAACATTATGAACTTGGTTTGTTTTTTCCTACAGCAAGTTAATCTGTAATTAAAAATATAAATCAGAAGTCTCCAAACTTAATTCATAGACCCACCAAATATAATTCAATGCAAACAAAAACCACAGAGAAAGACGTAAGCTAGAAACGGAAGAGGTTAACAGTTCACTGTAAGGGAGTACAGTCAGTGAGTTGGAGCAGAGAAGCAGTCTGGGGCTGTGAATGAAGCCCATTCTGCAGACTGTGGTTTCAGGGGGCCCAACGACCTTTTGGAAAAAGCTGAACTGATTTCCCTCGTCCCACCGTGGTACAAAGGCTTTATATATTAAATTCATGGTGGCTCCCAACCATATTTGTACGGATGCATGTAGAAAGGCATGGTGGGAAGTTCAGCGGGTACATTTGTGGTCCTGTTGTAAGGCATAATTAGAAACTTTATAAAAACCAATCCTCTTTTCACAATACCAGGGAAGAGAGTCGGGGGAGAGAGAGAAGAGGTTGCAGGCAAAATTTATGGGAGCAGTAAGGGTGGGGCTCTCAAAAATCCATTTCTGTTCTTCTATTGCGGCTCTACTCTGTAACTGTACAGAATGTGGTATACATACAAAGAAAACAATCAGAAAATTATAGTCTTTCTAAGGCCTGGTCTACACTTAAAATTTGTCAACATAGCTACAGTGCTCAGGGGTGTGAAATACTCATACCCTTGAGCTACATAACTATGCCAAGCTAACCCCCAGTGTAGATGCAACTAGGTCGACAGAAGAATGCTTCCATCTACCTAGCTACCATCACTCAGAGGGGTGGTGTTTCCACAGCCGGGGGGGGGAGGAGGGAGAAAGGTTGCTGTAGGCTGCATCTAAATGATAGGAATATAGTGGCATAGCTATGGTGTCAAAGTTATGTCACTCCAGTCCCTATAGTTTAGACATGCTAGAACTTTCAGATGACATTAGTAAGCTGTGCCAGTAGTCACTCTGAATGCTGTTTCTTGTACACCATTACTTCATCTCCCCCCCACCCCATATCGATTTTAATCTCTTTGGGTCAGGGACTGTCTCATCCTATATATTTCTATAGTGCCTACCACATTTTGGGCACCAACACAATAAAATAAAATAAAATATAGTGTTTATATACGCTCATGTTTGGTCTAGCCTAGTTTTAAGTGTCCCAAGCCACAATGTTTCCACCATTCCAATTTCTATTCTGTGGCCTAAAATTCTCACTGTAAGGAAGATTTTTTTTTGGACCTGTGGGCTTCTCAATTTCATCCCAGTACTCTTTAAAAAACCCAACTTAAACCTCCATCCTTAGTTTGTATCTTTCAAATATTTGTATCGCTTTTCAGAACAGTTTTCAGAGTAACAGCCGTGTTAGTCTGTATTCGCAAAAAGAAAAGGAGTACTTGTGGCACCTTAGAGACTAACCAATTTATTTGAACACAAGCTTTCGTGAGCTACAGCTCACTTCATTGGATGCATACTGTGGAAAGTGTAGAAGATCTTTTTACACACACAAAGCATGAAAAAATACCTCCCCCCACCCCACTCTCCTGCTGGTAATAGCTTATCTGAAGTGATCACTCTCCTTACAATGTGTATGATAATCAAGGTGGGCCATTTCCAGCACAAATCCAGGGTTTAACAAGAACGTCTGGGGTGGGGGTGGGGGGGGGGAGGAGAGGAAAAAACAAGGGGAAATAGGTTACCTTGCATAATGACTTAGCCACTCCCAGTCTCTATTCAAGCCTAAGTTAATTGTATCCAATTTGCAAATGAATTCCAATTCAGCAGTCTCTCGCTGGAGTCTGGTTTTGAAGTTTTTTTGTTGTAATATCGCAACTTTCATGTCTGTAATCGCGTGACCAGAGAGATTGAAGTGTTCTCCGACTGGTTTATGAATGTTATAATTCTTGACATCTGATTTGTGTCCATTTATTCTTTTACGTAGAGACTGTCCAGTTTGACCAATGTACATGGCAGAGGGGCATTGCTGGCACATGATGGATATATCACATTGGTGGATGTGCAGGTGAACGAGCCTCTGATAGTGTGGCTGATGTTATTAGGCCCTGTGATGGTGTCCCCTGAATAGATATGTGGGCACAGTTGGCAACGGGCTTTGTTGCAAGGATAGGTTCCTGGGTTAGTGGTTCTGTTGTGTGGTATGTGGTTGCTGGTGAGTATTTGCTTCAGGTTGGGGGGCTGTCTGTAGGCAAGGGCTGGCCTGTCTCCCAAGATTTGTGAGAGTGTTGGGTCATCCTTCAGGATAGGTTGTAGATCCTTAATAATGCGCTGGAGGGGTTTTAGTTGGGGGCTGAAGGTGACGGCTAGTGGTGTTCTGACATGCCTCCAGCTTTCACCCTGACCACACCACACGATCCATTGTTTACAGCCAAGCTCTGCGATACAACCACATTTGCTCCAACCCTTCAGACAGAGACAAACACCTACAAGATCTCTATCAAGCATTCTTACAACTACAATACCCACCTACGGAAGTGAAGAAACAGACTGATAGAGCCAGAAGAGTTCCCAGAAGTCACCTACTACAGGACAGGCCTAACAAAGAAAATAACAGAACGCCACTAGCCGTCACCTTTGTGCTGGAAATGCCCCACCTTGATTATTATACACATTGTAAGGAGAGTGATCACTTTAGATAAGCTATTACCAGCAGGAGAGTGGGGTGGGGGGGGAGGTATTTTTTCATGCTTTGTGTGTATAAAAAGATCTTCTACACTTTCCACAGTATGCATTTGATGAAGTGAGCTGTAGCTCACGAAAGCTTATGCTCAAATAAATTGGTTAGTCTCTAAGGTGCCACAAGTACTCCTTTTCTTTTTTCAGAACAGTGTAAGCTTGGCTAAGAGATGACTAATCGGACATGTTTTGTGTCTCTTTCCTTATCAAATTTGCAATCAAAGATATGTTTGCAGGCTCTTTCCTAATTGTCAGCACGTCAAGCAGGGTTTTCTCCTTCTGGCACATCATCAGTGAAAGCTTCTTCAGGCAAAATGTTGCTGTCATTAATACCAGTGCAACTCTATACCTTCAATGGGGTCGTGCAGACATAACTTACTGAAACAGTTCTACTTGTGGCACCTTAGAGACTAACCAATTTATTTGAGCATAAGCTTTCGTGAGCTACAGCTCACTTCATGCATCCGATGAAGTGAGCTGTAGCTCACGAAAGCTTATGCTCAAATAAATTGGTTAGTCTCTAAGGTGCCACAAGTACTCCTTTTCTTTTTGCGAATACAGACTAACACGGCTGTTACTCTGAAACCTGAAATAGTTCTGTTAACGCACAAGAAAGAATTCTACTCACTCTCTTAGCAGGGCTAGAAAGAGTAAAACATAGCACAAACTGCCATCACTAATAGAAGTAGACATACTACAAAGAAGAAGAAGATCTACACTTCAGAGTAGAAAATGCTAATTTTATTTCCTGATAAGCATTTAGTTATGGCGTTAATGCTCCATACATCACAACTTTATATAACACAAAGAAGCCTTAAACCTATAGAATCATGGGTATGTTCTAATATCTGATGTATTATGTTTGTGTGACTGAAAGCTTAGTTGTAGGCAGCTAAAGAGAAGCCATTAGAAAACGAGAAACTGGAAAACTACATGGTTAATCCCTACTTTCATAACTTAGCTCTTTTCCTTTAACTTTTATTTAGTTTGATCTGTGTTTTATTTATTGTTATTAGTATGGAGCATATGGAGAACAATACAAAGTCCTAGCTGAAAATTTCTGCATGACCTTTCAACCTCAATTAAAAAGCCCTTTATAACATGAAAAGTCTAAGTATGTCATTGGCAAAGTGCACACGACCCCAAGAGATGACCACATGTAGAGAAAGATTCCTTAATCTTGTGTGCAGGTAGAATGGATGTATGTCCAGGAAGTCTAAATGGCCTGTCTTTATTGTATGTATTGTAAATTAAATTCTACAAAACAAAGCAAAGGAAGGTGAACACGTATCACAATCCTCTCCTAACAAGCTATTTTAATCTGGAACTCTAACTGCAAATGGGTTTATTTATTTTGGTTAACTGTTAACAAGACCACTGACAATTAGCCGATGGGACAAAGTATTCCTCAAAGGGAGGTTTTGTTTATGTTCATATGATAGTATTATCAGATGTTCCTTTGAGAATTTTGAGAGAGATATCAAGTGTCTAAAGTTTATTTCAGGTGCCCATTGCATTTCCTAGATTCCTCGTTAACCCTGCCACACAGAAGGTTGTGAAATATTCTCCCAAGGCAAGTGATGGCAGCCACATTATTTAGAAGTTAAAATTAGAATCGACACAACATCAATAATTTTATGATGTATGGAACAAAATTTGCAGGGGAAGAACAAGAAGAGATCTTTTTATTCTGTGTTTGTACACAGACTAGGCACAATGAGGTCCCGGGGGTTCTAGGCAATATAGTAATACAAATAAATAATCCCATTCTCCTTAGAACTGGAATAAGTGCATGAACAAAAATAAAAAGGGTTCGGGAGGAGGCTTGGGACAGGGGGTTAGGGTATGGGAGACGGCTCCCCATCCCTGCTGCTTCTGGCGGAGGCGCGGCCAAGCGGCTCTGCAAGCAGGCACCTTCCTCCATCTGCAGGCGCCACCCCCTGCAGCTCCCATTGGCCGCAGTTCCTGGCCAACGGGCTGGGAGCCACAGTCATTGCCCGGGGAGGGGGGGGACAGAGGCAGCATGCCTGCAGAGAGCCACCTGGCAGCGCCTCGGCCAGCAACAGTAGGGATGGAAAGCGACTTGCGGGGACCCACCGGAGGTGAGCACCCCCCTCCCAATCCAGCACCCTAAGCCCCCTCCCACACCCCAACCTCCTGCCCCAAGCCTTCTCCCAGAGCCTGTGCCCCACAGCCCCTCCCACGCCCCAGCCCTGCACTATCAACCAGACTTTCAGTGCAGATCAGAAATGCTGGTTTATAGAGCTTGCCGGTTGGTGAAGTGTTGGATAAAAGAGCTTTTACTGTATAAACAAACAGTTAGAAAGAAACACTCAGAATACTTGGCTTAAGGAGTCGTTCCAAAAAGGTGCAATAAATATCTACTATAACACGACTAAATCGTTTTGAGACAAATGATCTGATGAATGTGAAGTCTTTAAAAAAAAAAAATGTATAGATTCTAAGGCCAGAAGGGACAACTGCAGTCATCCAGTTTGATCTCCAATACAACACAGGCCATAAAACTTCCCCAAATGATTCCTAAAAGCATATCTTTTAGAAAAAAAATCCAATCTTGATTTAAAAATTGTCAGAGACTGAGAATCCACCATGACGCTTGGTAAACTGTTCCAGTGGTTAATTACTCTTACCATTATAAATTTATGCTTTATTTCCAGTCTGAATTTGTCTAGCTTCAACTTCCAGACATGTTTTTTTTTTCTGCCAGATATAAGAGCCCATCATCAAATATCTGTGCCTCATTTATACTTACAGGTTGTAATCAAGTCACACTATAAACTTCTCTTTGTTAAGCTAAATAGACTGGGATCTATCACGAAAAGGCATATTTTCTAACCCTTTATTAGTTTTCCTGGATCTTCTCCGAATCCTCTCCAATTTATCAACATCCTTCTTGAATTATGGGCACCAGAACTGGACATACAATTTCAGCAGCAATCGCACCAGTGCCAAATACAGGGCTAAAATAACCTCTGCTCCTACTTGAGATTCCTCCGTTTATGCATCCCAGGATCAGATTAGCTCTTTTGGCCAGTGTCACATTGGGAGCTTAGGTTCAGCTCATTATCCACCACAAACTCCCAATCTTTTTCCAAAGTCACTCCTTCAGGATAGAGTCCTGCAACCTGTAAGTATCGCCTACATTCTTTGTTCACAAATGTATACATTTATCTGTATTAAAAAACACATTGTTTGCACCCACTTTAGCAAGTGATCCAGAGCACTCTGTATCAGTGACCTGCCCTCTTCATCATTTACCTCCCCCAACTTGTGTTATCTGCAAACTATCAGTAGTGATTTTATGTTTGCTTCCAGGTAATTGATTAAAATGTTAAATAGTGTAGCACCAAGAACCAATCTCTTCAAGACCCCACTGGAACATATCTGCTCCATGATGATTCCCTGTTTACGAATTACATTTTGAGACATATCACTTCACTAGTTTTTAATCCATTTATGTCCCATGTTAATTTTACATAATTCTAGTTTAAACAAAATGTTGCGCAGTACCAAGTCAAATGCCTTACAGAATTTTAAGTACACTACGTCAACACACGATTATCTGTAAACTCATCCAAAAAGAGATATCAAAGTTAGTCTAACAGGATCTATTTTCCATAAACCAATATTGATTTGTATTAATTATATTACTCTCCTTGAGTTCTTTATTAATCAAGTCCTGCATCAGCTGCTCTATTATCTTGCCCAGGATCAATGTCAGGCTGCCAGGCCTATAAATACCTGGGTCATACCATTTACCCTTTTTGAGAATTGGTGCACTAGCTGTCTTCTGCCTCACTGCCTTTAGCAAGACACTCATCAAGGCTCCCAGGGCTGACTTAGGGACCCACAACCCAGTTATGCAGTCTATACAGAGAGAACAAATAAACCGACCGTCAAACAAAACTCAGACAGACCAAAAGCACTGCTCACCAATTCCTACTATGTCCAAGCACTGAGTCTGCAGCTGGAGCTTCTCCCTCCTAAACTTTCCTGTTAGCAGCATCTGTTTGTGGCTCTTGAGTTCACCTAGCAAGTGACTTTTACACCCAATCTTCCCTGCTTAGCTCAGCCCTGCCCCTCACCTCCAGGAACGGATTTACCGCTCAGAGACTTCAAACACCTGAACTGATTAATGCTCCAAGGGCAAGAACCCAGGAGAAAGAGAGGGAGGGAAGAAGGGAACCATTTCTTGACAATACCAACTTCTTCAGAAGTTTCCTTGAGGATTATTTCCCATAAAGGCAATCTAGACACACAATAAATACACACAAAATTTCCTTTTCAAAGAAGTAATTACGTTCATTTTAAGGACCAGATTAAGCTCAGGAGTGTGTTTCAATTCTTAAGGAATACTGCACACCCACCAAGTCAGTTTACTTAGCGATTAGCCAATCGTGCAAAGAGGGTCTGACCCTATTCAAATGATTCTCTAGAATCAAACTGTTCTCAAGGAAAGACAGCTCAAAAGATGAATAAGCCATTGTGTTAATGTTAATATACATTTTAGAAACACCTGTATTTACTCTATAAATACTCGGATTCCCAATTACATTGAATCCTTTCACAACAGTATTGAGATTCCCTAACTCTTGGCTCACATGGGACTGTGAGAGTTTAAGTATGCTGTATCTATATAGTTTCTTCATTGTGGTTATAGGACAGTCAGTTTGGTTTTATACACAGCATTCTAGCACACAAATGGCAAGAAACAAGTGTACACAAAGTCATTTTATCATTAGTGTCAGACAATTCATTTGGTTTCTGAAAGGAAACTTTATTTTAATAAGGTAGATATAAAAATATGCAACTTTTATGTATGTGAGCAAAAGTCACAATACTGAATATTTTCAATGAAGATATTGTTTCAGTAAACCTACAGCTAGATTTAAGCTCAATAAATTGCCAAAGTCAAGCTATTTTACAGTGAAATGAAACACGCTGTAAGAAGAAAGGCAACATTCTAGGTGAACCCACTCCCAACTCCAAATGGATTTCCTATAATAAATTATCCATCAAGAACTCAAAACAAAACAAAAAAAAGCCTTAATGCTAACACAAGAATGTGGCAACAAATCTCATTTTGGATAACTGAGCTGGTTTAAAGTAACTAGACGTCTTAAAAAAAAAAACTTTATTTAAAAATAGATTATAATCTATTAATTTAGCCAAGTGGAAAATATGGACAAAAGTCACAAACCAACAGAGAATTTTGGATGCAGTGAAACAGAGAATTCCCCAGATTGTTATGCAGTGGGGAAGAACAGAGGACTAGGCCTGGCACTAAATGCCAGCGAAATCTCATAGCCTTTAATCTTTCCATGAGTAGACCAAAACAGCTTTTAAAAGTCTTTAAAAGGCAGTACCTATTGTGACAAATGAGCACAGTTTATCTTGCCTAGGTTAAAAATAACCTTCAACAGTGGAGTACCTCTGTACTCCAAGCTAGTATTGCGGAAGAGCTCACCTTTTGATTGTTCAGGTTTACCTAGGTAATTTACTTTTTAAACAAATTTAAAATCCATGATTACGCTACTTGTTACTAGCTCCACAGATAATACACCAGCTGTTCCTTCACCACAAAGACGCAGTGCTCAAAGTGAAAGGCATTAAATTAGATTTTATCCTCAAGCTTGTCTCTCAGACTCTAACCCTATACTGTAAACAAAGGATTACTAAAGGGGCACAGTAAATGCTCTTGGTCTCTTGTATAATCCTCCAAAATAATACAGATCTGAGGAGTCACTCAATGGCTACTTTTGACAAGATATTCCATCATTTCTAGACGCTATAAGTTCTGCTTTTGGACGATCTGGAATTATTCAAGAAAATGTACTCTGCCACCTCCAAAGTAATAATATGAGATTTGGATCATACTATAGGACATGCAGAGTCCTTCTTCTAGAAGAAAGCAAATTGGCATTTTGATTAATCAAGACAAAAACACTGATTAATGCAATTAAAAAAAAATAAAAACCCTACTGTGTTTCTAACTTCCTTGGCAGAGTTTATAGTTTGAGTTCCCAGATTTCTTAAGTATTTTTAAACGAAGATTCTAATTGTTTTGTAAATGTGTTCACAGATGATGAGGCTTACAAACTTTGGGACAACGTAAGGGTAACTACCAAACCTCTTTTGATTTAATGGGAATCACAGGAGGTTTAAACACTAGATTTTTGGGATCCAGGCCCAGTGTTCAGACCTTCACTCATCTGATAGTGACAGAGCAGAGGGCAGCAGTAAGTGGCTATCTCAGGGCAGACTATGCTTGCTGCCTGATAGACACAGAGGAGAAGGGACAGCTGAAACACACTCCAATAACATCCCCTTAGGTCAAGTAAACTTGTGATCCCCAGAGAAAGCAGGAGCAGCAGCAAGCAAAGGGTCTACCAGACAACTGCTGAGCTCCTAGAGCTGCAGTCAGGCTAAAAGGAATAGTGTACCATCACCATCCCCCCACTGGCCACATGATAGTATTATATGACCCACAAAGGACTGGGTGGCAGAGGGAGCAAAAGCTGACACATGGTTTCTGCGTCAGCAGCTTAGCCTCATGATCGAGTTATCATACTGAACGCACTGCTTTGACTGAGGGAGCATGGACTGGCTGACAGTTAAATAACCAGCAAGAAGAATGACCATTCTACCAGCATCCAAGGACATGATTATCAAAGGCAATGTTTTTAAATTCCATTTCATGCTGAATAGTCAGAATCAAGGTGAGACCATCCTTGGGGACCTCAGGAACTAGTCTGTTCAGGGTGGAATGGATGGGAGAAAGTGGTTGGGCTGAAAGGTTATATTCAGGGTGTTTTTAGGCAGGGAAAAGAAATATATCTGTTGCAAGTGTCCAGGGGTCTCCAAACTCTTTGTATGGATCCAGGCCTTGATTAACCTTAATCAGCCCCTGATTAGAGTTGTTTGGCTACAATTGCACAATTCCCCCCCGCCCCCAATTTAAGGTTAGTGTTTTACATATGGACAATTTACAAATGGATTCCATTAAAGTCAGTCAGACATTAGAGACTGATCATTTACTCCGTCCTTCTGGCCATGCAGGATTGTTCTCCACAGTGCTTTGTGCAGTCTAGGTTTCAGAGTCCCAAGAAACAGGGTTTCCACAACTTCCTCTATTTGACAGCTTATTAAAGCTCATTGCCATGAATATAATTTTGACAGTCACCATCTTTCATATTTTGCATTACTACTTTCACCCTATTACTTTTCGTTATACCCCACAAGGCAACCATTTTCCTTCTCCTTTGCGTTAATTGTCTACAGTATTTGAAGAGTGTGATGTTACACCTGAACATTCCAAGCTTGAGAAGAATTTACTACTTCTGCAAAGACCCTAAAAACAAAACAAACAAAACAAAAACAATCCGTGTTTTCAGCTTTGTAATCACTTTTACTGCTCTCCTATGAATTCCTTCAAATTTGACAACTTTCTTTCACGGAGGTGCTAGAACCAAAACATAGTATTTCAGATTCTGACTCCCCAGAGCCATAAGTAAGAACTAGTGCCTCCTCTGATGCCTGCAATGCTTCAAATATGCAGTTCAAAAGTTTTACATAACAAACCACAAGCTCACTTAGTTTGTTGTTCATTATCACTCAGATTTTCATAAATACTAATTCCTCCCAAACAAAACACAATTATCTGGCTTTATGTTTTTCATCCTATTAAAATAATGTCCAGAATGTGAAGTAAAATGAGTTTGGTGACCAATGTTTGGATTCTTTGACCATGGGATGGTGTTCCATGAAGGAGGAGTGCTGGGCAGAGACGGGCTCCATCTTACGAAGAGAGGGAAGAGCATCTTTGCGAGCAGGCTGGCTAACCTAGTAAGGAGGGCTTTAAACTAGGTTCACCGGGGGAAGGAGACCAAAGCCCTGAGGTAAGTGGGAAAACAGGATACCGGGAGGAAGCACAGGCAGGAACGTCTGTGAGGGGAGGGCTCCTGCCTCATACTGAGAATGAGGGGCGATCAGCAGGTTCTCTCAAGTGCTTATATACGAATGCACAAAGCCTTGGAAACAAGCAGGGAGAACTGGAGGTCCTGGTGATGTCAGGGAATTATGACGTGATTGGAATAACAGAGACTTGGTGGGATAACTCACATGACTGGAGTACTGTCATGGATGGTTATAAACTGTTCAGGAAGGACAGGCAGGGCAGAAAAGGTGGGGGAGTAGCACTGTATGTAAGGGAGCAGTATGACTGCTCAGAGCTCCGGTACGAAACTGCAGAAAAACCTGAGTGTCTCTGGATTAAGTTTAGAAGTGTGAGTAACAAGAGTGATGTAGTGGTGGGAGTCTGCTATAGACCACCGGACCAGGGGTATGAGGTGGATGAGGCTTTCTTCCAGCAACTTGCAGAAGCTACTAGATCGCATGCCCTGGTTCTCATGGGTGACTTTAATTTTCCTGATATTTGCTGGGAGAGCAATACAGCGGTGCATATACAATCCAGGAAGTTTTTGGAAAGCGTAGGGGACAATTTCCTGGTGCAAGCGCTAGAGGAGCCAACTAGGGGGGGAGCTTTTCTTGACCTGCTGCTCACAAACAGGGAAGAATTAGTGGGGGAAGCAAAAGTGGATGGGAACCTGGGAGGCAGTGACCATGAGATGGTCGAGTTCAGGATCCTGACACAGGGAAGAAAGGTAAGCAGCAGGATACGGACCCTGGACTTCAGGAAAGCAGACTTCGACTCCCTCAGGGAGCGGATGGGTAGGATCCCCTGGGGGACTAACACGAAGGGGAAAGGAGTCCAGGAGAGCTGGCTGTATTTCAAGGAATCCCTGTTGAGGTTACAGGGACAAACCATCCCGATGAGTCGAAAGAATAGTAAATATGGCAGGCGACCAGCTTGGCTTAATGGTGAAATCCTAGCGGATCTTAAACATAAAAAAGAAGCTTACAAGAAGTGGAAGGTTGGACATATGACCAGGGAAGAGTATAAAAATATTGCTCGGGCATGTAGGAATGAAATCAGGAGGGCCAAATCGCACCTGGAGCTGCAGCTAGCAAGAGATGTCAAGAGTAACAAGAAGGGTTTCTTCAGGTATGTTGGCAACAAGAAGAAAGTCAAGGAAAGTGTGGGCCCCTTACTGAATGAGGGAGGCAACCTAGTGACAGAGGATGTGGAAAAAGCTAATGTGCTCAATGCTTTTTTTGCCTCTGTCT
The DNA here is from genome assembly GCF_965152275.1 of Natator depressus. Classification (NCBI taxonomy): domain Eukaryota; kingdom Metazoa; phylum Chordata; order Testudines; family Cheloniidae; genus Natator; species Natator depressus. The sequence goes on from NC_134234.1 coordinate 125,136,751, forward strand.
TCACTAACAAGGACAGCTCCCAGACTGCTGCGCTGGGCATCGCAACATGGGGAGTAGATGGCCAGCCCTCTGTGGAGAAAGAGGTGGTTAGGGACTATTTAGAAAAGCTGGACGTGCACAAGTCCATGGGGCCGGACGAGTTGCATCCGAGAGTGCTAAAGGAATTGGCGGATGTGATTGCAGAGCCATTGGCCATTATCTTTGAAAACTCGTGGCGAACGGGGGAAGTCCCGGATGACTGGAAAAAGGCTAACGTAGTGCCAATCTTTAAAAAAGGGAAGGAGGAGGATCCTGGGAACTACAGGCCAGTCAGCCTCACCTCAGTCCCCAGAAAAATCATGGAGCAGGTCCTCCATCAATCCTGAAGCACTTAGAGGAGAGGAAAGTGATCAGGAACAGTCAGCATGGATTCACCAAGGGAAGGTCATGCCTGACTAATCTAATCGCCTTTTATGATGAGATTACTGGTTCTGTGGATGAAGGGAAAGCAGTGGATGTATTGTTTCTTGACTTTAGCAAAGCTTTTGACACGGTCTCCCACAGTATTTTTGTCAGCAAGTTAAAGAAGTATGGGCTGGATGAATGCACTATAAGGTGGGTAGAAAGTTGGCTGGATTGTCGGGCTCAATGGGTAGTGATCAATGGCTCCATGTCTAGATGGCAGCCGGTATCAAGTGGAGTGCCCCAAGGGTTGGTCCTGGCGCCAGTTTTGTTCAATATCTTCATAAATGATCTGGAGGATGGTGTGGATTGCACACTCAGCAAATTTGCGGATGATACTAAACTAGGAGGAGTGGTAGATATGGTGGCAGGTAGGGATAGGATACAGAGGGACCTAGACAAATTGGAGTATTGAGCCAAAAGAAATCTGATGAGGTTCAACAAGGATAAGTGCAGGGTCCTGCACTTAGGACGGAAGAATCCCATGCACCGCTACAGACTAGGGACCGAATGGCTAGGCAGCAGTTCTGCGGAAAAGGACCTAGGGGTGACAGTGGACGAGAAGCTGTATATGACTCAACAGTGTGCCCTTGTTGCCAAGAAGACCAATGGCATTTTGGGATGTATAAGTAGGGGCATAGCCAGCAGATCGAGGGACGTGATCGTTCCCCTCTATTCGACATTGGTGAGGCCTCATCTGGAGTACTGTGTCCAGTTTTGGGCCCCACACTACAAGAAGGATGTGGAGAAATTGGAAAACGTCCAGCGAAGGGCAACAAAAATGATTAGGGGTCTGGAACACATGACTTATGAGGAGAGGCTGAGGGAACTGGGATTGTTTAGTCTGCAGAAGAGAAGAATGAGGTGGGATTTGATAGCTGCTTTCAACTACCTGAGAGGTGGTTCCAAAGAGGATGGTTCTAGACTATTCTCAGTGGTAGAAGATGACAGGACAAGGAGTAATGGTCTCAAGTTGCAGTGGGGGAGGTTTAGGTTGGATATTAGGAAAAACTTTTTCACTAAGAGGGTGGTGAAACACTGGAATGGGTTACCTAGGGAGGTGGTAGAATCTCCTTCCTTAGAAGTTTTTAAGGTCAGGCTTGACAAACCCCTGGCTGGCATGATTTAATTGGGGATTGGTCCTGCTTTGAGCAGGGGGTTGGACTAGATGACCTCCTGAGGTCCCTTCCAACCCTGATAGTCTATGATTCTATTCTATGAATGTTCCTTTTTTTTTTTTCCCCATCCATGTGTAGAAATAATTTTATGTGCACTAAAATTACAGCTGGCTCCAACTCCCGGACTGCAACCATCATCATCTGGCACAATTTTGCTATTTGTTCTTGTAAACATGAATACGTAATCAGAGACTACATCATCATTTTATTGATGGAGGGTGTGGTCACTGAATATTAAAGCTGATGTATGAATGCCTATAGCATTAGTTTTGTTTAACATCAAAACTACATGCAAAAATGAATATTATGTGGATAAGTTTAACATAAAACACAAACACTATAAATTTAAGGATTTCATTTTACAGCATGATTGTTTTACAAGCAAGTATAGTAGACTGGGAAAAGGGTAGCTAAGAGGATAGGCAATGAAACATGGAGCCTATACACCCTAGGACAGGTCACTGGTTCAAACTCAGCCCAGATCAGCAGTGACTGAAAAAGGGATTAATACTATTCTTATAATAGTTGACGTATGCTAAGTGTCCCACAGAATATATAAAGGACACGTTTTTTCTCTCTCTTTAGGGCAGAAGACGTGAGGATGGTTCTAGACTATTCTCAGTGGTAGAAGATGACAGGACAAGGAGCAATGGTCTCAAGTTGCAGTGGGGGAGATTTAGGTTGGATATTAGGAAAAACTTTTTTACTAGGAGGGTGGTGAAACACTGGAATGCGTTACCTAGGGAGGTTGTGGAATCTCCTTCCTTAGAAGTTTTTAAGGTCAGGCTTGACAAAGCCCTGGCTGGGATGATTTAATTGGGGATTGGTCCTGCTTTGAGCAGGGGGTTGGACTAGATGACCTCCTGAGGTCCCTTCCAACCCTGATATTCTATGATTCTATGAGAAGAGGCTACAACACAAGTCAAATAGGTGACGTGCTGTTAGATACATAAGATACTTTCAAGTATCTTAAGTGATTTTGTGTTCCGTTATAGTTCCTTGGAGACAGATGTCAATGAAGTACCCTTAGAAAACAGGACGGATTGAGAGAGATCAAAATGTTGTTTCATCCCTAAAAGTTGTCCTTCAATTTCACACACTGACGAGGCAGCATGAGGAAGCTAAATTCTGCTACTACGTGAGTGGTAAATCTTCTGTGGCTATATACAGAAAGGAATTCAACCACAAAGCACTATAATCACTTAAATTCATTTTATTCTTTGGACAGAACTATTTACATATTATAAAGTAGTTATTTTTAAGTGAACTGAGTTTTCAGTTTGGATGAATGTCTGACTCAGGTGTTTTGTGTATTGTTATTTGGGGGGGGGGGGTGATTTAAAGACGGACATTTAAGATTCTTTATGCCACAATCCTATCAGTACTGCTCCATAAATTCAAGACTTGAGTGAGAAGGGCAACTTAATCTTCACAACAGGCAAACAAAATCTGTACCCAGATTGTAAAGTCCCCAGGGGGAAGACTATTTTTTTTGTTTGGACAGCATCTAGCACTACAGGGCCCTGATCCTGCTTGGGAGCCTATGGGCATTAAAACAATACCAATAATGTTTTCCATTTAAAAGAACTTTTGAAGCATGATGCTCAAAAACTGTAGGGACACAATATGGGAGGGGAGTTAGCATTTCCAGATTTTTGCATTATTACATCAGTATCCAAATTAGCTTATGCCAGGAACTATATTTCAGAGAACCAATGAAGCAGGTTAGCAATAAGTGGAATGATGGAAATGTTCACAGACATTCTCCTTCGCCCCCCAATCCAGAAAAAACAAGAAGTAGGAACAAATCATTTAGAAAAAACACTACCAGTCTGTTACAGGACCTAAGAGGTTTAGGTTAATCTGGATTTCTGAAAAAAGAAAAAAGGAGTACTTGTGGCACCTGAATATCTCACCGAAGATACTAGCTAGCTGCAACTAGGGACTTTCATTTTTCTCCCTAATACTACTTAATGCCCGAACATATGACGATCAGAGAGTTTTATCAATAGACTTCATTATGGCATATAGATTGGCAACATTCCATATATCACTGCCAAGCTTTCCGATTATCAGGGAACCAATAGCTGGCTTATTTCCAGATGAAGCATTAATATAAAGCACTGACCCAACTCCCAATTAATACTAGCTAGCGGTCAATACAGGTTTGAATATTCCTACCAAGTCAAGTAATTGCAAAAATATATGCCCTTTTCAAAAGTGACCTACAACCACCACCACCACACTCTGCTACTTGCCCAAAACTCCATCTACTACACTTTACTACTATAGTTTGCCTTAAATCCAAAGGATCTGAGTTAAAGTTTGTAGTCTCGCAACATGTTACTAGGAATGTACTCAGGACCAAGAGTTCTACATGTCCCGGTTAACGTTGTTACATGGCTGACCAATTAGGGAACATTGGTCTATTAAAGTTGTGCAATGCTCCCTTCTAACTTCCTTTAGCAGCCCCCTTTAGCTGCTTTGTCCACTGCTTGCAGGAAGAGCAGCCCATTGCAGCTAGCTGGTGGGGGCCTGGAAACAGGGTGGACCGGTAGCCCCCTTTCAGCTCCCCGCTCCCCTAAGTTCCCTGTGCAGCAGCTGCCCAGCAGGCTATCAACTGCCCGCAGTTCAGCTGTCCCTCCCCCCACTGCCATGTGCTGCTCCTGCCCTCTGCCTTGGAGCTGCTTCCCAAGACTCCTGCTTGCTGGGGGGAGGGGGAGGGGAAGAAGAGGGGGGCTAATATCAGGGTGTCCCCCTCCCCCCTGCTCCTGCACGCCACTTACCCCATCTTCCATAGAGCAGGGGAACACAAGGACCACAGTCTGGTCTCAGCTTGCTGATCTAATTAACAAGGCAGTGTACTTCGGACCTCACTCTTCATACTTAAAGGGGAAATGCGCATCTCTCTCTCTCTCTCTCTCTCTCTCTCAAAAAAAAAACACAGGGTGTATGTCTGTCTGCCCTCCCTCCTTTCCTGCTGCCTTGTAGAGTATGAGAGTTAACCCGTGAGGGCTCAGCCAATCGCTAGTTCATCATTTAGCAGTACTGTAAGCCATTCCCTGGGAAATATCCCACCCTCTGACTCCTCCACCTCAACAAAGCTTCACAATCATCATCACTGTGTACCAGTATTAAGTTATTGGTTTAAAACTTATATGCTGTGTGTGTGCGTGTAGTCTTTTGTCTGGTGAAAAAAATTTCCCTGGAACCTAACCCCCTCATTTACATTACGTTTTATGGGGAAATTGGATTTGCTTAATATCGTTTCACTTAAAGTCGCATTTTTCAAGAATATAACTACAACGTTAAGTGAGGAGTTCCTGTATGCACTACTATGGAATGTTTTACCAGATACAAAACAAAATTGCGTAACAGGATTTTGGAGAGGCCTTTTGTTTCTCAATTCTTCTTGGCCTTGCATCAGGCTTAGCTCCCAGAGAATTACATCTCAGTTCCTTATGTATTCTTAGATACGATACTAAACCCTCACTTTGTGCATGCAGAAAGAAGGTATAGTGAACTTTTTTGGTTTCAAGGTCCCAACCATAGGCATTACATGTCTTGGTCTTAGGACAAGAACAGATTTCTGAGGAGTAAGTGACATCAAAATAGGTTTTACAGCTAATATGAGCAAAAATTTGTGGAAATGCTGCTACTCTATAGAACGTAGTATGTAATCCATCAGATTTTAATTTCACCCGCTGCATCTTGAACTGTAGATTACTTAAAATTCTTCAAAATATACTTCCTACAATCCAAAAGTCTTTGTACTGCTACATTCTGTCAGCCCATTTCTTATACTGGTCAATAATGTCATTATTCTTTTATATTTACTCAGTTCTGCTGCATCAGCAAGTAGAGAATTCAGGATGCCTTAACCACTTCATCATAAAGTCCACTTAATTTAGAAAATTCATTGTTACACATTTGGGCATGTGTTAACCATCCTACTCTGGGTAGTAAAAATGTCCCCTACAAACAGGGTGCCCCGTGAACTCAAGTTTCTTGAGAATAGGTCCACTGGTTTTTCATTACCACTATCCTTCAGTCCAGGTGATCAGCAGCAGATGTCCAGAATATTTTTTTTTACATTGTTTCTTCCATTCTTTATACCTTTACAGTGATATGTGGTAGTGAAATTCTTTGGGCTGGCACTTTTGACATATTTCTCTTTATCATTAAGCAGACTGTACCTTTCTATTGATATTTATAAGAATGATTCCACTAAGCCTTAATGAGCATTATGACCTACTAAGCATTACTTTCACTTTTTCCCCCTTTACTCCTTGTGTTTCATAAAAACTAATACCTTATGTTTGTGTGTGTGTTCTGGAAGTACATCCTTTTATTTGAGCTAAGAGAAACATTCGTATCTCCAACTTTCCTGTTTTATGTAGAGCTTGCCTAACAAGTCATACCAACACAGGTTTTCATCATTTCATCTAAAGAGGAGACCCTCTACTTCAAAATCTCCTAATCACAGGGGACATTTCAATTCTTAGCAATCCCCAAATCCTCCTCACTACACCACTAGAGCAACCATCAGTTAATTTCACGCATTAGTTTTTCACTCATGCTAGGAAACAGAAGAGACTCTGGGATCACCTTATCACTCCAGTCTGTTTTCAGTTTCCAGATCCCAGAAGTCCGAGCCTAAAACTCAAACTTCTCTTCACTCGTGTCACTTATTCCAATGTAGAGAAGAATACTATTAATATTATATTCCATCTTTTCACCTGTTCATCCCGACACTCAAGAAGGCATAATATTCTGCTCTCTTCAGTTGAGTTCCAACTCTCCGGAAAGGTTTTTTACTATAGAGATCGGGATTTCAGGAGTTTCCTTGTAGAGTAAATCTATAAGACCCTGCTAATGATTCCAGGCTTAATTGTCCATTTTTAATGTGTTCTGAGCCTTATGAACAGCAAGATATACCTGTTCTGGGTAAACATGTTGAAATGGTGCACAATTATTCTGTTATGGAATAAGGTCAGTGAAAGTGCTCTTTCTGACATAATCTGTAGCCTCCTACATGAAATTTGGAGGAAGGAGCATAGGCTGCAGGAGAGCAGAATTTGGAGACGACATCAGGAAGCCAGTCTGTGTTCATATGCACTTGCAGAACCTCTGCAAGCAGTTCATAATAAAGACCCAGTTTACACGTTTAGAAAAGCATGGAGTCCTCTCATGTAATTCCCCAGCATATGGTACATGAAACATGTTTCAAATCAAACTGCTGCATACAGCTGATATGTATTTAGGTTTTAAAGCAGTAGAGTTTTTGTATTATATAAAGTTACAATCTTCCACACAAATTCAAGCTACAGGTAGCATGACATGCAAGATTCATTATCAGACTGCGTCCCAAAGGCTGGTGCATCACAAAGTAAAGGCATATGAGGCATGAGCTGAAACATTGTGCATGGCTATCTTTGTAGAAGCTTGGAAAGAACATGGGGGGTAAAAAGACATACTTGTTCTGTGCCCAAAACAGATGTAATGGAAGATCCCACAGAGTTAAGTTTTATACCATTTAAGCTTCACTTAAAATTTCATTTTCTGTCCAGTTTTAAGTGCTAGAAATGCTGAGATAATGAAAATTCATCCCATGTTCTGCTATTGTCCTGTGGGGGTCCGTCCCCCCCCCCCAAGTACAGTATAACCTCAGTTATGAACACCAGAGTTACAAACTGACCAGTCAATCACACACCTTATTTGGAACCAGAAGTACACAATCAGGCAGCAGAGACTAAAAAGCAAACAAGCTACTTAAAAAAGGGGAAGGTTTAAAAAAAGCATTGACAAGGTAAGAAAATTGTTCCTGTGCTTGTTTCATTTAAATTAAGATGGTTAAAAGCAGCATTTTTCTTCTGCATAGTAAAGTTTCAAAACTGTATTAAGTCAATATTATCTTTCAAAAGTTTACAGCTGAACATTTTGTTCAGAGTTATGAACAACCTCCATTCCCGTGGTGTTTGTAACTGAGGTTCTCCTGTATACTTAAAGAGTTCCCATTTTATAAATCTTTGTGAAATCCTTCTCTCAAATGTCCTTTAAGTTTTGCTACTCTATACAGTGGTTCTACATAAAAAAAAAATTCTTTACTACTTAAAATTTATAACTCGTAAAGGAAAATTCCTAATGCTTATCTACTCAGGAAAGCATTGTATTAGCATTATAGGGCCATCCACAAATTGCAATTTAGTCAATTTCAAAAACAGACTTGGAAATGGTAGTGGTGCCTGAAACCACCTCCAAAGTAATCCTGTTAATTTTATATTTTTGCAGTCATGTCTTGCTTTTAAACAAATAACCACACACAGACAAATGGGAACCAGCTAAGGGTCTAAATCTGCACTCATAGACGTTTACAGTATAATTTCCAATAGGTGACTGCCATAACTGACAAAAATAAATGGGGAGAAACAAACAAAAACAGATCCTCTCCCTTCCGCAATCAGACCAAAGGGTGTTTTAAGTGGAGAGTGTTCTTTTAAGATAATTTTTGTATGCAAATATTAAACAAATGCATGAGAAGTAGATAAATTCCCAAGAAAGAAAAGAAAAAGCTTAGCAAGCAGAAGAAGGTCTTTCAGTTAAAACAAAAAACCTTCATTACTTTAGTTCTCAAAGACCCTGAATTTTAACATTTGGGGGGAGGAGGGAAGAGTTACATTTACATTTTAAATGGCAATACACAAGAGCCTACTTTAGCTTTCAGAGTGACCATGTTGCTCTGGCTCAGATGTCCCCAAAATGTGGGGTGTGCCCCCCCTAGGAGGGCACAGAGGAACATCTGGGGGGTGTGAGGGGCCCAGGCCAGCCCCCACATTTCTTAGCACTGCAGTAAACTGGGAAAAATCTATTGATTCTTTCCTAGTGAACTGTGGGAGAGTTTGCCTGTCCTTTTGGGCACACAGCAGGTAGTGGCAATTGTGGGAAGACACTGGAAAACTAGCAGCACTCAAGTGGAGCTAGCCTGCATCCACACTGGTCATATGAACAGCTGACAATTTGTGCTAACTCAGATGTAGCTTTACTCTCCTGATAGACCAGCCAACGCAAGTTAAGAGCGCCATCATGCACAATTGAAGGGACTCCAGTTAGGAGCAACAGTCAAATTAAAATTAGAATTAACTTTGCAGGAAAACAAGATCCTGGACTCCTTTCCTAACCAGATTGGTTCCCGTGTAGTAGTTCTCTCTCATGGTCCCACGTGGTTGGTCTTCCTGCCCTCCATGTAGCTTCTTGCCATCTGTTCCCTATCAGTGCCATGGGCACTTGGGTACACAAGCCCATAAAGTCTACAGAAAAACTGTTTTTAGCAGCAAAATAATTCCACAAATTGTCAAATTCTTGTCATGGTCAACGTAGTAAAATAAATTTAGACTTTTGTCTGAACTGTTTGAACTGAGCAAAAATCAAGCTTCAAGATAATGAGTTTAAGGGTTATCTTCCAAATGTTTTTATTTACTTGCAAGAAGAATCTACATTAGATCAAGTTCACAATAATAAAATTCCTAGCAGATACGTTTAGTGTTAATTAACAGAGGACAAGGGAAGTTGCAGATACTTTTCTCAGAAGTCACCACCTGCAGATTGTGCAAAGTAATAACTGTATGCATTACCATTTACTGCATACAAGTCATTATAAAAAGGAAGTCACCAAATCAAAAGAAGCCTGAAAAGAATTAAAACAGTACATACAGGTGGCTAGAGAACATATAGCCATGGCAGTTTGCAGGAATTTTACAAGAATCTAATAGGATTCAGTCTCCCACTCCTATTTTCAACAACTCCTTACAAGCAGATGGCAGCAAAGATCTCTAGAATCAGGATCTTCAAAAAGAGGCTTCAATTGTGACGATCAGCAAGGGCAGCTCTTATTCCCACAACGCCCACCTACATAACCCAGAAGATGTTAGCTACACTGCGAGTCCACCAACAGATACAATGTAATGTGCATTACAGTTCCTGACTGTCACTGTACCTCATGCACAGCCATGTTGCTAATGACAAGAGTCATAATTCCATGTCTGACTGCTGCCTCACAGAAAATTCTAACCAGATTCTTTGTTTTAAACACTGCAGCTTTGACACCTCCAACAATGACACTAGGGCCACTAAAGTCTCAGGTGGCTCTCCCCACAAATTGGGGAGATGTCAAAGCCAATGCCACGATTAGCTATATGAGAAATGATGTTTCTACTGAGCACTGGGTCAAACCAAAATGAAATCCCAGGTCAAACACTGTACAGCAGTAACTGGGGACTAACTACCCAAACATCTGTTGGAAAAGTCATATGGCAAAACACAATCTCTAATAAATTCTTGGAACATACTGAGGGCAACTTTTTTGTTGTCGCAGAAAGCACAGTAAGTAACATGTGGACAGCCATTTCAGACTTGATTCTGAGCAACAGGGAGGAATTGCTTTAGGAATCTGAAGGTGGAAAGCAATTTGGGCGGAAGCTATCATGAAATGATTTCATTATTCTATGGAAAGAAAGGAGGAGTGAAAGTAGCAGAATAAGGACAATGGACTTCAAAAAAGTAGACTAAGTCAAATCTGGTAGGTAAGGGCCTATGGAAGAAAATGTAAGGGATAAAAGGCATTCAGGAGAGCTGGCAGTTTCTCAAAGAGAATATTAAAAGCATAACTGCAAACTATCCCAAAGTAAAGGAAACCTAGGAAGAAAAGTAAGAGGCCAATACAACTCCATCAGGAGCTCTTTAATGACCTGGAAATCAAAAAGGAAACCTTAAAAAAAAGTAGTAATTGTACTCCTTAGCAGTTATTCTAAGAGAGAAGGTGAGTGAGGTAACAGTTTACTGGACCAACTTCTGATGGTGAGAGAAACAAGATTTTGAGCTACACAGAGCTCTTCCTCAGGTCTGGGAAAGGTACTCCCAGTTTCACAGCTAAATACAAGATCGAACAGACAGTTCAGCAAAAGTAGTTAGCACATGTGCTAAGGGAGCATTCAATGTGATGTGGCTGTTAAAACCCCTGTAGTCATCAGACAAAGGAGGGTTAGTGGGTTACAGATTGTTGTAATAAGCCATAAATCTTGTGTCTTTATTAGACCATGATTTTTAGTTTCTAGCAAACTATGAATTTAAGCTCCCAGGCTCGTCTTTCTAAAACTATCAAAAAACCTGATGACAGCCATCCAACACAAGAACAAAAAGTTAAACCAACTACTCCACAACCACAGATCACCACATCCGGGAGAATCCATGGCACCAGTACCCACCATACAGGCACTATATGACATCTGAACATCATCAGTTTATCAAAACTACCTCTCACTGGAGCTGAATTACCCATGTTCTCTAAGGAACTGAACTTCTGCCCTACCACAGAAACTGATACCATACTAACATGTGGAGAACTAGAAGAGGTTCTCTAAATACATATGGAGTGAGGGAAAGCATAGAGCCCTCTACTTTGTGGGGATGCAGAGATAACCGATGACATCAAAAAAGCTGAAGTGTTTAATATCTATATTGATTCAGTCTTTACTAAATATTCAACACTAGATAGCGCAATATTAACAACAAGGAGGAAGAAGCACAAGCTAAAATAGAGGAAGAACAGATTAAAGAATATTTAAGTAAGTTAGATGTATTCAATTAGGGAGGGCTGGAGGAAATTCGTTTTAGTGGACTTAAGAAATTCGTTAACAGTTCTAAGATCGCTTAGGTTATTTTCGAGAACTCTTGAAGGGGTGAGGTCTGGACTGGACAAGGGAAAGTCAGGGCAAAACCTTTGCCCTTGTACCTATCTTTAAAAGGGGGAAAGAAAGAGGACTCAGGAAATTACAGACCAGTCAGTCTAACTTTGCCCTTGTGTGGAAAGATACTGTACTGGAACAAATTATTAAACAATCAATTTGTAAGCACCTAGAGAATAATAGGATTATAAACAACAGCCAGCATGAATTTGTCAAGAACGAGTCATGTCAAATCAATTTAGTTTCCTTCTTTAACATGGTTACTGGTGTAGTGGATAGAGGGAAGCAGCAGGTGTGGTATATCTTGATTTTAGTAAAGACTTTTGACACAGTCCCACGTGACTGTCGCATAAGCAAACTAGGGAAATGTCTAGATGAAATTCCTGTAAAGCAGGTTGAAAGACTATTCCCAATGCTGTTAAAATGGGAGGCCTTATCTATGGGTCAAACAAGGGTCAATCCTGGGTCTGGTTCTATTAGTTATTTCCATTAATAACTTGTATTGTAGAGCAGCAACTACGCTTATGAAATCTACAGTTCACACCAAGCTGCACTGTGGGGCTGCAAGCACTTTGGAGGACAGTATTAGAATTCAAAATCTTGATAAACTGGAGGATTGGTCTGAAATCAAGATAAAATTTGATAAAGGCAAGCGCAAAGTACTACACTTACTAAGGAAAGAAAAATCAAAAGCACAACTACAAAATGGCTCAATGATAGTATACTTCTGAAAAGGATCTGAGGATTACAGTGGATCACAAATTGAGTATGAATCAATAAGGCTGTTGTGAAAAAAGCTAATATTCTGGGATGTATTAACAGGAGTGTTGTATGTAAAACAGGAGGTAACTGTCCCGGTCCACTCAGCACTGATGAGGCCACAGCTAGAGTATTGTATCCAATTCTGGGCACCATACTTTAGGAAAATGTGGACAAACTAGAAAGAGTCCAGGGCAGAACAACAAAAATAAGGTAAGGTTTTCTAAACTCTTCATACAAGGTGTCATAAATATAAAGGGAAGGGTAAACACCTTTAAAATCCCTCCTGGCCAGAGGAAAAACCCTTTCACCTGTAAAGGGTTAAGAAGCTAGGATAACCTCACTGGCACCTGACCAAAATGACCAATGAGGAGACAAGATACTTTCAAAGCTGGAGGGGGGGGGAGAAACAAAGGTATTCTTGGTCTGTGTGTTTTTGCCAAGAACAGAAAAGAAATAGAGTCTTAGAAGTTAGTAAGTAATCTAGATAGATATGCGTTAGATTCTGTTTTGTTTAAATGGCTGAGAAAATAAGCTGTGCTGAATGGAATGGATATTCCTGTTTGTGTGTCTTTTTGTAACTTAAGGTTTTGCCTAGAGGGATTCTCTATGTTTTGAATCTGATTACCTTGTAAGGTATTTACCATCCTGATTTTACAGAGGTGATTTTTATTTTTTCTTCAATTAAACTTCTTCTTTTAAGAACCTGATTGCTTTTTCATTGTTCTTAAGATCCCAGGGTTTGGGTCTGTGTTCAACTATACAAATTGGTGAGGATTTTTATCAAGCCTTCCCCAGAGAAGGGGGTGTGGGGGTTGGGAGGATTTTGGGGGGAAAGACTTTTCCAAGCGGGCTCTTTCCCGGTTATATATTTGTTAGATGCTTGGTGGTGGCAGCAATAAAGTCCAAGGGCAAAATGTAAAATAGTTTGTACCTTGGGGAAGTTTTAACCTAAGCTGGTAAAAATAATCTTAGGGTTTTTTTCATGCAGGTCCCCACATCTGTACCCTAGAGTTCAGAGTGGGGAAGGAACCTTGACACAAGGAAAGTTTTAAATTAGTCTTGAGAGAAGACAGAGTGGAGCCTCAATCTTCAGGTATGCGAAAGGCTGTGATAAAGAGGACAGTAATCAACTGTTCTCTATAGACAAGAATTAAGTGCCTTAATCTACAGCAGTGGTTTTCAACCTGGGGTCCGCAGACTAGGTCTAAGATTTCCAAAGGGGTACACACCTCCATTTGAAAATTTTTAGGGGCCTGCAAATGAAAAAAGGTTGAAAACGATTGATCCTATAGCAAGGGAGAATTAGGTTAGATATTAAGGGGGGGGGGGGGGGAAGAGAACTATAATTAAGCTCCAGAATTGGCTTCCAAGGGAGGTTGTGGAATCCCCAGCATTGGAGGTTTTTAAGAACGGGTTGGACAAATACTTGTGAGAGATGCTCTAAGTTTACTTGGTCCTGCCTCAGCTAAAGGTGCTGGACTTGATGACCTCTCAAGGTCCCATCCAGCCCTACATTTCTATGGTTTGATAATGGTATCCAGACTCCCACATCACTGGCATGTTATGTTTTTGTAGTAAGAAACTACCTCAGCGCTCTGCAGCCATTAGTCAGAAGATATTTGTTTCACATAAGAATGTGTATAAAACAAAAAAATTTCTTTAAAGATTCCACTGAAAGATTTTGGATTTTGAATTCAGTGACATTTTCTATTTATTTTAAATTAAACTATAAACACTGTAAATTATTTCTTTACACACACTTTTAATACGTATCAGTTGTGCAAGATAAAAATACAGACTAAGTTACAAGTTACACTTATACAGGTTAAATATATTTACTAACAACTATAAAACAGATCTATTCACTCCAACCAGTTCCAATATCAGATTAACTAGGCTACTCGAGGAAAGCTGGAGGAAGTAAGTTGTTCCATTTCTCTCATTCTTTGTCAGTTACAGTGTAGAATCTAAATACAGATTAGATACGTCCCTTGCAAGCAAAGAGAGTTCCAACATTACACTGCAGGAAGCATTTGTGTTTCATTACCAAGCAAATGGCCTACTTATTTCTGCAGCACACAGTGAAACTGATGAACCAGTAATTCCTTGTTTCTGCAAAGAAGTGTTCTAGATAACCAATTAGGAAATCCTATAAATGATCTGATAGATAAGTCTTATCTAATGCTTTTTTCTTTACCTTCTTTTAAGTTGCAGAACCCAAGAAGTTACATATAAAGTACACGCACAACAACAGAGACTAACTTTGTTGTTTTACTTCTATTACAGGTTGCAAAAGAAAATCCCAAAAGGAATATTGCAGCAAATACAGTAATTCCTCACTTATCGTTGTAGTTATGTTCCTGAAAAATGCCGACTTTAAGCAAAACGATGTTAAGTGAATCCAATTTAAATGAAGGGGGGGGGGGGTTAGGTGCCAGGAAGCTCCCTCCGTCCTGAGCCCTGTTGGGTGTCCTCCCCGCTCTATGGAGATGGGGTAAGTGAGGTGCAGGGGGAGGGGGACACCCTGACATTAGCCCCCTTCTCGTCTCTTCACCCACCCTCCGAGGCTCTGAAGAGCAGCTCCAAGGCAGAGGGCAGGAGCAGCACATGGCAGTGAGGGGAGGGACAGCTGAATTGCGGGCAACTGATATTCTGCTGGGCAGCTGCTGCACAGGGAACTTATGGGAGCGGGGAGCTGATTGGGGGGGCTGCCGGTCCACTCCACCAGCTAGCTGCAACAGGCTGCTCTTCCTACAAGCAGTGGACAAAGCAGGCGGCTGCCAAACGACATTATAAAGGAGCATTGCACAACTTTAAACGACCATGTTCCCTAATTGATCAGCAACGAAACAACGTTAACCGGAACAACTTTAAGTGAGGAGTTACTGTACGCGGACCTCGAATTCAAAACAGTGACAAAGTCTGGAAAGGGACAGAAGGACATTTTGTACTGTTTATAAAACAGACATCTTATGACAGGCAAATTGTACTGCTGAACATGTGAATAGTAAGGTTCATGATATTAAAAAATGGCAAGAAAAAAAATAAAAACCAGGCTTTGACAGAAACCTGTCAGGGAAGAATGAGACAAAAGAACCAAGAAGCTACAGATTTTCATCGAATCTGGTACTCATGTTGTGCTTTGAGGCAATCTGAGTGAATTCAGTCCATTGTTTGAGCTTTTTATTAACTATATTTCACAAAGACCCACTGGGAGCACACACTTGCCCAGATCATCATCAGCTGGAAAAAAATACCTGCCTGAAGTTTTCACTCACCAAGCTGTAACTAGGGATCTTTTGAGTGGTGGAAATTCTCTTTAGTAACTGATGCAACTCCAGAGCTTGCTTGACACCCAGCAATTAACATCCTGGCAGTGTTCTTCAGTGACAAATATAAATCAAATACCATTTAAATCCTCTGTTGCTCCTCAGCACAATGCAGGGGTCATTTCAATTTGGATTCAAGACATGCTGGAGAGTACAGCCACACACAGGAAAACTGTGTCAATCAACAACGCTCCATGATGCAAATGTAATGCTTAGTGAAAGACCTGAAGGAAATGTATCCACATCTGCTGCACATTCCATGTATTGTGCATCATCTCCATGTAGGCTTTGATAATGCAATCAGAACTGATGAGTTCCACGACATCACTGAATTTGCAATACATTTTCTAGCAATACTTAAACATACCAACAGGCAAAGGTGAGCGTTTGATAAAGTTTGTCAACCAAAAAGAGCCCATCAAATGTGTCCCTGCCCTCCCCCCGTTGTACAATCGCACTGGTTTTCCTGGCTCAAGGCAATACAATTCATTCATGCGCACTGGGACAGAGTGAGATTCTCATTAAAGGCGAGGATACAGTCAGTCAAAGACGACAATGAAACTATGCTGGATTGTTGAGGACGATGTAACCCTGTGAGAACCATATTGCAAGTTATCTTTTCTTTTTGTCTTTTGAGAGGAAATAAATGGGGTTCCTTTTCAAATGGAAACAAATGCACCCCAGTACATCACTCTGATCTGCAAAGCTTAACCACTATTTATAAGTTGCGACTGACATAGATGATGCCTTAAGAAATAGAAGGCAAGTCAATATGCTCCAAAAGTGATCCCTTTCCATCTGCACTGTGTACTTTCACACCAGAATTTCAAAGCCAACTGAAGGCAACCATATCCCACAATGTACTCAGACTCGATGGATCGGGATTTCTGTTTAATCCATTTGTCAAGGCCCAGATGTCACACAATTTTAGCAACTACAAAAATATTCTGTGTATTTCCCTTACTAGGCAGAAGAGTTAAAGCATGATTTTGACTTGCATATGGTGTGCAAAGTGCCATGTGATGATTTGAACACTAGAGAAGGGAAACCCAGCCATTGTGTGTCATGTCCAGTGCATCACCTACACTCACAATGCCAGCAACTTCAGTGTCTATGGAAAAATCATTCTGCCTGTTGAAAAGTTCAAAGCAAACATTGCGTATGCCTCTCTGAAGAGCAAATTGGACAGCTCAACCTTTTGTACTGTAAGAGATTTGGAGATCTTCTGAAATCTAGAATTATCTGCTGACTACCATATAACTAAGCATTCCAGTAACTGTAATAAAAGGCCTGAGGTGGGTGAGTGTGTGCACATGCATACACATTTTTTGGTGGAGGGGAAGTGTCCGGGGCTGGGGAAGGAGTCTCACTTAAACCTCCTAGTCATGGAAACCTTATGGGCAAAAATCCAGTAATTTAGACTTTTCAATTAGGCTTGGACTAGCACACGAGTAGTAAAACCAAGTATGATGAGTTGACGTAAGGATATTTACTTTTGTATATTTTGATATATGATGCTGACATATTTGTGGACATAAAACAAATTTGTGTTTTAACAGTCTATAAAAGCTTTCACGTTTTCAATCTGAATGTGGCTTTAGTAGAGATGCTCCAGTTGAGGAACCTCATATTAATGAAGAAGCCTGGATAACACATTTTGGCCAGGTCTTTAATGACTACCCCCAAATGGCTTTTTAATCTAATTCAACCATAGTTGGTGTAATGAGGAATCCTCTCTTTAATTTACCACTCTGGCCTTCAGAAATAGACAGTGAACTCTAGTCATTTATTTTAGCCCAATGATAGAAAAAAGTTCCAGGGGAAGTTTTTTCTCCCCACTGAAGTTTTTCAGAAGAATCTTGACTGGTGTCTCCAGTTTCAGCTAAATTATTTACCCTCGTTAGTCATGCTGGAAGTGCATTACTAGAGGGGGTTTTTTTTGTGTTTGTTTTTTGTTTGTTTGGTTTTTGTTTTTTTTTTTTAAACAAAGAGGAACCAAAAAAAATCCTGATTCATATAGACCTATTAGTATGATAGACATGGCAGGGAAAATTTATTCTAGATTTTTAATATCCAAATTTGAAATGCGGACTTGAAAGGCTAATTTACTACACAAAGAGCAAAGTGGCTTTAGGGCTAGTAGAGCCACAACTGACAATTGTTTATTTTATCCTATATGATTTATAAATATACTGCAGTTAAGGGTACTAGATTGTATGTGGCTTTCATAGATCTTAAGATAGCATTTGACTTTATTAACAGAGAAACTGTGTGTGAAATTAAGAATTGGGTATCAAATTAAGACTTCTGTATATTTTGGAGGATTACACTCGGGCAACACTTCAAGGGTAAGAACTAAAAATCAACCAAGACACTACTATTTTCTCTACTTCTAAGGGAGTATGTCAGAGAAGACTTCTAGCACCTCTTTTTAATTAATTTATTAATGACATGTTGTATGTTTAAAAAGAAGGTAAGGCCTCTCTGCCACAAATGAAGGATAGCTCTATCCTGTTACATGCCAGTGAGATGGCTGTTTTATCTCAAACTCCAAGAAGCCTCTGAAAGTTATGTCATTTTTCTTCATACTATAATTCTTAAGACCTGGTTCTCAATTATGATTTTGGGAAGAACCCTCTGCAAATTGAGTGGAAGACAGGAGGCTACCTTGTAGAAGAAGTCTCTGCTTGTACGTATTTAGGGATGAAGTTTCACCATTTGGGCCGTTGGTCCCCTTATCATAAAGGTTTAAAACAAAAGGCCCTTAGCTCTGCTCAATGAGTGCCCTATTTTACCCACTCAGATGGTGGGAACACAGCTTCTGCAACACTAAGTTTTTTATGCTACAATAATATCACAGATGCTTTAGGGGGGTCAAAGTTTAGTTTAGAGACCAAATTTCAGCCACGGAGATAGCTCAAAATAATTTTGAGGAGCCAATTCTCCCAAATTGTATGCTTGCCTCATTTTTACACACTGAGGTGGGTTGTGGTGTTTTTTTTTGTGGGGTTCCCCCCCGTAAGTAGATGACCTTGAATTGCTTTTTTAAAATTTTGGTCTAAAATCTGTACTCCTCCAGATTATAGATTGCCCTAGATTTGCCTTCAGGAGATGGAACAATCTGAGCACTCCTTATGTTCATGGTATAGGACCTTCCAATCGATTATAGTTACAAAAACCTAACCTATTGTTGACTTATTGTCAACTCAATCAATTACTCAAACGGAGAGCCACAGATATTACCCAGCAAGATGATGTGGCTGTGATTCATGATTCCAAGTTTGCCTTTTGGTTCTCTACTTTGAAGACAGCCAGTGTTTTTGAACTGTATATGAATGAGTTATCAATTCCTCATTTATGTAAGGCATATACTCAATTAAGATTCCAAATCACGGTAACTGCAGTCCTCAAAAGTTAGATATGGAAAAGTCCCTTCAGATCTTCATTTTTGCCCAGGTGAATCTGGAGCACTGGAAGATATACCTCATTATCTTTTGGATTATTCAATTTTCCGGTTTCTGAGAGCATGGTTGATTTTACCTCTTTTGTATAAAAAGAATCTTTATTAGCTCAAAAGAATGGGTTTTTTTCAGTATTTTCTCAATGTCTGGTAGTAATTAAATTGATTGCAATTTTTGCCCTTTTAGCATTATGGCTTAGAAGAGAGTTAAGTTCTGACTGACATTTTAACGTATTACATGGATGTTGGTACAGTTTTAGATTGTGTATGTTTTTCTCTGTGTGTTTGCATGGGACATGTTATAGGTTATCTAATAAAATCGAATTTCAGCATCTGTCATTAAATAATTGCCTGGCCCCCTTCATTAATTTCATAGAACTGTAAACATTTAAATAAAAAAAGCTTAAAAATAAAGATTTGTCAGAGATACGAAAAATAAAAATCAGGTTCCACCAGTCTTCAGTATAAGGGGTCAACAGCCAAACTGTCAGTCACGTAAACTCCTCTGTGCAAGACATACAATTGGAAAACATTTTTTTAAATTGTTTTGCAGCATCCTGCATTACTGGCTCTGTTGTGCAATGGGAAAACAAGAGCAGGAGAGACTCTCAGCAGGTACTGCTGATATATTGCAACATTTCTCTCAAACCCCATTTCCCCTGCTGCCAAGTTTCTTTCAGCACTGCAGTGAAGCAGCCCTTTCCAAGCATTTAGGACAGGGGTCTCAAACTCAATTTACCTTAGGGCCAGTGCCAGTCCCCAAATCCTCCCAGCGAGCCAATAAGGTCACTCATGCCACCCAGAACCCACCCCCCAAAACTCCACACCCCCTCGCCCAAGGCTCTGGGAGGGAGTTTGGGTGGGGGAGGACGACTGGGGTAGGAGATTGGGGTGCGAGAAACATGTGGACAAGGGGGATCCAGTGGACATAGTGTACTTACGTTTCCAGAAAGCCTTTGACAAGATCCCTCACCAAAGGCTCTTACGTAAGGTTTTGGGCTGGGCAGGAGGTGGGGGTGCAGGCTCCGGGCCGGAGGAGGGGTGAAGGCTCTAGGATGGAGTTTGGGGGACGGAAGGGGGTGCAGGCTCTGGGAGAGGGTCGAGGGGGTACGGTGCTTACCTGGGGCTCCGAGGCAGGGCAGGCCAGGGGACCTCCGCACACTGCTGCCCCCAGGCACCACCCCCACAGCTTCCCATTGGCTGCAGGGGTGCTCAGGGCGGGGGGCAGCACATGGAAGCACAGCCCCGCCCCACCCCAGGGTCGCAGGGAGGGGCCAGTGGCTACATGGAATGAGCGCACAGAAAGCCACCCAGCTCTGCTGCGCTGCCAGTGGTGAGCAGGGCCCCGGGCTGTTTTAAATCGCCCATGGGATGTGCGGGGGGAGGGGGCGTGTGCCCTGGGGCAGCAGGTGGGGCCAAGGGAGAGACCTGGCCCCAAAACTGCTGGAGCCCCGAGGGCCACACTGGGGAGGTTCTCGGGCCGCAGATGGCCCGTGGGCCAGGACTCTGAGACCCCTGATTTAGGGAGAAGTAACCACATGCCCTCTCCTCACCTGAAAACTAACCACAAAATCCAGATTTTTACATAGTCTGAGAGCCACAATTTTAGTTATGAGCTATACCGATCCTGAATTGTTTCTTACAATTGTGAAATTATTGTTGCTCTTTCAGAGAGCTCTCTAGAGTGGAAATGTAAGGTGCTCTTTTCTTCATGTTCAAAGAATCTTTCTGAAACGATGATCTATTTATAGAATGTTAGATGCAGTACATGAATTTTTCATCTCTTGAGTTATATAAAGGTAGAACAAAAATGCATTCATTTCACACACACAGCTGCCTCCACCTTTCACACAAAACAAAAATGCCACAATCTTCTCTTTCAGAATTGACCATAGCATTTTAGAGTGGGAATATGAATATTTTCACCACTCATTTTACCCAGTTGTAATTATACCAAGCACAGACTGACCTCAAGATTTTGGAAAAAGTCTTCACAATTATTTTGTCTCCTCTCCACCCCTCACTACCCGGGGGGGGGGGGGGTGGCGTGGAAGAATCACTATCAGTAGAGATTGCTATTGATCCAGGAGCCCAGCTGCTCAGGATAGTGACAGCTATGCATGGATCCTACTTAAATATATAAATTGGCATATTTCCTTTTAAGCCATAAGGAATTGGACTCCCTTTATCAGTCAGAGGTTTGCCTAGAGAACCTAGTTAAGTGCCAGATTATTTACTATCTACTCTTTCCTCCCTCCCCACCATTATTTATCTACAGAAAGAAGCGTAGTCAACAACCTTGATATAAAATAAGGACACAAACTCATCACTTTACCTACTTAAAAAAAAAAAAAAAAAAAAAGACCAAAGATGCAGGAAGTTTCCAGGTAAACGCAATAAAAATAAAGGGGCAAATGTTTAATGAAATTCACTGTCCTAGGAGTTGTGTGCATATTTTCCTGTTTACTCCTTTCTTCCAGTTACATATCCACATCTCGCCTTACAGCCATCTCCATAACACTCCCACTCTTATTCCCACTGTTGTCGTCTTTCTCTGAAAGACAGCGTCGCCTTTCCTCTCCTACCAACTTTCATAATCACATCCACTTCCCTGCTCTTTCATATTACTGTTTCATCCTCTAGTCTTCTATTTATGTCGTTTCTGCTCCCCAGTGTCTCATGTGATCTTTGCTCCCTTCTATATTTCAGTCTTCAGGGTCCACCCAACCTTTCCCCTTTGTGTGCTCCACCCACACACTTTGCATTTATAAAATGTAATACCTTCCATCTGACCTCTATACATTTTAAAAACTAGTTTAGTCTGAGCTCCCCCGAGACATTACATCATAGAATATCCGGGTTGGAAGGGACCGCAGGAGGTCATCTAGTCCAACCCCCTGCTCAAAGCAGGACCAATCCCCAATTTTTGCCACAGAACCCTAAATGGCCCCCTTAAGGACTGAACTCACAACCCTGGGTTTAGCAGGCCAATGCTCAAACCACTGACCTATCCCTCCCCAGTGTTCTTACTCTCATTTATTATAATAAAGAAAGATTATGGGCCTATTTGAAGAGGTACTATACACCCGAAGCTCCATATGAAGTCAATGGGAGCTTCAGGTGTTTGGTGCTTCGAAAAGTCAGGCCATAACAGAGGATTTGGTAAGTGAAATGAATGGGATTTAGGTGCCTAAATACCTTTTAAAAATCTGGGCTTAAGTGACTTGCCAAAGGTAACACAGGGCTTGTCTTCACTACCATGCTTCAGCACACATGGTGAAGACATGCTATGATAATGGGAGAGCACTCTCCCACTGACGTAATTACTCCACCTCAACAAGAGGCAGAAGCTAAGTCAGTGGGAGAGCGTCTCCTGCTGATGTAGTATGGTGTAGACACTACTTTAAATCGATGTAACTTGCGTCATTCAGGGGGGTATTTTTTCACATCCCTGAGCAATGTAAATTACATCAACTTAAGCAGTAGTATAGACAAGCCCCCAGAAAACTCATTCTCATTTCCATTCCTTAAGTCCGAGGCCACTATTTCTCTCCTTTCATTGCTCCTCCTTAAAAGATTATGAGAAAGTAGTAACTATCCCATTGCACTTAGCTATCAAATAAACAGTTTTGTTCATAATATGAACCTCCAGATTTAGCCACACAAGGAATACCCCTCAGATGCACCCCTAATCCTTTGGATCAGTTCCCTCAGCACTTTAAAGGAGATTTCAATGTCCTCAAAGCTACAAAAGAGGTTCTGCCAGAACGGGCACAATGATTTCTGATGTGCTCCTGCTATGCAAGAAGGATCAGTTGAGACAATTACCTTTTTTCCCAAATCAAGCTAAGCAACTCCTATAGAATGGGAGCCCAGATACAAGCACTAGCTAGTTAAAATGAACTTTGAGCATTAAAGTAAGGGCATCAATCTTTCAATTCACTTGAAAGATACTACTTTTCCCCCTCAGGAAAACTGAAATTTATTTCAATCTTGTAACTAAAAAAAAAAAAGGAACTCTCACGCTTCCTTCCCATTTGAAAAGCTTATGTGAAATAATACACCTAACTAGGTAGAATTTTACGTACAGACCTTGTTTTCGGAAAAGAAATACCACCTTAGGTCAAGTCTACAATTCATAGGGGGTGTTTTTTTTAGCCATATAAACTATTTTGATTAGGGATATGATTTTTTTAAAAAACCAAAACAGTTACACCAATAAAAGCCATAATGTGAACAGTTATACTAGCATAACTATACACCAGCATAACTGCATCCACAATAGGGGGGTGTTGAATAGCTTTAGTTATATCTGTACAGTGAATGCTGTGCTACTTTCTAGTGTAAACAACCCCTTACAGCAGGAACACAAATTTCGTTTCATGAAAGTTAATTCTTGGTGGCTTTTTCTGGCTTACCACTCCAACAGCTAATGAAACGTGCATAAATTGTACTGTCCATCCCCCCTTCCACTCCAGACATGCTATATTTCACAACCAGCCTTGAAAGACAATCTGCTTGTTCTCACATCTTATTGCTCTGAAGGGAAGACTCAGAGCTTTGGGGAAGTAGAAGGGTAGGTTAGATGGGGCTCTCTGTCTCCCCATACTTGCTAGTAATCAATAGGTTTGAGACAACAACTTCCTTGGTGCTCAATTTTTTACAAAGTTTTCTGTTCCAACTGAACGCCATCTCTCTATCTCCTCAGGTTAAGCATAAACTTTCCAATTGTGACTTACCATTTTATGGTGGAGAAATCCGTAATGATACATCTCCCTGTTATGCTTATGTTTTATTTGTAAAGGGAAGGAGTTATCCTACCTTTTATACAATTCATCTGTCTGCAGCACTAGTATGAGCTGGATCTGAGATTATTCAAGCATTCACACCACAACTGACACCTTTGGGTAGCTTTGCTGACAACCATAGACAGGCCTAACTGCAGAAATTAAAAAGACATTAAACTATATCCATTTTCCTAGCAATGCAGAATTATTCCCTATTAGGGCTGTTGATTAATCGCAGTTAACTCATGCAATTAACTAAAAAATTAATAGTGATTAATCACAGTTTTAATCACACTGTTAAACAATAGAATGCTAACTGAAATATATTAAATATTTGTGGATGTTTTTCTATCTTTTCATATATATTGTATTGTGTAGTAATTGACATCAGTGTATGATTTTTATTATAAATATTTGCACTGTAAAAATGATAAACAAAAGAAATAGTATTTTTCAATTCACCTCATACAAGTACTGTGGTGCAATCTGTCATGAAAGTGTAACTTACAAATGTAGATTTTTTGTTACATAACCACACTAAAAACAAAACAATGTAAAAACTTCAGACCCTACAAGTCCACTCAGTGCTGCTACTTGTTCAACCAGTCGCTCAGACAGACAAGTCTGTTTACATTCCCAGGAGATAATGCTGCCCTCTTCTTATTTACAGTGTCACCAGAAAGTGAGAACAAACATCTGAATGGCACTGTTGTAGCCAGCATCGCAAGATATTTATGTGCCAGATGCATGAAAGATTCATATGCCCCTTCATGCTTCGGCCACTATTCCAGAAGACATGCTTCCATGCTGATGACACTTGTTAAAAAAAAATACGTTAATTAAATTTGTGACTGAATTCCTTGGGGGAGAATTGTATGTCCCCTGCTCTGTTTTACCTGCATTCTGCCATATATTTTATGTTATGGCAATCACGGATGATGATCCAGCACATGTTGTTCATTTTAAGAACACTTTCACTGCAGATTTGACAAAATGCAAAAAGGTACCACTGATATTTTTAAAGATAGCTACAGCACTTGATCCAAGATTTAAGAATCTAAAGTGCCTTCCAAAATCTGAGAGAGACAAGATGTGGAGCATCCTTTCAGAAGTCTTAAAAGAGCAACACTCCGATGCAGAAACTACAGAACCCAAACCACCAAAGAAGAAAATCAGCCTTCTGCTGCTGGCATCTGACTCAAAGGATGAAAATGAACATATATCAGTCTACACTGCTTTGGACTGTTATCAAGCAGAACCCGCCATCAGCACGGATGCACATCCCCTGGAATGTTTTTTGAAGCATGAAGGGACATATGAATCATTAGCGCATCTGGCATATAAATATCTTGCAACACCAGCTACAACAGTGCCACCAGAACGCCTGTTCTAACTTTCAGGTGACATTGTAAACAAGCAGCATGCAGCAGCATCACCTGCAAATGTAAACAAACTTGTTTGTCTGAGTGATTGGCTTAACAAGAAGTAGGACTGAGTGGACTTGCAGGCTCTAAAGTTTTACTTGGTTTTATTTTTGAATGCAGGGTTTTTTGCACATAATTCTACATTTGTACATTCAACTTCCATGATAAACAGATTGCACTACAGTACTTATGTTAGGTGAATTGAAAAATACTATTTATTTTGTTTTTTTACAGTGCAAATACATTTAATCAAAAATAAAGTGAGCACTGTACGCTTCGTATTTTGGGTTGTAATGGAAATCAATGTATTTTAAAATGTAGAAAACACTCAAAAATACTTAAATAAATAGTATTCTATTATTAACAGTGTGATTAATCGCATGATTAATCGAGATTAATTTTTCTAATTGCTTGCCAGCCCTCTTCCCTAGTGTATTCTTCAGTGCTTTTCCTTGCGTGACTATTCGCTAGATCTCACTGTGAGGAAGTCTTCCCCAATATTCCACCTACATTATCATCCATTCTAGGACATGGAGATTGGATTAGCCTTGCAATGATGCTCTCTAGCATAAATTTTGAAGAGTAACTGTTATGGGGATTAATTTCATTTTGTTTTATATCAAGGGAACTTCCCTACCCACACACATTTTCAAATACAGTCAAGTCCATAGCAGGAGCAGGGAGGGAGTCTGAGCTTGCCACATACAAATTAACTACTTTAATAAGATTAGTAGTCAAAGGAAATTTAACATTAGGGGGTAACACTGTACTGAACCATTACACATTTAGTTTCTTCACCAGTTTCTCAGATTTTACAAATCTTTCCCACAAACATTTCTGTTACTCTGTCTGTATCCTGAACACCCAGTCTGTGCATGTTTTAGTCATCTCATACTCCTAGTTTGGAGGAGGAATCTTTCCTTTTGTGTCCTATTTTCCTTTTGAGAAAAGAAGGGTTGTTCATTTCTCCCTTTTATTATTCACTTACCAACCCATTAAGAACAAGGACCCTCATGGAAGAAGCCTTTCTTCTGGCCATGTAGGGTTTGATTTCTCTCTCTCCATAATCTACCAATGCTGCTTCTTCAATTACCTGTGGAACAATCCCACAGTAAAGTATTGAAGGAGCAACAGAGAAACTGACACACACCTAGTCAATTTCACTCAAACTGCTGCTGGGTCATAGCAGATTATTCAAGGACAGGTGTGAACTTGTGTGAGAAGGAGGAGAGAAGAGGAAGAAAGAAGAGGAACAAAGGACAAAACAAGAAAAAAAACTAAGGGCTTGTCTACACTAACGCTTTAAAGCGCTGCAACTTTCCTTGTTTAGGGGTGTGAAAAAACACACCCGAGTGCTGCAAGTTTCAGCACTGTAAAGTGCCAGTGTAGACAGTGTACCAGTGCTGGTAGCTACTCCCCTCGTGGAGGTGTTTTTGTTTTTTAAACTACCCCCCACCCCACCCTCTTCCTGAGCACTGTGCCTTCTGCTATCAGAGGGCAAATAGAAATTTTGCCATGGCAGCCCTTTAACGTTGTTAGTGAAGACATGCCCTAAGTCACTTAACTTAAATACAGAGGCTTTGTCTTGAAGATGTGAGAATGCAACAATGAAATCAACCCTCTAAAAACAACGTTATATGATTTTTTTCCTTCTGAAACCTACAGAGCTAAAATGTGCTTGCAAAGTAAAAGCATGGAAGAAACTATCAACTTTCCTTGAGATTGGGTAGAAAATTTAAAAACAAAAATCACTCTAAAAATGCATTATACAAAGTGATGTTATGTTTGGATTGTTGAGCAGCCAGCCAATATCATCTTATTGTTTTCATTAACTATTCAAGAGAGACTTCAAAAGTTTGATTTCTTTTTTTTTTTAAATGGTTGTTACAAGTTTTGGTTCCTGTGGAAAAAAGCTTCCACTAGTATTAACCAAAAAAATTGTACACTTACATACTAAATCAGAACAATAGCTGTTACTGAACAGACTATACCTATAGAAGAAATTACTAGACTTACTTGTATAGAAGCAGAAGAATTCCTACAGTAGTAAAACAATAGATTTTGCCAGTGATTTTGTTTTGTTTGCAGTTTTATTTTGATTTTTTTCCCCCATTTTTCCATGCTTACACAATTAAATAAGAGTCTGGGGTTATTTATAACATGCAGTTTCATCACACCACAAAATTTTAGTTTAGAACACTTCATAGGGATGTTTAAAAGCAACTTTGTTCATTGTAATTGTTAAATATTGTGGGAAGGTTTCCATTGCTCTTAGGGTTTTACAAAAATGGTTTACAAGTTTTAAAGTTAAGCAGTGTCCCTTTAATAAAGGCTCTGAAATTCATTACAGTGTCAAGTTTTTTGTTCTGGTTTGTTCTTTCAATAGAAATTTTCTTCTTTCATTTCATCCCTCCTCTTTCCCACCTCTCCTTACATTCTCTTTTTTTTCCTCTGTATCCTATTTCCTTGGCCATATGTTATACTCTTTGGAAAGAAAGTATTTCCTTTCCCCTACCCCTCCAGGAATGAAGCAATCACTCCTTTCCCTTCATTCTGTTGTCTTATTCTACCTCTTTATCTGACTTTTTCATCCCTTTGATAAGGCTTGGAAAAATTTGGCATATGCTATAGAAATGACAACACAGAAAAAGCTAGACAGCTCCACTGCAGAAGTTCAAGGAACAATCCCCAAGCAACTCCAGCTGTTGGGAAAAGGAGAAGATGCTGCAATTCCTCCCAGATTGATTTCTCTACATTCTCCTTAGGAGCTCCAGCTTTTGTATCAAACAATGATTCATTAGTGTTAGAAAAGGATGAGGAAGGATGATCCAGCAATTAGGGCACGAGCCTAGGACTTAGAAAACTGGGGTTCAGGTCCTCGCTATGTCACATACTTTCTATGTGACCTTAGGCAAGTCACCGCTTAGTTTCCCTATCTATAAATGGGAATAACTACTTTACCTCATGGGGGACAAACACATTAAAGATTGTGAGGTGCTCAAATAGCCACTGAAATGGCCCCCATTATTGTAGTAAGACAGTCCAAAGGACCCCAGATGCTCGTCTCTTCCCCTTTCTTCCTTTCCCATACACACACCCCAACAAAGTCAGAACTTCCTGGCTCTCCTCCCACACAAATGACTCCCATGTTCGCCTCTGATACCAGGCATAGCTTTCAATAACATCAGCAGACTAAAACTGAATTCTTGACACAATTTTACTGAGGTTCTAAATTGCAGTGGTGAAATTAACCCTAGTATTGTTAATTTCACGCTGATGATGGGGAGGGGGAGAAGAAAAAAAAAAATCTATCTAGTTAAAGCAGTGTAAAAGACTGTATGAATACACAAAATATGAACCTGGATTATATTGCTTTAACAATGTAAGGAACAGGTTTAAACTAAACACCCATGATCTTCTGCAACGGTTTAACAAAATCAGTTTTAAAACAGATTTAAGTTAAATCACCTCAACTTCCATTTTTAAACAAGGCCCTAGGGGTCTTTACACCAACAGATTTATACACTCTTCTTGCCTTCCTCTCAAGTTTTGTAGTTTCTGCTGTAGCACTTCAGTGAAGATGTTACTATGCCAACAGCAGAGTTTCTTCCATCAGTGTAGTTAATCCACCTCCACAAGAGGCATTGTAGCTACGCTGACCGCAGAAGTCCTCCCGTCAACATAGTACAGTCTACACCAGGGGTTAAGTCAGTATAACTGTCACTCAGGAGTGTGGATTTTTCACACCTCTGAGCAACATATTACACTGATGTAAATTTATAGCATAGATCTGGCCACAGATGAGAGTTGGCAAGCTGGCTATGAATACCCAAGCAACAGCAAAAGGAGGGCAACAGGAAAAAGATAGAAGTGCATTGTCAGTGCATTGCTAAACAGTAGGCTGCTGCTCCTACACTCTTCTCCCCACCCCACCCCCTTCCTGAGCACTGTGCCTTCTGCTATCAGAGGGCAAATAGAAATGTTTGAAGGCAACTCCCTCCCTTCACACCTCCATTCTATCAGCATTCTTTTCAGAATCCCAACTTTCCATTTTCTTAAGCATTCAGAATCACCTTAAAAGTCTCTGAAAAGATATGTTTAGAAATAATTCTTGTGCCATTTTTTGCTTTCCTTGTTATTTCTAGGGATATTTGCATGACAATTATATCTTTGTCTTAAGAGTTAGCCTTTTCCTGCAGTTTGTGCCCCACTTGGGGGCATAATCCTCTGTGATGACAACTGTTTCCACAGCAACTAGCTGTGATGTCACAAATGAGATTAATCACTTCCAAGGGAGTGCAGCAGGGTGTTGTATGCAAATATATCTCTATTAATAAGACTTGTTCACACTTCAACTTTTAAATACTAAAGAAAACAATACATCTTAGGATTGGCTAACGTGGTTCATATCAACTATAAAAGTCTTAAGCCATTCTACAACCATTTTTAAAGAACCATGTTTAAAATCACAATGTTGATTAAGAATAGTTTTAAACCTCAAGTGAGTTTTGGCTGAACACTATTTATTTCTATCCAGATTAGGGGGTTCGCAGCATTTGCTAGAGAGTAAGTCCATCCAAGAAATCAGACTTTTTGGCATTCTGTTGGCAAGTATAAATAAAGGTTTGGTATGGCTGCATACACAACCATTTGAACCTAGTACAAGAACATACAGATTTACACATGCACACACTCTCGGAGTATTGATATTAGACTAGATGCAAATACCATTCAAGTTACTGTAGATGTATATGGAGTGTCAAATGTTGAAATAAATGCTACTATTTAACACACACTGGAATGGCGGTTCTCATAAAAATGGAAATCTAGATAAGGTGTGCTAGAAATCAAGAGATGCTACTTTACCTTGTTCCACAATTCCATTCAGCATAAAGCTTTTTTGCACTAGTTACCAAGAGGGCAGTGTGGATTTAGGTTGTGAAATATATTTAACTGGGTGTCAGTCAGCCTGCCCTCCTCAGTGGCCCACAAACTGCATTTAAAACTATGAATTTGTATTTTAACATGTTTCAGAGTAGCAGCTGTGTTCGTCAGTATCCGTAAAAAGAAAAAGGAGTACTTGTGGCACCTCAGACTAACAAATTTATTAAAGCATAAGCTTTCGTGAGCTACAGCTCACTTCATCGGATGATTTTGGTGAATGGGCTAAGGCTAAACCATATAAAACAGTATTACAAAAAGAATGTACAGTGTGCCATTGAACACTGATTGTCCCATCCCCACACACAGGCCCAAAATCACGTTATTGACTGGTTCCATTGTGACTCACACATGATTATGCAGCCAGCAATATCCAGCTCATCTCACTTCTGTTTTTAAACCATGCCCAAAACCCTTTTCAGTCTGAACATAGTTTGTATCCACACTACAGTGATGCCTACTGAGCTCAGCTGGAGAGCGTGTAGTGGAGTAGAAATGCTGCAATCTTAAGGCTATGACAAACTGAAAAAAGAACATCCACAGTAATGCACCAATTCATGCTAACTATAACTTTCATTCAAAAAAATGGGTCTAGTGAAAACCGCTTTCAAAGGTGGCTGAAGTTCAAAGCAATATACTGTTCTGAGATGAACAGCTTGTGGTCTTGTCAAAAAACAAAACAAAACAAAAAGGCTTAACTCTATGCTTAAGATAGACGCCGAGCAAAATACTTGTTATAGACACACAAAATATCGCAATTTCCCACAGTGTCAGTAGGTTTTTCAGTGGGTGGCACCTGCCAGCCATTACACTGACATTTACAGAGCTCAACTCTGCTGTCTCAGACACGGCACCTCCAACGCTCAGGAAATACCCAGCAGGCACTGAAGTCTTCAGAAAGCCACGGGAGAGGAGCCGGGCAAGGCTGGAGCCGGCACGGAAGATGCCCCCTGGGGACCAGCCAGGGAGATGGGACTGGGCGGAGGGGAGGGCACAGGAAAGAAGCGGGCCAGAGCTCTGGCTTTGGAAAAGGGCAAAGCGGTGCCCCTGGCGGCTGCGGAGCCAACAGCTGGTGCCCGGGGCGCGCCAAGCGGCATGGCCGGAGCCCAGCGCCCGCAGCCAAGGCTAGCTGGCGGGTGCCCGGGCAAAGGACTGGGCAGGGGGACGCGGCTCCTTTGTTCGCCCCGAGGGCGCAGTGGCTGCGCCCCAGGTCCCCCCACCCCCACTCACCCACGGTCGCCAGGGTCTCCAAATCCTCCAGCTTGCCGGCGTGGGGCTCGGGCGGCGCCGGGGAGCCGAAGCCCGCGGGGCTGGAGGAAGGGGCGGGCTGGGGCTGGGGCTCGCCCGCCCCCGCCGCCTCGCAGCCGCCGGCGCTTTTCGGCCCCACTTTGGCCTTCACGGCGCTGAGCGTCTCCATGGGGTCGGGGGCGCGAAGTTCGCGTCTCCGGAGCCGGCGCGGCGGCTCCCCCTTCAGCAGCAGCAGCAGCAGGGGCGGCTGCCCCGCCGGGCCAGTTCCTGGTTCAGCCTCTCAGCGGCTGCCGGGCTGCCCAGCATCGCGCCCCCGCCGCCTTCCTGCCCCGCACCACGAGCAGCAGCGGCAGCCGCCCCGGCTGCGCGCCCTGCCCTGCTCCCCGCGCCGCCCCTCCCGCCTCCCGGAGCCGCCGCGTAGACAATGGGCAGCCCGGGCGGGCGAGGCGAGCGCGGAACCGCACGCGGGGCGGGAGGAGGCGGGGCGAGGTTGGGCTTCCTGCAGCTGCGGCACAGACAGTCCCGGCGAGCGAAGGAGGGAGGGAAGCGCCCGCGGCACCAGAGCGTGGTCTCGGCTCATCCCCGCCGCCCTGCACAGAGCCCGCCCGCCTGGCCCCACCTGGGAGGGGACACAAGGCGCCCTCGCTGCGCTTCCCCCACATGGGGGCGGCAGCGGCAGTAGCAGCAGCGGGCTGGTGCTTTCAAAATGCAGATGCCCGCCCCGCCCACACGTTTCAAACTGCGGCTCTTCCTCCCAGCCGGCGAGCCCCACCCCCGGGGACACCTGAGGCCGCCGCTCAGCCTCTCACCTCCCCCGCCACCTGGTAACCAGGCAGGACTGGGCAGGTTCGGGGGGCTCCCCCTGCGGCGCCTCGGCTGCGAGTTAGCGTCTCAGCCCCGCGCGCTCCCCGGCTTCCACCCCGCCTCCAGCCCAGAGAAGTGTCTGGGAAGAGAAAAAGTTCTGATCGTGTAAAAGCGTGGCAAGGCGGAAAAGAGCCAGAGAGCGGCAAATCTGGCCCTGTCACCCCAGTAGCAGTGTCTCCCATAGACGGCACCAAGAAGGATCGCTGTCATATCTGCCACATTGGGACAGCAATCAGTCCTGCTAGGCACTGCTATCCCCACTTTCTTTGCTTCGCAAGTTTGCATATGGAGTTAAACGATTGCATAGTGTTCAGTGGCAGACATATTTAACCCCTGACATGCTTTACGTAGGCGGGGGGGGGGGGGAGGTATTGCAATAAATGTTCTCAGACATGGACTGGAAAGGGCCCTCTCCTCTCTGGATGGCACAGGGTTAAAATGTTTGCCTGCAGTGGGTACTATCAAAGGTACAAACATTTCCTGTTACAATTGTGTTAAAGCATTATGAAAAATTAACAAATTCATCCACATTCGAATACACTATAATGTATGTATAAACTAACTACTATATAATAGTACTTGAATTGGATGTAGGTGACTACACAAGGTGTAAGGCAAAGGCAGTGAAGAATTAGGCCCATTGCCTTTCTGTAGGGGTAGACCTCAACATTGATGCAAAAATGGTTACTAATTATAATAAAAGTAACTTTAGGTTATTACAAACTTATCTGCACGTTTGCTGAATTTATGTTGTTATCTTTATAGACATGATGCTGCTTATTAATGTAATAAGCCACTTTCTTATACAAATATTGATATTAATTTGTAATTAATTAGCTACCTGCCAATGCTTAAGCAACTCCTTACTATAAGAAGAACTTCTACAAGGATTAGTGGGGAGGGGGAGGGGATACAATATCTTCTTTGATGACCATTTAAGTTTAAAGACTCTCTTAAACAATAATTTGTTTTAAAAAGATTATTTTGAAAGCTGAAAAACCTTTACATGGAAAATAGGCATGTTTGGACTCATTTAAAAAAGAATTTCAACTCGTATTAATCCCAATAGAACTAAAGGGATCTCAAAGTGAACTGAATAAAAGAGTTAAAAATCTAACTTTAAATATGTCCTGAGAAATTCCCACCACAGACAAAGTCATTTACAACTCTGCTACATATGTATTACCAGACAGCATCTTCAGCTCATGAATATGCAATCAAGACCTTCCCAGGAAGGTGATGAGGTAATCAAAAGGTAACAGCAGTTGATATTTGAGCCCAGTCTTCCACCCTCAGTGAGACTAGAGAAAGAGAGCAATATAAAACTCTGAATTGAGAGACCAATAGAACAGCACTTTCATCTGAGTACACGCTTCTCAACTTAGCCTGTTCATCTCATCTCTACAGGTAAGCAAAATAGCAACAAGGCAACTAAATAAAGAAGGTGACAACACAGCATCAAGATGAAGCAACCACCCAGCCCAGTGTTGTTTGTATGAAGTGATGACATCACCCAGACTTCTGAGATGCAGTTTGCAAAACCACTGCCAAGGGATTAGATGTATTTTTTTCTTGAAGTGGTTTTAATGGAATATTGAAATGCCATTGTAATTTAAGATATTTAGAGTTTCTCCTTTTAAACACTGGACTGTACTCCTGAAAAGGAGAAATAAGTGAGTCTTGGTAAACAAAAGAAATAACATTTGATTTGAGTTTAAGATTCTTAATATTAATTAGTTGACTCCTCAAATGGCTTTAAAACACATCCAGTACTCACACACCTGTCACTAACTGGCTGACCCCAGGCAAGCACACATAAGCCACAAGACCCCCAAAATTGTGACTAGCCACGGGGGCAGGGTAAATCAATGTTCCTGGAGCCTGCTGTACACTGGGCATGTGGCTCTTGGGGAGAGCTAGCACTGTAGGGTGTGCCTGATAATCATTCCTGTCCCCACACTTTCCACAGGAGGTGATCATTATGGAAGATATCTCACTGCTGAGGGTGAGCAGGGAATCAAGGGAGGGTCTTCTCCAAGCCTGCGGCTTCCGCCCTGACCCCTATGCAGCTAGCCTGCATGCAGCAATGGTTTTCCTCTGCCCCGCCCCTGTGACAGCACAGTGGCATGGGAAAGTTACCGTTAATGGGGCAAGAAACAAAGCAGCTCTGCCAAGGAACCTGCGGGAGCAGATTGTCCAGTATCTCCACGAAAGTTTCCTGGAGATCTCTGAGGGAGATTCCCAAGAACTGCGGGAATGTATCAACAGCCTGTTCCGCCGCTCAAGCTAGGCACGTGGTGGGAGACACGCCTGCTTTCTGCAACCCTCCTGCCCCCAACCACTGGCTTCAGCAATTCCCAAAATCAGATCCACTTACCAGGGGGCCTCCTCTCCTGTTTGCGCTTCACCAAGATCCGACTGCTTTGTGACTGGCTAGGCTCCTCCGGGGTAGAAAAGAACTCCTGACTGCATGTCTCTCTGGCCTCCAAGTCATCCTCTGCCTTGGTTCCCCCACCCCCTCTTCATCCAAGATTGCCTCCTCCTGGCTCTTGACTGGCACATGAGCCAACAAAGTATCCACAGGGGCTTACGCAGTGGATGTGGGGTCACCACCGAGTATCACCTCCAGCTCTTTGTAGAACTGGCAGCTCATGGGTGCAGCACCAGAGAGGTGGTTTGCCTCCCGTGCCTTGTGGTAGGCATTCCGCAGCTCCTTCACTTTGACCCTGCACTGCAGTGTGTCCCAGTCATGGCCCCTTTCCATTGTGCATCTAGAAATCTGTCCATAGGAATCATAATTCCGATGGCTGGAGCACAGCTGTGAATGCACTGCCTCCTCTCCCCAAATGCCAATGAGGTCCAGCAGCTCGGCATTGCTCCAAGCTGGGGATCGCCTGGTGCGTGGAGCAGGCATGGCCACCTGGAAAGATGCACTGAGACCACTGCATGCATCACCGAACAAACATGAAGGGGACTTTCAAATTTTCAAAGGAATATACGGGGAAGGGCTGACGGTTGGTCACCTGAGGGCAGGGCAGTAGATTCAACCCGAAGGCCAGAGAGGTGAGAACAGGCATTGTGAGACATCTCCCAAAGGCCAATCACAGCACTGTAATCACCACAGTGTCTACACTGGCACCATAGTGCTTTAGCCCCAGTGCAGAAAGCTCTACGCCTCTCGTCAGGGTAGGTTTTTTTAGAACGCTGCATCCGCGCAGTTTCTGCTCACTAAGTGGCTTGGCAGTGTGTACACCTTGGGAGTTCAGTGCTCAAAGCTGCTTTACTGCGCATAAACTTGCCCCTGTAGACAGGGCCTTACTCTTCAGGGCAGGATCTGTCACCATATTATGTCCTTTAATATCACCTTTTGGCCAGAACTTGCTCCATTGTGGTCTTTCAGCTGCCCCGTGTAAACTGCTTGCTTTCACCTTTTGCAGCTTACCCTTCCCTGGAGTGTGTCCCATAATCATGGCTCTTCTAGCAAGGATAGATGCCATATGTTTTCACTTTTACCTTGCAGGTCCCTACAAGTAACATTTTTATCTCTCCTTGGAGACAGAAGACTTATCTGGTTGGAAAGATTCACCTAACAAATTTCTTAGCAAAACAAGCATTTTTGTTGTTTGTTTGTTTTTAAAGTATAGAGAAAAATAGATTAAGGAAAAGTAAACAATTCCTTCAACACATGTTAGGTTTTACATTTCCTAAATGCTACCTAGTAGTAGGCTATTTTCAGTTTCAGTTCCACACACAGATGAATACAGTAAACTGACATTCCAAGTAAAGCTCCGTCTGTGACCCATCTGGTCCCAGCTTATTCATGCTGTTCCCCTAACTTGCCTCTCTTGTGTGTGTCTCTCTGTCTCTCTCTTCAGCGAGCCAAACTTCTTGCTGGTTCAGTGACTCTTCAGATGATAAATCGTTAACCTATTTTCTAATCCTCCTTTGTCTCAGGAGACTTCCTGTTAGGTAAGTACCTCCTATCTCCAATCCAGTTTTAACCTGATCTAGGAGAGTCCAGGCTACTCCTCAGGTGCAATGGTACAGAAGATTATTGCTCCATTGTTTTGGTGGATGGGTCTCTCTGGCTGGTGGGGAGAACAAAGTCTTCCACTGTCCACTCCTATGACATATGGATTTCTTACAAGGAAAAGAGTTTGTTTTACTCATACAACTTGCCTAGGTATGAGTATCCTTACAAAAAACATAAAACTAATAAACAATGCCATAGCTTCACCTTTTGTCACAGTGGCTGACAATGTGGCCCTACACTCAGTTGGAATTCCTAGGCACTACAATAA
Organism: Natator depressus; assembly: GCF_965152275.1. Lineage (NCBI taxonomy): Eukaryota > Metazoa > Chordata > Testudines > Cheloniidae > Natator > Natator depressus. The sequence continues at coordinate 125,173,226 of NC_134234.1, forward strand.
TTAATAAATACCACTTATATTATTTTATGGTTTTTTTTAAGAAAACACGTGACTGGGCAAGTTGTGTGAGGTAAACAAACTCTTTTTCTTCTAAGAAATCCACCTGACCTAGAAGTGGAAGAATATGTTCCACCCGCCTGCCAGAGAGTACCCATGTGCTATGGAAATATGATAGTTACTATGGTGAACAGCCATTTAGATTATGCAAATTGATCTATACATTTCTAAGACATCCGTCATCAACCTAGTATTAAAACATGATGATGTGTAAAATTTTCAAAAGTACTTACGTGGCTTAGGAACCTCCGGGCATGTCTGCATATTAGGGGATAATGTGCATGACAGGTGTCTGATTTCTAAACTGCACTAATGTGTTGCACATTGATTGATTGGTCCATGTAGACGTTGATGGTGTGAATTAATAGCTCCCTAACACTCATTAATGTAATACTGTTTGAAACACCACTATGTTAAAGCTAGGGTGACCAGATGTCCTGATTTTATAGGGGCAGTCCCAATAGTCAGGGCTTTTACTTATATAGGTGCCTATTCCCCTCCACCCTGTCCTGATTTTTCACATTTTCTATCTGGTCACCTTAGTTAAAGCACAGTAGGGAACTTTTTGTACATACCAGCAAGGTCTACGTGGACTAATGAATGTACAACTCATAAATGCAGTTTAGAAATCAGTCAGCCATTGTGCACATTACCCCCAACATGTAGACATACCCTAAAAATCATTGGAAGTCTAATGGCTCCTAAGTGCCTAAGTCACTTTTGAAAATGAGATTTAGACTCCTAAATCACATAAGCACTCTTGAAAAAAAATTACCCAGTCTCTGAATTTTCTACATGGGGAAGTTGTTCCAGAATAAGGTAGGCTACAAATTTAAAGCACAATAGCTATTATGTAATAACTCCTCAGTGTATATTTATTCTGAAATAAGAATAGCCACTGGGAGAACTATTGCAGAATAGCTATTCCAGTCAGTTTCCTTGTGTTGATGAGCTTTAATGAATGAAAAGTATTTTTAAAAGAATGAAAAATAATAGGGTGAAACCAGATACCAGGAAGAGATCAGTGTGTGGTCACCTAAGAGAAGAACTAATAAACAAATTTTTTAAATAAAAATAAAGTCATGGGAATAATAGCACTACTAAACTTTACTGCCCAGTCACCTTGCTTTTGTATTCTTTCCATCAAATATATGTTTGCATATTGTATGATTAGTTTGCGTTCTAATAGGGACCTAGAATGTGGGCCTGATTCTCCACTGTCTTGCACTTTGTGTAGTCGTTTACTTCTGTGCAAAGAGTTTGTAAAATGTTACCAGCATGATCTGGAGAAATGACTACACCAGGCAGCTGAGAATCAGGTCCAGGTCCTCTTACTCTCTGAAAAGTGTTTAGTACACTTCAGTTACTGTATAAAAAATAAATGCTATTGTTTAGCAATGGTCTGATATTTTTTTGCCATGAAAATTTATCTTCTGAAGAAGGAAACCAAACAAAGGGAACAGCTGCAACAGGAGAGATTGAGAGAGCCCCACCCACTATAACCAATAGCCTGGTGGTTAGGGCACTTACTGAACCCCTTAGCGGGGATTCAAGTTCAGATCTCCTACACCCCAGATGAGTTCCCTAACTACTGGGCTATTATGTGTAAGAGGGCCACTACTCCTTCCTTCTTGTATGTTTGAATGGTCTCCTTGTGAATTTAGTCTGAAATCTCAATGTTTTGTTTTGATAAAGGTGAGATGGTACTTTTTGACATTTCAGATCTTTTTTGTTTTGACCAAAACAATTCACCATAATTGACACAAATTTATTAAAATATTTTAGTTGACCCAAATCCGCATATTTTGGTGAAAAAAATGTGCAGTCTATCTATGGAGATACAATTTTCTCTCCACAATACACAGAAGCTGTAGAAAAGCTGGGAAAAACAATGAAAGAAAATAGTGTCAGTGGCAAAACTCCCTTTGAATTCAGCCATGCTGGACCAGGACTCTCCTGTAACCTTCAGGGGTGATATCCACGTCTACTTTCCAAGCCCAAATAGTCAGGCTCTGTGCAGGTGAATAATGGAGGTGAAATGAAAGCCAAGCACAGTGCCTGTGACCTCTATTCTATAAAACTGGGACTTCTCATCTGAGAAAGGACTACTTGAATAATAGGTTGTAGTTTCAAGCCCTGGGAACATACTGTCTCCCTCCCTTGCTCTTTACATAATACAAACACACTAAACTTGTGTCAAAAACTCTCAACCACTTCCTGAGATTTTTCTTTATTTTAACAACAAAAACCTAATTTTGAGCAGGCTGTTTATAAGGGGTTTCACTTATTTATTTCTCTGCATGAACTACTGTCTCAGCTCCTAGTTCCTTAAAGTGCAATGCAAACCTTAGTATCCTTCTGTATTGAAGCTAATGAGACCTACTTGGTCTTGCTGCTTGGCTGAGTCAGCAGGAAAGTATTGTATCTCCCTGTAGTGTCCCAGAACTTGACATCCTGTCACAATCCCCATTTTTTTCCATTTAGGATACAGTATGGTTATTAACTTAGTAGTAAGACTAGTACTGCTGGATTTAAAATTGTGTTTATATTTTTTGAAGCAACAAAGTTCATAAGCAGAAGAAAACATCTCAGTCATTTAAAACATGAAGAATAACACTTACTTACTAGTTCATTTTTTTTAACTTTTAAAATATAGCAGTAGACTCAGTGAAATGCAACCATGCCATTCAGGAGTTAGGAAAATTAGTTACACCTTGTTATTCTCTTCTTTGATGGATCATGTCACAGGATTCACACGCATGGCTCTCAAACCTCCAGCACAAGACTGACTTCAATTCCCAAAGATAAAGAGCTTTGAAAGGCTGTGCCTCTCCCATTTACCCTCACCTCCTTCACCTACTCCAACAAGGGGAACATTCTAAACCTGCCACATAAGTGCCATAAACTTCCAGTGCCTTCAACACTCAGGGGTTTTGGTGGTTGTTTTTTCAGGAGGATTTTTAAGCAAAAGGCTAAAGTATTAGCTAATGGTAAAATAACTCCCTCGCTCTGGAGCTATGGTATAAAACAAACACATTTTTTCAGACATACCAAAATATATATACACACAGAGCCTCAGGAATGAAACAGCAAATTGAGTGGAAAGGGGTGGGTGGGTAAATGAGAATCCTGTGAGATCAGATCTTCAAAGAACCAGAATTACAAGGTAAGTAATTTTCCCTTCTTTAAAGATATCATCATCACAGGACTCTCCCTCTTTGAGAGACATCAGCTACAGAGATGCCTCCAAGTAAAACAAAGAACAATCTACACTGCAGTAGGTAGCAACTGACAAATTCCTACCCCCCCCACCCCCAAAAAAGCAGCAGACATATAGAAAGAATTGGACCCAAGCCAAGCCTTTTCCTTCCAATGACTGTGAGGCATAAACAAGGTCTCCTGAGGATAAATCCTCATGCACCCTCTTCAAAGTGCAGGCTTGCACTATCAAATCCCATTCTCCAGAGTAGGGGATATCACTAACCAGAGTCTAGAGTCAAGAAACCCTTTTTGCCTTAAAGGGAAAATTCAGGACGAATAAAGAAGAAATCATCTCCCAAATCTGGCTAGCTATGGTCATACTAGAAACAGCCAGAGGGATCTCCGTAACCATCACGTGACAAACTGACTGTCAAGGGCACCAGAGGATGTACCACTCACGTGGCAGGACTGGAATGTTCCACCTGCTGATGTGCAGAGACTGCAGCTTTGGGAGTTTTGGGCCAGACTCAGCCTGCAAGCTTTAAACCCAAAAGTAAGGATTGTGTGACGGTGTCTTTCACAATTCAGGGCAGCTGCACCTGTACTTGTATTCCCCCTCCATTTTCGACCAAGGGCACCCACCCTAGGCTCCTGGCTCCTCAGCTGTCACCTCTCTAAGGCAGAGACCCGCATCTCGCTCCCTCCTGACTGCACAGTTGCCTGCCTTTATTGCCTAAGCATGCCTGCATCTGTGCTTTGCTTTCTCCTCAGAGGGTATAAATAGTGTAATTGCCCACAGCTATATTACTGCACAGCCCTTTTGAAGCAAACATGTTTATTTCTAAAGTGAAAGCATTACAGAGGAAACATTACAAACAATAAGAGAACCTCCATGCCTGCAAATAAGCTTACCCTAAATCACTCCCAACTCCAACAAGGATTCTGGCAGGTGATCAGTCCTTCAGACCCAACAAAGGGGTTTTTCTTTGGCTACAAGTTCATAACAGCTGTTAGCTCAGAACAAGCATGCCATTGAATCTGTGAATCCTCTTTTTTGCAGCTAGGGGCTTTGATCTTCAGGTAATGAGCAGACAGTGGGTTTGTCCTCCGGGTGTAGCTTCAAAAGATTGGGTCCAGAGTTGGGAATTTACATTCACATCCTCCCAAGTATTTCCTAGGAAGCCAACTCAGCTTTGTTTGTCCCAAAGGCTCCTTCTTGCCTTGTCTGGCACATTGTTTGAAATAGTCCTCTGAAGCTGGTAACACTTCCCAGGGTTTATGTTGGCCACATCTCCCATCTAGTTACATACAATTCCACAATAATACGTAAACTTTCTGTTTTTAATACAATGAACTCCAAGGCTACTTACACTTCATTCAGGAAGGTTTTTAAAAGATATTGCAATACCTGTCAGTGTCTTTAAAGTAACCCTCCTTATCATAGGAGACAATGCAGTCTAGTGGAACGTGGACTGGACTGGGAATCAGCCAAGTATTCCTGGACTATGTCATTGATTTACTCACTGTGTAACCTTGGGCAAATCTCTTCTGTAAAAGGGGGATGATACCCCACTTCTCAAAAGTGCTCCGAAATCTTGAAAGGGCTATGAAAGTGCTAGGTATTCTTATTTATTTTTATTTTATGAAAACAACAATAGTTAAATCTATTATAACTACATCTTAAAATAAAAAAGTAGGGGGGCAGCAAAAAGAAAAAAAATCTATCAATTGAATATAAAAATGATAATCACATTTTAATTATCTGCCACTGACTTCTGATGCCCTGAAATAATTTATTCTTTGCTTAGTCTGTTCTCTGGTATCAATTAGATTAACCATAAGTGTAAATCTGTAATTACGTACTTAACATTGTAACATTCCAAGTTGGTCTGTTCTCTCTTTTCATTTTTCAGCATCACTTAATTTAATTATGGGAACATCAGACAAGAAAGATGGAAAAATCTTTAAAGTATTTTTCTTGAAATTCTTTTGATTTGGAGGAAGTCAAGAAATTTTTTTAGACCTTTTAGAATTCATTTTTGTGTTCTTAAGTATGATACAAGCTTTTATATTTTTCACAGTTCTTGCAATACTAAAGATCTATATTTCTTCCAGTAAGTGCAATACATGTTATAGCCATCTATATTTTTGGCTCCTGTTTAAAGGCCCCAGTTCAGCAAAGCATCAGGCATGAGCTTAACTTTAATCATGTGAGTTATCTCAGCCTTATTCAACAAAGTATCTAGGTACATGCTTAAATTTTAACAAGTACTTAAGTCCAAGTGAAATCAATGGCTTAATGCTTTGCTGAATAAGGATGAGATTATTTATATGCTCAAAATTAAGCATCTGAAGTGCTTTTTCTGAATTGGTGCCTAAAAAGTGAGGTGATCTCTTAGTTTAAAAATGAGTACATTCCAAATTATTAAATTAAAAGACCAAGTTCAAGTTCCTTTTTGCTTTTAAGAAGGAGAGATTCAGAATCAGGATTTGTAGATTCTCCTCCCCACTCTGCCACTGCTTGGCTATGATCATCAGCAAGTCACTGACATAGTGGTTTGAGTAATATAAAACCCACCATACAAACATAACTGCTACTCTTGCGGGAATTCTGTGCTACAGCGCAAGTGCTGAATTAATATCCCCCATAGACTTTTCCCCCCTGCACAATAATTGATTCTGATGGAGAAAGGAAGCTGCAATTACACCTTTCACCCACCAGGGGCTAATGTGGCAACAGAAGAGAAGGCGGAGCAGCCAGCTCTGGAGAGGGAGGGGGCAGGGGCTGCCTTCCTCACAGCGCCCTGCCTATGGGGCCAGGTGAGGAGGTATGAGATGGGAGGGGGGACAGACAGAGCAGGGCACATGGGGCTCCTCGGGGTGGGTCACAGGAGCTAGTGGGGTGACAACATTGAGTGAGGGGCTGAATAGGTGTGGGGGTGCAGGGCCACATGGGGACCGGGAGGAGTGGGGGTGCAGGGCCATATATGCATATGTGCCTGACTGAATGGGACAGGCTAGGGGTCAGCCAAGGTCTGCATGGGAGAGGTTCTCCAACTTCCTAACAATCCCTCCTCAAAAAACCTGTTCCATACTTCTCCCACCCACACCCAAGAAATCTCCAGATTCACTTCCCAGCAATTACTTCCCTCTCCCTTAGCTCCTCCATTACCCCTGACTCCCCCAAGCCTTTGCACTGCTCTGAGGGGTGCGGGAAATAGTATATGTATTTTGGTTAAATGAATTACTCAAATTTCTGTTTTAGTTTGCCTAGATTCCTTAATCTATTTGTCAAAAAATATTTTCTGTATCTTTTTTGTTGTCAGTATTGTTACAGACATACTTGCTGACAGGTATTTTGAAATAAATTACCAAAATAATTGAAACTGGAGTGATTTTGGCACAGAATTCCCCAATGAGCAAACTGCTTAATCTCTAGACCATGTCCAAGTGCACACCCTACATTAATTGGTCAGATTCTGTCTTGCAGATGGCAGTTGTGCCATTGAGGGACTTAAATGTGAATTGAATTAGTATGATGACAGTTTTTCCTAATTTGTTTTGCATTTTGTTAATGGGTCAGAAAATGTTGACAAAATATTAAAGGAAATTTTAACTAATGTTCTTGTTAATTTTTTCCTACAAAATTTTCTGACCAGGTTTAATTTTGTAATGATTTTTGCTCTGATTAGCAAAAAATATATATATATATTTTTAATCCTCTGCTGAAGAAAGACCAAGTCCTTCTCTCTCTAAGGGCTAGATTCTACCAACTTTACTCCCAATGAGTAGTACTTTACTTCAAAAGTAGTTTTATTAATTGCTGTTTCGGTCAAGAAACAAGGTACTAATCATTGTGAATAAGAGCTTGTCTACATTATAAAAAGAACTTGTGTTATAGCAAGGAATAATTAACATGAATTAACTAACATAAATATTAAACACTCAGGGCTAGATTCTCTTTTACACTTAGTCCCCTTTACACTGCTCTGGAATAGTTTTAGCATACCACACAACAAGATATATATATAAAAAAAAAACTTAAAGAATCCATACTCAGTAAATCAAGATATTAATGTAGACAGTTTCAGCAATATATAAACAGATCAATAGCTGACTGATTTTAAAAAATACCTGGCTATAAAACAATCCTGCTATATTTAATCCCCATTCTCTGGGCTCTGTGATGATCATGTTTTCAGCATTTGTCTTTGTTGTGCGTCAATGGATCATTACTTTGGACAGCTGAAATAAATCACTTATTCCCAGTTCTGTTACGGGACACTTGCAGCAGTGCATTTAAAATGCCTAAGCCTGATACTCCACTTGGTTAAACTGGTGATCCGCCGTTGTTACTCTCCAGCTTAGAACCAAAACACTGAATTCATAGGTAGGTGATAGAACTGGGGTCCACATTATCTCAGGAGACAGACAATTGCATACAGTTGTCATTTTCTCATTGCAATTATCTTCAACCCCAGGAAGAATGAAGGTGATAAAGGCATGGATCACCGAAGGAAGGTCTTCATCTCAGAGGAAAGGAAGCGTACAGTCAGCAAAAGATTGAGAATGGTATTTCTAGCTGCACTGACGACTCATCCTGAGCGCCATAATAATCATTAGATGCCTTCAGTCAAGGGTGATGCCAGTGTTCTGGCAAGTTTCCCAATATGTTTACCTCTTCCTACCAACATCACCTTCCTTCATCCATGCATTTAGTTCTTCAAGGCACCATGGCATTTTGGTGATGGCAGAGACTTCATAAAAAAGCTTAGATTCACTGTTTTTTCCCCCTTCTCTCCATTAATTGATAATGATATGAGCTGATCATTAAAAGATACTTTTGTAAGGCCTGATTCAAACCTATTGAATTTTTTACACACATTTTAAAATCTGTACAGATGTCTTTAGAAAAGATGTACTTATGCTGTTGAGCTTCATATTAGGGACAAGATTCTGCTGTTTGCTTTTAACTTCTGTTGTTTCAGTGGTTCTTTCTTTTTTTCATGTTAGGTACATTTTATTATACACTCATTCAAATGGCCTATTAAAATATATCTAAAATATTGTAAACATATCAATTTTATAATGCTTTAAAATATTGTCATTACCTGGAGACTGTTTTAATATACTGACGTGCATTTAAAATACATGCCTCATCATGAAAGCTAGAAAATTCTGAAATAATTTGTCTGTTTTAGAGATTACTGGGCTATTTTACACATGCCTGGAGATTCTTAGCAGAGAATTCCCCTTGTGTATGGGGGAGTCTCAGAAGTCTCCTACCCCTGGAATAAGGAGGAAGAAAGAACACACTAGGGTGCAAGAGGGGCAGGAGGAGATGTGGAGAAGCAGAGCTCCATGACACCTCACCCAAAGATGGCATAAGGTCAATTAGAGTAATCTCCCTAATGCTCTAACTTCTTTCCGCTGGGCCTTGCAGTTGATAGTCATAGAGCCACAACTAGCTCTCTGCAGCTGCCACTCTCCATTATAAGTATAGGGTCCAATCCTGGTCACTTTGAAGTCAAGGGAAGTTTTGCCTTTGATTTCAGAGGGTGCATGATTCAGCCCACGGTGCAGACCACTGAAAATTAATAGCATACCTTAGGAAGGGATCAGGATTTCACTGGTTTCCTATTGCACTCAGTTAGGATTTCAATCTTGGCTTTGCAGCTCAAGAGGGAGATTGTGCCGAGCGAAATCACAATCGCCCTCAGAGTCCCCTGCTGCTCCAGGAAGAAGTAAACTGTGTCCTGTTGCAGCGTAAGTGCCCTGAAGCAGCACTGTTCATATACCACCAATACATGCAGAGGGCAGAACCAAGGCTATACTCACTGCTTATCCACCCCATGCATCCCCTTTGCAGAACTTGTATCCCCTTTTCCTGTGCTACCTAGTATAGGGGTATAAGTGCTCTGCCTGATCCTGCTTCCTGCTTCCATCTAGTGAGCCTTTGCTCATCTTCACTTACAGGGTTTGTATATGTTACATGATGTGTCTATGACTGATTTTTATCAAATGCATTTACATTTACTCTTTTTTCCATATAAGTGTTGAGAGCTTGCTGCTATACTGTTCTTAGAACTGCCTGGGCCTCCCTGCCTATTAACTAGAGCTGCTGGAAAAAAATAGAGGCTTTGTGAAAATTTTTGAAATAGTTTTATTTCTGCGGGTTTCAGAAATGAACAGTTTTTCATTTATTCAAAATGTTTTGATTTTGAACATTTTTTGTTTGGCTTTCTTTCCCCTTTCTCCCCCCTCCGCCCCCACTGATCCGTGGGAAAAGAAAAAGAACTAAGGGAGGAAAAGTTCAGGGAGGAGGAATAAACCAAAATGTTTCCATTTTCAGGTTTCTTGTGGGGAGGGAGATTGGTTTTTTAAGGCAATTTTTCAGGAAGAAGACGAAAAAGGATTTTTTTTAAAACTAGTTTTAGTTTTAACTTTGCTAGACCAGTAGGTTTCCCCATAAAGGACAGCTTATGCTGAAGTCCTCTGCAAATCTTTGTCTGCCCAAAGTGTTTTTGTGGCTTTATTCTTTTTCAGACACTTTGCTGCCTTAACTTTTTAACAGTGGTGCTAGTTTCATGCTATTGAGTGGCTATGTTTTTTATGTTGTTTATATATTGTGGGATTCTTATCTTCTTCTGTTTTTACACACCCTTTGATCAGCAGCCAAGCTGTCTCCTTGTTCAGAACAAGGGTCATATGTCATGACGATATTAATAGAGCTGAAAAGGTTATTGTATTGGAAGAATCTGAAGAGCTCTCTCATAAAACTATACTGCATGGCTATATTTTGTACAACATCTTTCATAAAAACTGCCTCTCAAGCTATTTTACAGCATGTTATAATATAACCACAAATTTAAATGATAAATAGCAGCAGAGGAAAATTAAAAAGTTATAGGCAAGGGAGAAAAGGAGATATTTTATTTGAAAGTTAGAATGAGATGCAGAGTCAATACAGTGGCGTGACAGGAAAGCTGTTCCAGATGGAACTGCAAGGGAGAAGCATTGGTGACGATCACTCCAGCCTGAAGAGATTCTCCCCAAAGAAGGGTTGGCAGTGGAAATACTGCCACCTTCCCTGAGGTCTCCTTCTAAGGAAAACCAACCTTAACTTCTACTAAGGATTCCCCAGGAGCCCTGTCAGCAGAGGCTACTCAGGAGATTAATTGGATCAGTGCATCCCTTGGCCAGTATCACCAGGCCTCTGCACCACACATTTCTTCCCACATCCAGTCATATTTTCTGTCAATGGGAGTGTTACACCAGGGTTTATATCCGCCTCAGCTGGCTTACATTTTGGAATAAATCAAACCCATGAGATAGGCTTGAGTGAAACCCATAGAGGATTTTTTTTATAAACAAGGAGGCTTATTTCAATGTAGATCTTCAAATTAATGGGAACCCAGTGGAGTTATTTGGGGATTGGGTGAAGCATTTAGTTCTTTGTAGATGCCAAAGTATCAGCCTGTATGCTGAAATCTGAAGAGCTAGGACTCGGGGATGCCAGAGAATAGTCAAAAGAAGAGGAGAGAAAGGTATGAGCAGGGATTTCTGCAGAGGTAGACTTAAAGCAATGAGGTACATTACAGAAGTGATTAAATCTAGGGTTGCACATAGAAGGACTGTAGTGGAAGAATGTCTCTGAGTCAAGGATGACACTAAAATATGGACAGTGGAAGTGAATGCAAATATAATAGTAATGGCCTAATTGTAAGAATGAGGCAATAGTACATTTATAAAGTTTCCCTCAAATTCCTTAAGTGTTATAGCCCTGCCACAAAAGTATGATAAAACACTAAAGGCTATCTGTGAGTATTTCTTTCTCAATAAATATCACACATCTTCACAATTTAGTATGCAGTTATACCAGAATTAACCAGTGTAGACATATTTTATTTCCCACACAAATACACATAAACTTTAAAGATGCATCTTACAGTATTTGTTGACTTTCCCTCATCCTTCCCTAAATCCTTACAGGGAAACTGTGCATCTCAATATAAAGGATAGATTTATAGAATTATTTTCTTAGGATAGCTATAAAAAATAACTCACAAAAAAGTAGGTTGCTATACTCCTCCAGTAATCACAATACCTAGGGCTTGATTCACCACCATGTTATTCCAAATTTACACTCAGGTAACTCCATTAGTGGTATAAATGCATTTGATACAGCAACAGAAGTGTCCAAGAAGCTCCAGTTTTGCTCTGGTGTAATTCTGTTGAAATCAATGCTGTAGTGAATCAGACTCCTAGTATTTTACAGTTTGAACAAAAAACAGACTTTCTGGGAAGATATGCCACAAAATTTGTATATAGAAGAGGTGAGAAAGAATGGTGAGACAATTAATTACTTGTTTATCACTTCACCAATTTATGTATTAGCTGCACTAGTTGTTCCTTTTAAAAAAATTTAATGGTCAGTTTTAGGCTTTTCCCATAAATCATCTTTGGCATTTGAAGTTCTTTCAAAGTTATTTCTGACTTTTAAACATTTTAAAGAAATTTAAGAAGGTATATTCTGACCTTTTAGTGCAGAGTCTGATAACCTTCAAGGCAGGTGTGCAGATGTCAGGGCTGAGAATTCCACTAAGGCAGAATATTTCTCTATTTTACAAGGGAAGATAAATTAAGTCAACCTTCTTGTTGGGTGGTAAAGGAGCAATTCATTGATTGATCAGATGGGACCATTGTGATCATCTGGTCTGACCTCCTGCATAACAGAGGCCATAGGACTACCTTGACTTAATTCCTGTTTGAAATAGAACACATCTTTTAGATGAAGTGCTGAAATTGTCTTTCCTGCCATTTCTTTAAAATCCCCTGGGGCCAACCCAGGTGAAGGAGAAAAAAAGGCCTAGTGAAGGGAACTGAGGTGATGTCAAGAAGAGGCTGGCAAATAATCAGTTATATTTGAAACACTTACGCTGAATAGGACTTATTCACAACCACTGAACCTACACTATATATTGATAGAGCTGGGGTAAGCACCCAGGCACAAATAGTGGCTTTCCCCCTCTAAATTAGGGGTTTGCACAGGTGCAGCTATGTTGTTGGCCAGCTACCAACAGGCCTAGTTAGGGAAAATCATGAATGTAGAGAAGGCGTAAGTGACTGTAATGGAGCCTAAATTGATGTAAATTAGACATTACACCCCTTACTCATCACTTCTGAATCTGACCCAGTGAACAGGTATATAATATAAGCATATGATTAGTGTAGGGTCTTATGACTTCAGTATGTAACTTTTTATATCTTCTTCCAGCTCTTCAGTGTGCAAATTTTTGTCAGACTCCCATGCACATTGTTTGAGTGGAGTCTAAAAAGGCCTAAGGGAGTCTAGTTGAGTAAGGGAGTATAACTTACATCATCTTACACCTCCCTTCTGAATTTGCTCCAGTATTTTAAATTCAAATTTGACCAACCATGACGAGTACAGGGATCAAGGAAATGATTCTGTAGTATGTTGGGAACCTACTGTAAGGTGCTGATCTCCCTCTGCTCTGCTGAATACAATAAGAATTGTATTCTGCTCTGCTGAATTCTGCTCTGCTGAATACAATAAGAATTAGAGGCACTTAACCCCTCTCAGATTTGGGCCCCAAATGATGACTTTATATCAATCTGGGAGGTGACTCACAACCAAAGGAAGGCAGAGGAGACTTTTTGTGTGGCTCACAATAGTAAGAGGGCTCCTGCAGTTTAGAATGAGTTGAGAAAGAATGTACTTAATATTTGGGTTCAGAAGTGCTCCTTATTCCTAGTTGTGAGAGACTTTGGCAGCTAGTCACCAAGTGCAGTCTAAAGAACTACCGGATTTATTGATAAGATGATAATCATTATGCTCCTCTATCTGATCACAGCACTGATCATTTTAATCCCTAAAAAATCAGCTATATATTGAAGATAATATGGTAATACTGATATTTAAGTTTTTGATATAAGGATTTCAAATACTTTGTTAAATTGCCTTTTTTTAAAAAGCAAAACCAAAACCCGCTATGATTATGTTTGTAGTTTTAATATGAATACATCATCTCAGTGATAGTTTGTGATTTTGAGCAGAATAGAAGCCTTAATGAAATTTTAATGGAATTAAATTATGGTTTGAAGTTCTTTTGAGTGGCCCATTTTTAAAGCATTGCTCAGTTTGGCCCTGACTCAGGAAAGTATGCAATTAACTTTAAGCTCCTGCTTAAATCCCACTGAAATCAGTGGGAATGAAGCATGTGTTTAAATGCTTTGTTGACAAAGGATGGATTTAAGCTCAAGCTTAACTTTAAATGCTCTGCTGAATTACAAGTCTTATAATTTTAACATTTTCTTTCATTTGTAGCAAGTGCAGAGCGAAAGAGAAGGGATTATAGAACATCTTTGATTCATCGGCTCACTGAATCATTTGAACTTCAGACCTAGGGCTCTAGACCATTAATACCAAATTTAGAGAACTCCATGCACAGATGCTGCATGTTATTACCTGGCATTGGCCACTGTCAGAAGACAGGATACTGGGCTGGATGGCCTATTGTTCTGACTCAGCATGGCTGTTCTCATGTTCTTGTGTACTATGTGTTGCATTAATTTGACTGGATGTGAAATTGTTTTTCTGCTAATCTAAAAGCATGAAACCAGTACTACCAAACAGCAAAACAATGGAAAATAATCTACAAAACTGATTCATTCGAACAGCAGACTGTTATTAAAAGAGTAAAATGACCTATTCACGGTATATCTATGAAGGAAATTCTCCTTTGGATGTCTCTCATTTTGATCACTACTGTATGTTATTTACAAAGATAAATTTAGTTAATTGCATGAAGTTGTCAAAACATCAAATCTAGAATAATTGATTCAAAGGAAATGTGGGTATAGAAAGGTATGGTTCCCACATTTGCGAGTATCTTCTTTCCTTTTGGATATTATCCAAAAACGTGAAATTGTCTGTTCTGACTCATTGTATTGTGCAAACTCATGGGCTAACAAATTGCACATGGAATCAGGATTAATGAATCACTCTGCCCTGAGACTTTTCAGGGAATTAAAAGGTTTTGCAACTGCCTGCTTTTATACTAAGACCTGCTAGTAAACTAAGATTCTTCCTCTTATGTAATACATTGATATAATGCTTTGTAATTAAAATTATTACACAACAGCTATCAAATTAAAAATATAATTGTATAAATATTTCTAAGAAGGCAAGGAAACCATAAAACTGTAAATAAAGCCAACTCCACCAAAGAGCAATAAAAGCAGGACCTTTTCCTATGTAAAACATGATGGGAGAAATCCTGACCTTATTGAATACAGTAGGAGTTTTGCCATTGACTTAGTTGGGGCCAAGATTTCACCCAGTGACATATCTGTCCTGTGCTCCCAAGAAAGGCCTGTTTATTTTAAAATTATTAACTAACTTAAAATCAACCTGAAAGCAGGTAATACCTAAAAATGGTTATTTTAAAAGTTTTATTAAAGTTCATGTAACAGAGTGTTTTGCCCCTTAAGGGCTGGAGGCTGGGGCTAGCCAACCTGATTACAGAATGAGGCCCACCTATACAGGTGAGGCACACCTATAAAGGGCAGCAGATGGTTGCACTGAGAAGGGAATAGCTCAGGAGTCAGCGATAGAATCAATAGTGAGCGAGGAAAAGCTTCTGCAGGGAAGACCTGAGATCAGAGGAGTTGTCCCAGGCATGGAGATCTGGGAGAGACCCTTATTAAGCAGGGAAGGGACAGCAAAATTCCTCAGGCAAGGAGGCCTAGGAGAAGGCAGAGAAATCTTGTGTTGTGTGGACTTATGAATGGACTTCACAAATGAAACTCAAAATCCCAGTTTATTTTATATTAATAAACCCTGTCTCCAAGAAGAGTTATTTTTGACCAAGGAAAAGCCTGGGAGAAATTCTATTTGAACAGTCCAAGAGGGGACATTAAGCTGTCTGTAGCGTGACTCTAGTCCCTGAGGGAATGCATGGCCCACTCCAGTTATGTATGTTATCTCAGGAGTATTTTCCTCATACTGTTTAATTCTTTACTGTGTGTTTTTGAATCAGACAAACAATGACCTCAAGAAGGCAGTGGGTCCCACTTGTGTAATTATGTTTCAGAGTCACATGCCGTTTTCCAATTAATCCTAAAGCTCTTCTAATGCCAGTTAGAACATTCCTAAGTAGTTCATTAACCTGAAATAAATAAGGAAGTTGAAGTACTGTGAAAGTGTTAAAATCACAGGTTTATGTTTCCAACTATGAAATGTTTCAGTTTTAAACCAAACATTGCTTAAGGGTCTAAAGTCTTCCTGCAGAAGACACTTTTAATAACTGCTTCAGTGTGTCTTTGACAGCTCTATGCCTTATGCTTTCTAAAAAGCATATAATTACCAAAAAAAAACCAACCAAAAAAAACAACCCCAAATCCATCAGGCTGGATATTCTGTGTTCTTTTGTCTAGCTCAGGAATAGTTCTTTTCACTGTTCTAATTATGGAAACAGTGAAAGCAAATCTATTCAAGATAAGTTGGATTTTGGATGGGAGGAGGCCATGTGTTCCATCTGTGTGCCCACCTATGCTATCTGTCTAACATTTGTACTCTGCAAAGGTTTTTGTTTTCTCCTCTGAGGGCTAGATTGTGACTCTGGCTATACACCTGTGCAGAGGCATGAGTGGAATAAGATCTACTCTTGTTACCCTGAGTAGCCATGTTAATCAAGCCTAGCTAGAAGCTCTGAGGGCAGAGAATAAGCGTTGCACAGCTGATAGTCTCCCATGAGCAAATGAACGTGAGGGGCAGGAGATAGCAGAGAGTGAGCACAGCCATGGCTCTACCCTTGATGTGCAGGTCAGCAGACTGGGCAGAATCAAGGAGGAAGTAAACTGCACCCTGAAAAGAGGGGAAGTAATTTACTCCCTCACCTCGTCTGGAGCAAGAGGGGAACCCAGGGAGGAATTGTACCCATCTGCTTCCTGACCAGAACAGGGAGTAGTGGATGTACTGTGTCTGCTTCCCTCTATGCACCTGCACCTAGTGCAAGTAGGCTATACAGGGATACAGAGGGATCTTACTCTGCCTTATGTCCCTGCATGGCTATGCAGCCTGGGGCATGATCTGACCTATTGCAATTAATGAGCTGCTCACAAAGCAAGGTACGTACTTCTCAATGTAAGGACAGCAGAATCTTAGAAATTACTAACTCTCTTTTTAGAATATAATCATATTTAATTGCTGTCCATCGTAGTCTATTTCACAAATTATTAGCTCTTCAAATGAAAAAGTTTCTCCAGGAGTCCATTAATGCCCTGATCTTTCATAGTTTTAATATGCTCTCTCTCCTTTTTTTTTTTTTAACTGTTACCTTCTTAAATATTTTGGGAGAAATCCCCATCACTCTATTCCTAATGATCATGTACACCTCAAAGGTGACATTTAAATGTCAAGTTTAATCAGTCAACCTGATTATCTTATCCTCTCATCATAGCTGAAGCTCAACTCCAGATCTCCTTGCCGTTATTTATGGATTTCCACAAGCTATGAACAATAGTCCAGCTGCTTTGCTCATCACCCATTATCAGCTCTTCTGTTTTTGCAACTTTTTCCAGTGCTACCTCTATTACTTTAAATCCCACATTTCATGCCCATTACAATCTCCCCTCCCCGTCTTTGTTGCGATTCAGTCTGACAATACTTTACCTTTTATTAAAGATATCAAATTGGAATCTGTAGTTGATAGTGCTTTATGGCTACGCACTCCTACATAACATACAATATTTTTACATAGATTCTTCTCTTTTTTTTCTTGTGAAGTGTTTGAAACTTCCACTAATGTTTCCTTCCCCACCATCCTTCATTCCTTTCATAATTCTGAAATGCAAACTGTCTGTTCCTAGAGCTTATTCTAGTTTTTGTTGTTTAATTACTTATCTGTACCTCCGTTTCATCAGCTTTTCATTTTCTATCCTGGGAAAAACATAGCTGTTTCTGGCATGTTTCTCATTCTCCCTAATCATTTTCTTACATTCTTTTACCTTAGATTTATATAGATATCTTCTCTTATAGCAGTGTAACTATTGATTTATGTCTTGCATGCACTTGTCTATTTTATTGTTCCCTGATCATTCCATTTCTATTTACTTTCCAAGTGTATAAGTGTTTGTGGTATTTTCTGTCGTGTCCTTTTTTTGTCCTTCTCGTCTATTTCAGTTTTCACAGGGTTTTTTTTTCCCCTTCCAGCAATGCCTGCATTTTCCCCAAGTCAGTTTTACAAGAGTGCCATTTAACCAAACCTATTAAGCATTCCCAAAGGGGATATGTTGGATATCTTAGGTAATGCCCTGCATACAAAAACAAGGAAAACAAGTTAGTACAAGAAGGTTCCTTGCAGGTTGGTAATGGTCAATTATTGCTGTTTGTTGTTTTTAACCATTGGTGTTAGAAGGGACTGAAGGAAATGTAGTGACTGAAGGATGACCCCTGCACTCTCTGCATCCCACCTCCCCAAAATGGGAGAGAAACAGGGAAAATTCAGTGTGGAGAGTTTAATAGGAAGCAGGAAAAATGTCTGAAGACTATGAGGGAAGGGTAGGTGGGTTGAAGGGGAAAGTAGGTTGACAGACAGAAAAGCATGATAAAGCCTGCAGCATATCCATGGCAGGCCAAGGCCATCCAGACCTGCTCTGTTGTGAGAGTGCTCTTTTGACACACCCCGCTCCCTGGCAGAGTGGCTTCATTGGATTTGGGCTACCAAGTATTGTCCTGGCTGCTACTGCCCTCAGAGCCCTCTGGAGGAAGACTGCAGACAATATGAAACAGCCCAAAGCTGAATTATCTCTTCTCACTAAGCAATGTGGGTCTGCAGGGAGGACAGTGTGTTGCCAGCCCTCCACATGGCTGGCAACACACTGTGTGTTTCCATTTCCTCCCCTACCTGGACCCTCGACCCATGCATCATCCTCTACAGAGTCTTAAGGAGAGGAGAATGCACCACAGGGTCAGCTAAGCCCCTCGTCCATGTAAGAGGGAAAAGATCCCTGCCTGTAACAAACTGGAGTTTTGTTTCTAATTGCCCTTAGAAAATTATGTTCTACAATTAGGCAATCTTTATGTCAATAGCAATATACTTATATGCTATAATTGTGTCTGATGTTGTCTGTGATCTCCTGGCAAGATGCCTACCCAATGCAGGTTTACCATCAATTTGTGATTTTTGAAGAAAAGATTGTGGTCCTTTCAACTTTAATACATGCGAGTGTGCTTTAAAAAACAACAGTACCCATAGGAGAAGCAGATCTGACAAGGAACTATGGTTCTGGGGGAGAACTGGGACTGGCTGCACAAAGACAGGGGTACATCAGCAGGGGAGCTGGAAGGTGTAAATTCCAGCTTGAAGAGACACACCCTCACAAGGTTTGATTGAGCTAGCATGCTAAAAATTGCAGTGTCTCCACAGTGGCATGAAAGGCAGGAGGGGCTTGCTGTCCCAAATAGGATCCCATCTGAGGCCAGAGGTACATACTAGGGTGGCTAGCTCCTGCTACCATTTGTGGCATCATCACTACTCCCTGTTGTTAGTGTACTAGCTCAATCAGAGTTCGTCTAGCTACGTCTCCTCAAGCGGGAATCTGCATCTTCCAGTTCTAGTGCAGAACTTAGAATCTGTTGTGCCTAGTGGCACGTGAGGCAACCTATTTTTCATCCTCCAGTGATGTCCCTGTGGGTGCTCCACTCCCGGGGATGCTGCGTGCCTGTGCCTTTGCTTGGAGAGTTGTGCAGCAGTGCCCGTGCGGGTCGCGGGATCCTGGCGCCTGCCTCGCACGCCTCGGGCACTTGAAGTACTATGTGCGCAGCCCGGATCCCTCAGTTCCTTCTCCACCGTCCCCGGCTTGAGACGGAGCTCAGCAATCCTCCTGAGGACTTTTAGTTTTTCTGTCTGATAAGTCTAGTTCGTCGGTCAGTTTAGTGTTCTTAGATAGTTTTAGATTTCTGTTAGCTTGCTCTGTTTAAAAAAAAAAATCAAAATCTTTCTTTCCCGTAGCGAGTTTACTCTCTCTCACAAAAATGCCTGGTTCACCAGGTTTTAAAAGATGTTTGACATGCAGAGAAGCAATGCCAGTCTCTTACAGACACACTCAATGTGTGTGGTGTCTGGGGGAATCTCATGTTCCACAGAAATGTGCCCATTGTGCTACATTAAAGTCTAGGGCATGAAGAGATAGGGACCTCAGGCTGAAACTTATATTAATGGAAAATTCATTGAGACCAGCCTCCGACCCGGGACCAGAAAGACTTTCCTGACAAATATCCCCAGTCCCTTCATCACCGAGGTCCCCAAAAGCTGAGAAGCCAGTAAAAAGATGGCCAGCTTCACCATATCAAATAGAGCAGACCAGAAAAAAAAAAAAGGGTCATCTACCAAATAGCTCTCAGCAGCGCCGACCGCACCGAGGCTGAGCACTTACGATGCTTCAGGGACCTCCGGTACGGTCCGTGAGGCAGCTGCCACACCACCCACTACCCCTGTGCCGACGCTACTGCCTCTAGGCTGCCCGCCTCCACCACGGCACCATTGGCACCTCCAACGGAGCTGGCACCGACAACCGCTCCAACCCCCGTGCCGTAGCCTGATGCGGCTAGCGCAAAAGTTCCAACACACTCCCCATCGGAGCTGATCCCCCCTGCACACAGTCGCTGACGGCACCTAGACTCTCAGCACCACAACACTTTATTAATCACAGAGACCTACTGGTCTCTTCTACTCCAGAGTCTCCCCTACTGGGCACCGACCTCTCACCTACTTCAGCGATGCCGCACCAGCAGCTATCTCCCATAGCTTCACATTACTTGAGTAATGACGATGATGAGGAGGTTGAAGGAGTATTTTCTCCTCACCACTCTTCCCCATTCAGTTCTCATATACCTGAAAGATCATCATGGTCTAGATACACTTATGACCACATGACACCATGGTACGGACACCCACACATGGGACCACCTGCTCCTTTCTCTGGCCCTTGGCCATACTGGAGCCCATGGGGGTCTTACAGAAGCCATCACGTTAGATACCACAGTCCAGGTAGAGACAACACCAGATCACCACCTCCACCCTCTGAGACAGCAGTAACTGCAGCATGGGAGATACCAATGACAGACCAGGAAGAGGACACTGCTCCTGATGCCCCACCACCCATCGATAATACATCCTCCCCACCTACCATGGTGGATGACTTTACTCATTTCCAGGATTTGTTCAAAAGGGTGGCTACAGAACTCAAAATTGCCCTGGAATAGGTGCCAAAAAGTCAACATGAGTTAACTGACATGTTACAAGCATCCTCTTAATCAAAGATAGCACTACCAATTAACAGGACTATCATGGAACCTGCAAAAAAGGTGTAGCAAACTCCAGCTACAATCCCACCAACTGGCAAAAAAGCAGACCGTAAATATTATGTCCCCTCGAAGGGTTCAGAATTTCCATTTATGCACCCAACCCCCAACTCACTGGTGGTTGAGGCAGTCAACCAAAGAGGTAAACAGCAATATTTCCAGTCCACCCGAGCTGATAGGAACAGCAAAAGGTTGGATCTCTTTGGCTGCAAAGTATACTCATCATCCACATTCCAATTTAGAGTGTCAAATTATGTGGCTTTACTCGCCAAATATGACCACAGAAATTATGATAAATTTATGGCTTTTATTAATGATATTCCTGATTAAAAGAAACAGCAATTTAAGTCTTTGATATCTGAAGGACAGATGATAGCACGAACTGTGTTACAGGCCTCCCTTGACACAACTGATACTGCACCAAGATCTACCGCTACAGCAGTTGTCATGCAGTGAGTCTCATAGTTTAACTCCACAACTTTTCCTAAAGAGATTCAGAATACAGTGGAAGATCTCCCCTTCGACGGCGAGAAGTTGTTCACAGCCAAAACCAATGAGATGCTGCATACCGTGAAAGATTCTCAAGCCACGCTCCAATCCCTTGGGATCCACACACCTGCCATGAGAAGAAGACAATCTAGATATCAACCGTAACAGAGGAAAAGATACCCCACTTACTCTCCACAGCACCAGAGACCCTATGAGCAACAACAACAACATCATCAGAGACAACAACCAAAATGACGATGCCCTCCACCATCGTCAGTGCTTCAGCCACCTCCCTCTCACAAGCAAATTTTAAGCCTTGGTTGAGGGTCTAGAAGACCTATCCCAGGCTCTAGCATGTTCAACAACCACTCAGCTATTTACAGACTGTCTATTACCATTTTACCAAGAATGGCTAATCATCACCTCTGACAAATGGGCCCTGGAAGTCATCAGATAGGGCTATACTTTCCCTTTCATTTCTATACCCCCCCATCCACACCCCCTCCCCATCCCTTTTCAGGGTCCTCTCTCACAAACACTTGTTACACCAAGCGGTAGAGCATCTCCTCCAACTGGGGATGGTAGAACCTGTCCCTGTGCAAAACAAGGGGAAAGGGTTTTATTCCCATTATTTTCTTACACCAGAGAAGAACTGCAGATAGCGGCCTATAGAATCATAGAATATCAGGGTTGGAAGGGACCTCAGGAGGTCATCTAGTCCAACCCTCTGCTCAAAGCAGGACCAACCCCAACTAAATCATCCCAGCCAGGGCTTTGTCAAGCCTGATCTTAAAAAATTCAAAGGAAGGAGATTCCACCACCTCCCTAGGTAATGCGTTCCAGTGCTTCACCACCCTCTTAGTGAAATAGTGTTACCTAAGCCTCCCCCACTGCAACTTGAGACCATTACTCCTTGTTCTGTCATCTGCTACCACTGAGAACAGTCTAGATCCATCCTCTTTGGAACCCCCTTTCAGGTAGTTGAAAGCAGCTATCAAATCCCTCCTCATTCTTCTCTTCCGCAGACTAAACAATCCCAGTTCCCTCAGCCTCTCCTCATAAGTCATGTGTTCCAGTCCCCTAATCAATTTTGTTGCCCTCCGCTGGATGCTTTCCAATTTTTCCACATCCTTCTTGTAGTGTGGGGCCCAAAACTGGACACAGTACTCCAGATGAGTCCTCACCAATAGAGGGGGAATGATCACATCCCTCGATCTGCTGGCAATGCTCCTACTTATACAGCCCAAAATGCCATTGGCCTTCTTGGCAACAAGGGCACACTGTTGACTCATATCCAGCTTCTCGTCCACTGTAACCCCTAGGTCCTTTTATGCAGAACTGCTTTCGAGCCACTCGGTCCGTATTCTGTAGCAGTGCATGGGATTCTTCCGTCTTAAGTGCAGGACTCTGCACTTGTCTTTGTTGAACCTCATCAGATTTCTTTTGGCCCAATCCTCTAATTTGTCTAGGGCCCTCTGTATCCTATCCCTACCTTCCAGTGTATCTACCACTCCTCCCAGTTTTGTGTCATCTGCAAACTTGCTGAGGGTGCAATCCACACCATCCTCCAGATCATTTATGAAGATATTGAACAAAACCAGCCCCAGAACCAACCCTTGGGGCACTCCGCTTGATACCGGCTGCCAACTAGACATGGAGCCATTGATCACTACCCGTTGAGCCCGATGATCTAGCCAGCTTTCTATCCACCTTATAGTCCATTCATCCAGCCTATACTTCTTTAACTTGCTGGCAAGAATACTGTGGGAGACCGTATCAAAAGCTTTGCTAAAGTCAAGGAACAACATGTCCACCTCTTTCCCCTCATCCACAGAGCCAGTTATCTCATCATAGAAGGCAATTAGATTAGTCAGGCATCTCTTGCCCTTGGTGAATCCATGCTGACTGTTCCTGAACCATGCTGACTGTTCCTCCTCTAAGTATGCCACTAACAATCTTAAACTATTCCAGGTCTCTGCTCTTGGTCCTGACACAGCACATAGACTCGTCATACCAAGCTATTATCAAATTAGAAATCTCTGCTGGAATTCCACAGTGTCTCAAGCTCTTCCAGGAGGCTTCTCTGTGGACTCTGCCAAATAATCAAAGAATCATGGACATTGAAAAGAAATCTTCTGCTGGTAGTCTGTGCCTCTGCCAGTAAGTCTTTTCAAGGTGAAAATCTGGTCTGAACACCATCAGATTGAAATCCAGCCAGTTCTTCCCTGAGTACTCTGTCAACAGCAGTTTCCCTACTATTCAAAATGATAATGAAAATCACCTGTCCAGGTACAGATAACTGTAGAGAGGTGACCATCCTATCACAAATAAGCTGCCCCCCCTGCTTGGGAATTTTGTAGATAACACCTTTTTTCCAGTCTTCAGGACAGATCTCCTTTTCCCAAACAATTCTGTACAACCTGCCCATGTCAACTGATACTTATTATCTTATCTTGTAGGTGCTTACAAATTGATTACTTGATTATATGCTCCATTATCTTTCCAGGTACTGAAGTTAAGATGACTTGTCTATAATTCCCTGGGCTGTCCTTATTCGCCTTTTTATAGATTGGAACTATATTTGTCCTTTTCCATTTGTCCGGGATCTCTCCTGTCCTCCATGAGTTGTCAAAGATAATCACTAATGGCTGAATAAATCTCTGAGCCAGTCCCTTAAGTATTCTAGGACATATTTCATCAGGCCCTGCCGAATTGAAGACATCTAGCTCATTTAAGTAATTCTTAAATTGTGCTTTCTCTATTTTAGCTTCAAGTCCTACCCCATTTACACTGATGTTCACTACGTGGTTTGTCTGATCACTGATGACCTTTTTGATTAAAACAAACACAAAAGGCATTTAACACTTTGGCTATTGCTTTATTTTCTGTTACTGTCTTTCTTTCCTCATCAAGTAATGGACCTACCCTGTTTTTGGTCTTCCTATTGCTTTTAACTTATTTGTAAAATGGTTTCTTGTTACCCTTTATGTCCCCGGATAGTTTAATCTTGTTTTGTGCCTTAGCCTTTCTAACTTTGTCCTGACTTGCCTTTGTCTTTTTAAAAAAATATATTCTTCCTTCATAATTTGACCTAATTTCCACTTTTTGTATGACTTTTTTTGTTTTAATTTCAGGTCATTGAAGATTTCCTGGTTAATTCATGGTGGTCTCTTACCATACTTCCTATGGATTCAGATAGTTTGCTCATGCCCTTAATGTCTCTTTAAAAAACTGCCAACTCTCCTGATCTTTTCCCCTTACACTTGCTTCCCATGGGATCTTACCTACCAATTCCCTGTGTTTGCTAAAGTCTGCCTTCTTGATGTCCATTATCTTTATTCTGCTGTTTTCCCTCCTACCATTCCTTAGAAACATGAACTCTATCATTTCATGATCACGTTCACCCAATCAGTACTTCCTTATCTGTCAGAGTCAAATTTAGAACAGCCTCTCTCATAGTCACTTTCCCCACTTTCTGTAATAAAAACTTGTCTCCAGTGCATTCCAAGAACTTGTTGGATAATCTGTGTCCTGTTGTATTATTTTCCCATCAGATGTCAGAGTAGTTGAATCCCCCATCACCACCAACTCCTGTGCTTTGGATGACTTTGTTAGATTGCAAAATACCTCATCTACCGCTTCTTCCTGGTTAGATGATCTATAGTAGACCTCTAATATGACATAATCTTTGGGGTTTTTTACCCCTTTTATCCTTACCCAGGGACTTTAAACAGGTCTGCCTCTCACTTCTATATCAACTTCAGTGCAAGTGTATACATCTTTGATATACAACACAACACTTCCTTTCTTTTTTCCACTCCCTGTCGTTCCTGAATAAACACTACCCTTCTATATCAATATTTCATTTACGTGAATTATCCCACCAAATCTCTGTGATGCTAATTATGTCATAATTGTTATGATTCACTCTTATTTCTAGTTCTTCCTGTTTGTTCACCATACATCTTGCATTAGTATATAAACAAGATGTTCATTAGATTTCCCTTGTATATTCCCTCTTGTGTCTGCTTTATCCCTGCTATGTTCCCCCTAGATTTTGACCTTCACCCAGACTTCCATGTTCTGGATTTACCTGTGGACTTTTGTTTCCTGCTAAGCCTAGTTTAAAGCCCATCTTGCTAGATTAGCCAATCTGTATATGAAGATACTCTTCCCCTTTCTTAGTAGGTGGACCTCATCTGATTTCAGCAGTCCTTCTAGAAACAGCATCTGTCAATGTGAGTGTTAGTGATTCTAGCTGGTTGAACACAGCTTGGAAAATGGTCTATTGAACAGGCTATCTGTCCTTCCTTTGTGGTTAAAATTGAAACACAGACTGTACCATGAAACAATTGATGGAGAATTGTGATGTCAGTTGTTTAAATATCAAAAAAAGTTTTTTACAATGCCCTTTCTTAAATGCTGCCTCAGGTTCTTTTGCATTATTTCCCATCCATTCTCTTCTCTCTTTTAGCTGATCTTTTAACTTTCTTGTCTTTGTCTTTACAGAATAGCTCTTTTACTGCTATCTCACTCTTGCTGAGCTCCCTTCTTTAATTCTTTCCTCTTTTTCAGCAAGCTTCCATGCACTTGGCTGGAGCCATTCTTCCTTCTTAGGTCTTCTCACCTCCACTGTATTCCTGGCTGCATCTATACTTGCTTTTTTGAAAAACTGCCATTGTTCTCCTGTGTCATCCATCAGTATCTTTGACTCTTCTGATCTGTTGCTACGTTTCAACTTGAAATGCACCTTCACTGCTGGATTTACTAATTTCCTAGTATTGGACATATCCTATGCCTTGTGTAGTGTTGCATTCTTTAATTTTATTTTGATTGTCCCAATAACAAGATTGTGGTCACTTTCGACATCTGCACTCATATACATTATGGCCTCCAATAATGATCTTCTCCAGCACCAGCAACTGGCATCATGATCAAGCTGTTCTGGGGGTGAAACCATCCTTTGATCTTCATGTCAGTTTTTGTCTTTCCTTGTGTGGAAATAGCAGACCGCCAATACAATATAGATATGCCTTTGGACAAGCAGCCAGGAAGAGAATGGGAGGAGATGAAATAGATGAGGAGCCTGAGAAGGGAGCCTGAATCTGGGTAGCTGAGAATGAGACTGGGACAAAAAGCTAGGAGTAAAGAAGAGACATGACAGGGACAGTTTGGAGAGGTTGGGTCAGAAAGGTCTATGATTTCTAGAGCACATTCCCCTCCAGAGTCTGGAATGGAACACAAGATTAATGAGTCTCACCATTCTTTGGCTGTCAGCAAATATCTGTGATGTCCGCTGACAAAATGTGTCTCACCTCCCTCTAGTCCTTGTCCACATGGAGGATGACAACCAACTACTGCTATCAGTTACTCTGTTAGCTCAAATATCAGAAATCTGGATTTGGAACTAAAGATTCCGACCCTGCTGATGACCTGTGTGGGTGTCAGATGTTAGAATTTCTGGGTTTTTTTCAGTTTGCTTTTTAGATAAACCTGAGAAAAAACAACTAACTAACACACACACACCATTAAAAGAACAGTGTGGTTGCAAAGTCAACCATTCAATGTTAGGAAATGTAGAGGCACAGGAAACCTTAATTCTGGCATTTCCTGACTTTTGAGTCCTTGGCTTTGCAACCTTAATATTCTTGTAAAATTATGTGTGTGTGTGTGTGTGTTCTGTAATATATATTCTATATTATTTGTTGATTTGGGGTTTAAGTTCTCCCAGACATGGTCTGGGGAGGTATGAATGGGACTGGGCATGGGTCTCATCAGCTATACTAGTTTTTGTATATCTTGAATATCAAAATTCACTTTTAAAAATTCATTCTCTAATCCCGTTTTTACCATATCTTGGTTCATACATCCCAGTTCTCCTAGTAGCTTAATACATTTATTTTTCATCCTTTTGTGAGTATATCTACAAGCATCCCTTGATCCTTGGCATAGTGGCTCTAGACAGTTTTCATCTGTATGATATATTTTCTGTTCTCTCAGCTTTTCCATTTTCTTTATAAAGTGCATGGCCTCTTGGGTATTCTGAAATGAGAACATTTTTTCTCTAAATGCTAAATAGTGTTAGCTCCCCCCTCCCTTCTACCTCATTCCAAAACACTCTACAGTAAAGCTCTTCCAAGAAAGCCATAAATGCTTGTCTGGCAGAGTCCTCTTGTCTCATTGCTTGATATGTATTGATCTTTACAGCTTTCTTTGCTGCTGTCCCATTTGCTGAGAGCATTTGTATTGGTCACCTTTCAGGATATGAATCTTCAATATCTTTACTGCAACCAGGATAACAGTGGAAAGTTTTCCCCACATAAACATTTAATGAATTCTAAGCAAGTTTTGATTTAGCTGTGCTCACCAGCCTTTATATCGTCTTGATCCCAGACATTTATGGGAGTGAGAATTCGGGCATCTGAATATTTGCAAAAAGGGAATTTCAGGCCCTTAGTCAAAATATATTTAATGAAGAAATGAAAGAATTTGGGGTGAAATTGGAAGCAGTGCAGTTGCCATCTTAGAAGTGTGCTTGCAATGTTTGTAAGACAGGGTAGATGAGAGGGAGAGAATGGAGGAGGAATGAAGGGGCAGAAGAGAGAGAGAAGATCAGGAGAGAAGAAGAAGGAAGACCTTGCAGCACTCCCTTCTTCCCGTTTGGAAGGCTCAAGAAATTGCAGGGGACAAGAACTCTGCCTCCTGTGAGAGGCAAGTGAGCTGAGGTATTCATGAAGATGTGGTGGACACCTTTGCACTCTGGGATTATCTGTAGTTCCATTGTAGGGTCTAGCTTCAGGCCCTAATAACAGAAGCTGTTTCTCATCAGACAGTTTTGGTGTCATGCCCAGGAGATCAATATCTGCTCAAGGCAGAGGGACAGTAAGAGAGAGAGACCAGCTAGTGGTCTTATGGAATGAAAAATTCAGCATCTGTGGTGTGAGAACACCTACTTTCCTTTCCTGAAGACTTTCAGGAGTTTAAAAATAGTCTAAGTTCTGCAGCAATTTACCCAGCTTCATAGTCATATTATACACAGGCCCTGGTGACAGGGTTTAGGGATGTACATAGAATATTTTTGGCATTCACTGCCCTTGGCAAGGGTCTACTAGGTCATAATGACATTAGGCCATTTACGGATAATTGTTAGCATGCTCCTGGCACTTCTGTACTTTTCACAGACACTGCATAGTGTTCTGAAAAACTCCTCTCCACCAGAACCATAATGATGAAACCCAAGGCACTTGGGGGCAATGAAACTTTGAGTACTTGTCAACTGAAAATCAGGCCAGTTATACTAAGGCGTCTATGTGTGGATTTATGTACCTAATGTTAGATGCACAAGCTTGGAATTTTGCCCAGCTGTGCCAGAGGTGCTGGGCCAGATCCACAATTGTGGCCAAAGAGCACTCAATTCAGCTGTGTAGTTACCTCTGCACTGCCTCCAATCCTGGGGCCCCTATGTGCCAGTCCAGCCCCTGAAAGCTGCTCTAACATGCTTCATGACACCCAAGCATCCCCCCTGCATGGCAGTTACACTATGCTTTAGAACAATTTCGTAGTGATGGAGTGGTACAAAGCTTCCCTATTTCTGTCTATTATTTGTATTTTATTACACTAGGACCTAGAGGCCCCCAATGCACAAGCTATATATATATCAGAGACTCTCCCCGTTCCAAAGAGCGTACAGTCTAGATAGACAAGACAGAGAAAGGTTGGTAGGGCAAGAGAGTCACAGAGAAATGAAGTGTGTGTCCACAACAGGTCAGTGGCAAAACCAGGAATAGAATCCTAGTCTCTTGATTTAGAGTCCAGTGCATTATCCACTAAACCATACTGCCTCCCTGGATCTGGCCTGCTGTTTTCTGTATGAGACATAAAACTGAGACTCTGACCACTTGTGGTTATTAAAAATACTCTTGGTATGAAGTTATAACTTTTCTCCACATTATACAATACAGAATTATATTACTGTATAAACGGCCTCAGCTGTACAACTGGCAAATTACACACAAAATATAATGACAGGTTTCAGAGTAGCAGCCATGTTAGTCTGTATTCGCAAAAAGAACAGGAGTACTTGTGGCACCTTAGAGACTAACAAATTTATTTGAGCATAAGCTTTCGTGAGCTACAGCTCACTTAATCTCCTCTTCTAATGGTACTGCGGCTAAAACACCTTTATTTTAGTCATCTTGGAGTCCCTAGAGGAGGGTAATTTAGCCATGAGGCCATTCAGTCTCTGGCCTCATTGCTGACACAAATAGGAGTACAAAAGATTGCCAGCTCAGGAGGTTGTTATGGGATGTGGACATGTATCCATTAGGAGCTGAACTGAGACAACCAACTCATTTTACATAGGTCCCTAAAGACTTGTTGGATGGCAATGATTTTCAGGCACAGTTCCTCTGGGCTGGTTCTGACTTGGGGTCTGTATCAATCTGTAGCTATCCATTCGAATAAGGTTGCTTAGTTTCTAGAACGACACACTATTAATTTAAACAATCAATGGGATGTCTTTTTGTACGAGCCTCCCCCAGAAATGTAACATCCTGAGATAATGTTTAATAGATAGGGGTTAAAATATTGAGAGACGACTAAATCCTGATCCACCAGCTGCAAGTGAAAAGGGACAGAGATGTATTAGCTGGGTGGCTGTTCTGGACTGTAAGCTCTGTGAAATCAGGAACTGTGCTTTACTCTATGTTTGTGCGCATGGTACAAATACAAAACAAATAGTAATAATGCTAGTAATGAATAGGAGGCATTGTGCCTAACTGGGTAGTGTGGGTCACAGTCACCACTGCTGCACCCGTGGAAAGAACAGAGTGCACTGCCTCCAACTCTTTGCCAGCCCAGCTCTTCTGGCAAAGCAAAGGAGGGCATGGCCGTGCTCGTGCTTTTTATCACTTGCTGGAGGATTCTCTGCTCCTTGAAGTCTTTAAACCACGATTTGAGGACTTCAATAGCTCAGACATAGGTGAGAGGTTTTTTGCAGGAGTGGGTGGGTGAGATTCTGTGGCCTGCGTTGTGCAGGAGGTCAGACTAGATGATCATAATGGTCCCTTCTGACCTTAGTATCTATGAATCCCTCCCCATTTTTCTGCCTTTGGGGAATCAGTGCCTGAAACAGTTCTTATGCTCAAGACTGCACTTGTGGGTAGCCCATGGACAGGTAACAAGGGGAGGGGGAAAGGTTAACTTGTTCTATACATCCAATCTAGCCTATGATGTTACGGCTCTGATTCAAACCCAGAAGGACTAGCATATCGGAAGAAAGACAGATACTTTTGTATGCTATTAACTGAAGTTAAGTTCTCTGCTGAGCATCAGTATTTACACTGGACCACCTATTGATTTGAGTAGGAGCCCCTTTAAGAATAGAAACCCTAATATTAGCTCTTTAGGGGTGCTGGGACAGAAATGTCTCTTTGATGCTGTTGCTCTAATTGGGAACTAAAGAGGAAAGCATGTGACCAGTCACTGCTTATCTTTCCATGTGGCCATATCAAGAGAGTATGAAAGTTTCTTGCATCAGTAACAATGAAATAAACTCCAGTCTTTGCCTATTGTAAAGAAGCTGTCAGCACTGTTATATTCTGGCTTCACTAGAAAGATTTTTTGAGGGCACTGGCACTAAGGGGTTAATGCAAAGGAAAGGAAGTGTGACTGAAGACAACATTAAAGAAATGAAAGTAATTAGTCAGCGCAAGTGTTCCACAACCCCTCTCCATAAATAGCACAGTTCACATTTCTTATAAGAAAGAACAGAAGTACCTCTGGGTGACATTGGCTTTGTGGTAGGAGAAATATAAATAGAAGCAAGTAGTTAAGAAAGCCCTTGAAAGGAGAACTACAATGTACATAGAAGACTTTGCAATCATTTAACCCAATTACAAAGAAGAGAAAGTCAGCTGTCATGTTAATGGTCTTAAAACAAGTTAAAAATAAAAAGAATAATTAACAGTAAAAGAGGAAATAACCAGCCTTGCGACTCTGCTGACATACTGTAGTTTAAAAGGTCTAGGCAAAGTGTACTGGACAGAAGCAGGGAAGTATTCCTTTCCTCTCCTGCCCAAAGTTCACGGGAACCCTCTCTGTCCAGTTGGGCCACCACCGCATTGTGCAGTAAAGACTTCTGAGAAAGGGTTTTTAAAAGCTCAAGGAAAGGGAGCAGGACACTTTATCACTAGTTTTCTTCGAAAATTAAAAAGAGGGAACAAGAGGGGCAGAGGATAACATGCAGTGCCTTTTGCTGCTAGGTCACAGTTTGAATCTGGCTCAGTGCAGAAGTGACAAAGTCATTACTCTGGATGTAAAATAACTCTTTCAAATTGCTTTGGAGATCCATTATTACTCCCACCCCCAAAAGCCATCCATCCCTTCTCTACTCACTCACCCAAGCCACAAGACCCCCACTTCTCATCATCTGCCTATAGGGCAAATCCAGGGACTTTTTGAGAGGAAGGGGAAGCTGTTAAAGTGGTTAGCAAGGGAAATCT
Source organism: Natator depressus (assembly GCF_965152275.1). NCBI lineage: Eukaryota > Metazoa > Chordata > Testudines > Cheloniidae > Natator > Natator depressus. The sequence goes on from NC_134234.1 coordinate 125,204,864, forward strand.
GTTGGAGGTTCGCTAGCTTCCCAGCTGCGTGAAAAATAGCCCATGTTTGCCAGACTTTCGTGAACATGGTCTGAGGTTTGGAAAAATCATTGAACTTCAGTCACAAGGCAACAAAATACTTTTCCAACTGACTTCCTCTTTTGCTGAGTAGAGAGGCCATGGATTAATCTGGTACACAACAAAATGGCTCAGATCCACAAACTAGGCAGTGCAGGGATGCTTTACTTAGCACTTTACATTTTCATGTGTGTGTTTGTATAGTGTTTTTCATTTTGAAAGAACTGTAAAAGCATTGACTAATATGTTATTTAAAAGAAAGAAAGCAAGGACTTCATCTTTCAGCGCTAGCAATCTAGCACCTTTTACCAACACTAAATTCACTTTTAAAAGTTTATATAAAATAAAGTTAAAACCCTGAATGTTTAACAATATTTAAGAGAAAAAGGAAATGGAAACTAAATGAGGAACTTTGGAAAACATGCATAAAATGGAACAGTTGTCAAACACCGGCACTATAGTATCTATGCTGGATATAGCTAAGGCAGATCCTGGCAGTGGGGGCCCAGTGGTGGAAGTCCACATGGAAGAAAGTTACAGTCATGTTGACTTCAATTTTTCCTCTAAAGGGAGATCTGCACGCAGGCAAAGCAGGCCGCCAAGAAGAATAGTCCTGGAATCTAGCTGCTGTAGTAGCCGTTACTGTGGTACCCAGGCAGCATCCCATCCCAGGTTGATTAACTGCATTCCCTAAGCAGCCTTCACCATTAGGGCTCCTCTGAATCCGTCAGTAGAGATTAAAGCTACTTCCTCTACAGAAACCCCTGAAGGTGAAAAAACACTTCTTGCCTTTCCCCAGAGTGAATTCCAGCCTGGGTGCAGTAGCTGTCACTTGCACAGGGGGACAGTAGCAGGCTTTGCTTGGGGGCCAGCATGCCTAGTTGTCAGACCATGAACAAATAGCCTATCCGAGTCTTGGAACAGCTCTCACAGGCAGTCCTGGACCTGGAAGCCAATTCACAGTTCATCACCCCACTCCCCCAGAGTCCAGGATCTCTTAGGCAGCTGGGGGAAGAGGGAAGATTAGGAGGACCCAGGACATCTCCCTCCACCAGCTCCTGGCCCAGGGCCCAAGGGGAAAGAGGCGAAGGTTGGCTCAGTCCCTTCTGGTTGCCTCCCTTGGGCTGCTTCCTACCTTTCCTGTTTTCCCTCCAGCTTCGGATGTGGCCCCAACCTTCTCCTTACACAATCTCAGTAATTCAGAGCCTGAATTACTTGGGATGAGGGGTTTCCCAGATCTCTCTGAATGCTCATGTTCCAGGGAGCATGCCAGACTCCAGTCAATTTTCACTCACAGTTCCAGTCCTTCCTTTGTAGATCACTCTGCCTCAGCAGCTATAGCCTAGATGTGTTTTCACAGCCACGCTCTCCTTCACTCTCCCTCCTGCATGACTGTCAGAGCTCCCTTGTAAGTTTGGGGTAAATAAAAGCAGAGAGCACTTCATGATCTATTTTTTAAGGCCTGATTCCACCACCCTTACTCATGTTGACTAGTAGCTTGCACTGTGAGCAATCCCACTGAAATCAATAACACTGCTTGCTAAGTAAGTACAGACTTTACACATTTATCTTACTGTTGTTGAGCACCTTTCTTTTTGCCATCATTTCAGGGTATGTTGTGCTTTTAGCCAGTCCTATAAAATGGGTTGGGTGTGAACTACTCCACCCCAGGAACATCCCTGAGAGGCATTGTGCCTCAGAGACACCCCTGTGAAGCACAAGTCCAGCCAACTTCCTCCTTGCTCAGGGAAGTGATAATTTGCTGCTGGCATAGGCCAATCCACTGAGGCAGAGCCAAGGTTCCAGTCATTCCTCGTGTCCTTCCATCCCCTGACCTGCTCTGGCGTGTTGTGGCGAGTAAGTGGGCATATAACACTTGTTTATTTCTGCATCCCTGAACCCAATATTTGGGTATTGTATGAGAAGATCTTACTTCTTTGTGTGATGTGTAGTCCAAATCACAATATAGCTTTTTTGTGGGGATTTTCATAGGCCCTCAAAACTCCCTATACACTACAAGAATCACTTCCTACACCACTGAAATCCAGCCACCTCGGCAGAGAACATGGCAGATCTAATACAGTAAAAAGCCACACTACACAAAAATCTAGGCCAAGAAGTGAAGAATACCATAACCATTGAGAATGCAGAGGGGATCTGAATAGACAAAATGTAAAAATAATCCTATGTCTTGGCTAAATTCCAGTTCGGATGAACAGCCCTAGTATTGAGTAAAGTGCAATGGAATCTCTAATGACTAATAAAAATTCTTCTGTTGTTTACTTCTTTTTTTTTGTCTGAACATATGATATTCAGTAAAATTGTGGATAGCAACCCCAGTGCTGGGAATTTTCACCTAAAATAGCACAAACAAATCCTGAATTAAATGTAGGTAATTAAAATTACAGGGGTAATGACATTCTATCAAATTGTCCTCCTGCATAATGTATCTGAGCTATTTCTATGGAGTTAGTTCTGGTAAATAGGATCTAATACTTCAAATGTTCATCTATAGTTAATGAGCAATTTCCAGATCCCTATAATGCAGACATTGCTATGTTGTAAAGGCACTTTCAGGGAGAAGCAAATTATGTTCATTGACATCCTTTGCTTTTGGCTACTTTCTAACACAACTGCAATGCACTATAGTACAGAGTCTCAGGAACACAGCCCATTTATAGCAGTTACCGTACTAATCAAGAGATGCACACTGCATCCAAATGGATTTTTTTTCCAGAGAAAAGCCTGAGGGGGAAACTGCCTTAGTTTACTCTAAACGGACATGCACTTAAATGTATTAAAGCCTTCTAAGAAAAATAAAAACAGCTTTTGCATTGGACATGTGACTCATTTTTCCAGTGATATGAAATGTTAGTCACATTAGTTGGGCTTCAGGATTTGAAAAGCCATCTTTGCTTTCAGAGGATTATGGGTTCAAATCCAATTGCAGGTTTCTAAGCCATTTCCTGTTAAAAGGATTGTGGTCATGTAATCGTATTAGTCACTGACTGGCCTCTGTCTGGGCAAGGCAGAATAGCATGAGTGATGCAGAAACCTGGCACATGTAAACTCAGGCCAAAGTGCATTTTTAAAGGGATTATCTCTAGAGGAGCCTTGGCTGCAGGATCACAGAAGAATCCACAGTTATGTTTTCCCATTTCTATATGTAATACTTTTCACAGCTATTCAGAAGATAATTACTGAAAAGCATTTCACATAGATATTCTCCTCGCTTGAGTACTGCTGTGTGCATGTTTCTGTCTTTGTTCACAGATTATCATTGAGGAAGTTATATCTATGGACCCTTCCTTTCCAATTTTTAACCCTCATTCCTCCAGTCAAAACTTGTAAATCCAAGTGATTATATATGTTTAATACTGCAAATATTTATGCTAAATATGTTCCATGTGTTCACAAAACAGGGGAAGAATCAGTCTTCATACACTGCATCTATTAGTATCTCTCAAAATAAGCATGTAAGAACATGAAATGGACATACTAGGTCAGACCAAAGGTCCATCTAGCCCAGTATCCTGTCTTCCAACAGTGTCCTAGGACAGGTGCCCCAGAGGGAATGAACAGAACAGGTAATCATCAAGTGATCCCTCCCCTGTCGCTCCTTCCCAGCTTCTGGCAAACAGAGGCTAGGGACACCACCCCTGCCCATCCTGGCTCATAGCCATTGATGGACCTATCCTCCATGAATTTATCTTGTTTTTCTGAACCCTGTTATAGCCTTGGCCTTCACAACATCCTCTGACAGAGTTCCACAGGTTGACTGTGCGTTGTGTGAAGAAATAATTCCTTTTATTTGTTTTAAACCTGCTGCCTATTAATTTCATTGGGTGCCCCTAGTTCTTGTATTATGATAAGGAATAAATAATACTTCCTTATTTACTTTCTCCACACCACTCATGATTTTATAGACCCCTTTTTATATCCCCCTTTACTGCATATGTACTGTAGTTACATGACTAACTCCCACCAAAAGCTTAGGGCCAGGTCCTAGGTTCAGTTTATCAGCACTCAGCACAGGATCCTAGTTGGAGAGACAAGGTTACCGATGTATCACTTATGTGTTCCCCTGATTCATGGGGCTCCCTGGGTTCAGTGTGGACCCCAGCATGAGTTAGAATAGCCTCAGGGCTGCTCTGCTTTGTTTGTCTGGCTGCAGTGGATACTAAGGGGATGTTCCACAGTTGAAAATCATCTGAACACAACAGTACTTCTGCCACGCTCATTCCCCAGACCACACCTGTAGATCTGGGACTATAAGGAGAATGGTGCAGAGACGACTACATTAGCTCTGTGACATCAGGGTATTTCTGATATTCAGGAAGCCAGTAAAGGCCTCTTCATGTTGTCCCCTTTGCATCTCCAGAGTGGTTGAAAAGGAGCTGTAGCCAGGACCAGGATCTGGATGGTCATATTTTAGAGCCCTACTCTCACCCCCAACCCCACTCCACAGTCTGGAGGGCAGCAAAAATATACTGGATACATACAAAAGAGGCCATGGGGACTTATGGAGGAGAAAACAAGCACACAGTATGCTACCAGTTCCTTAGTACCAACCCTTCATTTCAAGAGGAACATGTGAAAAAGGACATTTCTACTTGTTCTCCTCCTAGTTTATCTATTAAAAAAGCCTTCATTATGTTAATGCTGTGATCAGTGCCCTCCCAAAAATGACCAGAAGAATGCATTTGGAATTACCCAGCTGAACATTATTCTGTGTTGCCAACATATTTTGTGTGAACTTCATGCATGAACATGCCAATTTCTCAATATAAATAGTCTCAGTTTTCCCGTCCTTCTTCTGTAAGTGGGCAGCTGCTTGAGAGAGGGATCGTCTGCTGCTCACACTTATGAATTCCTTGTGCAGTCAAAAGGAAAAGAATGCAGTGACAGGCCACTCAAGCTCTGTTTAACACATGCACCTACTTAATCTGACTTTACCCTAACTTGAGCAAAAATAGCAGCAAACTCTGGTGAACGTGTATATATATAAAACACCCCATGATCATTGTATGTATATAACATTCAAATTCTTAATTCAATGTTTGCAAAAGATAAAACAGTTTTTTCTTTACAACATTACAATATTCTGCAATATTTCAGAATTGATATCAGCACCATAAAATCCCAGGATGTCACCAGTTGATGGGATATAGAATAGCAATTTGATTAAACCCAGGAGTGTGATTCTTTTTCTGGGTTACATAAGAATGTCCCTACTGGGTTAGAATGATGGTCCATCTAGCCCAGTATCCTGACTTCCAACAGTGGCCAGTGCCAGACTCATCAGAGGAAATGAACAGAACAGGGCAATTACCAAGTGATCCATCCCTGTCATCCAGTCCCAGAAGTTTAGGGGCTCCTAAAGCATGGGGTTGCATCCCTGACCATCTTGGCTAATAGCCATTGATAGATCTACCCTCTCTAAATGTATCTAATTCTTTTTTGAAACCAGTTATAATTTTGGCCTTTACCCCTGGCAATGAGTTCCATAGGCTGACTGTGCACTGTGTGAAGAAGTGCTTCCTCATGTTTGTTTTAAACCTGTTGCTTATTAATTTAATTGGGTGACCTCTAGTTCCTGTGTTATGTGAAGGGGTGAAAAAACTCCCCTCTTCGTTTTCTCCACATCATTCAGAACTTTATAGACCTCTATCATATCCCCTCGAGCCATCTCTTTCATAAGCTGAACAGTCCCAGTCTTTTAAATTTCTCATAACATAGAAGCTGTTCCAGCCCTCTAATAATTTTTGTTGCCTTTCCCTGTACTTTTTCCAATTCTAATATATCTTTTTTGATTGGGGCTACCAGAACTGCACACTGTATTCAAGTTGTGGGCGTACCATGGGTTTATGTAGGGGCATTATGATATTTTCTGTCTTATTATCTATCCCTTTCATAATAGTTCCTAACATTCTGTGAGCTTTTTTAACTGCCGCTGCACATTGAATAGATGTTTTCAGAGAACTAATGGGTACTATGATAGACAGAACAGGATGAAGTTTGTCCCCTGTCATATTTCAAAAATCTATTTAAACATCTTCTGTGTTTCAGAAGTACCATGTTCAGTAAAATATGTTTCTAAGTAATTCTAAGCCAGGTATAACTAGACTTAGCTTTGTGAGTGAGGGGCTGTCTAGAATCGTATGGGTTAAAACTTTTACAACCCAACTGGATTAAGTTGATAATAAACATCCATACCAGTTTATCATTGTAATGGATATTTTTGTGTGTGTTTGTGTGTCATAAGGGTTTGCAATAAAACAATCAGTGATAAAACTCCAGATGGCTGTTTTGACAACACGCTATTTTAAAAATAAATTCTCTTTCATGGTTATCTACAGCCACCTACTCACTGATAGTGAGAAAGAGAGCCAAAAAGAAAACATGAAAGAAAGAGACGTATATTCTCATGGGTCCCATGAATAAGGACAGGGCAATACAAAGAACATAGTTTTTCTAAATACATTACCTTTCATATAAAGGCAAAAACAAATTGCCTTTTTGTTCAGAATAATCTCTGTTTTATCTCAGCACCCCCCACAGATGCAGACAGTTGGACAGAAAGATCAAAGATAGTTTCTATTTCAGTTGTGAATGTCAATGTGAAGACCTATATTTAAGAGCCAGAGAATTCCAGTGGTTCCTAAAGACATGCGTATTCAGCTGAAATATTGTTACAGATCAAGGCCCTGATCCTTCTATGAACTTGATGTGAGCATGCCCCAGAATCTCACTGACTTCAAGGTCCACCTGCACAGAACTCTTAGCAGGACTGGAGCCCAAGTACTTCCAGTGAATTCCACATAAGCCAGAGTTAATAAAAACAGCTGACAATGAGCCTTCATTCACATTTCAATACCATGGGGAATTTATTGGCCTAGTCTAATACAGACAGATTCTGCCACACTTAATCACATTAAATAATATCTTATTTCAAAAGTAGTCTTATTTTCTTCGATGGCATGACGTGACGTTAGATTCTTCTCCATATAAATGTAGCAGAATAGGTCTGATAATAGTTACGATCATAACTGTGATTTGTTGGCATAAGACTGTTATGGAGTAACAACAGCTGAATACAAGGTAAATCCATTGGGAACGTGTACATTCAAGAGCCAGATCCTCAGCTGGTGCCAATAGCTGTAGTCAATTGACTTCAGCGGAGATACGCCATTGTACACCAGCTAAGCCATGGGCCCTATACGTGTACATCTTACTACACATTCATGTGGCTGCTAATCTTGAAATGGCCAGAGTTCTAAGGGTCAAAATAAGCAGTCCTATTTCACCTTTTTTTGCTCTTTATGGTTTTGCTGGAAGTTATAGTGAAGCCTCTGGTTGATGACTTTAGCTCATTATTTATTAACTGATTTTTATTTTTACAAATGTGTTCATTAATCAGAGTTGTTTGACAAAGACTTCATGCAATCATATGACCACCTCTGTATTGTTCTGACTATTGTGTGTTCTTATGGCCTTCAGGGACTATGGTGATACTCTCTGGTTAGGTGGGAATAGTCTTGGCTGCAGAGGCCAAAAGACTACAAAACAATTACAGATGGTGTTGGTTGGAGACTGAATCTAAATACCTTGCAAGCTTGGGCCATCCTAAATATGGGCCTGATTCAGAGCCCACTAATGTAACAGGAGTCTTTCAGTTCACTTTAGTGGACTTTGCATCATCCCCTATGTCAACTTGATTATTTTGTTGTTAATTTATTCCCATGTTGTTGTTCTGATCCAATTAAGGTCATAGTATTTATTAAATTAAAAGGTATGATTGGCTGATTGTATTTTTAAGACATAACAAGGAAACCCCTGGCAACTGGAATGAGAACCTTTGCAGCAGCAAATTATCTGTGGAATAGCGGAGAAGGCAGAGGTCTCTGATTAGATGAGAGAAGGATAAAAAGTAAAAAGAGAAATAAAACTTGCCTCGGGCCATGGAGAAACGAACTATTTCCATTTTGATTTAAAAGGTGAAGAAAAAGATTATGTCTCACGAATGAAGCAATATTTTTGTGCAGAGACACTGAAGGCAGTCACAAAGAAAGATACATTTTCTGAAAACTGGTTTAAGAGATACATGTGATTCCCTGAAGCACTGGGTCATATGAATTATGAGGAGTTGGTTGAAGTATTTTAAACAAAATTCTTAGCTCAGAGATACGAGGATCACTATGGAAATGAAAGAGAATAAGATTTCCTGTCTAGTCATGAAATGCTGTCCAAGAAATGCCTGAAAAGTTTAGAGAGCACCCTTGCCGATGTGTCACATGAAAGAAGGACGGTCCAATACACAAGCAAGGAAGGTGACAGTAATCAGTACATGCAAGGTGACCTCAACAAGGTGAAGTGCTCCATATTTCTTTTGTTTGTGACTATCATATTAAACAGAGAAATATGTCTTTAATAAATTGAATTGAAGTGAACAGAGGAGATAAAGCTGGTGCTTATTGTGCATCATAGCAGAAAAAGGAACTCTGTGGAAGGAAGTAATTTTTGCCTGACAATATGAAGCATAACTCCCTATATTTGAATCTTAAAGAGACTATTACACTAACTTAATGAGATGGCTTGAGATTTATACCGCATACCACAATAAGATGGTTTCAAATGCTGCATATTGGGTTAATGTTAAAAACAAAAACATGTTATTAAAAGAATATTATTAAGGATGCCTAATGAAGTCCAAAGTTAGCAAGTGCCAAAATTAAGGTTGCCTGTGTAACTTTAATTTGTCCCCTTGTGTGTATGCATTGTGACACAGTCTTTAATTACACAATCATATATTATTTTTTACACAGACAAATTATAGTTCTTCTAGATTTAATTTTATGATACATAAAAACTTTAATTTTAAACAGTGAATTGTTTTATTTACATAAACTTGTAAATATTGTAATGTAACAAAGTCTACAAGTAAAGCATGCCTGATGAAATAGAAGACAAGAGTATACAAATACATGCAGGGATTAAGAGCCAGATTTTCAACAGTGCTTAGCGCCCATAACTGGAACTAGACTTTCAGAAGAGCTCAGCTGCCACATAGATACCTTAATGAACAGATTTCAAAATGGGGCTGCTGGGTGCTGAGTGTCTTTAGAATTCAGGGACTTCAAATCAGTGGCTAATTATTAGTTGAGGGTCTGATTTTTTAAGGCATTGAGGTACCGAAAGACGCAGATGGACACTTAGTGGGACTTACAAACATGCCTAGGCACCTAAATACCTTTAAAATTCGGACTCCATTCTTTTGTAAACCTGACCACTTAAGCCCTGATCCAAAGCCTACTAATGTCATTGGGATGGGAGTCTTTCCATTGACTTAATATGTTTTGGATCAAGTGCTTATTTAGATTTCTAAATGAGAGCCATTGGGTGCTGATCACTTTTAAAAATCTGACCCTAATTCTAACAAATGTAAAATTGAAATGCCAAAGCACACATAATTGGCATGCATATTAATTTAAATTTTCTTAAATAAATAGCTTTATTCTCCCTCTTGACTGCAAGGAAAATGTAGGGAAACAAACAAACATAATAAAAATGTTGTTAGCTATTAAATAGTTTTTCTATTTCCTTGGGTGTTACTCATATTCATAATGTTAGTGAACTAGAAATATTATTCATACCACTTGGGAAAAAGAATATAATATGACAGTTTATCAGTTGTATTGACCTAGATGTGCATACACTTGAAAATAACTAAATTATATATTTAAGATTTTAGCTACTGAATAAAAAATAAATATAATTATACGTTAGTTTTGGCAGATGAAAAACATTTAAATGTGCCAGCAGTGTAGAATAAAGTAAAGTCTTTCAAAACAAAAAAGAAAAGAGGAAGATCTTTAAAATCAGTCCTCTTCAGGGTGTCTGGTTGACTGAAAGGTGCAGCTAGGGGATTTACACCTGTTCACGAGTTTGAATCTCCGTTACATTAGTAGTACCCACAGTTAGTATCATTTTACAGAAGTAAGTTAGCTTTTGTAAATAAGTTGGGTGTGAATACAATTTTTAGGGACAGATGCTCAAGTCACAAAATACACCATAGTTTGATATTACTGCTCTGGTGGCAGTGCGTAGGGTAGGTGTAGCTGCACACACTTCCGTGAAAAGCAAGCTGTGTCCACACTGCACTGTGTAGCTACACGCATCAATGAAAGACTCTGGCAAGGGGAGGCAGTGGGCAAAGACTCCGGCAAAACCTTTTCCTGCTGCCAGATCTTTCTCTGTGGTGGTGAAAGGCTTGAACAACTATCTGAAGTAGGTAAAGTCTCCAGCTGCCAGAGACTTTCTCCACTGCCTCCCAGTGCTAGAGCCTTTCCCAATGCCAGAGTCTTTCCCTTTCCCAGGGGAGGTTAGGTATAAATAGCAGTGTAGATGGGGAGGCACTGTTTAGGCGTGCAGAGGCGTGTTTGTTTCCTTACATTTTCCTTGCAGTCCTTGCATGTAGAGACCTATGAAGGGTTCATTCCCACAGGGTTCAGGCGTGTCTTTACGCACCTATGCAGTGCCTCACCTTCTACACTGCTTGGTCACCTGGAGTGCATATACTCTACATGCCACCATGAACCAAAATCCAGAACCAAACAATCTGCAATTTCAGAGACTTTGAAATCTGTGCTTGCATCCAATTATTGTGACTTGAGCTCTTCTCTAATACTGCTGATTTTTTCATAAGACTTCTCTGGGAACCGCTCAAGAACAGAAGGGATGGCACGAAGGAATGTCCAGTCACGTGTAATGGAAGTGAAACTAACTGTCTGAATACTTGTCCTCATTCCTGCAGTGCTGTTCTGACTGCAGCTAGGCAGGGCTAACAAGAAGTTCAGCTTGGTGAGTTGGAATTGCACGATTCTGGAGAGCATTTGTTAATTTGATCCAGCACAAAAATTGCTCTGCCAGCAAATTCAGATTTTCACAATAAATATAAAAAATTGCACCATAGTAAAAGCAACATTCCCCCACCCCCACCGCAAATTTGCTCCAAATGAAACAACTTTTTCACATATTTCACCTTAGAAACATGCAAAAAAAAAATTGTAACGAAAATGCAAAATGTTTGCCACTGTTGTAAAATTATAAAGAATTATTTGTAACAGTTTTGCGGGTGGTGAATATTATTTCTTCCACATTCCAGTGAGTCTGTTGCTTTAGGCGCACAAAAAAAGATTTGACCCTGATCAGAGCAGCATGTATTTTTTATGCTTTTTACTGCCTAATAGATGCTCGTTTAATTAAACCTGTACACAGTGAATATCCGGCTGGTAATCAAAAGTGGATGTCATACAGCATGTATGTCAGAGCTCATTTCCATTCTGAATTCTCATTTTTTATGGTTTCAGATGTATTTTAATATGCAGCTCATCAACGCAACAGACCACAGCAGCTCCCTCTGAGTTGTTGCAGTCTTTCATGGCAATGAATACTAGTAGGGACTCTTAATCTGTGGATTATATGAGAGACAGATTATTTTTAAAAGCCTCATATCAACTGTATTTTATAAATTTTGAAAATAAACTCTCTGCTGCAGGTGCAGTAAGTATAAACATATCGAAAATTTGAATGCAAAGTAGTTACTTTACAGGCATAACGACTGTAGCTTCTTTGAAAACCTGAACAGCTCAGGTGCTTTGTATTTGTATTAGTTGTCTGACAGGTTTTGTATTTTATTCAGAAATCTTTCTGGTCCTTATGGAAAGCCCCTATAGTTTAAACCATGCTGTAAAATTCTATATCAGGGATAGAATTATGTCAAGTTTCACATATACAGAATAAAACTGGATTTTGCTTCTCTAGAACCTTATTGGCTTAATGCCTATTAAATTCTATATGATGTTTCTATAAAGGAGTCTATAAGAGTGTAAGGAAAAGCTGATAGCTAAAATCTGCCAGAAGAATGTAGACAAAATATTGTAAAATTATTCACTTTCTGACAGTATACGTGTCTATATTTCTGTTTTATAAGCTATTCACATAGGGCTCGAGGTGGCACAGTCCTGAGTAAGGCACCGCACGCATGTGAATTGTCCTAAGAAAAATGTTGAGAGGTTTTGTGTCTCAGAGAGGCACATTGCATCATAGGGCTTCCTGGGTGTGGTGAGAGGAATCATTTGCAACACCACTTCTACAGGGTGTGCCATTCTGGCTGCTTGCCTGTGGGATGGAGCCATAGGTCGGTTTGCTCCCTGCCTACTCCCCACTCCCTTGCTCCTGAGGGAGCTCCTCAGGTACAGCCCCGTTTACCCTGAGTGCTGTCATCCAGGAAACCCTACGAGATGTCACTCAAAGGGGAAGGCATTCTTACTCCCTAATATACCCCTGGGGTGAGAGCAAAATCTGGCCCATAGAACTTAAACCTGCTCCCCTTGAACACCTTAATTTTAATAGTTGTCGCCTCAGGCCTTACTGACCATAATCTTGATCATCGGTTATATAACAGAAATGCCAAGACACTTACATTTCGTATTCCCATAGATCTCCAGTCATTTTTCCTCTCTTGGTGGCATCACTGACATCACATGCCTTTGTGAGTACACAGGTAGCATTGTTGCAGTACTATTGCAATCTTGGTCCCCAACAATTCATTTCTCCTGCATTGCTTCAGTGGCCTGGGGTTGATGTAACTGCCTTGTTTCATGAGTCTTGATTTTCTTGATACATTGGCTCTACAGTAACTTTTGACTAGCTGCATGGTGTTTGAGGCTATTTTGTATTCACTTTATCAGCCTCTATACAATTGCACAGAATATATCATTTCAATCTGAACATGTTTATACTTTCCCCTTCCCAAAGTTTCCCTTGTTTTATTAATGACTGGAAAATTACCAGGAGCTGCATACATCCTTCAACACTGATTCTAATAATTAATAATAATAATAATAATAAATACAATTTACAGTGTAAAATGTTCAAAAATTTAACAGAGTAAGCTCTTTTCAGGCTCTACCGTGTTTCCATGTAAATCCTGGAGTTTAAACATTGACTTCACTGAGAGCAGGATGGGGACCTTCATGTTTCACAATAGCATTCAGCTGTCCTACCACCAAATATCAAACTATCTTGTAGCTGTTCAACAGTCTTGGTGCTGGGGTTCAGAGGACAATGTGCAAGTTCACTGAATTTATCACAGAAGATGTTTTTCAAATCATTAATGTGGCGGTGATGGGGAATATCTGCCCCACACTGGACAGGAGGAGGTTAACCCTACACTGTGGGCTGAGGAAGCCACACCCCCACACTCCTGCTGGACATGCTCCAGCTGGAACCTCAGTATAAAAGGAAACAGTCTGCCCTGACCAAGGAGGAGAAAGGATGTGTATTATAGGCTCCTGTCCAGGAGCTGGCGGAGCCCCAGACCACAGAGATTGGACACACCATGACCCAGGTGAATACCTGGCTGTCCGCAGAAGCTCTCCAGGGGAAGAAGTTATAGGGAACTATGTCTGCCAACTATCTCGGGAAACCAGAGGACTGGGACTTCAGAGCAGAAAGACAAGGTAGGAAGAAGTCCAGGGGAAACAGGCATTGATCTGGTTGTGGAACTGTGAGCAGAATCAGCGTGTTTTGGATGGATCTCCACTGACCCAGTAGCAGATACACTTGCCACTGATAGGGACCTGGACTGGGACCCTGCGGAGTAGAGAGGGCCTGGGTCCCTCTACCCTGGCTGCCAACCCACCTCTGGGTGGCAACCCACCCCCCTTTGGCCACACTGTCCTGTACAGAGGGGAAGTCACATCGGCTTTGGCCCCTGGACTGTACTGCCCTGTGCAGAAGGGCAGCACTATTAGCTTGGCTGTAGGGCCATAATGTGCCTCCCCCTGAAAGAGGTGACAGGATATACCTGCCCTGTGACAATGGCCTAGCTGTGATTCTGGAACTGGACTCATGGAAGCACCCCAAAACCTCTTTGTGAGCCAAAAGAGATGGCTCAAGTGTCACAAATGGATTGCCTTAATTTAGGTTATCAGGACATTAATGCAGGTGTCTTGTGCATTGTTAAAATATTTTCTTAGCCAACTGGGCATTTTACAGACAGTGGTCTGACTGACAAGAAATGTATTCATGCTATTGTTTAGTATGTAAATGTATTTAGCAACAGATTATTTCTGTTCATTCATCCATGCACTTTCATTGATTTGAAAGATGAAAATAAATTTGCATTTCCTTGACTTGTTGCTGTTATTTACACCTCCTCAAGATATTGGTTCATGTGGAAAATTAATCCCCAGTGTTACTGTGCTTGCAAAGATTTATTTGATATGTTTTAAGATTAAAAATTGTGGATAACAATGTTGATATGTCAACAGAGAGCTCTTGAAAATTACATAGTCTAAGATAGCAAACTGTTACTGTGTTTCAAAGTGGTATTTCCATGGTATATTTTAAAAAGCTGTGTACCTAATATGTCTCTGCAATACAGAAGGACCATAGTACCATAATTGGTCAGGCAGTAAGTAACAGCATGAATTTCAGAAGAGTGAGATTAAATTAGTTCTAGCTGATCAGCCAACATAAGCAGCTGGCAACAACACTCCAGTGTATTAGGAAAGCATCTATGAAAGATTTTGAATGGCTTTTTTTTTTGTAATTCAAGCCAAACCATTTAATGAACAGTTGTTAGCAGCTTACCTTAAATACCACCGGAATAGCCTAGTATCTTACTAAAGAGCAGAATCTGTCATTTTTGGATGGTACATTTGTCCTGATCAGGAAGATAAGAGACAAAAGTGTACAAAAGCCCTCTTGGCTATTTACAAGTACTGCACATTCTATCTGTCTCTGTCTCTCTCACACACACACACACACTTTGGGCTTGGCTACACTTGCAAGTTACAATGCATTAAAGGAGCCCCGGGCGCACTAGCTCACTACTGGCAAGGCACGTAGAGTGCTCTGACTCGGCGGCTAGAGCGCTCCTGGTGCAACCTCGGCGGCTAGAGAGCTCCTGGTGCAACCTCGGCAAGTGGAATAATGTTTGGTGCACCCCCACTGGAGCGCCGCGGCACCAGTGTGGACGCCGTGGTCTGTTAGTGCGCTCTGATCAGCCTCCAGAAGTGTCCCACAATGCCTGTGCTAGCCACTCTGGTCATCACTTTGAACTCAACTGCCCTGCCCTCAGGTGACCAACCATCAGACCCGCCCTTTAAATTCTCTGGGAATTTTGCAAATCCCCTTCCTGTTTGCTCAGCTAGGTGTAGAGTGCTCTCAGCGAATATATCCAGGTGACCATGCCTCCACATGCAAGGTGATCCCCAGTATGGAAGAATGACGAGGTGCTGGACCTCATCAGTGTTTGGCGGGACGAAACTGTCCAGTCCCAGCTGCGCTCGAGCCATAGGAATTATGATACCTTCGGGCAGATATCAAGGGACATGATGGAAAGGGGCCATGACTGGGACGCTCTGCAGTGCAGGGTTAAAGTGAAGGAGTTCCGGAATGCCTACTGCAAAACCCGCAAGGCAAACAGCTGCTCCGGTGCTGCCCCTGCGACCTGCTGTTTCTACAAAAAGCTGGACACGATACTTGGGGGTGACCCCACCTCCACTCTGAGTACCACCATGGACACTTCAGAGCCCAGTTCAACAAGGCAGGAGGAAGAGGAGCAAAGCAGGAGCGAGGGTGCTAAGGTGGAGGAAGACACCCCGGAATCCCTAGATGCATGCAGCCAGGAGCTGTTCTCAAGCCAGGAAGAAGACAGCCAGTCACGGTGGTTGGTGCTTGAGGAAGGACAAACATGAGAGGAGATTCCCGATAAGTGGCTTTTATTTGGGGAAGGAAGTTATTTGGTGTGGGCTCTTGGGGAGAGGAGGGTTAGGGCTGCATGAATGCCTAGATGAGGAATAGGGCGTTGATGTGCTCTCTTACATCGGGGTAATCGGCCTCAGTGATCTCTTCAAAGGTCTCATCCAGAACTTGGGCAATGCGCTTGTGCAGGTTTCTCGGGAGAGCCACTGTGGTCCTTGTCCCAGTAAGGCTAACTTGTCTGTGCCACTGTGCCATGGGGGACCCTTGCTGCACACAGGAAAGCTGCATATGGGCCAGTGCGGAAGCCGCATTGCAGTAGAAGACCCTCCCTTGCTTCCCAGGTCACCCTCAGCAGCGAGATATCTTCCAGGATGAACTCCCATGGAAAATGTGGGGACAGTGTTCATTATAGAGGGCCCCCTGCCGCTGTTGGCTCTCCCCAAGGCACAGAAACCCAGAGGACAGTACAGCCGTGAAACAATCAGTCATGCTTGATCCTGTGTTTACTCCTCATTTTGGGGCTCCTGTGGGTTATATGTGCTCACTTTGGGACAGGCAAATTATGCTATTGTGTAGACTGTGCTTGCCCTTAAATACAGGGGAATCATTGCACTGTCTGGTGTGAACAATGCTGCCTCTGTTAAGTGTTGTATTTTGCCTTTACAGATGCAACTTTGAGATCTCAGCCGTCCATTTTATCACCGGCCGAAAGACTCCAAAGAATCAGAAAGAGGCCACGTAGAAGCAAGAAAGACATGTTGCATGAAATAATGCAGCATTCAAGTAATGAAAATCAAAAAGTGCAGGAGTGGCGGGATAGTGAAAGGAGGATCTGCCAGCAGAATGAGGAGCGCCAGCACAAAAGCGCAATGCTCTGGCAGCAAAGCACAGATCGGCTGATAAGCATAATGGAGCGCCAAATGGACTCTATCCAGGAGCTCGTAGCCATGCAGGTTGAGCACTACCACACCCGCCCTCCCTGCCCCCCCGCAGCCCTTGTCCCAAAATGCTTTCCCTTTTGCCCCCATGTCACCTCCAACCCACTTTCCCCAACATCCGGGTTCTTACCGCTACCAGCTGCATCCAACACCTATAGCTTCACCACCCAGCCCTGAAAACTACGACCCTTACCCACTGCACTCAACCCCCATCACCATTCAGAATAGCCATCCTGAAGTGCAGCACTCATTGCACAGCACTCCAGACAGGAAGGCTGAGTATGACAACAGGACATTCACAAATCTGTGATTGTACCGTGCCCCACACCATCCCCTTCCCCTTTCTGTTTCTCAAGCAGTTGTGTTTCTTTTCAATAAATGAATTTTCTTTTCAATAAGTGGATTTTTTGGCTTTGAAAACATTCTTTATTATTGCATAAAGTAAAAGATACCTTAGCCCAGGAAAGAAACAAGCACTGCAAGTCAACGTAGCAAACATAGATTCCTACTAACATTGGAACCACTGCACTTCATTGCTGTGCAGGGCACCAGACATTACTGGTGGCTTTCAGCCTCAAATTCCTCCCTCAAGGCATCCCTAATCCTTGCAGCCCCACACTGGGCCCCTCTAATAGCCCTGCTCTCTGGCTGTTCAGATTCAGCCTCCAGGTGTTGAACCTCTGAGTTCCATGCCCGAGTGAGTTGTTCACCCTTCCCTTCACAAATGTTATGGAGGGTACAGCACGCAGATATAACCGTGGGGATGCTGTCATCGGCCAGGTCCAGCTTCCCATACAGAGAGCACCAGCGGCCCTTTAAACCACCAAAAGCACACTTCACAGTCATTGTGCAGCGGCTCAGCCTGTGGTTGAACCGCTCCTTGCTGCTGTCAAGGTTCCCTGTGTAGGGTTTCATGAGCCACAGCATTAAAGGGTAAGCGGGGTCTCCAAGGGTCACAATGGGCATTTCGACTTCCTCTACGGTGATCTTCTGGTCTGGGAAAAAAGTCCCAGCTCGCACCTTCCTGAACAGGCCAGTGTTCTAAAAGATGCATGCGTCATGCACCTTTCCGGGCCAGCCTGCGTTAATGTCAATGAAATGCCCACGGTGATCCACAAGCACCTGGAGAACCATAGAGAAATACCCCTTCCGATTAATATATTCAGAGGCTAGGAGGGCTGGTGCCAGAATTGGAATATGCGTGCCATCTATCACCCCTCCGAAGTTAGGGAAACCCATTTGTGCAAAGCCATCCACAATGTCCTGCACATTACTCAGAATTATGGCTCTTCTGAGCAGGATGCGATTAATAGCCCTGAAAACTTGCATCAACATGATTCCAATGGTCGATTGGTTAGCTGGTTAGCGACCGATTGGTAGATGTCTGGAGTTGCCAGCCTCCAGATTGCAATAGCCACGCGCTTCTCCACCATCAGGGCAGCTCTCAATCTCGTGCCCTTGCGCCGCAGGGTGGGGGCGAGCTCCTCACGCAGTCCCATGAAAGTGGCTTTTCTCATCCAAAAGTTCTGCAGCCACTGCTCCTCATCCCAGACGTGCATGACGACGTGATCCCACCACTCAGTGCTTGTTTCCCGAGCCCAAAAGCAGCATTCCGCAGTGGTGAGCATGTCCATGAATGCCACAAGCAAACTCTTGTTTTATGCTTTACTCGAGTCGATATCATCATTGGAGCCCTCACTGTCACTTTGGATCACAAGGAATAACTCGACTGCCAAACGTGACATGCTGGCGAGACTCGTCAGCATACCCCTCAGCAGTTCGGGCTCCATTCCCACAGACCGAAAGGGAAGACAGAGCTCGCAGTACAAAAAACATTGAAAGATGGGGCCAAATGTGGACAGAAGCACAGGGATTGCTGGGATGTGAACCAATGCATTGCGGGGCATTGGGACAAGACCCAGAATGCCCTGCACTCCCCTGCACACCTTCCCACAAGCCACAGCGCCAGAATGGGAAGAGGTGCTCTGTGGGATAGCTGCCCATAATGCACTGCTCCCAATGCCGCTGCAAGTGCCACCAATGTGGCCACGCCAGTGCGCTTGCAGCTGTCAGTGTGGACAGACTGCAGCACTTTCCCTACTGTGTGCTCCGAAGGCGGGTTTAACTCACAGCGCTCTACACCTGCAAGTGCAGCCATGCCCCTTTTCTCTATTGCATAACTCCAGCTTTAAGTCAGTGAAACTTCACAGATTTCAATCAAGATACAGCGATGAAAAACTAGTATAGGGCAGTGAAGAGTCAAGCACACTGTAATCAGTGTGGCTGAGATTGGCAAAATGGTTGCCAATTAGTGCTGATGGTGGTAGTTTGGTGGTCCTCCAACTAATGGATAGCCGAAAGGAGCACCTCTGTGTTCTAGAGTTTTAGGAGGCATTCATTTGTACCCCATCCATCTAGAACTATGGGGTATCCAGACGTGAGGCACTGGGACACAGTGCTTGTTATGTTGGGAACTCAGACACAGGAGTTACACAGTTAACCACAACCAGCAACTCTTTTGCTTTTCAAAGAAGCTCAGACAGAAGAGATACTGATAGACAACTGGAAGAATGTTAAAGAATCTCTGAAATACAGAGAGAAGCCATCAGTGAGAACTCTTAATCTCCAGCTTGATGCAAGCTACACCATTCTTCTATATAAACAAACATGTTTACAGACCAGGTGATCAATAAAATATTGAATATTATTGCAGATGTAGCACATTGATTCTTTCACAGATGGTTCTGACTTAGCTAAATACAATGATAGCTTTGTGATCAATTTATATTCGGTTCCTTTCTTGACACAAATTTTATTGATTAGTACTGACGACAGCTGGGTTTCTACTGCAAAAGCTGTTCTGTGAGTGTTGCTGGAAATTTTCAGTGACTGGCTCACACCCTTTTCTATTTGCTTTCTGTGAATATTTGTGTGATCAAGTTTGGCTGGCATGAAAGTTTGCAGAAAGTTAATGTTAAAATCACTTGCGCAGATGTGTGAGAAAACCAAATTTTAAATTTTTATTCATAAGTGTTCAAGCAGGAAATGCCTAGGAACGCATCCTGTCAGGTCACAGACACAATACCATGTAACTTACTTAGCCAATCACAACTAACTAACAGACTGAATATTGAATACTCACTGAATACTTTTAACAATCAACCCAAACAGTTGTCAACATTGGCAAAAACAATCCTAGAATAATTTGAAGAACAGGTACATTGGAGGAAATCACTACTTCATGAATATTCCACATGCATAAAAAGAATGAGAGTTCATTGGTTAAAGTTATTCATTGAGAGTTATTTTTTTCAATACTGTTACTGACCAACTTTATGGCTCTGATGTCTGTGAACTTTTAAATGAATGGTCTTTGCCAATTACCATGAGGTTATTTTTAATTAGGTTAACTATAACTAAAGACACTACATTCTATGGGTGTGTATCTAAGCCTGTGCTCTGCACTCTAACTGTCTCCTCATTTTTGTAGCAGTTGGAGGGAAAGAGATTATTTTCCCCACACAGTTTAATGTTTGTTGTGCCCCCTCCCTCTGGTTAGGTGATAATTGCTGCTATTATTCCCAAAGTTGTATATAATGGGGACATAACTATTGCATTGCTACAGCAAAATAAGCACATTCATTTCATAATTTGTGAGCGAGGGAGTAATTTGTTATATATTATAACTATCATATGCTCATTAATTTGATATATAATAAGCAACCATCCTTCAATTGCATAGCTGCATTTCTGGATGCATGCAAGTAATAAAGAGCAACAGGAAGGAGCAGCACTAGGGATTATAGTATCACTTACACAGGGATACATGAATAATGGTGTGCCCTTGAAACTTCATATTATTATGATTAATAATAATTCTATTAATAAAGTGGTCTAGAGCGAATTATAGATGGGGAAAGGTAAAAGTTACTGGGCACCTAGAGGACAGGCAGTGTCCCCATAATATCTTTCAAGAACAGTCCCTTATTTTTCATCTCTTTCCAGGTTTAGGTCTTTAATATTAAACAAAACAGTTTTATGGGTTTTTCATAATCACTAGTAATTTCCACATGCTTTTTGGCAACATGTCATTCTAATCACTGCGAAGGGGGAGGAATGATGTTGGGAAGTTTTATTTGAGGGATTTTAGAAGGACTATTGAATTACGAAGGTTCCCATCACAGAACAGCAAGTGGAACACTCACAATAGGTATTTCCCATTAAGCTCATTTTTAGTGCACCTGTCTCTATCACAAGTTATTAGAGCCCCTAAATAAATATATGGACTGATACTCTATAAATACTTGGGTTTTATATTCATTTATATTGTTTTTAATAACCGTAATAGTTAATCTCAGTAAATATTGTTTATAAAATGCCATTTATGTATATGGTGGTTTACAGACACAGAGGACAAGGGTCCTGCCTGGAAGAACTTACAATAGTAACTAACATCTATCCTAAGATGATTGAATAAAGATGAGGAAAAAGGATGAACAGTAAAGTCATGTGATCTGGATTGTTTAGGTCTTAAAATTTAACATTTATTTAATATTTTTGTACGATATATTTCATAATTATAGGCATGAGATACCAAGTGGCTTTTGCTGACTCATGAGTGGACTCAGGTGACTCATTATCTTGCTTGTAGATAAGGGCACTGGAATAGCTTACAGAATAAGAGAGATGATCTAGGATGTGAACTGAGCAGCTCTGAGGGAGGAACCCTAGGGAGCAGCCAAGCCACAGAAGGTTTTTGAGCTGACATTTATGATATCTTATTGTTTATTTTCTTAAAGCCAAACACCCAAAAATGGCCATGTTTGAACTTTATGTTGTGTGTGGACTTTGTTTCCACACAAATTTGGAAAGGTGCCTGATAACAGTTCACATTACAGAATTATTGCTGCAGAGATCAGTATCTAAACCTGAATTTCACTGGCAGTGAGTACACACATCACTACTATCCCCAAATATATTCATGTGCTCTTATTTTTACCTTATAATTTAAATAAAGATACAATCTTAATACTTGTCTAGATTTCTTGGACAGGAATGTGTCTGCTGCACAGTGCAATCACTGGAACCAAATGTGCTGTGCAAGTTGTAACAGAGCTAAGTACAGGAAATACAATAGGGTTTTCCCCTCCCAAAATGTCTTCTGGGAAATGCCTTTCCACCCAATAAATTTCAGCCACTTGGGAATTTCCTACCTAAAGTAATTATCATTCATGGTTTACATTTTCAATAGTTTGCTTTCACTTACTGACAATCTTCATGCTGTCTGAGCTACCCTTGAACTCTAATTAATTGCATTTCACTGAAGAAAGGACAGGAGTCCTTTAATATTGAAATCACTGAATTGAAGTGTTACTGATAGAGAGACATATTGTAAACTCTCTCTTCGTATTGATTATTGTTGATTACAGATGTAGTATTACCATTTGTGGACTGTACTTGTGGCATCTCCAGCATTAAGTCTGTCAATGCTGTCAACATACAAACCTACTTTTGAGGTATGATAAACCAGGGCCATATAGTCTTTTTTTCAGTAGTATATTGTGATTATAACTCATAGTTGAGGTTGATTTCTGGGTTCTCCAAGCAGGGATTTGACCTCTTTATTATGTATAAAAAATACAGCATATCCTTTCCAAACTTGAAACAGCTTTTCTTTGAGTTTAGAATGAACTTTGTGAGAATTTATAAATAAATCTGTTAATTAGGTTAGGAATTAAAATTAATCAAAACTTGGGTGCTTTGAGAAATATAGCATCTATATCAGTCTTTTCTTTGAAAAATGTGTTATTCTGTTGTTAAGATCATTTGGGACAAACTCCCCATACAGATACAATTCAGTGAAACCTTGTGGGTATGCTATTTTTGATTAAATTAGGTTGTACCTAATTGTTATGGTTAAGTAGGCTACAACAAGGTCAAACCAAAAGCTAAGGTAATTCTTAAGTGGGATACTGTGACATAAGAGCTAACAAAACCAATCAACTTTGCACTCCAGCTAATTCATGTGCAACACTCATTAGTTGTAATTCCTCAGTGGTATGAGCAGCACTGTCCACAGGTGTCAAGAGTTTTCTTTGGTTTTCTTTGGCCCAAATGTCACTTCTCTTTAAAGGTTCTGGGAAGTCCCCACTGTACAGATCAGCAGCAGTGCTGTGAAGGCTGTCTCAGTCTTTAGAGCCCCGATTGGTTAAGGATGAGCAGACTGGAGAGGTTAGCCGTTGGGGCTACCCCACCCCTGAGAGTCTTTTCTGGCTAGACAGCTGAAATCCTTCTCCCACATTCTGCTGCAGCTATCCTCTGATGAGAGGATGGGGCCGCAAGTGGAGAAGGGAGTGCATGGGCTGAAAGAGAGAGCATGTGCTTCTTTGCCCAGCCAACCCAAACAGAGCCTGAGCTCAGGGTTGGGAGACAGCCCCCAGGGAGCAGCCTGAGTATGGGGTCCCTATGAGCCTGCAATGCTAGTAGAAATCAGTCACTGCCCAAAGGGAAGGAGGTGTTGTAGTCTGGGGCTGAGGAGCTGAAACTAGAGGGATGGAGATATCATTCCTTCTAGATGTCATGGATTTATGTTGTACTCCCGTTGACTGGCTGATCCTTTCAGTAACTCTGAGGTTCTGTACATGCTACTAAAGGTGTTGGGACAGACCTCTGCATTTTAGCAATTCCTGTGTGAATCCTGTCTCCCCAGAGGCTATAGGAGTTTGGAGCAACCTACCATAGCTAGCTTCTGGACCAGTGCATGGAATTACTGCCTCAGGTCCACTGAGGCACCATTGCTGGGGGAAACTGAAACAGGAGAGAAGAGGGAGCCCATTAATCACAGAGAAATTGGTACTTCGGGACCGGGCTCCCCCCAAACATTGTAACTCCAGGCAATTCAGAGTTAAAGGTACACTTAAGAGAAATCCAAATGTATTAAGATATGGGAATGCAGAGTTAAGGCACTCAAACAACATTAACTCTGCCCTGTAGTGACACTACGAGGGGGCAGCGGGGGAGAGGAACACAACAAAAAAAATCAAATGTCTTTAAAATCATTATAATCTAATTTGGGGCCACAGACACTAAACTGCCTTAAATATAATGCTATGGTTATTACACAGCATCAGTACAGGACAGAAATAAGGATGTTTGGGTGTCATAACTGTGAATTTCCAAACCTTAACACGTTTGGATTTCTTTTAAGTATATTAATGCTGAATTGCCTGGTTTATAATCCTTGGTTTGGGGATAATTAGAACATCCCTGTAATGTTTGTTTTTATCCTTAAGTTACTGACATGTGCGCTCACCCACAACCCCATTTTAACATGGCTTTGTGTCTTGGAATATAGTATATGGTATATTCTAATATAAAGTACATCCTAATGTTTCATATAATTTTCATAAGGAATATATTGTGGAGGGCTATGCCATATAAATGACAGAGGCAGAATTCTGCTAATCACAGAATCATGTACATCTACATTTTTTTCTAGTGACATAAAAAGTATATTCCTCTTTGTAGAATACATAGGAAATAAGAGCAGGAAAGGAGTAAACAAGAAATGTAAAGGGGCAGATCCTCAGCTGATATAAATGGTCAGAGCTTCATTGAAGGAGATGGAACTATGATGACTTACACCAGCTGAGGATCTGTCACAAAATCGTCTCTTGTGAAAAGCCAGAAAACAAAACGATTCAGGAACACAATTTAGATAACGACGACATTGCAAATGGAAGACCAACCCTGCCTAAATCCCCTTTGCACTGTTCCAGAAATACAAAGGGCATTTAAAGCTCACTTAAATCATGAAGCAGGCAGCTGATGATTTTCCCCAGTACAAGCAAATTCTTGTACTTTCCTGATACCCACTTCGGGCACTGAGGCAGAGAAGGGCCATGTCTGGGGCAAGACTGGGAGTGGCTAGAGCACACAGCTCTCTGGCCAGCTCTCAGTCAGGGGAGCAGTGATCCGCTGGCTTTGTAGCTGCATTACACCACCGTAGTGATACACAGTGATCATAGTGGGACTGAAGATTTGGCTCATGTTGCATAAATATTATTGCCTACAACTGGAATTGCTTATCACGGTGAAGGTATTAGATTTAGTAACATGGATTCCAGAATTTCTCCCCATACCACAACTTTCCATCCTTGTGTTGATAGGCTTATGTTTTAGGAAGGCTGTATAGACTGGCAATTTTCAGTTGAGGCCTAGCTCTGTAGATATCAGAGAGAGGACAATGGTTGAAATCTTGGCCCCTTTTAGTTGGAAGTTTGCTATTGACATCACTGCGGCCAGAATTTCACCCCATGCGTGAGGATTCAGAGCAAGAAAAGTTAGTATAGCTCACTGTGAATAACAAAGCCTAGAGCAGGTCCTGATTATTTTGAGTGTATTCCCTTGAATGGGAGGAGGTGTCATGCTTCAGAAATAGAGTGATGTCTGTGCAAGGTATCATGTACAGAGTGAATGGCTAATGTCTAGTGGTGTGAGGTTAAACCTCCTACAGGGTACGGCCCAACAAGCTGTAAATTAGGTAGCAGGTGAATATAAATAAGGAGCACAGATGGTGTGCACAGGGGTGATTGAGAACCAAGGGACAGTACAAATTCTGTGTCCTATAATCAAAATAAAAGAAAGGGGCCTGATTCTTCCCCACCTCACACCTGGCACAGTCACTTACACCTGTGCAAAGTGAGTCGAAAGGCCCGATTGGACTGTATGTCTTGTATCAGCAGTCACCATCTGGATGGGAAATTCTGTGAACGCTTTCCAGACTAGAGAGCAAGAAACAGAGGAAAAACCCTGAGCCCTGACTACTAACACACCCATATGTCTAATAACAAAGAGCCTCAGACTTTGGAACCTGCTGTGGGAGAGGGAATGCTGACAAAGACACAGGAGTTATTCTTCTAAAGTTACTCAATAGGCTCTTTAAGCATAAACTGTTTGAATGCCAGCTGCTGTCTGGTGGGCCTCAGATAATCTATCGTTTGTGTGGGTTAAACTCTGCACTGTTTGTTGTGCAAGGGGGGAGATGGAGGAAACAGGTTATAGGGAGGGCAGAGTCCCTTCCAGCATTTAAAAGAAAGCTAGGAGTGCTGTCTGGCTAAGTAGCTGCATGGTATCATCTTACTGCTAGGGCTATGTCCAGTCCCACAACCAGGTAACACACATGGGGGGCAGTAGCAAGCTTTGGCTAAATGTTCTTACTATTCCAAAATGGCGTTCTGGACATCCACACTGCTGATATAGCTCCACATGCCCTGGATATGGGCAGGATTTTATTCATGATTACCACTAACTATATCAGATATAACTTCAAGTAGTTTGACAAATTAAAATAAAATTGAACAGTGACTGGGCAAAGACCATTATGGGATTAGTGACAGAGAAGACAGGGTTAAATTCAAAGTTTATATGTAAGGTAATGCTCTCATAGCAATTAACCTAGACTCCTCTGCCTGCTCATCTACTTCATAAGAACTTAGACTTCCTTAGACACGTACATGTACTGATGTGTGAGGCTAATGTAGCATAATTTACATGCTGAGGAGCCAGAGGAAGCTGTAGGTGTAAGTTAAAGTATAAGGTTGTCTTCTTACATCTTTCTAGTTGCTTCACTCCTCCGTTGTGGCTGCTTGGTATTTGAGTTTCATCAATTGATAATCCCATACATTTAGCTAGACACAGTGAAACCAGTTCAGAGCCAAATCATTGGCCCCCATATAGCCCGTTTGTGCCACTCCGGAGGCACACATGGTCTATAATGCCAGATTAATTGTCTATCTGGGAATTGTATCTAATTTATTTGGAGTGATTGATATTGGTTGTGTGGGAAGCAGGAACAATTGATAATGGGTTACATTTTCACTACTGGTAGTTATGCTACCTCCGGGGCAGCCTGGGATGCAGATTGTGACTCAGAACATCACAATCTGCCTCTGTCTCCCCTCTGTTACAGGTCAGAAACAAATTGCACTGAACCTATACCCAGTGCAGCACATGTCACTCAGCACACCGGCACAGCTAGGTTAGCCAGTGTATTTGGGGGAGGAAGAAGATCTAAGAGCCAAGATTCCACAAATTCCCCTCCCCCTCCTACTCTAAGATAGGAAGAGGCTAGATGGGGGACAACTCACTGAGGGATAAATTGATTCCATGAAAAGTTCCATTAGATGCCTCCAGGGATGACCTGTCACCACAAATCCAGGCATGCCTGAGAGGTGGGTAGGGAAGGCAGCTCCACAAGATTACTGCCAAGTGGTGGTCCACATTATGAAAACATTCAGCAACCCCTGTTTTGTGAGTGAGAATCTTATGATTAGGTTTTAGACCCACGTAAACCTATTTAGTTGAAGGAGTCAATAGTGGTCCTAGTACTACATCTCCTGTTGCTACCAAAACAGCTGTTCTATCTTTAATAGTTTTGGTATGATTATTTATGGTGTCAGTATTCCCCAGAGTACTTATGAAAGGCTTGACCAGGCATTGTTGGCTACCTGCCACATATAAGAACCCTTTTAAACCAAAACACCTAAATGCCAGCTCTTGAAGACCTTGCAGTATTGATTTAATATCAGCACAGTGCACATCTTCAGTGACATTTTCAGTTTGTTTGTTTTTGTTGACTGCTGTAGCATCGGGGGTTCTGAATGAGTGAGGAGAGACCATGTTGCCTTCAAACTCCTATTCTGTAATGCAGCCAGAATCCTCTTCTTGCAGTGCCTGTACTTGCTTTAGAGCTGGCAACAGTTAATGTCCACACCGCCCCACTCCAGAGAACACTTTGTTTCACTTTCCATTTCCCCCAGCCTCTCTTAAACCACACCTTTCTGCCACACAGCCAGTGGAGAAACCGAAGATCATTACAATATTGGAAAAATGTCTGATGCTGTTTCAATATATTAGCGAGTATGAATTAGAGACACTGGAGACTGTTCCTCCTT
Source organism: Natator depressus (assembly GCF_965152275.1). Taxonomy (NCBI): domain Eukaryota; kingdom Metazoa; phylum Chordata; order Testudines; family Cheloniidae; genus Natator; species Natator depressus. The sequence continues at coordinate 125,232,588 of NC_134234.1, forward strand.
CAGCGTATATCGGTAACTCCCAGTGTTAATAATCATGTCAGTTATGCATCATGTCCATATAAGGAAGACTAGACCTCTATGTGCATGAAATGTTGGTACACAAGTTCACTGCTTCATCTAGAACAGTTAACATTCAGTGACAGCTGTGCTAGTTACATATAGCTAGGCTTAGATGGATTCGATTTTTGTTGGTAAGTGTCGGTCAATGCCGATTTTGCTGTACACACAAACTGACGAAAAAACATTTCCTTTGATAATAATGGAAATTTACAGATAGGGAAAGTAAGAAAAATGATGCCTGATAACTTCTCAGAGTTTGATTTAAAGCCATCTACTTAGTATATTTTGAATATACTTGAAGCATACTTAGTTTATGCTTAAAGAGCCTAGTGATTTTCACAATTTGTGTTTTTACAGTTATAAAGCTTTAACTTTTTGAATCTCAGCAACTATTATCATTAAATAATGATTGCCTGACCCCTCCCATAATTTTACACAAGTGTGAAAATTTCAATTGATAATAAAAGTTTAAAAAGAAACATCAGTTGAAATTATAAAAAAAATCTTGAATTCTGACAAGCTTACATATAGATCTATCTCGAAATAAATGATATTATGCTGCTTAGATGAGAAAAGTATGTGTAGTGTATTATATATGTAGTGTGTTTACACTCGACTTACATAGTAATCATTAAAACCACTGTCTAACTCTGTAGGTTCCTAACGTTGCTTGGCATCTAAATATTTTCAGTACAAGTTCCCTAGGTGCCTGTGCGTCTGTCTCTGAGCATGAACACTGCTGCCTCTCTCTAGGCATGTGGGCACCTATTTCTCAACTAAGCCCCAGAGTGCTTCACAAACTAGGGAAGACAGGTGTTGGTTGCCTAAGTTGCATGCGTGGCCTGACTGGTAGGTGCATTCAGAGGCCATCTAATTCAACACAGAACAGAGGTCCTGTCTAATCTCCTTTCGCCTAGTGGCTAGGGTACTCACCTACAATATGAGATATGCCTGGTTCAAGTCTCACCCTGCCTGAGAGGGGGAAGGGATATGAACATGTGATATGAAGTGTGCTAACCACTAGACTATGGAATATGTGGGTTACCTGCAAAATCTCCTATTGAAGTAGTGTTCCACTTTAATCAAATAATTGAATATTAGCTGAGCCGGGGGAGATAGAACTCTATAGCTTAGGGATCTTGCAGATGACAGAGCCTTGTTCAAATCCCTTCTACTCATCAGATGGAGGAAGGACTTGAATAGGGGTCTCCTAAATGCTGGGTGCGTATCCTAATCATATGGCTAAATATTATAAGGAAAATATGTTTCCTTCCTCCACCTCCAGCTACATTGTATGCAGTTAAGTGCTCTGACCTCACCTGCTGGATTGAGCCCCACACACAACTTAGGTAGCCAAACACCAATCTTTCCCCAGTTTATGAATCACAGGCAGATATAGGCACTGCACTGCAGCTTGGACTTAGGCACCAAACTCTAAGAGAGAGGCAGGGCTTATCACACACTCCTGTCATCAGCATCTCCTTTTGGCTAGTTTATGCAGCTCCCCATGTAGCGTGCTGGCTTTGTGGATTGCACTGTAATGTTCCTATCTCTCCTCATTCAGCCTCTAGGAAGTGTCGCTGCCTAACTCAAGCTTCGTGGACTACAGTGTTGTTCTAGGTGATTTTCTAGGTGCCTAAAAGTTAGGCATTTTGTGACTCTAAGCATCAAAGCCTGTGCCTCTTTTGTGGGTTCAGGCCTAAATGACTTGCCCAAAATCACACAGGAAGTATTTGGCACAGCAGGGAATTAAATCCCCATCTTGAGTCCCAGACTTGCTCCCTAACAACTGGACAATCCTTCCTCTCTCATATAAACCCACAGCATATGTTCCCTGATTGAAGGGGCATGCAAACATTTCTAGCATCAATATTTACAAGTATTTGCTGAAATTAAATTTAAAATATGTATGTGAGAATATGAAATTTGCTCTCTGAATGTTTGTAATGTATAGGCCAGCTCACATGTTTGTTGAAATAGAATGCAAAAGATGCCCAAACATGGCTGAAGCAAATTCATCTAAACACTCTGCATCTATTTTTGTATTATTTGCCCAGCTCTCATAATAATAAAGTAATAGAACTTTGTATTTATATGGAAATTTCTACCAGATTATCTCAAAACACTTTACAAACATTAATAAAATTAGCTTAACAATAATCCTGATCAATAGGCAATTGGGTTATTATACCCAATTTACAAAAAATAAAATTAAACACAGTTGCCAAATGCTATTCTTAGTTACAACCATTGTAATCCCATTGTATATGGGAGCAGAGTTTAGATTGGAGAAATTAAGGGCTCAATCTAACTCCCACTGAAGACAGTGGAAAGGCTACCATTGACTACCAAGTTTTTTCATTGACTTCTGTGGGAGTCAGTTCAAGCCCTGACTTGCAATAGGTCACACAAAAAGTCGGTGGCAGAGCTAGGAATAGAATTTAGGTTCCTTCTGCACAAGACCATCATTCTCCCCCTCTCTACTCTAATACAGTAGTTGGAAATAATTGAATTATATGGATACTGTTTCTTCCAGTACGGGCAGCATGAATACAATTACATTCTCTCAGGTGCTTGGCTGCTCAGGATCTAACAGATCACCATCTGTGGAGTCAGGAAGGAACTTTCCGCAGGTCAGATTGGCAGTGACCGTGTGTGGGTCACTTGCCAGGATTATCTGGGTGTATCTCGCTTAATCGTTTCCTTGCCATTGCAGGGACCTCAGGCACTGGTGCACCTCAATCCCCCCTATTCTTCTCCTGTGGCACAAAATAGTCTAGTCTCCTGTGGGCGAAAACACTCTGGTCTAATTTTGGTTGTTGAGTTTAGTGTGTGGGTGTTGGATGGTGTGGGTGGCCTGTGATCTACAGGACATCAAACTACAGGATCTAGTAGTGTCTTCTGTCCTTAACTCTGTGCCATCAGTCTTTTTTTTATATTCTCTTTTTTTATTAAAAAAAAAAAATCCTTCCTCACAGTATTTAAAACAATACTATTTCCTGCCCCCTACAATTATAACCCACAAGCACAAAAGGCATGATCCAGAGAGGTACTGAGCACACACAACTCTCCCTGAAATCAGTGGCAGTTGTGCATTCTCACTGCCTCAGGATTAGGCCAATAATGTGGGGCCTGATCCAAAGCCCATTGATGTAAATGGAAAGACACCAATGTGTTGCAATGTGTTGGGGATTAAGGATCTTTGGATCAGGTCCTTACTCCCCCAAACAAAGAAGACTCTTCTCCTCTAAGTCCAGTGTAGTTTCTTCTCATCTTACACATTTAAAAGAAAACAGTTCAGCTGCTCAATACACAACCACTCTGACAATCAGTCTGAGAAACAACCCAATGGAATTTCATCCTGCAGCGGTTTCCTAGGTAATTAAAACATAATAACTGAAACAATCTGTTCCCGAAGCAAGGAAACCTAAACCATCAAAAGCAATCATAGCCCTTTACACTTTCTCTCCCTCCCAATACCTTTGAATAAAATTTTAAACAGGCAGACACAGTTAGAAAAAAAAATCATTGCAGTATAAGGGATATACATAACAGGTGGCAGATAAATAGCTCATGTATCCTCTGTGGTTCATTTGTGAAGGGAGGGACTACATACTGTAACTCACTTGAGGCTTTCACTCTTTGGAGCCATGGTTCCTCCCTTCTTTCATGAACCAGCAGGGACTAACGAACAGTAATCCACGGCCATTTGTTATGTATATTATACCTAACATTTTATATATGGAGCTTGTGCACATGCCCAAAAGTGTTGCGTTCTTAATCCCCACTCACACATTCAACATCTTGAATCATTTTATGGTCTCTAACAGCTGTCTGAGTTCTGCTCCATTCTCAGCCTTTCAAAGACGTCTGCACAGCGATGTTTTGCCTTTGAGATGGCCTCAGTGCAAGACTGCAAGATGCCTGCTTTTCTATATGCCAGAAATTGCAGAGATACAACACAGCAAGACAGCGCTCATGAGGGGAGGTTGCTGGTTAGTTGTGAGGTTTGTGAGATGCAGATTGCTTTGTGACGTGGAGGTGCCATTTGGATGATAGCACAGACACAATATAGCCCTACTCTGAGCTAGGATTAGAAGCTTGTAACTCTAATGTTCACTTTTTTAGAAGTAATGTAGCATGTAACAGAGCATTTGGTTAGGATAGTAATAAAAAGAAACCTACTTAGAAATTCTCGAGAACTTTCATGTACTGGTGTAGGCCATTCTCTTCTCCATTGGTTCTGTGACTGATAGGATACATTTAAATTCTGCAGTCTCTGCAGTGGTAACTAGAGGGCTATCATATTTTCCTGATATTTTCCTCAATAACCTTGCACTTGTTGCTGGCTCAAGTAACACAGGCTGATGTAACAATCTGCTGTGTATTGCTTGAAACAGCTTCTATTGTCTCTAACCAGGTTGGCTGCCAGTTCCAATGGATTTGTTGAAGCAGCATGCTTTTAACCAGGCTATGCTTATTCCCTTCTCTTAGCAACGAGAGGTTCTGACGTTAGCAGGCTTATTTTGGAAAGCTATGTTCTGCTCAGGGCGGGATCAGAGCACCTGGGCACCCCAAGGACTTGAAGTCGAACTTTTTAAACTTACAAACTAATTGACTAGATGCAGAAACAAGACAAAACATAGGTTCGATTCCCAGTTTAAAAAAATAGTGAATATTTGATTTGCGCCAGTAATTAAAATGTGCTAATGAGTAGAATATTCAATTGGCTGTTGATTGACAATAGTACATGAGTGATTTTTTTTTAAATTAAAGCTATAAGAAGGCTCAATAACATCAGACAAGATAACATTATAAATTGAAATCAAGCACTGCTCATTCACAAAACCAACATCACCTTCTGGGAAGAAAAATATTCTAACATACTACTCATAGGGGAAAGAGGAGAATTGAGTTGGATGAATATAGAAAATAAAGAGTCCAACTTGACAGTTTACTTTCCTGGGTATGTCTGACCCATCATTCTGCAAACAATTAGGTAAACAAGATTTTACTTGCAAGAATGTTCATGGAAAACCAAAAGCTTCTAGCACAAATAAAAATGCCTGAGAGTTCTCATCTTAGGAATCCCCCCATAGCCTTTTGGAAATTGTTTTATAAGTCGGAAGGGAAGCATGGCTAATGAGGATGAAAGAAAAATAAATCTCAGTCAAAATGAGCAGTACTTGCAACAGCAGTTGTCACTGGGACTATTCACCCCCTTAAAGTTGAGCACACACTTCAGTACTTTGCTGAATCTTAGCCTAAGTAAATAGAAGGGTCGTAAATAACAACCAAAAGAACTGGAAGTTGATTTGCAACTTATTCACACATATATTTTTGCTGCATTCCCAGCTTTATTAAACACTTTTCAGGAGCAGATCCTTAACAACCAGGCTGACTCTGGGTGAATCTGCACACCCAAACAAACAAAACACAGCATTGAGTCTCAGACCCAGGGTCAATTGACTCTGTTGCCGTGAAGCTAAAAATAGCAATGTAGACATCTGGGCTCAGGCAGGAGCCTGGGCTCTGAAACTTGGTGTGGTGGGAGGGTCTCAGAGCCTGGGCTCCAGTCCGAACGGCTACGCCGCTATTTTTAGCCCGGAAGCTGAGTCAGTTGAACCGGGTTCTGAGTCTCACTGCTGCAAGTCTTTTTTTCGGCTGTGTGGACATACGCCGAGTAACCGTTTAGGGCTCAATCCGGGAAGGTTCTGAACATTTCCGTAGGGTGAGGAGCAATTCAGTTCCCACTGACTTTAACAGGAGATGAAAGCATGAAGCAGCTCACAGGTGTGCTCCGTGCTTTGTCTACACAGCAATTAAATACCCATGGCTGGTCCTCGCCGGCTGGCTCGGGCTCAAGGGTCTTAGGCTGTGGGGCTGCAAAACTGAGGTGTAGCTGTTCAGGCTCAGGCTGAATCCCAGGCTCTGGGACACTCCCAGTCACAGGGTCCAGAGTTAGGATTCCAGCCCAAGCCTGAATATCTACCCGGAAATTTTACAGTCCCCACAGCCAGCGCCCCATGAGCCCGAGCCAGCTGACCCGGGCCGTCTGCAGATGGGGGGAGGGATAGCTCAGTGGTTTGAGCATTGGCCTGCTAAACCCAGGGTTGTGAGATCAATCCTTGAGGGGGCCATTTAGGGATCTGGGCCAAAAATTGGGGATTGGTCCTGCTTCAAGCAGGGGGTTGGACTAGATGATCTCCTGAGGTCCCTTCCAACCCTGATATTCTATGATTCTGTGTTTAATTGCTGTGTGGACATACCCTGAAAGATCAAGTCCTTAGTGCCTTCTGTGCTTACAGAAGAGGAGTTTCTTAGTGTCAGAGAGGGATAGTTGCCCTTTGGGATGAAGAAGCTGAAACAACCAGGTGGAGACTCTGATGTGCAGGTGTATGTGTCTGTGTCTCCCTCTTTGTCTCCAGATCCTATATATGACTCATCACTGAATGGAAAATAGATATGACAAGCCCTTGGGAAACCTATTCTCACAGGACATGGATATATTGCTAAGGAGGAGCCATGCAGTTAGTATACGCAAACAAAAGCAAAACAAAACCCATTCTAGTTCAAACAAATCTGGTCTATACATAATTTAACACTGTTCCTATTTTAAACATAGGGGCTCCTAGTACTGACAATTTCCTTTTAGAATAAAATAGTTTTGATGCATCTTCACGGCAACATCTATTTCCAGTGATTTTAATAAATAAATAGTAGCATAAAACTGGTAGTATATTTGCCTGCAATTCCTTGACCACAAGCATGGAGCAAAAATCTTCATAAGAAAAGCTATTAAGAGAAATAATGTCTCTGGGGAAAAATATGGTAAAAATCAGAACAAAAAGCTCCAAAAGATGCATTCTTTATTTTTTTCCATGTCCCTTGTTTAGTTCATGTAGCCACCTGTAGTGGGGCAACTGCCCCACTCCTGCAGAACAGGGGATGAAAGCAGCCCTGGAGACAGCTACCGATGGGAAAAGCTAGGCTGATTGGGGAGGCTGACCACAGGTGTAGCCAGCTCAATTAGGGCCCAGCTGGCCCTTATAAGAGGGCTGTAGGCCAGGAGCTGTAAGAGTCTCTCTTTAGCTCTTGAGAGAGAAGGACCTGGCTGCCTGGGAGAGAAGGGTATCTGAGACAGAGCAATGCTGGGGAAAAGGGCTGGGGAGCTCCAGCCTGGCAGCTCCCCAGGCTGCAGGCCTTGATAGAGGCCTATGCAGGTAAGGGGACTAGGAGGAGCAGCCCAGGGTTAGGCAGAGGTATCTGGTCCAACCTCCTTGCCAATGATGAGTGGTTTACAGACTGCAGTCTGCCCCAGTGAGTGGGAGCTAGATGATGACTGGCAGTAGCCACTGAGGCAAGGTGGGGATAGAGGGTTGGGGGTTCCCCTGGGAGGGGAGACCCAGAGTGTGGGGGTACTGCTGGGGTGGAACCCCAAGTTAAAGGCACTGGGGTCCTGGAGGACACAGGGCCAGTGGCAGGCAAGACACTGGCCAGGAGGAGGCACTCCAAATGCTGGAAAAGAGCTAATTCCCAAGATGACCAGCAGGAGGTGCTGTGGCAGTGAGTCATCACCTCACTACACCACCAAATTTGTTTTTCAAGCGGGCCAGCCCCAAATGATTTAGCCAAAGAGGCAGTCCCTCAGCTGGTGTAAATCAGCGTGGCTTCATAAGTCATGCTGATTTACACTAGCTGTGGATCTGACCCAGATATCATTAAACGGTCCTGATTCATCCTTATGTCTGCATATCCAAAGGATAACACTTGTTTAGACAGCAATTATATTGTTGCTTCTTCTGACACAGTATCAACTGTCTGTCAAGCAATAGCAGATATCCACTGCTGTGCAAATCAGTTTCTCCATGGAGGAGAAATCAGTGACATGGAGTGGAGGTGTATTATACATGTAACTTGTTTTCCTGTGCTTCCTGAAATAGGGATGGTCAAAGAGCAGGCAGGGCCATCCCATTTTCCAGGAACCTCAGCTGAACACCAATGTTTGGTTTCCAGGAAGCGTCTCTGCCCTAAGAACTGACTAAGCAGGAAGAGAGCAAACTGTCCTGGTGCGGGCACAGCTCCATCTCCAAAGAACCTGCCTCTGCTAGAAACCTGAATAATCCAAAAACTACCACCACTATAGCACGTCTTCCCAAAGCTGAACATTTACTCGCACACTAAGGAATATGTGGAATAATACCACCTCATGATGCCTACAGTATCAGGACTGTTTATATGGTAACATAGATGTGCATGGTGCCTTGAAGACAAAAATAAAGACAATAGGGCCAATTATCCATGGTCCTAAGGTCCTTTTTATGGTGCTTTGGTGACACAAGGCAGCTGTAAAGGCCTTGGATTGCCTAACTCCCCATGGGAATATCTCTGGTGTGAGGGCTCCCCAGTTAGCACCGACTGGGTAGAATGGCTCCACGTCAGCCTCCTTCACAACCCCAAGCTTATGGGACATACTGAGGAAGTTCCAAGGGAAGGACGCAGGTCCAAATTGCCACTGAACACTGGCTATTCTCATCTTCCTATGACTCCTAGGGGTTTAGGGATAGCTGAATCATAAGATAGGGCAGCCCTAAGCCCCAGCCATGTGTGGGATGGTAAAGCCTACTGACACAGGTGCTTTGGGGTGTCACCTGGTGTGCTGGGATGCCACTGAGTCAGCCTATTCTGACAGTCTGGGTCCCCTTTACCTGGCCTTGCTGGGCTAGGTTCACAAGCCTCTTCCAGCCAAGCACACAGGCAGGGCCACACCCAGCTGCACAGAGAGACAGAGCTCTGCTCTGGAAAGATTCAGCCTTAGGGGCTTGTCCCAACACACTGGTGCCCACTCCCTTTAAGGGGTACAAACCCAAAGGGTTTATGAAATTCGTCCCCTCCCTCAATGTGGAGGGAGATATGCACAACTTCTTGCACCTCCCCCCATAGTTACATAAACTGGGTTATATTATAAACAAGAAAGAAGTTTAACAACTACAAAAGGTGAATTTTAAGTGCATATATGAGATAAGACAGAACAAAGCAGATTACTGACCAAATAAAGCAAAATATGCAAGCTATGCTCAATATACTTAAGAAACAGGTTACAAAATGTAAATTTTCACCTTAAATATTATTTTAGGCAGGTTGAAAAGTTTCTGTGGTTCAGAGTTCCAATAATATTCCTTTTCAGAGTGTACCCCTGTCTCAGTCTGGACTCCCCCTTTGCCTTTCCTTCAGATGGCTTTTGCAGTCTCTCTTCTTGGGCAGGCAGGCCATGGAGAGGAGGAATCCTGTTTGCCTTCCTCCCCACCGTTAAATAGGATTTATATAAGGTGGGAATCCTTTGTTTCCCAAACTTGACGCCCCTTCCCTTCCAGTGGAAAGTAAAAGGAAGTCCCAGGTAATGTTTAGTATCAGGTGACAAGACCACCTGACTCTGTAGTATCACAGCGTCCATGAGTCAGTGGCAGTATGGAGCAGCCACAGGAAGGCCAAGCCTTTTCATAGTCCATTGTCCTCCCTGATGTGCCATCAGCCCTGTCTGGCTTTTCCAATGTTGTACCTGAAGTGTTAGCAGTGGGCATCACCCAAAGTAGCATAGCTGAAATACAGATACATAGTCAATATTCCTAACTTCAGATACAGAAATGATACAGGCATACAAATTGGATAATTACATGCAGTAAATTATAACCTTTCCAATAATATCTTACAAGACCCATTGTGCATAAAAAGAAAAGGAGGACTTGTGGCACCTTAGAGACTAACAAATTTATTTGAGAATAAACTTTCGTGAGCTACAGCTCACTTCATCGGATGTATGCAGTGGAAAATACAGTAGGGGGATTTTATATACATAGAAAACATGAAACAATGGGTGTTACCATACATACTGTAATGAGAGTGATCAGGTAGGGTGAGCTATTACCAGCAGGAGGGAAAAAAAAACCTTTTGTAGTGATATTCAAGGTGGGCCATTTCCAGCAGTTGACAAGAACATGTAAGGAACAGTAGGGGGAAAAAATAAACATGGGGAAATAGTTTTACTTTGTGTAATGACACATGCACTCCCAGTCTTTATTTAAGCCTAATTTAGTGGTGTCCAATTTGCAAATTAATTCCACTTCAGCAGTCTCTCATTGGAGTCTGTTTCTGAAGTTTTTTGGTCATAATATTGCCACTTTTAGGTCTGTAATCGAGTGACCAGAGAGAGTGAAGTGTTCTACGACTGGTTTTTGAATGTTATAATTCTTGATGTCTGGATTGTGTCCATTTATTCTTTTACGTAGAGACTGTCCAGTTTGGCCAATGTACATGGCAGAGGGGCATCACATATATATGCCATCATGTGCCAGGAATGCCCCTCTGCCATGTACATTGGCCAAACTGGAATGGGGGAAGACTGGGTCTGGGACTGGGGGTTGGGGAATTGCAACAGGTTGGGCAAGGAGATTGGAATTGGTAGCTAGAGAGGAAAGTGAGATGTGTGAAATTGGGAACCACTCGGTGGGGAGAATCAGATGAGGAGTGGGGTGAGAGACAAGAAACAGTGCAAGAAAACAGGCTGAGAACCAGTGGGATGGGAGACAGATCTGATGAAGAGCAAGGGAAGAATGGGAACTTCCTGGGCAAAGAGACTGGGACAAGTTGCTGAGGTGGTGACACTGAAATTGGACAAGGAGCCCAGGAAGGGAGACTGGGAGCCAGTGGGATGGGTTACATGGTCTTGGGGGGCAACTACAGGCTAGGGTGGGGGAAAGACACATTACATGAGGAGATATGAGGGGGAAACTGGTATTGGCTGGGCACAGAGACTGGGCTGGGGAGTCCAGAAGAGTGAGAGTAGATGTCATGGTTAGCGGGCTAGCAGTGCCTCTGACCCCCTTCTTGGGTCTCTGAAGCCAATCCCTCATGTCTTAGGGCTCGTGTCTCCATCTATCTCAGAGGGAATCCTGCAACTCTTCCACTCTGAGACCAGGCCCTGAGCTACAGCACTTTGTGTATCAGCCATGCTTACTCTGGTCGGTACCTGCATTTTTTTCCTTCAGGAGTCTATGACCAGTAGATTACAGTGATTCAAAGCAGTGTTCTTAAAACAAAAATATTGTTTGTTTAACCATAGGAACAAACCACAGTATAAGAGAAAAAAGGATTTTTAAAGCAACAAAAGACCTGCATATATGTCTATCTCCCCTAGAGTCCTAGGCAGGCCAGCCTTACCCCAAATTCTTACTGTCTGGGTCTGAGTCTGTTCTCATTAATCCCTGGATGGAGTAGGTGTCTTTTTTGATTTCCATCCCCCTTCACAGGGGCCAAGTTGCTCCTGAGAAAACCTGTCTGACAGGCCCAGCAGAGAGACTGAGCCAGGGCTTTGAAGTCAATGAATATTGCATTACTGAAAAAGGTATATCTGGATCCATGCCCACCTTCCCTTGGTGCATTTTCTGACAATCTTGCTATTGAATTATCTCATTTTATGCCTAGAGCAAACATTACAATAACTGAATCAGGATACTGTTTTCATAAATTATTACAAGCAGCTCCAAATCTGTCAGACTAGGACTCACGAAGCAAGGAGTCTGGGACTGGAATGACAAGCCTGAGGAGCAGTGACAAGCTGTGGGAGAACAGAACTGTGATGAGGAACCATGGGAGGTGAAGAGATAGGACAGGGGCAGGATGGAGAAGATGGGACAGAATGGGGAGGGTGGAATGGGCAGAAAAGTCTGTGCCCACTAGCAAACATTCCCCTCCAGAGTCTGGAATGGAACCCAGATTCCCGAGCCTCACAATTCCTTGGCTGTCAGCAAATATCTGTGAAACCAACTGGCACAATGTGTGTCTCATCCCCCTCTAGTGCTGGTCCACACAGAGGATGACAACCTAACTATTTCTATCAGTTACTCCATTAGCTAAAGTAGCAGTTTATGTGGTAAACATTTAGGTTCCAACCATGCAGATGACCCATATCGGTGTCAGTATTATGTTGTTGTTTTTTTAAACCTAGGAAATTATACACCAAAACTACATTAAAAGACCATTATAAGGGTTGCAAAAGAGAGCAAGCAAAAGTCAGGAAAGACCAGTCTTATGCTGTGCCGACATTATGCTGTGATTGCAGTGGTTTGCCTCATTCTGGGATTCAGCCACATTACTTTTAGCCCTACCCCTTCCAGGGTAAAACAAGTCCCACATACCAATAGTCTGGCAGCATCACACAAGAGCTTCACCCAATTTCAGGCTTTGTGGGCCTTCCAGTTCTTGGCTCTGTGGTCTTTGCACCATGACCCTAGCTGAGCAAGCAGGAGAATGCCGACCACCTGGTACTTTGAGTTCCAACCCAGACACCCTGTATACCAAAGATAAGGTCTGTTTGTTTAGACTCTCTGCTTTATTCCTGGGTTCCTTCCTGCCATGGCCTTCAGCTAGGCCTTTCTCACCGTCTTTACCTTGCCCACTCTGCTGCAGATCCCCCAAAAGAGGAACCTAACTAGTAATGGAGAATACAAGAAACAAAGGCCACATCAGGCCCACCTGCTCAAAGAAGACTCTGGCATTTATGTACCTCTGTTTAGGGTCTGGGTCCAGCAAGGCCTTTCTTCAGGGGCTTACTGAATAGATCTTCTCCTAATCAGCCTCTACTGACCTGAGCTTTTCCTCTTTATCTCCTTCCTCCAGGCTTGACGCTTTGCATAGGTGTAAAAAGGTGGGGCTGATTGGGCTCAGAGGTGCCCATAAATGCACAAGTCTGTGTCCCATAGACTTGGGTTTGCAATGTAGTGTAGAGATACCCTAAGAAACTCCAATGAAAATCCAAAAGCACTGCAGTAATGTGCTCAGAGCAAGATATGCCCCACACAAATTAACTGCCAAATCCTGCATCAGTTGATGTTTTTTCAGTTGGATTTCAAGTGTAGTCCCTATAAGGCATGTACTATAGTCATGAGGGGACTATCTGGAAGAAACAGAGTCACAAACTCTTAGCCATACATAGATAGCTATAGATGCTGTGTGATCAAATAGCAGTTGGGAGTCAGTCCAGACTCCTAGATTGCACATCTCCACCACAAATGGCAGCCAATCACTACATAAGATTCAGTTGTGAATCTTGAACCTGATTCTTTAAGAGAAAGCGTATGAAACATTTAAAGAGACAGTGTCAATTTAAAAATTTAAATTCTGCCTATTGTTTTAACTTGGGTTAGTGTTACAAGTAACACCTAAAATGACTATTTCTGAAAGACTAGAGGGTAAACAAATCTCTGGTTTTTTTTCAGTTTGTTTCTTCTGTACATGTGACGGCACTTTGTGTATAGTCAGTTTCACTGTTTTCCTCTGCAGAGTCAATTATTTTTTCCCTATTGTTTGTCTGGGTCTTTCAAAGAACAACAGCTGGGAGACTTTTTTTAAAAAATAATATGAGATTATAAAACCACAGAACTTGCAGGGTGGAATAGCACCTGAAATTACTTTAAACTCATTTGAAAAAAAAATTAACTAGATTTCAGGTTGATGGCTTTTACAAAAAGGAACTCTCCTTGCCTTCCATACTTCACTCATAGGGCTAGATCATAACCTTACAATCTGCCCTGAGTAAGGGGTAGTGTGTTTCTCCAGCATCTCAGGAGTAGATGGAGAATAAATTATGACTTCAAGTCACAATTCCTCTCTGGCTTCTGTTTGCTCTGAGGGAAGGATGGGTAAGTTACTTCCCCTCTTTCTCACCTGTGTGCTCAGCAAGCTATTCTGGCTGGCAAGTAGGGGAGATGGACCCACGGCTACTCCCACTTCACACTCTTCTCTGGCCCCTCCTCTCCCACTTGCTTGCAGGAGGGAGTACCAGCTGAAAAACTCCTGTTTCCAGTGGTCCCTCCTGTGCTGGAGTCACAATCTGAGCAGTAGAGTAAGGATTGTACTTTCCTTTTCTGCCCTGTGTGGTTGAACATGCAGAGAGAGGCAAAGCTCAGCTATTTTAGCTATGTTCCTCAATTTCTCCCTCCCATTTGAGTTCTGCTTTTAGGCTTCAAAGCTCTATTGGTAAGACAGAAGGAAAGGAGAAAAAAAACAAACAAACAGTGAAATCTTCTTCATCCAAAAGATAACATCGGGTGAGGTACGTTGAAGTTTTACTTCTGTTCTATTGTGTTGAAACACAGCAGTAAACAGAAATACCATTATTTTGCTGGGTATCATATCACACTCTGGTGCAGCAAGTGGTTTGCCAGAAATAATGCAGGCATCTCTGATGATGGGGAACATACCTGCTAACCTGTCTGAAGCATTTCCATGCTTGCTGCAGCCTCTCAATCTGGTTCAGGAAAAGAATCAGGCCTGATCCTTGAGATCTAAGCCACACATTTGGAGGATTTATCAGTGGATCAAAAGCAGAGCAGCAGGTGGAAACATAGGGCACAGTAGATATAAGTAGATTTAAGGGAATCCAACTAAGTATAAGTGAATCTAAATGAGTGTAAGTGGGGTTCTAACTTGCACCACTTTACAAATTCCCTCTGATCTGCCCTCCCCCCATTGTATTTCAGTTCCTTTTTTGCTATGTATGTATAAAACTCAATAGCTCCATCACTGCAAATGACATTCACATTGTGATGTCCTTATTGCAATAAATGTACAGGGCTGTGAAATTTGGCTTTAGCTATGATTATTTAATATTATTAAATTAAAAGAATACTGAGTGCATATTAATTTTCTTCACTTCATCAAATAGTCAATTAACTCAAATTAGTTCCAATCCTAAATGTGCCATCCCCAGGGCTTCCACAGCCTCCTTCCCCCTGCTTCTCTCTTTCTTCAATCTTTTTTCCTGCTTTCATATCCTGGAGAAGAAAAGCCCATGCACACTAGTATCACTAGGCAGGACTAGGCTCTGTCACCATTCTGGGATTGGCTGTGTCTCAACTAGATAGATGAGAGAAAAAGGAGGAGAAACCACATGAGCGTGGGGGGGGGGTGCACTTTCAGCTTTCTTACTCACATGAAGAAGGCTCTGCAAACAAAGGGATGCTTGAGGGGGTGTGGCTTGAGAGATTGGGAATGGGACACAGTGCTAAATCCTGCTTGCCCTATTCATGGGAGAAGTCCCACTGATTTCACCATGACTACCAGGGTGAGAAAGCCAAGCAGGATTTGGCTCTCAGCACAATAGCCCCCAACAGCTTTTGTTGGAGCTCCTCCCTCCTTGTGATAATTGGCAGATAGGCTTCCCCCCAGCCCCATGTCCTGTCACACTATGTCCTGGCACATTTCTGCTGTTTCTCCTCCTTTCTCTCTCATTTATCTCCCCCAAACCCCATTGCTCTCTTTTCCCTATCCATTTTCGATTTCTCTTCTTATTTTGTTTATTTGCTCTCCCTATTTAGTATTCCCTTTGCTATTCACCTTTCCAATTTCCCCACTTGCCAGGGTCCCCATCCAACTGCCAGTGAAGTCAACAGAAGAACTCATAGGCCCAGATCCTCTAAAAATATGCAGACTCCTAATTTCACTGATTGCAGTGGAAGTTAGGAGCTAACATACTTTTGAGAATCTGGGCCTTATAAGACTTTAGTGGGAGTTGGATCGGGTCTCAGAAGACTAAGCTTTTGGAGGTGGATAAAAATTGTAGGATAATTTAAAGAAGACACTTTCCCCCAGTCCTTTCAAAAGAGAGAGTGCCCAGACTAGCTTTCCACAGCTGCTCAGAGTTGGTTATAAAGCAGCCATTACTAGTTAGTTCAGTTCAATATATCAGATGCATATCTGTATCTTTGCTGGCAGTTAGTGGGTGGTTCTAACTCTGAGCAGTAAAACACATAAGAGTGAACATTTGTAATCAGATACATCTCTACTCCTAATAGCAATTTCTTCCCCCATAGCCAAAAGTGTTCCTTTTAAAATGCATTTTCCCAGTGAATGGTAAAGTGTCAGTCTTCAAAGGCATCAGATATGAAAATTACTTCGTAGAAATTCAGTGACAAGCAAGATTAACAGAAAACACAGTGAGCAAAGTTCTGACTGCAGATTTAATGAAACAAAAAATAAACTCAACATTTCTTAAATGCTGGAATTAGAGTAACAGACAATCAGTTCAAGAGCATGTTCAGATGTAGAGGTGAGCAAATAGGAAAAGAGTGATGGAATAATTTATGAAAAATACAGCAACATTTTCTCAAATAAATTATTTGGAAGTATATTTATCAAGTTACCATCCCTGCTGTCTGGTGGGTGAATAAAAGAATTTAAAATTTATTTTAAAAATAATGTGATATTCAGCCAATAAATTATTTGATAAATATTATTCCACCAACTATATTCTGGAGTTAATAAGAATTCTGGTACTAGATTTTTTGCTCAGTTCCTAAGGTACATGGGTTTTTTTCATTGTCTTTTCTGCCTCTGCCCTGTAAGAGATGTATCAAAATGGACAGTTGCCTCAGTGTTTCCTTTTAAAAAAAGGAAGTTTTTTTTCCCAATGGCTACTGGGGGACAGAAAGTCAGTGAAGTTTGGAAGATTCTTCTGAGAAAGTGTGGAATGTAGAGGGAGCTGCAGGACAGATGGAGGAGAGGTTGGTGCAGAAGCAGCAGGAGAGGGAATGCACCAGGAGTTATTGCTCTACCATGTGGCAGCATTTTGGTGTGGTAGCAGGGAAGCTTATGCAGGTGACTTGTCATCTCTGCAGGAGGCTCTAGTGTGCAGATGACAAGAAGGGCACTTTGGGACCTACAGAACCACCTCTATGGCAGGCAGCTGTGGGATATTGTCTGTGCTGCATCACCCACCCGTTGCCCATCACCCCAGCAGCTACGGGCTCCAAAGAACTGCTGAGATGTGCTTTGCCTTCAGCATCTGTTTCCTCTGCACGAGGAGGAGGAAAAGGAGCAACTATAGCTGCAGCTGCTTCTTCCTGGTTCCTTCTCCAGGGAACAGGACCAATTGCTGATATTGAGAAAGCTGCCAGTCTGCAACAAAGAGGAGCACAGAGCTGTACAGTAAGAAAAAGTGTCCCCCCCAGGGACAAGGGAAGGACAAGGAGACGATGGTGGCAGAGAGGAAGAGGAAGGTGGCCTAGAAGGAGAAGGATTTGGGTCTTCAGTAACAGGCTTTCTTCTGCTGGATCGAGAGAACTAGTTCTCTCCCCTCTACATCCTGCGGGACCAAACACAATCAAGTCCTGATTTGTAGCAAATTAGCACCACTAAGAGCTCTGTCTCATCTTCCTCCTGGCACATGGGTTGTTGGGTTGCATTGAGCCCAGGAATGATCACTCTTTCACCATCCCCTTCTAATCGTATACTGGGAACTTAATGCTTGACTTGATGCCAGTTACCCCCTGAAGCACTACGAGCGTAGCCACTTTCCAAATGAGTTGACCAACTGCTTCTGCAGAGAAGCTTCTGGAAGCCTTGCTCTTCACCAGCCACCTCTCTGCAGCCAGCCTTCAGTTCCTGTCTGTTCTGCACTGAATAATCCCAGTTCTCTCAAAGTATATAACTTTCAATGTATGTGACTTGAGATGCCTAGTGAGCCACAGCAGCTGGCATGGTCAGTTGGCTAGTAAGAGGATCTGGAAACTGATTTGGGGTTTGAGTCAAGCTATCTTTGTTTTTGTTGAGGGACATGCAGGAGCGTTTGGCTGCTAACTAGGGATTAGTGGACTTTTTTTGCTATTGAGGGTTACCATTTTGAGGTTTTTATCATGGTGAGCATGTAGAGAGCTGGGCTTGAACCTTTCTGCCTATTTCAATTTGCACAGTTTCACATCCCTTGAATTTTCGAAACCACCAAGTTTATCTGGTTGCACACTTCGTTCAAAACTGCACCCAAGTTTCACAACCTCCGTGAACATTTCAACAAAGCTGGGCTGCATTTCATTTTGTAAGGAAACTCGAAACCAAGTGAATTGCACAGGATTTCATAACAAAGGCTCTACATTTGCACAGATCCCATAATAATCTTGTTGGCTTCCTGTACATTCAGCAACTGCGGTATTTTCATAGTGAATCCTGTAATTGACGTGTTATATCAAGTCCTGTTACAAGAAAAATAAATCATTGCAATGTTTTTAAAAGGACCTATTTTAAAGGTTGTGGGAACTTGATTTCTGCTTTTTTAGACTTGGATTCAAAATACAGGGAAGAGATTTCACTTGTAATTTAAAAATTTGTTTATTTCACAGATGGACTAATTTGCAAGATTGACCTGTACCACCAGGGGATTCATAAAGGAAAATTACACCTTCTTCCTTTTGGAGAACAAGTGTCACTGTTCTCAGATGTAAATAGGTTTCCCGTGAGAATTAATTATCAGAGTCATCTATAGTATATTAGCCTCCAGAACACTGGTGCTACACAATTCAAGCTGACAAATACCAGCTGACATTAGCTTATGGCTTTAATTTTTTTTATCTGACACAGTTCAAAGAAGCTCCAAAGTAAATCTTTTCCTTCAGTAACAAAGCAGTATGCCACTCTGCCTCAGCTCTTCTTGTCCAGAATAGGATAGGAGATATTGCTGCATGTCTTTTCTCTTCATGTGCAAAGGAACACCAACACAAAGGGCTCTTGGGAAAGCTTTATACTCAGCTACCTGAAATAATGTAAATGCCACTTAATATAATGGAAAGGAAATATTAAAAATTCACTGCAGAGTGCTAGAAAGACAATGATCTTTTCTTGTCACAGCTTTTTCATCCTTTGCTACTGGTTCTACTTTGATTCCAGTATAGTGTAGAAGAGAAGCCCCGGGCTATAGCAGCTTTCACATTAGGGATTATATGTTGTGTCCATGACAGGTCACACTTTTGATGTGTTAAATTGAGTTCCAGCCTCAAACGCACAACACAGTCACATAGGAACTGCCACAGTGAAAAAGAACAATAGCCCATCATCTACTCTGACAGGTTTCAGAGTAGCAGCCGTGTTAGTCTGTATCTGCAAAAAGAAAAGGAGGACTTGTGGCACCTTAGAGACTAACCAATTTATTTGAGCATAAGCTTCCATGAGCTACAGCTCACTTCATCGGACTCTGTTATTCTGTCTCTGACAGTAGTTAACGCTAGATATTTCACAAGAAGGCAGATCACAGAAAAATAAACAAAACTCCCCACCCGTAGTGCATCTGACCAGCTGTGCCACATTATGACTTGGGGAAATTTTTTTTCCTAACCGCAGATGGTTACCAGTATAAAGTCTGAGTCTGAAAAAGATAATTCAAGTCAGCGTGATATGTGGTGTGATATGATTAAAAATAAATAAAGTTTGAACCTACTTTGCTATCACATGGCAAGAGAAATTGTCCTGATGGAGTGTTTATGTGAATTTGTGCAATAATCAAAAACCAGGCTTCTCTTTCAGATACAGTAGCTGTGACATTTCTCTCCAAACAGACCCCCTCCTGGCCACATTATGCAAAGGTACCACTCATTCTAGTAAGTAGAAAAAGAATTAGATCTAGTGTATATCATTACAATGTCCACCTTGAATTAGGGAGACAAAGTGAAAAGGAGTACTTGTGGCACCTTAGACAGTGTGCCACAAGTCCTCCTTTTCTTTTTGCGAATACAGACTAACACGGCTGCTACTCTGAAACCGGAGACAAAGTGGGTGAGGTAATATCCTTTATTGGACCAACTTCTGTTGGTGAGAGAGATACGCTTCGCAGCTATACAGAGCTCTTCTTGGGCACTGCACAGTTGTGCTGCCCCAGGGCTAAACCAGGAGAAGACCTGTGATACAGTTCGCTTTCTGGTTTCCCCATTGCTCCAGCTCTGCTGGCTGGTGGGTTGGGGGTGGATCCAAGGGCAGAACAAAGGCTCTGTTCATTCCCCTACATGGCAGGGGGAGTAGCGGCCCTATAAAAGCTACACTCATCACCTTGCCCCCACTATGACCTATCGTGAAGGTAGCCCATGCAGGGCAGTAAAATAGCACCTGGAACCCCCTTACTCTTCTACTTGATGTAAAGGAAAGTCACAGTCCTACTCTGAGCATTTTTGGTTTAAATTGAACAATGTTCTAAAACATGTATTAAAATATTTCTGTTAAGCTTGTGTTCAAAATGTGTGTGTAATGAAACATGTCTTTAATAAAACCAACTCCTTTCCTTGGTTTACATGTACCTAGGTAAAACAGTGTTATTTAAAAAGGACAATGTTTTGTATTGCGCTAGTCTGGCCACCTTCTCTGGTTAGCCTTGTGGAGTGAGCACTAACCTCGGCCTCAGGAGACCTAGATTCTATTCCCAGCTCTGCTGCTGCCATGCTGAGTGACCTTAGCCAAGTCACTTTATCTCTCTGTTGTAAAAATGTGGGAAAAGATACTGATCTCCTTTGTAAAGTGCTTTGAGATCAACTGACAAAAATGATATATGAGAGCTAGGTAATATGATTAGGTCTGGGTGTACTATTTGCAGTGAGCTAGTTTAGACTCTTTATTTTGGGTGGAATGCACACATGTATAGAAAAGGCCAGAACAAGGCCCAGTGCACCACTTAAAACCCTTCCAAGCCCATGCTGAGTTGTTTTAGTTCTAACAAATATTCACAGCTCTTTTATTTGAGTATTCATTCACTGTTGCTTATATCCATTGTACAGAGTTTACACAAATATAGTGCATGTAGCTGATCAAGCTACACTTGTGCACAGACTTCAAGATCAGAAGGGACCATCATGATCATCTAGTCAGTCCTCCTGCACATTGCAGGCCACAGAACCTCGCCCACCCACTATATTTGTTCCTTAAATCGTTTTCCTTTTTAATTTTCCATATAAGCTCTGGAATACCTTCTTTATTTTTTGTCATTCTCTTTTTCCTAACTCACTTTTCCCTGTCGCTATTTTATTTTTCTTTTACTGCTCTCTGCTAATTTGGCCTCAACTTTGTTCTCTGATTGTCTCATCTTGAGGCAGTCTTATTGCTGGAATTTCACAGTGGTGTATTGCTAAACCCTTTAGCAGTCTGAGTCTCTGTTGCATATCGATTTGATTCAAGTCATCATCAAAGTGCTACTAGCAGCCTATGCTGCACTGCACTGAACTTTTTGTCCGCTAGCTCTTTAGGAGCAATAGCACCCTCTACTGGCATAATGGTCTATTTGGAATTTTTGTACCAGATAGAGAAAATGTTTGGAGTTGACTTTTTCATACAAGAAAGCCACTCCCCTGCAATTAGCTCCTCCAGGGAGTCAAGGACTGGGAAGGAAAATCCTTTTCACTTTCTTTGGGAGAGCGGGGAAGGCGCAGCTGGAGTTTAAGCAGGGACACTGAATAGTTAGGACTCAGTGAACCTTCAGGGTTAGTGTATCAATGTCCACAGAAAGGAAAGTTTTGGACACAGAATCTGGGTTTCCATGGTAGACTCAGAGGAAGAGGAGTCTGCCTCAAAGGAGGAGGAAGAAGAGGAATCCATTTCAGAGGTTTTCATTAGCTTATTTTAAAAATCTTCCTCTTTCTAAGGGTATGTTGGAGGTATAATTTCTCCCTCGACGAGACATACCTGTGCTGGCTCTGATGGAGTTAGCACACTAAAAACAGAAGCATAGCCATGATGCTGCAAGTGCTGGGAGGGGTTAGCTATCCAATGTGATATATGCCATCATGTGCCAGCAATGCCCCTCTGACATGTACATTGGCCAAATCGGACAGTCTCTATGCAAAAGAATAAACGGACACAAATCTGACATCTGCAAAAAGAAAAGAAGTACTTGTGGCACCTTAGAGACTAACAAATTTATTTGAGCATAAGCTTTCGTGAGCTACAGCTCACTTCATCGGATGCATACCTACCTTCAGCCCTTTTGGTATGATGCCCATCTGTTTGCATTTGGAAAGGAAGATGATGTCTGTCTGGTATGCAGCTGATGAAGTGAGCTGTAGCTCATGAAAACTTATGCTCAAATAAATTGGTTAGTCTCTGGAATGTATCCAATGAAGTGAGCTGTAGCTCACGAAAGCTTATGCTCAAATAAATCTGTTAGTCTCCAAGGTGCCACAAGTACTCCTTTTCTTTTTGCGGATACAGACTAACACGGCTGCTACTCTGAAATCTGACATCAGGAATCATAACATTCAAAAACCGGTAGGAGAACACTTCAATCTCTCTGGCCACTCAGTAAAAGATTTAAGGGTAGCAATTTTGCAACAGAAAAGCTTCAAAAACAGACTGCAACGAGAAACTGCTGAGCTTGAATTAATATGCAAACTCGATACCATTAACTTGGGTTTGAATAGAGACCGGGAGTGACTGGGTCATTACACATATTGAATCTATTTCCTTAAGTATCCTCACACCTTCTTGTCAGCTGTCTAAATGGGCCATCTTGATTATCACTACAAAAGTTTTTTTCTCCTGCTGATAATAGCTCATCTTAACTAATTAGCCTCTCACAGTTTGTATGGTAACTTCCAACTTATATATATATATCTTACTATCTTACTATATGTTCCATTCTATGCATCCGATGAAGTGGGCTGTAGCCCACGAAAGCTTATGCTCTAATAAATTTGTTAGTCTCTAAGGTGTCACAAGTACTCCTGTTCTTTTTGTGGATACAGACTAACATGGCTGCTACTCTGAAACCTGTCATTAAAAAAACAGTAGGAGAACACTTCAATCTCCCTGGACACTCAATAACATACTTAAAAGTGGCAATTCTTCAACAAAAATCTTCAAAAACAGACTCCAACAAGAAACTGCAGAACCGGAATTAGTTTGCAAACTGGACACCATCAAATTAGGTCTGAATAAAGACTAGGAGTGAATGGGTCACTACAAAAACTAATTTACCCCTGCTGATACTCACATCTTCTTGTTAACTGATTGAAATGGGCCACCTTGTTTACACTGGCCTCATTAGCACTACAAAAGTGATTTCCACCCCTTCTTGTCAACTGTTGAGAATAGCCCACTTCCACCTTAGTTGAATTGGCTTGTTAGCACTGATCCCCCACTTGGTAAGGCAACTCCCATCTTTTCATATGCTGTGTATTTATACCTCTCTCCTGTATTTTCACTCCATGCATCTGATGAAGTGGGTTTTAGCCCATGAAAGCTTATGCCCAAATAAATTTGTTAGGCTCTAAGGTGCCACAAGAATGCGTCATTGTTTTTGCTACCCAAGTATGTATCTATTGTCTTGGCCAGATCTGCCTTCCAGCCTCCATCCCACATCAGTTCAGCCTCCCTTCTGCTTCTCCTGGGGCTCTTCACTCCCTTCTCCCAGGCTTAGGTGGAGGCAGCAGTGAGGTCCCCTCTCCCCCTTCCTGGCTGGGTGCTGCAGGAAGAAGGCAAGAGCAGAGGCACTGTCCTGTCATGCTCATCACAGAAGGGGAGGGGAGAGTACTGCCACCCTGAGCTGCTGAGCAATTTCTGCTGTCCCCTCGCCTCCTGTGAGAATAGCTTCAGGATGCTCTAGGGAAAGGAAGGTGAAGAGACCCCTTGCTGTAGCAGTTGTGATTGGTTGCTCAGGCCCGGGATATGGACCTGGGTGGTGGGCAGCCAATCAGATGGTTCTAGTTCACTAAAGGGCTGGAGCTCCTTGTGTCATGGAGAGACTAGCTCCAATCCCAACCAAAATCCAATTGCTCACTAAAAAAATCCTGAGAGTTGGCAACACTGCAAATTACAAAGCAGAGTTTTCTGCCCCCTAGGGGTACTGAGAGATCTACTCCCCATCAGCCATCACCTCCGCCAAGGGGACCAGAAACTTAGCATTTAATTAGGGGTGTGCTATTGTCCAAGCAGACAACAGGGCATGTGCCACAACCCTTATACCCTGTGTTCAGACTCAGTGCTGGGCTGCTAGTGAGGGGAAGGAGCTGGAGGGGAGTAAGAGAGGTGAAGAGGAGAAGATGAGTCAAAGAAGGAGAAGCAGGTCAACTGCTGCATGAAAACTAGTAGCCTAAAATCCCTCTTGCAGAACACAGCTTCCTGCGGTGGCTACAGAAGCAGCAAACAGGGGATGGTGATACAGTGCCCAGTCTTATAAGGGAGTTCAGATGTCAACATTTTATCAAGTGGGTGCCAGATGTGCTGAGCACGTACAGTTCCCATTGACTTCAGCAGGAGTTTTGGGTGCTCAGCGCTTCTGAAAATCAGGCCTGAAAAACGCTGTGTTGAATTTCTTAGGAAGTTAAAAGTGTAAATTCTGTAAAGCTGAAATTTCTTGAGGGTGTGTTGTGTGTGGCTGCACCAGCTGTGAGAAATATGCTCAGACTAAGCATGAAGATCTTGTGTAAGTCCCTGAAAAGGATGAAGAGGAGACTCCATGAGTTCAGAATGTTAATCCAGCCACAAACAAGAACTATACAGAAACTCAGAAGGAGTTGTGGAGTACTGTTAAACAGGAAGCAGAGGAGGGCAGATTTTCCAGAGGCTGGTGAAATCCAAATTGTCACATGAAAATGAAGTCAAATGTATAACTGTAATAAAAAGTGTTAAATAATGTATCATAGCAAATGTTGAATAAGAGTCATAAATGAAGGCAGCTGCTAATGTGAGTTTTTAATATATACGGGATTTGGAATTTGGTGATTTGGCTATAGTCTCTCTACCAGCTATCTACCTGCAAAATTGTTAAGATGCCATGGTCCCTGATTTAGTGCCTGATATAAAGCCTACTGAAGTCAATGCATCCAGACTATATATTGTATATGTAAGTCTACCTGTAAGAGGTATTAATGCTAAAGAATGACTGCCCCAAGTAGTAGTAATATTAAAGAAAGTGAATAGCTATTCATTCACAGCAGACATGTAGAGCCAAAATACTTAGCTCAGCTTTATCTTGGTCATGCTGTACATTTCAAAAGAGCTGTCATATTTTCTCTGGCCCAAATATATCCCAAAAAGTGTAAATAAATATTGTGGAAATAGGACAGAAAACTGAGAATGGAGAGAACTAAGATTTAGAGGGGAAAGAAGAAAAAGATATCTGCAGGAAAAACACAGACACAGGGAAAACAGAAAGGCTATGTCTACACTACCAGGGTAAGTCAATTTATGCTACGCAACTCCAGCTACAAGAATAACGTAGCTGGAGTCGATCTACCTTAGGTCGAGTTACCGCGGGGTCTACACAGTGGGGAGTTGATGGGAGAAAAATCTCCCGTTGACTTACTTTACTCTTTTCATCGGGGGTAGAGTACAGGGGTTGATTGGAGAGCGATTTGCAGGCAATTTGGTGGGTCTTTACTAGACCTGCTAAATCGACCGCCGGTGGATCAATCTCAGAGCATCGATCCCTGCTGTAGTGTAGACCTGTCCTTAGACATAGATAGAAAAGTTGAGTAAAAGAATAGAACAGCCAAAGAAATTAGTGCATTTAAAATATTTTAGTTGTTCAACAAAATTGGTAGCCAAATATTATATACAACTTACATAAAACCCAATTTATGTGTGCTAATTATTTTTTAATTAACTTCAAACACTGGGCCCAGTAATCTGCCAGGACACTTAATTACTATGAATTTATATGCTATTTGCCATATAGCTACTGAACAGTTAGGATGGTCTAATTTGTGCCCTGGAAATATTGTCCAACTGCACTTCAGAATTTGAAGTATCAGAGTTTGAGCAAGCTAGAGATAAACTACCAAAGCAACTGTCATATTTTAGTCTTAAAATGAAGACTAAGATTGACAGTGATAATTTATTTCATGGAAGCTTTATGGATGAGAACTACTTAAAATCAGATTGTGAATCCCTTATTTACATTTGTGAGGGACAACTGTAATCAATGGCACTACTTAGGTAAGTGTTCACTGACATGAGTAAGGGCTGCACAAGCTAGAGCTAAACTACAAGGGGCCCTCTGTTCTTTGGCAAGTTGGTAGTAGGTGAGGTGTGCGTACGGGCGGGAAAAGACAACTCAACATTTGCAAGACTCCAGTTTGCCTGTAACAAGGTTGCTGGACAGTTGACATCTATACAAGTGTGTTTTCAAGGATTCCAAGGTGCTCTTTTTGGTAATTGTGTCTACTGTGGTGCTTAGCCAGATGTTATGGATATCTGACTGAAATGGTAGACAGTAGATATGATTAGGAATTTTCCATCAAAATGAGGTTTTGATTGAAAGATGCAGTTTCTGCAAAATTGAAATTTTGTGCTGGAAAGTTTCATTTCTGGTGTCATTTTCAGTTTTAGGTGAGGAAGCTCAAAATGAATATTTTGGGTTTGGCTATGTCTGACCATTTCATTAACTAGAGGAAGAGGTAGAAACTCTACCTGCAATGATTCATGGCTGTGCAACCCACTGTAAACCATCCCCGCTGCAGAGTGTTGTGAGGGCTGTGGCACACCAATCTCCTCTGATATCTGGAAGCATGCTAGTCCAGTTGTTTGAAGATAAGAGTCCCAGTATAATCCCTCCACGCTATCCTGCTACCTGCAGGCAACAGTCCAACCCTGGGACATTTTCTACAGATACTGCTGGTTCCTGACAGCAACAGGATGTGTGTCACCCAGGTTCTCAGGTCCTACTATCCAGCATTCCCTCTGCAGCCAAGTGCCATGCTGCTGTCTTCAGCCTGCTGTTCCAGCTCTTATTCAGCCTTTGGTTCTCTTCTGAGCCTGGTCCCCCTCTGACCTCAGGCTGTACCTCCCTTTCCTGTACTCTGGAGGTTATGAAACCTCAGCTGGCAAGGGGGATTAACAAAGGATAAAATAATGAACCAGAAGGTTCATTACAACAGCAGTTCTGAACCAGAGGTCCGCGGTTCCCAGGGGGTGGGGGACGCAGGCAGGTTTCAGGAGATCCACCAAAATAAACCAGAGAACAGGGCCAGCATTAGACTTACTGGGGCCCAGGGCAGAAAGCTGGATCCTGAGCACTGCTGCCCGGGGCTGAAGCTGAAGCCCGAGCCCCTCCTCCCTGGGCTGAAGCCAAAGCCTGAACAACATAGCTTCATGGGGCCCTCTGTGGCATGGGGCCCTGGGCAATTGCTTTGCTTGCCACCCCCTAAAGCCAGCCCTGGCTTTTAATTTACGGAAAAACGGTTGTTGTGGCATGGGTGGGACGTGAAATTTTTACAGCATGTTGGGGAGGGAGGGAAAAGGTTGAGAACCCCGGTATTACAATACGAACACCTGGTGTACGTCTCCATATTCTGCTGTTCATTCATATATATGGTCCGTTTGATGAAAACCCTGATTATTTGTGCCACTACTGATTGCATGGAGGAACAGCTCACCGTAAGCAGCATCCACTTTATCAAGTAAGGATTTAAACAAGCGGTGCTGGAGGGCTCTTGCTCGAATCGAGTTTGCGGTTCTGACAACAATTTTCATTACATGTGAGAAGTCCATAACTTTACTCACTAGTGCTTGCTGGTGGGTTATACAGTGGTAATTCACAAATGAAGGAAAATCTGGATCACTTCTGCAAAATGCAACACAGCCTACATGTGCGCCAAGCATGGCGGGTGCACTCTCCGGTGTGACCGAAAGAAGTTTCTTGATTGGAATGATTTTCTCAAGCACATACTTTTTGAATTTGTTCTCTCTTTAAGGGGCAAAACAGTCAGAAGGTCCTCTTTAATTGTCACTTCCTTAAAAACCATTCGAACAAAAACAATTACTTGGGCTTGTCAGTCATGTAGACTGATTCACTGAACTGCAGTGAAAAGCATTTGCAGTCATTCAAAATCCTGCTGTAGTTGCTGAAAGACATCTTCGGACAAAGATTCCACCTGTCTTGCTACTGTGGAAGCACCAAGTGATATGCTCTGGATGACCCTCATTATTTCCTCTTTGTTTTTAAAGTCTTTAAATAAGGAGTCCGTTGCCACAGTCATTGCCTCTTTAAATATTCTCCATCCATAAACGATTTCTTGTGTTTTGCCAGCAGATGGCAAACATGAAATGATGCTTCAGTGGAGGCCTTCTCTTTTGCTGCTGGTTTAGTAAAACTTGACTGTTGAGCTTTCAAAACTGCCTTCAGTTCATTACCTTTCTTTGCACGGAGCACGCTATTCAAGGGGAAACTGTCCTTGAATTTGCTATGCATTGTTTTGTGGTGTCTTTCTAATTTCCCTTGTTACTTATCGATATACTTGTGTGACATAGAAGACATACCCACTTATCTTTCACTGTTGCAAATAGAAATTCACTTTCCCATTCCGAATGGAAGTTGTAGGTTTTTGGTTTCTTTTTAGATGGCCCGGGTTTGTCACTCATCGTTAACGCTAAATAGCTAGCTAGGTATGTATTTTTTATTATAAAAAGAGAAAACAGGAGAGCACTAGCTACAACTGTAGTCTACAGGAAACACTTCTGAGTGGTAGACATGCACGCCACACACTATATGCTTTTTTTCTTTTCTTTTTTTTCAATTCTGCACTTGCAATCAATAATAAGTGTCATTTTAAATGAGCAGCAATGAAGCAATGAGTTATGGCGCCTCCTGGTTATTAGGAAAGATGAAGAGAGCAGCACTCCTGTACGTTGTGGGGATAAGATTGGTCATGCTGGAGCCTGTTGTTGGTGACACAGGGCATCATACTAGGTAACTCGGGAGGGTGGAAGGCCACGAGTACCGAGGAAGCCCCCCGCGCTAGGCCCAGACAAACCAAAGCCTCTCCATTCCATGAACTTTCTGTAATCCTGCCAGACTATGAGGAAGCTAGTATAAAAACAGAGACAGAAAGCTGCAAAAACAGTTTGGAGCAGACAGCCTGCTCTCAGAGACAGCCTTCAGACAGCTTCGGCCAGGGTAAGCTTATAGATAAGAAAGGAATGTTTTGCACTAGCTTTCTGCAACACAGGAACGGATACAACCAAATAAGGCAGGGCTTACATAATGCTAATGAGGAAACATCTAATTGGCCGCTTTGGCTGTATTATTGTACAGGGCAATAGGTAATTGGTTGTATATGCTTCTGTAGCTAAGTTGGGAAAAAAGGTATAAATTGTATGATGTAATCTGCAGTCGGGGCTGCAGGATTTGAGACAGCTGTGTCTCCCTGGGCCTGTTTGCAGCTGCAAATAAACTCTCTGCTTCTCCACCCCGTTGTGATTATTGGGTGACGCACACCGGGCAACGAACCCCTACTGTTGCTTGCCTTGGGCACTCTGTGCCGGCAACAGCTTTTGGCGTCCCTGGGTGGGCCACGAGGCTGCTATTTAGCCTTGCCCGGACCCCTCCTGTCGGTCGAGGATTGTGGCGACAACCGACGCCCAGTGCACACCGGTGAGTTCATCGGGGGCCTCCGAGGAGACGCGATTCGATCGACCCCGGAGGGCACAATGGTGCAATGCACTTTTATAGTGGAGAAGCAACTGCGGGCGACGGTGGGGAACCAATCCAGTGGATAAGGTAGGAACAGTCCAGTGGTCTGGACTTTCTCTGTTAAGACCTGGGGACGCCCAGTGTTTTCCTGTAGGTATGGGACAGGGACAGAGTGCCACAGGCAGGGTGCAGTGTATGCCCCTAGAATGCATTCTAGAAAACTGGAAAGAGTTTGGGTCAGATCCAATGATTAAAAGCAAACTAGAAAGGTTCTGTACAGTCCACTGGCCTCCATATCAGCTAGAGGACCAGGAACGGTGGCCACCGGGAGGGTCAATCAATTATAGTACAATCCTCCAATTACTCCTGTTTTGTCAGCGAACGGGTAAATGGAATGAACATCTATATGCGCAATTGTTTATGGCTTTAAGAAATAGAATAGATATTTTACAAAGGTAATTTGACTCCGACAGGATTGGGAGTAATCAGTGTTAGTCCCCAGACCCCTCCTGCAGTTGTAATGGCAGATCCGGTGTCCCCTTTGGTCCTAACACCCCCACCTTATAAAGATAGGACGCCCCGGGCTCCAGAAATTGCCCCCTCGGAGGGACTCTATCCTTTGATTACCGAGACTGTTTTGGCCCGCCCAGGAGCAGACAGACACCAGGCCACTATTATGCAAGTTTACACCCATGTGCCTTTTAATCAAGTAGACTTGGCAGCTTTTAAAGCACAGGCTGGGGAATTCTCAATGAACCCAAGCCGATTTATTTCGGTCTTTGAGGGGTGCTTCACTATCCAGAAGCCAGACTGGGACAACTGTAATATCCTCCTGAGGACCCTATTTTCTGAGGTAGAATGGAATCAGGTTATAGCTAAGGCAAGGGAGGGGGCACAGGCGAAGCTAGAAGGGAACCGCGGGGGACCCAGTATCGCCCAAATGGTCCCCCTGGCAGAACCCTAATGATACCGAGGACATGGCCAGTCTCACCTCCTATAAGGAGTTACTTTTGCTTGGACTCCGACACTCGGCTGTCCGACACAACAATTGGGCCAAACCGTATGAAGTAATACAGGAACCAAAGGAGAGTCTGGTTGCCTTTCTACGGTGTATTCAGGACACGATCCAGCAGAATACCAATGCAGACCTTGATGATCTGCAAACCGAGGCAATCATAAAGAGGGTATTTTTACCAGCCAGGCAGCCCCCGATATTAAGAGAAAATTGCAGAAGAAGGAGGACTTAATGGGCATGACTATGGCACAGATCTTAGAGACTGCAAACCGAGCTTATAGCCTGAGAGAGGGAGAAAAGGAGAAGAGACAATGCAGGATGATGGTAGCAGCCGTGTAAGCTGGCACAAAGGGAAGTGGCCAGGGAGGAAGGGGCCGTGGACGTGGACTTTCGGGCTCGCAGGAGAGACGGCTAGGCCGCAATCAGTGTGCCTTTTGCAGGAAGGAAGGACACTGGAAAAATGAATGCCCAGAGTAGAAATGTGCCCCTGTGATGGCGGCGGAGGACCAGGAATAGCGGTGTCGAGGAGATGGACCACCCTTCCCCCGGAACCCCGAGTAAAGATGTGGGTGGGAAGTTCCCAGACTTAAAGGATGTACCCCTCCCAAATGCAGATCATGAGTGGTACACTGATGGTAGCAGTACTGTGATGGATGGGCAAAGGAGGGCGAGTTATGCTGTCGTGACCCTCCATGATACTGTGGAGGCCGAGAGGTTGCCTGCTGGGACCTCTGCCCAGCTTGCCGAACTAGTAGCCCTGACCCGTGCACTCGAACTGTCAAAAGAAAAGTGGGTCAACATTTTTACTGATTCAAACTATGCTTTTGGAGTGCTGCATGCTCATGCTGGCCTGTAAAAGCAGAGGGGAATGCTGACAGCTCAAGGCTCTCCAGTAAAGTACGGGCCCCAAATTCTCCAGCTTCTAGAAGCAGTGCAACTCCCCTCAAAAGTGGCGGTGGTGCATTGTAGAGCCCATCAAAGGGAAGGTCAGGATGTGGCCAGAGGTGGCCAGAGGCCAGGGCAGATAGGGAAGCTAAGCATGCCGCCCTGAAATCCCTACAGACTGAGAATGCTTATATGCATGCCCTTATCCCATCAGTGGGGGAGCTTCTGACTCCTCAGTACTCTAGTGAAGAAAAAAAAAACTAGCTGACAAACTCGGTCTTCAGGAAAAGAAGGGATGGCTCTATTCTCCGGAAGGGAAGATCCTTCTACCGAAGGGCCTGATCTGGCCAGTGCTGCAGAAACTGCACCAGACCACTCATGCTGGCAGAGAAGCTCTTATCCAGCTAATGGGAAAATACTTTTTGACCTCTGGACTCCAACCCCTGGCTACCCAGGTAACTGTGTAGTCTGCCAAAAGAATAACCCTCAACCAGGACATCCAGTACCACCAGCTACCCTGGAACCCACTCCAAGCCCCGGACTGGTTTGGCAAATAGACTTTACTGAGTTTCTTCGGACCCAAGGGTTCAAATATCTCCTTGTCTTGGTGGATTATTCAGCGGATGGCCCGATTCTCTGCCTCTTGTTCTGCTCCGCATCCGCGCTCTCCCAAGGGGTAGATTAGGACTTAGTCCCTTTGAAATTATGTTTGGAAGGGCATGGCCTATGAATGGAACACCAGTTCTGGCAGGGGAGTAGGAAATGGGGTGTGGCTTTTTGTCTCAGGATATGTGCTCTCTGTCTGCTGTTCTCTTTTCTCCCTGTACCTTCTTTGGAGCTCCAAATAAACTTTTCTGCTTCTCCACCCCGTTGTGTTTATTGGGTGATGCATACCGGGCAACGAACCCCTGCTGTTGCTTGCCTCTGGCACTGGGTGCCGGCAACACTGTCTCTACCCCTGGCTCACCTGCAGAGAAGAAATAAAGTTTCAGTAAGTTTAATAAAGAAATTCAAGGAGAGAACTAAAACCCAACAATCTTCAATGAAAAGGCCCTGGAGCTTTGGTTGTTTCTTTGCATTTGTCTGTCAGGTCCAAGTGCTCAGGTCTGACCAGCACTTCATACAGGCTCCCCGCCTGTGGAGGGAGAAAGAAGTCAGCACTCTCTGCTCCCCCCACTAGCCTTCCCAAGCAAGCACCCAGGCCTAGGAGAACCCTGTTTCAGGGCTTGTGGGAAGCAGGGCTTTGCATTTTCCCCCTCAGCGCTCCCTCGTGTGTAGGAGGGGTGCCCCATGGGCTGGAGGCCCAGGGGAAAATCCTGTGTGGGTGGGCATGCTGTGAGGCTTGGTGGAGGTTGTTTGCTTGCCCACAACCCCTGTCACAGAGAGGTGGTCTGGGCTGTCGCCTAACTCCATCTGCACTCCTAGCCAAGGCAGCACTTTCTCTTCAATGCTCACAGGCACCAACTCCCCTTGGCAGCTAGTTAGCTGATTGTTTTAATCCCCCACCAGGGAGCCCCTTGCTGAACGTGCACGGGCAATTTGTGCCAGGAGCATCCCCTCCCCTCCTGAGCCTGGGGGAGGTCATACTCGGAGAAATACCTTCTTGCAGGCCAGATCCACCACTTTCCGCAGCAGCTGGACCAGCTCTTTCTCATCGGATCACAGCTTAGCCCCCTGAGCATCAGCTGGGGAGCTGTGGGGGATTTCCCTGCCCGTGGCCCGCAGTGACTGGGGAGCAGCAGGGGATTCTATTCCCACCTGCAGGGTGACTGGGGAGCTGTGGGGCAACTGGGGAGCTTTGGGGGTCCCCCGCACTCGCAGGGACTGGGGAGCCTCAGGGGATTCCCTCCTTGCCAGAGGCAACTGATGCTCCCTGCAGCCACCCCGGCAGCATTGCAGCATGTGGTTCAGGTAGAGACCCACATCTTAGTTGTGATGTGAGTTCAGCGGGTGTACCTGGCCTCTGGGCTATCCTGTCCCTGCAGCATGCGAAAAAAACACCTCTTGGCTGAGAGCACAGTAGGGCAGGTGGGATGTACTCCTCTAGCTGGATACGATCCTGAAGGGGGTGGCGGGACAAGATGGGGGACTGAGACCGGGATTGACGGTCAGAGGCTCCAGGATCAATCAGTTGATTGCTATCTACCGGTTGGTGACCACTGACTTAGACAATTAGCATATGCCATTCTGTCTGGACTCAGCACCCTTAGCAGAATGGATGGTGATTAATGCACAGTTGCGTGCAATAAAATTATGAGGTAAGCCACCCATATCTTTGTTGGGCTGATTTAACTTTTTCTCATTGAAGTCAGTGGAATTATTCAAGTAAAGGATGCAGGACAAGGGTCTGAGAGACCTTTATATTTGTTTCAGAGTGGTAGCTGTGTTAGTCTGTATCAGCAAAAAGAAAAGCAGTACTTGTGGCACCTTAGAGACTAACAAATTTATTTGAGCATAAGCTTTTGTGGGCTATCATCAGATGGATGAAGTGGGCTTTAGCCCACGAAAACTTATGCTCAAATAAATTTGTTAGTCTCTAAGGTGCCACAAGTACTCCTCGTCCTTTATATTTGTGCATCACTGTTTTGGATCGAAAGGAGGGGTCCAGACCTGTTAAGTTTCCCCTTTTGCTCAGGAGACTCCTAATTTTAGATGCCTTCTTCTGGGCTCCCAAGTAGCCTCTTGAATCTCCCATATCGTAGAAGCCATGAGTGCTGCCTAGACGGCCACAGTGGAGCCCCTGCCCATCTGTAGTTCTTAACCAGATCTGGGCTGCTCTTCTCCCATTTCACCAACAGATGGCAATAGAGGGATCCCTTCCATCTAAGGCAGGGGTGGCCATCCTAAGCGTGAGAGGGAGACAGAATGTACCAATGTACATTGCCAAAGAGCCACAGTAATACGTCAGCAGCCCCCCATCAGCTCCCTGCCCACCGCTACCAGCACCTCCCACCCGCCGGCAGCCCCGCCGATCAGTGCCTCTCCCACCCTCCCTGCACCTCCTGATCAGCTGTTTTGTGGCATGCAGGAGGCTCTGAGGGGGAAGAGGGAGGTGCAAGGGCACGGCAGGCTCAGGGGAGGGGGCGAGAAGGGGTGGAGTGGGGGCAGGGCCTGTGGAGGGGTTGAGCAGTGAGCACTCCCTGGCACATTGGAAAGTTGGCGCCTGCAGCTCCAGCCCCGGAGTCGGTGCCTGTACAAGGAGCCGCATATTAACTTCTGAAGAGCCGCATGTGGCTCCAGAGCCACAGGTTGGCCACCCCTGGTCTAAGGCTTTAGGCCACAGGGCTTACACACAATAACGATAATTTTGGAAGGGATATTAAACCTCCAGCTTCAGGCTTAAGTCTTTCTCTAACTATTAAAGATCAGGATGAAATCTAATATAGGAGCAGATTTCCCCGCCCCCCTCATCTGCCCATTGGAGGGTTATTACATCTTCCTCTCAAGCATCTGGTGCTGGCCGTTGTCAGAGACAGGATACTGGACTAGATGGATATCGGATCTCATCCAGTCTGGCAATTCCTATGTTCCTATAAATACCAAGGTGGATAACTAGACACATGGACTACTAGTTAAATTGCACAATTTCCACATCGTTACCAACCAAGTAGATTGCATACAACAACTGTGCATCATCCTTTCCCCATTTGAGACAGCCACAAGAGAAACGTATGCTGAGTAAGCTTCCATGAATCAAATACTGTAATACCATTCTACAAGATGAAATAGTCCTTACAAAAGAACATTTTGATCAGTGAAGTGTGCATGAAGATAAGTGGTATCGTGGCAGGCCAGAAGTCTAGCTCATTAAAAAAAAAAAAAAAGGACTAATTGTGGGATGATTCAGTGTTACTAGGGATGATAAAATTGACAGGTAACATGCTTGCAAAAGTGATAGATCCAAATTTAAATTCTCTGCAGCTTTCACACACCGTGGCAGAAGACATACATCATGACAGGGTAGTTAGGAAACCTTGAACACATGGGAGAGACACAAGCAATTGGTATGGCAGAAACATCTGTTCAGTTGGGCACCGGATGGATGGCAGCTGCTGCAATAACTTCTATTTCCTCACTCCACGGGAAGTTCTCAGTGGGAGGAGCAGCAGCAGTTCTGTGATTCAAAATATCAAAGACATCACCTTTTAGAAAAATCTGGCGCAGGCTGTTTGAGTGCAAGTCTAACTAAAACCAGTTATAAACTCTATACCTCAAATACACAGCTACCTCAATGAAGTGTTTACGGATTACTAGATTTGACTGTATGCCTAGTGTAAAACACAAAACATTTTCTTCTGCCCTAGCATGGGTAGCTCTCGGATTGTTGTTCATCAGTGAAGTGTATGTTCTGAATGGACATATAGCATGTAAGAGACCACTGGGTCAGAGATCCAGTTTGTAAACAGAAAAGGCAGAAGATCAGAATCTGCCAAGATTTAGGCGTAACTGTTTTGTTGTCACTCTCTAACAAATTGCATGATGACTAAGATGCTGTGTGTTGGGATGAACTTCTTGTACCCTCTCTTACCTTGGAGCTACCCTGTCTACTTTATCATGGGGCTAATATAACTTTGAGGAAAGTGGAGGAATTGGTTGATCCACTATGATGCTACTACCTCCCTCCACTCTTTTTCCAGGCTCTACAATGCTAACTTAACAGAACTAGGATTTATGATTATTTGACTACTACCTATCAAGACAGCGTGATACTTTTTCTTACAACGAGTTAAAAATCCTAATTGCACACGAACCAACTATTAGGATCCTCTCTAGCAATTACTATAACCCATTACAATGTAGAAAAATATAGACCTCCCACTCAAAAAGTCTGTTAAGACAGCAGGACCATGGTTGGGAACAAGATATTTTACTTTACATCGAATGATGATGGCGTCCATCATAAATTAGTGCATTGTTTCATGGCATATATGCTGCCTCCTTGTTTTCGCACAGGCAGAGGTAACTTACTTTGGTAGATCCAAGGTTGGAGCATGGATGAGGGGAGTGTCCCTACATGGCATACACCCAGCGATGAGTTGCCAAAATCTGAAGAACCGGTTCCTTCAGTCGCTCCGGGTCTTCGGTGGCACTTCGGCAGCACGTCCTTCACTTGCTCCAGGTCTTCGGCGGCACTGAGGGACCCACCGCCGAAGTGCCACCAAAGACCCAGAGCGAGTGAAGGACCCGCCGCCGAAGACCCAGAGCACCGCCGGGTGAGTAAAAAGGGATTTTCAAGGGGAGTCTTCCCAGCCGGGAGCTCAGGCGGGCTGGACAGGACGGTCCTGCGGGCCAGATGTGGCCGGCGGGCTGGAGTTTGCCCAACCCTTTAACAACCGGTTCTAAACCGGCTTCTAAATTTAACAATCGGTTCGCGCGAACCGGTGTGAACCGGCTCCAGCTCACCACTGCATACACCCCCACCTCTTTCCTAAGATCATGGAGGAACCTTCTTTGTAGTTTTGGAGACTGAGCCTTTAAGGGCTGGCCAGCCCAGACATAGTCTGGGTGAGACACTGTAAAACTCTTTTATGCATGCAGCCATTTGGAACTGAATATGGAATGAGAGCTCTTGCAAGTGGCTTAAGCACTGAGTGATCACTGAAAACCACACTCTGCAGATGTTCAGTGCATTGGGAGAGCGCTGGGATGGGATGAAGGTCTTCTTCTCTAGGACACAGGGGGAAACCTCACAAGAGTGCAAAGCGAACTCCAGGAGTTTCCATTCCCCTACCACACTGGCAAGAATAGTACATATATTTCCTGTTGCATTTGCCCCAACTCACAGAGAAGCCTTCTCTAGGATGCAGGAGGAAAAACCCACACTCCCTAGCTATGATTCTCAAATGCAGCCATGGTGGCTACACCTGGCCTCCAGGGACATGATGCACGGCCACTCGCCACCAGAACTTTTGGGATTCCAGAGCCTCTTCCCCAAGCTGCCCACCATGTCCACCAGCTCTGCTCCTTGCAAAAGCAGGCCAAACCCAAGGTGGGCCCAGTGGTGTTTCATTATTAGTATAGAAGGGCTGCTGCCTCTGGCTGTAAGAGGGAATCTGTCTTCTTTCCCCACTCCTTTTGCCTTCATTGACAAGGGGGCACCGACAGGGCCCTAATTGGCAAGATCACTTTGTTTCCTTGCTCAACTTCCATTGGAAGAGGGGAGTGCCACCCAGCAAGGGGCCACCTGGCTGGCTGTAGGCTAATCAGTTTGCAGAGGGAGGAGTCAGGCAGAAGTCACCTGTCTTAGAGAGGCTGTGTGCTGCTGCTGGGGCTGGGGAGCTGGGTCCCAAAAGCAGCTCTAGGGCTGGCAGCGTCAGCCAGGGAGTGCAGGTGCAGGATAGCTCATGAGCTGCAGTGACTGTAGGGGCCCCTGACAGGGAGAGAGCAGAGGCTGCAGGTTTGATTTTAAATTGATAGAGTTCATAATAACCATGTACCTTTTGTGATATTAAGAGTACATATTATTTTTTACACTGAAAAGATATTATTTTATTTACATGAAGCTTCCAAATAACCACAGGACTAGACTGTCACTAGTATAATATTTTAACTGTCAAAACTGCAGCTGCCCATGAATTTGTTGTGGCCACAACAAACATTTGTTTTAGAATCTCTCAAATCTCCCATGAGATTCCAGTCTCCTACCCACTAGCAAGAATGGTTCATTTATTTCTGTTGCATATACCCCAAACTCAAAGACAACGGTTTACTAGCCAAGTCTTATTTATGTCCCTGGATAAAAACAACAGTTTGTAAAGCTATCAGTCATGGTTTTCATTATTTTTTATATATCATGGACTTTGCTTGCTTGAAAATTTTGTTTTTTAAGTTGAATTTCCCTTGACTACAGTAAGGGTTACCGTACTAGGGGAGAAAATAGTTTCACAAAACTGGAATAATTTGTGCAAATTTGCAGGATACTACAAAAAGTAAAAAATAAACCCTCCAAAGCCTCTCACTCCCCAGGGTTCACCTATCCTTCACTTCTTCCTAGTAAA
Organism: Natator depressus; assembly: GCF_965152275.1. Lineage (NCBI taxonomy): Eukaryota > Metazoa > Chordata > Testudines > Cheloniidae > Natator > Natator depressus. The sequence continues at coordinate 125,270,758 of NC_134234.1, forward strand.
GTGTAGGAATTAAAGAAATGAGACAATATGCTTTGTAAATGAGCTTTTGTGACCAAGAAAGAGAGAGAGAGAGAGAGAGAGAGAGAGAGAAAATGTGAGTGTGCTGTGAAGGTTCAGTGAATAGAAAAAGGAGGTACTGTAAATGTTGTGTTTTGTTTTTTAATGTGGCTTGAATTATTTTTGGTCATTATTATTGTTACAGATACTTTGTTATGGTTTTGTTCTTTCACAATGTATGAACACCCCCTCTTTTGCTACCTTTGTTTGTAATCACTCTGTATTTTGCACTTCTAAGGCATATGCTAATTTTTAGGAATAGTTAGATTTTTGGCTCAGACTACCACAATTTTTAAATTCTGTTTTGAATTGACAAGTGTGACTGTACATGGAGAATAGTAAGACTAGTTCATTTAGATGACTTGTCAGTTAAATTGTATCCACTAGAGGGCACCAAATACTGCAAGATTTTATAACATCAGCAATGGTATTAAACACACACACACATTTATTCTTTATGTTCTTCTCCCATAAGCAGCAAGAAGCAACTGATAATATCTAAAGGTGAGATTTAACTCAGTGTAACTATGCCCAAAGAAAATGCTTCCCTGGGTTATTTTTGATCTGCATTTTAGGTTGAAACAATTCAGCTCTATGCCCTTTAAAGCTGAAACTTGGTGGCTTCAATCAGTTTCTTACATTTGCAAGAATGACAGAGGAGGTTGATACATGCAAAAATTACTTGTTCTGTCTGCTTGGATTACTTTCAGGAGGTATTTTACACTGTAGGATGCAGCTGGTGCACATATTTTAGAGAGGGAGATGTCAAATATACACAGGTGTATGGTGGTATGGGGCCAGCTCTCACAAAAGAGCACAGTTGGCATTTAGAGATGGGGCCACAGTGAAACTCTTTTTAGCCACAGAAAGACTGATCAGATGAGCAACAGCTGGAAACCATCTGGCTCTTTATTGAATTAGTGATATAACAGTTACCTTGTGTTTCCAAGCCAACAAAATGGTGGCTCCAAAGAGAACTGTCAGAAGTGATCTGTTATCCATCTTTTCTGATGCCAGCTTTTTTTCTTTTTTAATGGGAAAAAATACAAGAAAAAAAAGAGAGGAAATGAGCTAATATTTTGCAGGAAAAGATCTCTGCACAAGAAGCTCTGTATAATGCTGTAAATTCAAGATCATAATTAATGAACGCAGGGTTAATTAGTCGTTGCAGCTTACATTGAGATGTTGGTAACATCTGTGTATTTTGAATAATGTTTCCCTGCCGTTCATGTTACGTATATATACTCATTTAGTTAAAAAATGTCTAAAATAATTATGTTAACAGCAAGCATTTACTTTTGGCTTTAAATCTGAGATGGGGGCAACATTTGGGCTCCAAACCTGGAGAGAAAAAAGGTGGTATATTTTGCTGTGTTTCTTGATGTGTTTATCTGTGTGAATTTTGAAACATGGTGATTGCTCCGTGAGCTGTAATCAGGAAGCCATCTGAAGTGCATAATAAATGTTATTGGCTCTACAAACCCCACGTACAGTGTTACATATGCTTCAGCAACAACTACTTGAACATCGTCTATGAATTATTTATACATCTACAGACATCTCCCTTTTATAGAGGATTTCTGCGAGTGTGTTTGTTTTCCTGTACTGGGTCCAATGGGCCCATCGGTATTACGAGAAAAGGGTACCATCTACGATAAAGTAGGTACCATGTGCCTCATTGTTGCCTGTGTAGTTCTTCAGTGTATAATGGTTTAAAATGGGTTATTTCCGTACTGTAGTCACCTTTCTTAATACATAGTGGTAGGCAACCTCCAGTCTCGAGAGACCGTGGGTATGCGTCCCTGAGAGGTAAAGAATTTACTCAATTGCTTTTATGGTAGCCAGGGTTGTGGCTGAAGAGACCCACTCGAGAGAGACAATCTCTGCCACATATTGATTTGCCAAGTGTGGTGGTTACAGTCCACTTGTCAAATTCTAAAACTCTCAGCTCCAAGCAGTCACTGAAGCAGGTAGACTGTGACAGGACAGCCAGGACTGGCTCTAGGCACCAGCAAAGCAGCACAATTCCAGGGGTGGCATTCCGGCCATCCATTTTTTTTTTCTTGGGCAGTTGTGTTCTCGGAGCTTGGGGCGGCAAAAAACCTAGAGATGGCCCTGGGGACAGTACTCTATTTTCTGGGGGCTGCCCAGTTTTATGGAAGGCGATGGCTGTCTAGTGAGATACAATGCTCTCTCCCACCATCGGAGACAGCCCCTGGTGCTCAGCTCCACACCAAATCGAGTAAGAGCTTAGAACCAGTGACTGCTGCCTCCTGTGTTGTGTCGAGTCAGGGCTGGAGTACCTCTCCAGAGCACAAGCCTGGGACGATGATATGGAGGCCCTGAGTTGCTTATGCATCAGGACCAGGGGCAGCTCTACCAATTTTGCCGCCCCAAGCAGTCGCCGCCAAATTGCCGCCCCCGCAACGGCGGCGGAGCTGCCGCCGAATTGCTGCCGCGCCCGGAAGAGCAGCGGAGCTGCTGCCCAAAAGCCGCCACGTCGGGAACAGCAGCGGAGCTGCCGCCGAATTGCCGCCGCGGGACACGGACTGCCGCCCCATTCTGAATGCCACCCCAAGCACCTGCTTGGAAAGCTGATGCCTGGAACTGGCCCTGATCAGGACTCCCCTCTTGGTATCACTGGTAAAATCCAGAAGAGAGGAAGAATTAATATATCTGGTACCCGATCTGCTGCAGGAGTTGCCGGAAAGATACTAAAATGTTAGTACTTGACTGCCTTAGGGGCTCCACTCCGGATTTTCTGTCTGAGTTTACTCTCAGAGCTTTACATTCTGCTGAATTCTCCCACAAGGCAATGGGGCTTTTCTGTCAGGGGTTGCTTCCTTAGCCTTACACCCTCATGAGCTACCCACAATGTAGTGGGTTTGACGAGCCACAGGTAGTACCATGTACTTTCATTACAGTGGCAGGCATAGCCTAACCTGACCTTCTTAATATATAAAATGTAGAATTCTACCATCTGACATAAAGGAAAATCTTCTTCCTTAAATATTTCATTAGGATGCATACAGTGCCATAAATATACACAGGGCTTTTCAACCCAGAGTAAGATACAAGTGCTTTTGTGCCTTTCTGTAATCGCTGAAGTAAACACATATTCTAGCTGCAGAAGTGAGAGCTTTTTATTTCTTTGACTTTAGTGAAAGCATGTACAATGCAACTCAAGCTGCGAGAAAAGGAACAGAGCTGTACAAACCCCACATCTGATAACACTTACTTTAGATTGGAACCATTGTTGGCAACAATATAAACTAACACTCTAAAGCTTCCCTCAGCTCTGCTCATCCTGGATGTTGCCTGAAGTGTGATTTAGAGAGGAATACTGCATTAGGAGGGAAGCTAGTTTACAGGGATTTTTGCAGTATCAGATTTGATCAAGACCCAGTACAGTGTACTGTTGAAGACGGAAAAAGTTCCAGCTGACAGGTAATGCAGATATCTGTGGTCAGCAGAGCAGCAATGGATCGTCAGGCTGAGAAACAGAATGCCTCATTTATGCTTCAGATACATTTATATGTGACAAATATTTTCTAAATGTTACAGACAATGGTGCTGTAGAGCCCCATAGTTCAAAAACCTTTGGGAACTGGTGTATTTTACTTTCCTATAAGACTTTCAGTTAGTAGTCGTAGTATTATAGTTGCGCCTGGAGGCCCCAAGTGAAATCAAACCCCTTTGTGTTAGGACCTGCACATGCACATAGTAAGAGACAGTCCTTTTCCTGAAGAGCTTACAGTCTAAACAGACTTGTGTCACAGATCCACAGGACTGGTGCTTTGGAACAGTCTCTGGGAAGAACTTCTTAGGTGTGCCAGGCACCCAGGGGTCTCATTTCCTCCAGGGTAAGCCATGTAGCTTCACTGCCTCTTTAGACTGGACTTACGGGCCTTCAGCATTCCTGCTTCACATTGTGTGCTGTGTTCAGTGAATCTAGCCAAGACAGACTCCTGACAGAGACTTGTACACTCTTCAGTGATTAATGCACCTCATGATGCATTTGCAGTGACACCAAACAGCGTTGTCAGAACAGTTGGGTTTATTAGTCAACTGGAACACATCATAGGAAGTTCTTAGGATAGTATAGAGAAAGGAAGATTGATGCACAGATAATTTCTTCCTAGAGCCCGGATAAGCTGTTGTGAAGCCCAGTGTTCAGGATCTCTGTCTCTATCTGTGATCTCCATAGTCAGGCTCCTTCCAGCAGCCCACTCTTATTCCCCTCACCTCACATCTTCCCACTCCTTTGTTCTCCACCTGGGGAATGTTCCTCTGGTCCTGGTGACTGGATTTGACATTGTCTTCTCAGATGCTCCATTAATATGAAGACCAAGACCCAGACAGCTTGGCAACACCCATACCTATGTCTCTTAGCCCGTCCTGGGAGCAAACTGTCCTTTTCCATCCCCTCTGGGTAACTATGCAGCATATAGGGGAAACTGAGGCACACAGGACTCAAAAAATATTGCAAAAAATTCCTACTTGGTCACAACCAGACAGAAAGAGGGTGAGGGAAAGTATTATTATTCCCATTTATAGATGGGAAAATGAGGCAGAGAGAGATTAATTGACCTACTCAGCGTGCGATGAGTCATCCCTAAGTCTGAGTTTGTGAGTCATCAGAGGCAATTACCTATAACCCCTATTATGGGCCCATGCTAATCAACTAGGGCTCAGCCAATCCACAAGCAACGGGTTAACCAGATGACCTCCCAAGGCAGGTATATAGGCTCCTCAGGGAAGCAGTGACTCTAGTCTACTCTACATCCCTATGTTGAAGTCCCAGCTCCCTGGTAGTTCTGACAGACTCCTGCTCCTGCCCCAGCCATGCCCCCAGCTATCCTACAAAGGAAGCCTGTGGTGGAGCTGAGAACTGGATTCACACAGCTGAGTCCTAGTCTGGTCCAAAATCATCTTTGAAGTCAACATTTGATGAGAACTGCTTGATGATGATTGGCTAGATGTTTGAGGCTTTTTGTGTCCCCTCCCCATATGCCTCTGAAGTGCTGATTTTCTTTTTATTTGATTTCATGTTCTCTCATAAATCTTGGTACTGTCCATACACTTTCCTACAATTTCCTGGAGCAGTATTTTTGGTAATGCTAGCCGTAGCAAGAATGGTCTTCCAGTCATGAATTTGCAAAAGCGTATGTTTAATTCGTTTGATTGAGGCAAGAATTTGATACCACCTCAACTTTCACCTGCCATAGCTGGTATTTCTATTTAATAAAGAAATTTTCCAGGGGAACATTTTCCCATCTGAAAATGCTGATTTGTCAAAAGTGAACCATTAGCGTAAATATATCCATTTTGACGAAATAATATCGTGAAAGAAAAATTGAAACTACGTGGGCTTTATTAAGCTTGAAACATTTATTTTGGACCTTTTCAGAATGAAATGTTTCAATTTTCCATTTTGAAGTGACTGTTACAATGTTAAATTTTACATTATGTAATATACCTGTGACAAAGTTCCTGCTCTACCTTGGAGGGTCTTGCACTTATTGGCAGATTTGCTCGCCTTGGAGCTTCACGGCAGCCCTCAGCTTGGCCGTTTTTCTGAACCCACAGACCAGGTCAACTCTTCCTGTGTCTGACCAGGAGTTGGGAGGATTTGGGGGGAACCCGGGCCCGCCCTCTACTCCGGGTTCCAGCCCAGGGCCCTGTGGAATGCAGCTGTCTAGAGTGCCGCCTGGAACAGCTGTGCGACAGCTACAACTCTCTGGGCTACTTCCCCATGGCCTCCTCCCAACATCTTCTTTATCCTCACCATAGGACCTTCCTCCTGGTGTCTGATAATGCTTGTACACCTCAGTCCTCCAACAGTCCACGTTCTCACTCTCAGCTCCTAGTGCCTCTTGCTCCCAGCTCCTCACATGCACACCACAAACTGAAGTGAGCTCCTTTTTAAAACCCAGGTGCCCTGATTAGCCTGCCTTAATTGATTCTAGCAGCTTCTTGATTGGCTGCAGGTGTTCTAATCAGCCTGTCTTAATTGTCTCCAGAAGGTTCCTGATTGTTCTGGAACCTTCCCTGTTAGGAGACGGAATCGTTTCTTTGCTCGCTCCTGAGCTATCTGCTTTCCTTTCTTTCCTGCAGCCCCCTGGCCCAGATTTTTCACACTTTTCCTTTTGCTTAGTTTCCCCCCCCGCGTTTGGGCCGGACGCTTTGTTTTTTTGGTTTCGTTTTCTCCCGCTTTTCTGAGCTGCGTCAGTGTGCTGGCCGGTTGCCAGCACCCCCCCCCAGACGCCTGCTTTTGGACTTTGCTCTTTGCTTAATTGAAACCCCCAGAGGAGGGGGGGAGGACTGCCGACCCGCTGTCCAGAGAGGGGAGTGGACGCCCCCAGACCCAGCCGTTTTGTTTTTTGCCTGGACTTTTTTCTTATCACTACAACATTCCTAGCTGCCGAGAGCCTTGGGACAGAGCCAACAGCTGCAACAGATGCCAGAGGCCGGAGAACTCGCCCGAGCAGCCGTGAATCATCGTGGAGAGAAGCCGTAAGACTGAGGGATTTCCTTTGAATTATACCCTCGGGGGGGGGAGTTGACTGCGTTCCAGCTGCGTCTGTGGCGGCACAGGGGTGTAGCAGGGAGCTACCCCCAGATCCACCGGTGCCCCCAACCCCCCCACCACTACTACGACTATCACGGCCCCCGCTGCCTCGTCCCTGCTGGCGATCTGCCATCTGCCTTCGGATCCAGCTGTTTGCTTTGGACTTTGCCTTTCGGACCGGACATAACAACCAACCAAACGAGACTCTTCGGACGATTGTGGTGGGTCGTCCTCCCTCCAACCCCCACCCCCCGGATTGTTTATCCCATAGTTTACCCCTACTACCGGACCCCGATTTTTCCCCCCCCCCCTTCTTCCGGTGTCTCCCTGTCTCTCCCTGCTTACAATGGCAGAGATGGAGAGACGCAAGGCCCCTCCAATGAAATTGGTTGTCCCTTCCCCATCTACCCCCCTGCCCACCCCTCAAGATTTTCCCACCGCCTCCATTGTTAGAACCCCTGCCCCCGCCCCCGCTGGGGCCTCGGCAGTGGGAGGCACCGGGGCAATTACTACTGCTGCTTTGGTTTTTGCCCCATTAGATTCTAGGAACCCCCCCCCAGTTCGACGGAAGGGTCGGGGCGGGCCGAAAGGAAAGGGCCCCGCTAAAGCCGCTGGGCCCTCCATGGCAGAGGCCGCCCCCACCACTGTGGCCTCATCATCGATCGTGGCACCCCTCCCAGCTGTTCCCTCCACCAGCTCTGCAACCGTCCCTCCCCCGGCCCCCAGGACGTATGCCCGGGCGGCGGCAGGCTCCCCCTCGCCTGCCGCCTCCTCATCTCGCCCACCCACTACCTCCGCTACCATCACTAGCGCCCGGGGCCCTCTTCCCGCCCTGACCAGGAAGCACGGTGTCCGTTGCCTCCTGGTGCCCGCCTCGCCCCACGTGGAAGCATACGTGCAGGCGTTGGCGAAGGTGGTAGGACCCATGGCCATTGTGGCGGCCTCCAAGATGTATGGGAAGGTCGTTTTCTTCCTGGCTTCGGAGACTGCCGCCCAGGAGGCGGTGGAGAAGGGCCTAGTGGTAGGAGGGGTGTTTATCCCCCTAGAACCGCTAGAAGATCTGGGCGTTCGCCTCGTCCTCACCTCCGTTCCTCCCTTTTTACCTAATGTTGCCCTGTTACCCGCTCTTTCTGCCCTGGGGAAACTTGTTTCTGCTATTAGCCCTCTCCCGTTAGGCTGCAAGGACCCCGCCCTCCGTCACGTCCTCTCGTTCCGCCGGCAAGTGCAGATTTCACTGCCGGCGGGGGTGCGTGACGGAGAGGCGCTTGAGGGGTCCTTCCTAGTTCCCTACCAGGGAGCCCGCTATAGGGTCTTTTATTCCACCGGGGAGGCCCGGTGCTACCTCTGCCGCTCGGCGGGGCATGTCCGTAGGGACTGCCCTTTGGCCCGGGGGAGAGAGGCACCTGAGACCCCCGAGACCCGGCAGGATATCGGCCCTGTCGTTGCCGACACCCCTGGCCACCCGGCACCTGAAACCACCCCTCCTCCCACCCGATCCAACGCTGCCCCCGTCCGGGCCCAAGAGGTATCTTTCCAACAACGCCCGGGCGACCACGGGAGTCCCGCTCTTGCTGTAACCACCTCGGCAGAGCCTCCGGAGGAGAGTGTGGCACAGCTATTACCAGGTGCAGGAGAGGGCTCGCCCCAAGGAGAACCCCCCGCCCCTCCTGCTGCCTCACCGCTATCCCCCCGAACCCCTGAACCTTTGCCTCCGCGCCCCGCTCCGCCCCCTGCTACTCAACCCCCAGATGATGCTATGGAGGGCTGGACTGTAGTCCAGGGGAAGCGAGGCAAGCGGAGGGCTCGAGCCCCGCTGCATCCATCTGACGCGGAAGCCCCCCGGAAGACCAGGAAGGGAGGTACTGACCTTGAGCCTCCCGCCTCGGCCACGAGTGAGATCCATTCGCTGGTGTTGGGAGGTGAAGATAGACTGGCATTGGAGGGAGGAATCCCCCCTCCGCGAGGGACCCTCCCCTCCGAAGCCCCGGAGGAAGCCCCTTCTAACCGGATACCACCTGAACTCCCTACGAACCCCGACGTGACCGTTGAGGCGGGCCCTAGCGGAGAGGCCCCCAGGGTAGTAGGAGTCGGCCTCTCCTCTGTGTATGCAGAGATTGAGGCCCTAGATTTGACCCCGGTCACCCAGGGAGGGGATGATTTACTGCCGGCCAGCCTCGTTTTAGGCAATCTCACCCCAGGCCCCCTTTCCCCATGTTCTCTCCCCCTGACTGCCTTTCCGGGTGAGCACCCCACGGAAAGTGGTTTACCACCTGATGCCATGGCTGCCACGACCACCCCGAAGCCAGCATCTAGCATTGCTCGGAGCCCCCTCCCTTGCCCCTTAACCCCCGACCCTGCTCAGGAGGCATCTTCTTTTTGCTGCTCGCCTCCTGAAGCCCAGGGCCTTACCTCTGCCCCTGTCCCCACCCCTGTCCCGGTTCAATTTCCCTCCTCCTGCAAGGCTACTGCCGCCCCTGGGGTTATTTCTTTTCCGCCTTTTGCAGACCCCCCCCAGGGAGCAGTCTTTACGTTTTCTAGTTGCGACTCATTAGGAGTTGCGCTTTTCCCCCTGCCATCCCCTTCCACTCCAAGGCACGAGATGGATTTAATAACCCCAGCCTGTCAGACGCCCCGTCGGCGGTCCGCACCCTGCCTACCCGCCTTAGCGGACCTCGAGGCTGTATTAAGAACCCCATTGGGGAGTACCCCGGAAACCGTAACCCCATCCCCCCATGAGCTGCGGCATGCACTACGGCAGTTCTTAGAGCACACCCGTGGTGCCCGCAATAGGGCACAGCTGGCTCTCCAGCGATGGGGGGACTTCGATCAACTTGTTCAGGCCGCAAGGGCCCTTATGAAGGAGGGCAGAGGGCAAGGGAGGCGCGGTGCTGCGGCCTACGAGCGGGCCCGCGGCTTCCGGAAGGAGCTACTTACTTATGGGATGGGACACGGGTTGCTACGCGACCCGCCGGGGGCCATGAGCACCCCCACCAATGAGAACTCCCCACCCCCCCGGCCCTCCGCATGACACCTCTCATTATTGTAACCCTGAATACCAGGGGCTGTAGGATGGCTCTCCGCAGGTCCCAGGTGCTCTCCTACCTTCGGGAGGGGGGGTACTCTGTGGTTTTCCTGCAGGAGACCCACACGGACCCAACCGCCGAGGATAGGTGGCGGCTGGAGTGGGGGGACGGGGTATACTTCAGCCATTGCACGACCTGGCAAGCTGGAGTGGCGACCCTGTTCTCCCCCGCCCTGCGGCCCGAGGTGCTAGGGGTCACTGAGGTCGTACCGGGCCACTTGTTGCACCTCCGAGTTCGTCTGGAGGGGCTCGTGGTCAATCTTGTTAATATCTATGCCCCGCAAGTGAGTTCACAGCGGCCACAATTCTACCAGCAGGTGTCCGATTTTCTCGGCACCCTAGACTCGCACGAGTGCCTGATCCTGGGAGGGGACTTTAACACTACCCTCGAGGAGCGGGACCGCTCGGGGGCCGAGCCGAGCCCGGCCGCCGCGACCATTCTCCGAGACATAGTCGATTATCACTCCCTAGTGGACGTCTGGCGTGACCATCACCCAGATGACACTTCCACGTTTACCTTTGTCCGGGTGGAGGCCCATCGGTCACACCGCTCTCGGTTAGACCGTATTTACCTATCCCGTTTCCATCTTTCACAGGCCCACTCCTCCACCGTGCGGCCGGCCCCTTTTTCCGACCATCATTTAGTTACCGTCACGGTCTCCCTCCGTGCGGAGGGACCGGGGCCGGCCTACTGGCACTTTAATAACAGCCTGCTGGAGGACGAGAGCTTTGTGATGTCCTTCCGGGAGTTTTGGCTGGCCTGGCGGGAGCAATGGCGTGCCTTTCCCTCGGTGCGGCGCTGGTGGGATCTAGGGAAGGTGCGCGCCAAGCTCTTCTGCCGCAACTACACTCGGGGCGCCAGCCGACGGAGAAATGCAACGATAGAGCAGTTGGAACGGGAGGTCTTAGAGCTGGAGAGGCGCCTGGCCGCCAGCCCCGGGGACCCGTCCCTCTGCGGAGCGTGCCGGGAGAAGCGGGAGGAACTTCGAGCCCTCGAGGACCACCGGGCCCGAGGTGCCTTTGTCCGGTCCCGCATCCGCCTCCTTCGGGAGATGGATCGCGGCTCCCGCTTCTTCTATGCCCTGGAGAAAACGAGGGGGGCCAAAAAACACGTCACCTGCCTTCTAGCGGAAGACGGCACCCCCCTCACGGATCCGGAGGAGATGTGTGGGAGGGCCCGTGACTTCTACGCAAGCCTTTTCTCCCCGGATCCGACCGACCCTGGCGCTCGCGGGGTGCTCTGGGAGGAACTCCCCGCGGTCAGCGTGGGCGACCGAGACCGGCTAGAGCTGCCTCTCACCCTGGCCGAGTTCTCGGAAGCCCTCCGCCGCATGCCCACCAATAAATCTCCGGGCATGGACGGGCTGACCGTGGAGTTTTACCGCGCGTTCTGGGACATCCTCGGCCCAGACCTAGTCACTGTCTGGGCTGAGTCTTTGCAGGGCGGGGTCCTCCCTCTGTCGTGCAGGCGAGCGGTGCTTGCCTTGCTGCCGAAGAAGGGGGACCTCCGCGACTTACGAAACTGGCGTCCCCTCTCACTCCTTAGCACGGATTACAAAATCGTAGCGAAAGCAATTTCGCTGCGGCTAGGGTCCGTGATGGCGGACGTGATCCACCCAGACCAGACCTATACTGTCCCGGGTCGCAGCATTTTTGACAACCTCTTTCTAGTCCGAGACCTTTTGGAACTCGGGCGGAGAGACGGTCTGTCGTTCGCCCTCCTGTCTCTCGATCAGGAGAAGGCGTTCGATAGAGTGGATCATGGGTACCTCCTGAGCACCCTGCGGGCGTTTGGATTCGGACCTCAGTTTGTGAGTTTTCTCCGGGTGCTGTACGCCTCCGCGGAGTGTTTGGTTAGGCTCAACTGGACCCTGACCGAACCGGTCAGCTTCGGGCGAGGGGTGCGGCAGGGGTGCCCCCTCTCAGGCCAGCTGTACGCTCTGGCGATCGAGCCTTTCCTCTGTCTCCTCCGCAGGAGGTTGACGGGGTTGGTGCTGCGGGAGCCGGAGCTGCGGCTGGTCCTGTCGGCGTACGCCGATGACGTCCTCCTCGTGGTCCAGGACCCGGGCGACTTGGCGCGAGTGGAGGCATGCCAAGCCATTTATTCAGCAGCCTCCTCCGCCCGAGTCAACTGGGTCAAGAGCTCTGGCTTGGCGGTGGGGGGCTGGCGGCAGGTAAGCTCCCTCCCACCCGCGCTTCAGACCATCCGGTGGAGCGCCGGCCCTCTGCTCTATCTCGGCGTTTACCTTTCTGCCACGCACCCTTCTCCGCCGGAGAACTGGCAAAATTTGGAAGGCGGCGTGATTGAGCGGATCAGGAAATGGATGAGGCTACTCCGATGTCTCTCCCTTCGGGGGAGAGCACTGGTGCTCAACCAACTAGTCCTGTCCACGCTCTGGTACCGGCTCAACACCCTAGCCCCGGCCCCGGGTTTCCTGTCCCACCTCCGGAGATTGATTCTGGAGTTCTTTTGGTCAGGATTGCACTGGGCCCCTGTTGGAGTTCTTCATTTGCCCCTGAAGGAAGGAGGGCAGGGCCTGAAGTGTCTGTACACTCAGGTCCGCGTTTTCCGCCTCCAGGCCCTGCAGAGGCTCCTTTATGGTGCAGGTAGTTCGACGTGGAGCATATTGGCGCACGCCTTCCTACGCCGCTTCCATGGGCTCCGATATGACCGGCAGCTCTTTTATCTTTGTTCGAGAGGTTTTCCGCGAGACCTCTCCGGGCTGCCGGATTTCTACCAGGACCTCCTCCGGACCTGGAAACTGTTTTCAACCACCAGGTCTGTGGCGGCCATCGTGGGGGCAGATCTCCTCACGGAGCCCCTGCTACACAACCCCCAACTTCGTGTGCAGGCGGCGGAGTCCCGCACGGTGCGCCAGAGGTTGGTCCTGGCGGGAGTTACGAGGGTCGGGGACCTCCTGGACTACGACCGGGGAGACTGGCTGGATCCCCTGACGCTCGCTCGACGCATGGGGCTCTCCAGCCTTCGCACCCCCCGGCGCGTGCTTCAGGAGGTGGAGGCCGCTTTGACCCCCGCTGCTCGGGCTTATGTCAGCCGAGCCTTGCGCGAGGGTGCACCCCGCCCATCCCTTACCCCAGGCCCACCGGACCTTTCCATCGGGCCCCTACCCTGCCGATCCCAACACACCCCTCATCCTTTCACTGCAAGCCGGCTGCATGAATTGCAACCGGTCGGTTTTCAAGTTGCATCGCGGCAATATCTATATACACTCACGCTCCATACCCTTCACGCCCGCACCCTGGTGTCCCGCCCCGACACAAAGTGGCGAGATCTCCTGCCACCCTTGGAGGGGGAGCAACCTCGGTGGGCCAGCCTGTACTCCACCTTGGTCCCGAGGCCCGTCGGGGACATCAGCTGGCGGCTCCTTCACGGGGCCGTGAGCACGGGCGTGTTTTTGACACGTTTTACCTCCGTTCCGGAGACTTGCCCCTTCTGTAATGTGAGGGAAACCCTGGCGCACGTCTATTTAGAGTGTGCCAGATTGCAGCCTCTTTTTCGGCTCCTCACAAACATTCTTTTGCGCTTTTGGCTTCATTTTTCCCCTCACCTCTTTATCTATACACTCCCCATCCGTGGCCCCACCAAGTCGCGGGATCTCCTGGTTAGCCTCCTCCTAGCCTTGGCTAAGACAGCCATTTATAAGACCAGAGAGCGGAGGTTGGCTCATGAGGCGTCCTGCGATTGTAGGGCCGTTTTCCGATCCTCAGTACATTCACGCATCCGGGCGGAGTTCCTCTGGGCGGCGTCCACCGACTCCCTTGACACCTTCGAGGAGCGGTGGGCGCTGTCCGGGGTTCTCTGCTCGGTGACCCCGTCCGGTTCCCTCCGTCTGACCCTCTGATTGAGGGACAGAGCGAGAGACGCCAGCCACAGCCGTTAGCTGCTGTGAATACCATCATTATTGTTATTTAGGAGGGGTCTTATAATACATGGATGTGCCCCCCTCCCTCCCAGCCACCCACCCCGCAGCCGTGCCCATCTTGTCGGGCACTCTCAGGAGAGGGAGGGTCGGTGACCCTGGGCGCGGCACTAGGTAACTCGAGGGGGTGGAAGACCACGAGTGTCGAGGAAGCCCCCCCGCTCTAGGCCACCAGGTAACTCAGGAGGGTGGAAGACCATGAGTGTCGAGGAAGCCCCCCCGCTCTGGGCCTGGGCTAGCCTGAACACCTCTCCCTCCTGAAAGCTGTTGTGTTATACCTTCTGATTGCGTTGTTTTGTTGCTAAGTTTTTCTTTATCTTTTTGTAATTTCTGTAACTGTTACAAATAAATTTCTTTTCTGTTTCAAAAAAAAAAAACCTTCCCTGTTACCTTACCCAGGGAAAAGGGACCTACTGAGCCTGGGGCTAATATATCTGCCGTCTATTACTCTCCTATAGCCATCTGGCCCGACCCTGTCACTCACCGTAAAAGTCAAAATCCCAGCAAAATATTTTGATTGACCCCAAACAAATTTTATGGGATTTTTTGTTTTTGCATTCATTTAATTTTGGAACAGAAAAAGGTTATGAATTCACTGCATTCCCTGTGAAATGAAAAATCTGGTTTCAACCACACTCTAATATTGATCTTTCTCTTCAGTGCTAATTCTTTAGTATATCTAGTAGAATGAGCATGGGGCTAACCCTCATCAATTCTGAGTCTCTACTGTCTTGCTGTGTGGCTTGCACAAGTCTCTCAAATTTTTTTTTGCCTCAGTTTTCCAAGTCTAGTGTTGAGCTCCCTTTTCCATTCTAGTCAGAAGCAGGCAAGAGTAGACGTATCATTAGTAACCCAGAAATAGTTCTTTTTACTTGCCTCATGGGTCTAAGCTTAGTCCTATGGGGAGCATAGAAGAGGATGTGATGACTCTCTCTGAAGAACCCCTGTTCGGGAAAAGAGGGGAAGCAGTGGCCATTCTCGGGGGTATCACTGTCCCTCTACATTATGCAACGAGGCTCCCCATACTAGTGCAAATTAATGAGACTTTCCTGTCAATGTTTACAAAGCCCTTTGAAGATGAGAAGTGATCAGTACAGATGTGAGGTGCTAAGAGAACTAGCTTCCTGTGTAATTAAAATGTGTGATGTGAAGCTATATTTGCAAAGTGCAGTTAAGCAGGTGAGACTTTTGGACCTAAAAAAAGGCACTGAACATTATATTTGTCCCTTGTTTGAAACTTTGTTTTCCTGACTGTCTCACGACTGATACAGAAATATCACTTGTTAAATTCTCATAGACTCATAGACTTTAAGGTCAGAAGGGACCATTATGATCATCTAGTCTGACCTCCTGCAAAACGCAAGCCACAGAATCTCACCCACCGACTCCTGTAACAAACCCCTGACCTATGTCTGAGCTATTGAAGTCCTCAAATCACGGTTTAAAGATTTCAAGGCGCAGAGAATCCTCCAGCAAGTGACCCACGCCCCATGCTGCAGAGGAAGGCAAAAAATCCCCAGGGCTTCTGCCAATCTGCCCTGGAGGAAAATTCCTTCCCAACCCCAAATATGGCGATCAGCTAAACTCTGACCACGTGGGCAAGACTCACCAGCCAGACACCCAGGAAGAATTCTCTGTAGTAACTCAGATCCCACCCCATCTAACATCCCATCACAGGCCATTGGGCATATTTACCACTAATAGTCAAAGATCAATTAATTGCCAAAATTAGGCTATCCCATCATACCATCCCCTCAATAAACTTATCAAGCTTAGTCTTGAAGCCAGATATGCCTTTTGCCTCCACTGCTCCCCTTGGAAGGCTATTCCAGAACTTCACTCCTCTGATGGTTAGAAACCTTGTCCTATTTCAAGTCTAAACTTCCTGTTGGCCAGTTTATATCCATTTGTTCTTGTGTCCACATTGGTACTGAGCTTAAATAATTCCTCTCCCTCCCTGGTATTTATCCCTCTGATATATTTATAGAGAGCAATCATATCTCCCCTCAGCCTTCTTTTGGTTAGGCTAAACAAGCCAAGCTCTTTGAGTCTCCTTTCATAAGACAGGTTTTCCATTCCTCGGATCATCCTAGTAGCCCTTCTCTGTACCTCTTCCAGTTTGAATTTATCCTTCTTAAACATGGGAGAGCAGAACTGCACACAATATTGCAGATGAGGTCTCACCAGTGCCTTGTATAACGGTACTAACACCTCCTTATCTCTACTAGAAATACCTCGCCTGATGCATCCCAAGACTGCATTAGCTTTTTTCACGGCCACATCACATTGGCAGCTCATAGTCATCCTGTGATCAACCAATATTCCAAGGCCCTTCTCCTCCTCTGTTACTTCCAAGTGATGCATCCCCAGTTTATAACAAAAATTCTTGTTATTAATCCCTAAATGCATGACCTTGCACTTTTCACTATTAAATTCCATCCTATTACTATTACTCCAGTTTACAAGGTCATCCAGATCTTCCTGTATGATATCCCGGTCCCTCTATGTATTAGCAATACCTCCCAGCTTCGTGTCATCCGCAAATTTTATTAGCACATTCCCACTTTTTGTGCCAAGGTCAGTAATAAAAAGATTAAATAAGATTGGTCCCAAAATCGATCTCTGAGGAACTCCACTAGTAACCTCCTTCCAGCCTGACAGTTCACCTTTCAGTATGACCCGTTGTAGTCTCCCCTTTAACCAGTTCCTTATCCACCTTTCAATTTTCATATTGATCCTCATCTTTTCCAATTTAGCTAATAATTCCCCATGTGGAACCGTATCAAATGCCTTACTGAAATCTAGGTAAATTAGATCCACTGCGTTTCCTTTGTCTAAAAAATCTGTTACCTTCTCAAAGAAGGAGATGAGGTTGGTTTGGCACGATCTACCTTTTGTAAAATCATGTTGTATTTTGTCCCAATTACCATTGACCTCAATGTCCTTAACGACTTTTTCCTGCAAAATTTCTGTGTGGAACAAAATGAATGATACATTTGTAGGGTATTTTTCTATTCAGCACTAAAATACATCTACAGACCCTCCCCCCCACAGGTTTACATTAAGTTTTCAGTGAATATAGCTTGAGCCTATGATACATATTCCTCCCACAGAGCCTGGAGGCCACAGAAGCCAAGAAAATGTGCTGTGTAACCCATACAGCTAGCCTGCTATATAATATATCCTGTTTTGTTCTATTGGCTTGATTGATTATATTATTTTGGCTTATATTTTTATATTGAATAATTTTAGTCATGATAAATTGGCTGTAACACAAGGAACCTACAGGCCTGTATCCTGTAGGATTAGCTAAAGCAAGTTATCATGAGTACTTGTAACCTTTGGCACAGATAAATGGCCTACTGGTGACCCTTTTAGACTTTGGGGAACTGAATGTGTTTGCCAAAATTCTAGAACATACTGGTAACCACAAAGTACACCACAAAGTAACAGTTCAGACCAAAGGCAATGGTTCTGAGAATAAGCTAATTGGCATTAATATGTATGAATATGTTAGCCAATAGCATAAGTGCACCCAAGATTTATGTGGGTGAGGAAATGAAATTTGGGCACTGACATAAATGTGGGTGAGGAAGTTTGGGGACTGACATGAATAATCGTGATAGTGCCAAGACCCTATAAGAGGGCAAACCACCTGTAGAGTTGGTTTGTTTAGCTTTCAGTTCTTTAGTTCCTTCTGTTCTTTTCATTTAGCTGCTAGCTTAACTTTTAAATATAATTTAGCTACTCAACATCTAATCCTTATCTCCACCATCCTGGTATTGAGGAACCTGGACGATTGGACTCATTTTGGCATGCCAGAGATGAGATTGGTCCTTTCTCTCTTACCAACAGGTCCCCAAGGAAGGGTATGAGTATGCTCGTCTAAGTAGCTTTTGTAAGGAATGTTATCATGGGTACCCATAACTATTATTTTTTCCTGATTCTGAGGTTTGAAGCTTTGAGAGCTTTTTCCTTTATTTTAATAAAAATCTCTAAAGCCTGGCTCTGTCGTCAGCGGGAGTGTTCTTGCCATGCATCCCAAGGGTCCTTACAAGGTATTGAACTCTGTACATTCTCTAATTCTGTAGACTGATTTTGGGATATGAACCTGAGTATCTTCTGGTCAGATCACTGGAGATCCACAATAAACCTCTGAAAATCAGGTTAACAGCTGCCCATACCTGCTCTTTGGCACAGCAAAGCACCTAGCCCCCATCACAACAGTGTGGTATTGCTGTGTATCATGACTGCCCCACTCAAGTGTACATAGGCCTCTTTCCTTTAACAGAGCTCCATTGTGGTTGTGTGTTGAAGGGTTTGTCTACCCAGTGGAGTAACGTGCTCTACAGGGGTGTGATTTCTAAAGTGCATTTATTGCCCCGTGTAGAGCCTGCTGGTGCGTTTTAATGTGGTAGTACTGTTTCAAGCAGCATGTTAAAGTGTATGAGTGAACCTTTAGTGCACACCAGTGTGGACCATGAGTGCACTTCAGAAATCACATCCCTATAGGATGCATTACCCAACCATGTAGACAAGCCTCAAGTGTTTTCTCATCTGCATTCCTGTTCTTCTCTTTCTGATGTTTCAAAGTGCTGGAGGACATGGGAATGACTAGTCTAAGATTTGGTAAATCTTAGTACAGTAAAATGAGTCTACTGAATGCTGTGCACCTATTCCTTTACATCAGGAACTTTTCAGTTTAAATCAATCATCATTGAATGCACATTTTCCTCTGGATTCTGGACACACACACACACACACAGCCCTCTTAGAAATCCTAGGTTTTCACTGAGCATGCTCAGAGTCTGCAGCATTAATCTCAGGATGGAGTGACTTTTGCTTAGTCAGAATAGAGATCAGAAAAACAAAGTGGAGACTGGAGAATTTCTGTAGTAATAAAAGGAGCGATAGCTTCTGAAAAATTATACACAAGACCCATGCTATCACAGGACTTATGCTCAAACACCATATTTAGACAGGTTTAGAGAGTTTCATTTAATTCTGCTGTTGGTTTGATGTCCAGCCAGAAGTTTTATATGCTCAATATTATCATTCTTTGCATTAATACTGAATCAAATGAATATAGATTACTGCAAATCCCCTTCTATCACAAAGTTCACAAATGTTAATCTATATCAGTTAAAAACATCGCCACCACAAATACACACAGAAAGAGAGAGAGAGAGAGAGAGAGAGGAGGCCCCTTCTGACACCAGTGGTGCCTCCCTGACAACTAGTACCAGAATTCTAGAGTCTTCTAAGTCAGTGTCCCATTAGAGGAGAAATCAGTGAAGCATGGTCTTGGTATATACTCAGTGTAACTTGCTTTATTTATACAAAGACACCAGTCCTGGAACTGAGGTGGTCATAAACAGTATGCAGGCAACCCCCTCATACAGATATCTCAGCCCACACAGTAATGCCTGGTTCCCAGGAAGCTGCTTTTTCTCTCACTAGAGTCAATATCTGGGACAAAGGCACACCTCAAACTCTACCACTCACCACAGATTCTCTCAAAAGAGAGCTGTGTAACAAATACAATGTCAGTAAAGCATTGCTTCCCAGACTAAAAGCTGTTTATATTGTTCATAACTGCCATAGTACTTCTTAGGCATCTGGGTGAACACCTCTAGTGCCTTCCCTGTCACTAAGGGGGACAGATACCTGACCCAGTCATCATCAGCCACACAACTTAACTCACGAGACCTCTCAAAAGCATTTAAAAACACATCTATGTCATCGCCATTTCTCTAGTGAGGCAACAATTTATCTATGCCATCTGAGGGACCAAGTAACCAGGGCCTGTCCCACCTACTGAATAATGGTTTTCTTGCCCAGTCTTTCCATTTCAAAAATCATGTTTCTCTCATTCGTCCATTCTCTTCTCCAGCTGTCATTCCTTTTCCTGTCTCTGTCACTCTAGCTCTGTTTGCTCATTCTGATGCTTGGAGCAACCAGCTCCAACTGGGCTCTTTTAAATTTTAATTGCTCTTTCTTGAACTTCAGCCTCTCTCACCACAGCCTCTGTTGTTCTGTGTCACTTAGCCTCACTGTGTCTGCTCGACTGTCTGGGGAACAGTCTGTGTCACTGTCTCCTTGGTTACCTGCGGGCCCTGATAGAGGAAAAAGGAGCTCTCCATCCACGTTTGGAGTGAATACTCCATCCTGCTTCAGATCATATGAGCACAGTATGGCCACCAACTCTTATTTCTTCTAATCATCAGCAACCAGACTTGCCACACACACACAAGCCCAGAAGCTGCAATTTCCTGAGCTGTTCATAATTAATGCTTGCTAACTTATACCTGAAACAAACCAAAATATCGGCTCCCTCTTTTGACTTTAAGAGCAAAAGTGTAAGCCTTGGAAAGGTGTTTTAAAAGCTTCATACATTCCCATGTAGATCCCAAATGCTGACACCATTCTATCACAAATCTTAGCAAGTGCTCCCCTTCTGGCTCACTATGACTGCTGTGAGGGGAATCAAAGCCCCCCTGTTGATCTGGATTTTGAGATTTTTAGACCCTGGAGGCTGAATGGAGGCCAGCCATTATCCCAAACATGGGGTCCCTAGACACACTCTCCAGGTGCAGACTTTTAGCTGGCACCCTATTCTGAAATTGGAATTCACTGTTCAGCTACCTACTCGCTCTGGGCACAGTGCTCACCCTTCAGACTACCTTGTACTTATATACATCCTCTCAGAACTCCATCCAAAAGGTGACACTTCTGGTTGTGAAGCAGTTAAAACTCATTCACACACTCTGCACAAAGTCTAACACATTTATGTTCTACTACTGAATCATATAAAGCACTCCAGAGTACAGATCATAAGACAGTACATGCATAGCTCCACCTTAGTTTCCTCACTACACCAGAGAGCAATTTGGATGGAGGTCAGAGTCCCTTGGGTTCTCCAGAATCCTGCTGTCATATAGCCCTGGTACACAGTAGATTGTAGGGCTGCTCCTTGCAGGTCAGACTCCTGTGCCAGATATCAACTGGCTACAGAGCTGCCTTCTCAGAAAGATACACCAGAAATCTGTATCGTAAGGACCTGAGAGCCTTTAATATACTGCCAGGAATGGCTGTTGTGAGCTTAAGTTAAACATGTTACACACTGCATTACCTAGTGGCTGAATAGTATAGTTAGTACAATTTAGCATTCCATCACATCTCCCTCTTTACATTTCACCTCTTTGCCATTTACAAAACGTACACTGCCATGCTATCTTTAAAGTTCAGTATAGATCAGTCTGTCAAGTGCCTCTGAATCACACTGGTTTTTGATTACACGAGCCAAACAAATGACAGCTTGGCCATCTGGCGGTCTGTTCCTTGCAACAACTGGCTGGGGCCAATCTGGAATCTTTGAGTCATAAGACTATAAGAACATAAGTGTCAGGATCCAAACAAGGACAGTCAAGGCCAAGGGTTAGAATAGGGATGAACCTGAGTCTGGGAGTAGTGGAGGAGTTCGTAGTTGTGTTCCAGGTCAGGGTCAATATCATGGTTCAGAGTCTGTGTCAGGTTTCCGGGTCCAAGTCAGTAGGCAAAGTCCAAATCAAGCCGAGGTCAAAGCCAGGAATTTCCTCATAGCCTCAAGGCTTTTATGGTAATGGCTTTTAATACTCATGTGTCTGTTTACTAGTAAGCTAGTTTCAGATTTTTCAAGTTTGGCAAGTTGCTGTAGGTTTTGCTGTTTTACTAGCTCAGACTGCATTGCTATTTGAATAGCTGTTTTTAGGTCTGTGAAAAGGTCTTGTCTGTTCACCCAATAACCAGCCTGTCTCTGATATTTTCATGTTTTGCAGTCCTAAAAATCACAGTTTTCAGTCAATGCATGCAAAGCTCATATAAAAGAGTGAATATTTTCTCTTGGTTTCTGCATTGTCTGATGCATATGTACCCTTTCATAAACCAAACTGCTCTGGGGTACAAAGTATGCATCAACCACAGCCAAAACATTTGCACAGTCTTCTTTGTGACTGTCTTTAGTAAAGTCCAAGGATTTAAAGATTTGGTCCTCCTGCTTCCCCACAGAATAAATTAAAGAGCATACCTGAATGTCTCCAGGTTCCTTGTGGAGTTTGGCTGCAATGTGAAATCTTGCAAAATGTTGTTTCCAGTTTGTCCATTCTGTAGGTCTATCAGAACTGAATTTCTCTGTGGCATTGAAGAGTGACATGTTGATTAGATCCTGCAATTTTTGTTCCCTCTATCTGCAACCTTTGTTGTGGTTTTCCTTCTCTTTCTGCTCTCCTCTGGCACTAGTTAGGCTACCTTTACTCTTGACGCCATGTCATGTACACCTTGTACACAATAGGTTGCAGGACTGGTACTAGCAGGTCAGGCTCCTGTACCAGATATAGACTGGCTACAGAACCTCCTTCCCAGATAGATACACCACAGATGTGTCTTCCATATGATCCTTTCATGGACTGTAAAGAATGGCTGTGGTGAGCTTAAGTTAAATGGGACACATGGTGCCACCTTTTGGCTGAATGGTATGATACAGTTTAACTTTTCATTACACCTGCTTCAGTGCACGACTCATGGGCTGCAACATGCTGAGTTGCTTCTGCTTCATGGACTGGAGGAAAATGGCTCCTGAGTGGAACAGTGTCATCCTTTTTAAAAACTTTCAGCCCTGTGTCAGGTGACATACTTGCCAGCTTCCCCACATGAGTACAATCTCCCGCCAGGTGACTTTGTTGCCAAGCAACCTCCCCCTTGCTAAATCAGTCTTTTATCTAGAGAGTGACTATTTCCAGTGATTGCATACTTAAAGTCAACTATTCAGTTATTATTCTTTTGCCATCAGCCTTTGGAATCTCAACCTAACATGGAGGCAAACAGACTACAGAGAAGGCAAAAAGCCGTACATTTAAATGGAGTTTACAGCCTGAACCAGAGACCTAGGCTTCATAATTTCACACAGAATTAATAAAGTCATATTCCGAAATCATCACACAGGCAAAGTAAAAGAACTTGGAAAAAATGTTTAACAATGCCACCTGGTGACACCTTCCATAACGATATATATACATAGACATAGATAAGATACTGTAAATTTTCAGTAGTCTCTGGGTCTCCATTGCTTCTTTACCTGTCTTTTAGGTTCTTATCCTCCAAATGCTTATGCATATGCTTAACTTCATGGGACTGCTCACACGCATAATGTTAAGTATGTGCTCAAGTGTTCCCAGGATCAAGGCCTTAGGGAGTAAGTGCCTCTGAGACAAGACTGTCTTTCTTTGTGATTCGTACAATGATAGCGATTAACCAATAACCTTAAAAATTAATAATGCATTTAAAAGCCTAAGACACACTGGGTAGTTTGAGTGAAAAACTAACTAATTTGGATGTAGCAGTATGTGGGCTGGTACTGGGAGATGAGATTTAATAAAAACTTATCAGTGGGTAAATTAGTTAAGTGAAATAATTCACAATGAATAATTTGACAAATATATACTCTACCTGTGAATTGCCTATCAGTATACTGATTGTCAGATTTATGCACTTTTCACCATATAATTTTGCAAATAACTCTTGAGGCCTGGTTCTGGTGTCACACGAATAAGAATCAGTAACTCCACTGTAGCCAAAGGAGTATACCAGTGTTAACTGGTTTAAGTGGAGGAGAATCCAGCCACTGGGCTGTGGAGTATTCCTGACCAATCTTCTATATTTCAAAATGTTAAGTGTTTTGACAGGACACACAGGTCACGTAGTGTGTTTCTTTCTGCTGATTCAATTTTAAACTGGGATTCCTAAAGTTAGACATATAAATCTACAACTGAAAATTTGGCCATAACACAGAACCAGGGTCCAGTGCAGATGCTCAAATAATAGATTTAAAATTTCACTTACTTGAATATTATGAAATATTGCTTAAAATATACTATTCTTTGGCAAATATTCCTGTTAATAAATTTGCTTGCTGGAACATGAATAGAACATAAATGCAAAAGGGGTAAAAACTTATTTGAAGAGAGTTTATTAAAGAAATCTGAGCAAATATTCATAGGCTCAGAGTGACTGGGTAGTTCAGTCTTTATGGCCAATAAATCTTTGGTCTCTGTGTAAAGTCAACAAGGCTAGGCTAGATGATCATAGAAGTCTGTGACAGGCCACAACCCTCCAGCATCCCCCACTGCAGCACAAAGTGGTCCTGCAAGCATCTTGCCTCAGTTTCCTCCCATGTCCTGGAGCCTATCTAACCATATACGAGCTTAGCCATCCAGCCAAGTGACCTCAAACCACCCAACCCCTTCCAGGGTAAAGGAGTATTTCAAAACAAAGTTCCATAAAATACAATAGAAAGAAATGTTCTAGTCAGCCAGACTCTATCTCCAGGCCCCTTTTTGGTAAATAATTGCCAGTCATTACCCCTTGGTCTCATACCCCTCAGTCAGAGGGTTCCAGTTTAATCACTATCTTCCTGGCTTCCTTCCAGCAGTCAACTCCAGCCAGACAGTCTCCACACAATTCCTTACCTCCCCACACTCTGCTTGCGGTCTTCCTCTCTCCAGCCTCAACTACTAGACTTTCCTCCTTTTAAACTCAGCACAGGTGTGATGGGTGTGGGTAACTGAGGTCAAGTCTGGCCTTCAACCCTTTGTAGCCTGGGATGGGGATATCACCCCATCATATAGCCTATGAATCCTATTACTAAGCCATCCCGTCCCAAATCTTTTAATTCTCTGGGATATCTTGAATTACCTTTGATTGTACTTGTTGTCATCCACCCATCCCCACATACCTAATTGGTCACTTACTTTCTCTCATTTCATTTGCCATTACCACCACACTGTGCATGACTAAAATAATTGGCAAACTGGTACAGAGCAATATATTTTTCTTGCTGTTTGGATCATTCACAGAGCCCCTGAAATACATGCAAATATGGCATAATTGATATATCCATAAAGCTCTTTGCTCAAGCAACACCTAGTGTTCGATATTTACACACTTCCAGTGAGACAGGAATGCTGAACTGGCTGTTGATGGATCAAAGTTAATAAATAAATTACAAGGAGGGGTGGGGGGAAAGCACTTCCCATTGCTTTAAAGTTCTTTCTATCCCTACCATCCAATCCCACATAAACCCCTGAAATGGCCAAAAGGCCCATGGGACATTAGCTTGGAGTCTGCTGGTTTCAGCAATATTTATGGCCTTTTCTACTCAAGTCACTATTGTTCATGACTGCTGATAAGAGCCATCCATCAGAGGACTATAAAATCGCTGGGAATGATCCTTGTCATGTTGAATTTAGGTATTTATGTATTTAATACACAGACAAATGGCCAATACAGTAAAATGAAATCATAAGCTATAACCTGCATATATATTTTTCTCATCAGGAATCAGGGAACAAAACAGAGCAATAGAGGGAGCTGTTGCCCAATGGAAAAAAACCCAGCTAACTGTGCTATTTCAGATTCTTTCCCATCCTTTCAAGCAAAATAATAATAAAAACAATGCACACACATATGCACAAAAGGGGAAAAAGGAAAGAAATAAAAAAGAAGACATGTCAGTTATAAAGAGGAAATATGATTATGCTCAGTGACTTGATGAACATGTCCCATATTGTTGAGCTTTGGGATGGCACAGCAGGGCTGTTGTGCTGTAGACAGATCCTGTTAAAAAATGTCAGTGTAGCAGCTACCCTGCAGCCAAGCCACCCAAGTCCTCGACCTAATTAATTTTGCATGGCTCGGTGGGGCATCCTTCAGGTTCATTCATTAGTTTTAAGGATAAAGCTTTCAGTGTTCTCCCATGCTGGGAAGAGAGAGAGAGAGAGAATGCAAGAGAAAGAGAGAAAGAAAAAGCTGTTTGGGAAACACCCTTTGGACAATTAACATTCAAAAGCAGACGGCGTCATCTGGCAGACATCATTTATCTTTATTGACCTTATATTTTCCAGTGGCTTTTCTTTCTGTGTGCTGCACCACTCTGGGAGATGGAAGTGAGTCTAAAGGATGCACCTGCCAGATAGGACAGAGCAGCTTTATCCCCACTAATTGGGAAAACTGTGCTTTATTATGATTTACCAGCACGCTATGAAACTGTTTATCTGTTTTTCATTCACATGTGCGCAAAATACAAAGCTCGGAGCTTGGTCCGTTGCAAGAATAATTAATGCTAGTGCACTGCTTCTGTTTGCTCCTTTTGTTCTCCTCAAAGATTCACATCACAATAATGGGAAATGTCTCTTGCTGAAATTGTCATATTATGACTAAATGTGGCCTGAACACGGCATATGATAATACCAAATGGACCACAATGTGAATTGAATACTTTATGTAAAAATAAAAAATACAAATGACTAAGAAAACAAATCATGAACGTAATCCATGGTTAGGCTTCAGAATGGTAAACAAATATATTTTATACACAAAGTCAGTTTCCTCTTCAGTTATCTGCCAATACCTAAATTCTGCCTTTCAAATTGGTCTATTTCCCCTGCTACATCACTGATTTCCAAAGCACAGCAGAGACCTTCATTCATTAATTGGTTTTAGGTGTTAGTGACTGTTTCATGGGAAACGAAGACTCCTGAGGTCCTGGTAGGTAAATCATTTTTCATTTAATCTTTTCAGTATATTTGTTTGTAGTCTTTAATGTTATGCTTGTTTTCTTTTAATGATTTGTGATGTCAAACAGTTTTAAAATATATTTGGGTTTTTAATACATCTTTTTAGAAAACTTCTGGTCCCAGTTGGAATACTGCTTGTCAGTTATATCACAAAAACCCTTTCAGTACATATGGAGATTATGAAACAGGGAATAGCTAAGGAAATGGGATGGTAACAATGGCACTACTAGATTGGGAAACTTCAATCCGCATAGAATCTTTGGAAACGCTAAAATATGCAGAGTTACAGTGAGTTCCCTTCAGTTGGGAGGGTCTCTCAGACTCTAAGACCCTTCATTTTGAATCCTATCACACCTCTGTCCTCATAGCATACCGGTAAGGAGATTACTGACATTAGTACACAAACTGGAAAATCATCACCAGCTGCATGCACCACAATGCTGAATCCATCAGTGTGTCTTGTTAATACAAACTAAAAATAGGCATGAGCTAGACAGTTCAAATCTGGAGCTAATCTTTCTCAACATTTAAGGGGAGTCCTTTCAGTTCAGGTGCTTCTTCCAGGCCTGAGCTAATGCCTTAAAGTTTGGATCCATGAGCGAAATCCTGCTCTACTGAAGTCAATGGCACAACTTGCATTGACTTCTATAGATCCAGAATTTCACTCTAGAACGTCTCCAAAATTAGAGGGGCTTTAGATCTCATGTTCCATTTTGGTTCCATGTTTACTTCAAACACTATGATATTTAGCCCTCTTTAACATGGTATATTGCTCACTCCTTTACTGTTCAAGAAACAACTGGAATCATGTACAATGTAATATGGGATTAAATCCATTACTGTACGTGCAATAACTTTGAAACAGGGATTTTGTGTAGTAAACACTTCATACATCGTCCATGGGGGAAATCTGATTAAAAAAAAAAATCTTAAAATGGAACAAATTTTGGCCAAGGTGCTGACTGAATACTCCCCAATAACTAGGACAAGAAGCACACTTATTATCCGTTTCTTTCTCCTCTTTCCCGCCCTCATTGTCTGTAGTGCCCTGACATTAACTCTGCTGCAGCCATTATTTGCACTGAAGAGGCGGAGAATGGATATTCTTTATGGATAGACTTTTTATGCAATGTCAGAGACTTAGTGCACATATCCCTCAAGTGACAATGCCTTGTGCAATCAGAAAACACTAGGCGAACATGTTCTAGTTCCTTTTGGCCTCACCAAAGGAGTTCATTCTTCTCAGGAAATCAGCTATTTCTGGATAGAGAATCATTTTAGCATCTGAGAACATACATGTTTGTCTTTGCAGCACTAAGCATTCTCTATACTATGAGTGGCACCTGTGAGCAGAACCATTCTGGATACCTTCTAACTTTTAATCTCTCTCTTTTTTGGACTTAGCCATTTTCTGATATTTTGAAATGAGAGGCAGAAATACAGGTCTGCATTGACCTGGGAATGTGTGGTGCAATGTCTGACTTGCAGATGAGAACTGCAGTGCGTGTATGTATGTGCATGCATGCACGTTCCTTTTATTTCACTGCCCTGATTCTCCCGGCCATCAGGAGGCTTACACAGATCACCATTCAACCCCACAAAGCCACTGCACCCAACTCTTATCAGATTTTTCTGTTTAGAAAACAAAATGTATGTTGTTCCTTCCACTCCCAAGCTTATTGCTTTGGCTGTCATGATGAATCACATGCAAGAACATTATTTTCACATCCCAATATCAATTCCAGTTCCAAGTCCCTAGAGCTTCAGGTTGTCATAATGTAATTTCAGGTAGCACTCTTTGTAGCAAAATACCATGGCAAAAACCACTATGTCAGTCTTATTAATTTGCATTTTGCCCTCAACAAGGTCAGTTGTAATGCTCTGATTTTTTTTATACCCTCTGTTACAATACACCATGTCCTTCTGTCACAGTTTTTAGGTGCTCTTTCCCTTCAATTTCAGGGATGCTTGAAAGCTATTTGTTGTAATTTTCCTGTCTACAGAAGTCATTACCTACTGCAAGGAATGCTTGGTTTTATTTACAGCTTCAATTTTGTGAAGGGATTCCGTGCTTTCCCTCCCCCCCCCCCACACACATGTTATCCGCCACGAGAAAGTAAAGATGCACTTGATTTCCAGCAAAACATTTTCTTTGGTTGAGTCTGGCTGGCAGAAAAGTGTCATTCCTTTGGCATCTTCAGATTAGCTATGCAAAGGGAGAAAGGACAAGAAAGAGTCTAGCCCTACCTCACCTACACTAGAACTGTGGAAATTAGTGTTTAATCTCTGCAATTGGAATGGAATTCCCTGGCAGCAGTAAATGCAGAAGTTCATGTTTTTCAAGCAAAAAACCCAGCTACTCAGGAACATTACCAAAGTGGCAAGATGGGTGATTCAGAAGCAACATGTAGGTATAAAGACTTTTGATGACAACAATGTCTCAAAAAAGCATATGAACCTGCA
This sequence comes from Natator depressus, assembly GCF_965152275.1. Classification (NCBI taxonomy): domain Eukaryota; kingdom Metazoa; phylum Chordata; order Testudines; family Cheloniidae; genus Natator; species Natator depressus. Next base: position 125,299,480 of record NC_134234.1, read on the forward strand.
AGCAGAAGAGCATGACTGCAGGAAAGACAGTCACTGGTTATTTTGGTTCCTGTTTACCAGTGCAACATGAAAAGAAAAAAAAGGCTTGTATTCCCTACAGTAGAGATGAGGAAAAACAAGGAAAAAATTACTCAGAACAAATGAAGTTCCTCTTCCTCACCATGGGTAGTAGGAGGCTCCAATACAGTCCTGTTACACAGAATGTAGTGAATTGTGATCCTGCAATTTGTCATTTCCAGCTGCGGCGACATACCCGTGTAAGCTCTGATTGAGCAAGCACACTAAAAAAAGAAGTGTAGCACAAATGGCAGGCAGGCTAGTCACCCCAACTATGTACCTAGGGTCTTGGGTGGGATCATACTTAGGGCAGCTAGCCCTTCTTGTTGCTCATGCTGCCATGGCTGCACTTCTATTTTTAGCTTACTAGCTGGATCAGAGTTAGCATGGGTATGTCTACTTGAGCTGGAAATTACAGCTCCTGCTCCAGTGTAGACATACACTCAGAAAACAAACACACACAGTCCTTGGACGTATAAGTAGGGGATTATCAAGTGTGAGAGGGGATGTGGTATTACTACTGTATATGGCATTAGTGAGAGCATTGCTGGAATATGGTGACCAGTTCTGGGGTAAAATTTTCAGAGACCTAAGTGTGTGGGGACCCTAACTGAAACTCAATGGGACTAGGCTCTCAAGTGCCTAAGTCACTTTTGAAATGAAATTTAGGTTCTTAAGTCACTTAACCAAATCTGAAAATTTTACACTTTAAAAGAGATGTTGAGAAATTCTAAAGGCTTCAGGAAAGGGTTACAAGAATGACCTGAGGTCCAGAAAACCTCTGTGACAATGAGAGACTACAGAAGCTCAATCTATTTATTTTACCCAGACAAGATTTAGAGATGACTTGATCATAGCCTTTAATTGCCTATAGATGGTGAAGATTTCAGACACTGCAGAGCTATAGTTTTATTTTAACAAACAAAGACATAAAGATTGAATGGCTAGAAGTTGAAGCTAGACAAATTCTGATTAGAAATAAGGTGCACAATTTTAACAGGAAGTATAATTAAGCACTGGAACAATGTATCTAAGAATATAGTGGATTTTCCATCATTTGAAGTCTTTAAATAAAGATCTGATGTTTTTCTAAAATTTGCGCTCTAGCTCAATTTGCTTTAGGCTTGATTCAGGAATTACTTTGTAAAATTCTTTGACCTGTGCTATGCTTGAGATCAGACTAGATGATTATAATGGTCCCTTGTGGCCTTAAAATCTGTTAATTTGTTTTTTAAATGCCTTTAGTTAAACTGGTGAAATCCCCTGGCTGGGTACTTTTATTTCAGTTTACGCGAGGCTTATTTTGGTTTAGCTTAAACCTGTTGCTAATTGACTTAAGCTAAACAAAATAAGCCTGGTATAAACCAAAATAAGAGTGTTCACACAGCTTATTGCAAAATCATAAATCTCATATAGTCGAGTCACTATTCTTCATCTGGGGGGGAGGGGGGAGAGAGTGTGCTTAACACATAGTCCCCAAACCAAGGACTGTCGGGAGGTGGTTGCCGAAGCCTGCCTTTACGTGGCCCCTTGAGTAAGGCCCTCTGTGTTGAGCTTTCATACGGAGTACTTCTGTATCAATAAATCATAACTTTTACCTCAATAGTACCCTTGGCATAATATTAAGGTATCTTCCCTCACAATCTATGCTGCAGATATTCATGAGGCAACCTGTGACCATAAGCAGAACTATGGATGTTCAAATTGAACTACATTTCTGCAGTCCCTATCATGGCTTGAAAAGATGGCAAGAAATTGTCATGATGGTGAAACAGTTCTATCCTATCTAATTTATTTTTATAGGTCTAACTTCAGTGTTGTGGAAATACGGGTCTATTTTCACAGACAAACTGTATGACATGGAAGATCTTGCTAGAGATCTAGCAGTTTAGTGAGACAGGCAACCCAAATGTTGCAATGCTAAGACAGTATTATATTTCATTAGAGCAGAAGATGAAATTTGAAGTGGAATGTCTAGTCAAGGCAGGAGTTCTGTCCTGCCTGTCATGCAGAATGAATTTGCAACTCTTATTTCCCCATTGTTGAAATCAGATAACACTATCAGAGTTTGTGGGAATTTCAGACTGTAAATCCAGTATTATGTGCAGAACAGTATCCCATTCCTTCTATATAACACTTTTTGCTTCTAACCTGGAAGATTACATTTTTGCAACTTTGACCTACATGAAGCTAGCTTGCAAATGGGAGTGGAGGAAAACTCCAGGATTTGCTAATGATCAGGACTCAATAGGGAGCATACCAGCTAACTTCAGGATTTTTAAAATAGTTTATACATTTTACAATCAAATTTTAAAACTTCAGAAGTTATAAATGAAGAGAGCTGTGTTTTTACAGAGTACCTAACAGTTCCACCACTTATTTTTCTTTAAAAGAAATCACTTTAATCCACTTATTTATAAAAGTGGTCAAGTTGCTTCCCCGTCTATGTCCTCCTGGCTAACTTTAAAAGGTTTAAACCTTACTTTAAATAAATAAATGCTTTTCAGCATTCATGCCTACTAATAACCTGCTAATAGTAGGTAGCAGTTTAGTAGGACTATTGCTGTAGTAATATTTTTGTGAGGCGAGGTTCTCATACAATCACTGCTATGTACTGCTCCCTCACAAGCTTGTCCTATTTATTGTAATTGCTGCCTACCTTTGTTCTCTTTATATAATTATCCATTTATGATGCCCTTCCTTTTGCTGAGGGAGGACAACAGGACTATTTGTGCAACTAAAATAAAAATGGTTCAAAATTAGATTCTTGCTGTTGTCTCTTATTTCAAAGAAAGTGGCTTTCTGGACACTTTTCAATTCTGGATTTTTTTTAAATAGGTTCAGTTAAAAAGTGATCACAATCTGAATGGATGAGAATAAAATGATTTAAAAATAATGCAACTTGGACTTGATAGTTTTCTAGAAGACACTGAACTTCAGTTCACCATCAGCATTCAAAAAGCAGTAGAGCAGGGGTGCTGAAAGATGCACTTAATGAGAAGATCTGGCCCTTTCTGAGTTCATCTTTGTATTGTAACTCCAGCCTTTGAATATTTGTGTAATGCGATAACATTCATCTTCATAACAACTTCAATGTATTCAAAAATGTATTGACCTTGGGGAGCTAAATGTTTTATGCAGTGCTCCAGCTGAAATTAAAATCCTGTATTTCATATCCTTTAGATCGAGGGACACATTTTGTCCTGGTATATGCTTCCTCCTTGCCACTCCACTTAATACGTAGTGAAAGTATATACTACACATTTGATGTTTTACTTCATGTCTTATTCTAAATGTATTGGATCATAATTCCATATCTTTTTCTTTCTAGGCAGAAGATCCTTTTCATAATAACTCTATATGAAAAAAATGTATGGGAATGACAAAAAGTTGCTACTTTGTGGTCTAGATCAGATTTAAAAAAAAAACCACTTTAAACCAGATACACAAAACACACTGTATTTTGATCCATTTTCTCCCATGACCTTCCTTCTGTTTAATGTCTATCTGATGAGCATACAGGAGAATCCCTTGACTCCCGTTTATTGCACAAGGCTTGCTGCAAAACCTCTTGTTAGGTAAATGAAAGAATTCTGTGAAACTTATTAATGGGCAAAAATTTCCTATAAATTCCCTCCAATGCAAAAGATGGATCAAAGCCAAAAATGTTTGTTTTAATAAATAATTTTTAATAGTGAAGACCAACTGAGCTATTGCTGAAGAATTTTAGCTATCTACGAGCCAATCCCACTGCAGTATCCAGCTCCTGTGGGAATTAGTTTTGCTTTGCTAGTACGAGATATGCTATCATGAAATTACAGCTCATATCACTCTTTGGTCTGTTGGCCTGTTATGACTGCATTTCATTTCCAGCTCGTAAAATTTGATGTTTGTAAATGGCAAGCCCATCATTTCTTATCAGAGCATGTACAGCATAACTGCCATTAATTATACAACTCTCTATCATCCCTGGATACTCTACTCAAATAACCAGGAGCTGAAATTGCTGCCAGGACTTCTGTCATCAATTGGAAATATATTTTCAACTTGTTCCTTGAAAAATAGTGCCTTGGATTATGCCTCTGGTTATGACTTTGTGAATGTTATTTTAATAATAGATAATGGCTATTGCTGATTCCCTGAGTAATTTTAAAAGATGGTAATAGAAATTTTTATCTGGAGGTGAGATAGCTATGTACAAACCACTATTCACCACTGTGCATCACATCCGCCTGCCCTGACATATATCTATTTTTAAAATCAACTTGTTGGCTTATTTCTTAAAGAAATACATTACAAAGTCACATAAAAATGGTCACAAATTATATAAAACACACTACAGTAGGACTGTAAACTGGAAAATATAAATGTAATGTTCTGACATGTTTACAGAATGAAAGCCAGATCCGCATTTGGTAAAGATCAGCGTTGCTCTGTTGAAATCAATGGAGCTGGACCCATTTATACCAGCTGAAGATTGATTTCTGAGCAAAAGCAATTCTAAACATTCTTTTTGGAAACATTTATAGGAAAGTTATCAAACCAGCATAATTAAAATAGCCATCATCCCTTTCACACTCACTCGAACAGTGGTCTCCCACAACATAGATACCGTGCCACTCCAATTTACCCTGCTGTCATTTTCATCCTCCTGGCTTACATTAGCACCGTGGTCTGATAACTGGTGTGACAGTGCATGTGTGTGGCTTTCCTGCTTATCACGTCCTGTTCCTATTTGTTTCCTGGTTCCTGTTCCCTGAACAAAGTTTGCTGGTTTGTGTGTGGGTGTACACATAGTGTTGGGTATGTGCAGTTACTCAGGGCCTGCTGCTACACACCTGCCATTTGGACTCTTATATTTTGTTCAGACTATTGCTGATTTAACTGGTTCATGGTTATTAGCACGTTTTAAATGACCACCTACCTGCGTGTCTTGCTTTGATTTCCTTGTGTTTTGGGATTGCTGTTCTGGAGTGCATCACAGCATAACTTTATGGTGACGAGTGCTTCTATTCTGCAACCTATGCTGCCTGCACATCCTTCAACTGTTGACTGGTGATACTTTATTTAGGATTTTCGGACCTATGTGCAGATCCTGCAACTCTCAAATAGTGCTAGGTTACCCTTGCTGCAGAACTGCTTAGGCTGTGATGGCATTGATATTTTTATGGACTCCAGGAGCCCAAGTCCTCTTTTGGTGTGGCTGTGCAGCACCTCAACGAGCATTTTGGGACTGGAGAGTCTGTTCTTCTAAAAAGGAAAAGGATTTCTTTTTTTAAAAAAAATCTTACCAGCAGACCAATGAAACCATATGTGAATTTGCAGTGGTTGGCCCTGGACTGTGAATGTGGGGACATTATGATGATCATGCTCAGAGATATTTTTGTGATTGGCATAGCCAATGACTCCCCAGGTGAACAGTTACTTGCTGACAATGCTAGAACTCTAAATTTTGATGCTGCCACTGCTAAGCGTAAGGCATTTTAAAGGGCTCGGGCTGAAAAGGGTTCTATATCTCAGACTGCTGCTACCTTTGCGCCTACACTTAAACCTTCAGCTGTTCCTCCTGCTTCCATTGCCCAGAGTCATACAGTGCTACCTACTCCCACTCCACAGACTCAGCAGCAAAAGTTGTCAGCTCCTCACTGTTTCTGTTGTGGTAATATGGGTCACTTGGCCGATTTCTCTGCCTGCCTGGCTAGAACTGCTATGTGCCAGGCTTGTGGGAAGGAAGGACACTTTAAGTTAATTTGCTGCGACACACTGAGTCACAATGATGGGTGCCCTGAAGTGCAAAATGTAAATGTGGAATCACAGGAGACCACCTTTACCAGGGACTCTGATATTTCCTTAGCATGGTCTTCTCATGTGGCAAGGCACCAGATCTGGTATCCCGTATCAGAGAAATTAATGGTATACTGCTGAAGTGCATGATGGATGGGGTGCTGAAATTAACATTCCCCCCTCTGGGTTAGTTCATAATCTGGACATTTGCCTGACTACAGTGGTTGTGAAAGCTTGGCATCTGTGTGCCTTGCAGACAGTGGGTAAAACTGTATGCTCTGTGCTCTACGAAGTCATAACCACAACAACAAAGTTTTACATTGTTAAAGGCACAGCTGCAAATGCTGTTCCATTATTGTCCTACCATCAGGGCTTACAATTTGGTATTATGCATGAACTTGCATAGGACATCTTGGGTGTGATGATGTCAGCTAGAATAGAAGGAGATACCCCAATGTATTATTCAGAGACACCATGATTTATTTAATAGTCATGGAGTTCTGTTCACCAGAGGTGTATACTCTCTGCACTTGGATGCAAGCACCAAGCCCTTTGTTCTACCTGCATGTCATGCATCTCCCACACTTGTGACATGATCAGAACAGAATTGCAGTGTGTGAAAGATAATGGTATCATTCAGTAGGTGGAAGGGCCTACAGATTGGAACTCACCCACAGTGATAGTATACAAGAAGAATGGGGACATTCAGTTGTGCACAGATTTTAGGGCACTTAATAAATATGTGAAATGTGAGCAGTTTCAACTGCCAAACTTCAAAGAGGTGACATGCCGGGTAAGTGGATCCTGGATCTTCATGTTGGATTACTGATCTGGTTATTGACAAATGCCTGTGGCTGAAAGTTTGCAGTTGTTTTTGATTTTTCAGCACACCATTTTGGAGGTACTGCTATTAACCACTTCCTTTTGGTTTAGTTTCTGCTTTTGAAGATTTCAGAGAGTGGTCTCTCAGCTCCTTAATTATATGCAGAGTGCCTGTTGCTATTTGGATGACATTTTCATCTTTGCTAATACCTTTCCTGAGCATAATGCTATTCTGGACCAGGTACTAACCCGATTCCAACAAAGTTGGAATAAAAGTTGAATGTGGCCAAGTGCAGTTTTGCAGAAGATACTGTTGTGTTTCTAGGGCATTCTTTGTCAATGGTGTGAAACTGACACCTGAACAGCTACAAGCTGTTGCTTTGCTACTGTTACCCACTGGTTGTAGTAGTTTATGTTGGTTCTCTTGCCTCGCTCGACACACAGGTGGCTGTGCTGTGCCCAATCTTAGTGCCCTTGTCAAACTGCTGTAGGATTTAACCCAGGGCCAGGAACAATTGTTTTGGACTAAAGAGGTCCTGTGTCAAGCCTTCTGTCAAATCCAGGCCCATGTTTATTTTGATCCAAGGAAGCCTGTAGTGATTCAGTCTGATGCATACAATGGGGGTCTGGGCACAATTCTGCTCCAGGAGGGATGGCAGGTTATATTTGCATCCTGTACTCTCAGTCTGATGCAAGCAAAGTATTCCCAGACTGAGCTAGAATTCTTGATGATGGTTTTAGCTATTGTATGCCTCAAAGTCCACCATGTGGGAAGACTTTTACATTGGAATCTGTTTGTTTGCCTATTTTGGGCCTTTATCATAAAGCCATTGACCTGTTGAGTGTGAGGATGCAGCGGTGGATTAGGCAGTTGCCGTAGTAGGTCTTTAATTTGACTTTAATACATATAAAAAGAGGACTTAATTTATGTCTGATGTTCTTTCAAGAAATTCTGCTCCATTGGCACCCTGGTATGCAGAAATGGCAGAGTACCACATATGTTTTTTTTACTGAAAGATATGCCAATTGACTTAAGGTGGACCACTGACACCACGCTTCAAGATGCTGAACTTTGCAAGGTGATGTGCCTGCAAGCAGACTGGACAGACCCAGTCCTTAAGAGAACTTTCTCTACATTCTCCATAATTCAATCTGAGCTCATCGTGAAGACATGCTACTTAACATATCTTATGCAGAGGAGCCCAGGTGATCATCCCAGTGGTGTTATGACAAATAGTCCTGAATGTGGCTTCTGAAGGACATGTGGGAATGACAAAGGTGAAGGAACTTCTGAGTAGTTATGATTGGTGACCAGGGCTGCACTCAGACTTTTGAGCATCACGTGAAGGCATATTCAGCCTGCACAATGCATAGAACTACTGCTCCTCTGGCCCTTTTGAAACCAGTAGGCATAGCCAGACCATGGCAGAAAATTGGAGAGGATATTACTGTCTCCTCAACTGCACTGTATGGTTACATACTGTTGACAATTATAGATTATTACTCATGTTGCCCCTTTGCATTAATAATTTAACAATGCACCTCAAAGGAGTTCATTTCTCGCCTAAGCACTTTATGTGTGATGTTTGGCCTACCTGAGAACTTTGTTTCAGATAATGGGACATTTCGTGTCAAGAAAGTTTGAAAGCTTTCTGACCAGTGTTGGCAAAATACAATATAAATCTGCCGTGTACCACCCCCTAGGAAATGGGATAGTGGCGAGACAGCATGAGCCTCTGAAGAACTATGCAGCTTGCACACTGGAGGAATGTTGAGATATAAACTACAACTCAATACAATAGGGAAGTGTGTATGATATTCAGAGTACACCTCATGAAAGTACTGGAGAAACCTATTCTGTCAGCTCTTCAGCTGAGAACCAAGTTGTCTGTGCTGATGGAACAGGTTCATCCCACCTCTTTGCTATCCTTGAAGTTAACTGATGTTATTAGGAAATATACAAGTTTTAACAAGCGTATACCTGGAAGACTCCATGTGTTCTATCCTGGAAAAGCAATGTCTGTTAGGAAGCATTTTTGACACTTGTGGCCTGATCTTATGAGCTGCAGGGTACAGAGCATGGTGACTGCATTTACCACATGGAGAACATGTTGTTACTGAGTGAGATATACTGCCTACTGAAAGGGGAATGGGTAGTGAAGAAGACACTTTTCTGTGTATGATGATGTGATGTTGCACCACAGCAACAGCATCCACCCCCTGAGCTGAATTAGAGAAATAACCTACAGTCCCAGGATCGCCTGGTGTCACCTATAAGGAACCACTGAATTTTTGGGAGAAAAAAAGAGAAGGAAGTTGTGATGGCTGGTGTGTGTGTTGCCTTCCTGATTATTTCTCCCTGCTCCTGTTTGATTCTTGGTTCCTGCTCTCTCAATTCAGTGTTCCAGTTCCTGTGTGTATGGGCACATAGGGCTAGGTGTGTGCAGTTACTCAGGATCTGCTGCTACACACCTGCCATTTGGACTATGATGATGTTTTGTTCAGACTGTTGCTGACTTAACTAGTTCATGGTTGGTTCATGTTTTGACTAACCACCTCCCTGCATGTCTTTCTTCAATTTCCTTGAAATTGTTTTGGGATTGCTGTTCTGGGGTTCATCAGAGTGTAACAAGTCGTTTGGCCTGTTTATCAACTTGCTTCTCAAACCACTCTCATGGTATCGTCCAGTACAAGTGCTATGTGTCACAAAGATGTTCACAGAAGAATGATGCTTTATGGAAGAAAGCAACTCACTCAGAAATCTGAGTCTATGTGCTCCTAAAATATGCCTCTAAGAAATTTATTTCCAGCAGAAAACTTGGAAGTTTTTTCCAGCATTCACTCCATTTTTTCAGAATTCACTCTACACATCATCTTTGCAAACCCATGCAAAACACACCTGAACTTCTGCAATAGTACAGTGACATCCCTTCTCTGATAATACGTTCCAGAAAATAGCCTGAACGTATTGAATCCACACAGCAAGAGGAATGTGTAGGACTAGAACTAAAATTCAAACATAAATGTCTGATAGTATATTTTCCACTTTTTATGATAAAGATCAAATCCTCATTAACTGCTTCTATGGCCAATGTGACCACAGTGCTGGAACTGGACTGGAACTGGAAAAGAACTGGAAAAGAACAAACTTTTAGCCATCAGCTCGGTTTTTAAAATTATTTTCATAAGACTATATTACATAATTCTATAGGAAACTTATGATTCCAAGGTAAAGTTCCCATTTGTTCCCAGATAACTAATTATAGCGAAGCACTGCAGTCTTTCCAACTCTCGCTATTTTCTCATGGGTGACAGGACTTCAGAGGGGTCTGGATCCAGCTTCCTCCTGAAGTTCAGCCCTGCTGGAAGCTGAAAATGTCTTTCCCCTCAACTTGCCGTTCTCACAGGAGGAAATGGGGAAAAGGGAGCAAAGAGCCCAGCAGCTGAGCACAACTTTGTTCTCTTCTCCCTTTCCCCGCCTATGAGGAACATGGGCAGGATGGTACTTCTGCTCCCCTTCTCCCCCTATTCGCCCCACCCCCCACCACCTGACTTGGGAAGGGACAGCGGGGCTGAAGAGCCCCTGAAGCTGACTATGCAGCTTGGGAAGGGAATGCCACTTCAGCCCTGCAGGTCTAGGGAAGGAGGGTGAAGAACCTCAGGAGGCACAGTGGTAAGGCCGAGAGTGCAGGGGGCTAAATGGGGGTGAAATGAAATTATTTTGGTGTTTTGTTTTAGCAAGAACAAAAACATTCATTTTTGGTTTGAACAGAATGGATTTTTTTTTCTTTTTGGGGGCTGAACCAGTCAATTACTTGCTCAGCTCTAATCCTCAGCACTAAGTACTAAGGCTTAGTGAATGGGGCAATGGGCTGGAAGTCAGAAGACCTAAGCTGTGTGTAAGTTTGTGAAAGTTACTTCATCTTGTTATCCTCATCTTTAAACTGGGGACAATGGTACTTACTCTCCTTTGTAAAGCATGTGGAGGCCTATCAGTGAAAAGCACAGTAAAATGCTAAACATAATTTTTATTATCTTAACATCCTAAATTGTGCTTGAGCATGTTTTCTTACTCTCAGAAGCAGCAACTGGAGTGTTATTTTGCAGTGTGGTCAGCCTAATTCATGCTAGGCTGACACAAGACACGTAACTTGTGTGTAGATTGCTCGAGTTAACTAATGAAGATGTGCTCCACAGGCCTAAAAAAGGGGATCTGAGTTAGTTGGAGAATGGATGTTCCTGAGGATACACTGATTTGAGTGCAAGGCTCAGCATGTACATGGGACTGGATTTGACAGAAGGCTTGACACAGGGTCTCTTTAGTCCACAAGAATTGTTATGGAAAGATAGTGGGTGGCTGGAGTGGATGAAATGGCAGGTCTGAAAGTTGCTGGGCATAACAGAAAGGTGTAGCTAACAGCAGGCTCTGGTTCCTGCGACTGTAGATTTATGTAATGTATGAATAAAAGACTAATTGTTAAATGAGATTTAATGAAAACACTCAGCATGCAAATGAGGCACTAAACCACACACCATACTCCTGCTATTAAGCATGAATAAACTGGCAGTCATACAGCAGCACTCAATGCAGGCTCAGGTGCCCTTGTCCTGCTCATTACTTTTCATCTATATGCATGATTGTCCTCAACTACACAGTATAGAATCCAGCCCTTACTGTAGGTGATAGAAGCAGTGAAAGGGGGTCAAGTCAATAGTCTTTTTCTGCTGCTTTTGTGGAAGTAATTACTATAACCAAAGGAAAAGCATGCTTGATTAATTGTTCTTTAGCTGTTTCCTGACAGTGATTTTTAAAATGAATTTCACATTCAAACATTTCTAAAACAATTTTGAAAGTTTTCCTCTTTGTTGAAGATGAAAGTTAATTTTGAATAATCTTTGCGACTTTTACTCTTCATGAATTTCCTGGACAGATTAGGAATTTCTCAAATGCACTTGTCTGAAAGTATCTAAAATTCAGTTAAGAATTATTCTTGGTCTGAAGCTCCTTCAACAACCAGTGTATTGCTTATGCTTGATCTTCTGCTTTTGAACTCTTCTGATTAGATGCAGAGGTCAAATGGTGTGCATTTCTATTCTTATTTAATGTGTAACTAGAGAAGCAGGTTCCTGATACTTATGATTATGAATACAAACTAGGGTCTGTGCAAGTATTCTACATGGTGTACTTTATTAGTTGTGTTGGTTCTGAGAAAATATTAATCGAAAAAGCTCAGTTTAAAATTCCAATTTTATGGAATTGGACTATGAAGACATATTTCAGAGTTTTTCTCCATTAGAAATCAGACATAAAGAGTCTCTTTGCACTAACCTTGTAGATCGGAAAAACAATCTTTTCTACCTTTTATTATAATTAAAAGGAGTATGTTTGTATCCAGCACTCCAACAATAATTGCAGTCACTGTACTCTAAGCTGTGCGCGCGCACACAGATCCTAACCTCATGCACACAGTGAAACAGTGCACGTGCAAACATTTGCACAGAAGCACAACAATTTGCTCAGAAGAAATTTTTTGTGCACGTAGCCTGTCAAAAATTAGAGGGAACATTGATTGCAGGGGTACAGTTTTTCTGCCCATTTTCCTCACACCTCCGTGAGCCAATGGTAGAGCTGATGAATCAGAACAATGTCCTTACAGGAAGGTTATTGTGTATTGCAAGCATGCTGTGGGCTCCTCGTACAAAGTACAGGGAATGAAAAGAGAGGTGTAGCCACTTTGCAAATTTGGAATCCTTTCAGTTCTGAAGCAAAACTGAGTGGACTCCATAGGTCTCAAAAAGTTTGGATGTTCCTTCTTGATGCAGCTACTATTATAAATCAAGTGGGAAGCTGAACTGAACGAATTGTTTGGAGAAGCTACTCTCCAATAAGCTAAATTTATTCAGCACTACCAATATTAAATACACTGCAGTTTGATGTTAATACGTATTTCAGTTTTCACTGGGGAAACTCAGAGTCACTACTTAGCTAAAGCTCTGGAAATACTAATGCAGTCATTTGAGTAAAAGGAGCTACAGATTTCTAAGAGTGCAATGGAAGGCCTAAGAATTTAAACATCTTTGCTTTTGTTGCTAACTTCCTCAGTGGAAATCCAACAAAACTTCCGTTGTCAGTTACATGTTCCTCTTCATTTTAATATGTTTGCAATAATAAAATAATAATAAATCATAATGTGGCAATTGTCACCCAAGTCTCTCAAAACACTTAGTGTTTCTAATTTTCTTAACTCTATGAGAATGGCTAGGGATATATCTGCAAATCTCTAGCGCTCTTAAGATGTACATGTATGATCTATCTGTATATACACACACACACATATATATATAGAAAGACAGATTTTACCTGATGGAGTATTGGAGGGAAGTTAAATGGAGTTTTATTGCAAAAAATATCAGAATACAAACTGACTTACATCAATGTAAAATAGGAAATAATTCTACTGAATTCAGTGGATGTGTTCCTCATTTACACCAGTGTAAAAAAAGAATAGCATCTGACCCACTTTTAGGATATCAAGTGATGTTTCCTTGGTTGTATGTCACATATTGAAGAATTACATCAGAACTCACGTTGATGGGTCATACCCTCAGGAAATTTTTTAGGCATTCCTCAGATCTGCTGGGTTCTAAAAAAAATAACCCTTTCTCAAGTGTTACATACACCACAAGTACCTCAGAGAACAAAGTTACAGAATTATGAATCAGATAAGCCCCTAAAAATCTTCTTTAGCACAGGAAGTTGCAACTACCTAATCCGTCAATTATGCCCACTTTTAAATATAAATTTAATATTGTCAAAAATATTCAGTGTAATACATAAACTGATGTATTGTAGTTATAGAAAAACATTGTAAACACATGATATCCATGGGAAGAGACACAAACTCTCTCTCTCTATATATATATATACTCACACACACACAGGGACATTCATGCTGTGTTTGTACAGCACCTAGGACAATGGGATCCTAGTCCATGACTGGGTCTCATAGGCACTGCAGACATACAAATTATAATTATACCACAGTAGCGACTAGTATCATAACACTGATTAATTTTTCCTTTGTTGATCCCTATGTTATATTTTAGGCTGAGCTAGTTTCACTGACTATTAAGGTTACCTGAGACTTCCATTATAAGGCTGAGTTTTCAGTTGCTTATAACTGTGTCAAACTTCAACTCTTTGGGCTGAAAATTTCCAAGCCAGGTATCTGCCTTAAGCTGAAATGTGTTGGGAAATGTCAGCCAAAACATTCCAGCCATTTCTGAGAACAATGTTAGAGAATACATCATTTTGCCCAGGTTAAAACATTCTGATGACTTTTCTAGGGCCCCCATGCTTTGAGGATGGGACTTTTAAAATTAAAAGGAGCGGTCTTTTAGTCAAGTATGTTCCTTTTGCTGTCTTCATGAAAATCTGACTAAATTTGGACAAGTTATAAGCTTTTGCAAAAAATCAGTTCCCACATGCTCAGTGGAGACTTCTTAGATTTTAGCAGCTAAATTCTGCAAAGATTCCATCTATACTTGACATGTTCCAGCCTGGAACTGAGCAGGACTTTCCCTGAACTGAGAGCAGGGAGATTGTCTCTCCTGTGTTCTTACTGACCCCTCTGCTGGGCCCAGGCATAATGGAGGACAAAGCTGCCTGATTTAAATGCAGAAGGGACACTGCCTCCAGGTCTCCCAGGGAGCAGGCAGCGAGACACCCATGTCTGCTCTCGGTCCCTTCCCTGGTTGGGTCTTAACTTGACTCACTGAGGCTCCCAACACCAAAGCTTTCCTCTTTTCTAGGCTTAAGTGCCCTCTTTTAAAGCTAATTTGTGTCAGCTGATGTGGCACAGGTGGACTGGCCTTGCTCCTTCTTAAAGGGCCAGTGCCACCTTGTGACAGGGCAAAAAAGTCTGTGACCACTAGACACACTCCCCTCCAGAGTCTGGAATGGAACCCAAGATCTCCGAGTCTCACTATTCCTCTGCTGTCAGCAAATATCTGTGAAACACACTGGAAAAGTTTGTGTCTCATCCCCATCCAGCGCTGGTCCACATAGAGGATAATCTGCAGCTGTTATCAGTTACTCCCTTACCTCAAGTGATAGACATCTGTGTAGTGGATCTAAAGGTTCCAGCTCTACTCAGGAGCCATGTGTGTGTCATTATGATGCCATATGGTAGAAATTCTCCTTTTTCAGTTTGCTTTTTTTAAAAACTTTGGAAATTACACACACAAAAACTAAATGAAAGAACATTAAGCAGCTTGTAAAACCAAGCACTCAAAAGCAAGAATTCATTGAGAATCTTTTCAATTGATTTTTATAATGGGGTTCTGGAACAATTTGTACAGTGAGGGTGCTGAGAGCCATTGAACCAAACTGTAAACACTGTTTATAATGGAAACCACTTCAAGCCAGGGGGATGCGGCAGCATCCTCAGCACCCCTAGCTCCAGCACCTATGCTTCCATGGGCTGTGGATCAGGCCTTATAATGTACCAACCACTACAAGAAACTTCTAAAGCAAATTCATATTAATGGAGTATTCAGAATTGTTCTGGTTTAAACCAGATTATTCAGAAACACGGATTAGGAGCTAAGAAATATATGTACAGGACATCTAATATTCCCCCCTCCCCCATTTCCCCAAACTCCATTAAAATAACATTATTAATGTTGCAAAGTGAAACATTGAAAAGTTTGGAAATGCCAGAAAAAAGGTGGCCTGTGCAACCTTAGTTTGGTCCTCTTACGCTTATGTATTATGCTACAGTCTACTCAGTGGAAGCTGCTTGTGGGACAGCGAGCGGAGCGGAGCGGAGCAGTTCGTGGGACAGCTGGTGGAGCGGAGCGGCTCATGGGGCGGATCGGAGTGAAGCCTTATGGAGCTGCGGGGCAGCCAGCTTCAGATTATGTAAGGTGCCCCTTACCTCTTCCCCCCCACCACACACACACACACATTTTCACCAGACTGGGGAGCAACACTCTGCAGATGAACTTTTGAACTCTGGGGCTGGACTTTGGGTGATTTTTGGGTTGCTGGACTCAAGAGACATTTGGGTTGTTGGACTCAAGAACCCGAGGGAAAGGACATGGCCCAGTTTGCTGGGGTGGGTCTTTGCTCATGGTTTGGTTGATGAACCCTAGTTGTGATGTTTTCCCAATTTAATGCTGATGTCGTTTACCTCATGTTATTAAAGATTCTCTGCTACACTGAGACTCTGTGCTTGCGAGAGGGGAAGTATTGCCTCTTTGAGGCACCCAGGGGTGTTTGTAAGATTTTCCCAGGTCACTGGGTGGGGGCTTGAGCCAGTTTTGCATTTGCTTTGATGAGAGGGAACCCCTGTGTACTGAACCCGGCCCTTGCTGCTATCAACTCGGCCTGGCAGAAGGGTTACACATACATCTAGCACCATAGCAAAACCCATGAGGAAATCTGTACTGTGGTTAATGTTTACTTTTAACTGGCACCCATTCTATTTGGGCACAGAATTTAGGATTTGAGAGAGGCTCCACAATTAATCATTAAACCTCTACAGCATAGGGTGACACTTGGATATCCTGCTGATACTCATTTCATCTGATTCTGTTTAGGCAATTGGAGTTTTAATCCTTAGCAGTGACTTCCCTTGCTTTCATGGGAATCTTAAATGTAGCTTTTGTTTTAACTTCTATATACCTGGGGCACAGTGCTATATAATCAGGAGTGTATAAATGTATCTAATATTTTTCCTTAAACACTCCTAGCTTGCTGATGTCTGGCCAGCAATACATGAATCAAACAACTTCTGATCTGGCACAGCTTGAGGAAGTTTCTATTTTAAGAACATGCTAGCTGTAGATTAGAAATCATGTGTCTGGTCGCACCTAAAAATACACACTGACATTCTGACTGCAGCATAATGTAGCCACTGGCTATTGCAATCCTAGGGTCCAGGAACAACTGAGGGTTAAGCTATTCATAAGACCAAAATAAATTAAGGAGAAATACATAGATTGTCAAGAAAAATCTTGCCCTTGAAAAGTTTCTTCTGGATAGGGCAAAGTCAAGAGAAAAGTGCTCAGACATTATATATATATATATATATATATATATATATATATACACACACACACACACACACACTGCATCTATTTAGTGGAGCCTTAAGCTATTACATTTGATGCTCAATAGAGCCTTCATCTGGGCTACACTGAAAATAAAACAATCAAACAGAAATGAATATATACTGAGGAGCTTCTTGTTACTCTACTTCTGTAAGAATCTGATCTTGCCTCCTTGACTAGTAAGCACCTACTTATCTTTCCTTGACATTATTATTCTCAACCTAGCCAGTCGGGATATGTTATAGGTACTGGCAGCCACACATTGCGGTCCCCTCCCCCCCTTCTTTCTTCAAGAAAAGGCAGAGTTATGAGGGGCCTTGAGGGTGAGGACAAGAAATTTGAACTTTATATGGAGCAAACCAGGGAAGGCCGTGGAGGGATTGTTTTGGGGGAGGGGTGGGCTAAAGTCAGTGGAGTTTAGTCTGATGTAGTGAACAGGGTTTGGCCCCATATATTTGTCTTCAGTTGAATGAAAGCATCAGTATAATTTGAAGTCATTAAGCCTAGGTGTACACATTTTACAAAGTGCCCGGTGTAGTCCATGTATTGTCAACTTCGTTTTAGTGTCTTTGACTGACTTTAATCCATCCATAACATTGGCCAATTAGAATCTACGTACATTTTTCCAAGTTTCTTTCCAACAGAAGTTTCTAAACTGATGGTACTTTGGACTTCAATTAATGCATGTTTTTGAGGAGCATTTTTTGTTTAGCCTTATTTTTCTTAATGAGTAAAATGACACCTCACAAAGCATGCATTGTACAAAAAAATCATAATTATATGATAGTGGTGAATATGGGAGTTCCAAGGTGTGACTTTGAAGTACAGTGTCACTAATGGGACTACTTAAATTGAAGCTCATATAATTCTTTGTAGGATTCAGAGTCCAAGTTATTAACTTGGGTACAAGTTATCTAGTGCTTAGGAAAAATTTAGATTACATTTGGTCAAAGTCAGTGAAGGACGTAAGACTGAAGTTGAAAGTAGTAGACTCTACTGGCCTCCCTCTCTCTCTATATAGGCCTAGCCTGAGTGATTTCAAGTTAGACTAATGATAATTTCGTTCCCTTGGAGACTAAACATATAAGGCCAAATTTCATATTTTTAAGTTGATTAAGAGACTTGCTTAGGAGAATGCTAAGAAGGCACAAGTGTTTCCTCCAACCCTTTCCTCCCACAAAGGGTCCTCCCGCTCATCCTCTCTCCTTTTGCCCCAGTCATTTCTGTAACATTATTTAAAAAAAAAAAACAAAAAAAACAAAGCAGACTATTGTGGCTGCTCCTAGCTCCTTCAGTAAATCCTCCTTGGGGAATCCATACAACAGCACTTTTCATATGTCCTTGGGACAAATGTTAGGGCTTGTTTATACAGGGAAATTTACCAGTATACTTATTCCAGTACAGTTATACCCCTATATCTACTCATGTAATACTTACTCATGATGGGTGGCTTTTTTTTTTTTTTTAAAAAAGCTTATGTCAAACTGGAAAAAGTGCCACTCTTATTCTGAATAAAAGTGTCCATATGGGGAGCTATACCACTCTTGTTATACAATTATAATACTGGTATAGTAATGCTGGTAAACTTCCCTCAGTAGGCAAGCCTTTAAATATACTGCAGGCAGTTTGGAGAGTAGTAACTGCCATGATTTGAGTACTGGAGGGATTGAGATAGTGTCAGAGGAAAGATTAAAAGGGTATGTATAGCTTGGGCAATGGTGAATGTGATTACATTTCAAGGATATACACACCAAGGTAAGAGAGGTTTAGAGAGGTAACTAGGAGTAATGGGATGAAACAGAGAAAAGGAAAATTTTTTTGGGTGGGGGGGAGAAGATCAGGGAAAAATTTCCCTTGAGATGTATTAAGCTGCAGCATAGACTCCCAAGGATAGCACAAAGGTCCCATCACTTGATATATATAAAATGAGAGGTCAAAGCATTAGAAGCTATATTAGGCTTGATACAACCCTGCTGGCACTGGGGAATGCCCATTTCTTCGTTACACACCCTTGACCAGGGGGATCGATTACGTGCAGAGAGATTCACCTCTTGGGCAAGGCAGCAAACAATGTTTACACCACTGGCTTGGAACTAGGGTTACACAAGAGGAGTCCAGCCAGCAGAAGCCTCTTGTGTTGAGACATCACGCCTCCATGACTGACCCGGCTTCAACCCTTCCTTGGCAAGTGCCGCACATATTTAGGGCAGCAATAGCTGGCTCTCAACCACTAGTACTTTGGGGGTTGTGAGTAACACACACTATTATGAATCCCCTACCAATGGACTTTGCACTACTGCAGCCTGTAGACAGTGTTCAACTGGCTTATGCAGGTGGCAACTTGAGATTGAATCAAACCTGTCCTATGGTAGGTGAATGGATTAAATGCTTAAGAGATCTTAGTTCTTTCCTGTCTCATTATTCATTCTCTAATGCATTCACATTTCACTGTAAGATATATATTGTGTGCTTGGGGTGTGTGTGTGCGTGCGTACACACACACACACACACACTACAGAATGTAGGAAAGCTAGTTCTAAGGCATCCATCACTCATGCTAGAAAGCATAGGACATTTATCCTCACCATATTCACCAATGTTACATGAAAATACAAGTTATTTAAAAGATGTTAGCCTGCACTACTAAATAAAAATGTAGCTGCAGCATAATAAATCCCAGTGCAGACTCTGCAGATTCAGGTACCTGGAACAGTTATTGTTTTGGGAAAAAAATTTTATGCAGTGCTGCCTGTTAGCTGTGTGAGGAACTTCCTGCTGTATAAAGAGCCACAATGCACAATCAGCAATTCATATCATTTTGATTTTCATTACCGGTATTAGTTATTGTTTAACATGTACAGTGCAGTAGCACTCAGAGGCCCCTGTCAAGGTCAGATCTCCACTGTGCTAGGCATGCATACAGCAAGAGACTGCCTCTGCCCCGAGGATCTTTCAATCTAAATTCTTAGTGCAACAACATGCCGAGTGCTCTGGCTCAATATAGTGAAGCACATTCTTAACTTTAGGACTGTGAATAATGTTAATTCTAGAGCTGCATGGGGAATTTTCCATCAGTGATATTTTTGACAAACAAGGCAGATGCTGCAAAATTGAAATTTTCTGTGGAAAAAATTCCATTGTGTGGAGGTTTTCTACTTTTGTCAAGAAAATCAAAACAAAATGTTTCATTTCAGATCAGCTAGACTTAGACTGGAATATTTCAATTTGTTGAACTTATCTGAAGTGTTTTCTTTGAAGTTAGGAAAAGTTTAATGTTGAACTATTATCATAGAATATTAGGGTTGGAAGAGACTTCAGCAGGTCATCTATTCCAATCCCCTGCTCAAAGCAGGACCAACCCAACCAAATCATCTTAGCCAGGGTTTTGTCAAGCCAGGCCTTAAAAACCTCTAAGGATGGAGATTCCACCACCTCCTTAGATAACCTATTGTGGCACATTTCCTCATGGTAGCCGTAGTTCTAGCCCCCTGACCAAACTACAGCTCCTACAATGCAACACAGTCTCCCCTCTGACCAAGCTACATGAATTTTCAATCAAAATGAAACATTTCAATTGAAGATTAGATGGAAAATTCCAAAGTGAACTATTTATCCATTTCTGGATCCATTTTTCCCCCAGAATTTCTGTTCCATGAGAAATTTTGATATTTCAACTTTTCCTCCAAATTTCAGACAAAAACAAGTGCTGAAATATGAGAATTTCTCAGGGGATGGAAATCCTGATTTGTACCCAGCTCTAGTTAGTTATTTATAGCACAATAGTGCTTAGGGCCCCCATCATATAGTAGGACTCCAATATGCTAGGTGCTGTACGAACACATAACCAAAGACAGTTCCTGTCCCAGTGAGTTTACAGTCCTACTAATAGTCCCATTAAAGTTGACAGAGACATTGGATTGGGCCAAATTGCTCAGCACTTTGCAGGACTGAATCCTAAAGCCCTGGTCTCACAAACACACTTGTGCTTTGATTTCGTTGGGACTACTCGCCTTAAGAAGGAAACTTCCATAAATCATGACAGAGCAGGTCTGCAAAAGGGAAAGATTAAGATTAGAAATATGTACAGGTTGCATGTGTGTTATGTACACAGATAGATTACCAAACAGCAGTTGAATGAATTTATATAGGTATGGAAGTTACAAGTAATTCCAATTTGTACTGAGTAAAAGCAGAGAGTGTAGCAGGGACTTCACTAGTGTGGTTCAGGCTCATCTGCTGCCTTAGTTTCACTATTCAGATGGCTGATTATCATCTTCCCCTCCCCGCCCCCGTTGTCCTGCAGGTCTCTAAACAATTAGGTCATTGAGGTGACTTAGCCTTCCAGCTAAGTCACAGAAGTCCACCCCTCTTCCAAAGTCCAAAGGAAAACACCAAAACCAGCCATCCATCCGAGACTGATTTGTCCCAGCTACAGCGCTCCCTCCACAGATCTGTCCAATTCCCCATCAGTTTCTACTCTTAGGGTATGACTACACTGCAATTAAAAACACCTGCAGCTGGCCCATATCAGCTGACTCAGGCTCACAGGGCTATAAAACTGCAGTGTAGATATCCGGGCTCAGGCTGGAGCCTGGGATCTGAGACCCCGTGAGTTAGGAGGGTCCAAGAGCCTGGGCTCCAAACTGAGCCTGCATGTCTCCACCGCAGTTTTATAGCCCTACAGCTTGAGTCCTATGAGCGTGGGTCAGCTGACACGGTCCAGCTGTGGGCGTTTAATTGCAGTGTAGCCGTACCCTTAGCTGCTCCAACTTTCAGCTCTCTTAGGTTCCAATCAGTCCCTTCTTCCCTTTGTTTAGGGGTGGCCATACTGTCTCACAAGGTGGCAGCATAAGGGGAACCCACACCCACACCCTACTAGGTGTTCCCAACTCTGGAACCCTGAACAACTGGGCTGTCGGCCCCACAACACAAGTTGCCCCTTGGTTCTTTCCCAGGGCCTTTTCCTAAGGCTCAGCTTAGGCCTCCTCATGGGCCTTTTCCTAGCTATTCTCCTGTTCTTTGAAGGATCACCCCTGCCCTCACTGAAGTCTCTCAAATTTGCACAGGCTTCCCTTTTAATTCCCAGACATTTTCAATCACATGCTCCCTTTGTCACATGACTCCCAAACTCCTTCGCTCCACCTGAGGAAGTGGGTAATCCTGTCACAGATAAGGCTGAGGCCCAGCCTCCTTAAAGGGTCAGCTCACCCTGTGGCAAGCAAGCATAAGCTGTGCTGAGCATTGACCAGTACTACAGTTCTGTGCTTTTTTCATATACATTCATTCAAATTTATTGTTTTATTCTCTATGTTCTTTCCTATATTACTAATGGTAACCAAGAATATTAGGAACAAATGACACACAGAAGTGAATGCCATATACATTCTGGCTCTTTTTCTGCTTCACTTGTTCTTTAAGGCACTTCTCATCTAGACTAATGTGTTCAAAAACTCATTTCAATTATTTTTATTATGCCTGGCTACAGATTCCTGCCATTAAAAATATGAGTGAACAGTTCATTTAAGGATTCAATATCCCTGTTAAACAGTAATTCACGTCAGTTTCCCCATTAACACTCCAGCAACTCATAGGGTACAGCTGATTTATAGAAGTACTTGGAGTTGAAACCCTTCCTCTGTCCATTGAATACTGTTTTGTATAAGGAATATTTCACACACTGAAGCTTAGCAATTAATAATGAAACATTTTCCATTTTGGTCAGCAGCTAATATTATGTTTTCTGAGGAGCTAAATGCAACTCTTTCTCCTTCCACTTCCACAAATGTTTTTAAATGATTAATTTAGATACTAATCAGTGCCATTTGCCATCCAAGAAATATTGGCCTTGTTCCCTGATTCTTCCATTCCTGCACTTGGGACAGGAATAGAGGTGGGGATAAAGTGACTTTCAGTCACTTTTGTTCTTCCCATGTTTTGGGGAAATAGAACACATATTCAGTCCTTGGTGTAAGTTAGAGCAGCCTACAGCCTGTTCTATCAAAGGCTGTGCCTACAAGGTAGGGTGGGATTCCCCTGCTTGTGTAAAAAGACTTGTACTAGATGTAATTGAGCTAGTGCAAACATAAATAGCAGTGTAGATGCAGTAGCGTGGGTAGCAGCAGCAGAGGCCTGGCTTGGCTGTGCAGTATACATACCCACTGGTTTCATGCAGGTTTGTACTTGGCACAGCCTAGCTGCACCTCAGCTGTTGCTACGTATGCTACCATACCTACACTGCTGTTTATACTTATGCTAGCTCTATGAGTATCCATCAGCAGAGGAATCACAGGTCTACCTTGTAGTGTAGACAGTCTTATACTCTCCTTCCCTTGGCCCACTCTAGGTTCAGAGTAGCAGAGAATAGCTTCAGAATAGTTTGCTCCAGCCTCTGCCCTCCATACCCCCAGCTCATTGCTACACTGGAAGCTGGACTTGCAGAGAGCCCTTATCAGTTCTATACCAAAGGAGGAGGCTCCCTGTTCAGGAAGTATTCTCATGAAGCTGCTCCTGACACCTTTGAGGCCTGTTTACACTGCCAGAGTAGCATGAAGGGGGAATCACTGAATACAAATCAGGATCCTTATAGTCTCTGTTGGGGGTTGGCTGTGTGCTCCACACTGGCAGTATTGCCTAATGGCAATACTCCTGGGCACAATTTAACAGTGAGAGTCCCAGGGTCAGTTTCCCTGGCAGTCGTAGATTGGGGTAGTGTCACCCCATGTGAGAGTCCAAAGGCCACTTTGCCTAGTAGTGATAGCTCAGGGTAATGTCACCCACTGGCAAGAGTGGGGGCGGCGTTAGGGGAACCCAGGCCCATGCTACTCAGCTGGGTTCCGACCCTGGGCCCTTCAAAACAGGAGCTCTTGTACAGTGCCTGATCTCCCTAAAACATACCCTGGGTCACTTCTTACCCTTGTTCCAATCCCTCCAGCATCATCTGGGGCTGGACTTGGGGTCCCTCCTGCGTTCCCTGCTGATCCGTCTCCTGAGTTTCCTCCTCTGGCAATGGCAAGTCATTACCTTCAGCTCCTGTGGTTGATGGGCTCCCAGCATCTTGGCTATGAGGCTCTGTCCTGGTGATGTGGAGCCCTGGCTGCTTCCTGGCAGGAGGCTGCTGCACCCAACTACTCTCCTCCACGGTCAGCCCAGACAGAGCAGAGTCACTCTTTTTAATGCTCCCTCCACTAGGAACATGCCCAGAATTGATGAGAGGTGTTTGGCCTCTTTAGCTCACAGCAGCTCTTTAACCCTCCCTTCACCAGTGCAGGGTTGGTACACCTGTCACAACCCCTTTGTAGGGAGGGAGCCAAGCAGCAGTGAGAGAGGCTTTGGGATACTGCTGTCTTGGGTAAAGGGTGATGGAGACATTCCACCATGCTAAGGAGCAACTAGAAGTCTGGTGAGTTGTTCAGGATGGAACAACTGGAGGACATAACATACAGGCTATTCATTAGAGATGAACAAAGTTCATAATAAATAGTGTGTTCGGAAAATATCACCTCCTCTCTGGTTTGTGAAATGTTAACAAGCAGTTCACAAATTCTCACATTTGTTTTTCAAGAATTATTTTCAATTTTTTTCTTGATTTCCCCCTTATAGGAATAGTTTGTAAATTCACATGATATTGGTTAGTTACCTACAAGTCTCATGGCTTTTATTGCTATTCCATGATTGGATGACTTATGTAACTAACCAATGCAGCATGCGTTGGAATTCTAAAATTGTCAGTTATGCAATTCTTAATTCACTGTTGGCTAATATTTAAGCACTCCTGCTTAAAATTCAGTTTGAGGGGCTGATTTTCCTCTCAGTCGTACCAATGTAAAATAGGACTAGCTTGACTGAAGTCATGTTAACTAGCATAAGTATGAGGAGAATCAAACCCTGTGTGTGTGCGCATTTGTGCTAATAAAGATGGAGTGTTCATGGAAAGTGATCATAAAAGAGTTCAAGTTCAACTTGAAATTTGTTTTCAAACACAAATGAATACTCACAAAAATCACTATTACCTCATCTTATCTAAATATTCCATACTTACTATAGGGGTAGCTGTAGTGATAGCAACCTCTACATTAAGATCAAATACTTCCCACTACAACCATCTGTTATCAGTGGTTTATAACTTTGCCAAACCTTACCATTCAAACTAAAATTCTCCATATTTGGTCTCTGCCTCTGGGCAGACTGATTGTTTTTTAATGTTTCAGCAATAACAGTGCAGCTGTTTTTGAGAATGAGGTTAGGAATAAATCAGTAGATTTGCACTGTCTGATTCCGCCCCCCGCCAAGTGATTTAGTGCTTCAGGAATTTGGAGCAGGAACATGAAATATGACAGTAGTCCTGAGGTCAGAGAGGTGCCATTTGCTGTTCCCATGACAATCCAGCCAGATTTGGCCAAGTTATAAAGCACAGAAAATCAGTATTTTTACTTGTTCAGCAGAACCTGTTAGGAGTTTGCTCCTTAATTCTCTGAACATACGACCTGCACTGTGCTTGCTCACCAACCCCCTTGTACTTGGTTCTGAAGCAGCTACATAGACCATAACTCCTAGATGGGATACATGTGGTTTTTCTTTTAGGCAAAAAAACATGTTTTCACAAAAGCAGCTCAAACTTCATAAAAAGGCAAATTGAGTAATATTAGTTTAAAGTCAAATATTTTGCACAGCTCTATTTAGAACCCAAAAGGCTCTTTTCCATACCCTAATACAAAACCAATGGTGCAAAAATATGATGCATGAACACACGGTAGTTCTTCAAAGTACTTTGTTCAAATCTCCAGTACTTAGATTATTTATCAGAAAATAAAATTTTGAAAATTGTCTCCTCTTCTAGTATCCACTCTGACACTCTGCACCCCATATTCACCAGAGTGGTATGAATATGATATGATTATAACCTAATTATGCACCTTGTACAAAATGTGTTGTGTAAGGTGTCAATGGAAAAGTTATGATTTGCTGAATATGATTATCCTATTTGTATGCATGTATCATTTTTGTATCTGGAGTTAGGAATGTTGACTATGTATCTGTATTTCAAATGTGTTTGCTCCTGGGGTAACACCCACAAGGCAGTTTAATTCTAGTTTGGCCAGCACATTGTGAAGGGACTATTCAAGTTAAATGGCCCATTAAAGAACACTTAACTCACAATGGACTGTGGAAGAAGCCTATCCACACTTGATGGAGTCTTCCCAAGGACATTCTAACTAGAATATGGGTAATGGCCCCTGCTATGACTCAGTGAAGCATGCAAGGGCACGTGACTAAACCACATGAACCTGAACTCCATTTTTGTACCTGTATTTTTCCACAAACTGGGCTGGGAACTTGGGACAAAAGGGTTTCCACCATATGGAATAAACGATAAAAGGGGGAAGTGACATCACCCAGGGGCCTCACTCCCCACACAAGGGAATACCTGAGGAACACAGACTGAACTGGGGGAAGTGCTGGTTCCAGGTGGGAAAGAAGAAAGCCTGCCAGTGTATGAAACTTTGGTGGACTGTTTATACTATCTACCAAGGTGAGACACTGCTTGATTCAAATCCTATCTACTATATTAGGTTTAGATTACCTTGAAAATAAACGAACAATCTTCTTTGATCTGTTTCAGAGTAACAGCCGTGTTAGTCTGTATTCGCAAAAAGAAAAGGAGTACTTGTGGCACCTTAGAGACTAACCAATTTATTTGAGCATAAGCTTTCGTGAGCTACAGCTCACTTCATCGGATGCATACTGTGGAAAGTGTAGAAGATCTTTTTATACACACAAAGCATGAAAAAATACCTCCCCCCACCTCACTCTCCTGCTGGTAATAGCTTATCTAAAGTGATCACTCTCCTTACAATGTGTATGATAATCAAGTTGGGCCATTTCCAGCACAAATCCAGGGTTTAACAAGAACGTCTGAGGAACAGTGGGGGGGGGGGGGGGGGATAAACAAGGGGAAATAGGTTACCTTGCATAATGACTTAGCCACTCCCAGTCTCTATTCAAGCCTAAGTTAATTGTATCCAATTTGCAAATGAATTCCAATTCAACAGTCTCTCGCTGGAGTCTGGATTTGAAGTTTTTTTGTTGTAATATCGCAACTTTCATGTCTGTAATCGCGTGACCAGAGAGATTGAAGTGTTCTCCGACTGGTTTATGAATGTTATAATTCTTGACATCTGATTTGTGTCCATTTATTCTTTTACGTAGAGACTGTCCAGTTTGACCAATGTACATGGCAGAGGGGCATTGCTGGCACATGATGGCATATATCACATTGGTGGATGTGCAGGTGAATGAGCCTCTGATAGTGTGGCTGATGTTATTAGGCCCTGTGATGGTGACCCCTGAATAGATATGTGGGCACAGTTGGCAATGGGCTTTGTTGCAAGGATAGTTTTCCTGGGTTAGTGGTTCTGTTGTGTGGTATGTGGTTGCTGGTGAGTATTTGCTTCAGGTTGGGGGGCTGTCTGTAGGCAAGGACTGGCCTGTCTCCCAAGATTTGTGAGAGTGTTGGGTCATCCTTCAGGATAGGTTGTAGATCCTTAATAATGCGTTGGAGGGCTTTTAGTTGGGGGCTGAAGGTGACGGCTAGTGGCGTTCTGTTATTTTCTTTGTTAGGCCTGTCCTGTAGTAGGTGACTTCTGGGAACTCTTCTGGCTCTATCAATCTGTTTCTTCACTTCCGCAGGTGGGTATTGTAGTTGTAAGAATGCTTGATAGAGATCTTGTAGGTGTTTGTCTCTGTCTGAGGGGTTGGAGCAAATGCGGTTGTATCGCAGAGCTTGGCTGTAGACAATGGATCGTATGGTAAATCTATCTTTCTGTAGTTACTAAATCTATTATATATTTTTACATAAAACAGTATGGTTTGAGTGAAGTGCTTTGGGAAAAATCTCAGCTCAGGAACAAGAGTTGGTGCACATCCACTTTCCAATGTAGAAGTGGTAGACTGGGTTGTAACTCATTTACTGGTCAGGTTTTTGAGTAGGGCAGGATGGTACACCCCCTGGGTCCTAGGCTGGGGGTATTTTGGCTGGAGCTTCTCTCTATTGACATTTCTTGAGTGGCTTAGGAGAAGCATTCATGTAACTGAAGCTGGGTGTGTCCCTGCCTGTGTTAAGGTCTGTGTAATTGCAGGATCGGGAGCGATCTGCAGCTTGTCACAGCAGAAGTGTGAGAGGGAGCCCAGGCTGGTGAGACAGAGGGCTCAGCAGTACCCCAGTTCCAGGTTGCACCTGAGGGGTGGGAGCACCCATCACACACTCATCTGTCTCTAGATCATTCTGCTGACACCTGCATCCTAGCTCAAGGTACAGATATACCTGAAGAAATAGGAGGAGAAAGATGAGAACATCAAATGTGAAACTGTCCTCAGTAAGGATGGGAAATGCAATAAGTATGAGGTTCGGTGAGCTTCGAAATTGTTAATGTTTTGCAAATGAGTTCAAGATTTGTCATTTTTTTCCCCTGTAAATGAAATCCATGTCACTGTCAAGGGAATTTCAACTAAAAACTATGTTTTTCTGACAAGGAAAGCCTGATGTATGCAATTAAAAGCCATGAAAGCTGAACTACATGCAAAGTTGTTTTTTCCAGAGACATAAATAAGATCAGGCTGTTTACCAGTTGCTTTAGAAATGGAGTAGCTAATGGATTGCAGAAATCATCACTGTGCTACACAAAGAATATGTTGGAAACCATCACTTAAGGGCCAGATCCTTGTCCTCTATTCCTGCCTCTTTGCCAAGCTCATACAGCTGGGGATGCCCCTGACATAAGGAAATGCCCAGATGGAGTAAAGCTGGCATAGCATGCTGTGTAGAGAACACGCTGGAAGAGGCAGCGGCCACATTTGTTATGGGTAGGAGGGATGAGCCGGATTCCAGAGCACATAGTACTCCAGCAGATCCTTGGCTTGTGGAGTAATCCCTATGGGACGGTAACATATAGAGCAGTGTGTAGACTGCTCTGAGTTACATTTCCCCCAGGATTTGGGGAGCAGAAAGGTGCACAAGAGCCTCCTTTCCCTCCCTCCTCAGCTGTGCTGAACATAGGGATTCACCCCCTGGTCTTCAGGGCAATGAGGTAATTTTAGTTTTAAGTCAAGTATTTTGAACAGCTCTAATTAGAATGCAAAAGGCTTTTTTTTATATCCAAATACAAAACCATTTATGTAAAAATATGTAGGTGCCCTTCTTGATCAATGTGTATATCAATGAGGCTACTAGGTGAGATACTGGCATGGTTTGGGGGCAGTGATGACACCCTTATGTCTTTTTTAAGATCAGGAACTGTTGCTTAGCATTCCCAGCATCTGGCCAAGAGTAGGGCCTGTCTGAGGGCTACCTGGATGAAACCCAATCTATATGGGACAAAGATTAATCTGGTTGGCTGTAGAAGTCAGTTGGAAGCAATGGCAGTGGTGATATCTGCCCCTCCAGCTAAGTGAATTTGTCTACCTTGTGTCTCCAAAGTTCACCATCTAGGAGTTTTGGACACTTGGCTGACTGTCTGATCAAGGATTGTGTTGGATTTGAGAGCTGTCTCTTTAAGAGTGGGGGTGGGGGGGAAGGGGAAGGGAACTTTTGGTCATGCCTACCAGCTCTATATGGGTCTCTAAACTGGCTCTGATCTTATTCAGCCAGTTTAAAATAAGGCACGTTGTGAGTTGCCCCTCACTGCTTTAGGAAGTGGCCTATTTTTTCCCCCCTCTCTGGTTTTGGGTTCTTGTTCTGAATTCTAAGTAATAAAGTAGTCTTACGTTGCAACCGTCCATCAAGAGTATTTATCTTTTTATCTAATTTCTTTGTGTATGCTGTGAGCATAACAAAGTCACAGCCATTTCATTCTGATATGGCCCTTGCCATTATTATTCAGACCTTTGTCACCACCACATCTGATTATTGCAATGCACTCTAGAGCTATACTTGAAGCCCACCCAGGGACAACAGGCAGCGTAGAATGCATCTGCTCACATACCTAATGTAGTATCTCAGATGTACTACTTTGCACTATGTTAGTTTGTAAACTCCGTGGAATGTATACAAAATCTTCCTGTGGCGGGTCCTATCAGCCTCAGCACCCCCAGTTTATATGGCCAATTGTCATTTGCAGAACTTTTAAATTGGGCAACTTTTCATGTTGCCCTGCACATGCAGCTTCTCCTTTAGCAGAAGGCTGACAATCGCACAAAAAGCCCCTTAAAAAAACATCTTCCTGATTCCCCAAATCATTACAGAAGTGCTCAGGTACTATTGTATGGATACCATACAATTATCTAAAAATAGACTATAGGCAATCCTGACTCCCTCTTAGATCCCACACACCAAGACCATTTATGGAGCTTGATGGAAAAGGCAGCTTAGCCCACAGGAATTTGCTAAATATATAAATTGATGAAAAAGGAAGACATACCAAAAAGATACTGAGAATTTTTCACATATAGTGATTCCTGTGTCTATTAAATGTGTATGCTTATACAATATTACATGAAGGTGATACCAAACTATACACCAAAAATATACAAAAAGAAATCCCAAGTGATTTTAGTTATATAGAATAAAAATAAATGTCATTTAGAAGATGGTATCAAATCAGGCTGGTTGCAGCTGAATAGTTATTTATGTTTTTTCATCATTAAATATAATAGAAATCTGTAGGAACTTCTGTACCTAGAAGGTGCTATGAAAACAATGCATCCATTTCAAAGTCTTTGTCAGGCGTAACATTTCTACAAAGTAAAAGCCATTCAACTTTCAGATGTATATAATCTTCCTTTTTTGAATTCATGTTCAGTGGGAAAGGGATAGAGGATGTTTAGTATTGTTATATATTAAACCCTCAGTGAGTGGAGGGAGAGTTTGGAAGAGTTTCATAGGCAGTAAGTGTAATTCTGTAAAAGCATATTCGTTTCCCAGCTGGTGTAAATCAATATACAGCCAACACACACCAGCCAACGATCTGGGTCTTAAACCTGAGACCTCAGTGAGGTATTACTCCTTATCATGGCAAATCACAACCAAGGAGTTGACTTTATTTTAAGAACAATAGTAGATTTCTCAGATGAAATGAAAATCTTTGGATTTTTTCCAGGGAAGAGTATAAATTCTTTCAAACCGGATTAGGTGTGATATTTTTGATTCTACATCCCTTTAAGTAAAGGCAGATTAACATATTTGTTGGAATATTTATTTTGGATGATGAGATTCCACAAGAAACAAAAGCCATCTACGTGGAGACCCTGTGCCTACATGTCAGCTCTGAGTGAATCTTTGGCAACACCTTTCTCCTCTAACACCTTGGCAGCACAGAGGCATTGGAGCAAAACTCGCAGGACTTTCTAAGCCAGCAGTTGCCCCCGGAACCCTTTGTAAAGGGGGAATTATAGCACCTAGCTTGAACATCAAATTTTTCATCCATAGATCTCAAAGCACTTTACACAGGAGGCAAATATCATTATCCTCATTTTATAGACTGAAAAACAGAGGCCCAGAATGGTGAGTTGATTTACTGAAGGTCACCCAGCAAAAAACAGACCCAGGAATAGAACCTGGAGTGAAATCCTGGCATTAGTGACTGCAGTGGAACCAGGATTGACCCCAGAAACCCAATCCAGTGCTTTATATACTAGATAACTGCTACAAAGAGGGTGTAGCAGAGACAATACAGCCCAGGGCTTATAACTGAGGTCTCAACTCCCCATCCCATGCTTTTCCACAAGACCACTGGATGTACGGTTCTTTACACACAGGAACTGTGCCTGTGTTTAGGAATAATAGAAGTATCTTTATTTAAAAATACCCCCACAGGACTGTATAATAATGGTACAAGCACTTGTGTTACTGTAACAGATAAGAACCACATCTGTAGAATAAACTAGAAGGTTTTATTCATTTTTGTTGTTTCTGTGTTTGCTTTCTAACTATGGGGGTATGTTAAGACTACAACCATTCGGTCTTTGACAATTTGAACTCCCATAGATGCTATAAATATGAAATTTCAATATAAAAAACAAAACATTTATGGCTGGAGTTTTTACTAGCTAGTGGGTGTGGAGAAGATTGAGAGAGAATTTATGACAGCTCATTCATTCTCGCTGTCCTGGGTGAATTATGTTGGAAATAGAAAATTGGGACCTATTTTGTAGTCAGGTTAAAAATAAAAACCTAGCTGAAGAAATAGTCTCACTGTGGTTTACTGCTGGGTTTGCTTATTTCTACAGGTTTATTTTAAAGTTTCTGAATTGATTTATTTAATAAAAAACACTAAACAACTTGCAAGGCCTGATTTGGAACTGGGGTTAAATGGCCATGTCAGATCAGATTATCTTCCTTCCTTCGAATTTAATGTAAAAATCCCTCAAAGAACAAAATCTAAGAACAAAAAGTGAAATGATCTGATGTAACTGCCATTACTATTGCATGTCTCAAGTGTATTACTTTCCAAATATGATAAACAACAAGAAGATCCAGTGCGCTAATATGACACCATCTATCCAAAAGGGTATTTGCTTCAGAGGAAGGTTTTTTTTGTTTTGTTTTTAAAAGGACCACAGTATTTGGGCCTTGATGTTTTAAGAACAATCAATAACTGTCTATAGAACCTAAATTGAGAGCAATTTTATAAAGAAATCTTGTACAAAGACTGCAACAAAAGCACAGAGTGGTACAGTATGAACCACTTTATGGGACAAAGCCTGGACAAATAATGAGAGAAAATGACTAAATCCTCTTGTTATACTGACATTCCAATTCAATTATCCTGCGGTCTTCCTTGGATACCAACAAAAGGAATCTGTAGAGTTCTAATCCTTTGGCCTCAACCTGCAATTTTCCAGATTAAAAAGAAAATTATCCTCATACCTTATATTATGTGGGTGGTGTTTCTCAAAATGGTAGATAAGTTTTCATGCTTTCTTTCACTTATGACTAAGTGTCATCTTCTTTCTCTCCATTTTTGTACTTTTCTTATTCCCTTCCCCCTTAAAGGAAAGGTATTAATATACTATAACTATACATTAGCAAAATAACGCAGAGAGTAACCAGGGATGCTAGACCCCAGCATCCCTGGTTACTCTCTAGGTTATTTTGCTAATTATAGTCCAAAATGTTATTGTCAAGGATCAGAAAAATGGTTTTTATCATCAGCCTTGATAGCCTTAATGATAAGCAGCACTGCCAAGAAGTGGCTGCAGGATGAGAAAGTTCAAGTTCTGAGAGATAATGGGTGAGGATATAAATGGCCTCTCAGCTTAACAGTCTTTTTCATGCCCGATTTCCCTTATAATCAAAGTGCCCTTAAGGAAACAACATTTAGTTCCACACTAACAAAAAAAGTGATAATAAGAGTAAGAAGGAGCAAAAGGCATGGGGTGGGGGGAGGTGGGCCTATGCAATCTTTGATTGATATATTATGTAAAAGACCATTGTTTCAGATAATCACCGTTTAACTTTTGTCTGGGCTATGGAGACTTTTTTTTAAGTTTCTTGGGAAAACTGTCTGAAGCCTGTGGGGTTACTTTGTCAGACAGCATTAAAACTTTGAGTGCATTGCTCCAGTCAGTAAACAATAAATTACCTCTCTTCCACAAGTTCTTTAAAACAGGGGCAAATTATAATTTGCCCATTTTTACTGCCTTCTTGAAGAATAATCAGCACTCTGCTAGCACTGTGTGCGAGTAGCTCTTTAAGGGGGGTTACTGAAATGTGGACATGCATGAGTTTGAGTTTTTATCATGAGAGCTCTTCCTTTTGAAATATCTTAGTCTCTTCTCCGTTTTACCTATTGAATGATCTCATTCCCTACAGGGTAAAACAGAATGGTATGCAACTGAACCTGCCATCACCTGTTATGGTTCATTTTGATGACCTAAAGGTACAGAATTTCTTTAAGATCTTTGTTTAATTTGTGAAGCTTGTGTGTAAACATTTTGTCCTCCTTTTCCAGGTCACCAATGACATATATACCCACAAGCAGCAAGAACTCTGCTTCATATAACTGTTACAAGCTAAAAACATCACTTTTTCTGAATGCCAATAAACTTTTGATATTATGTATTACTTTCAGCTCAGCTCAGCTGTGTACCCGCAATCTAGCCACAGACACCTCTGTAACATTGGTCAGTTTTATCCTGACTCTCAAAAAGTTCATCTAAGATGACGTGCTAT
Organism: Natator depressus; assembly: GCF_965152275.1. NCBI lineage: Eukaryota > Metazoa > Chordata > Testudines > Cheloniidae > Natator > Natator depressus. The sequence goes on from NC_134234.1 coordinate 125,333,423, forward strand.
GTGCAGTGAATGTGCTTGTAACCGGGCTCAGACTCACCGGCGGCACCTCCTGCTGGTCCTCTCAGGGAATTAGAATTCCAGCCTCTGGAGCACCCTCTTCAGGCCAGTGTCTCGCCTTGCTGATGGCTCCCATGTTCCTCCCAGGACGCTGGTGCACCTTTCACCGGGTGCTGCCCCCTGGCAGTACCCCACAGTTCTGGGTCTCCCCCTCTCAGGGGAACCCCCACCCATTATCCCTACCTCGCCTCAGTCCTAGGCTACTGCCAGTCACCAACTAGCTCCTGTTCCCTGGGCACAGACTGCAGTATAAGCCACTCATCACAGGTAAGGGGGTTTGGACCTGCTGCCTCTGGCTACCCATGGGCTGTCCTCTACAACTTCAGTATCTAATAGGCCTTACCAGGCCTGCAGCCTGGTACTTTCCTAGGCCAGAGCTCCCTTGGCCGGGCCCAAGCCTTGTTCCCCTCCAGATACTTAGTTAAGCCCCTGAAGTCAGACCCTTCTCTGTCTCAAGACAGAGAGAGACTCTCTCTGGGCTTCTGGCTCACAGCCTTTATAGAGCCAGCTAGGCCCAGATTGGCGCATGGCCCCCAGCTGAGGTTGCTTCCCAATGAGCCCGGCTGCCTTTCTTCTACAACAGCCCTCTCTCATGGCTATTTTAAACTCTTCTGGGCCTGAGCAGGTGTCCACCCCGCTACAGTGCTAATGGTCCCTTCTAAGTAAGGCGTATTAATGTATGTTCTATTTTGTCTATTGCTGTTACAGCATGGTTAGGCATGAGCATCTCAAAAGAATGAAGCATATCTACACTTCAAACCAGAGATGTAAATACCAGCTCGAGATGTACCTACCTTAACTCTAGTGGAGATATCATGCTAAAAATAGTGTCGCTTTGGCAGCGTGAATGGCAGGAAGTGTTAGCTGCTCTATGTACGATCCTGTTCAACATGGTAGATATATAAGGCTAGGCAGCTATACTCCATTTTTAGTGTGATAGCTTGATCCGAGCTAGGCCATGTATGTCTCCTGTATGTCTCCTATTAACACCTCCAACTTGAAGTGCAACATCGTTACCCCTTTCAAAGCTCATTGTGCAAAGGTCACTAGAAGTTTCATTATGAGTGAATATCACAATGGACCACTCCTACAGGCATATTTAGAGTTATGCATTTGCACAAAACTCATGTATGTATCTGTCAGTCCTCTCTTTTAACAATTACCGCTTCATTTATCAAATCAGGTCTTGTAATGCAACCATTGGGTGTCTTTTATGCTGGGGGTGACAAGGGAACCTCTTCACAGCTATAGGACCTTCAGTATGTTATGGAACTCATAAAAAGAAAAGGAGGACTTGTGGCACCTTAGAGACTAACACTCATGAAAGCTTATGCTCAAATAAATTTGTTATTCTCTAAGGTGCCACAAGTCCTCCTTTTCTTTTTGTGAGTACAGACTAACACGGTTGCTACTCTGAAACATGGAACTCATAAAATATCACAGGGTTGGAAGGGACCTCAGGAGGTCATCTAGTCCAAATCCCCCTGCTCAAAGCAGGACCCAGCCCCAATTTTTGCTCTAGATCCCTAAATGGCCCCCTCAAGGATTGAACTCAGTGGGCTGGGTTTAGCAGGCCAATGCTCAAACCACTGAGCTATCCCTCCCCCTGCTCAGCCACTGATCAGTACAGGCTTTGCTTTTGAATTGATCTCGAGGGTTCCAGTTTTATAACTTCCACTAGTCTCTGCTATTGGTGACAACAGACCTTTCAAGGTAGCCACAATGGAACTTTCACTATTATTATTAGTAGAAGTATTGCCTACAGGTCCCAACCAAAATCAGGGACCCACTGTGCTGGGTGCCATACAAACACGTAGTAAAAAGCAGTCCCTACCCCAAAAAAGATTACAGCATAAATAAAGCAGACAAAGGGTGGGAGAAAGGAAATATTGTTATCCCCATTTTACAGATGAAAATGAGATACAGAGATGTAAGCAGTCTGAATGAGCTCTCCCCTGACATCTAGTGGTGAGCTGTGGAAAAAGACTTCAGAAGCTGATCTTGTTTGCATGGACACACCCACCCTGCCTAGGTGCTCCGCATGATGGGATTGCTTGCCCAAATGATCACTTGTGACTGGTGTTGGATCCCCAGTCTCCTTGTTATTGGCAGCTGGCAGAGAGGTGTGGCAAGTAGCTAGCAGGTGGAGAAGTGTGGCAAGCAGCCAGCAGAGAAGCTGGTGGAGAGGCCAGAGCAGAGCCCCGAAGAGGTCTGGCAATCAGCTGTTGGGGTGATGAGCGAGTGCCCGAGAAGTGCAGCATGTAAGGTGCCTCCTTACCTCCCCCCACTGCCTTCTACACAGGGTGGGAGGTGGACTCTGCGGATGAACCTCTGAACTCTGGGGCTGCACTGGCCAAGGATAGCAACTGTGAGTGGGGTACAGAGAAGGGATGAGCACATTAAAGGGACTTTTGGTTTGCTGGACTTAAGACCTTGAGAGGAAAAGGACATTGCCCAACTTATTAGGGGGTGAGTTTTTTACTCATGGTTTAGGTTTATGAACCCTAGTTGCGGTGTTTTCCTAAATTAATGCTGAGTTAATTCCTTCCTTTTATTAAAAGTTTTTGCTACACTCAGACTCTGTGCTAGCGAGAGGGGAAGTATTGCCTCTGAGAGGCACCCAAGGGATGGTATGTAATTGTCCCAGGTCACTGGGTTGGGGCTCGAGCCAGTTTTGTGTTGTATTCTTGAAAAGGAACCCCGAGATACTGAACCTAGCTCTTGTTGCTGCTGGCTCCATCTGGAAGAAGGGTTACATTGAGATTAAGTGACTTGTCCCAAGTCATCCAGGAAATTACTGGCAGAGTAAGGTGTTGCAACCCAAATCTCATAGTTCTCAAGTCAGTTCCTTAAACACAAGATCATCCTTCCTTTTTAAGGACCGCACATAAAACTTTCCAAAACATACATGCAGCTCTCTCTTCCTAGTAACTTCCAACACATGAGTTTGAACATTGTGTAAACTGAATCTGTCGCAACATAAGAGACAGGTCATTTCCATTTCAAACTGCATTTAGGATAATCTAGTTAGTTAGCAAGGAGTGCAGCTGTAAAAATAATTGATTTTTTTTTGGTTTGGTGGCTGAACAAAAAAAAAAAAATCAGTTTCCTTACAGTGAATTTTTTCAGTTTTTCTCACTAAAACAAAAAGCTGAAAAACAAAATTGTTTTGGGTCAAATGAAACATTTTGTTCCAGCCAAAACAAAATATTTTTCAGTTTTTCAATTTGTTTCATTCCATTTTTCTGTGGTTTTACTTTTTAAAAATAATTTATTAAACAATCCAACTAAATTTAAAAATAAAATGTTGTTTAAAAATGAAATGCCAAAACAAATTGTTTACATTTTTTCTATTTTTTATTTGCCATTTGACTGAAAAATGTTGCTTAGCTCTAGCTATGAGTTCTTCCAGGGGCTGACAATGCACTTTCTTCTGACTGCTCCTGTGGGCTCTTCACATTGTTTTGTTGAATATTTCAAACATATCTTTGTTTTTTGGGAAAACAAGGCAGGTGCACCAAATGGTAATGGAATGGGGATTCCATATTTAGCCTCTTGACAGCATCTTTAAGTGGTAAATTAAAAAGTGAAAACTGTATTCACTGGCCTGCTTTGCTATTTTTTATCAGGTTTGCAAAGACACTCTGCTAAATTTTATTAAATAGTTACTTTTTAAATTGCCAGCAGGAGATAGTGTATGAAATATTACAATAAAATGTGTTTCTTCAAGAAGCAGTAATGAAATAAAATGCATCACTAGTTTTTATTACATTGATGGCTTGTAGGAATAAAAATTCCTTTAGGGAGATGGGCTAACTGTTCATAAGCAACAGAGAACACTCTTTTTTGCAGGGAAGTAAATGCATTAAAACTGTGGGAGCCATTAGGTTTATATAATAAAATCTTGTAAACACTGATAGTTTTATGGCTGGACTTTTCAACAGCTGTTTTGTATGGGATATTATGGATGTTCTTAGTCCATAACACTATTCAAAAGGAACATATTAGGAATTTATTAACTCAACTTATATTTTTCAGTCTCCTGGTTTAGACAGCCTTGAATAAAGTGTTTCAAAGTCAATCAATCAATTTCAATAAAAAGTTATTTTCAATTGTCGGTAATTTGAAATAATTTTTGGAGGGGTCATTAACTTTCAAACACTGGTATATTTTACAGCTAGGATCTACAGGCAGAGAGCTCTGCTGAAAGAAGTGATATGTGAAAAATACTTCTACAATGGAGAGGAAATTTAGCTTAGCAAGGAAGAGGTTGCTGGTGGCTTTACAGAATTGTTCAAGACAAGGGGATTGGCCTGGATTTATATCAATGTAATGGAGATGAAATTCTGATCCAATGGGTTGGAAAGTGCACCTGGGGACAGAAACTGAGGATGGGGGAATTACCCAGATATTATTGTGGGCAGGATATCTCCTACAGATTGTTTATTGCTGATGAACAAGCAGTTTGATTTTCTGATCTTAGGATGGCAGTTCAAAAACCACTACAAACAAAATCCTACTTTTCAACTGCACAGATGGGATAAAGAGTTAATGAGACAATAAACATGGAACCCCTCTGTGAAGTATTTAGAATCACCCTTCAGAGCAGCACCATGTTTTTGAGTCTGGACCAACTCTCACTCAAGTCAGTGGGGTAGGATTGAATCCTTTAAGCAGATAAGTATTTTTCTTTCCCGAAAGACCACTAGTGGAGAGATGTATTTAGTCTTTCAGTTTATTATTCTAAAAGATATTCTGACTAACAAGCATCCATCCTGTGCTCCTTGCACCTTGGCATGAATCAAAACAAGCAATATCAAACCAGTACTGCATATGAAAATAGGCTGCCTGTTCCACCAAAAGTAAATAAACAACTCATCTGTCACGGCTTCCGTGATCATAGAATCATAGAATATCAGGGTTGGAAGGGACTTCAGGAGGTCATCTAGTCCAACTCCCTGCTCAAAGCAGGACCAACACCAACTAAATCATCCCAGCCAGGTCTTTGTCAAGCCTGACCTTGAAAACCTCGAAGGAAGGAGATTCTACCACCTCCCTAGGTAACGCATTCCAGTGCTTCACCACCCTCCTAGTGAAAAAGTTTTTCCTAATATCCAACCTAAACCTCCCCCACTGCAACTTGAGACCATTACTCTTTGTTCTGTCATCTGCTACCACTGAGAACAGTCTAGATCCATCCTCTTTGGAACCCCCTTTCAGGTAGTTGAAAGCAGCTATCAAATCCCCCCTCATTCTTCTCTTCCGCAGACTAAACAATCCCAGTTCCCTCAGCCTCTCCTCATAAGTCGTGTGTTCCAGTCCCCTAATCATATTTGTTGCCCTCCGCTGGACGCTTTCCAATTTTTCCACATCCTTCTTGTAGTGTGGGGCCCAAAACTGGACACAGTACTCCAGATGAGGCCTCACCAATGTCGAATAGAGGGGAACGATCACGTCCCTTGATCTGCTGGCAATGCCCCTACTTATACATCCCAAAATGCCATTGGCCTTCTTGGCAACAAGGGCACACAGTTGACTCATATCCAGCTTCGAGCAGGGGGTTGGACTAGATGACCTTCTGGGGTCCCTTCCAACCCTGATATTCTATGATTCTATGATTCTCATGCACTGTAACCCCTAGGTCCTTTTCTGCAGAATTGCTGCCGAGCCATTCGGTCCCTAATCTGTAGCGATGCATTGGATTCTTCCATCCTAAGTGCAGGACTCTGCACTTGTCCTTGTTGAACCTCATCAGATTTCTTTTGGCCCAATCCTCCAATTTGTCTAGGTCCCTCTGTATCCTATCCCTACCCTCCAGCGTATCTACCTCTCCTCCCAGTTTAGTGTCATCTGCAAACTTGCTGAGGGTGCAATCCACACCATCCTCCAGATCATTTTATGAAGATATTGAACAAAACTGGCCTGAGGACTGATCCTTGGGGCACTCCACTTGATACCGGCTGCCAACTAGACATGGAGCCATTGATCACTACCCGTTGAGCCCAATAATCTAGCCAACTTTCTGTCCACCTTATAGTCCATTCATCCAGCCCATACTTCCTTAACTTGTTGGCAAGAATACTGTGGGAGACTGTGTCAAAAGCTTTGCTAAAGTCAAGGAAGAATTCGTCCACTGCTTTCCACTCATCCACAAAGCCAGTTATCTCGTCATAGATTAAAAACATCCTCACCCAAACTGTCTCATGCCCAAATACCTAGGAGAATGCATAGGTTTAGCACAATGACCAAAAAGTTAACAAATCCAGGCCCTGGTAAAGCAAGGGGGAAGCAAGTTCAAGCACTGGCGAATACACTTGCAGGATTTTCCCCATTCGCTGATCTCATCTGTGGCCATATGCCTCTCTCCTTGTACCAATCTCCCAGATAACTATCCAAGCTTCAAAGAGGGCAGTAGTAAGGGCTCTGAGGTGGAATGACAAAGACACCACCACATATAACATTAGGAAATGCCAGAGGAGCTGTACAAATGATTCAAGGCCTTTTATAAAACTCTTTGTACTTCCTTCTCTTTTCCCTCTCCCCCATGTAAGTCAAGGATGTTAATAATTAAAGACAGGTTTCAGAGTGGTAGCCGTGTTAGTCTGTATCAGCAAAAATAACAAGGAGTCCTTGTGATACCTTCGAGACTAACAAATTTATTTGGGCATAAGCTTTTGTGGGTTAGAACCCACTTAATCAGATACATGGAATGAAAAAAATAGGAGCAGGTATAAATACATGAAAGGAGGGGGTTGCTTTACCAAGTGTGCAGTCAGTCTAATGAGATAAATAAATTAACACCAGGATACCAAGGGAGGAAAAATAACTTTTGAAGTGGTAAGAGAGTGGCCCATTACAGACAGTTGACAAGAAGGTGTGAGTAACAGTAGGGAGAAATTAGTATTGGGGAAATTAAGTTTAGGTTTTGTAATGACCCAACCACTCTCAGGCTCTATTCAGGTCTAATCTGATGGTATCCAGTTTGCAAATTAATTCCTGTTCTGCAGCTTCATGTTGGAGTCTGGTTTTGAAGTTTTTTTGTTGAAGAATTGCCACTTTTAGGTCTGTTACAAAATGACCAGAGAGATTAAAGTGTTCTCCTACTGGTTTTTGAATGTTATGATTCCTGATGTCAGATTTGGGTCCATTTATTCTTTTGCATAGAGACTGGATGCTGGTTTGACCAATGTACATGGCAGAGGGGCATTGCTGGCACATGATGATGGCATATATCACATTAGTAGATGTACAGGTGACTGAGCCCTTGACTGTGTGGCTGATGTGGTTAGGTTCTATGATGGTGTCCCTTCAATAGATATGTGGATAGAGTTGGCACTGGGGTTTGTAGCAGGGTTTGGTTCCTGGGTTGGTGTTTTTGTTGTGTGGTGTGTAGTTGCTGGTGAGTATTTGCTTCAGGTTGGGGGGCTGTCTGTAAGCGAGGACTGGCCTGTCTCTCAAGAGAGATTTTAGCTGGGGGCTATAGGTGATGGCTAGTAGATCCCTCAGAGAGAGACAAACACCTACAGAATCTCTATCAAGAGTTATTAAAACTGCAATACCCACCTGGTGAAGTGAAGAAACAGATTGCCAGAGCCAGAAGGGTACCAAGAAGTCACCTACTACAAGACAGGCCCAACAAAGAAAGTAACAGAACGCCACTAGCCATCACCTACAGCCCCCAAGTAAAACCTCTCCAACGCATCACCAAGGATCTACAACCTATCCTGAAGGACGATCCCTCACTCTCACAGACCTTGGGAGACAGGCCAGTCCTCGCTTACAGACAATAATCAAAAAGCTTCTTTTTATATTTACTTTAGTTAAAAATCAGGAGATTAAATGAGCATCTTTCGCTGACAAAGGAGGTTGGAAATCAAACGGAGAAGGAAAAAGATGTGGGGCATTTCTCTGTAGGCAGTGGTAGCAGTAACTCCTCCTTCATGTGAGAGAGCCTGTGGTTGCAGCTCCATTGGATTCTCAAAAATGCTGCTCACAGACACAGGGGGAAAAGAAAGTGGCCGGGGGGGAGGGGAGAGTAGTTCTCTATAGCACAACTTAGAAAAATGATCTAAGTAAGATGTGAGGACGTTCTCATGTGCCCACGATGTAGTTTTTTTTTTACCATCATTAGGTTAGAGTCATTTAAAATGTGACACATCATTACTTTTCAAATCATGGCTTTATTGGATTTTGTTTCAAGTAATACAAACAAAACCTCAAAACCTGGCCCCCCTCAAACCTGTCCCTTTAAAACTCTGGTAATTTATTCTCATTAAGCAGTGTATTTGTTTTCTTAATGTGACCTCATTTTAAAGCTTGCATTTTTTTTCCTTAGGATTAATACCATCAAATAGATATGTCATGCAGCAAGGTCCAGAATAATACATTCACTCTATTTGGTGGCATTTCAAGCATTAAATTAATATTCTTGAAGTAGATTCATCAAGTCCCTAACCTGTAATTGGGATTCAGGCCATGCTGCCGATTAGACACTGAAAAGCAATCAGCCCATGGAGAAAGACAGCTTTTCATTTTGAATCCAATCAGGGAGAGCAAACACAATCCAAACAGGGTTTCTGTGGCAGATAGATATGGTTATTCTAAAGGCAAAGGCAAATAAGAACCTGGGGCCTTAATGAACATAAAATAGTGTGTTTTGGCCTTGCGAAGTCCCCCCTGCAGCATTACTTTCTTCAGTATCAATCATGTTGACCAAAACTTGTCAAAAGGAAACAAAGTTTTTTTTCATTTTTTTTATTCAAAATGATCCATTATGTGCCAGGTGAAGATCGTGTGAGTTTCCTTATTACAGATGCCAAATGCATACAAATGAAAGGTGATACAGTGTTCGCTTAGTTTGGTTGCATCAGAGAGATTACCACAGACACCTAAGAAGGTTAACATTTTGTATTTTTGTGGGGCTGAGGGATGTTTTTAAAATGGCAACCACTTGCACCCCTGTAGTTCAGGACTTGTCAACATTTTCACTGTAGAGTACAGAATGCTGAAATATTGGATTTGCTGCAGAGAAGTCAAGGAAAACTGAACTGGAACCAAGAGGGCCAAATTTGCTCTCGGTTAACACCCACGTGATCCTATGGACTTCACTGGAAGCTGCTTGCTGCTCGCTGCTCAACACTTCAGAATATCAAACCACCTTAGATATCTAAATATGGATTTAGCAGACTTACTTTATGCATTTACTTTCGGAAGTATTGGCCAGAATATCATAGTAAGTAGCGGACGCTTCTCAGCAGTTGTTAGTTACTCTACAAATTCTATCTTTTTGAATAGTACCAACTGTTCAGGCATTATTACGTTTTGCCAGCAAACATTACCGGAAAATTTTAATATAAGCAGCCAATGAGGGCCAAATCTTCAGGCTAATGTCCAGCCCAAGTGGCTGACTCTTGCCTGCTAGGCCATGGAGTAACTCAGAAGCCTCTCCATGAAGCTTCTTGATTTTACTGGCCCTTTGTGCACCTTGCACACTATAAAACTTGTGTGGTTCCACTGAACGGAGTGGGGGAAGTTTCTGAGAAGGGGCGTAGACCCCATATATGGAGCTCTGCCTTGGAAGCACCCCATTGGGAGAATGCATGGAGAAGGTAGAGACAGACTATGTGTGACATGGTCAGGGGAATCCATTACAGCACAGAACCTTTGGTCCTCTGCTCTGTTTCGTAGATTCATAGTTTATAAAGCCAGAAGGGACCATTGTGATCACCCAGTCTGACCTCCTGTAGAACAAAGACCACAGGATTTCCCTAAATTAATTCTTGCTTGAATTAGAGCATATCTTTTAGGGGGGGAAAAACCATCTTGATTTTTAAAATTACTAGTAATGGAGAATCACCCACAACCCTTGGTAAACTGCTCAAATGATTAATGGGCGAGGCTTCACGAAGTATCCTCAAAAGGTATTAATTCTAAGAAAAAATGCAAGCTTTAAAATTAGTCCACATTAATATAACCAAATATGCAGCTTAATCCTATATGAGAATAAATTGGTAGAGACTTAAAGGAAAAAGATTTAATGGGTGTTTTGCCATTGACTTCAATAGAACCAGGATTTCACTCATAGATTTTATGGCCAGAAGTGAGCATTATGATCAGCTTCTCTGGCCTTTTGTAGAGCGTAGGGCATAGAATTCCGTCCACTTCAGTGGGAACAGGCTTACTGTTAAAAGAAAAGGAGTACTTGTGGCACCTTAGAGACTAACCAATTTATTTGAGCATAAGCTTTTGTGAGCTACAGCTCACTTCATTGGAAGTGAGCTGTAGCTCACGAAAGCTTATGCTCAAATAAATTGGTTAGTCTCTAAGGTGCCACAAGTACTCCTTTTCTTTTTGCAAATACAGACGAACACGGCTGTTACTCTGAGGCCTACTGTTGACATTGTGACATTACTTTTTCAAGTACCACACTTTAGAGACTCTGCATGTGGTATGGTTGCATAGAATTATAACTTAACAGTTGGATGCTCCCATCATTATAAAGGAAATATAAGGAACCATGGTGTTTCAATATAAGCTCATTTCTAGTAGTATTTCTCAAATATGAGTTACCCAGAATTGTAGTAATAATCCATGTACATCTATCTGTAAGAGTGGAGGTAATAATTTAGAAAATAGAGATTATACCTGAAGTAATAACAGTAATTTATTTCAATAAGTTTTTTAGGATTAAATAGAATTCAGATGTGCCATACAGTAAGTTTGCACAGAGTCTGTCTGCTTGTAGTGAAGGCTGTCAGACCATTACAAAGAGGCTGAGGTACACTGTTTTAAATCCACTATTAGTTTGGAATTGCAGGCTTCAAAATTCAAATATCTGCTTTGAACACTGCACAGTATATTGGATTTGCACAATATATCTGATTCAGGAGGTCTAGGGAGAAGAGTACCTTGGGCTAGAATGTGCTGGGATAATACAATATAATGGTCTGACCCTGCATTTCCCTCAAACTATGACAAGAATCAAGAGGAATTTTAGGTTTCAAATAATGAAGGACTACGCTGTCAATATATGCCATTTTACTTAAGGCTGATACCCTAAAGAGCTTAGGGTCAGGAGAGAAGGAAGCAAATGTAAGGCATGATCCAAAGTTGTGGCTTGGAGGAGTGGACAGTGCATCAGGAGAGAGAGAAGGGCAAAGGTGTTGAGGATGGAGAGAATGGAGTAGTGGGAGTCAATAACAGAGTTGGTGGTGAGGGCTTGGGAAGATTGGAAGTCACAAAAAGGATGGGAGATAAGGTAAGGGGCTGCAGGAGAGTAGGTATCAGGGAGAATGAGTGTCATGGGGGTGGGAATCCCTTACTGTGTCTTTGGTACGGTCGCACCTAGAATTATAGTTGGTGCATATAAGGTCAGATAGACTCGAGATTTGCGATGACAATGGAATGGAAGGACGTGGCCTACCTGTGGAAAAGACATGGTTAAAAAAGCAAAGGCCTTTTAGACCAATGAACTGTGACCTAGAGTTTAAAGAGAGCCTGTTAGCCATAATGAAAGGCCTGTAATGTCAAGGAGGAACATGATGAATTCCTGAACTTTTGAGCACCGAACTTTCAGACATGTTCCAAATTGTGCACAAAGTTGCTCTGCTTATGAAGGAAGATGATTTGGGCTAAAAAGGCTGTTGGAAAGCTCTGGAAAAGAGCTGCCATATATAGCCTGGGTAAAATTCTGTGGCCTGAGAAAGAATGAGACCTCAAGTAACCCAAGTGGGAGACATGGTATACACTATTTATTGCTCTTGTTTTCTTTGAGTCTGCTCTCTTATTTTATCTTGTGACCTCCAGTGCACCAGGGACTCTGCCTGTTTGAGGAAGGAGCCACAATTTTAGCATTGAGATAACAATCATCATCTACCCCATTCCCCAGTCTTAAAAGGGAACATTTTTTATATAGATAGATATTATTCTAGATAATTATATCTTTTTTCTGTGTTTGTCTGTTGGTATATAAGAGAGAGAACTGATTTTAGAGAATTAGAAACTCTGTGAGCAAGTCTGGAAAGTTTTGGTTACAACCCTGTTAATGTTTCCATCATTTTAGATATGACCTAAAAAAGAAAAGCTGCTGTTGTAACTTGCAATGTTCACCGCATGTGTAAAGCTAGAGGTCCATCCTGTGTAAATTGGTGTAACTCTAGTGCTAGTTACAAAACCAATGTTCCCTTTTCTTAATGAAGATAGTGGAGCTACACCAGTTTATACCAACTGAAAGTTTTACAGCATTGTGTGTCGTTATTAAGGAGTGAAAACCTTAGACCATGAGAAAGAACCCAAAGTGTCAGCACTCACCATGAGTTGCATTAAGCGATAACTAATCCATAAACAATGATAGGTTGCCTAAATAGTTCCATTCTTAAGGAACTTTTCTTTCCTCAAACTTTCACCTTCAGTGCTGGAATTTTCAAGGTCTGGTGTCTGCCTCATGTTGACTTTTTTTCCTGGAAAGTAGACAGTAGACTACATGAAAGGAGAAAGGGTTCTGCTGCTCTTGGTAATGAAAGATGTGAAAAAAATACACTTATCGGGAGAGGTTAGAAAGCTGTTATTTGGCAGAGGGATGCAGTGTCCTAGGCCAGATATGTGCCTTTTGGTGTTTTAGTGAAAATCTGTTTTGAGTGAAGTGAGATGGAAGAGTTTGAAAATTGTACTTTGTATGCTGAGTTTTTTTAGTTGGTTCCTGATTGATTGATTATATATTAGAATCCCCCAATTTAACATTCTGTGGTTTGGCAGGGTCCTGCCTCAGGATCAGACCCAGAGTTGTGAGAATTATTATTAGGATGAGAACCCAGATGTGCATGGTAGAGATGCTCATACTTAGGACATGCCTTATGGCTTTTTACTATCTTTATTAGCACAGTTAGCAAAGTCACAAGCATTTCCAAGCCAGGAAAGAAGGAAGAAATAATATAAAATGAGTATCTAAGTATTCATATACTCACACCATACCTTGTGGGAAAACCGAACGTGTTAGTCATCATCCTCATTATCATCCTCACGAGTGGCTGTCATCCTGACATCTCCCCTGGCATGCAGGCCAGGATACAGCTTTTATAATCCATTTTGCTGATACTTACTATGCCTAGTGCATATTCAGTAGAGATTTGGGCCCCTGTTCCTTATCTGCATTTCCTCACCCTACTAATGTCATGGTGGCCTTCTCCTACATGTTACTAGGACTCTTACCTCAAGCTTAATAGCATGTATATCAGTTAGTTACCATGGCATTCTTGTGATGGAACATCTGCTGAGGTCCCTAACTTAAAATGTCTAAAGCTGGTATAAACTGGTCACCACTGATCTTGTGGTCACCTGTCAGCAGTTTAGTAACACTTATTTATAACATCACTCCATCTTGTGACATCTTGTTATATAGAGTCATTTATGGGTTAGTTACATATGTCAAGTAATTAAACCCTGGGCCTTAGTTAGTCTGGATCCTCTATTTTCTTTATAGTCTTGAGACCTGAAAGCTTTTGAATTATTGTCTTAAGCCATACCTATATCTTTCCTATATATATATATATAGGCTACCTAGAACTCATAATGGAACTTTTAATAATGATCTTCCAGTGTTCTAATGGCACCTTGCATGCATGCTTAAGTAATGTGTGTAGAATTTTGTAATATAGAACAAATATTTAAAATCCCAACTAATTCAATTAGGCAGGTCTCTGTAGGAAAATCACTGGTAAATCTGCAAGAGCATTTGCAGACCATAGGAAGTCTACAGGAACGAGTTTAGCATGCATATCTTCACTGTTTGAAAGGTGGGATTTCCAAAGGTATCTAAGAGATTTAGCCACTAAGATCTCATTGAAATTCAATGGGATTTGTGGACCTTAAACCTTGAAAACCTCATCCAATAGCATTTAAAAATTTAAACTGCTGAGCATCTCAGTTAGAACAGATATCACGCAGTTGCCTGTAAGAATTTAGGAGATCTGAAGGACACTGGAAAATGGACACCACCACCTCTTTACAACTCCTGAACATTTTGGGAACTTGAAAGAATTCAGAGAATAGATAAGCCAATTTTTCAAACCCCCCCCCCCACCCCAATTTTAACAAAATACAAAAAGTTGGTTGAATGAGGCAGAGTTCCAGGGAGATTTGCTTTATTCCTTATGATTTTTTTAAAGGTTTAGGTTAAATGAAGCCCTGTCACATTCAGTGCTCACTATGGTACACTCAACAAGGCAGGTCTTAGAGGAGTTCTGTAAATCCATTGCCTTTTTGAATTCACTTATAGTGACAGAGAATCAAGTACAAGAAGAGCATTGAAAAACTGGAGAAAGTTCAGAGTAAAACAACAACAAAATGATTAGAGTCTGGAGAGACCAATATGTGAATAAATATTCAAAAGGAGCCAAATATGTTGAAATTTCCTAAATAATGCCAAAGTGAAAGGGACATATGGTAACAACCTAACACTATTAGAAGAATATAAACGTCAAGGTAGGAGAGGAATTATTTACAGTTTGAAAAAGGTCAGTAACTAGGAGAAATGGTATGCAATTACAGAAGGGCAAAGTGAAACTGGATATCAGAAATAACTTGTAAATTTCCTCTCAGGGAGAGTGGCAGAAAACCCATTACTTGGGACATATAAAACTAGGCTTGATGAAGTCCTAGGAAATAGCTGGTATTCTGCTATCCTGTCTAGGCTGAGGGGGATAGACTATGTGGGACCCAGTTTCTAGGAATCTGTTATTCAATGGACCAATTTCCTCTGTAGTTTAATTCCATTCCCATCTTATATGGGAAGAGGGAATTTAAGTCTCCATATTAAAGGCACAATTGCAAACTATTCCAATGCAAAGGAAACAAAAGAACATAAGAATGCCCATACTGGGTCAAATCAAAGGTCTATCCAGCCCAGTATCCTGTCTACCGACAGTGGCCAATGCCAGGTTCCCCAGAGGGAGTGAACCTAACAGGTAATGATCTAGTGATCTCTCTCCTGCCATCCATCTCCACCCTCTGACAAACAGAGGCTAGGGACACTATTCCTTACCCTTCCTGGCTAATAGCCATTAATGGACTTAACCTCTATGAATTTATCCAGTTCTCTTTTAAACCCTGTTTATAGTCCGAGCCTTCACAACCTCCTCAGGCAAGGAGTTCCACAGGTTGATTGTGCGTTGAGTGAAGAAGAACTTCCTTTTATTTGTTTTAAACCTGCTACCCCTTAATTTCATTTGGTGGCCCCTAGTTCTTATCTTATGGAAACAAGTAAATAACTTTTCCTTATTCACTTTCTCCACACCACTCATGATTTTATATACCTCTATCATATCCCCCCTTAGTCTCGTCTTTTCCAAGCTGAAAAGTCTTAGCCTCTTTAATCTCTCCTCATATGGGGCCCGTTCCAAACCCCTAATCATTTGAGTTGCCCTTTTCTGAACCTTTTCTAATGCCAGCATATCTTTTTTGAGATGAGGGGACCACATCTGTATGCAGTATTCAAGATGTGTGCACACCATGGATTTATATAAGGGCAATAAGATATTCTCCGTCTTATTCTCTATCCCTTTTTAAATGATTCCTAAAATACCGTTTGCTCTTTTGACTGCCGCTGCACCCTGCGTGGACGTCTTCAGAGAACTATCTACTATGACTCCAAGATCTTTCTCCTGATTAGTTGTAGCTAAATTAGGCCCCATCATATTGTATGTATTATTGGGGTTATTTTTTCCAATGTGCATTACTTTACATTTATCCACATTAAATTTCATTTGCCATTTTGTTGCCCAGTCACTTAGTTTTGTGAGATCTTTTTGAAATTCTTCACAGTCTGCTTTGGTCTTAACTATCTTGAGCAGTTTAGTATCATCTGCAAACTTTGCCACCTTGCTGTTTATCCCTTTCTCCAGATAATTTATGAATAGATTGAATAGGATTGGTCCTAAGATTGACCCTTGGGGAACACCACTAGTTACCTCTCTCCATTCTGAAAATTTACCAATTAGAAAGGAAGAAGAGTATGATGCCAATATGTCTCCATCTGAAAGCTCTTTAATGACATGAAAATCAAAAAGGAATCCTATAAAAAGTGAAAACATGGTCAAATTGATAAGGAGGAGTACAAAAGAACAGAACAAGTATGTAGGGACAAAATCAGACAGGCTAAGGCACAAAATGAGTTACACCTGGCAAGGGATATAAAAACCAGTAAGAAGAGGTTCTTTAAATACATTAGGAGCAAGAGAAAGAAGAAGGAAAGTGTAGGTCCTCTACTTAACTGGGAAGGAGAGCTAATAACTGATGACATCAAAAAAGCTGAGGTGCTTAATGCCTATTTTGCTTCAGTCTTTATTAAATAGGTTAATGATGACCAGATACACAACACAATTAATGTTGACAACCAGGGGGAAGGAATGCAATCGAAAATATGGAAAGAACCAGTTAAAGAATATTTAGATAAGTTAGATGTATTCAAGTCAGCAGGGCCTAATGAAATTCATCATAGGGAACTTAAAGAACTAGCTGAAGAAATCCCGGACCCATTAGCAATTATCTTTGAGAACCTTTACTATAATGTAAAGTGCACAACTGGTTGAAACACTGTACTCAGAGAATAGTTATTGATAGTTTACTGTCAAATTGGGAAGGCATATCTAGTGGGGTCATGCAGGGGTCAGTCCTGGATGTGGTAGTATTCAATATTTTTGTTAATGACTTGGATACTGGAGTAAAAAGTTTGCTTATAAAATGTGAAGATAGCATCAAGCTGGAAGGAGTTGTGAGCACTTTGGAGGACATGTTTAAAATTCAAAATGACCTTGACAATTGCAGAATTGGTCTAAATTCAATGAGATGAAATTCAGTAAAGATAAGTGCAAAGTACTTCATTGAGGAAGGAAAAATTAAAGGCACAACTACAAAATGGGGAGTAACTGTCTTTGTGGTAATACTGCTAAAAAGGATCTGGGGATTATAGTGGATCACAAACTGAATATGACTTGTCAATGTGATGCAGCTGCAAAAAAGGCTTATATGATTCTGGGGTGTATTAATGGGAGTGTTGTATGAAAGACACAGGAGGTAACTGTCCTACTCTACTTGTCACTGGTGATATCCAAGCTGATGTACTGTGTTCAATTCTGGGCACCACTATTTAGGAAGGATGTGGACAAATCCAGAGGAGAGCAATGAAAATGATAAAGGGTTTAGAATACCTGACCAATGAGGAAAGATTGAACTGGGCATGGTTAGTCTTGAGAAAAGAAAACTGAGGGGTGACCTGATAAGTCTTCCAATGTGTTAAGGGCTGTTATAAAGAGAATGGTGATCAGTTGTTCTTCATGCCCGCTGAAGGTAGGGCTAGAAGTAATAGGCTTAATCTGCAGAAAGACAGATTTAGATTAGATATTAGGAAAATCTTTCTAACTATAAAGGTAGTTAAGTTATGGAATAGGCTTCCAAGGGAGGTTGTGGAGTCCGTCTTTCTTCTTCTTCTTCAATGCTTAGCCAGATAGTCGGCAGTAGTGATCATTCGCCATTTGGTTCATTCCTTGTGCAGCCATGAAGGCCTGACGACCTTAGAGTCCAATATCGGAACAGACTTGATGAAGCCATGTAATAGGGGGTCTGCCTCTGGGCCACCTCCACACCTCAGTTGGTGGAATTTTATCCTGGATGTTACAAGCCACCCGGAGAATGGCATTTGCTGGAACGTCTTGTGGCATCCTTGTGGATGCCCAAAAAGCGTGAGGCGCCACCTGCAGACAATGGCCCCAGTAGTCTGTAGACCCGAACAACCATAAACATCTACATTATAGATGAAGTCGTTCCACTTTATGCCCAATATATGACGTTGACTTTTTTGTGTGGAAAGCCTCCAGCTTTGTCCAGTCTGTGTGGCATAGTGTCCATGTTTCACAGCCGTACAATGGTATGGGAAGGATACAGCTCGAATTAATCCTGAACTTGGTTGTCGTACTAAGATGATGTTGATTCCAGATTCATAGTAAATGGCCCATGGCAGATGCTACAATGTCAATCTGATGGAGAACCTCCGTGTGAGAATTGGTAAGTATAGAATTGAAAAGCAAAAGCTGGAAACTGATTTGACGGTTTTTTGGTTCAAAGAGATTGGAGTTGCAGGTAGACCCGGTCCCAGATTTTGCAGTTCTGTCTTTGACCATGAAACATGGAGACCAATCTTCACTGACTCCTCCTCCATATGCTGGAGTGCCTCATGAAACCTGTTGGGGCTCTGTACTAAAAGAACAACATCATCAGCGTAGTCAAGGTCTGTGAGCGAGAGATCACTGATCTCAATGCCTATGGACCTGATGGAATGCTGCATTATGAAATCCATTGCCCGACAAAAGAGTGCAGGGACCAGAATACAACCCTGCCTAACACCAGATACTGATTTAAAAGGCACTGACATCTGGTTCCCAGACTAACATGGGGCAGTGGTTCCATTATACAGCTCTCTCATCAAGTCCAGCAGAGTGGTAAAGATACCTATGTAGTTTAAGGCCTTCCATAATGTGACACTGTCTACCGAATAAAGAAAAGGAGTACTTGTGGCACCTTAGAGACTAACCAATTTATTTGAGCATGAGCTTTCGTGAGCTACAGCTCACTTCATCGGATGCATACTGTGGAAACTGCAGAAGACATTATATACACAGAGACCATGAAACAATACCTCCTCCCTCTCCTGCTGGTAATAGCTTATCTAAAGTGATCATCAAGTTGGGCCATTTCCAGCACAAATCCAGGTTTTCTCACCCTCCGCCCCCCCACACACAAACTCACTCTCCTGCTGGCAATAGCTCATCCAAACTGACCACTCTCCCCACAATGTGCATGACAATCAAGGTGGGCCATTTCCAGCATAAATCCAAGTTTAACCAGAACGTCTGGGGGGGGGGGAGTAGGAAAAAACAAGGGGAAATAGGCTATCTTGCATAATGACTTAGCCACTCCCAGTCTCTATTTAAGCCTAAATTAATAGTATCCAATTTGCAAATGAATTCCAATTCAGCAGTTTCTCGCTGGAGTCTGGATTTGAAGTTTTTTTGTTGTAAGATAGCGAACTTCATGTCTGTGATTGCGTGACCAGAGAGATTGAAGTGTTCTCCGACTGGTTTATGAATGTTATAATTCTTGACATCTGATTTGTGTCCATTTATTCTTTTACGTAGAGACTGTCCAGTTTGACCAATGTACATGGCAGAGGGGCATTGCTGGCACATGATGGCATATATCACATTGGTGGATGTGCAGGTGAACGAGCCTCTGATAGTGTGGCTGATAAGAGTTCCCAGAAGTCACGTACTACAGGACAGGCCTAACAAAGAAAATAACAGAACGCCACTAGCCGTCACCTTCAGCCCCCAACTAAAACCCCTCCAACGCATTATTAAGGATCTACAACCTATCCTGAAGATTGACCCAACACTCTCACAAATCTTGGGAGACAGGCCAGTCCTTGCCTACAGACAGCCCCCCAACCTGAAGCAAATACTCACCAACAACCACATACCACACAACAGAACCACTAACCCAGGAACCTATCCTTGCAACAAAGCCCGTTGCCAACTGTGCCCACATATCTATTCAGTGGACACCATCACAGGGCCTAATAACATCAGCCACACTATCAGAGGCTCATTCACCTGCACATCCACCAATGTGATATATGCCATCATGTGCCAGCAATGCCCCTCTGCCATGTACATTGGTCAAATGGGACAGTCTCTACGTAAAAGAATAAATGGACACAAATCAGATGTCAAGAATTATAACATTCATAAACCAGTCAGAGAACACTTCAGTCTCTCTGGTCATGCAATCACAGACATGAAGGTCGCTATCTTACAACAAAAAAACTTCAAATCCAGACTCCAGCGAGAAACTGCTGAATTGGAATTCATTTGCAAATTGGATACTATTAATTTAGGCTTAAATAGAGACTGGGAGTGGCTAAGTCATTATGCAAGGTAGCCTATTTCCCCTTGTTTTTTCCTACCCCCCCCCCCCCAGACGTTCTGGTTAAACTTGGATTTATGCTGGAAATGGCCCACCTTGATTGTCATGCACATTGTGGGGAGAGCGGTCAGTTTGGATGAGCTATTGCCAGCAGGAGAGTGAGTCTGTGTGTGTGTGGGGGGTGAGAAAACCTGGATTTGTGCTGGAAATGGCCCACCTTGATTATCATACACATTGTGAAGATAGTGGTCACTTTGGATGGGCTATTACCAGCAGGAGAGTGAGTTTGTGTGTAGGGGGGCGGAGGGTGAGAAAACCTGGATTTGTGCTGGAAATGGCCCAACTTGATGATCACTTTAGATAAGCTATTACCAGCAGGAGAGTGGGGTGGGAGGAGGTATTGTTTCATGGTCTCTGTGTATATAATGTCTTCTGCAGTTTCCACAGTATGCATCCGATGAAGTGAGCTGTAGCTCATGAAAGCTCATGCTCAAATAAATTGGTTAGTCTCTAAGGTGCCACAAGTACTCCTTTTCTTTTTGCGAATACAGACTAACACGGCTGCTACTCTGAAACCTGTCTACTGAATCAAATGCAGCCTTAAGATCAACATACGCTACAGGCAGGGGCTTCCTGAACTCGTGATGTATATCCAACAACAAGCAAAGGGCCAAAATGATGTCTAATGTGGACCTGTTCCTTGTAAAGCCTGACTATTAGGGATGACGTTTCCGATGTAGCACAGGCTCCTGGCATGCCAGCAAAACATACACAACACCTTCACTGGAATGGAGAGCAGGGTGATTGGCCTGTAGCTCTTACATTCACTGCGCGGTCCCTTGCCCTTACAGAGTGAGATCACAATACCGTCCTTCCAGGTGGTTGGCAGGGTTCAGGTTCTCCACACCAGACAAAAGATGGCCAGAAGTGATTCAGCTACAGGATCAATAGCACATTTTAGCAGCTCTGAGGGGATGCCATCAGCACCGACTGCACATCCGTTTTTTAGTTTAGAGATGGTGCACTTCACTTCATCCAGTGTTAGTGCATCGGTGCAAATGTCTGGATCCAGAACCACAGTGACTGCCAGATCATCCATCTCTGAACAAGCGGCAGCTGGAGGATGGTTCAGAACACTGTGATAATGTTCTACCCAAAGTGAGAGAATATCAACATCCGATTTACATGGATGACCTTGGCTGTCGTTCAGGATGTTGTTTGTAGTGACTACCTCTTGACCACTGAATGCTGTCTTCAAGTCAAATGGTGCGGAATGCTGGCTTCAAGTTGCCCCTGGCTAAGCCAAATTCGACATCATCCGCCACTTGGTTATAATATGCTTCATGATCGCGGAGTGTCAGGGTGTTAAATTTTCACTTCAGCTGATTATGAATGTACTTATCACCATGCTGGCAGGCTGCGGCTTTCAATTTAATTATCTGGAAGGTCTCCTCTGATAGCCATGGTCAGTGTTCTGGATGCCTATAGCCAATCATCTGCTCAGCAGATTGGTTGAGGGTAGATGTGAACAGAGACCAGGCAACCTCCACATCATCTGGCAGATTATCTAGAACTGATAATCTGTTGCTGACGTCAATACAAAACCTGTTGGTTAAACCTGGCACATGGAGTGCATCAATGTCAAATTTCTTCAACATCCCAGAGGGCTAACATGCTCGCTGGAGCATCAACGCCATAAGGGCGACCACTAGATGGTGATCTATGTTTCCTGCTCATTCTGCACCATGATATACTCTACAGGAGGCGAAGAGACACCTATTGCATGTAACGATGTGGTCCAACTCCTTCTAAGTGACACCATTGTGAGAGATCCATGACATCTGCTGTATGCATTGCCACTTGAACCATGACCCAAGAATGGAAAGATTCTGGGAGGTACAGAATGTAAGCAACCGGCGAGTGTTATCATTGGGTGTGCCTGAACCATAATGACAATGACCTGTTCAAACCCAGTTCGCAGGGAACCTGTAACTGCATTTAGGTCACCCAGGATCATGATATCAGGTGCATACTAGATGTTCCAATTTTGATCTTTAACTGAGACAACAGATTCCTTTGTTGGCGCATAGACTACTATGAGAATGACGTAACCATGCCGATGTTTAAGACATGCAGTAAGTAAACGAGGAGACACGGGCATCCATCAGTGGAAGCTTTTAAAAACAAGTTGGAGAAACACCTGTCAAGGACGGTTGAGGTTTACTTGGTACTGCCACAGTGCAGGGGGTTGAACTTACTTAATGGATTCTCAAGGTCTCTTCCAGCCTTACATTTCTATGATTCCATGATTCTGTGAGTGATTAATTCAGTTAATAGCCTCTCTGCTTAGCTTGACAATAGAGTGACCCATGAAATTATTGGTCTTTCCTGCCCACTAGGAACTACACTGACATGTTGTGACTCTTTACAGAGAAGTCACTAAATGATATTTACTTTCAATTGGGTAATGACTAGGGTTGGGTTTGAATCATTGAATAGGCTGGAAGTGAAAATCTTCATTTTATTACCAAAACAAAGACCATATTAAAATGATTTTTAATAACATTTTCTTTATTCAGCTTTATCATTGAGGAAAGACACCTGCTGTGAGAGAGAACTCATGTCTGACCATTACAAGGAAAGGGCTTTAATAAGATCTTACTGTTTACAATAATCCATGAGAGCAACAATTTGCAAGCTTCACCAAGTAACCACCATAAACAACTATTTTGAAACACAGCCACATTGATATAGGGAACAAAACTATTCTCCAGCTGAATACAATGAGCCAAATTTACCCCGGACCCCAGGGCTGGCTTTAGGCCGATTTCCCCGAATTGGGCCCCACGCCTAAGAGGGCTCTGCGCCGGCGCCTAAGAGGGCCTCGCTCTGGGTCTTCAGAGTGCCGCCGGAGACCCGGAGCAAGTGAAGGACCAGCTGCCGAAGTGTCGCCGAAGACCCGGAGCACCACCAAATCAGGCCCCGCACTTCCTAAAGCCGGCCCTGCCTGACTCCAGTGATGTTACCCTAGGGAGAAATTTGTTCCAGTGGATTTAATCTCAATAGCTGGGTAAAAGGAAGAGAGCAACAGACAGGAAAAGGAACGAGGAGAAAAGGATTTGTGCTCTTTAACTAACGTCTAGAAGTATTAAAATGGTTATAAGCAAAGTGATGCTGAGATTGAATTTAAACCAGCTCCTTGTGTGAACCAAGAATCTATCTTGAATGCCACCCATTTGAATTCAATGGAATCCTGTGGAACATATTCTGATCCCACTGAAGTCAATCTTAAAACTATCACTGATTTCCAGGTGAGCATGAGTGAGGTAAACTGATGTTTAGGGAGAGAGAGAGTTCTCCTGGAGGGGATATTTCAATGCTAGTTGCACTGTGAAGGGGTCAGGCTCTAGCAAGTGTCTGAAAAGCGGCAATCTATAACTCTGATGGTAGTAGGGGTTACAGATATTTCTTGGAGAAGGGGCAGAATGTATTTTTTGGTATCTTCAGTGTCACACATTTAAATATTCTGATAAACCCCTCTATACTGGGAACACGTTCCTGGCACTCAGTCCAGCTGGAATCACCTGGTTCCCAGTAGAAAATCCTGCTGCATAATCGATAATAATTTACACCACCCATCAAGTAGATTCTCCTCTGCCAACAAACCACACCAGCAAAGGCAAATGTTTCTGGTAATTCTGGAATCACAACTTCCTGACACACTTTGCCATCTTCGTTGAGGAAAAAACATTTTCTACTGGACAGAAAGACTTCTGTAGTGCCTCTTGGAGTCAGCTGTCTACCTTTTTCTTCACAGAACCCACCAATAACACAGATCCTATTATCCATGGAGATAGCAGCTGTTTCATAGCACTTAAAATCCAGAGGCATCTGAGTCCACACATCTAAGTTAATGTCATAGATCAGAATGCCGCTATAAACTAGCTTAGGTACTACTGCCAAAGCTTCTCCACCTATTAGGTACAACTTATTCTTCAGCACTGTGGAAGCAAAATATATCAGCCGAAATGGCAAGTTGGAGATGGGAGTCCATGCCTTCTGCACCAAGTCAAAGCTCTCAGCAGAAGTGAGTCCATGTCTGTCATTCCGTCCCCCAAGAGCATACAGCTTCAAGTTACAGGCTAGAAAGCCATGTGAATCCCGGGGCACAGACATGGAGGGGAGCTGTATCCATTGGCCAGTAAAAGAATTGTATTCATAAAGAGTGTCTGAACAAGAGCCATCTCTGTTTTTGCCTCCAGACAGGTAAAGTTTGTGCTCCACAGCTGTGCTGGCAGGATGTTGCAGGCATTTCAAACCTGGCAGCTTTTTCCACCTTCCTGTATAAGGATCAAAACAATCCATTCCAGAAAGCAAGTCAGAATGAATGTCAAACTCTGAATAGTCATTCTCCACATGTTGAATCCTGTACCTGTGCAGCTCCATGCACACAATACATTCATCATACATACCCTGCCTGAGTCCCCCACTCTCCCACAGCCTTTCTTCTCCAACCAGTTGTTTCCACCACATCTGAACATCCCCATAAAGTTCTGAGTCTGCCTGGATCTCTGCAAGTGCTTCACGGGTCAGGAAAGGAAGGCGGATGTGCCTCATGAGCACAGAAAGCATTGGGAGGCGCTCGGCTGGTTGAAACCTCACCCAGCGTTGCACAGCCTGGTAGACAACCAGTTCAGAGGCCACTACAAGGTCGTCCGAGGAGATGATGCTGGTCAAAGTGCTGAGGTCCAGACACATGAAATCATAGTCCTCAGAGATGGACCCAAAATTCAAGCTGATGTGGTGCATGGCTGTATGAAGCAGATCTTTGTGGTTGTGGGCATAAGCCAGTGCATAAATCCCAAGGCAGTTCTCCATGGAAATATTCTTCACAAAAAATCTGGAAGAAATAACAAAGGGAATAAATGTCGCTGAGGAGCTCCCAGGAAAGTTCAGTCTCCTGATTGTGTCAGAGAATTGGTTGTCCCTGTGTAGAGCATGGTGATTGATTGATTATTTGGAACTGGCAGTTCTAAAAATAACATTTAAAATTGCATTAGGTTGAACCAAAACACAAAATCTGAAAATTGCAGTGAATCAAAAAAGTTGACAATTTTGATTTGGTTGAACAAAATGTTTCATTCATCCTGGGCTAGATTCGCAAAATGGTGGGAGATGGAGGCAGCTCCTGTCTAACTTTCAGCCTAGGGGTTAGGGCACTCACCCAAGCTATGTTCTTCCTCTTCTGGGAAGGATTTGATCCTGGACAGAAAAATCGATCATTGGTCTCCTCTGTCTCGGGAGGGTGCTATAGCCATTGGGCTGTGGGATGCTTTGGGGCAGGGTTCGCTCAGTCTCTCCTGTTGAAGCTGTTCCACCTTGTATAAATAATTAAATAGTCACTAGAGCAGTTGGGTTTCCCACCTCTCTGGAGAGAACCCTAACCATCCAGCTATACAGTATCTGGGGTGGGTACCTCTCATTCATTCTCTCCGGTTGAAGTTGAGCCACTGTATATCAATAACAGAATAGTCATTAGGCCAGAGACCGAAGCAGAATGATTCTATTAGTTCAGTGCTTAGGGCACTCTCCTTAGATATGGGAGACCTGGATTCCACTTCCCTGTTCAGATGACTATTTTATTACTTATAAAAGTGGAATTCTTATGAAATTTGTGAATAGTTTTGGGTCAACCCAAGTTTATTTTTTGGAGAATAAAGTATTTGTCAAAAATATTTCACCCAGCTCTCTATGTATGACTCTGGGTTGCTAGCTGTCTTGATATCTGATACTGCACAAATAATACTTTTGCCTTTCTGCAGTATCCTGGGAAACTCAAGAACAAATATTTATTCATCAAATCTCACAACTCCTCCGTGAAGTCTGTCACTGTTAGTATGAGCATTCTTTCATATGATAAACTGACATACGGAGGGGGAAGTGACCTAACCAGGTTACAAAGGGTAGCAGTAGCAAAGCTGAGTATAGAACCCAGGAGTCTTACACCTAATACCTTCCCTTATTAGACCACATGACCTCTCCCAAACCACACAAGATTCTATTGGACTGGACATAAATTGTTCCCCATCTTCTAGAACAAATAGTTTCACTTGGGATAATTTATAAGAGTGGTTCTTCACTGCCCACCTTTCTCACACACACGAGTGGCAGATATTGCAGGCCAGGGGAGGCTAAGCCTCCACAAACAGCCCCACACGGCCCTGCCCACACTTTGCCCCAAGGCCCCCTCCTGCTTGCCACTTCCGCTTTGGCCCCTGCCCAGGCAGGCTGCTTCTCTTCTCAGAATTGGGCTGGGGCTGGGATGGGCCAGCCTGTGGCTGGGACTTGGGGCATATGGGGCCATCCGGCACTAGGGGGGCGCCCGGGTGCTGCTGGAGCCACGATGCGCAGCACTCTGGGGCTGGGGGGCACTGGGGCTGTGCCTCCCTGTGCTCAGCCTGGCCAGTGCTCCAGGCCTGGGGGCACTGGGGTGGGACGGCCCTGGGCTAGGGAGTGCGGGCAGGCAGCTGCCAGGGAGGGTTGGTGCTCCGGTGGAGGAGGGGGAGTGGAAGAGGTAGGGGAGGAAGGCGGTGGGGCCTCAGGCAGAAGGCATCGTGCCAGGGGCTAGCTGCCCATGCTTACACACTGTATAACATGATCTCATGAGATTTTGGGGAAAGACAAAGTTCCTTTAAACTGCGAGAAAACAGGCAGGGCATCCTTGACTATTTTATGTTAATGTCCTGCTGATACCAGATTGAAAACTCTAGGGGTGGACACCCTGTATAAAGTTTATAGATTAAATACAACACGGGAAGGGGCAGGTCACACTTCCCTCACACATTTACTGCCCTTTTCCAGGGTGCTTCAACCCGTCCTTGGATAGAGCCCTTCCAGATTCCACAGCACATGCAGTCCTTGGTTTCTCTTCTGCTTAACTGAAAACTGGTCTAATTGTTCTGGTGTTTTGTACATTCTACTCAGAACTGAATTTGACTCAACAACCTAGAAGTCAAATCCTCTTTGATACGATATTCTTATCCCTGGGTCATTCAGCTTCTCTACAACAGAATTTTTCAAAATGTTTATGCCGGAATCTGGCCAGATGTGTTGATTTTTAAATTACATTTTATTGAAATGCTTGTGTTGCAGCTGTGAGATGTTTCCCCAATACATAAATAATGCAGCCAATCTATACCCAAACAGCACATACAGACAGACACACACAATCTTGATCATACCCACCCTACGTACAAGGAGGAGACCAGTGAGGTCATTGAGCATTACCTGCTAATGATCTCCTCTAGTGGGAGGATTTGGAGTCTACTGGATGCGATAAATAACTCTTCAGCAGTCTCTGCAGTAAGTGATATCTCCTCTAAATAGAGATAATTCAGCATGCTTTGGATGATGGAGGGGGCTATAGCCTTGAGCAAAACTTCCCCGTCCTGGGACTCTTTGAAGGAGCTGGTGAACATGACCCGGAAGTATGGGCTGACTGAGGCCAACAGCACCCTGCAGCAAGAGAGGCAACCATGCTAAGAGATTACATGTGGTATTGGCAGCTGGGGGCTCTGATCTCATCAGCTCTCTCCTAGTTAAGCGGTGGGTCGGGGGAGGAGCTTGTTTAGTATTTAGGTGGGAGATCTCTGAGATAACCTTCACCATATCCTGCAGCACCCTAAGTTAACTCCCCACTAGAGTTTTACCATGTGTTTTGCACCTGTTGGCTGCATTTCATTTCTAGGTGAAATGTTCCCTGTAGGATCTTTTAAGATGAAAGGTGCCATTTATACAAATTAATATTCTCCTATTATTAAGTCTTTTCATGGTGCTATGCGTTCTGTATACTAGACTAGGTTGCTTCACCCAAGTAAATAACTTCTTGTCCTGTTTCAACAGTATGTAGTTTCTGGTTCTTATATCCAGAAGCTACTAGCATGTTGAATGCAGCATGGAGCAGAAACCCACCTGTGACAGGGAAACCTCCTTCCTTCAACCACCAGTGTAGCATCACAGAACAGCTGCTCAAGGTACATCTGCTTTAAACCTGCAGGAGTGGGAAAGACAAAACCTTGATCAGAGGTATGCAGGTAGAAAGAAATGACATCTTCTACTAGAAGTATTTAATGACTAGTACCTTATCTCAGGGCAAATGAACTGATGAGGAACCAAGAGCCATTCAGATCTAATAGCCAATTGGTGGCCTCTGTTGGGAATTAGTTTGATGGGTCTCAGTCCAGTTCCAAATGAGCAGGGGTCAACATCACAAAAAAATGGAACTAATCACCCGGCCTCGATTGCTGGCAGGTACAGCAGAGAACCCAAACTCTGAAAGGGCCCTCCAGAACAGGAGTGAAATGCAATGGCAACACACAATATGTGTGAATCTTGCAATGTTGCTGATGATGTGCCATAATTGCTCTGTATGTAAACGACCTGTAGAGCTGTCAGCCAGCACCTTTACCAGCATCAAATCCACATGCAAAAAAAAAAAAAAAAGAGAGAAATGGGAAAGAGAGCCTGTATCCCAGTTCATTTTCTGGACACTGACGGCAGCCTCAGCCATTCAGTAGCCTCTGGATGTCACAGAACGTTACACTAAAGGGACCACTCCTAACTCACATCACTCGTCAGAGCAGCACACCTACCCTGACTCACAAAGCTTCCCAGGGACTGAGGTGCATTTTGGATGTCATCCTTTTCATTGTTCCCATCGATTAGGGAATCCATTATTCCAACCACTAAAATGGATTTAGGAATCTACAAGATTGAAATAACCTCCTGGGATCCTCAGAATCACCAACCAATCCTGCCAGGAACTGAAATAGGAGAATTCAATAACCCTGATTGTCACACGAAGAGTCAGCTCCTTAAACAGCCTTTCTCTGAAGACACAATGTAAGGGGCAGCAGCCTGTTTGAAGTAGAGAGGATGGATGGCTCCGTGGTTAAGCCATTACGCAGGGACTTAGAAGGCCTTGATGCAATTACTTTTTCCACCACAGACTTTCTGCATGAGTTCAAGGAAATGATTTAGATTGTTTGTTTGTGCCTCAGTTCCGCATCTGCAAACAAACAGGGAAATAACAAATAGGGATATTAAGATTTTTATGTGGATAAATACATTAAAGAGTGTGCGGTGCTCTGATTCTACAATAATGGGGAACATTTAAGTACCATAAGTAGAATATCCTAATATCTCCTGTTCTACCATTTCAGTCAGAACTTCCAACTCTGTTGCCACTTCCCAAGGGCATAGGGAGGGACAGTTCCTTTGATCCAGCCTCAACTCATGCTGCAACCACCTCCTTAGTCAGGAAAAATTCCTAAATATAGACTGTTGGTTAGTCCTTGGCTTGGTATAAACCAAACTCCTTATTTTGCTTTTAGTCATTCCTTACTCGGCAAACTCCTGTTGAGACAGTGCAAAAGGTGACCGAGTCCAGACTGAATCAGAATCTCCATGTCTGGCACATCGGGATACAGCATGACAGAGAGACAATGCCACCCTGAGAGCTGGGCAAATACTGCAAAAAATTATCAGGAATATCTGTTTACGTTCTTAAATTCTCTTTGGATGTGTTTGTGTTTCTTGTGTTCACTTCCCACAAACATTCAGCTGATTGATTTTGACTAGTCCAAAAGCTCCTGGGAATTTATAGTTCAAATTTCAAATTAAGCTCAAATTTTAAATCTGAAAAGCAGAGTCACACTTACCAAAATAGGGAACCGTATCATTTCTCAAATTTGGAATATCAAAGGCAATTTGAGGAAAAAATTAGAAAATTCACCAATCTGTGAACAGAAAGAGGCAAAATTTACTGAATACTTTATCTGTTACAAATTATTCATTCAATTCTAGTCACAACATATGCCCTGTCAGCATTGTCTCCGTTGCCTCCTAGACTTCGCCTCTCCACAAAGGAATCCAAGCCCCTCAGCCTCTCTGCTACGGTTCTGTTGAGTCTGTGTCCCAGAAAACTAATGGCTGAATCCAAACAAATTAAAACAGAGCAGATGTAACAACCCAGCTGGAGCCTGGTCCCAACTGCCCCTGACAGAACCCAGAGCCCCACATTCTATTGGGCTGGCTTTAAAGTGGCAGGAGCCTCACAGCAGAAACAGCACAAATTCCATTTCCTCTCCCTGCAGGATATGTTACTTTGCAGTGACACCCTGGAACTGCTTGGCTATTGCAGAAACATCTAAGGCCTGGGGTAGTGCAATTCAGTTTGGATGGCCTGATGCCTGTGCCTCTTATGCCATTCTTGAGTCAGAGAACAGCTGTGTTGAGATCTTGACAAGGATAAAACTGGTGTCAGGCCACTTGTTATCATTATTATTTGTACTGTGGTAGTCCCCAAAATTTCCAGCTCCATAATGTTAAGTACTTGCAGCTAGGTCCACAAAATGACTTAAATGCCTAACTGCCACTTTAGGTGCCTAAACATTTAAGCACCACCGAGAGCCTCAAAACCCCCACCCAGCTGCCACCTAACACTGTAGGTGCCTACATTCCCTCGGCACCTAAGTTTCTACCAGTTAAGTTTTTTAGGTGGTTAAGTTTCTGCCAGTGGGCATACACAAAGCTGCTTAATTCCTGACACTGCTGAGCCATTTCTCTCCCTAGCACACACCTGGGACTCTCAAACTAGTCATTCCCCCACGTATCTTGCCAATGAAGCCAAAGAAGGAAAGAGAGAGAGATTGATTCTATAATTCAGTATCTAGGGCATTCACCTGGAATATGGAAGAACCAAGGTCAAGTCCTTGCCACTGTTCCCTTTAAGCTGTGCGCGTGCACACAGACCCTAAACCCCATGCACATGGCGAAACATCGCACGCACAAAAATTTGCACAGAAGAAATTTTTTGCACACATGGCCTGTCAAAAATTAGAGGGAACATGGGTCCCTGCTCTAATTAATATTTAATTATTTATACAAAGTGGAACAGCTTAAATGTTGTATCCATGCAAGACAAGTTTGTAGCAAAGGCAGGGACAAAACAGGGTTGCCACAGAGGTAGCTTGCATCATGCAAAGCAGTAGGGAAGATATTGACGAAGTACCACAAAACACACCACTTGTCACCAACATACCACACTGGCAAACAGAAAAGCACAGGGCATACAACGCATGAAATTGGAGAATACCTTCATGGGAGAGGAGTTTCACAAGGACACAGTGTGCTTTTGGGCTACAATACAGAATAAGGACTAGGATAGTGATTAATAGAGCCTGGCACCTGGCATGCAGGGTCACAAAGCCACTCACTCAGCTTTGGCCTGGCTACCTCCCATCATCATGACAGAGGGGAGGTGATGCCAAACCTGAGAAATGCTGTGACCCCATGTGACAGGTCACAATGCCTAGAGCAGAGACCCCATCATGGTCCCCATGGGACAGGGCAGGCTCATTCTTCACCCCCCTTCACCATGAGGCCTACCACACCCCGCCGCCTGGGACCAAGACCCAACCTGCCTCGGACCGCCCCCTCGCTTCCCCCCGCCCTGCCCTGAGCACGGCCTGAATGCCTTGGGAGTGGGGCGGGATGGATAAAACAAAATAACAAGAAATGCCCAAAAATGAAATTATAATTATAAAAAATAAGAAGATTTTCCTGGGGCTCTAATGTTGAAGCATATGTAACTATTTTAATAAGTCTAGGAGAAATAGACATGAAATTGAAAATGGACACTGGGACTCAAGTAAACCTCATCCCTGAGACAGAATGTCAGAAGAATTTAGCAACCACTACGACACTAACATTACCTGTGTCAGTGCAACTAGCAGTATATGGAGGGCATCCACTCCACATAGTGGGGATATGGAATGTTAAATGCAAGTACAAGGAAAAAATGTCAGAATCTAGAGTTCTATATATTAAATATACCAGAAAAACCAGTATTAGGAGTGACAGTTTTAAAATCATTACACCTGATAAAAATCCTAGTGTCAGTGGAATCCATACAACGACCTCTCAAAGCAGAGGAAATTAAGAAAAGATTTCCTGATGTGTTTGAAGGCAAAGGATGTCTACCAGGATATTGTACAATTAATCTATCTACAAATGCAGTGCCAGCAGTGCATGCATCATGGTGACTGCCATTAACCATAAGGTCCAAAGTGAAGAAGGAACTTCAGCATATGGAACCGCTGGATATAATTGAAAAGGAGGAGAAACCTTCAGACTGGGTTAGGTTGATGGTTGCAGTAGAAAAGAAAAAAACACTTGGGTGATCCAGGTTAGCACAGACATGCAAGATCTGACCAAAGCAATAATGCAGGAACACTACAGCCTACAATCCTAAATGACATCACTCACAAACTATCTGCAGGAAGTGTATTCAATGTACTAGAAGCTAAATCTGGATATTGGCAGATCAGACTGGACAAGCAAATTCATAGATATTAAGGTCAGAAGGGACCATTATGATAATCTAGTCTGACCTCCTGCACAACGCAGGCCACGGAATCTCACCCACCCACTCCTACGAAAAACCTCTCACCAATGTCTGAGCTATTGAAGTCCTCAAATCGTGGTTTAAAGACTTCAAGGAGCAGAGAATCCTCCAGCAAGTGACCTGTGCCCCATGCTACAGAGGAAGGCGAAAAATCTCCAGGGCCTCTTCCAATCTGCCCTGGAGGAAAATTCCTTCCCGACCCCAAATATGGCAATCAGCATATGGGTAAGATTCACCAGCCAGATACCCAGGAAAGAATTTTCTGCAGTAACTCAGATCCCACCCCATCTAACATCCCATCACAGGCCATTGGGCCTATTTACCATGAATATTTAAAGATCAATTAATTACCAAAATCATGTTATCGCATCATATCATCTCCTCCATAAATTTATTGAGTTTAATCTTAAAGCCAAAGAGGTCTTTTGCCCCCACTGCTTCTCTTGGAAGGCTATTCCAAAAGTTCACTCCTCTGATGGTTAGAAACCTTCATCTAATTTCAAGTCTAAACTTCCCAATGACTAGTTTATATCCATTCATTCTTGTGTTCACATTGGTACTAAGCTTAAATAATTTCTCTCCCTCTCCAGTATTTATCCCTCTGATATATTTATAGAGAGCAATCATATCTCCCCTCAACCTTCTTTTAGTTAGGCTAAACAAGCCAAGCTCTTTGAGTCTCCTTTCATAAGACAGGTTTTCCATTCCTCGGATCATCCTAGTAGCCCTTCTCTGTACCTCTTCCAGTTTGAATTCATTCTTCTTAAACATGGGAGACTGCACACAATATTGCAGATGAGGTCTCACCAGTGCCTTGTATAATGGTACTAAAACCTCCTTATCTCTACTGGAAATACCTCGCCTGATGCATCCCAAGACCGCATTAGCTTTTTTCACAGCCATATCACATTGGCGGCTCATAGTCATCCTATGATCAACCAATAATCTAAGGTCCTTCTCCTCCTCCATTACTTCTAATTGATGCGTCCCCAGCTTATAACTAAAATTCTTGTTATTAATCTCTAAATGCATAACCTTACACTTCTCACTATTAAATTTCATCCTATTACTATTATTCCAGTTTACAAGGTCATCCAAATCTTCCTGTATGATATTCCAGTCTCTCTCTAAATTGGCAATACCTCCCAGCTTTGTATCATCCGCAAATTTTATTAGCACACTCCCACTTTTTGTGCCGAGGTCAGTAATGAAAAGATTACATAAGATTGGTCCCAAAACTGATCCCTGAGGAACTCCACTGGTAACCTCCCTCCAGCCTGACAGTTCACCTTTCAGTAGGACCTGCTGTAGTCTCCCTGTTAACCAATTCCTTATCCACCTTTCAATTTTCATATTGATCCCCATCTTTTCCAATTTAACTAATAATTCCCCATGTTGCATGGTATCAAACGCCTTACTGAAATCTAGGCAAATTAGATCCACTGCATTTCCTTTGTCTAAAAAATCTGTTACTTTCTCAAAGAAGGAGATCAGGTTGGTTTGGCACGATCTATCTTTTGTATAACCATGTTGTATTTTGTCCCATTTACCATTGACCTCAATGTCCTTAACTACTTTCTCCTTCAAAATTTTTTCCAAGACCTTGCATACTACAGATGTCAAACTAACAGGCCTGTAGTTACTCAGATCACTTTTTTTTCCTTTCTTAAAAATAGGAACTATGTTAGCAATTCTCCAATCATACGGTACAACCCCTGAGTTTTCAGATTCATTAAAAATTCTTGCTAATGGGTTTGCAATTTTGTGTGCTAATTCCTTTAATATTCTTGGATGAAGATTATCTGGGCCCCCCAATTTAGTCCCATTAAGCTGTTTGAGTTTCGCTTCTACCTCAGGTATGGTAATATCTACCTCCATATCCTCATTCCTATTTGTCATGCTACCATTATCCCTAAGATCCTCTTTAGTCTTATTAAAGACTGAGGCAAAGTATTTGTTTAGATATTGGGTCATGCCTAGATTATCCTTGACCTCCACTCCATCCTCAGTGTTTAGAGGTCCCACTTCTTCTTTCTTTGTTTTCTTTTTATTTATATGGCTATAGAACCTTTTACTGTTGGTTTTAATTCCCTTTGCAAGGTCCAACTCTACTTGACTTTTAGCCTGTCTCACTTTATCCCGACACGTTCTGACCTCAATAAGGTAGCTTTCCTTGCTGATCCCTACCATCTTCCACTCCCTGTATGCTTTCTGCTTTTTCTTAATCACCTCTCTGAGATGCTTGCTCATCCAGCTTGGTCTACAACTCCTGCCTATGAATTTTTTCACCTTTCTTGGGATGCAGGCTTCCGATAGCTTCTGCAGCTTTGACTTGAAGTAATCCCAGGCCTCCTCTGCCTTTAGATCCATAAGTTCTTCAGTCCAATCCACTTCCCTAACTGATTTCCTTAATTTTTGAAAGTCAGCCCTTTTGAAATCAAAAACCCTCGTTGCAGATTTATTTTTGTTAATCCTTCCGTTCAGTTTGAACTGAATTAGCTCATGATCACTTGAACCAAGATTGTCTCCTACAACCATTTCTTCTATGAGGTCCTCATTACTCACCAAAACCAAATCTTAAATGGCATCCCCTCTAGTCGGTTCAGCAACTACTTGATGAAGGATACCATCAGCTATCACATCTAGGAAAATCTGAGCCCTATTATTATTACTAGCACTCGTCCTCCAGTCTATATCTGGGAAGTTAAAGTCTCCCATGATCACACAGTTTCCATTAGTATTTACTTCATTAAAAACATTAAAGAGGGCTCTATCCGTATCCAAATTAGATCCCGGCGGTCTATAGCACACCCCAAGCACTATCCCAGGGGAGGCTCTAGTAGTTTTCTTCCCCAATGTAATTTTTGCCCAGACTCTGTCTTATCCATTCCATCGCTTCTTATTTCTTTACATTCTACCTCATCATTGATATACAATGCTACTCCACCACCTTTACCTTTATTTCTGTCTTTCCTAAACAGCACATACCCTTCAATACCTGTAGTCCAGTCATGATGACTATTCCACCATGTTTCTGTTATTCCTATAATATCTGGTTTCACTTCCTGCACCAGTAGCTCTAGTTCCTCCATTTTGTTACCTAGGCTCCTCGCATTGGTGTACAAACATCTTAATTTTTGCTGTTTGGCCTCACTCACATTCTGTACCCTATTAGGCACAGTCATTCTACAGCCAGTATAACCTATTAGACTGGTATCCACACTGCCCTTCCTCCTTATATACATTCTCCTATCCACGGCTGTATCCTTTCTTACTTCGTTTTCTTCCCTCTCCGGCGTGGAGATTACCTGGACATCTCCCAACCATCTGCCCCAAATTCCTAGTTTAAAGCTCTCTTAATCAGTTGTGCCAGCTTCCATCCTAGAAGTCTATTTCCTTCCCTACTCAGATGAAGTCCATCCCGAGAGAACTGTCCTCTGTCCATGAATGCCTCCCAGTGGCCATACATCCCAAAGCCCTCCTTATAGCACCACTGCCTAAGCCATCTGTTGATAGTCATAATCTTGTCACACCTTTGTTGCCCTTCTCTAGGAACAGGCAGAATCCCACTAAAGATCACCTGAGCCTCGATTTCCTTAAGCGTCTTCCCCAGCCTAGCATAGTCTCCCTTAATACTTTCCAGCGAGAATCTAGCCATATCATTTGTTCCCACATGAAGGATAATTAGGGGATTCTTTCCCACTCCCTTTAGGATCCTTTTCAACCTCAGGTCTACATCCCGTATCTTAGCACCTGGAAGACAGCACACCCTTCTATTCTCTAGATCAGCTTTGGTTACAGGCCTGTCTATTCTTCTCAGTAAAGAGTCTCCGATCACATAGACCAGTCTTTTCCTAGTGATGATGCTATTCTCCAGTCTATCCCCTGTTCCCTCTGGCTGCAAGTTCTTTCCATTCCTATTCTCCTTTGTAATCCTCTTCAATCCATCCTGTGTCCTCCTGGGGCTCATATTTGGTGTAGTCTCCATTGACTCTTCCCCTTTTCCTATAGGACTAGCTGCTCTTCTCTTCTTCCTTGCCTTTCCACCTTCAGTGACTACCTGCTGAGCCCCTTCTTCATTTTCCAACTCTGCAAAGCTGTTCTTGAGCTCTATTTCTCCTTCACTAGCCCATCTTTTCCTCTGCCTGGTTCTTTTAGTCACATGCTTCCACTGACCACTTTCCTCACCCAGTGTCCCCTCAGAATTCCTCAGTCCTGCTTCCACCTGCAAGTTTAAGCTTTTCCCTTCAGATACCTCATGTCTTTGCTCCCTAATCTGCTTGAACCCCTTTCTAAACTTAACCAGACTTTCCACCTGCATCTCCAAACCTCGGATCTTTTCCTCCATCTGCTCTATCAGACGGCATTTCATGCAGACAAAACTCTTACCAGGTACCCCTCAAGGATCATGTACATACCACAGCTTCCACATCCAGTCATCTTCATTGTGTCTTCCACTACATGGGTCACTCCCACTGCTGCCTCTGTAGCTGTCATAGCCTTCCCACCTAAATCCTGTTAATCTGGGAAACACAAACCACACCAAAACACCACCACCCACAGCAAAAACAAACCCCAAACAAGCACCGCAAGACAAGCTCCCCTTTCAAACTCCCACTGAAACTCCCCTGTTTACAGCTCTGTTTGCTGGCTCCTGTGCCGCTACTTTCAACACTCTGTGTGGAAGGTAGTGCTTCAAAAGTAAGCCTTTGGCATGTCGTCTGCACCATATTCAGAAAAAGGTGCCTGAAACACTCCAAAGACTGACAGAAGTCACAATCATAATCAGTGACATTCCTGTATATGGCAGTACCAGAGAGAAGAGACAACAGAGTTACAGTCACATTATGACACTATGGCTCTGCCTACAAATACAACAAGCAACACTCACTTCAGACAAGGGAGAAGATTTAAACCCAAAGAGTGTAAGGACTATGATACCTCCTAATGCTGTTATTGAGCAGGAATATTTGTAATGATGTCTAAATTACTTTTGTTTACAGGGGTGGTGGTGGTGGAGAAGTATTATACTCAGGCACAGTTAGATAGCTGATGCACTGCCCCTTTAAGAGAGGCACAGAAACTGACTGATAAACGGTGTGTGTGTGGACACTGAGCTGTGCTGCTGAGAACAGTGTGTTTTGGCCAACCCTTGTTAATAACAGCCTGGTTAATTTACCCTGGCCTGTGTGGATCTTCATTCCTGGGAGCAGTCCAACTGCAGGCATCACAGCTTGATCAGGAGAGTCTGAGAGACACCTACCCAAGAACAGCTAATAGCCTGGTGAGTGGTGCACTCACATGGGATGTGAAACACCTGTTTCAAAGCAGGCAGAGCAGAGTTTTGAAAACAGGTCTCCTTGATCATAGGTGAGTGCCCTAATCATGGTGGATCTCTCTCTCTAGCTTGTTTGTGAGAAAGGGCTGACCTGGCCAAATCCCAGGAGAGGGATCCTGGCTGAGAATCCAGAGCGGAGAGGTATTCTCAGAGGCTATCTACTGGATCCCATTCAAACTCTGGTCAGAGGAGGACTTGTAGCCCTGTGCTGTGGAGGCCTCAACTTCAATTCCCTGCTCTGCCTGAGGGGGGCAAGATTTGAACAGGAGTCTCCCCTCTCCCTTAGGGGCATGCTGTAACCACTGAGCTAGGGATCTCAATCTCTCCTGTTAAAGCTTGTCCACTGCGTATAACCAAAGAATCATTGAAGTAGGGGTACTTGATCCTGGGTTTTCTATTGAGTGCCCTAACCGCCAGACTACAAGGTCATTCTCATGTTCAGTGTCTTTTTGGCCCAATGACTCTCTAAGTATTTGAACACAGTGGAAGTAAGCCACAGAGAAGCTAAAGCTTGAATCCACAATGGGATTTATATGTTGCAATGTTCAGTGTTGCAAAAAACTTTACTTTTAGGCACCTCAAAAATCACTGGAACATTAAGGCAATCTGCAAAGCCTGAGTTAGGCCCCCTATACAATGCATGTGGAGATAGTGGCACCTAAGAAATGGGTGTGTGCTAAGCCTGACCCCACTCCTAGAGATAGGTGCCTAAGTCCAGGCTGCAGGGCACCTAAGCTGTTTCCTGTGAGAATGAGTTAGGCACTGGTTTCACTGTGGCTTACTTCCTCATCTGCAAAAAGAAGATAATGGTACTTCCCTACCTCATAATGGTGTTGTGAGGATAAATGCATTAAACACAGGAAGGTGTGCAGATGTCACAAGACTATGGCATACAAGATACAGAGAACTTTGACACAGTAAGTGCACATAGTGCAGGATATGGCACTATATTAATAAAATAATCCTGTAGCTTCTCAAATGGTTAGATTATTTATCACAAGGGAAATGAATGCATGGAATCCTAGTGTGTTGGTTCGTTTTTCTGGGAATTGTGACAGTCTACTGAAGACATGCTTTGCTAGAGAAATACCTTACTGCAGCTCCCTGACCTTTTCAGTAGTCTGTATTTTCATTGCCTGGCCTGTTTATATATTCCAGACATGCTTCTTGGGCATTCACTGCTTTACTTGAGGTTTTTGATAATAGGAAATGCTTTGTTTCTCACAACAAGCACTTTTGTGTCCCTAAAAATATGTTAGTTTAGGGTGAGCCAGTCAATCAAAATTTCGCATTCCGGAAAGGTCAGATTTCTGCCATTATTCACAGAATATATTTAGCATTCATATTCTGGGATAAATTGTTTGAGTGACAAGGACAATAAACTATATAAAATGGAGACAAATTAATTCACTGTAGCCTTTCATGTGAATACAGAGCAAAATGTGACTATTTTTGACATAGATTTATAGAAGTGCTATTGTAGAGGTTGTGCAAGCATGTCTTGGACAAATACAGACCCCAGAGCTTAGTCTTAGTAGCTGGGCTGGGTACTGGGGAGATACACGGGGGGGACAGAATGAGGAAACCTTGACTTTAGTAAATCTTTAGTAAAAGTAAAGCTTTTGAAACTGTCTCAAAGGACCTTCTCATAAACAAACTAGGGAATTGCAACCTAGATGGAGCTACTATAAGGTGGGTGCAAAACTGTTTGGAAAACTGTTCCCAGAGAGCAGTCATCAGAGGTTCACAGTCATGCTGGAAGGGCATAATGAGTGGGGTCCTGCAGGAATCAGTTCTGGGTCCGGTTCTGTTCAATATCTTCATCAATGATTTAGATAATGGCATAGAGAGTACACTTATAAAGTTTGTAGATGATACCAAGCTGGGAGGGGTTGCAAATGCTTTGGAGGATATGATTAAAATTCAAAATGATCTGGACATGGTCTGAAGTAAATAGGATGAAATTCAATAAGGACAAATGCAAAGTACTCCATTTAGGAAGGAACAATCAGTTGCATACATACACAATGGGAAATGACTGCCTAGGAGAGAGTACTGCAGAAAGGAATCTGGGGGTCATAGTGGACCATAAACTAAATTTGAGTCAACAGTGTAACACTTGCAAAAAAAAGCAGACATCTTTCTGGGATGTATTAGCAGGAGTATAGTAAGTAAGAAACGAGAAGTAATTCTTCTGCTCTACTCCGCGCTGATTAGGCCTCAGCTGGAATATTCTGTGCAGTTATGGGTGCCACATTTCAGGAAAGATGTGGAGAAATTGGAAAAAGTCCAGAGAAGAACAACAAAAATGATTAAAGGTCTAGAAAACACGACTTATGAGGGAAGATTGAAAAAATTGGGTTTGTTTAGTCTGGAAAAGAGAAGATTGACAGGGGACATAACAGTTTTCAAGTACATAAAAGGTTATTACAAAGAGGAGGGTGAAGAATTGTTCTTCTTAACCTCTGAGGCTAGGATAAGAAGCAATGGGCTTAAATTGCAGCAAGGGAGATTTAGGTTGGACATTAGGAAAAACTTCCTAACTGTCAGGGTGGTTAAGCACTGGAATAAATTGCCTAGGGAGGTTGTGGAATCTCCATCATTGAAGATTTTTAAGAGCAGGTTAGACAAACACCTGTCAGGAATGGTCTAGATCAGTGGTGGGCAACCTGCAGCCCCCGGGTCACATGATAAGATGATTGTGGGCTGAGAGACATTTTGTGGATGTGAACTGTCCGCAGGCACTGCCCCCTTCAGATCCCAGTGGCTGTGGTTCTCCGTGCCCAGCCAATGGGAGTTGTGGGAAGTGGCTGGCTACTGGGACTTTCTGGCTGCCGCTTCACGCAGTTCCCACTGGCTGGGAACACTGAATCTTGGCCCCTAGGAGCTGCCTGTGGATGGTCAACGTCTGCAAAATGTCTCGTGGCCCGCAAGCAGCTTACCCTGATGGGCCACATGCGGCCCACGGGCGCAGGTGGCCCACCACTGGTCTAGATAATACCTAGTCCTGCTGTGAGTGCAGGGGACTGGACTAGATGACCTTTTGAGGTCCCTTCCAGTCCTATGATTCTATGATAAACCTACCCCACTGCTGAATTAGCATTCCCCCGTCCTTCCCTCCACTGGAGGAGGACAGAAGAATCCACACAGAGGCAGATCCCCCATCCTGCCCTGCTCTACCTTCCTGAGAGCTGCAGAATACCTACTTTCCGGGCTCTCCATGGTGCAGTGGGTTTGCATCTCTTGAATGGCTCCCTCACGTGGTGGTTCTGCTTCACAGGTCCCTCCGCAACTCGTTGATATTAAGAGAAACCTTCCCTATAGGAAAGGTTTGCAGAAACTTAAGTCCAAGACCTTTTGTTGATCAATAATGTAGTCCCTTGCTACGTGGAGCGACCGAAACCTCAGGGAGCGCACTGTGTAAAACATTCAAGAAAAGTACGATTAAAATGCAATATACACTCCTGTTAAAGACATATATCCAATGTCAACACTCTCTGAGAAAATATGAGAGAGTATTTTGACCCCTTCAGAATTTAAAATGGGCACTAGAAATCACTGCATAGCTGGAGAAAATATGTATGAAGATAATTTATTTTTTCCCCTGACTGATATTAAAAGCGTATCATTTTCTTAAATATACTTAAGACCAAATTAATAACGCATATAAAAAGGGAAATGTAATTATTTTGTATTTTCCATTACTCACTCCATCAATATTCAGTATATCATCTTGTGACTGACCTCTTATACTATGTTTGGCACAGATAGGAAAATTAATGGATAATGATTGAATGTCATAAAGATCCATCATCATGTACACATCATCCGCTTATCATTTCCCTGCATGTCAAGTCCATTTGCAAGGGCCACATTTTAAAAATGACATTAATATTGCTTCTGAGCTTATGCCAGGTCACCACAAAGGTACTTCTGCAGCCACATGAGTGCACGTTCATTACTCGTATATCATAAGAAATACTAAAGAAATTTAATTCTCAGCTTTTGAGAGTCAGCAGTTCAAAAGGTTTGTTAGCTTAGATTTCACATTTAGCCACACACTAACAAAACCAGGATTTGCAGCAAAATTTGCCATAAGATGATATTTTAGCCAGACAAATAACCTTTCTGGAGCCTTTGGTACTTTTACCGGAGAAGTGGGGTAGAAATTTAGTCTGCTTTCCACCTTCACACTCCAACTTTAATTGCTTTTCTTCAAAAGATTCCTATAGGTCTGCTTCAAGAGAATAGAGATTGGTGTTCTTCCTTTTATCTTGTTTTCCTTTCTGATTCCTGGTATATTCAGCCGCTTTATTCACTTGTTCACTCTCAGTGGAGGTCTTTGTTTCAAACAACAAATTTGCCTTCTGATTTATTGCTTAATTTAACTCATTTATCTTTTATTTAAAAAAAAAAAACTTTTATCAAGGTGTGGGAGTGGCGTATAAAATATTCTATCACAATCTCAAAGTACCACACAGCCACAATATTAAGACACTCTTAAATACATAAAAAGAAAAGGAGTACTTGTGGCACATTAAAGACTAACAGATTTATTTGAGCAGAAGCTTTTGTGAGCTACAGCCCACTTCATCATGAAAAAGCTTATGCTCAAATAAATTTCTTAGTCTGTAAGGTGCCACAAGTACTCCTTTTCTTTTTGCGAACACAGACTAACATGGCTGCTACTCTGAAACCTGTCATCTTAAATACATGTTAGATTTAAAAAGAAGACATACATGTTTTGAGCGAAAAAGGACTGGAAGGAATTAGAAGCCAAATAACTTTTGTGATCAGTGGAGCTATTAAACTAGAATGAAAGTACTTTTGGCTGGCTAGGTTGAAATATTTTGTTGTATTGTATAGTCCCATGAATAAAACAAAATCAGGGGGTTTTATGTATGTATTGTTTTCTTACCCTTCACTCTCAAGGTTACTACAAAAACTGAGGGCTTATCCACATGGAGAAAATGACTGGCAGAACCTTAGTGGCATAGCTTATTCAGATACAGCTATGCTAGTCTGCTTCCCCATGGAGACTAGATCTCAGGGTTGCAGTATTTATGTTCTTCACACTAAGGTTTTTCAAGCCCTGATAACAACTGCAGAGGGGCCAACATCACACGTAGTAATGGCCATCTTTTCTCTTTATCACAGACATACTTATAATCTCAGACAGGAATAATTTATCCAAAGTACTGATCATTAATCTATTTAGTGGGATCTATTGCATTAATAGTAGGCAAGAAACTGCTGCACTGTGCTTATTTATTCCATACAAAAGTATATATTGAAATAGCTTTGATGCTGGAAAGTCAAGAGTTCAGGAGTTCAGTAATGCTAAAACTGAGGAGGCCTGTGAAACCTTAACCTCCTTGTGCATATGGATTAAGACACACTACCTAATTATATTTGTTCCACAGGGCCATAACTCATTAGTACTCAGGAAGAAGAAGATTCCTTCCTGTATGCAACTATAATAGAGCTGAATGTGTAACTGTTCTTTTGGTTTGGTGGCTGAACTGAAAATTCAGGGAGGAGGGTGGGAAATCAGATTGGATTGAACTGAAATTGATTTTTTCCCCTCACTAAAACAAAAGAACCAGAAAAAATTTTGGGGGGGTCAAATGAAATGTTTCATCATAGTTTCAAAATGCCATTTTGAAATGAAATGTCCATTTGAAATGACACAGTTCATTTTGAAACAAAATGTCCGGACAAACTGTTTTGACGTTCTCTAATTTTTTCCCCATTTTTTTTATACATCTGAACTGTTTCAACAAATTTGACCCAATTTTGTGAATAATTTTAGTCACCCCACAGCTGTTTTTTGCATGGTAGGGGCAAATTTATTATTCATCCAGTGAATTTCACCCAGCTGAAAGCTATAATATTGTTCTATGTGGGTGCTCTGAAACACTGTGTGAGGGCCAGTTTGGAGTTTGGGAGCATGTGCAGTGCTATGAGGCAGGAGTTAGAAGATACTATTTAAAATTTATGGGCTCATTCAGATTCTGTCGTAGTATTTTCTGTAGTTTGTGTCAGCCAAAACTGAACTGATTTTCACTGATACCTACATCAAAAGGCACTTATCTGACCTTAGAAATAGTCCTCCGCCAAATGTTAACTTCCAATTCCCCCCATTCCTACCATAACCATGGCAAATATTTTACATCTAAGTTTTGGCTATATGTATCTGTTGCTAGCACCCAACAAAACTGGTGAAATATAATGTTTACCCTGGTTTTCCTAAAACTTAAAGTAATAAATAATTATAATAACAAATAAATAGATTAGGTTTTTATCTTCATCCACATAAAGACTAAAAAAAAGTGAAAAGTCAAAAACATCACTGACCAAATTCATGCCCAATCCGCTTTGATTGACACCTGATGGGCTTTGTCTACATTAGGCTTTTTTAGGAAATCTCCCAGTAGCACAAGTGCAACTCTAACCATAGGCAGCAACGGAGTGTCAGTATAGCTAGGACAC
The DNA here is from genome assembly GCF_965152275.1 of Natator depressus. Taxonomy (NCBI): domain Eukaryota; kingdom Metazoa; phylum Chordata; order Testudines; family Cheloniidae; genus Natator; species Natator depressus. The sequence continues at coordinate 125,377,747 of NC_134234.1, forward strand.
CTGCATCTTTACCATATCATCAAACCCTCCTCAGAACAGGTTTAGATGATGCAATTTTAAAAGAGATTTTGGAGGGATCAAAATCTTGCATAGACACAGCCATGGGATACTTGATTCATATTCTCCTCAGAGAACACTGAATTTAGTGGTGCTGTAGCATGTGACACTGCACCTCATATTCTTCAAAGTGATATTATTATGATATGATTATAGCATAATTATGATGCATTTTATGCAAGATGGGTCATGTGAGATGTCATTGGAAAGGTTATGATTTGCTGAATATGATTATCCTATTTTTATGCATGTATCATTTTTGTATTTAAAGTTATGAATATTGACTATATCTGTATTTCAAATGTAGTTACATCTGGGTGATGCCCACTAGGCAAGATGCTTTTAGTCTAGATAGAGGGTGGGCAAGGGCCTATTCAGGGTAATGGGCCATTAGGAAAAACAATGGGCCTTAGGAGAAGCTTATCCCCCATCTGGGGAGCTTTCCTGAGAACGCTACAGACAGCCTGTTAAGTAATAGCTGCTATGACTCCACAAGGTCATGTGACCAGACCACATGACTCTGGACTCCATCTTGGGACATCAGTGTTTTTCCACAAACTGAGTTTGGAATAAAAGGGTTCCCGACATATGCTGGCAGGTCCGCCATTGCTGGCAGGTCCTGTAGCTGATATATACCAGGCAGGGACAATGGGAAATAGTTAAAGTTACCAACAGTAGTTACCCCTCACAAAGATTATACTGAGCAGCAACTCAAGCCTTGGAAATCCAATCTAGTTTACCCCTTTGAAAGGAGGAAAGGTAGGAGCCAGGGAAACTTACCAGGAGTAGAACAAAAGAGGCCAAGTGACCAGGAGAGGTTTAAATAAAGAAACACACAGGAACTGGGGCCCCACAGGAAGGAGAAGTATGGTGCAGGAGACAGCAAGGTCATAGAAGCTGGATAAGGGGCTCCATGAGGGAGAGAGACCGGATAGTGTGCAACAACCTATGTAAGGAAGGGACACCCTGCCTGAACCTAGATGGTTCCCCAAGGACTCATATGGGAAGGGTGAGCTAGAAAGTGATGGACACTGCTATTTCAGATGTTTGTTCTGCATGATCTGTACTTTCCTGTGCTTTACGTGATTAAATATAAAAGAGCATGAAGGCATTGGACTGTACGTAGTATGTGTGTGTGGACTGCTTCCTAACTATTGCATGCCCCTAAGAGAGTTAAACTGTAACCAGAAGCTTCAAAACTTTTCAGTGGAGTTTTGGGACAGGGGTATGTTTAAGTAATGGGGGTATTTTGGGGGTCAGTGCTGGTCTTGGGGCCTATGGCAAGTGGGCCGAGGAGTCCCATTTAAGAAGGAGTAACAGATTGAGAGTCAGTACAGGTTGGGATGGGGCACTGGAACTGAGAGCAGAGGACCTCTCTCTCTGTGCTCTCAGTGATGCCCCAGCTGTTGCCTGGGTAGCATTGAGAAGGATGCGGTCTGATGCAAATACAAAAAAGACAAGAGTCAGACCAGGGAGAAGGGAAAGGAATAGATTGGATGTGATCTTAAGCACCTCTATATTCACACTCTGCATGCAATTGTAATAAACTTTGTACAAAATATGCCTTGTGAGGTATCATTTAAAAACTAATAACTTGCTGGTCAATAGCATCATGGCAAAATGTATGCACCAACATTATATGTAAACTTATGAGTTCTCCTCATAGGATGTCACAAGCATATGTTCAAGACCAGAAACCCTTGCCTAGGTAGAGTTGTTAAACAGGTCTATCACAGACAAACAAATTTAGTTTCCCCACCTGGGAGTTACTTCCAAAGTACTTTGAAAGACAAGGAAAATGTATTTACCTATCTTGTAAACAGACCCATCAAGCTAACAAGAGTTGGAGGCAAACCTCACACAGTCATTCAAAAATCATGAGTCCCAGCCCCCTCTTCCCCTACAGTTACGTGGCTGTCTGAAAAATCATGAGATTTTTTAAAAAAATAAATAAATAAATCTGGGATTCTTTTCCTTTACCTTCTGGTTACTGCACCTTCAGAGTTTACTTTGGGTCACAGTTACCAATTTTTCTCAGCTAGAAAACTTAATTTCTTAATGAAAGCTTATATGGTCAAAATTCCAGGAACTTGAACTTTAAGAAAAAACAGCAAATATCACAAGACTTGTGATCAAATCATGAAAGCTGACAATGCTTTGGGACAGGGGTGGAGAAATAAAGATCCGTCTCTTATCCGCACTCCAGAATGACGCACCCTTATTGGGGGGGGAGGGGTCGATCGTGCTGTTCTGTCTGGATAGGTGTTAATAGAAAATGTGCGAGTAGAAGATGCTTAAGAATATGGAGTATTGTTTATGGGTTTTGTAGTACCAATGAAGACCTTGGCTTCCTCTGTGCAGCTATTTATATCCGTTCTTAACTGAGGAAAGGGGTAACATGTAATATTGGTGGTTTCCTTTCTGAAAGCACCAGCACCATTTGTTTGTTGTTTGCAAATCTGTGCATCCTTAATAATAATAATGCCTATTTTTTATACTGTACTCTTCACCGGTGGATCTCAAAGTGCCCTACAATTTTTAATGTCTTTATTCTCAGTATACCCCAGTGAGGTACAGAAACATTTTATCCCCATTTTACAAAAGGGGCATTGAGGCATAGAGAGGCTAAGTGACTTGCCCAGTGTCACACAGGAAATCCATTACAGCCCAGGGAATTGAACCTGGATCTCTTATAGTGCAGGCTAGGGCCCTAGTGCCTGAACTATCCTCTTCCCTGCAAGCAGCACAGGGGAGCATGTGTACCTTTATTATTTGTATGTATAGTCCCAATAATTCTGCCTCTACTGTGTGAGAAAGCAAACAACTCATCATGCTGTAAATCTTGGGAACAATAGGCAGCTGTCACAGTTTGTTAAAAATATAAACTTAACTAGATTTGGAAAGTTGATTTTTTTTCTGGTTTCAGAGTAACAGCCGTGTTAGTCTGTATTCGCAAAAAGAAAAGGAGGACTTGTGGCACCTTAGAGACTAACAAATTTATTTGAGCATAAGCTTTCGTGAGCTACAGCTCACTTCATCCGATGAAGTGAGCTGTAGCTCACGAAAGCTTATGCTCAAATAGATTTTTTTTCTGTTAGCCTAGAAATAATTCTTTTTTATCCTGCCCCCTTAAGAGGCTTTCAGAACAAACTCAACTGTGTGAGATGAGAGAAGCTACACATGGAGGTTGAAGCTGTAACCACCTCAGCCTACTCCAGGCCCTTAGTTATTTTTGCTGATTTACCTTTAAAAGAGGTAAGAAATGTGCGGTAAACAGTTTTTTTCCCTTTGAGTGATTTTGTTAATTTAACCAGGTGGGGTAAATTAGCAAGTGTAAAAACAATTCAATGGGAAAATATTTCTGGTGGATTTACTCTGATTGATTCTGGAAGATATGGTGGGTCTTACAGCAAAACTGACTCTGAATTATTTCAGACAAGTTTAGCAAAAATAGGCTTCTGTATTCCACCCGAGGAGGAAATTATTAAAGATTTTCCAGAAGACTTGCTTCTTTCTTTTAAATAGATGTTTTTTTTTCTCATCCCACACAGCCCTAAGGATGAGATAAGATTTCTAAGGCCAATGACCAGAAATAAATGACCTCTTCTCTTAAAAGAAATGCCCTTGAAAATACTTCTAAAAATACAGGCTTGTGCTTTCTTTTCCTGATTGTTTGCTTGGGTTTTTTAACCTTAGAAAAGTCAGACATGTCAAGTCTAGCATTCTCAATTTTTTCCTGATGACCTTGTGGTTCTTATTGTGATTTCTAACAACTCACTTGAAGGGGTGGGGATGTGGAATCTTTAGCAAAGATGCCCTTTATCCAAAATGTTAGTTACTGGTTTTAAATAGGTGATAGCAAAAACAAATCTGAGGAGTTTTAAAGAGTCTGGCTATATATCCCTTCCCTTCTCGGTTGCTCAGATTTCCCTCTTCTAGTCCTCCCCTGCCCCTCGCTTCTCTTAACATCAGAATATTCTAGTCTAGACAGGACCAGGATTTTCAATAATTTTTTACATCTTTTTGAGGAGAGAGGACAAATTGAAGCTCCTTCTTTATATATCCCCCAAAAGGGGCACCAGTCAAAAGTATTCCTGTTTATAGGTGATTTTTAAAATAAGCCCACTTACAGATCCTGCTGTGGACTTCAAAAGTGCTCTTCTCTCAGTGGTCAGAGAGCTACTTGCTCTTATATTCCAAGCTGTTTCTGGAACATAGAACTGCTCTGGTGTCAGTATCAGTTCTGGAGTTGGAGTGGCATCACCTGTGAGTCCACACCTGGATCTAAACTGCCTCCCAAAAGCCCAGCTAGACACCATCAAGATCTGAAGACAAAGACTTTCCAGAGGGTAGGAAGGGTAAGAGGTTAGCGAATATGTGCCTGCTTTATTTCCTCTTGCAGTGATGGTATGTGAAAATGAAGTGGCACATCCCCGTTCTTGGACTCAGTGTATGGGTATGTGAAGAGTTGAGAGATTGAAATGTGTGGTCCCTTCTGATTGTCTGGTAGAGGGAAGGCCAACAGATTTTTCTCTCATGTACCCCACAGCTACAAGTAGCAGTGAGGAAATGGGGAGTTTGCGTCAAATTTGTATCAGTACTGTTGACTGTTCTAGGCTACTCATTCACTGCTCCTTCCCCTGTTCCTACAAGCCACATGCTATCACTGCCGCTTAAGTCCCCGTGGCACAGCCTATGCACCGGCCAGGTGCTGAGGAACCAGATGAGTGAACAAATACATCTGGAAGTGGCTCGTCACCAAGGGTGTATTAGCTGTTCTAATGGCACCAGTTGAGCAGAGTTCAGCAGCTTTTATTATTCGTTGTTTGGTAGAGCCCCAAATGTGCTAGGCATTAGTCGTATGTGACACAGTCACTTCCCTAAAGACCTTGCAATCTGCAAAGCTACAACAGAGACAGAGAGAGAAAAGGGGTATGTTGTATCCCATTCAAGGAAAGTGATCAGGGCCGTGGTAAGCACACAATCTGTTAGATGCTCTGCAGCAACAAGCTTGAATTCCAGTCTCAAAGAAATGTGAAATTAACAGACTCACTGATGCTTTAATTTTGATTAAGTATTCACAAGCTTGGGCTGTCAGGAGAGAAGGCAGAGCATTTTATTAACTGCATCAACACCTAGCTCACTATAAGACTGCTCAGGCTTGTGGAAACATCTGGTTCTCATTAGGCATGCTCAGAGGCATAACTCAATATTAACATAATCACTTCCATCTTAATACTGTACATTGTATTTGCATAGTCACTCCCGATTAGCATAGCACTCCCTATTAGCATAGACTATTAGCATAGTCACTCCCTCACGGTTACTAGAACTGTGTTGTAACCCCATTTTTTTTTTCAATTTTAGGGGATTTCTGATAAACCTCAGCTGGGAAAATAGATGAAGTTAAAAATAAGCATATGCTTTAATGATTGATTGATTGATTACATTGGGCCTTATAGATAAATCTCCATGGCTTACCCTTTTTTCCTTTATACAGAAATATTTTAGAAGCCATCATCTCAAAAGGATCAGTTGTCACATTGTGTGCACAATACTTATTTAAAGCCAAACCGATGGAGCCAATCTGAACCCTATTTTTGGTATTCCAACAGCATAAATATTAAATTAGCTTTAAATATTGGTTCTGATTAATTGAAAACTTCCAGTCTGTTTATTTTCCTACTATCACTTGCCAGAAATAAAACTATGCTATCAAAGATCAAATGTGAAGTTTCACTCAGCATCCAAACCCATAAAATCCTTGATGACGGGGTTTGTGTTCTGCCTTCTGAATTTTGACAGGGCAGTTCTCTGTATTATGCCAGATCCCAGGAAGCACGTCAGGTTTGTAGGCCTGCCACTTGTTTATTACCAGACATTTGTGGCCACAAAAGGTCAGTTCAATCACTTAAAATGGCTGGTGTTTCTAGAAACATTATCAAAATTGTCACACAACAAAATCTTGGGAACTGGACACACATAGCGTTCTTCTCTTTACTTGGATCTTTCAGCAGATACTGTATTGTGAACCACCTGTTCTTCCAAAAATTACAGGGTTTTTCTGGGACAGTCTCTAAAATTAGATTCAGCTTTATTTTCATTCATTTAATTTATTTGAGAGATTGGGACTACAGTCTGAAAATTGGGATAACCAAATGTGAAACCTTAGATGCCTATGGACATATATCAGAATATTTTTTTCTTAGCTGGGAGTTTTTTTAGCTCAGGAGTGACTTTTGAACTCTTGCTTGCTTGGTTAGTTTAAATCTCATGCATGTAGAAGGTAAGACAAATTGATTCCCCCCCCCTTTCCCTCCTGCACTATTTAGAACCCCCCCCGCCCCAGAGTCCATAGGAGGGAGAGATATGAACTTCAGTGTCCGAAGGATGTGTGCAATCTACCTTCTGACTAAAGGAAAACAACTTTTCCAGAAAAGAGGAGGAGGATCTGGAAATATATGTTGGATAAAATAAAATGCAAGAGACAGATTTTGCACATTGTTGCATACTTGTGAGCTCCCAAAGTATAGATCTCTAACCTATTTTGACAGGTTTCAGAGTAACAGCCGTGTTAGTCTGTATTTGCAAAAGGAACAGGAGTACTTGTGGCACCTTAGAGACTAACCAATTTATTTGAGCATAAGCTTTCGTGAGCTACAGCTCACTTCATCGGATGCATACTGTGGAAATTGCAGAAGACATTATATACACAGACACCATGAAACAATACCTCCTCCCACCCCACTCTCCTGCTGGTAATAGCTTATCTAAAGTGATCATCAAGTTGGGCCATGTGCTGGAAATGGCCCAACTTGATGATCACTTTAGATAAGCTATTACCAGCAGGAGAGTGGGGTGGGAGGAGGTATTGTTTCATGGTGTCTGTGTATATAATGTCTTCTGCAATTTCCACAGTATGCATCCGATGAAGTGAGCTGTAGCTCACGAAAGCTCATGCTCAAATAAATTGGTTAGTCTCGAAGGTGCCACAAGTACTCCTTTTCTTTTTGCAAACCTATTTTGAATTTGCTAAAAGTATTTCTAATGTTACATTGGATTAACTACAGGAGTGTAAGCACAATTATAACTCATTTTAATGAGTTTTAGCATAAATATACCCAATTGTCCATTCAGATTTTACATTGCTTTCTAAATAGTTCAGGGAAAGAGATTCACAGCCTAGTATTTATTTTAAAGAGCGAAAAGGGATATGACTAGAATTGTTTGAAAAGCCATAAACAAACAATATAAATTAAACATTATTTCTCAATGGAATGATAAATTGAGCAAATAAGTTACTAAAGCCTGAATCCAGCAAAGTATATTTAGCCTGTGTCTAACTTGAAGCACACTGAATCAACGGGACTACACGGGTGGTTAACGTTGGCACATGCTTAAGTACTTTGCTGGATCAGGACCTAAATGAGGTTACAAAAATACTTCCTATGTACAACAAAATAGGAAAATAATATTTGCCATTCTGCTACATGTATAGGTTCTGACCTTGCAAATACACATTTGTATAACTTTACTCAGGTAAGTAGTTCCATTGAACTCAATGGGGCTTATCTGAGTAAAGTTAAGCATGTGCATAAATATTTAAAGGATTAGCGTCTAAGTCTTTCTTTCCCCCAGCTCCTCTCTTTCCTTTTTTTCCTGCTTCTCCTCCCTATTCAATTCATAACCCCTAGCTTTCTAACCCGCAGAAATTCTTCTCTTCATAGAATTATAGAACTGGAAGGGACCTCGAGAGGTCATCTAGTCCAGTCCCCTGCACTTGTAGCAGGACAAAGTATTATCTAGGTTACTCCTGACAGGTGGTTGTCTAACCTGCTCTTAAAAAATCTCCAATGATGGAGATTCCACAACCTCCCTAGGCAATTTATTCAAGTGCTTAACCACCCTGACAGTTAGGAAGTTTTTCCTAATGTCCAAACTAAACTTCCCTTGCTGCAATTTAAGCCCATTGCTTCTTGTCCTATCCTCAGGGGTTAAGAAAAACAATTTTTCTTCCTCCTCCTTGTAACAACCTTTTACATATTTGAAAACTGTTATCATGTCCCCAGTCAATCTTCTCTTTTCCAGACTAAACAAACCCAATTCTTTTCAATCTTCCCTCATAAGTCATGTTTCCTAGACCTTTAATCATTTTTGTCGCTCTTCCCTGGTCTCTCTCCAATTTGTCCACATCCTTCCTGAAATGTGGCGCCCAGAACTGGACACAATGCTCCAGTTGAGGCCTAATCAGTGTGGAGTAGAGTGGAAGAATTACTTCTCGTGTCTTGCTTACAAGACTCCTGCTAATACATCCCAGAAGGATGTTTGCTTTTTTTGCTACAGCTTTACGCTGTTGACTCATATTTAGCTTGTGGTCCACTAGGGCCCCCAGATCCCTTTCCGCAGTACTTCTTCCTAGGCAGTCATTTCTCATTTTGTATGTGTACAACTGATTGATTGTTCCTTCCTAAATGAAGTACTTTGCATTTGTCCTTATTGAATTTCATTCTATTTACTTCAGACCATTTCTCCAGTTTATCCGTATCATTTGGAATTTTAATCCTATCCTCCAAAGCACTTGCAACCTCTCCCAGCTTGATATCATCTACAAACTTTATAAGTGTTCTCTCTATGCCATTATCTAAATCATTGATGAAGATATTGAACAGAACCAGACCCAGAACTGATCCCTGAGGGACTCTACTTGTTATGCCCTTCCAGCATGACTGTGAACCCACTGATTACTATTCTCTGGGAATGGTTTTCCAACCCACCTTATAGTAGCTCCATCTAGGTTGCATTTCCTTAGTTTGTTTATATTTATGTTCGGTACATTTCACCAAATAAACCTTTTAGCCAGGCTCCTTCCTCTACATTCTGTCCCGTAGACGTTGGCTTATTTTTTCAGAGGTAAAACTGAAAACGTCCATCTGAATCTCTCCTCTTCCTTCCTTCCTTCTCCTACTCTAACTGAAATCAAAGGTCTTCCTTCTGTCTGCCCCTTCCCCACCCCTGTCCCTTGTCCTCCAAAACCTGCTGTTTTTTATTCATTCCTTTTCTCATTCTCAACTTTCCGCTCCTGTAATGCTTGGGCAAATGCACTTCTGATGGCACATCTTTTACTAATCAGGCATTATGTAAAGTCATACGAGAGTTGCTAATGTAGTACTGCAGGCAGTCTGAGCAATATTACGGACTTATCTTTCACTCCTAATAGCAGGTGGTGATTTTGCAGTTTCTGTAGTTACTTGGTATGCTTAGGCCATGTCAACATTAGTAGCACTTCACTGATATAGCTGTACCAATATTCTGTACTGGCAAAGTGCTCCTAGTATGGATACAGTTGATATCAGCAGCGCCTGGAAGCTATACTAACAAAAATACAGTTTTGCTGGGATATCTGTATCTACACTAGGGGCTCCAGTCAGCACAGCTAAGGTGGCTAGAGATCACACCTTTTCAGCCCCTGACTGATATAGGTATGCTGCCACAAGGCTGGCCTTCGCAAGTCATAGTATTCACATATGAAGGAGAAAATCTTTAGATCCTACAGGCTACTGTTCAGGCAAAGAGATGGATCAAAATAGAAAAAAGAACTTTACCAAGTATGTTTTTGTTCTTTGACTCTATCTCTGTAATAATAAAGGGAAGCTATAAGTGAAGGGTTATAATGCTAACATCCAGTGGAACCTATTATGGTCTAATGATATTATATTTCTATTCTCTTAAAAAGTGATTCTGCTTCTCTGGTAATTAATCCTCAGAAGTTTTTCTCCTTTTGTTTCAAATCACTGCATGTTTCAAATCAGGACTGACATGATCTTGACAAAGGAATTCATTTTACTGCAGCGTTGATTATTATTTATCTTGCATTTCAATTATACATAAACACTTCCTCCCCCCTTGCTTTAGCCACGAACCAAAGTAAAGTCTTAACGCTGGAATAATTCTAATGGTGTTCTGAGCAAGGACTGCAAAAATGAGCAATTTGGCTTATCCAAATGCCATCAGCTCATGCTTTATTTTCTTTGAGATTATCCCATATGCAGAAAAAAAAAATCCATAGAGAGGATAGAATCTCCAGCAGTTTCTACACATGGAGTTTTCACTGCATTGTTCTAATACAAGGAAAGCAAACTTTCCTCCCCATTCTTGTAGAAATGACATGGAGTTTGGTTTCCAATACATGTGGTCTCTTGAGAGTCATAGTGGCTTGGATTATTTGTACAGGGGGCATTTATCTGCGCTCTGCTTTTCAGGCCTGTGGATTTCCATGACATCTGTCTATCTCTTTATCTATCCAGACCCTATCACAAGATCTGTTTTCATGGTGCTGTAGCCAGTGCCGCTGCTAAATCCCACTAGGGTGGTGTTACCCAATGTGATTGGAGAACCAGCATAAATTAGTGACAAGGTCAATGCTAATTTGCATTGGGATTCTCTTCAGGGTTGAAGGGAAACACCCTGGGGAGGAGTCGTGGCTCACTCCTTGTAGAGCACATTTCCCTCAGAGCTTCTGTAGGGCTTGGGTTAGGGAGGAAAAGCTGCAGACTGGTTGCCTATTATTTAGTGTGATTAGTAGAGCTGGTTGAATTTTTCACTGCAAATAAATGAGCTGCTGAATTTAGGTAATTTTTCTGTTTGTTTGCAAACCAGTCTGGCTTTCTGTAATGCAGCCATTATTGATAAGTATTAGCCAGCTAGTTTGGATGATTGGTTTTCAGCCTTTAGGTTGTTTGCAGACGGTTCATTTTGACAGCTCATTATTCGTTCTTTGACATGAGTGAGTGGTCAGCTAACTCACTTGATATTTTTTCTGACTTCTGATTGGATGCCTGATTTAGCCATTCCCCAAATATTTGTGACTAAACTTTCTTGTGGAAATGTGTTCAACCAGTGAATAAAAAGGGCATGGATATAGATGTGAATAATGAGTACAAAATGGGCATTGACAGCTGTTCAGGATCCAAATGAATGTGTTTGCAGCTCTGTTAATTAGTTACACAAAGTTGAATGGGAGTAATACAGGGTTTTGGTCCTTTTCAAGTCTGTTGTGTTTGATTTTATCCCAGTTTCATCTCGGTGATATTCCTGGGGTTTGATTGAAGAGACTACACTGACGTGAGGAAGGTAAAACTGACTGACCTCACTGAGGCTTATCAAGAATGGGTGAATAACTATTTCCCGAACAGCTTTGATTAAAGTAAGGAGCTTCCAGGATTGCAATTGCAAATAATTGAACTGAGAGGCTTTCTAATTAAAATTTTCTTTTGTGGTGGCAAGGAGAGGAAGAGATACTCACAGGAATTATTCCAGCCTTTGTTGATTGTTTCCCATTTAGGGTTTTGTTTGTTTGTTTTTGGTCTGTTTTCTGATAGCAAAAATTGTGCAGTTCTGTAGAGAATTAAGTTGCACCAAAGCAGAAGAAATATATGGATTTAATTAATCATTACATGCTTTGTTTCCTATACCGCATTTCTGGAATTTGATTCCATGGCCAAAGGCTTGAGAAGTAGGTTAAGAAACAGAATGTGTATTACATAGTTCTCTTTGCAAATAGCCATTGACTCATGAGCTATCTTTGATCAAGTTTTTGTATACTATTCCCTAAAGGCCAATATCTGCTGTGCTATGTCCACTACCACCTTATTACTTTGAAAATAATTAAATGGGAGTACTAAGGATAAGTAAAACCCTAACATTTTAATAATCGTCACAGATGTTTCTCAGTTTGTGGGTTACAGAGATAGACTGGATGCCATCTAAAGGGAAATTATGTGATATCCGTAAATAAAGACTTAGCGATATTTGGGGGGGTGCCACACTTTAATTAAGACTTAGGGGCAGAAAATATTAATCCAGTCTGATAGACTCCACTATTAGGGAACTCATGTTTCAGATCCCACAAAGCCTAGTCAACCATATATAAAAAACCTAGCCAAGATGAGACAGGAGGCAGCTAGAATTGGATGTCTGAGATGTAGAGGTACTACTGGAATGTGACACAAATAGAAGATCTCTAAAAATGTCAGCATTTTAGTTTTTGACTTATCTCTACTGCAACTAATGCTCGGACTTACTAGGCTAGTCTTGTAGAAATTCACTGGGGTTTAGTCTTGAAGATAAGGTACTCATTCCAAGTAGCATCTTAATACCTGGGTAAGGGAGTACCAATTTGAATAAAGGTATTAGAAACTGTGCCCTAGTCTTTAAAAGTGGAAAATGGGTATTCAGTTTGAATTCTGTTCCCTATGGAGTCCTTCGCAGTGCAGGATACTCTCAGTGCAGGATCATTTTCTATAAAGACATGTTTCACAATGCTAAGAAACAATTACATTTTATGTATATATTTAAAAAGCAAGAAAAAATCCATTACAACTGGTTGTTTTAAACTATTAAGTTTTCCCAACAGTTTAAATGCATCTTTCTCCCTAAAATGAGGGGAAAAAAGTTTAAAAATGTAAGTATGAATTTGGTAGAGTGCCAATTTGGGAATTATTTCTGCTTCATTGTCACTGTTCACTGAGCTAGACAGAACTATAATGCCATAAAATAATATATTCCAAGATTTAAATACGTGAGATATTAAATTATGACAAATGTACAATATACCTAAAAATTATATTAAATCCCTTTTCTGATTTCTAAATGATATTTTGTAAGGCTGTTAAGAACTCTGAAAAGATAGGTTGACTTCTTTTCAAGCCTACAAAATAGGCGTACATAACTAGATTTCCTAGAATGACCCACACAGAGTCTAATTCATTTTGAAATTCCTGCATTAATCTGCAGCATTGTTAATAATTATAAAATGAAAGCAGTAGCTCACACTATGAAAAACATATGGGAGACTGGTTTTATTATGGAGTCTGGAGTCAGAAAGGAAATAATTAGTTCCTCATAATTATTTATCTTTTATTGCTTCCTGGTACACAATCATCAGCAGTGCAAAATTTCATCCAAGTATGAGGGGGTCAGTCTCTGTATATGTTGAACCTCCCTAGTCCGGCACCCTTGGGACCTGACGGGTGCCGAACCAGAGAATTTGCCGAACCATGGGAGGTCAATGCGGAGTTTCAGCGGGTCTCCATAGGCACGGGAAGTAGGAGTACCAGGGGTGTTGCAGCACCCCCAGGCTTAACGCCCAGTGTGGCCCCCGCCTGGGGTCCCAGCTGTTGGCCCCAGGTCCTCCCCCTCCCTCTTGGAGCTTGAACACCATGAATCAGCTGTTCTCAGTGCTCCGGAAGCACTGGGAGGGAGGAGGAGGAGTTGGTAAGCATGGGGCCACTGGCGCATGAGAGTCAAGGGGGATGGAGGCAGAGGGGGGAGCTTGGTGCCGGTTTATGCTCCGCACCCACTAATTTTTCCCCGTGGGTGCTCCAGCCGCGGAGCACCCATGGAGTTGGTGCCTATGTCGGACCACAGATGTTGCTGGACCAGGGAGGGCCAGATTAGAGAGGTTCAACCTGTAGTACATTTTAAAAATCTACTTCAATTGATGCTTCTAGATGCTAGTTTATTGATAAAAGGCTATGTTTTTATCAAACCAGACTGTGCTTTTTATTATTTTTATTTAAATATATATTTTGTAATCTAAGAACTCAGACAAAGATATTTACTGGCTATAAATGGGCAAAACTTAGGACATTTGGACAACTCTTATCCAAGTCTCTTGATTTTCTACCCTACACTGTCTCAGATTTACAATTTAAACTGCTCATCTAGCTGTCCTTAGCCAAATTTATATAAGTGTGCTACTGCCTTTTAAAAATCACTTCTACATATTAGGTGACCAATAATTATGTGAATGGAGGTGAATAAAAATCCAGGAGAGAGGAGCAATAGGAGGAAGAGCTGCTGTAGGGGTTACTCCTTTCCCCCCCAAACTCTGTGAAAGCCCTTCCATCTGATCCAGGAAGGATGGGAGTGAGACAGAGGCAGGGCTTGGAAGCTAGCAGCTGTCTAACAGGTTCCATCCCTTCCTCCAAATAACTGCAGCAAATCAGTACAAGTTTCTGCAGTAAGCTGTGCAAATTCCTCTTCTGCACGGTGGCCTTCAACCTCTGAGATGGGGCTTGGGGCATCAATATAGCGGGTAGTTGTATCAAGCAGCAATGCCTAGAGAAACTGTGCTGTGAAACCTGCAAGAAAGGTGAACCCAGAGGGAACTTGCACAGCTTACTGCAAGTAGGGAACCTGGAAGCAAGGTGGAAGCACAAGGCCTCTTTGTGGATGGTCTGTATTTCCAATAGATCCTGCAAAACCCACACAGCTCTGAGAGGATCCACACACTACGGGCTTGTCTACACTTCACATCTGTTGTGGGTCACTTTGAAATGTTTCATATGAAAGTGCCTTGGGTTCACACATGCAAAATGTTTTATTGCAAAGCCTCTTGCTTTTTAACTGATCAGACTCACTTTGGAAGCTGGTTTATTTACATGTGGAATGAGTCGGTGCAGTGAAGTAGGTGTGGATGCTTTTGCATCCCATAGCAAGTGCTGCACAGCTGTGAAGTCCTCCTGAAGAGATCCCATGCTGCTTTACTGGCTGCCTGGATCATCCATCTCTGTATCTCTGTGCCCTCTATTACTCCGGGGTCATCCTGGTCAGATGTGGGTGAGAGAGGGCTGTTAATCCAGTCTTTGTATCATGATGTTTCACAATGGCCCACTGACTTTGATAGTCTTTCTTGGTGGGCTGGGGAAACAGTGCTCCTGCCTGGGTTCACAAGTTCATAACAGGAATTTTTACAGTTATAAAGAAAATGTTACATATTGCCTTTATAGCATGACACTCAGGCATCACAAGTAGGAGTAATGCATGCAACAACTTACAAGCATTTTATAGAGTCCAAACACTAAACACATCTTTACAAGCCTAACACCTATCTGTTTACAGCCCCCTCAACCTCCTCAGGGCCTTTATCACCCTAGTTCTCTAGTCGTTACATATCTTTAGATATTCTGTCCACACTGTGTTTATATTCATGACCATGAGGATTGCAGTGTTTGCCAGTGCTTTCCTTCCTGCTGCCGGACAGAACTTTAAAAATGGCACTGGATCACAGAAGCAAAAAGGATTATGGGGTGTGTGAAGGGACATGCTCTCACTCTGGTGGAGAGGAGACTAACCAGCTCCTTTGGGCCTGTTCAACACGAACAAAGTGCCCCTGAAAGGCTTGTTCTCCCTGGGGTGGGGAAGTTTAAAAGGGAAAAACTGCCACATGAAGAAGGCTGTCCTGCCTCAGGTAGTAGAGACAGGCCTGCTGAGAGTGAGACAGAGGAAGGCCTCACCACTCCTAAAGCTGCATGACCCAGCCTCAAAGCAGTATGCTGCAAGAGAAGGGGTTGGATGTAAACCCCATTTTAGACTAAGCCCACAGGTCTAACCCAGGAGGACTGCCTGATACTCAAATCACCCTTATCTCTCCCCCCCCGCCCCCCCCCAAGACTCCCTTCTCTCATAAGAGAAGGGAAGGGAAGAAGGGAAGGCAGGGGGGAGGACTTTTCTTTTGTTTGCTCAAAGAATGCCCCTGGGGCATCTGCTGGGCAGGGAGAAAGAGGTTCTAAGGGACTGGAAGTGGGTCTGTAGCAGACTTGAGGGAGCCCATGCCCCCCATAGGGAATCGTGGGGATTGTTCTGTCTGACCCCCAATCTGAGAATTACATTGCCTTCTAGTTTAAATCCCAGAATGCAGATCATGAAAAATCCCAGATGGCATGCAGCACAGCAGTGGAACAATGTACTATGGGATGCCCAGGATGCTGAGTGCTCAACACAAAACAGCGCTGTTTTGTGTGGCCACAAAGATATGAAGCAACAGTAACTTGCTCACAAGATAACAATGCAGTTTATATGAACTGATCACACAACAGTTGTTGCAGATCACTTAACATGGATATCCCACACCCACACCAAGTTAAAAGTTTAGACATGCCCTTAGAGCAGTGTTTCTCAACTGTTTTGATACCAGGGACCGGCTTGCTGGCTTCCTAAACTGTGTCAGGGAGATCTCAGGGAGTGGTCCACAGACCAGTTGTTGAGAAAACACTGCCTTACAGAACCTAATGCTTAGCTTTTTCAGCTGCAGGTGTGAGGGAAGAATTTTTGCTCTTTCTCCCAAAGGGAGCATTCCAGAGAAACTGTGATTTAAAACTTGTAGAATTTACATTTCATTTGAAATAACGTGTGGTATGGAGCATGCAGACTAGAAATTTTGCTCCCTGGGAAGTGTTTGGTTGTTCTGACTGTTGCCCCCTCCCCGCCCCAGTGATTATGTACTTCATGCTTTCTTGCTTCAGACTGATATTTTAAGTCATCTGTATCCTATATAGTTTATTAGAACTGGGTTTGAGCTTGACTTCTTTTGTTTTGTAATTTTGTCAAAAATGTATTTGTCTATATCTTAATGGTTTGAGTTTGGTTTAGAGGGAGGGTAAGACTGGAATTTAGGGCTGACTGTATGTTTTCAGAACCAGTTAGTCTACTGTTATCCTATTCAACTAGCTGGATGACATTCAAGGCAAACAGTAAACTTTTAAAAGTACAGGAAAGCACGACAATATAAGTAAATCTGAATGGTGGAAACTGAAAAGGTTAATAGGATCAAAATTTGATTTGCTTTTTCTTTTTCTTTTTCTCATTTTTCTGTCTGTTTGCTAGTTCCATGAATATTTATATTTTTTCCTCCAGGAGAATCCTTCAGTACTATTTTTCCTTTTTATGAAAATGAATGCTAACAGTTCAGCAGTTACTGGTAAAATCAACCTTACAGTAACAAGCCAGTGCCTGCATGAAATAAAAGGAGGAAAATTGATTATGACATGGATTTTACTTTAAGCTACTCTGTGTGTGTGTGTGTGTGTGTGTGTGTGCGCGTGTGCGTGCAGACCATGAGTAAAAACAAAATAATGAATTATAATGTTGGTTCTATATATATAAGAACCTAGGTTTTAGGGGACTGTATGGCTCAGGGAATTAGTAATGAAATATAGACCCTTTCACTTCATAGTCAATACAATAAAAGCTTCCAATCTGATGGCTCTTTAGTGGCTTAGGTGAAGAGATTTTGGTGGTCTCAGTACAGCTAGTGGACTGATATCCATTGCACATAAATTGTGAATACGGTTGGCACTAATTGGCATACGTACTGACTGTCTAAGTAGATCAAGGACTGAATAAGCATGGGGACTGAACTACTGTATCTTACCACTAGAGGTACCCATGTAGTTCACAAAAAGAAAAGGAGGACTTGTGGCACCTTAGAGACTAACCAATTTATTTGAGCATAAGCTTTCGTGAGCATCCGATGAAGTGAGCTGCCACAAGTACTCCTTTTCTTTTTGCGAATACAGACTAACACGGCTGCTACTCTGAAACCATGTAGTTCAATCTCTGCCAGTGCTGGGAAATTTGCAATGTTGCTGCCTCAGCTGGACCTCTTCTATGGATTGACTCATTCTGACTTCGACTTAGTACAGCCAGTTCAGCTGCTTGACAATCATCTGTAGGTGGCTGTTGACCCAGTGTCTGCAGTTTTTTTCCTCTTGTGCATACTGTGACAGGGAAAGGGGGACAAATGGGATCCTGTCTGGGAAAATGGGGACCAGAGAAGAGAATGAATAGTGTGGCAGAGAGAGAAAGGGAGAAAGAGAAGGAATGTGGATTGAAAACTTTAGGAAACAGAGAAGAGGGAGAGGGGGGTGGGGGAGAAAACCAGGCCTACAAAATGGAAAAACAGAAAATAGAGATGAAGGTGCAGTAGGAAGAGAGTGAATGTGAGTAGAAGAGCAAGAACTAAGGTTGTTTTTTTCAAGAAGAAGCCAAGCCTGTGACTTCAGGATGGATGATCCAGTAGAGAGGTCAGTATAATAAAGGTCTGATGGACAGCAGTGCTAAGAGAGATTCCTCCACTTCCAGCTATGACTGGCGGAAGACAGTAAATGGGATGCAGAGATGTAAATATGTTTACTTTCACCCCACTCTTTATTGTGAAATGCCCTGGGTTTTATTCCAAAAAAAGCAAAGGATGAGAGTGGAGGAGAAGAAGGAGAGGTTGTTTGACTGATGTAGGAGGAGAGAAAGGAAGGGGCACCCCTTTTCCAGTCCTGTCTCACACTGAAAGACTAATTCTTATCTACATTCACCATCCTCCCCCCCCACATACAGACAACCCCCCCAAATTGGTGGAGATTCAAAGGAAAGAATTTCAATACAATTGATTAAAAACCGTATAGACGGTTCACCCCACTGAAACAGTTAAGGTGGCAAGGGATGCCAGTCAGCCACAGGCTGCACCAGCTGGGGAGCTAAGTGGCAGAGACTGAGAATGAAGCTCAGCCGGGGAGTAACAGGCTGGGCATCT
Organism: Natator depressus; assembly: GCF_965152275.1. Lineage (NCBI taxonomy): Eukaryota > Metazoa > Chordata > Testudines > Cheloniidae > Natator > Natator depressus. The sequence goes on from NC_134234.1 coordinate 125,396,171, forward strand.
ATAAAGCCTAGGAGTTGATGCTAGAAGGATGGCTGTGAGGTAAGCCTCCAGTTGTGCTCCCTGATACAAAAGTGAGAGTAGGCACGTAGAAAAGGCAGTGTAGGAAGCTGTCTAGGAAAGGAGCAGCGTAGGAAGCAGTCCAGGAAAGGAGCAGCAAAGTCTGAGGAAGTGTAGACCTGAACTGCTGGTTTGAGGGGTCCTTGGACTGGAATCCAGAGTAGAGGGTGGGTCTATGTTCCCCTATCAGTCACTGCAGGAGTGGCACAGTCTGCATAGTGGGTATGGACACTGCCTGAGATTTTATGGAAAGAGACTCTGATGAGACCCTGATGGGGAGGATGATGATGACTTGGCCAGAGAGCTAAGCCACAAAGGACTGGTGCTATAGCTCCTGACTAGCGAGAGAGGGGCTGCAGAGTGAGTGACTGAAGCAACAGGGTGAGTGACCGCCGGACAAGGCGTCTACAGTGGGACTTCTAATTCCCCAGATCCTCCATGAGGAGGCGCTGCCAAGTAGTGAGTAGCACACCCTGTTACAAGAGGGATTAAAAAACACTGACTCAATTCAAACTCCTCTAGCTGGCTATTTATATCTTCAGTTACTGAAACAAGGTGTGCTGCTGTGGGAGCTGTCTGTATGAATCATGTATGTGCAATTGCATGCATCTCTGAAAGTCTTGTCTTGAATGTTCAGGGACACAGCACTATTTCATCACACTTTAGGAGTAGTCCCTCAGGTCTGGTTTGAAACCCATTGTCCATTCAAGGGGGAACTTGCATTGTGGCTGCCTGTGCTAGTCTCTGTTTAGCCATAAAAGAGCCATTTCTGTCCACCGGAATGTCAGTACCACTCCTCTCACAAGCACTAATTTCTTTTCAAATGTATTTCTGTCATGACGATTATGTATTGTTTCATTTTAAAGTTAGAATCTTGTTTTGTTCATTACCATGTAATTGTTGTTTGTTTAACACTTGGCTATCTTATGATAGATTTGTATGGCCCACTACTGAGAGTGAAGATGCAGTCTCTGCCCTGATGTGTTTAAATCTAGGGGCCCAGCCCTGCAACATTCACATAAACAAACTTTACTCATACTCTGATTGGCTTCAATGGTGCAACTAGTGTGAACAAGAGAAGCAGGATCCAGATCTAAGTTAAGAAAGGCAAGAGTTCTCAGCTTGGGGTCATTATTCCCAATGGAATCACAAACAGGTGTTGGGGGCCACAGCTACCCTGTCCTTCCCATAGTGTTAAATGAACAGTGGTTCCTTCCTAGAAAAAAGGGAAGGGTGTTCTGGTGGGGGACCTGTTATGGAAAAGGTTAAGGAACATTGCTGAGTTAAGATGTCACAGGTAAAGATGACACAGGGACGGGAGAAGTTAGTGGTTTTCATATGGCACACATCATGTTGTTTCCATTTTTTGTCCTTGTGACTTTATTGTGTTGGTGTGGGATTGTGCATCATTGTCGGAGAGATTGTGGGAAGCAGAATAGTCTGCAATTTGGGAAGTGAAGTTGTTGAGATACACTGGCTGTACTGACCTTCCACCAATGAAAAAAATAAAATAAATGTGATAAACATTTTATTTTTAATAAATGTCCCTGCAACTAACTGGGAGAGTACTTTATGAAAGTAGCACCAGGAAAACTAAGTTTTAGCACAAATTCTAGTTTTATGTAAATAATGATTTAAGATAAAATTAACTACTATGTTAATTATGTACCTCCAGGCCCATAACATTGTTTTAACATAGTGATTGTGTGTGGATAAATTTAGCAAGACCTTCTTTTCTCAATTGCCCAGTCATAAGGTAATGTTCATAGCTACTCAAGACAGAGCTGAGGGGAGCAGGGACATACTTTATCTCGATTAGGCTAGGGAAATTTTTTTCTCATGTTTATAATTAGTGATGTATAAAATTCAAAAGGCTCAGAGATTTATTTCAGGTCAACTAAGTATCCAAAAGCTCAGATGTTAATCTAAAGCTTGTATTTATCCAACCCCATGTGGTCTGCACTCATCAAAACTGCTTTTTTTGAAATGTCCACTACTACGTAGTTTGGCAAGTACATCAACCACAGCCTCTCCCAAGATACTCCGTACCTCTGATTCCAGTTGAGGCCAAAAAGTGCAGAGGGAAAGTAAAAAAATGTCAAATCCAGAGCAAACCAAAAATATTCCAAACTTTAAAGTTCCAATTTCATTCATTGTGAATAGTTTCTTGTTTTACCACAAGTTGTTTTGCCTGTCTTTGTTTCTGCTAATTGGTGTCCCCCATATGTCTTGAAGTCTATATGGCCATTAATATTTTAAATAACCTTCCACCAGCTAGTCTCTTTTTTCCTCTACCTTATTGGCTTTAAACAACACTCTTATAAATTGTTTAGGATGGACAATGAAACAGGCTTATCCCAAAACAAAGGCTAAATGATGGATCCCATCAGTGGGTTGAGGAGTTAATAAGAGCGTTTGTGCTAATGAATCCAATCACATTGTACCTACTATAAACGTGTAGCTTTATCATCACATATAAACATGTAATCGTGCTGGGTTCTTTTGAATGTCAAGTCAGAAAAAATTTATACTTCTCAGTCTGTGCAGTACCATTTGGACAGGATCAAGGACATCATTCGGAATGTCTACATGTCTGAAAGATCGCTCGCTGGGGCTTTTGCAAATTCCTACGCTTTATGCTTCACTTGTTTTCTCTTTGCATAAGAGCAGCGTTTAGCTCTCTGCAGAAAATATGATATACAGTACCTAATTCTGAAATTTATCCAAAATTACACTTGAAAAGTGTTCTGTTCATTTGCTTCATTCCTCATCTGTCCATTTTACTCTATTAACTTGTAGAGATATGGGGCTATATCCTGACCCAATGGAAGTCAATTGCAAAACTCCGATTGACATCAATAGAGTCAGAATTTCACCCATGAAATTTAAACTGTGTAGCTTGGAAGAGAACCTCTCCCATACTGAACATCACCAACAGATTGAGATTATTGTTAAAAAACAAGAAATACACATGTATTTATTCAGTGAGAGAGACAAAACAGCCAAGATGTATGATGTCAGTGCTACAGCACCAACCCCTTTACCCATTTTTCTTAGCTTGGTCTCACCTACAGCAATATACACCACACTATCTATCCAGTTGCTTAGTAACTAGAGCTGGCTGGGAATTTTTCAATTTTTTTATGCCAATTTTTCAAAACTGTTTGCAAAACAGGGCTAGGTTTCATGAATTTCCTAACTCAAAAAAATGAGAAAAAAAATTTGTTTTGATATTTTTGAAATGAAAAAAAAATCCAGTTAAAAATGCCATTTTGGTTTGAAATTTAAGATAATTAGAATGAAAAAAGGTCAAAATGGACCTTTGAAATATTTTAAAATTATCAAAACAAAACATTTCAATTGACTCTCTAAATGGGAAAAAAAACAGACAGTTTTTCAGTTTGCAGATGTTTCTGATACCTTGACTTTTTGTCATGATTGAAGAGGGGCAAAAATTTTGAACTGTCAAAAATATTCAAGGGATGGAAAAACTGTTGTGCAGCACCATAGGTGATGCTTCTGGGTCTAGCTACAGATAAAGACACCAGATCCCTAGTTAATCATTCTGTTCTCTACAGGCAGTTTTATGTAAACTGCCTGTATTAAATGGATTGGTTTAATACAATCTCTTTTAATTAAAATTAATGTCAAATTTTGTTAATCTTCCATTTAATATAGATTTTTATTTTCTTTTTGTAACAGAGCAGGACTGAGGTCCCATGATACAGGGAAAGAGAAACAAAGTTTTGTTTACATCAATTTTTTAGCTGCTCTACCATTTGTGATACGTCGGTCATTGCAAAAATTTTATATTATGATGTATTTTCAGTAGCTATTCAGTTACTGTAATAACTGGCTTTTTAGTAGTATCCATATATAAGTATGAGTAGTAGCCATATATAATTTTTTATGGGAATTCAAATAACAAGAAGTGACTGATTAATGGGGATGTGCTGTCTAAGACCTTATATTTATTGTCCTACTTGAACAATGTAAATAAATACTGTCACCAGTGATTGAATGTTATTTGATGGAACTAAGTAGGAAGGGAGGTATAGAGGGAGTGTTCACATAATAGAAAGAACAATAATTCTTTGTGAAGGGGAGAGGTCAAGGAGGACTCATGCAATTGTTATATTTTGCCAAATCACCACAATTACATTTTATTATCTTAAGTTATAATAAGAGATCCTCCAAAACAAACTGTCACAGTGTCAGCAAATTGGGAGTGATGGTGAGGAGTCATCAGTTGCCTTAGTAATCACCTGCCTCCCTATCCGAATGTTGATGCTCAAATCCAGAAAAGTCTAGCTGTCTTCTACCACCACCCAAAAATTCTCACCTGATCAAGGAAAAAGACCTTGCTGTCAGGAAAAATTGCCACGCATGATGCTATCCTTGAGTTTAGCTGGAATACCACAACAAACTAGTCCTTGATCCAAGAAAGCATGACCAGGCTGAAAACATTGACTTTTATGTCTATGAGGATCTCACTGTCCAGATACTAGAGTGCAGGGCAGTAATAGGAAATGTCCTCAAACTTCAGGGCCCCCAGAGAAATGTACGAAAGTCCTTGTTGTCTTGTTAATGTCCTCCATTTCTAATCCGTTACCATTGGTCTGCAAGCACATTTCAAACTCATTGTGGTAGCAGCTCGGTCACACTGACAGGGTCACTTGACATTTATGGGTGCTGTCCTCGCACCTTGTAAACCCCCAGGATTAACCGGTAGCGGCCTACCTACTAAAACAACACTGTCAGGGGCTGTTGGATGTCACAAGGCCACCTTTGGATGTGTCTCTGTCAACAAGCAAGGACTAGATGATTAGTGCCCATCAATTCGACATGACATACACACAGGATTACACACATTAAACCTAGCAGTGCAAAGCGCTCCAAGAAGCCCATTGAGAAAGATATTGCAACACTATACCATTATCTTTTGGAAGCACTGCGTTAAATTTATGAATGGCTTAAGATTGTGTTCTACTCCATGAGGTTGGGTTACCACAGCTCCTCCAGCAACAAAAAACAGTGGGGGGTGATTAAGTGTAGTTGGTGAAACTGTAAACCACTCCAGAGAGGTACCACCCTCTGAGGTGATTTGCATAAGATTGAGTTTTTCAGATTCCATGAGACAAAGAAAGGGTTTTTTGGTATAAAAATTTGAGCTGGAACTGACACAGGGTCTACATTTTGATTCAGTAAATGGGCAGGACCTTCAGCCCAAGGGGTGGGAGGTGGGCCCCAAACCTTGTGGAAAGGTGGGAATGGATGTTGGCCTACTTGGGTCCCATAAGGAAGATGGGCAATTCCTGGTATGTTTATTAGTAAGCCTGTAGGAACTTTTATGTATGAATGTATCTATTTGCTCTCTGTAATGCTTTTACCTTAAGAATAAATGTGCTTGGTTAGAAAAAGCTGTTTGGATTATTGGTAAATTATTGATAAATTATTAAAAAAAGAGCAAAGCACAGGCATTGGTGTTAGGCAGACTGATTTGCTGAGGCTATCACAGTATACTGCAGAGGGCTGGACAGCCTTAAAACCCCCCAGTCACAAGGGAGAAGGACATAGGTCTTGCACAGAGACAGGTGATGGCTGGACACCGGAGACCTGACTGTGCACTCCTGGAGTGGAACGTGGGGGATGAATCCCAGTGCAGTCCCTCTGAAACTGTGACATCTATCATTGGTGAAAGGTCAGAATATCATTGTCACGTAATTTCCACACTCAACATGTTTCTGTAATCTAAACTGCTATGGCCATTGTGTTTTTTGTGGACCTTTGGTGATCCCCGTATCATAGTTTTAATTACCGTGTGTGTACTTAAGTGTTTATTAAAATATTATTACTTATCTGAAGCTTGGCTCCAATCTGAGCCGTGCCTGCAAAGAGACACTATAGATGCCAACCTTATAGGAGATTTATTCCTAGTTTTTCATCCAACAATACCATAATGGTTCCCTGAATGCAGCATAACTGCATGAAGATTAAAAAAACATGTTTTACTAAAAAAGTGAAAGAGAAGCTTTGACTCCTTAGCATACCCACGATTATTTCTCATTTTGGTGTTCCTCAAGTATGGCTAAAAACACTAGTGTGGCTAAAAAAAAAATGTACCTCTCAGCTGACAAATATTTTCTCTGTTGTCCTACACTTCATAGAGTTTGCTGGAAAAGAAACAACCATTTTCTTTTTATATTACCTTTTAAACAATATCACTGAGCTTAAAAACTATTTGGTGGTGCATAGTTACCATAGGGAAAATTGGAATTTGCTGCTACCTCCAGGAAGAAATAAGAGGTGGCTATTCCACTTGGCAGCACTGTGAGACCTTCAGCACCCCAGAAGTATGGTTATCCCACAACCATTACGCACCCTAATGTGCATTCTTCCTTCCTTCGTTAATTAGCACTAAAATATCTTAAAATGATAGGTTCAGTTTCCACTAAGGTTCTGCATTTGCTCCGTATTGGGGGCAGGCTCGTTGCAGTGCTGATGGATACAGAGCTTGTTGGCTCCGATGCAGCACAAGAGAGTGTAGTTAGCCCAAACCATTATCCTGACTGTGATATGTTGTTTCCAAGACACAGACACTGGTTGGGAGGTTGTTTTGAATGGTTACATTATAATGGTGTCTTTCTCAAGGAATTAATTAGATTCAAGTAGAGCAGTGATAATATGTAACAGTGTGGCTGCTGCTATGCGCTCCATTACATCTTGTTTGCAGCTGTGAACATGAATTGTATTTCTGCCAGTTACTCTGTGAGCCATGAAATGCCAGCCTTGGCAGTGGGAATATCTTGCATTCTTTTAAATAAAACTCAGGGCTTTTGAGCATCTTGGAGTTTAGGGAGCTTTGAAGAACCTGGCATTCCCTTAGGGCTGGCAATAGGAAACACATCCGATGCCCCTCCATAACCTGGGTCAGTGGCAGTGAGCCATCTACATTTACAAAACCCATTTTATTTTTAATTAAGAGAGGAAGGATGGTCTTGTGGCAAAGGCACTGGGTTACACTTTAAAAGATCTGAGTTCAATTTCTAAGATCTTCCCTAGACTTCTTGTATGACCTTAGCCCAGTGGTTCCCAGACTTGTTCCGCCACTTGGGCAGGGAAAGACCCGGCGGGCCGCGCTGGTTAGTTTACCTGCCACGTCCACAGGTTCGGCCGATCGCAGCTCCCAGTGGCTGCGTTTTGCTGCTCCAGGCCAATGGGAGCTGCTGGAAGTGGCGCGGGCTGAGGGAGCAGCGAACCATAGCCGCTGGGAGCCGCGATCGGCCGAACCTGCGGACGTGGCAGGTAAACTAACCAGCGCGGCCCGCCAGGGGCTTCCCCTGCACAAGTGGCGGAACAAGTTTGGGAACCACTGCCTTTGCCAAATCACTTAATATCTCTTGTGCTTTAGTACCTCATCTATTAAATAGGGGATAATAATCCCTTTGTCTTTTTTCACTATGTTTTGGGGGGGCTGGAACTGTCCCTCACTCTATGTTTGTACAGCACCTAGCATAGAGGGGCCCGTGAGCTCAGTTGGTCCTTGTAGGTGTTGTTATAGTGCAAATAATAACAAAGTTGTAATAATAATAAATATTTTTTGTAAAATATAATGAATTTATTCATTTATAATTCTATGCCCCTTTTAAAAACAAATAAAATAATGGTATTGCATTGTCAGAGGAGAAAATTCTCTGTGACTGTTAGTGATTTATTGTGGGGCAGAGGAGCATGAGAGAGCAGGGGAGAAGAGTATAGACAATTTCAGCATGACACTGGGATTTTTATTGGAGAATTTAAAATTATGGCTTTTCACAGGGCACTTAGGTAAATCACAAATCTGTTTAAGTCAAGAGCCTTGGAATCTGATCCCGATAATCTGAAGGAGCCCAGCTAAACCAGTGAATCAGAGGCAGAACAGCAGTGTGATGCAGAACAGATTATTACCTGCTGGCATCCCTGATGGTTGGATCTTGGGCTGTCTGACAGCCTTAATTGGAAAGAAGATCAAAAACTCAGGAATGAGAGAAGAAAACTGCTCAGCTGCCAAAGACGGGCTGCGGTAAACTGTCTATCTGTGAGAGGTGGCAAAGTTTTTGGCGCCTCAAAGTTTTGATGGATCTGAACCTGTTTAGCCTTTTCAACCCCTGTCTAGGAATAAAAAGTGAAAACTGAATTCTTCTGGCTGGAGTGTTCTTAAGGTTGCCATGACGCAGCATTGGAATTCAGTTTCAATGGGCCACATTGACATTAGTACAGTGGTCCCCAAACTGTGGAGTGCCCCCCCACTTAGGGGGGGCATGGAGGAATGTTCGGGGGGGGCATGGCGGGAGTCTGGGCCAGCCCTCATGGGGGGCGGGGAGGGAGCACCATCCTGCCCCACTCTGCCCCCAGCTTTGCTCTGGCCCCTACTCCCGGTCACAGCTCCGCTCCGGTCTGTTGCCCTGCTCTCAGCCACAGATCCATCCCAAGCTGTGGCCCCAGCCCCGGCCCCCCTCACAGCCCTGGCTCCCAACTGAGGCTCCTCGGGGGGAGGGGAGTGCGGACAAGGGTAAGGCAGGGGCACGAGGTAAAAAGTTTGGGGACAACTGCATTAGTAGGTCAAATAAAACAAAGGATTAAATTCACTTTTTTAGATTAAACATCATTGAGCCTGAGCTGACTTTTGCCTGTGGATTTCATTTATTGGAAAAATTTGGGGCCAACTCCTCTGCTGATGTAAATCAGCATGGCACTAATGGATTCAATGGAGCGCCACTGATTTACAGTCACTGGCAAGTCTGCCTAAAGTGGAAAAAAGATTTTCTGCTACCCTGGAATGAAAATGACATAGGAGTTACCACTGAAATTTCCATGAGAAACACAAAAGAGTGAGATACCTTACAGTAACAATCTGTACAATCAAAGGAACAAACAGAGTTATCGCAGTACTGGAGATGTGCAGTAACTAGTAAGAGCACGTCACTACAAATACACACTTTCTGTAAGAGGAACATTGAAACCTAGGGCATTCTGGAGGGATTCTACCTTATTTTATTCCAAATGGAGGCACATACATACCCGCTGTACTAAATTTCAATTTTAAAATTATTTTGCAATGGTCTGATCCATTTCACCACCATCTCTATTCCGCTCTGCAGAGGGTGATGTTAGCCTGTTTTTTTGTTTGTTTGTTTGTTTGCTTCCCCTGGGGAAGAGGCATTGCAAGTTAAACTCTTTTTCCTTTTCATTTTGTGTTAACTTTTATTCAGTTATTTCCATTTTTGACTAGAGGTATCACTGGAACATTGTTCTTTTCACAAAGAAGGAAATTTTTGAAAGAAACATCTGGGAGTAAGAGGAAAGATCCCCTTATTTAATAACAAAGGAACAGAACCTAATGATATATTTTCTGAGTTCTCAGACAAAAGGAGTCTGGTGTTTGATTAGAGAGGGATGAACTACATGACAAAGGGAGAGCCTCACCTGGAGGGTTAGTGTCATAAAAGGGAAAGAGGACCTGGGAAAAGATGAACTATAAAAATCTAGGTCCCAGTGGGGGAGCAGTGTCTTCTGACATCATCCAACATAGAGAAAATCTAACTGGCTTCAAGACTGGACTTGATGATAAGTTTATGGAGGGGATGGGACTGTCTATGGCATGTGGTCCACTCGTGACTGCCAGTAGCAAAAATCCTCAACTGCTGGAGATGGGACACTAGATGGGAAAGGCTCTCAGTTTCTAAAGAGAATTCTTTCCCAGGTGTCTGCCTGGTGGGTCTTGCCCACATGCTCAGGGTCTAACTGATCACCATGTTTGGGGTCAGGAAGGAATTTTCCCTTGGGTCAGATTGGCAGAGATCCTGGATTTTTTTTACCTTCCTCTGCAGCATGGGGCATGGGTTTAAACTAGGGTAAATTCAGGTTTAAACTAGTGTAAATGGTGAATTCTCTGTAACTTGACATCTTTAAACCATGATTTGAGGACTTCAGTAACTCAGCCAGAGGATAGGGGTCTATTTCAGGAGTGGTTCAGGTGAGGTTCTGTGTCCTGCAATGTGCAGGAGGTCAGACTAGATGATCACTATGATCACTAGATGACCACACAGAAGGTCCCTTCTGACCTTAAAGTCTATGAGTCTACAAGACTGAAGTCAGGACTTTCTGTTTACCCAGTTCAGACTTTCAGTGAGTGTGTTCCAAATACAGTGGTTAAAGGAGGTAAAATGGGCTTCAGAGTGGGAGACTACTTCATTTCCTCAAACAGTGTGCCAGCTCTGAAAAGCTGTTTATTTGAGCATGAATATTGTGAACCTGTGAATAGTGAGAAAGTACATTTGTGAGAGAATGTCACACTTTATATATTATCCTGTAAATGGGGAATGTAGATGGATGGCTGAAGTCTTGGCTGTTCAGAAAATGATCGTGCCTTTGACAGTTATGTAGCAATTTGTTTAATATATGAGCATGTAGTGAGAAGGATTAAAAGTAGATATAATTAAGATAAGCAATTTAAAAATAAATAAATACTGCTATGGAAAACAGACCAATTATTATTCTATTAAAATACACTAGGAGGAGTATTCCATCTTAAATATGTGGGGACTATCTTAAACACGTAGAACCCAATTCTTCCCAATATTCACTATTCCTGCTGCTTACCTCTACTGAGATGCCGATGAAAGGGGAAAGGGAGAATTTGAAGAGGATGTGTGAGGGGTCCAAATCTCTATGTGGTATGGAGCTTAATCTCTCTGAGTCTCTCTCCCTTGCTTTTGGCAAGAAGAGTTTAAGGTGGTGCCGAGGTAGGCCAGAGGAGGGAAAGGTGGGACTGCAGGATCTGCTGTTTTGCTGGTTCACCAGTCCTTCCTACAATGGAAGGGGGTGTGCAATGCCTGCAATGGTTGAGGAGGAGCTCTGTTCCCACAATGTTCCTTCCTTTCCCCCACAAAATTTCCCAGTGCCCAGCTCAATTACTTGATATCTGTGTTGGGGAGAGAATTTATATCTTGACAAAACCTTCTGCTAAAATGCAAAAAGCACAATATTGCACCTTCTTTCTGCACATTAAAAGGTGGAAACCTGAATGGTAAATTTGTGATTGCTTCCCTGAAACTTTTCCCTTCTTCAAAGGGATAGGTCCACAGCTTCTCACTATGGGTCATTGATGGTCTGTAGTTGTAAGGGGAAAAATCAAAGGTGATTAGTTGGTGGACAGGGGACTAGCTCCCACCTTCTGAAGACCCTTTCAGTTTCAAGATGCTTACAAAGCTTGCCTCTCTGTACTCTGGACCATGAAAAAACAACAACAACACATCTCTTGTCCTGCATCAGCATCTTGCAAAAAATAATACTCAACAAGAAACATTATAAACAAGAAAGATTTTAACTCCTGCAGGAAACTTCAACCATAAGTGAAACACATCTCCCTTAATGGATTTTTGGAGATGACTGTATCTGCAGACCTATCCCTTTGAAGAAGGAAAAAAAAAATTAGGTAAGCAACCACAAATTCTCACATGCCCTCTCAAAGCTAGTCCACAGACCCTCAGTGTGGGATTTGCTCAGTAGAGACAAAATTCCGAGGGAGGGAACAAAATAACATCACTGAGAAAAAACATTCCCTTACTCTAAGGAGTCACTGCAGCATGCGAGCTCTATCAGCTGAAGGTTGAATATCTGTTATATTACAATATTATGAATATTATTGTCCTCCAGTTCTAGAAAATGTCCTTTGAGTCACTGACTTTTAAGAGAACAAGCCCCATCCTCCCAGACTCATGTCTGTTGTTATGACAGACCTCTCTGGTTTCACCATGTCCTTTCCTCTCTGGAATCTCTCCAGACTCATCCACCAATCCAAGGAATTCAACACAAGTGATGTCAGAAAATGGAGGGAATAGTCAGTGGGAAGCCCTTGAGAGTCTGCATATGCATTCTTTCCCAGGGTACTGTTCCTGTGCAGGACACAATCGTTCCTAGAATACTCATTAGAGTGCTTATGGATGTCCTTGCGTTCATCCTCAAGAGGGTAATCACTGATCTGATATTGTCCTGTTTTTCGGCTGACAGCAATTTTTTTGTGGGCCTGTGTCTATCAATACTCTCAGATGGACTAGGCACTGAGATGGTTGACGATGATGCTTTTCTAAATTTACTCTAAATCCGTGCTGTTGCAATGTTTGGACTGAAGTCTGAGTTGCTTGATTGGAGCCCTCCTTGGATGGGCTTTTAGTAAAATGTCATTCAGAAAAGGGCATGTCTGTATACCATTCTGCCAGAGGGGACAGAACAACACAGACTTTCATGAGCACTTAAGGAGGGATAACATTCTGAAACACAGCACTTTGTATTGAAAATGATCAGTCCCATGAACAAATTGCAGGAATCTCCTGTGAGCCTGGTGAATGGCACATGAAGGCAGGCCTCCTTTAGGGATTTGCGGATAATGGGGAAGGGAGAAAATGATGATTCGTAATCTTTGAAAATTCTGTGAGGTAGCCTTGTCGAACCACATCCAGGACACATCTGTCCTACACTGAGAGAGGGCATTGGTCCTTGAATTTCAATACCCCCCTTCCAAGTGCTGCTTGTCGGATCTCTCCTGACTACAGTCAAAAGGCTGTTTCTAGTGTTGGAATTTGAATTGTAGGAAGACTGGTCTCTCCCCTTTCCAGGATTACACTTGTTCCATATGTATTTTCTGTGGTCTCGCCTTCCATACTTGGACAAGTAGCCATAAAAAGGACACTTAGGCCTGTAATAAGGCCAGCTATTCCTTTTCATGGATTTGGAATCAGGAATGTTCTGTAACATCTTTTTGAGTTCTATGAGGACTCCGCCATCACTTAGGTTATTTGGGGAGCCATTAGTCAATCTGAATATTTTAAAGCAACTAACATGGTTTCAGCCTTTCACTGGATCCTTTAGTGACACAGGTGGAGCTATATAACAGGTGCTTGGCACAACCCTGTGTCTGACTGGATCCCTTAGTGAGCCAGACAGTGCTACAGTAGGGTTGCATGGCATAGCCATGTTGTCTCACTAAATCCTAGGGTGAGCAATGCAGGTTTCATAAAGGCTGACTCACACCTTGTCAAAAGGGTGAGAGTAAATTAGTCAGGCTTACTTATTCTTCCATGTCTGGGCTGCTCTTCCCCGGAGCCCTCCAGGGCTGACTGTATGTACCATGACTGACCTGCAATGAGTCATGGCCTGTTAGCCCAGCAGCTCTGGCATGGCCAATCTACAGCATGAGCAGGGTTTGGTTAGCCTGGCAGCTGTCGTATGACCGACTGCAGTGTCAGCCGGGTCCAGTTTTGTGCCCTGTTCTTCCAACTTCTCTATTCCTCTGATTGCTTGTTAGATGTGCTGTCAGGGAGGCCTACACAGTTACTCTGGAAGCTACTGCAGCCAGAAGTCTTGGTATTAAAAGAGGTTTCCAGCAATCCTGCTGCAAAGCCCTCTCCTACTCCACAGGCTAGATAACAGCCCAGTAATTCTTAGAATCCTTTTGGGTTTTTTTGTTTTGTTTTTGTGTTGCTCTGAGCATGAGGTCTGGTAAAGCCCTCCTGCAGCAGCTGGAGGAGTGGTGGAGATTGGGAAACTGAGTCAGATGATGAGTCCTGTGAACTGTTTCTGCTAACAGGCATATTTTTTTCCCCTTCTCCTTTTGACAGTGGATAAAAGGCCTGTAAGGGGACATTGCAGCTACTGCCTAAGGATCACAGGATGGAGGTCCCTGAGGTGAAGGAGCTTTTTGTGCCAAAGTCAGGAGCTTTCTAGCCCAAGAGGGAATTTCTTCCTTCTGGGAAGATTCCCTTCTTCTCCCGTCTGTGCATATTCCTGACTTTCCTGGAGCTAAGGGATTGAGACTGAATTGCCTGATGAGGGAAAGGATGGGGGGACGATGTAACCTGTGGTGTGGGGGGTGTGAGCCGGAAAGTGCCTTACTGAGTGCTTCTTGTTCCATCTATGACAGCTGGACTGGTTATGGTTTCCCTTCACCAGGCCAAGGCCCTTTCATGTAACCACCTTCATCTTCCTGCTATCGTTCCAGAGCACTGCAGCCCAGCTGTCAGACTCCCTTTTGGTAGGGAACTCCCGCTAGCTCCTGTGGACTCTCCTGGGTCAGAGAAAGGGGCCAAAGCAAATCCTTCCTGGTCTAGACAGATGAGGAACGTGGAGTGCACAACACTCAAACCTCTCCTTCTGCATCCTCTGGCAAGGGTATAGAGCAGGAAGAAAACAGCCTCAGTCTCCTCTTCTTTAGGTTCTTCTCAGCCATCCTCCTTGCCCATTACCGGAGAAGTTGTGGGGCCTGATGTGGTAACTCCAGGCAGGGAAAGACAAACTTCCTCTTCAAGACTTTTTTTTTGGGGGGTGGGGTGGATGACCGACATATCCAAATTAGAGCAAATGTGTTGTCCAAATGACTAATTAACAAAAGTTGTCTCTCACACACATTAGGTAATAGATACCATGCCCAGCCAGTAGCTACAGGATGCAGAACAAAACCAAGGGGGTCTTTGGAGGGTGGGGGCTAGTCCCTCATCAGCCATCCAATCAGCTTTTATTCTGCCCCCTACAGCTATAAAGAGGCAATGGCCCACACTGAGGATCTGTGAACCTGTCTCTGTGGGGGAAATTTGGGTCCAAAACAAGTAAAATAGAGCAAAGTGTGGGCCACCCCATATCCCTAATTGGTCAGAAGGAAAAAGAAGTTGAGGGTTCAGTAGCAGAGTGATCCCTCCTTCCAATCCCCAAAGAGCTCTCCAGGGCAGGCGGTCTTGCCTTCCTCAACTTGCTCCAGAGCAGTCAAACTCCAGCTGAGCACTGGTTAGAAGAACATGTTCCTTGTTCATGTACTGTGCAGTAGATGGAATAAGTTAATTATGAAAACGGATAATTTGTGATGCTGAACTAGGAGGTCAGGATGCTAAAGAACTCTTGAGGTAAGTGTGACTTGGCCACTTTTGATGCTTCTTTTGCATCTTGTGTTCCCAAGCTTATTTAAAAGAGGAACCGTCTCATTCATCTGTTTTGTGGCCTGCCAAAATTTTAAGAATCCCCATGGGTGGAGTGTGAAATCTTAAATGCAAACACAGGCAAGCTATTTGTTTACTTTTCCTGATGGTATAGACACAGATTTGAACTGAAGAGAACACACTGTATTCAGGTGAGGGAAGGAAGGACAATTGCAGTAAACTGTCCATCACATTTTATGGTCTTTAATTCTGTGTTTTAGCCTGGGCTTTTGAAAGCAGTTTAAAGAAGTTAGGTTCCCAAGTGCCACTGAATTTCATATGCAAGATTAAACTGATTTAAGTATACCTAAAATAGGGGTTCACACTGGTTAACTAAATCCTTTTAAAATCATGTTTTGTTAAACGGATGCAACTTTCTAGTATAGAAAACCTAATTCTAAAACGAATTACATTAATCAATCCCCTCTCATGCACACCAAAATTGTTAACTTAGAGATAAGGTTGCTAAACTGGTTATCTCACCCCATACAGCAATGAAATAAGTGAAGTCACTCAGTGCTCAGACCTGATTCTTCATTGTTTGCATCTTGCATAGATTTTTGCACCTGTGCTGAGTGTCAAACATTACCAAATCAGAATGCATTTTACACATTACACTCCCTTGGCATATATGCAAATGGCAACAGGAGGTACAAGGCAATAGAATCTACAATCCATTCATCAGTTCCCCCTCTCAATGTCATATTTTTCTTCCACTGCCCATAGCTCACATACCTTCACCCTACAGTTTGACAAAACACTGGGCACCCATCACCTCCAATCATGTTTTAGTTATGCTAATGTGTTTTAATGTGACAAGATGGGGGAGGTATTATCTTTTATTGGACCAACTCCTGTTGGTGAAAGAGACAAGCTGTTGAACTACACACAGTGGCAGAATAGTCACTAGGCCGGCAGGGTCCATGACCAGGGGTCCGGCCAGGTGGGGGGCCCGAGAAAAATGGGCACTCCCGTACTTCAACCCCACTCCCCGGCAGGAGCACCGGGTGGGGGAATGGCACCCCCATGACCTGACCCCACTCCCCTGCTCTGCACACCCTGGGAGGAGGGAAGGGAGCTTTGTCATTCCAATGCTGCCCCCCCCGACAGGTTTTGGCTTGCAGGGAGCAGATGGAGTAGGACGGAGGGATTCCAGGTCCTGCCTCAGCAGCTGGATGCCACCTTCTGGGTCCTGGTGCCCGCCTGTTTCCTATACAACCGTGAGGAAGCGGGAGGGGATGGGGAAGAAAAGGGGATATGGGAATGGGCGGCGGGGTGGGAAGCAGGAGCCCAGCATGTGGTATTCTCTGGGCAGCAGCAGCCCCAGCAGGGAGGCAGCCACAGCAGCACCAGAACAGCGACATAACTGCAGCAGCTGGTGCTGAAGTGGCTGCCAGCAGTAGCTGGGGCTCTCCCATTATGCCGTCCTGTCTCCCATTAGCACCGGCATCCCAGGAGAGAGCCAGTGAACCAAGGGGACTGGCTTCAGCATACACGTGTGCGTTCATGCATGTGAATGGATGTGCTTTCCCTCCAAATATAGCAGTCAAACTATGTCTATGGCTCCAGCACTGGAGAAACTCTAGCTCCCAGCTGCAGCCTCAAGGCTGGGGGAGCTCTCACTCCGCGCTGCGGCCCGGGGCCATGGTGGGGCAGAGCTTCTTTGGTCTTGTGGCTGCAGTGTTTGTGGGGGTGTGTGTGTCAGAAAGGAGCAAGGTTGTGGCGCCGTACTGGGGGTGGCAGAATGGGGCTGACCAGGGTGGAACAGGGACAGGGCTGTGGGGGAATAGGCGGAGCAAGGGCGGGACTGCAGGCAGAAGGGGTGGGGATAGGTTCCCCACTTACTCTGACCCAGGGCCCCATGAAACCTTAATCCACCTCTGTCTTCACAGAGCTCTTCTTCAGGTCTCTTATGTTTTCATGGTAAATATACAGTTAGTGTGGTTTTCATAAATAACTTTGTATGACGTCCTGTGTATGGTTTTGCACTTGTTTGTATAGAAAAGGACGGGATGATGTCTAAATCCAAACGGTGGCTGTGAGACATGTTTTTTTTTTCCTGTAAACGAATTTAATTATATTGATTCTACTCAATGTAGAGTTAAATGTGTGTGTTTAATATTAATTGAATTAGTCCATTCAGCCTTTCCTGCCTGAGCGGATTATATTTTTCAACTGATATGTTCCAGTGCAAAAATGGACAATATTGTTGCTATCTTGTTATGTGAGAGGAAAGTAGATTATACTGCTGCGTGGAGAGATATCCTTATTGGACAGGATACCTGATCAAATAAAGTTTATTCCTGAATTCCCTTAGGCACCTGTTTCTTGTACTCGTTGCATTTTAATTAGGAGTATATAGAGCTAATTAGTCAGAGGGGAAGTGTAATCAATTATGATTTATGAATATCTCAAACGTAACAATACTTGTTTGGTTAGAATAAATGGCTCTTTGTATTTTTTTAATCTCAGAAGTGAGTTTTTAGTTCTCTCTTTTTCTACTTAAAAAAAAAGAGCTGATTTCACTAGGAATGGAAGTTAGTAACCATGATTATCCCTGAAAAACATGCATCTGATGGAGTGAGCTGTAGCTCACAAAAGCTTATGCTCAAATAAATTTGTTAGTCTCTAAGGTGCCACAAGTACTCCTTTTCTTTTTGCTGAAAAACACAGTTATTCACACATCCTCTACAGACACCCAGTGATGGCCTTTGTGGTCTATGAAACTCTAGGCTCTGGTTCCCTGCATGCCCAGAAGAACTGACCCCAGAACAATTCACAGCTGTGACGCAGTTGGGGCAAGCCAATTTTCCTATGATGGTATGAGAATTACCACAGGCTTCTAGGTGGGTCCTAGCTAGTTACTTGTAGTCCAGTTACTCCTCTCCTGATTAGATTGTGTAGCTTCTGGCTACAAGTAGGGAAGTTCTGCATTGTGAAAGGCAGCATGATCTAGTAGCCTAAGCATCAGTCTGGAAGTGAGAAACTTCTAACTTTTTAATTGTCTATTTAATTGTAATTGTCTTTCTCTTGACCTCTTCCGTTTCTGCTGTTCTGTCTTGAAGTAAAGTCACCAAAACTGAATGCAATATTCCCTATGCAATCACACCATCCTTTCATATTATGTCATCTTTTTATTGACAACATAATAACCTGATTTAATTTTCTCCTTAAAACTTGGCTTCTTTTATTACCATTGTGTGATTATGCTAGATTGACCTTAGAAGTCTAAATGATTTTTTTTTTTCTAATTTATCACCATCTCTGACTGATCTTACTGGGGATTCAGGAAGAACAGAAAATCACGGAGCTGGAGTTCAGAAGATCATTTGAGGTTACTATTTTTGGCTACATTTGAAGCACAGGGAAAATGTTATAGGATTTATACTGTATCACCCAGTAAATGGACAATAGGAAATAGAAGAGTCCTTGATATCTGCATGGCAGGGTGGAAGACAGTGTTCTAAGATTTATTCTAAATAGTTCAGCCCTATTGTTCATTGTGCTATCTATATCTGTATCTTCTTCACCACTTTCACATCGTCTGTTTATCTTAAATAAAAAAAATATATATTGTCTTATGTATCTCTGAATCCTCACTTTGGATCAGAAAGCCCTGTTTCTCCATCACCCCTGAATCTTGCAGTTGGATAACAAAGAATCTCCTCAGAGAATTGTATCATTGCAGTTTGCACCAGTATGTGTGCAAGAGGTAATGGTGCAAAATATCTACACTAGAAAATCCTGTTTTCAGTTTACAGTGTCCACGCAGCACTGCCTATATTTATGGATTGTTGAGGCTATCCCACAATCCCTGCAATATCTTCCAGGAGCAAGTATATATTTTCTATGACATATGATGCCTATTTGAACTTGATATATTCTGTTCACAGCTTACACAGACAGAATTTAGATAAAAACACACTCTTGCTGGAAGATTGCAATATAACACTACTTTATTTCTTAGAATTTAGAATAACACACAAGAACTCAAAACCAGAGAGAAACAAAGCAGGCTGCTCCCTAAAAACAGAGA
This sequence comes from Natator depressus, assembly GCF_965152275.1. Lineage (NCBI taxonomy): Eukaryota > Metazoa > Chordata > Testudines > Cheloniidae > Natator > Natator depressus. The sequence goes on from NC_134234.1 coordinate 125,415,269, forward strand.
TGCACAACTCACCCCATCTTGCTTTAGGCTGTCTGTCTGCAAAGTGACTGTCTTCCCCATTCCATACATAAGCCCTTTCCTCCAAGCGGAACAAGAAAACCCCTGAGAATTTTAAGTAATCACAATTTTACTTCGCTTTTCAATAGACCAGAATTCGCTTTTTTGGTTTGGTCCATTTCCTGTTTTGAATGGTCTCCCCTGCATCTTGGGAAAGGCAGAGGGAAAGCCGCCTTAAATCCTCACACGTGCAGATATTGTTGTGGAGATTTAGCAGCACTCAGCATCTGCTGCCAACTTGCCTGTATGCCTCGTTCTTGGAGTATACTAGGACAAGCACCAAAAGCTTTAGTTGTTGGAGCTTGATGGGATACAGAACTTGATTTTTTTAATTCATTTTTTTCTTTCAGTTTTAATTGTGTGGTTACAGTTGCTTTTACTTTTTTATGCTTTTGTTTCTTTTTGTCTAATCTCTTTTGCTTTTTTGTCTCCTGCTAGGAATCAGAGGTGGGAGGGGTTCAAGCTTTCATTTGGAGGGAGGCCATCCCTCCAGTTCCTTCCATGCAATCCACTGAATTCCACCCACACCACTCTCAACTACTGTTGTGGGGACCTGAGAGATTTATTGTTCATCATGGGGAATGAGGACGGGACAGGGATTGATGAGTGGATGCGGGAGCACCTTGCAGAGGCAAGTGGCTTTACTTGGGAATATAATGGGGTAGGGGCAGTAGATCCTCAGTGAGATTTTCAAGAGCACAAATACCATTGAAAGCCAATTGGACTCATGCTCCTAAGTCACGGTTTCTCAAACTTCATTATACCATGACCCCCTTCTGATAAAAATTACTACAAGACCCCAAGAAGAGGGACTGAAGCCTGACCCCTCCACCCTAAGGGGTGCTGAAGCTTGAGGGTATCAGCCCTGGGTGGTGGAGCTTGAACTTTGGCTTCAATGCTGGGCCCCAGCAAGTTTAATGACAGCCTTAGTGAACCCATTAAAATGAGGTCGTAACCCACTTTGGGGTCCTGACCCACAGTTTGAGAACTGCTGTCCTAAGTCATGTAGATGCTCTTGAAATTTCCACTGCCTATGCTTTTTTCCCCAACTCTCAGGAATTTGCGAGATATGAATGGACAAGGGGTGTGAGTGTGTGTGTGTGTGTGTGTGTGTGTGTGTCTACTCACATATCAATTAATTTTATCCTTTATGTTAATCAGAGGAATTCCTGAAGAAAAACATAAACACTGCAGTTTGCTTTTGTCCTTTGTTGTTGATGTGGAGGCTGGAGTGTGTGCATATGGGCTGGTTTGAGGCTGGCTGAGCTGAGAGCATGCATGACATCTCAGTTGCTCTTGGGAATTTGGGCAGAACAAGGAAGTAGAGAGAAGGCAGGCAAAACCTACAACAGCCAGGGACATTCTCAGTCTTCATGGACCCAGCTTGACAGGTAATGGAGCCAGTGCCCTATACTTTCCAAACTGTCACTGGATGGTGCATCAGAGTATTCTGGGATAGTTCTGGAAAGATTGACAGTGAAGAAACTTTGCCATCACTTGCTGCCTACATTGGCAATAATCCAGAGTGATGTGTTGGCAGATGACACGGTGGCTAGTCTTCTGCCAAGCAAGTGTAACTCCAAAGGTGTTGTGAATGCCTATGCACCACTGCCAGCAATTTTGCATCTGGTTGTGTGGTGTGTTCTGGGGGCTTGTGACAGTTGTTGTAATGCCAAAATTCTTCTGTGCAGTCTGATTGCTTCCAGAAATATCACTATCAATCTGAATTACACAAGGAAAATAGATGGAAATAGGAATCAGAGCAATGGAAGGGAGTTAAGGAAGGTTAGAAGGAGATGTGTACAGTATCCTGTATACATCATAAGGATGGACGTAGAGCTAGGTGAAACTTTCCAGAAATAAAAACAGCAAGGGGTCCGGTGGCACCTTGTTGTTTTTGTGGATACAGACTAACACGGCTACCCCCTGATACTTTCCAGACATAGTTTATTCACCAAAAGATGCAGTTTCAGTTGGCTCAAAACTATTCGTGAATTTAACCTGATCGTTTCAGCTGGGCAAACGTTTTTCACGGTCAGCTGAAGGAGTGAGTGTGTGTTGTCCCCTTTATATTCTTCTAAGCTATTGACTGAGGCATCTGTCTGGGATGTGGAAAACTCAGATTTGAATGCCCATTCTGGAACAGTGCCTCAAACACAGGTCTCTCCCTGTCTATGTGAGTGTTGTAACCATTGGGTTGTAAGAGTTATGGAGTGGTGTACTCTGAGGCCAGGTCTACACTACAGAATTAGGTCAATATAAGGCAGCTTACGTCAACCTAATTCTGTAAGTGTCTACACTGCAGTGTTGCTCTCAGCAGTGTGAGTCCCCCACTACACCAACCTAATAACTCCACCTCCACAAGAGGTGTAGTGCTTAGGTTGATGTCGTTCAGGTAACTCAGTGTCTGCATAGACACTGCATTACTTACATCACCTGCCAGCTCCCTGCCAAGCTCCCAGCAGGGAGCTCTGGCTTTCAGGGCCAGGCAGCCAGGTTCTCAGCTGCGAATTCTATGTGGATCAGAGTGCCCAGCCTCTCAGCCCCCCACAGTGTCCTCCTTAAGTGAGTGCAAGTGCTCCTGGTGAGGACGCACACTACCAGAAAAAGGAGGGTAGTGTGGACATGAAAAACTGCAGTAATTACTGCAGTGGCTGTACATCGACCTAACCGAGGTCGATTTGTTTATGTAGTATAGACAAGGTCTGACTCTCTGCTATTGAAGCTCTTACACTTGCTATAACTCCTTAAATATTCATTGGGCTAAAGAGAACAAGTGAGAATGTCCCTGTAGCCTGGTAATTAAGGCACTCACATAGAACATAGGAGATGTGGATTCAAATCATCTCTCTGCCTGACTCAGAGGGTTCGTGGCTGAACCTAAAAATCAGTTATTTATCTGCCACTAGACAGATGCAAACAGAGTCCAAGAAACATGAGATTAAGAAGAAAGCAACATGAGAATCCACCAAGACCAAGAAATCAACCGCAAGACCAGACAGAAAAAAAAAATATAAGCTCAGAAAGAGCTATCACTCCAGTTGACCCTGGCCTTCATGACGTTTGCACATTGTACATTCTTCAACCTTCTCAGATGGTTAGTGAAGTTCATTATATGCTGTCCAAAAATCTTTCCTTCTATTGCCCTTTAAACTCAGAACCTTTTTAAAGCTTCCTTTGAATCAAAATCTTTCAATCTAGATAGTTTTAGAAGAGTAGATTTCACAAGACATCTTTATAGCAAAAATAAATCTGGGCAATGTTCAGTACACCTACAAATCATTAAAAATATTCCTATATTTGTCTTGGGAAAGAAACATTTTAAAATGGAAAGTAATGATTTTTCAACATCCGGTAGCTCGAAGAACATTGAACAATGTCACTGAAGCATATAGTTCCCCTCCTGAGAACATTAGATGTGAGGTTTCGGATTTATTTAGATTACTTTGATTGTTGTTCCTTCCCCAGAGACTTCTTTTTGCTTTTATATTTGAGGTGTATCTCCCATCTACTTTTGGCTTAAATTTAGTTGTAAATTACAGCAAATCCATTTTAATTGCAGCTCAAACAGTGCAGATCTTGATACATCTATCTGTCTTAAAAAGTCAAGGGGAAAAGTTTACGAAATAAGTTTTGATAATTTTGAAAGAATTTCAAAGGCACTGGGATTCAGGAAATAGTTACATTTCTCTTGTGCCTTATTTGTTTCCCCCGTGGCACTTTCTTTTTAATGATTTATAATAGTGCTGTACTAGAAAATATGTAGCACTTGTTGTGTCAGAGGAGCGAAACAAACATTAGACACATTCAGGTTGGGATCTTCCATCCAGCGAAGTCAATGACAGTGGTGCAGCATCAGGCCCGGATAAACTAAGCCTTCCTATGAGTCAGATAGATGCTTTTATGCCCATTTACAGAATAGATATCTGAGACGCAGCAAGATTAATTTAGGGCTAAATGTCCAACGGCCTTCATTTTGGGCATGCATCACATTTAGTGTACAAAATAATTATAGTAGTTAAAATTGGAAAGTGCCTTGACCCTAAGGCTCTTGGAGAATGTTACAATACCATACAAAAAAGTAAAATATAATAAACATGCAACCCTTTTAAAGTCTTGAAATTCACACAGCAGAAAATAAATGAGGGGTTCCAAGAGAGAAAGAAGGGATGAGGAAAGTAGTAAATAGAAAGTGGTCAATATAGGGCTAAGTGTGGTCTTAACACAAAGCAACTCTGAAAAGAAAAAAAAAAAGACCAAAAAGCCTGGACATGTTGTTTTTAAAGGTGAAGAGACACAAACTGAGACAGATGGGAAGGAAAGTGAATTCCACATTCATGGATCTTCTACATGCCAGGTGCAACTGTCTGCTGAATGATGGTGGGCAGAGAATTAGGTAATGCCCGAGCACAGGTACCCATCAAGGGAAGTCTGAAGAAGCAAGTTCTTGAATATAGCCAAGGCACTACATCATTAAAGGCTTTAAAAGCACATAGTACCAATTTAAAGTCAACCTGCCATTTTTAAGGCTGTAGGGCAAGCAAAATATGATCAAAATTGCTCAAATTGACAAGCAAATATTTTGTTTCACACTGAAGAAACCACAAGCTGCCCCACTGCAAGCCTGCAAAGAGAATCTCAGTAATGTAACACAAGTGATGTATTGCTGTGGCAGGGTTATCATGGCAAGTGCCAATTATACAACTGAAGAAACCACCCAGCTTTCATACCATGTTCAAAACATGTCTTTCCATGGCAAGTAAATGGTCAAAAGTAGCACAAAAAATTTTAACCTGATTTATTATCTCTGAACAAATCTTCTTTTCAAGTGGGAAGAAGAAAGCATGTCTGGGCACAATCCTTCTTATAAGTCTGGCACTACCTACCTGAAAGGAAACAGAAAGTTCCCATCTGATATGCCAGCCCATCTGACCAAGAGTGGAGAGAAGCACTCACTGTACCCCTTGAAATGGTAGAACAGCTGCTTCTCCTGCATACTCTCCCTGGGAACTCCCAAATACTCAGTCCAGCACAATTTATACCTACAGGGTAGTCTCATAATTCACTCTTTATCTCTGTAGTGCTCACTGAATGCCCCAAAGAATGAGAGGCTTATTATCAGCCTTTATGTGTCATGAATGTGTACTCTTGTGGGAAATTTCTGACTTCAGCAAGTACATTTCTCCTAGAAAGAAAGTAAACTTATCACCAAATTAGATAAGGGATCTGCAATTCTGGTGGCATTACATTTTGATTGCCACTGAATAAATCAATGGAATCCAAATGATTTGCAAAGTGAAGAATAGATTCATAAGGAAATATCCTTTAGAATCTCAAATCAAGAAACCCATGTTTCTGTGAAATTAATTTATTTAAAGTGAACTTTCTACTTGTCAAATTATGAGGTCTGTTTTATTGCTGGATCATTTGGCAGCATCTGACAGAAGGTTATTCCCCAAACCAGCAAAGTAGTACTCAAATGTTTGAAAGTTAAGCATGCACTCAAGTATTTTTCTGGAGCAGGTTTCAGAGTAACAGCCGTGTTAGTCTGTATTTGCAAAAAGAAAAGGAATACTTGTGGCACCTTAGAGACTAACCAATTTATTTGAGCATAAGCTTTTGTGAGTTACAGCTCACTTCATCGGATGCATACTGTGGAAAGTGTAGAAGATCTTTTTATACTCACAAAGCATGAAAAAATACCTCCCCCCACCCCACCCTCCTGCTGGTAATAGCTTATCTAAAGTGTGTGTGGGGGGAGAGAAAACCTGGATTTGTGCTGAAAATGGCCCAACTTGATTATCATACACATTGTAAGGAGAGTGATCACTTTAGATAAGCTATTACCAGCAAGAGAGTGGGGTGGGGGGAGGTATTTTTTCATGCTTTGTGTGTATAAAAAGATCTTCTACACTTTCCACAGTATGCATCCGATGAAGTGAGCTGTAGCTCACAAAAGCTTATGCTCAAATAAATTGGTTAGTCTCTAAGGTGCCACAAGTACTCCTTTTATTTTTCTGGAGCAGAGTTTTTATTTGGAAATACACTAGAAGGATGAAAGGATCTTAGAAAAAAATTATTTTCTCCAGTTTAGAGAAAGATTTCAACCCTTCCTGGAGAATATACTTGACTGAAATTATCTCATTTGATTTTCTTAGATTCCCAAAAGGAAAATGACTACAGAAAATTAGAGGTCAGTGAACATAAAAAAACATTTAGTTATGTAAAAAATATGTTTTCCTTCTTGCTGAAGTATTTGTTTTTTATGGACTAAAAAGAACAGCTGACCTTTTCATTATTTAGATAATTTTAAACAGTCAAAATATGTTGCTATTAATATAACTTGTATATGGAAATGTGTTAAAGGCTCAGGTTTAGCTTGAATGTATGTCTTTCATTTTTCCAAATGGAATGAAGATTTTCAATTGAGATGCATCATTGAAATATATACCTTTCATGCTCTCCCACATACAATTGTGAGGACAGCATACACTGGTGAAGATTAATGGGCCCAACAAGGTATATACATATACCGTCCTGGCCATTTGTAATCATAACTCTCTGTAGATCATTCTGCTTCTATGAAGAAGCATTGTGCCTTAAATGAGCATCGCTTGCTGAATATCCCTTTTTAGCAGTGAAACAGGAAAGTCTTTAGAAAGACAAGATCATTTCAAACAAGTCTTGCTGAAGGAACATACATCTTGTGGTCAGTATGAAGATTGCCATCCTAGAAGTGGAGTGGGATCTCACTGTGACTTTGCACTCCATATGTTTATGGAAATATGCTTATGAGTGTGAATATAACGTAATTTGAATATGCTTTATGCAGAAGTTCTCTTGTAAGGTGTCATTACAAAGCTTATAATCTACTGAGTGTGTTCATTCTATTTGTATGAATGTATCATTCTTGTATCTGAAACTAGAAATATGAAGTATTCCTCTGAAGTCCTCTTGTAACTATGCAAAGTGTGGGCCATTAATGGTGGCTTGGAATCTTGAGGTTCCCATTACCTAGGATAATTGGTTATAAATAGCTCTGTTTATTTGCAAACCTTCTGGGGTACGTGCCGACCAGCCCTGGAATAATGGAGACTAGGGGTCTCACAGAACATGTGACCATGTCACATGATACTGGAATCCATTTTAAATCTGGTGCTTTTCCATTTGTAAGGAGGGGTGGGAAGCCATAAAGACAAAGGATTCCTGCCTTGGGCCAAAGCTATAGAAGGGGTGGAACAGAACAAGGGGGGCTGCCAGTCTTGAGAAATCCTCTAGTTACCACCTGAGCTGGAACAAACAAGAACTACGAGGGGAAAGGATTGGGCTCAGACTAAGAAGGAGTCTAGTCCATGAAAGAAGCTTATTAGAACATCTCTGAGGGTGAGATTTACCTGTATTCAGTTTCTTAAATGTATTAGGCTTAGACTTGTGTGTTTTGTTCTAATTTGCTTGGTAGCTTACTTTGTTCTGTCTGTTATTACTTGAAACCACTTAAATCCTACTTTTTATATTTAATAAAATCACTTTTGTTTATTAGTAAACCCAGAGTAAATGATTAATACCTGGGGGAGCAAACAGCTGTGCATATCTCTCTATCAGTGTTATAGAGGATGGACAATTTATGAGTTTACCCTGTATAAGCTTTATACAGAGTAAAACAGATTTATTTAGGGTTTGGATCCCATTGGGAACTGCATGTCTGGGTGCTGGAGACAGGTGACTTGCTGGGCAGTTTTTGGTTAAAGTCTGCAGCTTTGGGGGCTTGGTTCAGACCTGGGACTGTGTTGCAGCAGACTAGCATGTCTGGTTCAACAAGGCAGGGTTCTGGAGTCCCAAGCTGGCAGTGGAAGATGGGCTCAGAGGTAATTCCAGCACATCAGGTGACTGTCCCAAGAGGGTTTCTGTGACCGAACCCGACACATTCACCTTCAGCTATGTGAAACTTCCATGAGATCTGAATATTTGACAAATCCAGAAAGCCAGTAGAGTAAGCTATCAAAGGCCCTGATTGAGTGAAGCATCTGCTTAACATTAAGCGTAATCATTGAAGTAACTGAGGTTACAATTTCAGAGTGGTGGCTGTGTTAGTCTGTATCAGCAAAAACAACGAGGAGTCCTTGTGGCACCTTAGAGACTAAAAAAATTATTTGGGCATAAGCTTTCATGGAATAAAACCCACTTCATCAGATGCATGGAGTGGAAAATACAGGCGAGAGGTATAAATACACAGCATATGAAAAGATGGGAGTTGCCTTATCAAGTGGGGGGTCAGTGCTAACAGGCCAATTCAATTAAGGTGGAAGTGGGCTATTCTCAACAGTTGACTAGAAGGGGTGGAAATCACATTTGTAGTGCTAATGAAACCAATGTAATCAAGGTGGCCCATTTCAAACAGTTAACAAGAAGTTGTGAGTATCAGCAGGGGGAAATTAGTTTTTATAGTGACCCATCCACCCCAGTCTTTATTCAGGCCTAATTTGATGGTGTCTAGTTTGCAAATTAATTCCAGTTCTGCATTTTCTTGTTGGAGTCTGTTTTTGAAGTTTTTGTTGAAGAATTGCCACTTTTAAGTCTGTTATTGAGTGTCCAGGGAGATTAAAATGTTCTACTGGTTTTTGAATGTTATAATTTTTGATGTCAGGTTTGTGTCCATTTATTCTTTTGCATAGAGACTGTCCAGTTTGGCCAATGTACATGGCAGAGGGGCATTGCTGGCACATAGAATCATAGAATATCAGGGTTGGAAGGGACCTCAGGAGGTCATCTAGTCCAACCCCCTGCTCAAAGCAGGACCAATCCACAACTAAACCATCCCAGCCAGGGCTTTGTCAAGCCTGACCTTAAAAACTTCTAAGAAAGGAGATTCCACCACCTCCCTAGGTAACACGTTCTAGTGATGGAATATATCACATTTGTAGATGTGCAGGTGAATGAGCCCCTGATGGTGTGGCTGATGTCGTTAGATCCTATGATGCTGTCCCTTGAATAGATAAGTGGACAGAGTTGGCACCGGGGTTTGTTGCAGGGTTTGGTTCCTGGGTTAGTATTTTTTGTTGTGTAGTATGTAGTTGCTGGTGAGTATTTGCTTCAGGTTGGGGGGCTGTCTGTCACCTACAGTCCCCAACTAAAACCTCTTCAACTCAACATCAAGGATCTACAACCTATCCTCTCACAGACCTTGGGAGACAGGCCAGTCCTCGTTTATAGAGAGCCCCCAAATCTGAAGCAAATACTCACCAGCATCTAATATTATGAACAGTTTGGAGTGGAGTGCATGGTGCTCTGCTGATCTAGGATCAGCATAGTGTTTCCTTCAATCCCCTCTTTTGTTTGTTTATGCTCTTGTTGTCTGTTAATAAAGTTGCAGCCTGTGGCAGACTGCTGACCAATAACAGCTGTACCAGCACTCTGATCACTGAATCACCAATTAAATTGCCCCAGAGTAAACTTGAGGGGCAAAGCTGTGCCTAATTGATAGATTGGGGGTAGGCTTAAGAGAGCTATCAGGCTAATTAACCCATTCATCCAGAAAGTGGAAAAGGCCCAGGAAGAAAGTGCTACACAAGTTTGTAAGGGTGGTGGGGAGAACACTGTCAATAAATTCCACCAGGTGTTTGACCAGAAGAAGGTCTCTGAGCCATTTGTGGCTAGAAAAGAGATAGGAGCAGGATGACACCCTGTCACACGGCCTTTATACAATTATTATTATTAGCTGTGAGGAACATTTTTGGAGGTCCCTGGAGCAAAGCACCACATAAATGTGTTTCTCTTTTGCTTACATTCTCAAGAATGATACTTATCATTATTTGACTAAACAAGGTCTGATCACAATAACACTCTTACTTTACATGCAGTGAAACTCAGAATACTCAGATATTGTAGGTGTCATACCAACAGAAACGTCAATAAGAATATACAAGAAAATATCGTTATTTTAATCATATTTATATTAATTTGTTCATGGTTTCCTGTTTAATACGGTACTTTAAACTACGGTTTCATAAACATTTTTAGTAACTATCATGAATATGTACCTTGCTAAAAATGATATACAGATAAAGGTGCCATGTTCTTTTGGAATTGTGGAATATGGGAGAAAAATCCCCACAAACCTTTGAAGTCTGTCAGTGATGATACATTTTGTCAGCTTGATATCTGTGTCTGAAAATCAAAGTCCCACTGGATGAAGGTAAAAGTCACTTAACTGACAATATTCCTGAGTGACTAAAAGCTAGCATCTGTTCTTTCAAGGTTCATCTTTGAGGACTCTCACTAGAAAACAGCAGCTGAAAAGATTATCTTACAGAAGTGCTAAATAATAGAGTGTTCTTTGGCATTCAAAGGTCTGAAGTTCCCTGTGGTACTAATGACATTTGTACTGCAAGTTAGACTTCTTCAACAAAGGAGCTTGGTGGAAATGTGAAATTGATGGATTTTTGACAGAATGTTAACCCTGTGTTGCCAGCTTTTCTGGGAGATAACCAAAAATTAGTAGAGCATAGCATAGACTCTTCTAGAATATACTTTTGTAGAGCCCAGGGGCTAGATTCTCAGCTGTTGTAAATTGGCATACTAGCTCCATTGATTTCACTGGTAGTACACTGATGTATACCGATTGAAGCTCTGGCCCTGAATCTTTAGGGAGAGGAAATAAATGTGGTGGCGTTGTTTTATGGTTGCATGGCCATTAGGTATTCCTTCAGCCACTGTTACATGGCTCTCCATGGAGACTGCCATTAATGCTGCTGCAACATTTGAAAAGGGTCTTCTTATTTTGAAACAGTTTTCCTGCCCTCTTCACCAGGAAAGTTTCTTCAGAGTCTTTAAAATAAATATGGCTAGCTCAGCTAGTGAGCAGGGTCGCTGGCTTCAGATGAGAAGTTTTATCATCTCTATTTCTTTAGCAAGACTATTAAAAAAAATCACATAGATGAGAAAATGTTAATGATTTCTCAGGTATCAAGAGTGAGGATAGTGGGAGAAAAAGTGATATGCAGGAAGTTTTTATTCACCACGAGTAAACATTTTGTCTTTGTGTAACTCCCTTTCCGTGTATGCTGTCCAACCCAACAGCCACTCAGCAATGTGGGGTCAAGATTCTGTGGAAGTTGAGGGCACTTGTGTTGGGGGAATTACTTCACCTGTGTGTAAGGGGAAAGTCTTTGTTACTGTTAGTTATAAAATAAGGTTTCAGTATCTTTACTTCCTTGGTTATAATTTGCTAGTCTAGCTGCTGTCACAGTGTGAGGCAGCTCCAGACTATATTGTCTCGATACTGTTAGCCATTGGGAGCTCACTCTTCCTACAGCTGATCCACATATTGTTGTACTTGAGTCAGAAATATTACAGTCGCTTAAAGTACACAGCAATTTTGTCTAACATACAGTCCGTGGGCCAGATCTAGCCTGCAGAAACCTTTATTTTGGCCTGCAGCTCCCTCTGCAATTTGCAGGGGGATCAAACATAAAGCTGCCTGCCTACTGCAGCCCAAAACAGCTGGGAGAGAGCAGGACCCTGGGCAGGAAGAGCAGAAGAGAGAATCCCACGCTTGACTGGACACAGGCACTGAGTCCCCTCTTCCTTCTGATTCTCCCTATTCTGAGCAGCTGCCACCAATGAACCCCAAAGACTGGACTCAAGGGAGACTCCTTTCTAGTTTCCCTCCACTTCCTGTTTCTGGTAGGATTGGTCTCAGGGGAGCAATTGTTTCTCTTCCCCTGGGCTGCAGCTCCTTCTCTTTAAACCCTCCCCTTCCTTTACGCACCCACCCACCATGATTCCTGCTGCTCCCAGGCTCAGGGGAGTGGATCCTCCTCTGACCCATCCTGCTTCCACCACTGACTTTAGTTGGAGTATTAAGAAAAAAAATGATCCTACTGTATAATGTGAGGGAGAGGGGGGAAGAGGGGAAGGGAAGGAAGGAGTGGAAATCAAAATGTCCCCACTGGCATATAAAAATGTCCTTGGGGGTGGGAGAAGAAAGTGAGAGAAGGAAAATTCGCACAGTGCCCGGGTGAGGAATGCCCATGGGAAGTGGTGATGCTGGGAAGCAAAATGCCCCTGCTGTGTGGACTAGTGATGGAAATGTCACTGTGGTAAGGGGTGAGGGACAGAAAATCCCTGTGTTAGCAGAGAGGGGAAAAAAGCAGCAGGGGGCAGAGGAAGAGGGAAAAGGTTTTGGAGATAGAGATGGAAAGTGCCCATGTGGCATGCTGGTGGTGGGGTGGGGAGAACAGGGAGAATTCAGCAAATGACATGATAGGTAAGAATGGTCAGTTAATGGATGGAGGAAAGGAAGCTGCATTTACTTTAAAAATTTTCTTTAGATGTAGTAGTCCGTTTAATTGGAATATTAAAGTGGCCACTTTCCCAAAGCCAAAACTCAGCATGATCAAAACTGATTAGGAGGAAAAGTTTAAACAGAGAAATGTGAATGTAAATTGGAAGTTGTTTAAGGATACTTGACATGATTCTCAGAAAAGCTACAATTCCTCCCTCATGAAAAAAAGATTCTTGGATTAAAAAAAAACAACAACATTGTGGTTGAGATAGATCATGAAAACAGCCATAAGAAATAAGAGAAGATTATATATAATAATGGGGGAATAGGTAAGTAGATGGCAATGAATATGAATAAAAAATTAAGGAATGCAGACAATTGATAAGCGAACCAAACGGTATCAAAGGAATATCTAGGGCCAAAAGGGTTACAGACAATAAAAAATATTTTTTTTAAAGTATATCAGGAACAAAAAGAATTCTAGCAGTAGAACAGGTCAATTACTAGACGGAGATGATAAAATTATCAGTTATGGTGTAGAGAAGGCAGAAGTACTCTATATATTGTATTTGGAAAGAAGATCAATGATTTATGAATGTCATATAATAAAGAGATACTTTCTTTTCCATGTGTTATCAAGGAGGATGCTAAACTGCATCTACTACAGCTAAATATTTTAAATCAGCAGGCCTGGATAAACTGCACCCAAAAGCTTTAAAAGGGATGGCTGAAGAATTGTTTGGACCACAGATTTTAATTTTTAATAAATCTCGGAAAACTGAAAGAAAACCCATGTTTTGCTAAAAGAGTGAACAGGATGACTTGAGTAACTATCATCTGGTTAGACTGACATCAATCTCAGGCAAAATAATAGAACATCTGCCAAGACTCAATCATTTAAAAAGTTAAAGGACAGAAATATAATACCAATCAACATGGTTTCACTAAGATAGAGCTTGTCAAACAAATCTGATATTCTTTTATAAGATTAAAGTCTGTTTGGTATTGGTAACTGTTTATGGACTTCTCTTAAGCATTTTACTTTAGTGCCATGTGTTAATTTGATTTTTTTTAAAAACCTTGTACTGTGTATAGTAAGTATTGCACATGTTAAGTGGATTAAAGATGGCTAACTGTTATATCTCAAAATGTAGTTGTCAATAGGGAATTATTGACTACAAATAGTGTTTCTAGTGGAGTCCTAGAAAAATGAATTCTTGCATGATCAATATTCAATAGTTTTATTGATGACCTGGAAGACAGTTTGCAGATGACACAAAGATTGGTAGAGTAGTCTATAAGGATGAGAACAGGTCACTGATCCAGAATAATCTGGATTATTTGGTAATCTGGGCACAATCAAACAACATGTATTTTAATACAACGGAATATCACATCAGACATAAAGGATCAAAGAATGTAGGACATGTAGTTTCGGGGGGCGGGGGAATCTACTGTGGAAAATAGTAACTCAGACAAGGAGTTGGGGTTATCCTAGATAGCCAGCTGAACATGACATTCTGAGTGATGCTGTGGCAATAACGATTAACATGATACTTGGATGTACTAACAGAATAATAGAGCAGGAGTGATATTGGCCCTATATATGGCACTGGTAACACCATTACTTAAATGCTGTGCTCAGGTCTGGTGACCACGCTCTGAAAAAGAAGTTGAAAAATTGGAGAAGATTTAGAGAAAATCTACAAGAATAGCTCAAGGTCCAGAAAACATGCCTTACTATGAAAGACTAAAGGGTCTGAATCGATTTAGTTTATCAAAGAGAAAGCTAAGAGGTGACTGTATAATAGTATAATAGTTACCTGCGCAGAGAAAAGTCTGAAACAGAGTACTTTTTCATCTGGCAGATAAAGAGATAACATGATCCAATAGTTGGAAATTGAAGTGAGCAAAATTCAAACTGAAAATAAGTCACACATTTTAAACATTGAGTATAACCAACTATGGGAACAGAGTATCAATGGATGGGTAAATTCTCCATCACCTCAAGTCTTTAAATCAAGCCTGGTTGTCTTGCTGAAAGATTTGTTCTAATCCAACCACAGGTTCTTAGGCTAGATGCAAGATTTGCTGGATGAAATCTATGGCTTGTATATACAGGAAGTCAGGCAGGAATCATCATATATGTGTCAAAATATGTTCACCAATATTGAAAATATGGTTTTCCATATAGGATGTGATAGCTAAATTTAAGGAGAGAAGTTTGTGATAGATTAAACTAATTGATTCAAACTGGTGGATCTTTCACAAAAATTAAATCTTAGTTAAAGGCAATAGCGGTCACTAAGGTTTCATTTTCTTAATGTGTACGAGAAACATCTATAGGAGGATAACATACTCAGTACAGAATTACATTGTTAAAACTATTGAAATTGCTAGATGGACACTTATTAATTGCACTTACCAACCAGAATGAGAGAGATTTTGTGGATAGAAATGGGAATATAAACCATTTCCTCTGGTCATATCTTTCATTTAGATGAAAGCATTAAATGCCTATCACTTAAGGCCAGAAATATTCCGACATCCTTTGATGCCACCAGCATCATGACCTTTCATATCATCTATGTTTTCAAGTTTTACCTTTCTGTTCTTCTATTTTGTATAACTAAACACACCTGGGCTCATGAAAAAGAAAGATGTGAGAGGCTGTCATACCCAGGGCTCAATATAAAGGACTTGTGAACTTGTGGACACCCTCGTTGATTGTTGTGCTTTCCTTTGGAAGTCCCCAATCTGTGATACATTATTTGAATTGCTATAGAAACTGTACTACCTAATTAAGGCAAAATGACCAGTTCTACAATGGCCATTCTTAAAAATTGTGACTTGTTGTAGATACCTCAGATATTAAATTCTCTCTATCTTTTATATTGCCTTATGCTACTCTTATGCCCTACTTGTAGCTGTACATTGGCTTTATTTTATATTAATATAATATAATATAATATAATTAATATATTGTATTAATATACCAGTCTGCAGCCATGGGCTGAATCTCTGTAAGATGCAAGCAGTACTAACAGTATACATTTTGATTTTTAACATATTTCTTTAAATGGCTGGTCCGATTTAACAATTTTTAGCAATACCTTGTGTCTTCAAAGGAAGAAAACTCCTAATCTTTTTGGAAGATGAATGATTTTCCTCATTTCATCTCTTCCATTCATGATTGTCAGGCCTTCTTTTGACATTTAGAAAATTAGAATTTTTTACCAACTAATAGCTTCAGAGCAATTGCCTTCCAAGTCTTACTAGAGAGAGTTTTCCTGAAATCATGTCACAACCAGAGTGATATACACTATTGAGTAAACAATGATTCTTCCAGTAAAAACGCCCATTTCAGACTGCACTCTTATTTCCTGTGCACTTAAACTTTAGTCCATATCAAATACAAACACTTAAAGGAAAACTACAGTGATAACTGTTAATCATATAAATAAGCATTAGTTTGGGTTTCTTTTGCTTTTTTCAGGAACCGTAGTTCATGACAGTAAGTATTGACCTCTGCCAAAGCAGACACAAATAAACTGATCCCACAAACCACAGGACCTGCCATAATAGTAAAATACTGCTAGTTATAGAAGTGGCTAAAAAACTAATAGCACTCAGACTGTGCCCTGAAGTTCAACAAACTTGAGCCCAAAGGAAGTGGTGGAAAAAAACAGTTTCCACAGAACTTAGACCGTTAGCTCTTTAGGGCAGGAATTGTGTCTTTCTCTGTATGTGGAGAGTGTCTAGCACACTGTGAACAAATAATTGGTGAGAGACATCAACTCACAATGCCTTGATGACAGTCCTAGAGAGGACAATTCTAGGAATGTACAGAGTAAGCAACCCAGAAGATCTTCACTGAAATGACAAGACATCGGCAGAAATGCGAACATTTAGGTAAACTGACCCCTGACCATTCAGGGTTTTAAAGACGATACATAGCACTTTGGATTACATCTAGAAGTGAACCAGTATATGTAAGTATTTAATAAGAAATAAACTTGATTTTTAAAAGCATTGTGAAGATACATCTTGCTGATGATCCATTCAGCTGTCTGTCATTCTGCACAAAAAGTTTAGTGATTCTTCCAGTGTGGAAGTCTTTTGCTCTGATCTAACCTAACACATAGGAAGTCTTGTCCAGCAGATGAATTCAGAGAGGAATTGCTAGAAACTCTAATAGTGATTTTAGGGTAATTTTTTGCTGCTGGGGCTGACCAGAGTGTATTGGCTCCTCTTGGCATGTTGGCTCTTCTGGTCTGGCCCTTTGTTGAGTTGAGCCTTGGACTGATAAAAAAGTTGTTCAGAGTAGACACGGTGACACCCATTGGGTCTGGTGGCAGTGCCTGGCCAAGCAAAAGCCAGGCTGTGTGGCTAAGCTCCAGCTTGGACAATAGATTTGCTGGGGCTGGGATCAGAGTCTATCTGGGAGCTGGGGCTCGGAGGAAGGCCAGGCTAGAGGTTATTTACTTTACTTTTTAGCTTCTTAATTTATGTTACAGTCTGTCACCACATCCCCAAGAGTACTGACAATAATAAAGAGAAAACAAGGGAGAAAAAGAGAAGTCACATACACATTCTCCCTATTTCCCTTTCTCCCCCATCATGTTCCCTGAAATCTCCCTTTTGCCCTACTCTGTCTTCTCACCCTATTATTCTTTATTCTCCCTCTCTTTCCACCTCCACCTCTGGTCTCCATGGGCTCTCTTGTGCTTCTATAAAGCAAGACCTAGGCTAAAGCATTTTATCAAGGAAATCCTAATAGGATTCATATCAGCCAACACATTTTTAAAAATGAATTCCTTTCAGGGGCCCCAGTGCTGTTTTTCTCTTGTTCAAATCTGGGAAATGACAACAGGAAATCATAGCCAATGTAGTTATTTTAAATAATCTTTTCCATACATGTTGTCATTAAATGTTTTCTTCTGAAAACCCCCAGAGTTCCTGTCTTCGGGAAGCTGAGAGAGAGGTGACAGGTTGCCTTTTCCTGTTTGTAGCCAGCAGCGACCCCTTTCTGCCTCATTCCCCACTTGTAAAGAAAGAGTCCATTGCCCAGTCAGGGAGCTACTTAGCCAGGATCCCATCTGTGGAATGAACTGGGTGTAAAGGGGGAGAAACAGGAGCTGTTTGCTGGAAGAAGATGGGGTATATGCAGCGGAGAAGTAACGGGACTTGGCTTAGAGGCAGAGCAGAAGGGAGGGCGGGATGGGACTCGGGCTGGTCAAAAAATGAAAAGAATTTTGTGAAAAAAATTGAAATTTCAAAGTTGTTTCTGTTTCTCAGGGTTCAAAGTGGAACAGTTTTTCATTTTTCTTCAAACTTTTTCACAAAATATTTTAAAAACATTTCAGATCTTTAGCATTGCAATTTTTCATTCCCCCTTCCCCCCCTCCTTTTTTTTTGTGCCACTGAGCGCTGTACAATGAGTAGTACCAAGGGGTTGGATCCCCTCCAACCACTTTTTCCATTTTCCTTTTTTCCCCCTTTCTCCTTTTTGCACTCTAACTTTTCAACATTTCTGCAACTGTGGAAAAGTTAGAGAGTGTCCAGATTAAAATGTTGCATATTCCTTTTTGCCACGGAAGCAGCTTGAGGAAATTCAGGACTGGATTGAGTCAATCTAGGGCTTTCGGCCTAACATGGGACCCTTGTAGCTCTATGTGTGGGCCATGTCACTCTCTCTCCACTTGCGTAGCTGTGGCTGGAGGATAGCTTTCCCTTTTAGAGATGCTGGAGCAATGTCACGGGCCCCTTTCTCTCCCCAGGCAGTGGCAACAGAGGTTAACCCCTTTATGTCTAGAGAGAGAGAGACATGAGCAGCAGTGTGGTAGCTGCTTACCCCAGCAGCCAGGGTGTATCCGCTTGATAGTGTAGGCTGACCCCAGTGCACTTTTCTGCCACATGATTCTCTGCTGGCATTTTGAAGGCATCAGAATTCCAACTGAGAATACGGGGACAAGTGTTCAACATGTTATATCAGAGAATTATCCAAGCAACTGTTACGAATGTTGGGTTCACTAAACAGCTATTTGTCAATGTTTCAGGGGGTATCATTTTATTAGCTGTGCCCTTGATATGTGTTATATGGCATGCCGATCACTAGCAATCTCTGCTCAGCTCAAATAGTCCTGAAATTCCCTCTCCGTGCCCTTTACTTCTGCCAACTGCCACCATCTCCACACCTGGCTCTCTGGCCCAGTGCACTTCCCCTGTCTCCCGGAGTGCCTGCCGTTGCCTGGCTACCTTGTCTCCATATCCCCCATATACCTTTGTCCCCTAAACCTCTGTGCTATGTATTGAACATTAGATACACTTGTGAATCTAGAACACATGTTGTTACAATGACCAAATGACATGATTTCTGGAGGTCATTTGGGGGAGCGGGGAAGAGAGAAAAGATTAATACTACTTTTGCTGTAATTACTTCTGTTCAGGGAAGACATGTATAATCCACCTTTCACATGCATATTATTTTATATTCAATTCTATGTAAGTGCCTGGGGCCTGATTCCGCTCCCACTGATTTCAGTAGGACAGGAACAGGCCTGTATCCAGGAATTACTGCTGCTCTTTGTTTAATGCTGTTAATATACTTTATGTACAGTACTTACTATATCAGTTACTCTTATTCATGATGTATTTTTTTTAATGTTTAAATCTCAATTAAATATTTAAGCACATGCATGCACACCCCACACATGCACCGAATCAGCAAGCCATTTGAAGCAATTAAACATTATTATAGTGAGAAGGAAACTAAAGAGGGATTGACCCAGGAATATCTGTGAGAATTTGTAGCTAATTCATCTCTTTTAAAAATAATGGTTTGGGTTGTACTTTTCCATTTCCTTACTTCCTCTGTCTGCCTTATTGGATTATCTGATCTTCCTATGTACCTGTGCAAAGGATTAAAGAGATTCTCTAAAGCAGTTCTTAACAGTTGTTCAGTTCAGTAGTTTCCTTTTTGAATATAGTTCTACATGACTGAGTCCAGTATTCAAATGAAAATTAAGCTGTCATGATGACTGCGATTTGCTAAACAACACCCTTTACCTCAATAGTTAATCTATCTTTCCTTGTCTGCCTGACCTCTACCTAGAGCTCTACTTTTATTGTAACCATTATTATTTGTTGCACAGATACAATTTTTCTTCTAATTACTGATCAGGCAAGGTCACAGATGTCCTGAATACCAAAACTTCTGACATCTTGCTAAACTTTGGCACTGAAGGCACAGTTGTTATTCTAAGTCAGCTTTCCTGATTGTTGAGAATTAACCTTAAGAGTGTGAGGATCTGAATCTTAAACTAACCTTCTGAGATGTAAATCAATAGTGCCTTTTGTTATGTCTTATGCTAACCACAGGTGTGGACATACAAGCTATCAGGGAAGGTATACAGTGGAACAACAGACAAAAGCTGAGAAGGACTTAGAATAAGAAGTGGCCTTGGGAGGGGGGAGCATGCCGTTAGCGGATTTCCTTTTCTAGCAGTATAAGCCTCTCTTTTCTAGCCCTGATAGGTCACAATATATTGGACCTTAAACCTTTCACCATTTCAGGACAGAATAATGCCTGCTTTATACCTCTGACTAGTGTAATTTTAAGTTGAAAATTCCACTCTTGGAGGAAAGGTGGAAACATTTCTTTGCCGGATTGATTTAAACATAAAGACTATGCTTCACTTGCGTGCTTCCCTGGGTAGTTCTCTGTGTACTGCTAGCACATGTACCCCACACCTATGCCAAGTATCCACTTATGCCAAGCTGGGCATGTGTACATGCTTTGCACAGGCACGTACTTCACCTGCATCCACACTACCCCTTTTTGGTATGTGACAATAGTGCTACCATTTCAGTGTGGTCTCCCAGAGTCCTGTGTATCACAGGAGACACTCCGGGAACCACCTTGCTGTGTGTATGTTGCTTGAACTGTATACTGCCTTCACGCGTTAACCCTCCGGGACCAGACCACTTGATTTCAGAAACTGATACCGGGGCAGAAGTATGTGGCTATCACCCTTTGGAAGCTGGTACCATCTGACAGCTACTGATAAGTTGCAAACCCATTAGGAGTTGAGAAGTCAACTGTCAGAGCAGTGGTTATCCAGGTTTGCCAGGCTGTCAAAACTGTGATATACCCCAGGGTGGTTACCATAACCTAAGTCCCTGAAATTATTGCAGGATATCAAAGGATGAGGTTTCCGAACTATGTTGGAGCTATCAATGGAGCACATATCCCTATACTTTGCCAATGGAAAGGGGCTAGTGAATACATGAACCAAAAAGCCTACTGGTTCTCCAAGGCTTAGCGGACCACATGGGTCAGTTCATGAATGTGTATGTTGGTAACATGAGAAAGGTCCATAATATATTGGACCTTAAACCTTTCACCATTTCAGGACAGAATAATGCCTGCTTTATACCTCTGACTAGTGTAATTTACCAGGGTGCTTCAGGGGCTGGGAAAGAAGGTCTTTAGTTCTCGCAAGTGATGTGATTATGTACTGTTTCTATGTTATTTATTTATTTGGGGGGACCCCACATACCTGCTTCTACAGTGGCTCATGAATCTTACCCTGACATCACCAGTTTGGAATTTCAACTCCAGACTGAGTAGCTGAAGAATGGAGGTTGAATGAGCCTTTGGGTGGCTGAAAGCCTGTTGGCAATGCCTCTGGACCCATCTGGATGCCAATGTGGCCGATGCCATTTAGATTATTGTGGCGTGCTGTACCTTGCACAACATATATGAGGCTAAAGAGGAATACTTCCACAGTGCGTGAGCGCAGGACAAATCTGACTCTCAAAGTCTGTACATGCAGCCAGATCCCACCCAGATGCACACAGCTCTTGGTTCCTGAGGAAACTTATGATGCTGTGAACTTAGAACAGCAGGGAGCCAGAAGGTGACTTGAGACTGTGCTGAGGGAGGCTATTGTTACACTATGGTGTTGCTGAAAAGCTAAATAGAGCATTGCCACATATTTCTGCTATGAGACACATCAATGTCAACATAGCTGGCACTGCAGGGGACTTGACACTGATTCTTTGAGAAGGAAATGTCACCCAAATGAGCTTTCCTCATATACATGCAATTGGAACATATCTAATTTTTCTTTTTGTTGTCCCTTCTTGGAATGCAGACATGAACAAAGGTCATGGGAACAGAAATGGATATTCTTTTTCAGTCACTTTGCTTTGCCTTTGAAAGTAGAGCCTCATTTAAGTTCCTGAGGCCCAGCTGGGCCTTAAGGAGTCACAAATATTTGAGTATTGTTTTTTTTTTTATTACTATTGAAGCCATTAATGATCCTTTTAGAGCACTGGTTCGACATTGGCTTCCTGAGGCGCTTAACGTTAACCTCATAGAGTCACTGTGAGCCAAACACCACCACACTCCTCTGGCCACATGTTTCGAGAAGAACCCCCTATATCCACAGGGGACAGTGAGAATAAGCCCTTCTTTCTATCAATTTTCATCCATCAGCACCATGGGATATAGAAGCACAAAGAAGACAGCCTGGAATCTGCATATCGGGCCTTTTTCCACACCACTATTTAGAACCTTCACAAACTTAATATATCATCTTATTAGTGAGATTTTAGTTGGACTATACAGAAGCTAAAATTGCCACACTCTACCTCTTCATGGATGCTGATGTAAAGATGTATATAGATGCTCTAACTAAAGAAGAATTGCAATCTATCTAAATCGTACATTGAGGACTGGATGTCAGTAGTGAATGAGATCAGTTATAATCTAATGAAAAGTGATAATGTCAAAGATATGCTTTATGCCTGCAAAATACTCAGAGGGTGGCGTTTGCAAGGGTGACTTAGAGGCTGCAATGATGGTCTGTAGGGAATTCTGGGATGGAGCACTCTCAGTTTCTCTTGTGGAAGCTGCTCCACTACATATAAATAATTAAGTATTTACTGGCCCAGAAATAGAGTAAGAATGACACTCTAGCCCAGTGGTTAAAGCACTCAGCTGGAGGTGGGAGACTCCAGATCCTGCTGATCCAATCAATAGTTAATTGTTATACACAGTTGAAGGAGATCCCCCAGCAGCACTTGAGAGAGTCTTACCTTCTAGCCCAGTGGCTAGGGTGCTGTCATGGGAGGTGAGAAACCCAAGTTCAACCCCTTGCTTCACATCAGACAGAAGGGCTAATTGAAGTTGGTCTCCCACATCCTGGATGAATATTCTGTCCACTGGGCTAGAAGATGTAAGGGAGAGGCCACCACATCCTCCAGCTGTATTGTGTTTGTTTTAGATCAGGTGAGGCAGGTGAGGGAATGCTTAGTTTGTGAATCCCTCCGAAGCATTGGTGTGAACTGTCAATGAACTGCTAGATGGTGTCAAGATCAAGGTGGCTGTGTACATGCCCAGCTAATGAAATTTAGGCACCTTGCAGACTTTAATGGCAGAAATTTAGGCACTAAAGGACTTTAGATATCTACAGGGTTAGGCAGCAGTTGAACAGGATTTTTGTGAATGCCAGTGGTGCCTAAAGTGGCATTTAGGTGCCTCAGTCTCCCTTGTGAGTCCCATCCAGGGAGTTCAATTGTGTTACAAGAGGGATGAATTTGACTCATGGTTTCTTACGGGAGAGAACTTGCATACAACTGTTTGTTGTTAGAAAAGAAGTATGCTAACGAGGACAGTATGTATAACACAACATGACACCACAAGGTTTAGCAGGACCTGTGAGATACCATGTATAACATTGACTACCTAAAATGAAACTGCATGGGAGTGATACCATAAAGGGTCAGATCCTAAGATGGTATAAATTGACATAGCTCCACTGCAGTCATGGGAGCTATACCAAGTTACACTAGCAGAAGCTCTTGCCCAGAGTACACTGCAGAGCTTTGTTAACAGGTTCTGATTTGATTTGCTCTCTTATACTTCCTTCTGGCTCCCCTGTTGTCTCCCTGGTGCATATTCTGCTTTTTCCACTTTTCTCACAAATAATCGGTCTCAGTTTAAAAATGAGATACGATTTTATTCACTTGGTGGCCTCAGATTTCAATATTACTTTAATCTTATAATTAACACATTTTTCTAATGGGGTTATTTAATATGCTTCCTTGGAAGCAGTTGAGCACAGTTAAAAGCAGCAGTGGGCAGGCAGCAGTGATTATTTCTAATATTTTAATGGCCTGGCACAGTTAAAATCTTCATTATATAAATAGGAAAAATAAGCTCAAGTTTTCAAACACTTTTTTTAAGATTCTCATACACATTTCTCACATTCACAGTCCCACCCATGCCCCTCTCTGACATTCAGTGACAAAGACAGAGCCAATCAAATCCATTCTGAATGAAAAACACAAGCAAGAAATAGATTGGCACACACAACAGGGTATACAAGCACATTTTAAAAAATAATTTCCTCTTTATTCTACACTTTTAATTTGTTAAAGATGTTATAAAGATAACAATAATTTGTAGAGTCCAAGGCCAGAAGGGACCATTGTGATTGTCTAGTCTGACCTTTCTGTATAACACAGGCCACAGAACTTCCCCAAAATAAATCCTCAAGCATATTCCTAAAACCATCCAATCTTGATTTAAAAATTGTCAGTAATGAAGAATCCCGCAGTATTTCTGAATTTATTTATCTGCAACTTCCAACCATAGAATCATGTTCTAGCTTTCTCTGGTAGATTGAAGAGCCCATTATTAAATATTTGTTCCCCATGTAGTTACTTACAGACTGTAAGCAAGACACCCCTTAACCTTCTCTTTGTTAAGCTAAATACATTGAGCTCTTTGAGTCTATCACTATAAGGCAGGTTTACTAATCCTTTAATCATTCTTGTGGCTATTCTCTGAACTCTTTCCAATTTATTAACATCCTTCTTGAATTGTGCCCACCGGAACAGGACACAGTATTCCAGCAGCAGTTGCACAAGTGCCAAATACAGATGTATACATTTACATTTAGTTTTACTAAAAGGCATGTTGTTTGCTTACACCCAATTTACCAAATGATCAAGATCACTCCTGTTAGAGCGCTTATTCCTTCACTCTCCCACTTCCCTGGTCCTTCTCGCATGAACAGAGAGCAACAATACCCGAAGTCCGAAGGTGCAAACAATTCGATGTTTATTGGGGTGAACTTTCAGCAAGCTTAAATACAAGTTCCTTTTTCCTTATTTTCGAATCCCAACTTACTTCCTGTTTGCCCCTAATTTATATAGTAATATTCTTAGCTATACCTTAACCAATCATTCTACTGAAATTTAACTAACCAATCCTAACATATTGTAACATGACTAGCTAACCAATTATATCCCACCACCTTAATTAGATTACACCCAGCAAAATTAATTATATAGCAGACAGAAACAATCACAGAACCAGACAGAGATTATACAGACAAACAATAGCAAAGTTGGAACTCTAATGACAAAACAATACAGAAGTGAGGATTTCACATCCCAGCTATTGATAAGTGAGTTCTTGCCAGACAGGATGCTATCAAACTAAGTTTCCTTTTACATTTTCTAGGCACTTCCCTTTCTCTGGAGGTGATAGGAATTATCAGGACAGGATTGTATTCAGGACAGGATTGTATTCCTAACAGCCCAATAGCACCTTCTTTCAATGTGACTAGTTTGGAATGTGAGGATGTGACTGTTCGCTTCCTAGCTTATGGCTGCCTCTGCTGCTTAGCCAAAGGCCTTAGCCTAAGAACAGGGCCTCAAACAGTCACAGTAAGAGAGGGCCCTTACACCAGCAGACAGTGATTTTGATTCTTTCTTTTATACCTCTAGAACTAGCCAAGTGATAAGAATACCCCTAAATTCTTAAAGTACAGGCTTTTGCAGACAGGCCTGAATATCTATATCCTAACAACTCCAAATTAGTGATCTGTCCTCAAATTAGTGATCTGTTCATTGGTTACCACTCTCCTAATGTTTGTGTCATCTGAAAACTTTATCAGTAGTGATTTTTGTTTTCTTCCAGGTCATTGTTAAACATGTTAAATAGCATAGTGCTGAGAGCCGATCTCTGCAGGACCCCATTGGAAACACACACATTTGATGACGATTCCCTGTTTACAATAACATTTTGAGACCTATCAGTTAGCCCAGTTAAATCCATTTAATGTGTGCCATGTTAATTTTCTATCATTCTAGTTTACTCAAAATGTCATGCTGTACCACGTCAAATGGCTTATAGAAGCCTAATTATATTATGTCAACACTATTACCTTTATCAAACAAATCTAATAAAAATGTCCAGTTAGTTTTTCAGGATCTATTTTCCATAATCCCATGTTGATTTGCATTAATTACATTACCCTCCTTTAATTCTTTATTATTTGAGTCCCATATGAGCTGCCCCATTCTCTTCCTAGGGATCAGTGTCAGGCTGGCAGGCCTATAATTACCCCAGTCATCCTGTTTAACCTTTAGTTAAAAATTGTCACAACATTAGCTTTCGTTCATTCTTATGGAATTTCCCCAGTTCTTCAAGATATATTGAAAAATCAACATAAACAGTTCAGTGAGCTCTTCAACCAGCTCTTTTAAAACTCTTGGATGCAAATTATCTGGATGTGCTGATTTAAAAAAATGTCTAACTTTAGTAGCTTCTGTTTGTTTGATATCCTCCAGAGATACTAGTAGAATGGAAAGCGTGTTATCATCACCATAATAATGAGACTATATCATCTGTTTTTTCCTCAGATACAGAACCGAAATATTTGTTGTCTTTCCTGCATTATTACTGACAATTCTACCATCTCCATCTACTAATGGACCAGTATCATTGTTAGGATTCTTTTTGTTAGGATACTTTAAAAATTCCTTCTTATTGTCCTTAAATCTACAGACTATATATTTCTTCTTGTGTCTCTCTGTTTCCCTTATCAATTTTCTAGTTCCTAGCTTCTGATTTATATTCATTAATATGAGCTTCCCCTTTCTTCCATTCATTAGTCAGATATTTTCATTTTTTATAGTTGCCTTCACTTCCCCTCTAAACCAGGTCATTTTTTTAACCAGCACAAACTTCTTCCTCACTTGTGGGATTGGGTAACTAGTAACATATTCTTAAATGATTCCCAATTACAATTCACATTTTTCTGATTAAATTCTTCCTCCCAACTGATCTGGCTCATAATAGTTTTCAGCATTGTGAAACTGACCCTATTAAAGTACCAAGTATATACCTTACTGGTCTGGACTTTATACCTTTGCACCTTATAAAGGTGATCAGGTCCTGTACCTATGCTACCATTGTTATTTTTTAGTTCTGTGATGAGTTCCTCTTTATCTGTTTGGACAAGGTCTAAAAAAAAAATAAAAAAAAATTCCCCTGCATTGACTGCAACACTTTTTGAGTTAGGAAAACATCATCTATAGTGTTTAGAAACTCCAAGGATGATTTAGTACTGGCAGCACAAGACTCCTGTATATGTCACGGAAATTGAAGTTCCCTATGATCTTGCAGCATTTTTTTCCTACACATTACAGTTAGGTGTGGAAGGAGTCAGACATCCTGTTCCCTAGTGTGATTTGGTGGTCAGTAGCAGACACCAACTAATACCCCATCTTGTGCTTTCTCTGTTAGGACATTGATCCATAAGCATTCAGGATTATTTTCTTCCAAGTTATCAGCCATTTTTGACTTAGAGTGCTGTTTCCCCTCCCCTTTTGCCCACTTGATCCTTCCTAAATAGGTTAAAAATACTGACAAAGGGGAAAAGATGTTTTAGAGCGGCTGTCTGTGGGATATCACTGTGGCACTTTCTCAGGGAGCCCGGGATTCTGAGTCACCTTGTTTCCCTCATGCCTCAGCAACAGTGAGACTTGCTGGTGCTAAACTAAGTGTTAGTTCCCTGTCACTCCAGTCTGCTAGCCACCCAATGTCCTCCGGCTCTCTGTCAGCTTTTATTTTGCCTTGTAGGTTAATGTTAGGTGTACCCCAATTCCAGCCCTGTCTCTGGACACTCACAGAAATGACCAGGTTTGCTGTCTCCAAAGTGATAGTGTTCATACCAGTCTGTGTGGTTCAGCTGAAGATTCACCCTTACTTAATATTACAGCATGGAGATTAATTTACAATAAAACCAAGAATAAGTGTATTAATTAAGAACAGAGATTTACATGATATTGAGTGAGGATACTGGAAATAGAATTGAGTATAAATAAAACAAAAGTATAACATGCTTCTAAAGCTATGGCTGCACTAGAGAGCTTACAGCGGCAGAGCTGCATCGGTGCAGCTGTAAGCTCTCTAGTGTAGCTGCTCTAAGCCGATGGGAGAGAGCTCTCCTGTCTACTGAATTAATCCACCCCCAACACGCAGGAGCAGCTATGTTGGTAGGAGGTCAGGTGCGGAACGATTGTCTGTCGTTGCCCTGATGGAGGGAGGGGCGACTGACGACATGGCTTACAGGGTTGGCTTACAGGGAATTAAAATCAACAAAGGCGGTGGCTTTGCGAGAAACTGAATGGCCCCCTCAAGGATAGAACTCAAAACCTCAAGGATAGAACTCAAAACTGGGTTTAGCAGGCCGTTGATTTCACGGAGGGAGGGAGGAGAAAATGAATACAAAACAAATCTGGTCTATTTCTTGTTTTGAGCCACTTCATCTATCTTTATACAGCTTGCTGGCAGCAGACTGTGCAGTACGACCGCTAGCCATTGTCATCTCCTGGGTGCTCGGCAGAAGACGGTGCAGTATGACTGCTGGCCATCGCCGTCTGCTGGCTGCAGATTAAAAGACAGTGCACTGCCGGTAGGACTCAATCACCATGAGACGAAACTTAAAAGGGAAATGACCTGGCTGAGTCACTCCCATGTTTGCCCAAGCGCCCCTGACCTCATTGAGGTCAGTTAAAAGGGCGCCCTGGACTACCTCAATGACGGCTACCAGTCATACTGCACTGTCTGCTGCCAAAAGGCAATAAACTGCTGCTGTGTAGCAATGCAGTACCGCGTCCGCCAGCACCCAGGAGACATACGGTGACGGTTAGCTGAGCGGGCTCCATGCTTGCCGTGGTATGGCGTCTGCACAGGTAACTCAAGAAAAAAGGCGCAAAATGATTGTCTGCCCTTGCTTTCACGGAAGGAGGGAGGGAACGGGGGCCTGACGATATATACCCAGAACCACCCGCGACAATGTTTTAGCCCCATCAGGCACTGGGATTTCTACCCAGAATTCAAATTGGCGGCGGAGACTGCAGGAACTGTGGGATAGCTACCCACAGTGCAACGGTCCGGAAGTCGACGGTTGCCTCAGTACTGTGGACACACTCCGCCGACTACATGCACTTAGAGCATTTGTGTGGGGGGACACACAATCGACTGTATAAAAACACTTTCTACAAAACTGACTTCTATAAATTCAACCTAATTTCATAGTATAGACATACCCTTATATACAGCTCCCATTGTGTTAGGGCTTTTGCACTGCCTGATTTACTTCAGAGACCAACATAGACAGATAAATCAACATTGTCTAGGACAAACTTGTTTATCAACCCAGTCTAGTTACATGGTTTAAACATCTTTTTAGAACACACATGCAACTTCTTAATTATCACCCAGATATACATTACACAATGCTTAAGTTGACCAATATAATATAAGTTTTCATTAGATCTCATACAACCTTCTTTCCAGACAAATACTATCACAACAAGTCAAGTGGAAATTAACCAAGCAGAACAAAGACACAGGTGACTAAGGTTATAAAAGGATTCACATGCGGAACACTTGGAGAGAGAGACACACAGGAAGTTGTTCAAGGGAGAGGAAGGGGATGGACTGACCAACTTCAGAGAAAAAGAGTTGGGAGGAGGAGGCTCCTTGTTTCAGCACACAAACAATGCACTGCAACAAACAGATGCTGGACAGTCCCAGACAGCACTGACTTCATCCCAAATAATGCTATGGAGTGGTGAGGAAACTGAGGCAAGGAAATGTATGTATGATTTATTCTTTGTTAAAGATCTGTGTATTTCTTGTGTGTTTAAAGAAAACAATAATATGTTTGAATCCTGTGCAAAATCTGTGTGTTTTATGAGCATCTTAACACCTGGTCCCCGAGGGAGTTAAACTTGTAAGTCAGAACTGTAACCTTCAGTGGGAGAGGGTGTGTTTCAGGTCTGGGGGGATTCTGAGGGGTCAGAGGCCCCTGGTTCTATGGACTGGGAAAGAGGGCCACATGGTCTAAGCTTTCAGGAGGGGGCACTACATAGAAGATCAGCATTCTGCATAGGGACCCCAAGACAGGGACAATGCTTGGACTCTGTTCAGATTCTGAAGGCTTAAAAGCCACCCAGTGCCTGGGTCCCCTCACAGCAATCTGGTGAGTAGCTAAGAGGGGGTGCTTGACTGGAACTGTGACAGCTTACAATGATATCAGTCATGGATATAATGGCATGTGTGGGGATGGTTGACTTTGAGAGAAGAGGTAGTCCTCCATAGGGTATAAAATAATCCTTTTCTGCTTCAGTAAAATAGATGTGATATTTACAAACTGCCTTTTGGAACAGAAAATGTCAGTAAATCCTTTTAGAATAACATCCCAGGAAGCACTATATAAAGGGGGAAATGACAGGTCTCTTTGCAGAAAGACTCTCTAAAACATTTTCATTCTCTTTTCTCTGCCATTGAAATGTCAATCTCCCAAGAGGTTAAGGATCAAGGGAAAAAAAAGCTTCTTGGAATTTTAAGAAAGGAAGGGTGTCCCCTTTCATTCTCAGGCTCAATCTCCCATAGACTTTCAGAGCTTGACACTTCAAGTTGAGTGGTTGACAGCTGAAAACAAATCCTACACATACCCTTTTTGCCACTGTGACTTGTTGCCGACTGCTTTCAGGAAAGATGAAATGACCGAACACCAGAAACCCTCCACCAACAGAACAGCAATCAGAGTTCACAGCAGCTTGAGAGAGCCCTATCTACAGCAGTGATAAAATGATTTATTACAGCTATTTCTATTAAAGGAAATCTTTTCTATCCTTTCCAACAGACAAGGCACTTTACTAGTTTAGCCAGCCCTAAGTCTGGATCCTGCATACATAGATGAGTGAACAACTTTCTCTCTCTTTGACCTCAAGAGGTAGAGCTGCTCCCCTGAAACACACAGACTGAAAAGGGGGATTGTCATGGTCCTGTCTGTTCGGGGTGCAAATCCAGACCAATGAGGGGTTGTGCCACACTCTGCCCTGTAACCTTGGGTGCCTCACAATGCTTTGTTGTAGATCCCAACCTAGGACTCTCATGACCAACCTATCAGCATGCAGGTCACACTCTGCGTGTCTGTGTATTAGACAGCCCTGGTTCAGCAGCTCTGACTGCAGCAGCCTGTTCACAGACCCACTCTGGCTTCCACCAGCCTGGGTTACTATTTGCAGGGTGATCCCAGCCCCAATGTTTCCCACACTGTGTGCTCTGCAATGTCCAGCCCTCTCCTGGATTGTTCAGAGAAATCATGTGGTTTGTTTGTTCCTCTAAAGACACAAAACACATCACAGCTCATTAACTTAACAGGGGTGAATACACCTTTCCCTTTAAACACAGCACTGAGTTGGTTTATAGTAAAATAAAACAAATTTATTAACAATAGGTCAGAGGTTAAGTGATGCTATATAAAAGGAATAAAGTTAGAAAAGGTTACAAGAAAATAAAAATGAAAACATACATCTAAATCTTAATCTGGCAAGATACAGACTTCATTGAAGATGGTTTCTCTCACCAGTTATTTTTCTTCCCAGCCATGGCTGACTTTCCCTCAGTCACGACCTTCCACAAAAGTACAAGGTGCTGGCTTCCTTTATCTTCTTAGATAAAATGTCTTTACCTAAGCAGGTTTCTCACCTATATTCAGTTCCAAAGACTTCAAGCCCCCTCCCCACTTGGTTGAAGGACCCATCTTCCTCAGCTTCCAAGAGTCTAGCCTGTTGTGTCTGTCTAGTGATGGAAGCCAGATATGGCTTCTGTGCTTGTGTATATCTTCCAGAAATCAATGACCTTGCTTGAGGAGGCAGGGAGCACGCCTGTATGCCCAGCTTGCGGTGTCCATGAGAAAGCTGACCTCATGCTGTTCTTTCCTTCCTGTGGGCTTCGCATCTCCTGGTATGTAAATGGGGCTTAAGTTGTTTTGATTCTACCATGCTTAATTTACATAGGACATAGGTAAATAGCTGCCTCACCTCCTATCTGGGTGGGAACTGTTCCTTCCTTTGTCCGGCCCCGCATTTTAAAACATGATATCAATGAGTGTTCAGAATTCCTCCTATACTGTTAATACACACATTTCACAGTGATATTAATCACCACTGTGTCATTAATTTTCAGAAAAGAGCTCACTCTATACACTCTTGTAATACAATAATATTATATACAATTGGTTGATTCAATTGCTTATCACTTGTGGTTCAGCCAAGTGCAGACACCACACTGTCTTCTCCCCGGCTTGTTAGTGTGAGGTTTGCCTCCACCCCTTGTTAACTTGATCGGTCTGTTTACTGCTTATGTGTAAATTGACGTAAACACCCATTCCTTTGTTCAGGATGGACTCTTTAACAACTCCCCCGCCATACCTGGTTAGAACCCATTTTAGTTATCATTCCAATATATATCCATAACCCTTAACATCCACCACATACACACATCATGAAAGATTATTAATTATCAGTGAGTTGTTAGTTTTCAAATCATACTTCACAAGGCCTATTTTGTACAAAGATGATTACAATCATGTGTAAGGTGTGAATTCAGGTGTGCTTAGTGTCACAGGAATGAAGAGAGAAAACCTGTAAAGGCAAAAGTACTGCATTTCCAAACACAAACACTCTGGCTTCTAGAAAGGGGGTCCTGCGTCTGCATTCTCCTTGGCTTATGCAGGAGTATTTACCTACACCACACTTTGGAACTTTACCAAAGCCCAGCAGTGTGTGACAGAATCTGACATAACAATGAGCATGATTTGGTGCCTCAGATCACTAACTCTGTTAATCAAAACTTACCCTTCTCCCTCACCTTCCCAACTCTCCTTTAGACTTCTGCCATTTCCCCCTGGCAGTCATTTTGCCCCTCTTTCCTTCCCCCTGCAACTCTCAACACTCATTTTCTAGTATAAAAGCTAAACTGCAAATTGAGGTCTCTTACTCCCAATTAATGTTTTTCTCCCACAGTGAGCACTGAAAAATTACCACAAAGCCACAGACTGCTGCTGAAAGAGCATCTAGGCTCATTGAGCTAGAAAGAGAAAGATCAAATCCAAGGACAAAAGTCAGGATAAAAACCATTTAAAAGTATTTAAATACCAAAGTACGTCCTGATGACAAACTGCTTGGTGTTTGAATACCTTATCCTTGCAGAAAAATTGGTCACTCAATGTACATTTTTAGTGGTAGCTGTAAAACGGAAATAAAAATAATAAGATAAGGTTCAAAGTTTTACTATTGCACCTATCCTACTATAAAATATTTTTCTTAGCAGAAGGCTATATTACAATATGCAAAATTCTTTATTTAAAAAAAAGTGTGCACAACATTTAAAACAAACAAGTCACATTTTATTTAAAGGAGTAAACCACATATACCACAATTCTGTGTGCTAGAATAATTTTTATTTTAGGAGCTGAAAAAGAGCTTCACAAATATTAATGACTAATGCCTCACAATATCTCTATTATGTACTATCATATTCCTTTTACAGCCAGGCAAACTAAGAAACAGAGAGGGGACGTGATTGCCCAAGTAGTAAATCAGTGGCAGAGGTGGGATTAAATTCCCAGAAACTTGACTCCCAGTTTCCTGCTTTAACCATTTGACAACAGTTCTTTTACTGAAAGATGTGTGTTCCTGGGATGTTAGTGCAATTTTTGGGTGGCTGCTTTGGATTTTGTGTCTCACAATGCCCCTCTTGTACTTAATTAGCTCACAAATTTACATCTCTTCTGGTTTATTTCTTAAATGATCAAGGGGAGAAAATTTAAAAAAAAAATCATACCCAGCTTGGGAAATTAGTACTAGTACTGGAAACAAAATATGCATCATATGGATAAATAATGAAATATATAGTTTAAAATGTTATTTGTTTTAATCATCTATTTGTTTCAGCAATGAAAGATTTTAACTAAACCTAGCTGGAGGATGCCCGTTCCATTTTCTGACAGATTTTCAAGGTTTTGAACTTTATTTTCATTCTACACTAAAATGAAAACAATATCTTTCAAATGTTTCCATAAAACAGAACTGTGTCAAAGAGTCCATTTTTGGACAGAAAAGGACAGATTTTTGATTCAGGTAATTTTCTCTCTCTCTCTGTCACTGTAAATGACCATCTACCCTCGGCCTCATAGAACTTCCTGTAGAAGGCTTTGTGGAGTTCGAAAAATATTTTGTCAAAAATTTTCCAACCTGCTCCAATTTGAACAATAAGACATTTCAAATATTGTTTCAGGTGAAACGATCTCAGAACTCTCTACAGAATGGGACAATAATAGCATTATTTATATTTCTTAATTACTTATATGGCCCCTGTTATCACAGTATCTGAGCTCCTCACAATCTTTAATGTAGTTTTCCTCACACAGAAGCCAAGTGAGGTAGGAAAGTGCCATTATACTAATTTTACAGAAGGGGAACTGAGGTACAAAAAGGCTAAAAGACATATTTTTAAAGCCATTTAGGTGCCTAAAGATGCAGACAGGTGCCTAGTGGAAGTTTCTAAAGTCTCACTGCCCAAACAGCTTAAGTAGACAATGAATTTCAGGCACT
The DNA here is from genome assembly GCF_965152275.1 of Natator depressus. NCBI lineage: Eukaryota > Metazoa > Chordata > Testudines > Cheloniidae > Natator > Natator depressus. Next base: position 125,449,386 of record NC_134234.1, read on the forward strand.
ATTGGCCTGGGCTGGGTTTGAACCGATAAGACAGACGTACTGTAGTGTAAATATTGGATTAACAATATAGTTCACAAAGAGGATCAGAAAGACATTGCGCTAACACCAATTTCCCAGTCACCTGTGTGTGTGTGTCTGTGTGTGTATGTGTACATGAGCATACATATGATTTCATACTTTTTCATTATGGTACATGTAGGAAAAGTTTATATGTTTTTCTGGATGATTGAAGCAAGTTGTGAATGATGTATGAGATCCAAAATCTCAGCAAAGTGCCCATATAGTGCAATGCAGTTACTGATGTACTGTTTGCTGTGTGCTGCCTGGTGTCAGATGTAATAAAATAAATCCCATTGAACAAAACCTGGTAGGCTATGGGGGGAACCTAGTCATCCAAGGTATTTTAAAAGGGACACAGTCAAGGTTACTAGCTCTAAATATTGATCTACCTTGACAGCATGTCTCACCCTGAAAGATCTTCCCTTCAGGAGTCCATCAATATACTTCTTTTTCAAAGTAACATTTCCCCAACTGGAAAAATGAGAAAGAAATGATATCCAGCATACACATAACTTATGCTGAGGTGCTTAGTGGGCAAATTGCTTCACATACTACCTGCAACATACACACTATAACCCTAATCCTGCAACTGAATCTGCACTCTTACATCATTTTTGTGGTCTTAAAAATAAATGGGCTCAGCACAGGCACAGGAGTCTGCTAGCACAGATCTAGCTGCAGAATGGAGCTCTCTCTCTCTCTCTCCCTCTCTCCCAGTCACAAATTTACTGGTATACAGTGCCACTGAACTCCCAGACTGTCATTGACCTGTTAAAATATTCCTTTTCAGAGAAATAAATGTTATCTTTTAGAAAGAAATGCAGTAATGGAACCCTTGACTGTAAATCTTTCCAGAAGGGATGACAAACATGGGGAAGTGATGGAAATGTCAAGGCAGTGTAAGCTAATAATTAGACTTTACACTTTGTAAGTGTGCCTTTAATGCATCTCGGTGGGGGATGACCCGAATTATTTATTTATTTATTTGATCAATTATTTATTTATTAAATTGGTGTCATTGAATATCTATTTGAGACTCCATATATCTATCCAAGGAACAATTTTAGAAAATATCTTCTCCAAATTAATTTTTGTAAGGTAGCTTTTTTTGCATGAGGGAAGGTGGAGAGAGAAGATACAGATTTGGAGGGAAGCATTAGCCCTACGTTTAATAAATTATTTTTTCTTTTTATAACAATTTTAAAAAATCCCTCTGGCAATATGATGATAAAGCAGGAGGCCAATCATGCTGACTATTAATATTAGGAAGGGATATGCCCTTTACACTAGTTCAGAGCTCAGAGATTCAAATTCTTGTAATACTTCTTGCTGTTTGTTCTTGGATTGTAATGATTCCGAATTTCTTAGGACCAGATCCTGCACTTCTTATTCAACGTCCTTGCTCAGAATTTGGAGTGCAATGAACATCATTTAGGAAAAGATGGGTGCAAAGATGTAGTCCTAATCCCAAGCCATGCAGGTGCTGGTGCCAGATGTAAGGTAGAGACACTCTTAGGCTGTCCTAATTTTGCCATCAGCCAATGACCCCTGGAAGTAGCTGGCTGTAAGAGTTCCATCCACATCCCTTTTCTCGGATCTGCAAAATGGGATAATGATACTGACTTCCTTTCTAAAGCACTTTGAGATCTACTGATGCAAAGTGCTATATAAAACTAGGCATTGTTATTATTAATTATTGTTATCATTATTATTGTTATTATTTTTCTCATTCTATGGCAACACCTAGTGCAAAAGCGGATGAAGGGCGTACTTTCTGCTTTGGTAACTCTTCACCACTGGAGAATTACTCAGGAGTGGAGTAATCCTCCAGTGGCTGCTAAAATGGCTTTTGGGTCTTAATGAAAGCACTAGGTGCAATGTGAGACTGAAGGTTTGGGATAGTAAAATCCACATCTCCAGACATGAAAGGTGCTTCAGTCCATCAGCTTCTCTCAGAGAACCATCACAACCTATTCCAAAAAACACATGGAACGGGAGAAAGGACAGTAAGGAGAAACACCCTGACATTTTATAGTTTTACTTTCCATTGAAATCTTCATATCACATTTTCAGTTCGACCAACATGTGTTTTAAAGTTTGCGCTTGGTGCAAGAGGGCACTAGGGAGAGAGGCTTTTCTTAGAGATGTTCAGGATGGGTTTGATCACAGTTCAAATACTGATGAACTAAGACTGTTTCTCGATTCATAAAGAGAATATTTTGGCATTCGCCCTGCTTCAAACAAGGAAAAACCCTTTGAGCCTAAATGGGACTGCAGCAAAGAGAGCAAACAAGATGCCAGTTTGTATTGTGAGAAGAATCTAACTTAAATCAAAAGTATCTTTAAATTATTTGGAAAAGACAGTGAGTGATTGAAGACACGCCAGCATTTTTCCTACAGGATGTGTGTGCCACATTTTCTCTTTCCGCTCTCGGTAGTGCAGTGCAGTCATTTACCTCTTTATACCTATGGTAATTACAACTGAGGCTTAGCAAGAGTCAGACCTGTTTGAAGTACAGTTCAAGAAGCATAAGTATGTTTTTTTAAAATAATCATTGTATTCCTGTATTGTAGCATGATTTTGTTGTGAATAAGGATATGAAAAATTTGAATACAATGCTAAAGACAAATCTTGGTGTTTGGTATTTCAGATACACACTATTGAATTCAGACAAGCAACTATGCCCTGGTCTACACTAGGACTTCAGGTCGAATTTAGCAGCGTTAAATCGATGTAAACCTGCACCTGTCCACACGATGAAGCCCTTTTTTTCGACTTAAAGGGCTCTTAAAATCGATTTCCTTACTCCACCCCTGACAAGTGGATTAGTGCTTAAATTGGCCTTGCCGGGTCGAATTTGGGGTAGTGTGGACACAATTCGACGGTATTGGCCTCCGGGAGCTATCCCAGAGTGCTCCATTGTGACCGCTCTGGACAGCACTCTCAACTCAGATACACTGGCCAGGTAGACAGGAAAAGAACCGCGAACTTTTGAATCTCATTTCCTGTTTGGCCAGCGTGGCAAGCTGCAGGTGCTCATCAGCAGAGGTGACCATGCAGAGCTCATCAACAGAAGTGACCATGATGGAGTCCCAGAATCGCAAAAGAGCTCCAGCATCGACTGAACGGGAGGTATGGGATCTGATCGCTGTATGGGGAGAGGAATCCGTGCTATCAGAACTCCGTTCCAGTTTTCGAAATGCCAAAACCTTTGTCAAAATCTCCCAGGGCATGAAGGACAGAGGCCATAACAGGGACCCAGAGCAGTGCCGCGTGAAACTTAAGGAGCTGAGACAAGCCTACCAGAAAACCAGAGAGGCGAACGGCCGCTCCGTGTCAGAGCCCCAAACATGCCGATTCTATGATGAGCTGCATGCCATTTTAGGGGGTTCAGCCACCACTACCCCAGCCGTGTTGTTTGACTCCTTCAATGGAGATGGAGGCAACACGGAAGCAGGTTTTGGGGACGAAGAAGATGATGATGATGATGATGAGGTTGTAGATAGCTCACAGCAAGCAAGTGGAGAAACCGGTTTTCCCAACAGCGAGGAACTGTTTCTCACCCTGGACCTGGAGCCAGCACACCCCGAACCCACCCAAGGCTGCCTCCTGGACCTGGCAGGCGGAGAAGGGACCTCCGGTGAGTGTACCTTTTAAAATACTACACATGGTTTAAAAGCAAGCATGTGAAAGGATTAATTTGCCCTGGCATTCGTGGCTCTCCTGGATGTACTCCCAAAGCCTTTGCAAAAGGTTTCTGGGGAGGGCAGCCTTATTGCATCCTCCATGGTAGGACACTTTACCACTCCAGGCCAGTAACACGTACTCGGGAATCATTGTACAACAAAGCATTGCAGTGTATGTTTGCTGGCGTTCAAACAACATCCGTTCTTTATCTCTCTGCGTTATCCTCAGGAGAGTGAGATATCATTCATGGTCACCTGGTTGAAATAGGGTGCTTTTCTTCAGGGGACACTCAGAGGTGCCCGTTCCTGCTCGGCTGTTTGCCTGTGGCTGAACAGAAATGTTCCCCGCTGTTACCCACGGGGAGGGGGGAGGGTTGAGGGGGTAGCCACGCGGTAGGGGGAGGCAAAATGCGACCTTGTAACGAAAGCACATGTGCTATGTATGTAATGTTAACAGCAAGGTTCACCCTGAAAGAGTGTAGCCACTGTTTTATAAAATGTGTCTTTTTAAATACCGTTGTCCCTTTTTTTTCTCCACCAGCTGCATGTGTTTCAATGATCACAGGATCTTCTCCTTCCCAGAGGCTAGTGAAGATTAGAAAGAAAAAAAAACGCACTCGTGATTAAATGTTCTCTGAGCTCATGCTGTCCTCCCACACTGACAAAACACAGATGAATGCGTGGAGGCAAATAATGTCAGAGTGCAGGAAAGCACAAAATGACTGGGAGGAGAGGTGGCAGGCTGAAGAGAGTAAGTGGCGGGCTGAAGACAGGGCTGAAGCTCAAATGTGGCAGCAGCGTGATGAGAGGAGGCAGGATTCAATGCTGAGGCTGCTGGAGGATCAAACCAGTATGCTCCAGTGTATGGCAGAGCTGCAGCAAAGGCAGCTGGAGCACAGACTGCCACTACAGCCCCTGTGTAACCAACCGCCCTCCTCCCCAAGTTCCATAGCCTCCACACCCAGACGCCCAAGAACGCGGTGGGGGGGCCTCTGGCCAACCAGCCACTCCACCACAGAGGATTGCCCAAAAAACAGAAGGCTGGCATTCAATAAATTTTAAAGTTGTAAACTTTTAAAGTGCTGTGTGGCATTTTCCTTCCCGCCTCCACCACCCCTCCTGGGTTACCTTGGTAGTCATCCCCTTATTTGTGTGATAAATGAATAAAGAATGCATGAATGTGAAGCAACAATGACTTTATTGCCTCTGCAAGCGGTGATCGAAGGGAGGAGGGGAGGGTGTTTAGCTTACAGGAAAGAAGAGTGAACCAAGGGGCGGGGGGTTTCATCAAGGAGAAACAAACAGAACTTTCACACCGTGGCCTGGCCAGTCATGAAACTGGTTTTCAAAGCTTCTCTGATGCGTACCATAGAATCATAGAATCATAGAATATCAGGGTTGGAAGAGACCCCAGAAGGTCATCTAGTCCAACCCCCTGCTCGAAGCAGGACCAATTCCCAGTTAAATCATCCCAGCCAGGGCTTTGTCAAGCCTGACCTTAAAAACCTCTAAGGAAGGAGATTCTACCGCCTCCCTAGGTAACGCATTCCAGTGTTTCACCACCCTCTTAGTGAAAAAGTTTTTCCTAATATCCAATCTAAACCTCCCCCATTGCAACTTGAGACCATTACTCCTCGTTCTGTCATCTGCTACCATTGAGAACAGTCTAGAGCCATCCTCTTTGGAACCCCCTTTCAGGTAGTTGAAAGCAGCTATCAAATCCCCCCTCATTCTTCTCTTCTGCAGACTAAACAATCCCAGCTCCCTCAGCCTCTCCTCATAAGTCATGTGCTCTAGACCCCTAATCATTTTTGTTGCCCTTCGCTGGACTCTCTCCAATTTATCCACATCCTTCTTGTAGTGTGGGGCCCAAAACTGGACACAGTACTCCAGATGAGGCCTCACCAGTGTCGAATAGAGGGGAACGATCACGTCCCTCGATCTGCTGGCTATGCCCCTACTTATACATCCCAAAATGCCATTGGCCTTCTTGGCAACAAGGGCACACTGCTGACTCATATCCAGCTTCTCGTCCACTGTCACCCCTAGGTCTTTTTCCGCAGAACTGCTGCCTAGCCATTCGGTCCCTAGTCTGTAGCGGTGCATTGGATTCTTCTGTCCTAAGTGTAGGACCCTGCACTTATCCTTATTGAACCTCATCAGATTTCTTTTGGCCCAATCCTCCAATCTGTCTAGGTCCTTCTGTATCCTATCCCTCCCCTCCAGCGTATCTACCACTCCTACACTCCACTACCGCGCCCTCCTGTGCTCTTCTAACCGCCCTGGTGTCTGGCTGCGCATAACCAGCAGCCAGGCGATTTGCCTCAACCTCCCACCCCGCCATAAACGTCTCCCCCTTACTCTCACAGATATTGTGGAGTGCACAGCAAGCAGTAATAACAGTGGGAATATTGGTTTCACTGAGGTCTAAGCGAGTCAGTAAACTGTGCCAGCGCGCCTTTAAATGTCCAAATGCACATTCTACCACCATTCTGCACTTGCTCAGTCTGTAGTTGACCAGCTCCTGACTACTGTCCAGGCTGCCTGTGTACCGCTTCATGAGCCATGGCATTAAGGGGTAGGCTGGGTCCCCAAGGATAACTATAGGCATTTCAACATCCCCAACAGTTATCTTCTGGTCTGGGAATAAAGTCCCTTCCTGCAGCTTTTGAAACAGACCAGAGTTCCTGAAGATGCGATCATCGTGTACCTTTCCCGGCCATCCCACGTTGATGTTGGTGAAATGTCCCTTGTGATCCACCAGAGCTTGCAGCACTATTGAAAAGTACCCCTTGCGGTTTATGTACTCACCGGCTTGGTGCTCCGGTGCCAAGATAGGGATACGGGTTCTGTCTATGGTCCCACCACAGTTAGGGAATCCTATTGCAGCAAAGCCATCCACTATGACCTGCACATTTCCCAGGGTCACTACCCTTGATATCAGCAGATCTTTGATTGCATGGGCTACTTGCATCACAGCAGCCCCCACAGTAGATTTGCCAACTCCAAATTGATTCCCAACTGACTGGTAGCTGTCTGGCGTTGCAAGCTTCCACAGGGCTATCGCCACTCGCTTCTCAACTGTGAGGGCTGCTCTCATCTTGGTATTCATGCGCTTCAGGGCAGGGGAAAGCAAGTCACAAAGTTCCATGAAAGTGCCCTTACGCATGCGAAAGTTTCGCAGTCACTGGGAATCGTCCCAGACCTGCAACACTATGCGGTCCCACCAGTCTGTGCTTGTTTCCCGAGCCTAGAATCGGCGTTCCACCGCATGAACCTGCCCCATTAGCACCATGATGCATGCATTGGCAGGGCCCATGCTTTCAGAGAAATCTGTGTCCATGTCCTGATAACTCATGTGACCGCGCTGACGTCGCCTCCTCGCCCGGTATCGCTCTGCCAGGTTCTGGTGCTGCATATACTGCTGGATAATGCGTGTGGTGTTTAATGTGCTCCTAATTGCCAAAGTGAGCTGAGCGGCCTCCATGCTTGCCTTGGTATGGCATCCGCACAGAAAAAAGGCGCGGAACGATTGTCTGCCATTGCTCTGACGGAGGGAGGGGCGACTGACGACATGACTTACAGGGTTGGCTTACAGGGAATTAAAATCAACAAAGGGGGTGGCTTTACATCAATGAGTATTTCAGGTAGGACTTCACAGAGGGTTCCAATAAGAAATGGTGCACCTAAGTAATTGTTCTTATTGGAACAAGCAGGTTGGTCTGGCCTCTGATTGATACACGGCTAGATTTACCTCACTGCACCTTCTCTGTGAGTGACTGCAGTGTGACCTAGAGGAATGAGTCCCCTAGACGGGGGAGGGGGGAGAAGCAAATGAGTACAAAACAAATCTGGTCTATTTCTTGTTTTGATCCACTCCATCTATCTTTTACATCTTTGGCTGGCAGTAGACGGTGCAGAAGGACTGCAAGACATCCACATCTCATGGCTGCTCGGCAGAAGATGGTGCAGTAGGACTGCTAGCCATCCTCATCTCTTGCCTGCCTGGCAGAAGATGGTACGGTAGGACTGCTAGTAATCCGTATCGCCTGCCTGCTCACCATAAGATGGTTCAATAGGAGTGACTGCAGGACTAAAGAGAACGACCTGGTCAAGTCACTTCTAATGTAGTCCCTGCACCCATGTCTGCCCAGGCGCTCTTGGCCGACGTGGACAGGAACACCTTGGACATGACGATGACAGCTACCAGTCCTACTGTACCATCTGCTGCCACAATGCAAGGGGTTGCTGCTGCTGTGTAGCAATGCAGTACCACGTCTGCCAGCACCCAGGAGATATACGGTGACGGTTACCTGAGCGGGCTCCACGCTTGCCGTGGTATGGCGTCTGCACAGGTAACTCAAGAAAAAAGTCGCGAAACGATTGTCTGCCCTTGCTTTCACGGAGGGAGGGAGGGAACGGGGGCCTGACGATATGTACCCAGAACCACCCGCGACAATGTTTTAGCCTCATCAGGCATTGGGATCTCAACCCAGAATTCCAATGGGCAGTGAAGACTGCGGGAACTGTGGGATAGCTACCCACAGTGCAACGCTCCGGAAGTCGACGCTTGCCTCGGTACCATGGAAGCACTCCGCTGAGTTAATGCACTTAATGCACTTAAAGCATTTTCTGTGGGGACACACACACTCGAATATATAAAACCGATTTCTAAAAAACTGACTTCTATAAATTCGACCTAATTTTGTAGTGTAGACATACCCTCAGAGATGCAGATATCTAGCTGTAAACAAAACATGTGTTCTACCCCTGTTAATAGTAGCAGGTTCCGAGTCTCCTGAACTTAAAATATTTGTAGTGTTACTTTGTTATGAGTCAAGCAATGTGATGAGCTGTTCATGCTGTGGCGGTGGAAGGCAAGATTTTTAGTGTACAAATTGGAACCCTAAAGTTTGCTTTGAAATAGATACATTATTAAGAGCAATTTCGGAAGGAGCTAAAACAGCCTCACATACACACTTTTTATTATTATTGGTGTTTGTTTGTTTTATTTAGCTCCTGTGGCTTGTTTCCAGTGTGCTAGGTTAGAAGTTAGAAGATTCCTAGATTTAATGCTAGCCTTTCACCTTTGTTCCCTTATGTTTTATGACACAGCTTTAAAATCAATTTGGCCTTCTTTTAAAAAATGATTAACATGCACCGTAGTCCACAAAGAAGGAAGACACTCATTGAAAAGTAAAGCACCACCTTATGTTTCTGATTATTGTTATTTATATAACAATAATAATACCAAAATGCCCCACTATGCTAGGCACTGTATATTCAAATACTAAGTGATCACCCTTACTCCAGTGCGCTTGCAATCTAAACAGATGAGCAAGGCAAAGGGTGTGAGAAAGGAATTATATGCAGAGCTAAAAAAATCACTTCAGTTTTAAGTAAACTACTATAATCTTCAGTAAACCTCAATTTAATGTGCAGGAAAGTGGAACAGGCAAAATGGAGATAATAACGGTGCCAGATGGTGCGTCATCTGTGAAAATTAATATTTAATACAGAGAAATGATCCAAAAATATAGGCCCTGTGTTTTTAAATTTAAGATCAAGAGCAATACTGACATCTGACTCTGAAATTTAGCCAGGAGAGACAGTCATCCAGGGGGATAAGGCTGAGGCATCAAGAGCTATTTACATGGTAACTGATTCAGTGTCAGCGGAGACCCTGCATTCAGTGTGCACCCACTGAAGTTCTCACGTGAGCTTGTAAAAGGTCCATGTCTTAGAAATACAAAAGTGGAGATGTACACAACACTGAATAAATCTGAAATATATATCTGTGTAGTGGGATCTGAGAAGGAAATCAAGTCATGTTGTTCAGTAAAGGATCCAACCTGTTCTTGGATATTACAATATTTCCAGGAGCCAAAAGACTTTCTTTACAAAGAATAGGCTAATGAACAACAGCAACAAACCAAAAGGAAAGAGAGAGCTAAGGGTATTAATCTTGCTAAAGTAGTACGTTCATAGACATCTACATGATGGCATTCAAAGACAGTAACAAAAGGCAGTCACAGTCTTTACTGTGCATTTAGCCTTTTATCTTCTCTAAAGCCTCTGCACATTGGCACTTCTCCTCTCCTATGCACGACCTCAGCTACAGCTAGTTTTCCTGTTTTAAGCCTTTTCACGTGTTTTGTTTTGGGACCATTCCCTTTCCTGCAAAGGTTCCTGAACAAACAGTAAAGCTGAGCAAAATTTGGAATTTCCATCCCATTGTAAATTCTGGCATTTTAACATTTATTTTCACCCCAAAGAGGGATGAGAAGTTGACATTGCGAAATATTTTGCAAAATAAATATTCTGAAATATTACAATTTGCAAATGTCAGAACATTTTGTTTTGACATTTTTGATCAAAACAAAACATTTTTACATGCTTCAAATACAAATATTTCATTTTGGTTTGTTGAACAGACCTGAAACACTTTATTTTGAGTCAGCTCAACATTAAACTACATTTCCATATTGTGGTGCTTTGCTTCATGGGGGTTGTAGTTCAGGAGCCTGATGCTCCCTTTCTCCCCTTTGGGCCAGGATCTCTGGTCAGACTACATTTTCCATGTCATCCTGGGACTTGCAAGATGTATCACACAGCTTGATCAGAGGAAAATCTTCATTGAATTATGGGAGATATAATCCTTCAGGGACCGAGGCCCATAGGAAAGAATGTGGGCCTGAACTACAACTCCCATAGAAATATGCGCTGATAGGAAAATTCAGTTTAACGTTTTGTTAAACTGATTCGAAACAAAACTTTTCAGGTCAGTTCAACAAAATGAAATATTCTATGTCAGGTCAAACTGAAATTGACGCTTACCCTGGGCAGGGATGGAGGAGCTCTCTGGCTCCCACCGGCATGTCCCTGCAGCTCTTAGGTGGAGGGGCTGGGCGCTCTGCGTACTGCCCATGCCCAGAGGTGCTGCCCTCTCAGCTCCCATTGGCCGGGAACCACAGCCAATGGGAGCTGCAGAGCAGGCACTTGTGGCGGGAGCAGCACATGGAGCCCCGCTGGTGGGCCCTAGGAGCTGCAGGGACATGCAAGTCGGAGCTTGGTAAGGAGCCTGCCAGCCCCACCAACCCTCCCCCACAGCACCAGCTGCGATCCTGGGCCAGCATCTGCAGCACCTCCGGACCACCCCCCAGCACTCGTGGCGCCCCTGGACTGCCTCCCCCTGCAGAGCATCCATGGCCTCCCAGCCCAAGTTTTAGTTAGGGGTATAGTAAAAGTCATGGACAGGTCACTGGCTATGAATTTTTGTTTACTTCCCATGACCTGTCCATGACTTTTACTAAAAATACTCATGACTAAAATGTAGCCTTACACATAAGCAAGAGTCCTTGGTGGCAAGTGGGACTGTGTCAAATAGTCACAATGAAATCAGAAAGCCTTATTATTTGAAATGTTCACATTTACTTGATGGGCCTTCATGGTATTATTAAAACATTGCAATATACTTCAAAGGCACTTATGTTTTATTGTACCTTTTACAATGGTGTGGAAATACTGCCTTCTAAGAATAGTTATATATCTTTCCATCTGAAACATAACATTTATATTTAATTAGAATCTCCTTTTGTCTTTTGGGCTCAGTTTGTTTTCAATAGTAGTATATCTTTCAGGAGTGGTATAAATGGAACAGGAGTTTCTTGAAGGTTTCAAAAATGACTAAAACCAAACTTATGGTTGTAATGTGTCTTTGATAGGGATTTAAAGTTTTTTTCCTTATAGTGACAAATAGGCCTGGCAAACCTGATAGTCCAAGTGTTTTGAATGATAGAAATGATGGGCTAAATTTTGTCCTCCTCTTCCTTAGGGGAGCAAATTGTGGGTGGGGGGGGGAGGGGGAAGACATAAGAAAGGCCCTTTTCACCTTGTACTAGTAGAAGGGTATGATTCCTCCATGGTCCCCAAGACAATACTAGGATAGATGGGCTTCTAATGCACTCGCCTATTCACCACATAACCAAACGGGAATGGACTATGGGTTAGGGCCCTGTTTGGTACCCTGCTGTCTGGCACATATGGGACCTGATCCGAGGCCTTCTGAGGTCAAAGGTAATCTTTCCATTCATTTCAATGGGCTTTTGATTAGGACTATGTTGCAGAAAGCAGCAAGAGCTATGCAGTGAATGCTATTAGAGGAACAGCAAGGTGAACTCCAATGTGCATCACCTGTCCCACCATGAGGGTGTCTGCCCTAGCCAACAGAAATCTCTTTTCAGAGAACACATTAAGGAGAGTCTCTGTTCACCTTGTTATGTTGGTTGGAGCAGGGTGTATCCATATATAATTATTTATAATCCACCATCTGTGTCATTTTTAAAAAATACTGGTTTTAATTTCACAATATCCTGTATTATCAATACAATTCAACGGAGTACGATAAGGTACACAAGCTATAATGATTGTTTATGTCAGTATTCTGTAACATTAAATGTAAAATTTGTAAGACAAATATGGTTAATAACAGTAAAAAAAGTCTCTTTATTAATAAATAATTCATCTTGAAATATCATTGCTCATTTCTTTTTATTATCCTTTTCCCCCCTCCGGGTACTCAGGAGACAGATTCTATAGCTTTTTGAAACGTATAAAGTTGGTTAAAGAGGAAGCTGGGAGAATCAGTGATACATCTGTCTATAGGGAGGAGGGAGAAGCCATGGTGGATCTGTTTTCAGGGAACAGAGATGGTTACATTAGGGAAGGGGAGAAATTATGTCTGAAGGCCTACAGAAAAAGGAGCTCCTAATCCTGCATATTTATAACAACCTTTAGATTACCTTTACTAAAGACTATGGGCCACTTTCTACCTCACAACAATTAAGTTTCCAGACCACAAAGTGAAGGGACCTTTGTGTTTCTTGCCATGCACATGAAAACTAATGAGGAAGAATAGCAATCAGAGGTAGAAGAGAAGAAGGAACAAAAAAGAAGAGGAAATGTGGATGTAATTTCCTAACAAAGCCAGGTCCAGAATGTTAATGAGCTGCATCACTGAGCCATCCAAGAAAACAATTGTGAACCTGAACATGACAGATCCAGTGGCACCCCACCACATGGATGCCTTTGAAAGATCTGGCAACCACACAGAATACAGAGTTGGGAAAGAAGATGAGCCATTGAGATTTGAATTATTTTTGTTGGAGCAGGTGGAATAATTACATGGAACAGTCACCCTACTTCCAGAACCCTCTGAAGCTTATAGTTCTAAGTACATTACTGTACTCTTCCAGCTGTATTCATCTCAGTGTGGGGATCCTGTAAATATGTCAGTCATTCTCCCAGTTGACGGCAGATAACCCAGGTGCCAATTCCACACACTTCCACTCATCAGTGGAAGTAAATAGAAGGAGTGTTGGTAGGGACCATCTTAATACTGATTCCAAATTCCCTTCCCTTTCCAATGAAGAGTACAAGGAGGTGGATTTGGTGCTAGCTTATCTCCCTCAGCACTGGGAATGGGTACCCATTTTGACAGGCTTCTGGGTAATCAATGAATTGATCCCAGAAGTGCTGATGGTGACTGGAGAGAGCAGGACCATGGCTGCAGAAAATGGAACTGAACAGAGATGTCCATAGCTGGGGACTGAAAGAGGACAGATGTCTGGACAGAAGTGAGCAGCTAGGACATAAGGCTGGGACTATGGGAGAGGAAAGGAGCAGGACTAAGATGGAGGGATGAGTAGATTTTGGAGAGAGGGAACCAGATGACTGATTAGAAAAGAGAAGGAATTATAAGAAAGGGGAAAATTAAGGGAGTGAGGAATGAGAAATAGGCAGATTTGGAAGATTGAAGGAGACAAAGATTATTGTGAGTGAGAAGATAAGAGATTAAGAAGGGAAGACTAAGAAAGTAGACAGATGTTAGGGTCCCACTTCATCAGTTTACTTAAGAATGTGTGTAACTGTAAGCATATGTGTAGTCCCATTGATTTCAAAAGGAATATTGTGCTTAAAGTTAAATATATGCTTAAATATCTTACTGAATCAGGACCTTGAAGAACACAAGAAAAGAAAAGACAGAACAATGAAGGCAAAGTGGATCAAGAGAGGCTAGAGGGAAATAATTTAAAATGTGGATCAAAGGACCAGTAGTAGGAAATGGGTAAGATTTTACAAATTCATAATGTAGTGAGTACACCATTTAAGTGTAGGTACTTAAAGTTGTTATTAGAGCTACCTTTGACACTCAAGTTTCCCAGACCAGAAGAAGAGCTCTGTATATGCTTAAAAGCTTGTCTCTCTCACCATCAGAAGTTGGTCTAATAAAAGATATTCCCTCACCCACCTTGTCTCTCCAATTCTGAAGAGTCAGGTAGACATTCTCGAGGAACTTTTTTTTAGATGGGGTAAAGAAAATACAATTAAGTGTGTGAGAGTCAGGGAGCGGGAGCTTTGATTTTTTCTTAGTTTTTTAATTGACACTTGAGAATTAAGAGTATCCTGTGTAATAACCTCCACAAAGTATTATAATAATTAGATTAGGAAGAACACACCAATGGCAAATTTCTCATCTGCAGCAGTCTTTATGCATGTTATGAAAGCAAGACTGGCAATTAGTGCTGACCTTGTCTTTTATATTTTAGCTGCAGTGCTAGAGTAAATTGCTATACGACTAAACCTGTGAGAGGCACTGTTTCCCTATATTTGAACATATACTACTTCAGTTTTTACAGAGGCTCTTCTCTTCAAGAGCTAGTCCTTTGACAGAAAAATGCAGCCCATCTAGCCCTGCCTTTCTCCACTTCCTAAGTCCTTTTGAGCTTTATGAGCATTAAAGCAGGTCTCATACTGATAACAAAGGTTAAGGCAATCATCTTTTTCCTTTTGCAGATAAGGACTTGAAAACTGCCTTTGCAGTCTCTTTTCAGTGCCACACAGAGAGGAGATTTCTGCAGCCTGCAATTTTTCTTAGTTTCAAATGTATTTATCAAATAGGAACACATGTATATACTAGGTAAGCAAACATTTGCTTTCCTTTGAAGAAGGTTAGTCTTTCTCTTGTTTTGGTGCCGGCATGCATGGACAAAACTAATAGGGGAATAAAAAGCTTGATGAAAGAGCTTAATCATTCCTGCTGCCATTGAACTGTAAAACAAGTATATCCTTCGTCATAGCCTTTTGTGCTTAGTCCTAGGGAAGGATGTAATTGTGGGCATTTTTCCAAAACAACACAAGCGGCACCATGGTATAGCTACTTGCAATTATGTGGTAGCAACATGGAGAATATTGTTATTGTTACACTGGATTAGGAAGCAACTTGAAATTAACCAGAAATTTAGGAAACCCTCATGTCAGTAACTCTGCCAAGCCAACCTTTGTATGGAAGAGAGAGCTAAAATCTTGAACCACAACAAACCTTGACACATGGAGATTGGATCTTTGTGAAACATTCATATCTGATATATCTTTGCCTTCTGGATGTGATATATTTGGCTGCTCAGGAACCTAAACCCAACGTGTCTGAAAAGTTTGTGAATATCATGTTCACACTTTTGCCCTCTCATCTGCCCTCAAACACAAACCCTCTTGTTTCACTCACCATCCATCCCTTCCACCTCCCAAATCTCCAAGCAAACCAGGAAGGTATGGTTGGCTTCCAGAATTTGGAAACCAAATTACAGGGTTTATTTCTTGAACATCATAACGGAATGAATACTTTCATACATCTCCAATTAAAAGAGTGTTTCAGAATAAAAAAGTATAAGTTTAAGAAGTATACTGCAAACAGATATGAATTTGAAATAACATTAAATATGATGGGTCATATCCTCAACTGGAGTAAATTTCATAACTCCATTGAAGTCAATGCAGCTACCCAAATCACAACAGCTGAGAATCTGGCCCAGTAAACCTTAAGTATTATCCTTTTTTATTTATGGTCTAACAATACGTGTCTGTGTCTGAAAGCACAGGTGCCGACAATCTGATTTCCCCGGGGGTGCTCGACCGCCCGCTCCGCCCCTACTCCACTCCTTTCCCCAAAGCCCCGCCTCCACCCCGGCTCTTCCTGCCCCTGCTGCACACCTCGCCCACCTCTTCTCGCCCCCTCCTCTGAGCATGCTCCGCCCTCGCTCCGCCTCTTCTTGCCCCTGCTGAACAGCTGATCTGCAGCAGGCAGGAGGCACTGCGGGTGTGTGAGAGGAGCTGTTCGGCAGGGCCTGGCAGGGGGTGCTGAGCACCCACTATTTTTTTCTGTGGGTGCTCCAGCACCCACGGAGTCGGTGCCTATGTCTGAAAGAGCAAGAGAAAGACATACTTTGTAAACTTTGAGAAGTTTGCAACAGCTACCCCTTTAACCTTCTGGCAAATAGACAGTGATTTGGAGCAGGATGGATTGAGTATTGCAATAATTTCATCCAAAAGTTAAATATGCATCCTGATCTGTTTATATTACAGTATTAGCATTTATCCAGCATGACAGTTTTTCTTACATTTTAATGTAATAACCTGAAGTTTCCTTTGGCTACATAGATGTAGAAAGGGATTCAAAGGGCATGGTTACACTTCAATGTAAGCCCAGGGTTCGTGGGACTTGAGTCAGCTGACCCAAATTAGAGACCCCAAGGCTTGAGTGTCTACACTAATTCTTAACCATACACTAACAATTTTCTAACCTGGGCTTGAACCTGGGGCACTGGTGTCCACTCTGCAGCACACAGACCTGAATCAAATCAATCATATCCCAGAATTCCTAGTACCCTCCTGAAATGTGGCGCTGGACATTTCATCAGTGTTGTCTGAGCCGCCAAAGGTATTTGACAGACTTCATAATGGAACAGAGGGAGGAGGGTTGTGAGAGAAGGAAGAGTACTCTGGCATGGGAGACTCACATTGGTTGACGCTGCTCAGTACATTGGCTATAGCTGCTGAGGCCTCCTCTATAGACCGGCACCCCTAGGGCAAGGCCACAGGCACAGACTGGTGGGATCACATCGTTATTCAGACCTGGGATGACCAGCAGTGGGCCCAGAACTTTCTGTAGCTTTGTGAGTAGCTTGCCCTAACCTGCCAGCAAATGAGATCACCCTTGCCAATCCAGAAGTGGGTTGCTACAGCCATCTGGCAGATGGCTACCCCAGACTGCTACAAGTCTGTTGGCAATCCCTTTGGTGTTGGAAAGTCGACTGAGTAAGGTGATGGCAGAAGTTTCTGACACAATCAGGTATGTGGTTTACCCCAAGGTTGTGGGCATTAAAGACATTCCTGAGCTAATTGCTGGTTATGATGGAATGGGGTTTCCTAACTGCATCAGGGCCATTGATAGGACTTACATGCATTTAGTTTATTTGAGCATACGCTTTCGTGAGCTACAGCTCACTTCATCGGATGCATACTGTGGGTTCCACAGTATGCATCCGATGAAGTGAGCTGTAGCTCACGAAAGCTTGTGCTCAAATAAATTGGTTAGTCTCTAAGGTGCCACAAGTACTCCTTTTCTTTTTGCGAATACAGACTAACATGGCTGTTACTCTGAAACATGCATTTAGTTTACCATCCTCAAGGAGTACATCAATACATAAACCACAAATAGTCCTACTCCATTGTTATGCAGGCCCTCGTGGACCACAGATTTATGAATGTCAGTGTTGGCTGTAGTGGAAAAAGTCATGATGCCAGAGTTTTTCACCAATTGGGAGTCTACATTCATGGGCAGGCTGGGACACTATTCCCACCAAATGACATTGTCATAAATGGAGTTACTGTCCCCAGCGCTATTCTGGGGGACCCCTTTTGCCTGGGCTTATGAAACTGTATCCTGATTTCAAAGGCCCTGGCAAAAGAAGTTTTAATTGCTCTTTCAGCAGGTGTAGAATGGTTGTTGAATGTGCATTTATGTGATTGAAATCCTGTTGCAGATTTCTACAGACCCATTTGGATGCCAGTGTCATCAATGCTGTCTGCATTATCATGGCTTGCTGTGCTCTTGACAATGTTTGTGAAACCGGAGGTGAGCCACTTCCTCCTGAATGAACCTATGACAGCAAAGGGCTGCTGAAACCATATGCTCAAATGCACCTACCACAGCAGGAGCTGGATGTACCTGGGCAACAGAAGACAGGGATGCTCTGTGTTTCAGCCTTATGGAGTTGCATGGTCCAGTGAAAGAGGCAGAATAGTACCTCTAAGAATGAGCTTGGAGGAGGGGTCAGTGCTGGGAGGGGCAGGGGCTTGATTGCCATGCAAGATACTTATGAATGACATCATGAATGATGAACTGGGCAAGAGGGGGGATTAATCACATTATGGATTCATATAAGGAAGATGCTGAAGTGTGAATCGCTGTTAACTGTATAGAGGAATAGTGTTTGCTTAGTAATAAATTATTGCCCCGATCATGTTTTTAGCTTTATTATCTCAAATCACAATTGTATGATGGGCTGCAATGATAGCAATAAACTTTCTTGATCACATAAAAGGCTTTATTTGTAAATATGTGTTTTAACAGTACTACAGTCACCCATACCTAGGCAGGCCAGCTGCCATTACAACATCCAGTAACAAGTAAGAGAAGAACATTTCCAAAACAAAACAAATGACATGCAGGAAATAGTGCAACCCCCTCACAACCCCCCTACCACTGGTCCTACATCCTCCTTTCCCCATTTTCCATGGTGCTGGAAGAGGGGGTGGAGGTATCTATAGGAGAAGGGTTCAGAAAGGAAAGGTACATGGGGTTTAGTTGCCCTGCCCAGCCACTCATGGGGGCTGACCGCATGAGCCATCCTGACATGGAGTTGTCCCAACTACTTCTGGACTGAGGGTACATTGCTGGGTGTGTGTGTGGGGGGGCATCAGGCCATGGTGTAGAAGAAGCAACAGTAGCTGGTACCTTCCAGCAATGATGGAGATGAATTGCTCAAACAGTTCTCACTGTTGAGCTCAGTCCTCCTCCCTTAGTCACCATTCCTGTTCTAGGAACTGCATTGCAAGTGCCTGCTCCCTCGCTGAAATCCTGTTCACCAGCACAGTGAGTCTCAGCCTTTCCTCCTTCCTCTTGTCATGCTTTTTCTCCAGTCTTAAATCCCTCTGCTCTGGTTGGCCCTCTCAAGAATTTTGGCCATAACTTCATCATGGAATCTCTTCCTCTTTGAACATTCCGGGAAGGTATGTTGGGTTGGGGTCAAGTTGTGGATGTACAGCAGCCAGTAGAGATTGAGGGGCCTGAAATAGGACAAGAAATGGATTATTGTCTAAAATAACTTTGTGGAAGAGCACAAAATGAATTCTTGTGGAATTTCAAGGACATAAAATATTACATTTCAAAACTGAAGCACACAATTTATTATTATTGCATCAGTCTACAGAGTCTTCCTGGACACAGCCTGAAGTTATAGAACTATAGCAACAATGGTGAATTTAAAATTACAAGCTGTTTCTGTTTTATAAAAGGTGCATAACTATTTGGTTGGGTTGGGGGTTGGGGGAAGGCAAGTGGCTATGCTACAAAAGGCTTTTTCCTGTAATTTCAGGCCTTCCACATTTTGGAGGCCATAACTGTTCTTTTGGTATCCTATTGGCAAAGAAAGATGTTATTCCAGGCTGCTGGTGGGAAACATGCAGTGTATGCCGCTGAAGTATTTAAATGTATAGTGACTGAACAGCACATCTATCAGGGGAGTGGACTTGTCAGCTACCAAGGTGGCCCTGGAAAATATGCCCTTCCCTGGAACGTGACTACCTATCTGGAGTTCCTACTTCAGGAAAAGTTTGCCACTATCAGCACCCCAGCTAGAATCAGATTCCATGAGGGAATCAACGGGATGCTGTGTTAGCTCATACATGACTCTGTTATGGCTGCACGCAAACACACCAAACTCCACTCCCTGCTCATGGCACATTTGTAAACAAAAGTTGACATGCCACTCATACTTGGGAGAAATGATTTTGTCACTCGTGGACTGCATGGACTACATCTAATTGAAATTTCACTGTTCCCATTTGGCTCTGTAGACCATTGAGTGATTACAGAGTGGCAAACTTAAAGCCATTTTTACTTTAAGGAAAACAGGAATGACCCTAGCAAAAATCAGTGCCTTTCCAGTAATAATACCCTTTAAAGCTGTTGTTTGTTGTTTGCATTTCCTGCTCACCACTTTGAATTCCTCATGGTGGGAGAAAGGGGTGATGCAAAGATGCTGGGATATGAACCACCATTAGCAGATACACGCTGGTTGCTGGGACGTCTCATAAAATTTGCAATAGTTCTTAGAGCAGAAATCTCTCCCATTACTGTAGTAATGAAATTTAATTGGAGTCAGAAGCTGCCCCAAGCCTGGTAAGTTTGTATCTTCCCCAGTTTTGCTGCAGGCTTTGCCGTGGGGTGTTCTGGAGGGAGGGGGCAATCAAACAGCTCCTCCAAGTATGGACCCAGAATTTGCTGCTGATCCTGTTCCACATAGAATCATAGAATCATAGAATATCAGGGTTGGAAGGGACCTCAGGAGGTCATCTAGTCCAACCCCCTGCTCAAAGCAGGACCGATCCCCGACTAAATCATAATAAGCTGGGACCAGCTGCAACAACAGAGTCACTTCATGGTCTTCACTTGGAGTGTGCAGCTGGCCCACATCAGGCTCCATGCTGGATTCAGGGGGCAGCAGGGCACCATCTCAATCATGTACCATGGTTGGCTTCAATTTGGGTGGTGCCCAATACCCAGTCAAACACCTCATAAAATGAACATAAGGTCAGCGAGTTGCCGTTTTGGTCCCTGGTCTTCTGGTACTTGCTGTCCAGCCTCTTAATCTGTTCCTTGCACTGCTCACCAGTTTGGAAAATTTGCAAAAGCTGCCAGTTTTTTAGCTATCTGCTGATACGCGTGGTCATGCCTGGTACTTTTGCTAATGTGCACTCTACTGCCCTCACACTGGAGATTCACCAAAATCTCGCTCTGCTCCTGTGACCATCAGGCAGTGTGCTTTGCACAAGCTTGTTCTGATCAGTCTCCATTGCAAACACAGAAGGCTCTTTGATGGTGTATTTGCAGCTTAGTGATCAGAAGACAATGGAAAGGTTAACACTGATTCACTGAGCTGCTGCTATATGTCCAGGGGGTTAGCTTCCATTTTCAGTTGAATTGATTGGTGATTGTTGGGATAGAGAGGACAAAGGAAGCTGGCCCATGGGATTGTGGGATACTTTTGACAGATTCCCAGGACATGAGTAAAGTGCTGCTGCAGCTACAGTGCAATGTAATCGGGCTCAAACCCTGGGTCACAGCTTGACCCAGGCTCGGACTCTCCATCCCCACAGGTTTCTAGGACCCTAGGTCCAAGACCAAGTATGAGAGATTTCTACGTAGATGGAAGGAGGGTGTGGACTTAGGCCTGAGTCTGAGCCTGAGCCTGGGCTTACACTGCAGTGTGGACATACCCAAAAGGGTCCTTACAATCAATCTTCTTTAGAAATGATTGGCTTTAACTATGTTGTTATTTTTCACTAAATGGCTACAAAAGTTGTTTTTTGCTTTCTAAAACCATTTTTTATATATACAGGTTTCTAACTGAATTGGGGCAGCCTAGTAAACTACATTAGTTAAATAACTAAAACAAAACAACAGGATGGGACTGCGGCTTGCTATTTATAAATTCAGCTACCCTAACCCTACATAAAGCTACCATGTAACTACTGCTAGATTAAATACACTGTATCTGATGTGTGGGTGTGTTTGGGCTTGGGAATGGAAAGGGTCATGCTGTTTCTCCCTCGCTATTTGGAGATTGGGCCATTGGCATTGCCACTAAGTACCAATGCTTGAGATCCTTATTCAGTTTTAACTCACTTTTTCTTACATAGCCAAACTCCCACAGAAATCAATTGACATTTCCTGCATAAAGAATTAGGCCTTGTCTACACCTAAAAATTAGATCCATCTAGCTATATCACTTAGGACTGTGAGAAATGTTGCGCCCTGTGCAACATAGCTAGGTCAGCCTAACCTCCACTGTAGACACAGATAGGCCAATGGAAGAATTCTTTTGTCAATTTAGCGACCACTTCTCAGAGAGGTGGGTTAATTGTCTTGACAGACAAACCCCTTTCGTTGATGTACGAAGCTTCCACGCTATGGCGTTACAACAGCACAACTGCAGCCCTGTAGCTGCTGTTGTGTACATATACTCTTAGTAAGCATTAAGTAAATATATAGAGTAAGGACCACACCATTTTGCCCTAACTGACAACACAATCTTTGAATTTCATTAATTCCTTTAGTTTCAGATGAAAATTCCATATGTAAAGGCACAGTGCTAATGGATAGAAATAAAACCTTGATAACACTTTAAACACACTGTTCTTCACAGAAATTTAATGCAGTAATAGTAACAACTACTAACCATACAGTACATTTTCAATTATTATGAAAAAGTAACCATAATAAAACATATTGAATATTTCATAATGTTATGATGTGAAATTATTTAAAAAAACAGATTTCATTTTAGAGCTTTCTGTTTTTTATTCTCTCTCCCTGTCATGGTGTACTTACACCCATCATGGGGTGTCGGATCATGTGTGGTGACAAAGAAGGGAAAAATCTGTACTGCAGCCGGTTAGTTCTTATGCTGATGACCCTTACTATAAAAGTGGTAGTATGGCCTAGTGGCTGGTGTCAGTAAGGTTGCCCTTCCATCCATGGCTGTGTGGCCCAATAGACGGAGTTAATAAGGCAGCCCTTCCACTCAGGGCAGCGTGTCCTAATGGCTAGAGTCAAGAGCATGGCCCTTCCACTCAGGGCAGCATGGCCTAATGGCCAGAGTCAATAAAGTCACCCTACTCTTGGAATTGTTTGGTGTATTGGCCCACTGGGGAAGTGGGGGCACCACTCAGGCATGTGTGGTGCCCAGGTTGGGGGATTCAGGCCCTCCCTGCTCCTTCAAGTCCCAGCCTAGGGCCCTGGCAGTGGTAGGGGTGCTCACCACTGAGTCACCCTGCAAAGCACAGTTAACCCTTCTGGGGTTGGTACAGGGTAGGTACACCCCATCACACTCCCCCAGTGTCTCTGGCTCTGCTAGTCTTCCTGCTTACTCACTGCTATTTTCTATAATTCCCAGTGATTTAAAAATGCTTTCAAAGTCACTTCGGTTAAAGAGTGCACTGAATTTTCTGGAAAAATTAGGTCAAATATTTCTTAAGACCCAAAATAGATGATTTGTTCATCTCTCTCGTTATATCCATGGACCTGGCCTTTTTACACCATAGGACCCCGATCACACAGATTTATCATTTCAACTTGTTAAAGCCTTGGACAGCTAGAGAAGGAGTTCTGAGCATGACCAGAGTCACTGAGTCCTGATTCTGCTTGTCTAGTTTACGTGCCCTGAGCTGAAACCCAGTGCAGTGGGAGGGTTTGGTTTCCCCTACCTACCCTCTGAGAGTCTTAGGAACAAAAGGAGGGTTTGAGACCCCATGGGCACCAGGAACTTACTGGCAGCTCCACTAGACCAAGCAAACACAGGTGCTATGCTCCACCTGGACAAGGGGTGTTGGTGCCACAGCACACCAGCCCACACATCCACATTTTAAAAAGGTTGTTGAAAAACTGGGGAGGATGCAGTAAAGCACCACAAAGATGAGTCAAGGGCTGGAGAAAATGCCTTACAGGGATAGATTTAAAGAGTTCAGTCTGTTTAGCTTATCAAAAAGATTAATAGGTGACTTGCTTATAAGTACCTTAATGGGGGAGAAAATACTGGGTACCAAAGGTCTCTTTAATCTAGCAGAGAGCAATATAACAAGAAGTTATTGCTGGAAGTCAAAGCCAGACAAATTCAAATTAGTAATAGGCACACATATGAAACAGTGAGGGCAATTAACAACTCCACCAAGGGAAGTGGTGGATTCTCCAGCTCTTAATGGAGTCTTCACATGAAAACTGGATAAGTTTCTGGAAGATCTGCTTTAGTCCCACACAAGTTATTGGCTCAATGCACAAGTAACTGAGTGAAATTCTTTGGCTTCTGATATAAAGGAGGTCAGATTAGCTGATTTAATGGTCCCTTCTTGCCTTAAAAATCTATAAATATATGAAGCCATGCAAGTCTTTATTGTGAACAATACTGATGTCTGGATCAATGCCAGCCAATCACACTTCATATAGAAAAGCACATCCCAACTGGCTGCCCTTGAATTCAGGGACAATATTAATCACTTCTGAGATATGATAGTAATCAGTTTTTAGGAGCTAAGCAATAGCTTTTTTTTCAGAACTATAAATTTTCCTCATCTCACATCTATTTTAAAAGGGAAAAAGTGCCTACATCATCTATGATGGAAAGATTTCCAATTACGATGAAGCCGTTCATGGTATATGTAGCAAACATATAGTGAAACAAGTATGAGAGCTTATTTATTAGACAACTTCTTGTCTTAAGAGACTGTCCCAAAGTATCCCCAAATATACTATGTACAGTTCTGCTCACCTTTTCTAGGACACTCCTCCATTAAAGAACTGAGTTTTATTGACCTCTTGAGCAATCACTTTACTGGATTGACTAAACGTTTTCGTGAACACCAAGATTTATTGCCCCTCAAGACCATTATCTCTAGTCATGGGTCAATAAATCTTGATATTCAGCTCAATGAAAGGCATTATTTTCTTATGATAGTAGCAGGGAAATGGGCTAGCAGAGGAGAAAGGCCAGAAAATGAGAGTAACGTGTTTTGTAAAACAGAAATTGTAAATTCAGATTCAGCAAGGTACTTAAGCTCATGCCTAACTTTTAACATGGGATCACTCTCAGTAACTTAAATGGGAATACTCCCATGCTTAAAGTTAGGCATATGATTAAGTACCTTGTTGAATTGGTTCCTAAGATATTAAACGAACCAAGCTATAGCTTATATGTGTAAGCAATAGGTTTAATTTGCATTCAAGATTCCAGCAAGTTTTAAAAGTACCTTGTTTCTTTATACCCACAAAGTAAAATCTGTAAACTGTTCAATAATAGTACTACTTGCGAAAAGATGGATCTCTATAGTTTAAAAAATATTTGTGTTATAGTAGTATCTCGAGGCCACAACCATGATTATGTGCCCATTGTACTAGGTATTTGTAAATGGGAGGCTTGCCCCTTTAAGAGCTAGAGGACTGGGTTCTGCCAACCCTACTGACTGCAGAAGCACACCTGAGCAGGGATCATCTGATTCCCTATCAAGAGTAGAATAAAGTGGAAGTGGGGCAGGGGGCTGAGAGAGTTGGAGGAACTGTAGAGAAATGAAGGAACTACCCAGGACAGGAGGCTGACAATAGCCCTGGAGGAAATATATGCAGGGCAGATACTAACAGCAGCAGCAGAATTATCTAATGTTCTTATTTGCATTTTTTGTTGTTTTTGAAGAATAAATAAAGCCATGCAAGACTGATCTGTGTGGAGTTTAGTTGAGGAATCCTGATGAGGGGGGAGATTGATGGAAGGGATCCTGCAGAGTGACCCCAGACCATGACGGGGTGCCCTGGAGGAGGCCACCCTATGACATCAGTGTGAAATATATATAGTAAGACATAGTCATTAGTCAACACCAGAGAGAACTGTGAGGAACTTCAGAAGCCGATGCAAACTAGGTAAATGGAAACTTGATGGCAAATGAATCCAATGTTGATACGTAGAAAGCAATGCATATGGAAGCAACAAAATTAAACTTTGTACCCAAATCCATGACTCCTACTTTAAATGGCATTCCACAGTCCATGACGGTGAGTACAGGTGGAATATTGTGGGCAGTACTGGTCATCCCATCTCAAAAAAGATGTTGAAGATCTAGTAGGGATTCCAGTCCAATTCTGCAGAATTAAGAGATTTGTATAAATTATCTAACTATTGTGGGGCTTTCTATAGCCCTAGTATATAAGCTTTCAGGATCAGGGTCATTATGTGAAATTCTATTTTCCTATTTACTAGGCGTTTTGAAAGACATTCTCACTTGTCCAAGGATTGTGCACTATTAAGTAAACCTTTTAAAGTTGTTTGCATTGTAGTTGTAGCCGTGTTGTAGCCATGTTGTCTCTCTTAAGCCCTTTAAAGACATTTGCAGTATTAGAAATCTAGTGAAGTATCTGGAGGAATCCCTTGTCCTCTTCTTGTAAGTATCCATGTTATGAAAAGAAAACAGAAAATTTAGTTTATGCATAATTATTCTAATCATGTTGCTGTGGACTTTATAATTAATTCAGTGCACCAGAAGCTTGTCTCATTATCTGTAATTCAGTAACACATGTACTGCTAGTTTGATGTATTAAAAAATTCTTAACAAAATTATAGTAGATTGAGTTTATAAATTAAATACTAGATTTTTGTAATTATTGATGGCCTCACTATACTGTGGTTCCTACAAACATTTTCTTCAGTTCCAGTCCATATGGAGGTGATATTTTGGGGTTCGCCTAGGCCAGTAAGGGGTTCAGTCAACATCTGCCTTGTAACCCTGGATGTCTTGTGACGGTGCAGCTTTGGTTCAGACCACTGACCCCAACGGCCTGCCAGCAGCCAACAAGCCTCATTCTGGCTTGGCCCAGCTTGGAGATTCCTGGAAGGCTGACCTTTCCGGCTCTGAATTCCTTCCAAAATCATCCTCCTGCAGGGACCAGACCCTCTCACGGGACCCTCACAGAAAAAAATATTTGATTCACTGCCTCTGCAGAGACAGTATAACATTTCAACCAGTTAGCTTTCTAGAAGCACACACCATACTGAACTTACACAGCACTGGTGATTTATAATGAAAACAAAACAAGTTAATTAACAAAAGAGCATGGATTAAGTGATACCACGTAAAAGGAATAGAGGTAGAGATGGCAAATAAAAGAAAAAACACACATCTAGAAGTCTAAAACTTAATCTAGCAAGATCCAGTCTTTGTTCAAGATGGTTTCTCTAACCTACAGTTTCCTTTCCAGCTTTTTACTTGCCGGCTTGGCCAGGACCTATCACAGAGTCCAAACTGCTTGGTTTCTTTGTCTCCTAAGGTGAAGGATAACTCCTTCTCTTTATAGTTCAAGTGAACCCTGAAATGTCTTCTACTGAAGGATACCCCCAGATAAAGTTCATTCGTTCATGCTAAGTAAAGGAGCCATGTGGTCTGGAAGAAAGGCTCCATGCTGTTTCCTCCCCCACTGGTAACTAATACGATGCAAATTATTTCTTTCTGCTCCAACCTCAGATACAAATGAATAGCCCTTTGAATTTGGGCCACACCTGCTTTGAAGTGTTTTTTTTTTTTCTTTATCTGGAGAAAACCTGTTTATCAACTCCCTAAATAACTTTTAGTCATACACTTTAAAGTAGTGGTTGGCAACCTGCAGCCTGTGGGCCGCACGTGGCCCATCAGGGTAATCTGCTGGCAGGCTGCAAGACAGTTTGTTTACATTGACGATCTGCAGGCATGGCCTCCCGCAGCTCCCAGTGGCCGCGGTTCACTGTCTTATAATCTTATAATCACCACTACCAAATTCAAAAGTGACCTTGGATATTGAAAATAGAAGAATTCTCACAGACCTCAATCAAAGGACATAAATTCATGCTTAACTTTAAGCATGTGCATAGTCCCACTGGAGTCAATAAGATGCTGCATGTGCTTAAAGTTAAGCATGATCTTATGTCCTTTGCTGGATTGGGGCCCCAGCGAGGCAAAATCATTGACAATAACTATATGACCCCAGGGAGAGCTTTCTTGAAATAATATCATTAGCTATCTCAGAGCCCAACTTTCAACAGAACAGAGGCCCTGAAAAGTCTGGACCATAGTGTGGACTACACATTAATGGGAAGACTATACCATGGACCATTTCATTCACCATGGTCACACAGGTTATTGCCCTTCCTATTCACAACTATATAACAACTCTGACAACTACAGAAAGTTCTTACATGGACAAGCAATATTGGGCAAGTATATAATGTGTTATTTATGACTTTAATGTGCTCGAGGAGCTGGAAACAAGGAGGCGAGACAGGATCATGTGACCAGACAGCTCTTAGTGGATTACCAGCAAGTGCTCCATAAACCACAGTTTGGGAACTGCTAACTTAGAACATTTATTTAATATCTTAATTTGGGATGGAAAAAAAAAACAAAATTGTCTTACATATGATGTGTGGCAAACACTTCTGTTGCAATAAGTGATGACCCAAAAACAGTATTAAAGAGAGAAATAATGTGAGTTACTTATTATCTAGTTTTATTTTGTCTAGTTCTGCTTGGTTAGTTGGCCTTGTCTTGTTCCATCTTTGCTCTGTCTCTACCAGTTGAAGACAAGCATATATTATTCCCTAGTAGATTCAGAGTACCTGTATGTATAATTATAGGGATAATATAAGCAGTTAAAGGCTATCATATTTTAATATTTAATTTAAGATTCCTCTTTCTAATCACTAGAGAGAAAGAATTAGTATGTGATAAAGGAACATTTTCCCCAGTAACTATTATTTATTTAGGTTTATGCATAATTTTAATAATCTTATATCTTGAGATTTGTATTACATAGTTTTTGTGAACATTTACACTCAAAAGCTAAAGAAAGAAAATCTGTAAGCTTTGGAAAGACAAAAGTATCTTTCCTGCTGTGACCAGCATCTGAATTTTTGAAAATGGTATCACTTAACAGTCAGTCAGTGCGTGGAATAAAGTGCCTCCTTACAAAAAACCTATTTGTGGGACCGATACTACACCCATTAAGGTCAATAGGAGTTTGGCTATTTGTGCCAATAGGATCAGGATCAGGTACTATACTAACAGCTCGTGGTTATGGCCTCCGTCATTTCCTGTATAATCAAAGTTCCAGAGTAGCAGCCGTGTTAGTCTATATTCGCAAAAAGAACAGGAGTACTTGTGGCACCTTAGAGACTAACCAATTTATTTGAGCATAAGCTTTCGTGAGCTACAGCTCACTTCATCGGATGCATTCAGTGGAAAATATACCCTTTTTTCATGTTCTGCGTGTATATAAATCTCCTCACTATATTTTCCACTGAATGCATCTGATGAAGTGAGCTGTAGATCAGAAAAGCTTATGCTCAAATAAATTGGTTAATCAAAGTTCCAACTCAGCTCTAAATATTATTGGGAAAACATGCTGTTCACATATGAAAAGATTTCAGCATCTTAAAGTTCATTTTTTGATTCGTGGGCACAAAAAATAATCCCTAGTTACTGGTTGCCTATCATTTTGTTTTCTCTTGAATCCTCCTTATCTGAAAAGAGAAATATAGAAATCAGTATTAGCCACGAGTGAACAATAGTGGCATTTGAGTTACAACATAAAAGTGTCTGACAATTTTGCACACACAAGCCAGCTTTTACCATATATTCAGGTACTATCCCTATCATCAAAAGATATCCCTATCATTTCATTCATTTCTAAAGGTCTAGGCTCACCTCAGTGTATCTTACTGCATTCAATTATACAAAATTGCTAAGTGGTGAATACCTTCTTTGTATTTACTTTAAACTATGTAATGAAATGAATGGGATTTACCTATTCTCAGAATAATGAAACACAAAGATATTGCAGCAAATACCTACAAAGGGGCTCTCTTTGTGTGTGTGTGTTGTTTTTTTTTTTTTTAAAAGCACCAATGTGGAGAATCTTTATTATTCAGAACAAAATGTTTATGGGTTGCATATGGAAAAATCTCAAGAAAGCAGGCTAAGGGATAAGAAATCTCTGTAATTATTGCCTCACAAAGTTCATTCCCACTCAACTGAGGGAATGGAGTTTGCCTCCACCACAGAAGGAGCCAGTGGGGAGGATAAACATCAGAGATCCAAAGGCATTTATAGGAAGGCAACTGTGCACATGTGCCGCACCTCTGTGCCCTCAGTCTGCTCTTCAGCCACAGCAGTGGCTCGGCAGAAAAGGTGATAGAGCCTTAAGGTAAGCTTCAGTGTAGGAGGACAATG
Organism: Natator depressus; assembly: GCF_965152275.1. NCBI lineage: Eukaryota > Metazoa > Chordata > Testudines > Cheloniidae > Natator > Natator depressus. The sequence goes on from NC_134234.1 coordinate 125,479,053, forward strand.
CGTGTCTTCCTGCCCTGGCCCCACCCATAACAGGGCTATTGACTCCTTGCCCCAGTCCTTGCTTCCTTCCCTGTGCAGGTCCAGGCTTTTTGTGGGGTCCTAGGAAGTAAGGAATGTGACTATTCGCCCCTGCCACATTTCCGCACAGGGGGATCCTCTATGTAAGTGGAAATTGGTAGCATGTTTTGGCCCTATGCCAGGACAGAATCCAAAAAACAGTATGGCTTGTGAACAAGCCCTGGCAGGGGCAGGGAGGGGAATTGTAGTGTACATACTGCTTAAAATTGTGAGTCAGTATCCATGATGATCTGGCCTTCAGACCACTCAGATGGCATAAAGGAGACTGATTCTTGCTGCAAATGGCCAGCAACCAATTCTCCTACCATAGAGGAACTCTCAGGGCTGGCTTTACCATGAGGTGAACTGAGGTGGCCGCCTCAGGGGCCAGACTGTGGGGGGAGGGGCGGGGCCACTAGGACCCAGAGCGCAGAAAATTGTGTCTGCTGCTGGTGCATATGTATTCTCTCTGCTCTAGATGCACAGAGATGGTGGAGTGCTGTGCTGGAGGAAGAAGGGTACAAGAGACATAACAGACAGGCAGGAGAAAAGGTGAGAGGGAATAACAAAGCAGCCGGAGCTGCAGGGAGAGAGAGGAGGAGGAGCCTCTTATGTACCTCTCTAGCACACCCAGGAGCCTGGACTGATTAACACCAGCTTCTTAGGGAGCTTCCTGTTCCTTGCTGCTTCCCTGAACGCACTTGAGGAGAACAGGCAGTCAACTGAAGTAGTAGAAGCCAGGAAGCAGGAAGGAGCTCTCCTGATATATATAGACACAAATGTTCACGGTGAGCCTTCTGGCTCCAGTGAGGATGTGAGTGGTGAGGAGATGCCTGATCTTCCAGTTAGTCAGAGTGCAGGTGACCTGGCAGCTACTGCAGCATCCATATCTCCATCTCAAATGGATGTAACCATGCACATTCCTGAAGAAAAGTGTAGATCAGAGTAGAGTGTGGTGGAGGCTCAAGAAACAGCTGCTGCTGAGTTTAGTTCCTTAAGTCTAGATGATCCAGGACTGTGGACCCACTTGAGCAGTAGCCTGAGGGACTTCCTTGTACTGCGTGGGCCACAGCAAGTGAAAAACTGCATGTTCCCCAAAAACAATGAAAATAGAAGTTTCCATCCAACACACTACTGGCGTGAAATCCCCAATGGTGACAAAGTGGAGAGGCCATGGTTTATGTATTCAAAAACCAAGAATGCTGCATACTGTTTTTGTTGCAAACTCTTCCAGTCTAATGTTCCAGCCACATTGGGTTCTACAGGAACAAAGGACTGGAAAAATCTGGCTAGAAATCTGGCATGCCATGAGAAAACAGCAAATCACCAGAAAGCATTCCATAGGTGGAAAGAGCTTGAGATGAGACTAAGGTTAAAGGCCACCATAGAGGATCAGCATAAAGAGAAGATTGCATCAGAGTCTCTTTACTGGCAAAATGTTCTGAAAAGGCTCATTGCCATTGTGAGAATGCTTGCTACCCAAAACCTAGCACTGCGTGGCACTTCAGATCAGCTGTATGTGCCAAACAATGGAAACTTCCTTAAAATTGTGGAGCTGATGGCTGAGTTTGATGCTGTACTCCAGGAGCATCTAAGAAGATGCACCACCCAAGAAATGTACACACACCACTACCTTCTAAAAACAATTCAAGATCATACAGTTACTGGCAACAAAAGTCAAACAGAAGATTGTGGCAGATCTGAAGTCAGCAAGATATTACTCTGCTATTCTGAACTGCACACCTGACATCAGCCATACGAACAAATGATTTTAATGGTGTGTTTTGTAACAACAACAGAATCTAGTGAAAATGTCCCTGCAGTGGTGACTGTCAGAGAGCATTTTCTAGAATTTATTGACATTGATGATACTACAGGAGCTGGTATGACAAATGTGCTTCTTAAAAAGCTGGAAGCTGACATGAGAGGTCAGGGCTACAAAAATGGTGCCAACATGAGAGGAAAGAACAGAGGAGTGCAGACATGGATCCGAGAGTTAAACCCTAGAGCTTTTTTTGTCCCATGCAGTTCTCATTCATTGAACTTGGTGGTCAGTGATGCAGCATCAGCTTTAGTGAGGCTGCTGAATTATTTAATGTAATTCAAAGCATCTATGTATTTTTCTCTGTATCAACTCATCAATGGCAAATTTTGAAGCAACATTTGGGAACATCCTCTCTGACACTGAAACCACTGAGTGCCACAAAATGGGAAAGTTGAGTGGAAGCGATGAAGCCTATCAAACACCAAATTGGGAAGATAGATGATGCCATAGTTGCCATTATGGAGGCTAATGCTACTCCAGGAGGCTAATGCTATGTTAAAAGAATGTTAAGGTTGCAAAATGAAGCTCTCAAAAGCTAGGAAAGGCTAGAGTTAAGGCTGCCTGTGAAACCTTAATTCGTACCCCTCATCCATATACATTATAATACATGACTATACTATTTTTTCCAAAGGCCTGGTGCCTCATTCAGTACACAGAATGGACAGTGTGCATCTAGTGAGCAGCTAGTCAATATTTTGTTCTGGCATACTATTCATCGTCTGTGTGGATCAGCACTAGGTAGGACCCTGAGTGGATTTCATCGATATTTGTTGCCACCATAGCAACGGTGAGGTATGTTAGGTGCCATTCCAGGCTGTGGAGGAGAGAGTTCTCTGTGCAGGGGTTCTCAACCTTTTTCTTTCTGAGGCGCCCCCAGATGCTATAAAAACTCCACAGCCCGCCTGTGCCACAACAACTGTTTTGCTGCACATAAAAGCCAGGGCTGGCATTATGCGGTAGCAATGAGGGCAATTGTTGGGGGCCTCACGCCACAGGGGGCCCTGCAAAGCTTAGTTGCTCAGGCTTCGGCGTCAGCCTTGAGTGGCAGGGCTCAGGGTTGCAGGCTTCAGGACCATACAGAGGGGCTTCATCTTTCTGCCCTGGGCCCCAGCAAGTCTAATGCTGGCTTTGTTTGGCAGACCCCCTGAAACCAGCTCGCAGCCCCCCCCAGTGGGTCCCAGACCCCTGACTGAGAACCACTGCTCTCGTGGGAGCAGACTTCTGCCTATTCCTGCCTTCCCCCCAAGCATGATTCCTACTATCCCATCCTCGCCAACCTGTCTCTGTCCTGTCTCTTATTCCTGGCTCCTCATCCCAATCCCATTCCTTTTGCCCAGCGAGTCCCACTTTCTCTTCCTGATTCCTCATTCATTCCTGATTCCTGTCTCTTTCCCTCAGTGTGGTTTACACCCACTGCCCACATTTCCCAACCGCTTTGGCTGTCAGTCCTAATCTTCTTCCCCAGGATTCCTCAGACAGTGTGTGTCCCCCTTTTCATCCAGATCCTTGTCCCAATCTGTTTGTCCAGATGGCTCAAGTTCTCCTCCTGTACCCTAGCTTATCATCAGTTTCTCTTCCTCTCATATCTTCCCTACCCCATTGATTCTCAGTCCCAGTCTCCTTGCCCATCCAGTCCCAGTCTTCCTCTTGCTCCTCATCCAATCTCCATCTCACCTACTGGGTTCCATCCCCTTTCTTGTTTCCTTCCCCAGATCCAAGTCTTAGCCTTGGTCTACACTACAGGGTTAGGTTGAATTTAGCCGTGTTAGGTCAATTTAAAAATGACTGCATCCACACAACCAACCCCGTTCCGTTGATCTAACGGGCTCTTAAAATCAACTTCTGTACTCCTCCCCGACAAGGGGAGTAGCACTAAAATCGACCTTGCTGGGTAGAATTTGGGGTAGTGCGGACGGAAATTGATGGTATTGGCCTCCGGGAGCTATCCCAGAGTGCTCCATTGTGACCGCTCTGGACAGCACTTTGAACTCCGATGCACTAGCCAGGTACACAAGAAAAGCCCCGGGAACTTTTGAATTTAATTTCCTGTTTGGTCAGTGTGGCGAACTCAGCAGCACTCAGCAGCACAGGTGACCATGCAGTCCCCCCAAAAGCTCAAACGACTTCCAGCATAGACCAAAAGGGAGACACTGCATCTGATTGCTATATGGGGAGAAGCATCTGTGCAGGCCGAACTCCGATCAAAAAGAAGAAATGCTAATATATATGCCAAAATTGCACAGGGCATGGTAGAGAGAGCTACAACAGGTACACACAGCAGTGCCACGTGAAAGTTAAGGAGCTCAGGCAAGCCTACCAAAAGAGAAAGGAGGCAAACGGTTGTGCTGGGTCAGAGCCCCATACATGCTGCTTCTCTGATCAGCTGCATGGCATTCTAGGGGGGACCCTACCATTATCCCACCACTGTCCGTGGACACCTGGAAGGAGGGGGAGTCTCAAGCAACAGGGAGGAGGATTTTGTGGATGAGGAAGAGGAGGAGGAGGAGAATGTGCAGCAGGCAAGCGGTGGATCCGTTCTCCTCAGCAGCCAGGACCTTTTCATCACCCTGGAGCCAATACCCTCCCAAGGCGGGATCCCCGACGCTGAAGCCGAAGACTCTGGTGAGTGCACATTTGTAACTATAGTACAAGGTTTAAAAGCAATAGTGTTTAAAGTTTGATTTCCCCTGGAGAATTGGGATGAATTCGAGGCCAGTACAGCTACTGGAAAAGTCTGTTCACATGTCTGGGGATGGAGCGGGAATCCTCCAGGGACATCTCCATGAAGCTCTCCTGGAGGTACTCTGAAAGCCTTTGCAGAGGGTTTCTGGGGCGGGCTGCCTTATTTCATCCTCCACGGTAGGACACTTTACCACACTAAGCCAGTAGCAAGTATTCTGGAATCATTGCAGCGAATGGTCCTGGGTTTTGGTCGCATTCAAGCAACATTCGTGCTATATCTTTCTGTGTTAGCCTCAGTAGAGTGATATCATTCATCATCACTTGGTTGAAATAGGGGAATTTTTGTAAGGGAACAGTAAAAGGACCCTGTTCATGCTGGGCTGTTTGCGCTTGGCTAAAAGGGATCATCCCAGAGAATAGGCACGCGGCGGGGTGGGGGGAGGTGTGTGCTGCACATCCACTGAAAACCGCAGCCCCTCCTTTTAAATGTGAAACCCAACCCATTGCTTGCTCTGGGAAAGGAGGGCGCTGCAGTTTGAAAACATTCCCACATGTTATGAAGGCGTAAGAAGCCAACCCCGCATACCAAAAGGCTTACCATGGCTGCCTGGAAACTGAATTCTGTTGCCCAGCCTTGTGTGTGTGATGTGTCACCATACTGGCAGACGCTCAATATAAAAGGCAAAATGTGACCTTGTCCCTAAAGCACATGTGCTGTCTTCTGTGAATTGCTTGATTCACTGTGAAAGAGTCTCCCTTTTGTTCTCAGAAATGTATCATCTTAAATTTTACTCTCCCTTTTTATCTCCCCCCAGGTGTAAATGTTTCTATGCTCCCCCTATCATCTCCGTCCCTGAGGTTATCGCAGATTAGAAGGCAAAAAAACTGAACTCGTGATGACATGTTTGCTGAGCTCATGCAGTCCTCCCACACTGATAGGGCACAGCTTAATGCATGGAGGCATTCAGTGGCAGAGGTCAGGAAAGAATTAAGTGAGCGTGAAGAGCGGAGGCAGGAGGCGATGCTGAGGCGAATGGGAGAGCAAATGGACACGATGAAGCATCTGTTGGGGGAGCAAACGGACATGATGAAGCGTCTGTTGGAGCTGCAGGAAAGCCAACAAGAGCAGAGACCCCCACTGCATCCACTGTATAACAGCATGCCCTCCTCCCCAAGTTCCATATCGTCCTCACCCAGACGCCCAGGAATGCGGGGGGGAAGAAGGGGGGAGCCTCTGAGCACCCAGCCACTCCACTCCAGAGGATGGCCCAAGCAATAGAAGGCTGTCATTCAAACAGTTTGATTGTTAGTGTGACTACGATAAACAATGTGGCCTTGTCCTTCCCTCCTCCCTCACCCCACCCAGGCTACCTTGTCCATTATCTCTCTTTTTAAAAAAAAAATTAATAAAGAAAGAATGCATGTTTTCAAAACAATAGTTATTTTATTTCGAAGGGGGGAGGGTGGTTGGCTTACAGGGAATTAAAATCAATAAGGGGGGCAGGTTTGCATCAAGGAGAAACACACACACAACTGTCACACTGTAGCCTGGCCAGTCATGAAACTGGTTTTCAAAGCCTCTCTGATGTGCAGAACACCTAACTGTGCTCTTCTAATTGCCCTGGTGTCTGGCTGCTCAAAATCGGATGCCAGGCGATTTGCTTCAACTTCCCACCCTGCCATAAACATCTCCCTCTTACTCTCACAGATATTATGGAGCACACAGCAAGTAGCAATAACAATGGGAATGTTGGTTGCGCTGAGGTCTGACCTAGTCAGCAAACAACACCAGCGAGCTTTTAAATGTCCAAAGGCACATTCTACCACCATTCTGCACTTGCTCAGCCTATAGTTGAACTGCTCCTTACTACTGTCCAGGATGCCAGTGTAAGGCTTCATGAGCCATGGGAGCAAGGGGTAGGCTGGGTCCCCAAGGATAACTATAGGCATTTCAACATCCCCAACAGTAATTTTCTGGTCTGAGAAGTAAGTCCCTTCTTGCAGCTGCTCGAACGGCCCGGAGTTCCTAAATATGTGAGCGTCATGCAACTTTCCCAGCCATCCCACGTTGATGTTGGTGAAACATCCCTTGTGATCCACCAGTGCGTGCAGCACCATTGAGAAGTACCCCTTGTTGTTTATGTATTGGTTGGCAAGGTGGTCCGGTGCCAAGATGGGGGTATGCGTTCCGTCTATCGCCCCACCACAGTTAGGGAACCCCATTGCAGCAAAGCAATGCCATCCTGTATGACCTGCATATTTCCCAGAGTCACTACTCTTGATAACAGAATGTCAATGATTGCATTGGCTACTTGGATCACAACAACCCCCACAGTTGATTTGCCCCCACAAATCACAGTTGATTCCTGACTGACTGGTAGCAGTCAGGCGTTGCAAGCTTCCACAGGGCTATCGCCACTCATGTCTCAACTGTCAGGGCAGCTCTCATCTTGGTATTCCTGCACTTCAGGGTGGGGGGAAAGCAACTCACAGAGCTCCAGGAAAGTGGCCTTATGCATGCGAAAGTTTCGCAGCCACTGTGAATCATCCCATACCTGCAACACTATGCGGTCCCACCAATCTGTGCTTGTTTGCCTGGCCCAGAATCGGCATTCCACTGTATCAACCAGCCCCACTGCTACCATGAGGTCCCAATTGCCACAGCCCGTGCTTTCAGGAACGTCTGTGTCCATGTCCTCATCAAAATCCTCCTCATGCTGGCGTCTCTTAGCCCAGTTCTGCATATAGTCCAGGATAATGCGCAAGGTGTTTACAATGCTCACAACAGCAGCGGTGACGGTGAGCTGAGCAGGCTCCACGCTTGCCACGGTATGGCGTCTGCACGGGTAACCCAGGAAAAAAGGCGCAAAACGATTGTCTGCCATTGCTTTTATGGAGGGAGGGTCGACTGACAACATGTAACCTGAAACCACGCACAACAATGTTTTTGCCCCATCAGGCATTGGGCGCTTAACCCAGAATTCCAATGGGCAGCGGAGACTGCGGGAACGGTGGGATAGCTACCCACAGTGCTCTGTAAGTAGATGCTAGCCACAGTAATGAGGATGCACGCTGCCAACTTAATGAGCTTAGTGGGGACATACACAATTGACTGTATAAAATCGACCTATTTTCATAGTGTAGACATACCCTTAGTCTCCTTGTCCAGCCAATGCCAGCTTTGTAGCTCCCAGTCCCAGTGTCCTTGCCCAGTCAGTCCCAAGCTTTCCCACACCCCAACTCCCAGTCCCAGTTACCCTCTCTTGTCACCAACCTCCAGTCTCAGCCTCCTCCCCAGACTTCTTGTCTCAAACAACTCCTTCCAGCCCCACTCCAGCTCTTTCCCCCTCTGCACAGGCAGCTTCCTCCTCCACACTGTCCGGGCCCAGCACAGGATGTGTGTCAATGAGAACACAGGAGAGACAGTCTCCCGCTTTCAGTACATGTGTCGGGACTCAGCATGGCCTGCAGCAGCCCAGAGAATGCAATTGCAGGACAAATTCTACTTAAACTCATGCCCAGTGTGGACAGACTCTTTGGGGGAATTTACTTGCAAGAAATCTACTGCCCATGTGCAAACTGATTTTTCAAAGGCTTGTAACTTGGCCAAATTTGGATGCATTTCCCCTGACGCAAACGGTACTCCCTGCCAAGTTTCACGTCCCTGCTCCATAGCCTGGGGACACTATAGCTTTTCAAAGAAAAGGTCACCAGTGTTTTTTAACATGGGCAAAACAAAATATTGCTTTCCCTAGCCTCATTCTTGGAAATATCAGAACCATTTTGGCTAAATAAAACAAAACCAAACCAACCCACTTCCCCTCCAAAAAACAACCAAAAAAAGACACACACACATGCACACACCCTGAAACAGAGACCTAGCATGGAAAATTTCAACTCAAACAGTTGATGTTTAGCAAAGTTATAAGCAACTGAAAACAAGATTTTATAATGAGAAGTGTCAGGCAGCCTTAACAATAGGTGGTCTACTAGCTCCACCAATAATGCCAAATATGTGCGCATGTGCACACATACACACACACACACACACAGAGCTTAGAAATTAACAAGAGCTACAGATAATTTTTTTTATATAGAAATATGAATGTGGCAAATGCCTGTCTCCTATTTCATGGTGCTGTCAGGTAGATAGAGAGGCTGGTACCTGTTATCGACACAAACCCTCAGGTCATAAATACCTCTCTGCACCTTAGATCATTTGAGTTGAGGTCCCTCCCAACAAACTACTTAGCTGCTCAATATCTCCCTGGCTGCACACCAGGGCTGCTTATCATGGTACCAACTCCTTCTTAGTTTATAATATGTGGTTGTCTGGGCAACACTCATCCTTGGTAATTTGGACTGCTGTGTTTAGAGGAACAACTCACCTGTGATGGTTATAAAATGCTTCATGGGTTTTATAAGAAGTTATTTTCAAACCAGCCTCTCTCCTCTTACATGAAGTTTCATACTCACACACACTACATTCTTGAAATTGTTATATTTTAATTGCAGCTCCCTAAGAGAAGTAATAGACTTTTTACAGAGTCTTGGTATAAATGAGGAAAAGAGTAAATTTACTATGATTTTCTTAAAGCAATGCTTCAATGTTAAGCATTTATAATGTGCCCAGTCACCAGGATGCTAGGTGCTTCTCTAGCTACTCTCATTCAAAATGGGCAGGGAGGCTTGCAAGCATTATAAGGAAGTTGTTCCACAAGCGTGATCCATTGACACTATGTAATTGTTGTTCTGCCATGCATCTAAAAAAGGCACTTACAGATCAGTTCCAGAGAGGGAGGGTAGAGTGGGGGGGAGGGATAGCTCAGTGGTTTGAGCATTGACCTGCTAAACGTAGGGTTGTGAGTTTAATCCTTGAGGGGGCCACTTGAGGGGGCTATTTAGGGATCTGGGGCAAAAATTGGGTATTGGTAAGTAGGGGGTTGGACTAGATGACCTCCTGAGGTCCCTTCCAACCCTGATATTCTATGATTGCTCTTCTACTGAGCAACTAGACTCAGGTATATAGTCCACTGCCCAGCTTCTCATCCGCTGTAATTCCCAGGTCCTCTTCTGAACTGCAGCTTAGCCAGTCAGTCCCCAGCCTGTACTGCCATGGGAGTATAATCAAGAAAAAAAGGGTTTATTGCTATAGACCAAGATCAAGGAGAAATTGCTGTTATTCAGAAAAATTACAGGGAGATGTACAGTCCCACTTTTATTGCCATTGAAAAAAATAAATCAGAAAGTGGAAGGCGGAAAAAAATGCAGGAGAAAGGACTCTTCGATACGATATTCTTGCAACCGTTTCTGAACAGCGTCATACAGAGTGAAATGTCACTATTCCACAGTAAGTGCAACATTTTGCAGCAGTATTATTGAGATCCACCGGATGGATCCAAACTGTGAATTTTCACAAACTGGTCCTGGGTAAACATTGCCATTTTGGAAGAGGAGTTTCACTATTTTAACAGCAAAAGAAATTGTCAGGCAGTTCTGCCTGAAGAACTACTTTCATTTTCTTGGGAAAACAAACAAATAAAACCTAGTGTGGTGGGCCTGGCACCGCACGGCCCCCTTTGGGGTGCGGGGGATGGGGTGTCGGAACCTCGCCACTCCCAAGTTCATGTGCTCGCCTCTCTGGGGGTGGGCCGATGCAGCCTAATAGCCTCCCTCCACGCAATCACCCCTTGGTCGGGGTAGTGTGCCCTAATGGCCAGAGTTCATATAAATCACTCCCAGCATCAGAGCAGTGCGGCCCAATGGCCAGAGTCTCTACACTCCCCCTCGCAAGCGGGGTAGTATGGCCTAGTGGACGGAGTCCGGATAACTCACCCCAAACGTCTGGGCAGTGTGGCCCAATGGCCAGTGTCCAAATAAATTGCTCCCCGCATTGGAGCAGCAAGACCTAATGGCCAGGGTCCATACAAGTCCCCTCGAAAGTGGGGTAGTGTCGCCTAGCAGCTGGAGTCCAGGTAGCTCACCCCAAAAGTCCAGGCAGTGTGGCCCAATGGCCAGGGTCCATATGATTCCCGTGCCGGGGCTAGGGGAACCTGGGCCTGCTCTCTCCACCGGGTCCCAACCCAGGGCCCTGGTAGTGGCAAGTTCCCCTTGCCACCAGCTCAGCAGGGATCCACCTGAAACACTCCAAGCCTCTGTTCAGCTTTAATGCTGTTTTCCTCTAAAGTTCCCCTGGGTCACTTCCTACTATAACCTCCGGGTCCTCCATTTCGGGGGGTCCGCTGGTCTGTTTCCCTTCTGTGATGTACTGCGCCGGGGCATGTCCCGCCTTGGCTGGCCTCCAGATCCTGGAGCACAGGCTGTCCCTCCTCGGGAGCTGGCGGTATGCCTCCTTCTCCTTCAGCGGGCATCCCAGACTGGGCAGCTCTGCAGGCTTTTATACCTGTTTTCCAGTTGGAGCATGCCCAGCAGAGCCCCAGGGGCATGGCTTCCTCTGCTAGGAAGGAAGGGTTAACCCCTGCGGTACAAGTGTGGGGCTGCTCTGCCCCATCACACCTAGTTACAAGAATGAAAACCATTTTGATTATTCAAATATATGAAAGTCTGATTTATTTTATGAACCTGGTCTGTAGTCTGTATGGGAGATAAGAATATGAGTCCGAGAAACTTTTGTGTTCAAATGTAAAACCTAAATTACTTTATAACAATCTGATCCAGCAATGGCTCCCTGTGGAGGACTCTCACTGAGGTCTATGGAAGGTCTGCACATGGAATGTCAGGATTAAGTCCCATGTATGTAGTTGTGTGCAACATCTTAGAAAGAACTCCATCATTTTTATGACTAATATTTTGGTATTATCACAGAAACAACTCCTAAAAGATTTATATCTGATTTTACATCTCCTGTTGAAGTCAATGGGGCTCTTTGTATGGATTTTACTTGGGGCTGGATCATGCTCTGTATGAGTTCATTTGGTCCAGCACAGTTGGGAAAGTAGCATTTGAATTTTAATTAGTTAAGATAGGCTAGCAACTAAAATTGAATGGATTCAGTAAAATGATTAATTCTCAATCTATCCAGTTCCTGTATTTAACAGATCCTAATAATGTGACAATATTGTGTTATTTATGGTCTTCCATATGAATCAATAATATGAATTTGCCTGCCACATGAATAGGGCCCTACCAAATTCACGGCCATGAAAAACACATCATGGACCGTGAAATCTGGTCTCCCCCCATGAAACCTGGACTTTTGTGAGCTTTTATCCTATATTATACAGATTTCATGGGGGGAGACCAGCATTTCTCAAATTGGGGGTCCTGACCCAAAAGGGAGTTGCAGGGGGGTCGCAAGGTTATTTTAGGTGCGAGTCACAGAACTGCCACCCTTACTTCTGCGCTGCCTTCAGAGCTGGGCGGCCGGAGAGCAGTGGCTGTTGGCCGGGCACCCAGCTCTGAAGGCGGCGTCTGCCAGCAGCAGCACAGAGGCTCTGTCTTCAGAGCTGCCCAGCAACCCCCTTATAATAACCTTGTGACCCCCCCCCCAATTATTTTTTTGGGTCAGGACCCTACAATTACACCACCATGAGATTTCGGATTTAAATAGCTGAAATCATGAAATTCATGGTTTTTAAAATCCTATGACCGTGAAATTAGCCAAAATGGACAGTGAATTTGGTAGCGCCCTAGGTATGAAATCTGAGATTACTTGGAAATCAGTTGGAGGAGAAAAGAGCAACACTTAAAATTGTATTTGCCATTCAGGTAAAACATCAACACTGCAGATGGAAATGCTACATCATGATTGTGTATACTGTATATGTACTAAAAATGATAGAAAAAATAATTTCAATTCTTTTTTGTACAGAGCTACATTTTATGGACCAGAATCTTATGTGAGAAGAAACACCATGGTGCCTGACATAACTACCATCGAACATGGTGATATTCAGCATATACTGTCCTCCTCATGAGATGGTATTCTGGCTAGTAGGCAAGAAATTTACCTATTAATATATAATATTATTACTAAAAGTAATCCAAAATGCAAAATAAAACCATATTCCACATCCTCTTTTTTATACCACCACCATGGTTTCTAGGACTGTGTGAAATAACTGGATTTTCAATTCATGAAAATTTTGGTAGTTATGCTGCCACAGAGGCTCCCATTGACTTCAGTAGAAACTAGATCAGGCCATCATGGACTGGAATCTAACCATTTTTATCTAGTTAGACAGACAGGGCTCTATTTCAGCAGAGCACTTATGTCTGGTCTCAGTCTTAGGTATGTGCTTAAATCCACCAATGTTGTGCAAATCATGTAAACAGATTCCTGTCTGAGTCCCTTTGAGGCTTTACTTTATCTGTGGAATCACTGATAGAAGCTATTAGAAAGGCCAAAGACATTACCGGTTTAAAGTATGAATTATTATTATTAAAGTTACATGAATTATTCAGTAAACAGATTATATTCTTCCGTTCACCACTAACCCCCAAATCTCTCTCTGTAGAGTGAAATACTGGCCCCATCAATGGGAATTTTTTCATTGACTTCAGTGAGGCCAGAATTTCACCCAGGATCTGAGTAATTTGTGAAGATTTTGGTTCTGTAAAACTGGTTTTAATATCAGTTATGAAAAAAACCCAAACAATGACTTTTTCTATTTGTGTATCACAAATGTTTTCAGCTAACCTGAAGGATACTTTTAATTTTAAATAGAGGAAGGGATCACCTCATTATTTTGGAATAAAAATAACAAGGAATCTTTGAGTGTTGTTTTATTTGAATTAGATTAATGAAGGAATATAGTTATCTGAAAATTTGTGTCATTGAATAACTGGGGTTAACGCAGGAGAAAAATAAAAGTTCTGGCAAGAATTAACTATCTGTTCTAAGTTTTACCTAATGTCAATGTTTTCAGAGTTTTATATTCCACATAAGGTAATTACAAAATGTAGCTGGAATAATTGTCTTCCAAAAGTTAATAGCTCCTGGCTTCAGCAAAGATAGGAAAAATGTGAATATGTCTGTTCAATTTAAAACATTGTCTATTGTACTGGAAGTCTATATTAGCATTGGACATATGTATTCTCTGTTTTGGGGGCTATCTATTTTTCCCCCCAAAGAAGTTATGATAGCTAATATTTAGGCTAGATTGAGTGGCTCTCTCCTATGCCCCATAACAAATAATTCCTTTCTTGCTCTTCTATACCTGGCAGCTGTAAATGAAAATAGATATGTTAATATTTATCACATGCATGACATTACACACAGAGAGCAGCTATTGCCTTCTGAGCAAGCTAAAACTAATTCTGGTGATAATGTGCTCTTTTCCTCAATGGATGCAACTAAATTATCCCCTTTTTGTACAGAGGGAAATCACCTTTGTACCAATGAATGAAGCACTGTTTTGTATTTCAAATGTTGATCTCACCATTACTGCATCATATGAACAGAGGACACACACACACACACACACACACTGCTTTCTCATGGGTCTTGTCAACACAAGCAAAAAAGGTGTTTTTTTTCACTTGGGTCAGGACACAACCATCTCAAACATTCTTAAAGGTGTTAAACTGTATCTCCACAAGCACTTGGAGGTTGGTTTGTTTTCAGTCAAGCTAAATTGATTTGACTGATATAATTTGATTGAAACACACATTTTTTTTTTTACAAGTGTAGACAAGGCAATACAGAACTTACTTTTCTTTGGTTGTTTGTTTATTTCTTTTAGATCTCAAGAAGTCATTTTAGGCTTAAAAAAACCCTTTGCTCTTTTCTTAATAATGAACCATCTGCCACATCACAGGAACCAGACAACATAAGAATTAGGTCGTTTTGTTCTGCTCATTCCCCTATAGGGTCTCCTGCACTTGAAGCATTTCATTTTGTAAATCAGAGATTTTCACCTAAATAAACAGGAACAATCCTATCAGTTACTCAGAATTTGCAGTCAAAGAGCCACATTGAGCCCTGCTGCTCCATAGGTGTTTGGGGAAGGACGAGACAAGGAGTGTCCTGCTTGTATCTCTGAGCAGTAGCCGAGTACAAAGATATCTCTCACCGTACACCCAGGGTACAAGACTCCTAAAGGAGGGAGGATCTTGGCTTTGCTACTTCCTCTGACAGAGCGGCTGTGTGTAGTAGGGGTGGGGACTTTGCTGCAGCCTCTAAAGAAGTATAGCAGCAAGAGGATATTGTGACTCTATACTGCCTCTGAAGTGAGGCTGCCCCTTACAGGCATAATTCAGTCCTAAATTTGATCCCTTGAAGTGGATTCAATTTCTAATAAAAAAATTAGATCTTCAGCATCATACTCTTTATGGCAGATAAAGTGATAATCCCTGAAGGCAAAAATTTATGACACACACACACAAATCTCTAAAGGTCTTCCTGAAAAAGGATGATATTCTGGTGCATCAAAAATTGCAAACAATGGAAAAAAACTGTTAAATCAAACAATGTCAATCTAGTGCGTGTACCTGAGCTGTTAGAGATTGGGGAATTATTTGACTAAAATCTTTTATTTTTTAGCTCTTTTACTGAACTGAACTCTCCACTTAACATTCTGTACCATTTTCACATATTCATTTTAAAAATCTTTAAGTCCTCTTTATTTCCTCTTCATTCACTAGAAGAGTAATGGATATCTCCTTTTAATAGAGGCTATTATGAATATAACCTGGAAGACAAAGACTAATATACAATTTCTTATGAAATAATCAATATCTTTGCAGATATTTCCCATTCTATTCAAAACTGATAAAATAATTATTAGCACTATATTCCGAATTTTTTTCTTTAAACACAGGCTCTTCAGACACAGGGATCCACCCGCATGATTCTCAATACAGGATCAGGACCAAACATAAACAGAAGTTGCAGAATTCGGCCCCATTTAGGTAAGACGGAATGTCAGGGTAGTGAAGAATGTTTAAACCTGATGAAATTCAGAGTATGATGTTTCTTCCTTTGCATAAGTTGTTCTTCTGCCTACATAAACTAATTTTCAGAAGTGCTGAGCAACAACAACTTCAACTGAAGTCAATGCCGCTGTGGATATATATATAGATCTATATAGATATAAATATAGATCCATATAGATAGATAGATAGATAGATAGATAGATAGATAGATATGATTTTTATTATTCTTGTAGCTTTAATAAACCAAAGAATCATAATAACATATATTGTTAAGGAAATATTTAAATTAGGGCTGTCAATTAATCACAGTTAGCTCATGTGATTAACTCAAAACAATTAATCGCAATTAAAAAAATTAATCACGATTAATCGTACTTATAACAATAGAATACCAATTGAAATGTATTAAATATTTTTGGATTTTTTCTACATTTTCAATATTGATTTCAATTACAACACAGAATACAAAGTGCACAGTGCTCACTTTATATTATTATTTTTTATTACAAATATATGTACTGTGAAAATGATAAACAAAAGAAATAGTAGTTTTCAATTCACCACATACAAGTACGGTAGTGCAATCTCTTCATCATGAAAGTGTAATTTACAAATGCAGATTTTTTTTCTGGTTACATAACTGCACTGAAAAAGAAAACAGTGTAAAGCTTTGGAGCCTACAAGTCCACTCAGTCTCTTACTTCTTATTCTGCCAATCGCTAATACAAACAAGTTTGTTTACATTCATGGGAGATACTGCTGCCTGCTTCTTATTTACAATGTCACCTGAAAGTGAGAACAGGCGTTTGCATGGCACTTTTGTAGCCAGTGTTGTAAGGTATTTACATGCCAGATATCCTAAACATTCGTATGCCCCTTCATGCTTCGGCCACCATTCCAGAGGACATGATTCCATGCTGATGATGCTCATTAAAAAAATACTGCGTCAATTAAATTTGTGACTGTACTCCTTGAGGGGAGTATTGTATATCTCCTGCTCTGTTTTACCCGCATTCTGCCCTATATTTCATGTTACAGCAGTCTCGGATGAGGACCCAGCACATGTTTGTTTTAAGGACACTTTCACAGTAGATGTGACAAAACGCAAAGAAGGTACCGAAGTGAGATTTCTAAAAATAGCTGCTGCACTTGACCCAAGGTTTAAGAATCTGAAGTGCCATCCAAAATCTGAGAGGGACGAGGTGAGGAGCATGCTTTTAGATGTCTTAAAAGAGCAACACTCTGATGTGGAAACTACAGAATCTGAACCACCAAAAAAGAAAATCAACCTTCTGCTGGTGGCATCTGACTCAGATGATGAAAAGGAACATGTGTCAGTCTGCACTGCTTTGGATCGTTATCAAGCAGAACCCATCAGCAGCATGGAAGCATGTCCTCTGGAATGGTGGCTGAAGCATGAAGGGACATTTGAATCTTTAGCACATCTGTCACGTAAATATCTTGCAATGCCAGCAACAACAGTGCCATGTGAACACCCATTCTTACTTTCAGGAGACATTGTAAACAAGAAGTAGGCAGCATTATCTCCTGCAAATTGTAAACAACCTTGTTTGTCTGAGTAATTGGCTGACCAAGAAGTAGAATAGATTGGACTTGTAGGCGCTAAAGTTTTACATTGTTTTAGTTCTGAATGCAGTTTTTTGTACATAATTCTACATTTGTAAGTTCAACTTTCATGATAAAGAGATTGCACTACAGTACTGTAGTAGGTAAATTGAGAAATATTTTTTTTTGTTTTTTTTACAGTGCAAATATTTGTAATAAATAATACAGAAAGAACATCTAAACATCCATCTAAACATCCATACTCACACCATCCCTTGCAGAACAACCTGAAACATTAGCCATTATCTGCTCCATCACCTTCTCCCTTATCACCAGTGGCCATCCTTCTGGCACCTACTAAGGGTTACAGCTCTCTCTCTCTCTCCCACTGTGCACAGGCTGGGATGCAACTTTTATAATAGGTTACACTGACGCCACTATGAATAATGCATATTATGTAGGGGTTTCTCCCCCTTCCTTATTTTCATTTCTTCATCCTACTTAATGTTGAGCTGTCCTTCTATAGGTTAGCATATTAATGATCTCAACTTATCATAAACATCAGTTCATTGCCATGACACTCTTGTGGTTGGATGTTCTTTCCAAAACTTTCCAAAAGCTGGTGTTAGCTAATGTTTCTGTGGTTGGTTGATGTCATTATGGACAAAATCCCCCCTTACACTGTATTTCCAGTTCTCCAGAAATTAGGGGTTACCATTGGACTGTTGATCTGTGCCAAAGTTTATAGGCCTCAAACCTTATGCTAATTGCAGAAGCCAATGTCTGACAGGATACAGATCTGCAGGTTCCTTGCAGTACTGCTGAATATAATAAATGCATAATATAATGCAAAGCTGTAGGTATCCGCTTTATATCCACAGATGCGGATATCCGGGGACCATTTTTACTGATAGGGTGGATGTGGATACACATTTTGTATCCGTGCAGAGCTCTGATGGTAAGAACTGGGTGGGCAGCTGTGAGGAACCATGGCATGGACCCTCCACCTGCCCTGGGCGTTGGGCCTGGGAATCAGGACACTGGGCAGGGGACCTGGGGGGCAGGGACACTGGGTAGGTGGCTGCTCAGGCCCCCTGCCCAGGCACGTGGAGGGTCCGCTGTGGCGGCAGCTCTAGCCAGGGGGGGTATGCCTCGGAGCCGCAGCCCAGTCCTGTTGTAGAGCCCTGTAAATCCACAGATATGTGTGGATATCCGTATCCACGGATGCAGATATCCACAGATAATTTTTGTGAATCGTGGGTTGGATGCGAATACACATTTTTGAATCTGCACAGGGCTCTAATAATGAAGGCAAGGCAGTGAATATAATAAAGGCAAGATAGCCCTATAGGCTACAATATTGAAAATGCAATTGTTGATGTTTTAGGATTATGTGTAACTCTTCTTTGCACTTGACTCATATAAATATTAGGAACTTGAAATGACTTTTAGGGACAATCCATGTAAAGTGCTTTTCCTAGGAAATATTAGGAGCGTGAGGGGAATGCAAATCACTCACTTTGAAGTCACCCATTTGAAGCTATGCCCTGGGGAGGAAAACCATTTCCTACTAGGCACCTGTTCCTGGAAACTCCAGATCAAAAACCCTTGAACTGTAGAAAGGGTGGACTAAACATGATATGACTGGTCTTGTTCTGAGCCGAAGCTGTGATGAACTTGTGACTCTGAAGGAAACCCTGTGGATGCAGCTTTGAAGGACTGCTCCTGTTGGAGTCCATGTTAGGGTTGGGTGATTCTCTAGTAAGCTTATTAGCATGTGTGTAGGTTCATTTATTGTTTTTAATATATTTTCTCTGCAGAGCTTTTATGTGAAGAGTGAAATATTTTTGCATACAAAGAACTGTATGGTACTTATAAGTGTTGACAATCACTCTGTTATCAGTCTCTGAAGAGAAAGCAAGCAGGTGCACGTGGGTAGCCAGTCTCTGTTGGCAATAACATAGAGAAGGCAGGGAACTGTATGTCTGAAAATACCCTGAAGAGAAGGGAGAGAGACATAGGTATCCATCTAGAAAGGCAAGGGCTGCAGAGCTGGAAGCCTGAGAGTGGGTGTCCGTGCTGGACCACTGAGGGGAAATACAGGTGCAATTGCTCTGAACTGTGAAATGAGACTTGGAGTGACAACTAGCAGGCACTGTGCAACTTCAGAACCTCATAGAATCATAGAATATCAGGGTTGGAAGGGACCTCAGGAGGTCATCTAGTCCAACCCCCTGCTCAAAGCAGGACCAATCCCCAACTAAATCATCCAGGCCAGGGCTTTGTCAAGCCTGACCTTAAAAACCTCAAAGGAAGGAGATTCCACCACCTCCCTAGGTAACGCATTCCAGTGTTTCACCACGCTCCTAGTGAAAAAGTTTTTCCTAATATCCAACCTAAACCTCTCCCACTGCAACTTGAGACCATTACTCCTTGTTCTGTCATCTGCTACCACTGAGAACAGTCTAGATCCATCCCCTTTGGAGCCCCTTTTCAGGTAGTTGAAGGCAGCTATCAAATCCCCCCTCATTCTTCTCTTCTGTGGATTAAACAATCCCAGTTCCCTCAGCCTCTCCTCATAACTCATGTGTTCCAGTCCCCTAATCATTTTTGTTGCCCTTCACTGGACTCTCTCCAATTTCTCCACATCCTTCTTGTAGTGTGGGGCCCAAAACTGGACACAGTACTCCAGATGAGGCCTCACCAATGTCGAATAGAGGGGAACGATCACGTCCCTCGATCTGCTGGCAGTGCCCCTACTTATACACCCCAAAATGCCATTTGCCTTCTTGGCAACAAGGGCACACTGTTGACTCATATCCAGCTTCTCGTCCACTGTAACCCCTAAGTCCTTGTAGGAGCAGGATTTTATAATTGTACTATAAGAATAGAGGTACTAATGTATGTCTTGATTTCATTTTACCAGCCACTCTTTTTGAATAGCAGAAAGGAATGACCCTCTGGGACATTGGTAGGAATGCATCTGACAGACCGACAGTGCCTGAACTGATGTTAAGGCAGGGACAGACCAGAACAATCCTTATGACTGATTATGGTCACACTTTTGTTTTAGGATAAGTTATAATGTCTACTATGGTTTCTTATATGTATTACAAATTAGGCACTCTAGTTAAATATATATTTCTTTGTTTTAAGGTTTAGTAAGTAAAAGACAGGATTTTGTATTGTATCTATGATAAATAGATTAGAGAAATGTTGAGGGCCTGAAGTCCCAATGTGAATTGTTTTAGTTATAAGATTTAGCAAGACTTAATTTACAATGTATTCTGTATTCCTTTGAAGGTTTCTGTGAGAGACTGTTTGTGTGAATGAGGAATGCATGCATCAGGAAAAGATAAGGTGTGAAAGCCATAACAAATGTCCAGATGGTCAAGAAAAAGTGAGAGACTTGGAAACACCAGGAGACAATCAGAAAACATCCATTGTATCCAAGGCTAAACATGTTAGCAGCATTGACAATCTCAGAGGTGAGGCAGGCACCCCCGAAGGTGAGACAACAAATAGGAGATAACAATGGGAAGCCCAACAATAACCATCAAATGATAACAGCAGAAAACCCCAAGATTAACACCACTTAAGGTCTAATGATTACAGGATGACATTGCAAAATGCACGGACTCAAATGGGAATTTACAACTATAAAGCTGGGGTGTTTTGCCATGGAACTCTGGGTTCAGTCCTGCAAAGCCTCAGAGCATCGGATCGCGACCGACAGAGCCTAGCTCCTCACTCGTGCTCAATCTAACTGGCCATTAGATTGACTTGAGCTACAACAGACTGGTAACTGTAAAGACCATCTGCAGGACTTGTGTGTGTGTGTTTGTATGTATGTTGTGTGACTAACTGTTGTATTTTCAATAAACATGGCGTATTTGCCTTCTCTCTTATAAAAGATCCCGTGAGCTTTGTATACCATAACATCCTTTTCTGCAGAACTGCTGCCTAGTCATTCGGTCCCTAGTCTGTAGCGGTGCTTCTGTCCTAAGTGCAGGACTCTGCGCTTGTCCTTGTTGAACTTCATCAGATTTCTTTTGGCCCAATCCTCCAATTTGTCTAGGTCCCTCTGTATCCTATCCCTGCCCTCCAGCGTATCTACCACTCCTCCCAGTTTAGTGCCATCTGCAAACTTGCTGAGGGTGCAGTCCACGCCATCCTCCAGATCATTAATGAAGATACTGAACAAAACCGGCCCCAGGACCTCAGATGTCCCTGTCCTTCTGCAGATCCCCTGAAAGCTGCAATGATCTTGGAAGAGCCCAGGAAAGAAGTTGCAAAGGTGGCTCCTCCAGGCCTGCCTAGAGATGCTGCACAGAAGCAGCCAATCAGAGACCAGCAGGCTCAGATAAAAGGAGCTGCAGGGCCTTAGCACGTCAGTTCCTGGCTGGGACCAAAGAGGTGAAATAGGGAGCTTTTCTGTTGCAAGAGGAGATTGAGGAACAATCAGAGTTTGGTTCTGGACAGGTTTTTCTTACTCTGGGAGAGAGAGAGAGGACCTGAGAACTTTAACTCTGACATAAGGGGTGAAGATAAAGGTGCCATGTGAGAAGAGGTCCAGTAAAGTAGCAGCAATGAATTGAAGTGAGTGATATGTGGTTGCTGTTTATAGGGTTCCTAGATTGGAACCTGGAGTAACGGGTGGGCCTGGGTTCCCCTACCAGTGAAGTGGTGTAAAGCCTGAGAAGGGGATGAAGCCTGAGTACAGGGCTTAATTTAAAGAACCCAGAATGGTGGCTGAAGTTCCTGGTGAGCTCAGACAGACAGTTTTGTTGGCTTTTTGTTACCCGGAATTGTTTATGTTGATTGTGCAACCTGGCTGAAAGTCTGAGCCACTGCAGACCCACCAAGTGAAGTCAACAACCTACAGGGAGCTCCAGGAGTGGGGAAAGGGTTGCAGTATTGCATGCAGTGCAAGGAGGTGTTCAAGAGGTGAGTGTCCCCTGTTAAAGGCCATACACCACTTAAGGGGAAATGTTGCCTAGTGTGTAGAGAATAGTGTGGGAGTTAGGAGACCTGGGTCTATTCTAGCTCTGCTGCTGAGGGACCTTCACTTCTCTGTGCCTCTGTTTCCCCATCTGTAAAATGGGGATAATGATACTAACCTGTTATGGAAAGTGCTATATAAGAACTAGTATTAAATCCCATTTAAGCCCTGTTTTGAACATTTAGTGCTGCACAGACCTTTTGCTGATGCCTTATTCAGATTGAACAATACCACGGTCCGTAAGTAACTAAGTGGAGCTGAATCTGTGACACATAACATCTCTTACTAACTAGCGAATATTGCAGAGCTGCTTGAGAACAGAGGCACTGTCAGATTATCTGTTCATCTTTAAAAAGTGATGAAGCAATCTGAGCTATCAGCCTTTCTAAAGTTCTAAAATAACAAATGCAAAAAGCCAAGTAAATACCACATGAATGTTTGTTTTTACACAATAAATAGATGTATTATAAAAATAACACTTCAACAACAATAATCTCCTTCTTAATTTTCTAGGCATGCAGCTATCTAGAGTTAATTTCCAGTGTGTTTAAACTTCAGATTTCATCTCCTTATTATGTGACTTTGTAAGAACTATTGATCAATTTAGATAACCTATCTTGTGTTTAACAAATACTTCGTAACATATCATAAATCTGAACTACTGTTTACACAAACTTAAATTGTTTGTGCTTATTATGAAGAAATGAAAGCATCGGCACCTCTGAAGTGAGATAACTGGGTGAGTTTTTGTTATTCCAATGTATAAAATTTCCAGTCAAAAGCAGTTAGAAAAATTCACAACTTGTATTTGTGCACTTATACTACAATATGTTTTCCTAGAGTAATAAATCAGTATTTCAAGCCCAGTCCTAAAGCTTATATATTACACATGGATAACTTGCACAGCACACACATAAATGTCAACTGAATAAAACAATGTAATGAACCAATTAAAAATCTGTTAATCACAGTCTAGCCAGATATCCATGAGGGGGAGAACAGCAATCAAAAATGTCTTTAACATTCAGTTAAATCTAATGTGGAACCACAAACACTAAAATATATTAATCATAATCCTATGGGTATTGCATGGGGTCACTTCAGGGCAGAGTAAAGGTTGTTTGGGTGCCACAACTGTGCATTTTCATATGGTATCATGTTTGGATTTCTTAAATTTAACCTTAATGCTGAATTGTCTGGTTTATAACACTTTGTTTTTGGATAATTACAGTATTCCTACAAAATATTTTACCTTAAATTACATCCCTCATCTTAACTCCATTTTAACATTGATATTTCCAGAAAATAAAAAAATAAATAAACTATTAAACTTCAATGGAATCATTCATGTGCTCAAAATTAAGCACGTGTTGGTTACCATGGCTTCAATTTTTACTCCGTTCTTATACTCACTGTCTGAAATCAAAGGGAGTCCTGTTCTATTAAGGATTTAAAAGTTTAACCCAGTAAATGGAGATTCATTATATCTGATTTCTTTATAAGCAAGTCCCACTACACTTTGGGGAGTGTGTGTGTGTGTGTGGTGGGGAGCTAAGGAACTTTATCCACTCCATAGGATCAATTTTTAAATTTTGGTACCTAAGATTAGATATTTAATAATGTCTTTGGCATCTAAATCATGCTTATTTTGGTGTTTGAAACACAATGCTGACAATTTTAGACACCCAGTTTATATAAATTGCATCAAGCCACCTTCACAGAGACCTATTTAAACTTAAAAAAAAAAATAGAACACTGGCTTTTTTAGGTCTCCACATAAATGTTTCCATACATCAAAAACACCTTGTTAAATGAAATATCCATATATTAGCAGCACACTAATTTTTCATACCTTGGCATTTAATTACTCCATGGTAATGGTCCAGACAGTTAGTTAGAGGCTAGTAATCCTTTCTAAAAGATGAAGGCAACATCTTTCATTGCAAATGAAATGGCCACTCTACATAAGACAATGCTCTTTTGTAGCACACAGACTTAAATAAAACACCACTAGAATATTTAATATTGATCATAACTAAATCTAACAGTTGGTTTATAGACCAGGGAGTGACTCATTCAGGTGAGCAAGGTACATCTGAAAATGTTGGTATTTTGTTTTCCTTACATATCCCCCCTAGCTGGTGTGTTTAATTTTGAGTGATATTTGTTTGTGTTTATTTTTGGATAAGTACAATATTCCTATAAAATATTTTACCTTAAATTACATTCCATGTCTTAACTCCATTTTAACATTTATATTTCCAGAAAAAAGTGTATACATAAACCATTAAACTTCAATGGAATCGTTCATGTGTTCAAAATTAAGCATGTGTTTTGCTAATGGTAGTTGTTCAAAGGGGCAAAGGAATCCAAAGAGCCTCATCTTCCTGTAGCTGACATTATCAGCATGTATTCTATCAAACATCACACCCTCAATGATAACAATAATATTACATGTCTTTTATGTTCAGAACATGCCTGCTTTCCTAATTCTTCAGAGCTGAAGGTTTGTTTACTTTATTTCTTTAATTTTATATGATAGTAATTTTCATGTAATTTAATATCTCTGCAAGAATTTTTTCCTCACCATTTTTGGTTGCTCAATATGTTTATGTTGTGCAATTTACTTTCTTTACTCTAGTTTGAGATTCTCTGTTCACTTGCTTTTTAAAATAATTCTTGATTGCAATATAAAAGTGTTTATCATCTTTCATCCATTTTCTCACTGCTGGATATATTGAAACCCAAGAGGAAAATTCTCACTCTAAGCTAACTGAAGTGTCATTTTGCAGGTAAAATTTCATAGCCAGCCGAGGGAGCCAAATAGCAGCAGACCAATAGATAGAGGGCATTATCTGACTTTAGCAGGACTACGGTGCCATTCATTTATCTTTTACTGAACACTACAGGGAGCAGCAACTTAAAGAATAGATCTCTAATTCTGTTCCTGTTGAAGTTAATGGCAAAACTCATATTGATTTTAGTGGTGCATGGTCAGATGCAGGTCTGAACTTTGTGACTCTTCCCTTATTATAACTTTGATTCAAGTGAGACTAGAGAATTCAGCTTCTCAATATTCCATGGTGACCACCTGGGCTTTAATTACATGCTCTACTTCAGGAGCGGAAATGTTAAACAATTCTATTTAATACAATTCAAATATTAGTTTCAGAGTAGCAGATCCATTTCATGGTTTCCCAAATAGTTTTGGGCCTTGAACACCTGATTAAACAAACCTGGGCATTCTCTAATTGAGCGAGTAGAATCCAAATCAGCTTAAGTTGTAAATTGCGTTAATTTTAGAAAATTATTTGTGTTAAATACTTTTGAACATGTGACCACATGTGGTGCTGCAAGAATGTTTTGTTTTGGATTTATTTACTAAACTGCTGCAGCACTAATTGTACAGTGGTGTGATAGCTCAGAAGAAAATATAGAAGTCAGCAAAGTTTATTTTCCCAAAGGAATAGGCCAAAATTTTCAAAAGTGACTAGTGACTTTGGACACTCCAAAACAGAGGCAAATTTAGACACTTAATGGGGCCTGACTTTCAGAAAGTTCTGAATATCCACCCTCAAAGTCAGGTCCTTTTAAGCACCAAAAATGGAAGCTCCTCCCCCCAAATCTCTCATCACTTTTGAAAACTTTGGCCCCTTTTGTTTGTTAAATTACTTAGCTTTATGGTTATAATCAATAATTTACCAGGAAAACTCTTTAAGTTTATTAATACCATCCTCTAACTCCCATGTGTTGCGTTCAGTATAAAAGCATTCTATGCTACTCACCCATTGCTTCTAAACAACCATTCTTATAGTCTTTCCACATAGCACCAACACATATGCAGGGGGAAGCTGAGAAACTAACTCCATGTTCACTGGGGATCAAATTGTGCCCCTGCAACCTATCACATGCATTTTACGAAGTAATATCCTCTAAAACTTTGTTAAAAGTTATAAATAGCAGTTATAAATTGTGTTCTTGTGGTGGTGATATTTATTATGGTGCGGAGTCATGGGGGATGGGGTGAGATCAGTTGACTGGAATTAAATAAAACCTACAATCAAGAACTAAAGCCAACAAACCCAACCACTCCAAAGTAGCTTCACTTTTTCTTTCCTCTCTCCTCCCTCTGTAGGCAAAATCATGTTCAGCTTTGAGTCTGAATGAACAAATTCCATATTCTACTTTTTTCAGTGTGGCACTAGAACAACCCACACCAATGTTGGTCAAACCACTTAGGCCCATCACGCCTCCTGTGGGCAGTCCATGCTTTATGACCATGACATGCATTATGGTATTGCCGGTGTTCATTCAATATGAAGAGGTGGACTATCCAAAACAACAGGGTAAAAATGAAATCAACTGAGTACAGTAAGGGAAATGCAGTGTTATATTGGCTATCCCGTCCCCACAAAGTCCTCTTCAGAGTCATTGCTTCCCAAGATAGTCCCCTATTCTTTAAGTATGGCCTACATTCTCTTGCTCTTAGAGGTATGACTTTTACATTTGGGTGTATTAAAACACACATTATATTCTTGTGCCCAGTTTACCAAGATATCCAGGTCTCTCTCTCTCTCGCTCTTTTTTTTTTCTTTTTTTAATAGGAATTTTGGCCTGGTTTACTCATTTGAAATCCAACTTCTTCAAAATGAACTGTATTTAATCTGGCACCACAAAACTGATGATTATTTTGTTTCCCCAATTCTTATGTTCTTAAATATATGCTTAGCTACAATCAAAAAACCTTGAATGAAAGGGCTGCGAAATTCTTCATTTAAATTAATATTAGACTGTATTCCTGGCCTTTTGGTCTTGCAGAACTCATATCAATATTCAGCCTTCTAAACAGTGCTGCAAACTTAGTCTAAACAAGCTTGTTTAGATTATCTATTCCTTGTATTCAGCATTGATAGGCCAGGGTCTGACTGGCAGAAGTGCTAATCACTCACAGCCTCAAATAATGAGGAGCAGTGCTTTGAACATATAAAGTGCTATGTACTCAGAAAAAAAAGGGTCAGGTTTTGGGTCTCGTATTAGGCACCTAAGATTAGTGGATATTTTTGACGGTAATCTGTGCCCCATCTGTAAAAGGGATAATACATACTCCTCTCATAGGGATGATGTGAAAATAAATTGAATATTTGTGACACTCAGAGTCTATACTGATGAATACCACAGTAAAAGCCCATGAGAAATGTAATTCTTTATTCACAGCAGGACTGGAATAGTGTGCCATAAATAATGACTGGGGTTCCACATTGAGCAATGAGATGACACAATATGGAATTGGTGCTCATTAAGTGATCACTGTCCCATCTGTACACTGAATGAGGTAGGGTGTTTGTTTCCCTCTCCTCCCCCACCCAGAACATCCTAGTCTTTGGAAGTTGCCTTCCCCAGCCTGCCCAAGCCCCACTCTCTGCTGTTTGCTCCCATTCCCCTTACTTTTTGTTCTCTCCTGGCCCCACTTGCCCCCATGCAGCTCTGCATCTCCATGCTTGTGTTTTCCCTCCCCATTTTTGTTTGACACCCCATTATGATTCAGCTGCCCTTGACTCCCAGTGCAGCCAGTGTTCCCCAAAGCTGGTTTCACTAACCCCCCCCCCGCAGTTTGTTTACACCTTCCTTCCCCCACATGCACCTCAGAGGGCAGGAGCAGTTAGCCTCTGTCCAAACCCCCATCCTTCCCTTTAATTCTATTCCTCCCATGCTGCCCTCTGATGGCTGTTCACATCACTTGTCATCAATGGCAGAACCAGACTCAGCCATGGGTGAGGCTTCCGTGCTGGCAGCTTTGTCTGAGACTGACAAACTGAGGGGGCCAACTGAGAGAGAGGGACCCCCCTGTCACTGTTTCCCTACCTTGGCTTTATCCAACATTCCTCCAGGTGGCTTTAAGCACTGCTGCCAATACCCTCTGTGCCCCCAGAGAGGCTACAGCAGCATCAGGCCCTGTCAGAGACCTGCTGCCAAAATTCCCACCACCACCAAGGGAGCCCCCTTGGTCAGCAGAAAGGGCCAGGAGAAGGAAAAGGGAAAGAGCCCTGCCCGAAGACCCTTTCTGCAGTGGCGTCTGCTGCTGATGCTGCAGCCCCGCCATCAGACATGGGACTCAGGATCCAGGATGCTGCAGCCTACCAGCAGGCCTGCAGCTTCAGCGATTCCCTGGTCACCTTCAGCCTCAACCACGGGATGCTGGGTGACTCCATGGGGGGGAGGGGTGGCACTCCTGTCCATGAGGCTCTTCAATCCCCCTCCCCAGTGATATCCAACACCGTTGCATCCCTTAACCTCAAGAGCTGTAGGGTGAGTCTCCACAGGTGCCCAGGTACTCTCCTTCGGGCAGGGAGGTACTCTGTGATCTTCCTGAAGGAGATGCACATTGATCCAGCCACCAAACCCAGCTGGCAGCTGGACTAGGGGGACTGGGTGTACTTCAGTTACCTTACCGTTCTGTTGGGTGGGGTGGTGTCACATTCTGGGGTGCAGTCCAGACCAGTGGAGGGTTGTGTCACCACCTGCCCTGCAACTTTAGGTTCCTCACAATTTTTGCAGTTGTAACTCCCAACCTAGGCTGCTCACAAACAGCCTACCAATATGCAGGTTACACCTGAGTGTCTGTGTATAGCTATAGCCCTGGTCCAGTAACTCTGATCCCAATGGCTTGTCAGGAACATACTAGTCACACTGGCTTCCACCAGCTTTGGTTACTACTTGCAGGGTGACTACAACTCACTCCCAGTCCTGAATGTTCCCCAAAACATCAGTTCTGTGCTATCCACCCCTCTCTTGGACAGTTCAGATATTAAGATCTATTGCTTCTGGAAAAGGGGTCAATATTCAGATACTTTAACTGGAGTTTCCACACACTTCAGTTTAAACACAGTACTGGATTGGTTTAGATTTAAAAAAGTTTAACAACAAAAGATAGGATTTTAAGTGAATTAAAATATGAGAGAAAGTTAGAAATGGTTACAAGCAAATGAAAGTGGAAACATACATCAAAAAGTCTAAAACTTAATCTAGAAAGTTTTGGTTCAAGCATTTGTGTAACATGGCCTTTCTCACACACTGTCTTCCAGCAAGGTGGTGGCTAACCTTGTCATTGGTCATGATCTCTCCCAGGGATCCAAAGGTGCTGGTGTCTTTGTTGTCTTTGGTGTTCTCTGCTCCTTTCTTTTATAGTCCAATGAATCTTTGAAGTGAATTCTTCTGAGGTTTACCCTTCAAAGTAAAGTTTATTCAAGCAGTCAAAAGGTGATATTGAGTGTGGTGATGAAGAAGCTCCATGCTCTTCTCACCTATGTCTGCAGAAATGAAACTTTGCTGTGTCTCCTGCCATCTCCTCCTCCTGCTGTGTCAAGAACCCTGTTTGATACTTATAAGTAAATTGAAGTAAACACACATTCCTTTGTTTAGGACAGATCTAACAACTTTTGCCTAGGAAGGGCTGTGTGGTTTTGAACATATGCTAATAACATCATACTGGGGGATTTCATAACTTTACATATACTATTGTTCCATACATTACACCATGATATTATTGATCCTTGTGTTATTCATTTTTAAATGATACCTCACAAGGCATATTTTGTACAAAATTTATTGCAGTGGCTTTCAACCTTTTTTCATTTGTGGGCCCCTAAAGAAATTCAAATGGAGGTGTGGACCCCTTTGGGAATCTTAGATATAGTCTGCACACCCCCAGGGGTCCACAGACAACAAGTTGAAAATCACTGCAATAATGTGTAGGGTGTGAATACAGGGGTCCTTAGAGTCACAGGAGACCACGCTGTTCTCTGGAGACCTATGGCCTGAGGTGCTGGGAGTTGCTGGGTCATGCTGGGATGTCTGCTGTGTGTCCAAGCCTGTGTGGAGGGGATGATTCTCAACTTGTTAACATCTATATCCTGATACTGAAACTTGGATGGGTGTGCATCTATCAGCAGGCGTCTACCTTCTTTGGCACTTTGCATCCTTGTGAGTGCCTGGTCTGGGGCAGGGATTTTAACAATCTCCTGTATGCGTAGGACTGTTTAGGGACAAAGAAGTGCTAAGTCACCATGGATGTCCTCAAGAAGGTTGTCAACCATCACTCCCTGGTGGAAGTCTGGCATGACCACCACCTGGATACTCCACCACGTACATTTATGTCCCTTGGAGAACACTCAGTGGTGCCACTCCCGATTGGGATGCATTTATATCTCTTGATTTCACATCTTGTGGGCCCACTTCTCCAGCATCAGGCTGGCCCCATTCTTCGACCACTAGCTGGTAGCCATGATGGCCTCACTGACACCTGGGAGGGTGAGGCTTGTCTAGTAGAATTTCAGCAACAGCTTGTTGGAGAATGTGGGCTTTGTGGCATCCTTTCAGGAGTTTTGGCTGGCCTGGTGGAGGCAGATGCACACCTTTCCTGTGGCACAGATGTGGTGGGAAGTTGGGAAGGTCCATGTCTGGATCTTCTGCTGTGACTACACCCGGGAAGGGCAGCTGAAGTAGAGGTGTGGTGATAGAGCAGTTGGAGTGGGAAGGTTTGGAGCTAGAGAGGCATGTGGCCACTCACCACAGGGATCCACCCTTCTGAAGAGAGTGTCAGGAGAAGTGAGATAACCTGCTGGCTCTTGACGACCATCTGGCCTGGGACACCTTTGTTCAATCCACATCCAGCTCCTTTGGGAGATGGATTGTGGAACCCACTTCTTCTATGCCCTGGAGAAAAATAGGGGGGCCAAAAATCATATCACCTGCATCCTGGTGAAGGATGTCACCCCTCTTATGGATCCAGTTGAGATATAGGAAAAGGCCCGGGCTCTTCTACAGCAACTTTTTCTCCCCGAATCTGACCAATGCTGGTGCCTGCATAATCATATGGGATGAACTCCCCGTAGTCAGCGCGGGTGACGGACTGGCTAGAGCAACCGCTCACTCTGGCCAAGTTCTTGGAAGCCCTCCATCTCGTGCCCACAAACAAATTTCTGGGCATTGATAGGCTGACTATGGAGTCCTACCATGCGTTCTGGGATGCTCTCAGCCCAGACCTTGTCAATGTCTGGCCCAAGTCCTTAGGCAGGTGGGCTGTGCTTGCCCTGCTACCTAAGAAGGGAGATTTCCATAACCTAAGGAACTAGTGCCCAGTCTCACTCCTCAGCACAAACTGCAAGATTGAAAGCCATCTCACTGTGTCTGGGGTCCGTGCTGGCAAATGTGATCCACCCCAACCAGACCTACACCATCCCAGGCTCAATCATTTTTTACTTCTATCTGGTCTAGGACTTACTTCATCTAGCATCTAGGGATGGTCTGTCATTCACTCTCCTATCCCTGGGCCAGGAGAAGGCATTTGACAGGATGGATTTAGGGTATCTCATGGGTACTGTGCGGGTGTTCAGCTTCGGGCCCTGCTTTGCGGGCTTTCTCCAGGTGCTGTATGCCTCTGTGGAGTGTCTGATCAAGTTGGCCTTGAGGGTGCTTCAGGGCTGCCCGCTGCCTGGTCGGCTCTATACCACTGCTATTTAGCCCTTCGTCTGTCTCCTCCACAAGAAGATGTTGTGGTTGGTGCTTTGGGAGTGCTGGACTTGTGGGTAGTCCTATCAGTGTCTGCTGGTGATGTGCTTCTTGTAGCCCTGGACTGAGAGACCTAGGCATGGGTGGAGGTTTGCCAACCCATCTATTTGATGGCCTCCTCCACCTGGGTCAACTGGGTCAAGAGCTCTGGCCTGATGGTCAGGAACAGTTGGCAGGCATACTCCTTCTCACCCATGCTTATTGCCATCTGTTGGGGCACAGGCCCACTGCTCTATTTGGGCATCTACCTTTCTGCCACTGACCCTCCTCACTGGACAGCTGGAGAACTGGAGAGGTCTAGATGCCAGGATGACTGACCGGCTGCAGAGGTGGATGTGGCATGCCTTTCCTTTTTGGGGGAGGGCACTGGTGGTCAACCATCTGGTCCTGTCCATGCTTTGGTACTGGTTCAAAACCCTGAACCCCTCCCCAGGAACCCTGGCCAGCTTCCAGAAGATCCTGGAGTTTTTCTGGCCAGGGCTGCACTGGGTCTATGTGGGTGTCCTGAGCATCCCCCAGGGGAGGAGGAATCAGGCCTGATCTACATCCACAGCCAGATCCCTACCTTCAACCTCCAGGCCCTGCAGAGGCTTCTTTGTAGTGCACATAGTCCCGCATGGAGCATGCTGGTTCACACCTTCCTTCACCACCTCTAAGGGCTCCAATAAAACCAGCAGCTCTCCTGAGACCTCTCTGAGATGTGGCTCTTTTACCAGGACCTGCTAAGGACCTGGAAACTAGTCTTGGTGACTAGGTTCACCGTGGCCACTGAGTGGGAGGACCTCCTAGCAGAACACCTGCTACATAGCTCCCATCTGTATGTGTTGGTTGTGAAGTCCCCCTTGTGCTTGAGATTGGTCGTGACTGGCACCACCAGAATCAGAGACTTCCTGGACTA
This sequence comes from Natator depressus, assembly GCF_965152275.1. Classification (NCBI taxonomy): domain Eukaryota; kingdom Metazoa; phylum Chordata; order Testudines; family Cheloniidae; genus Natator; species Natator depressus. The sequence goes on from NC_134234.1 coordinate 125,511,546, forward strand.
TGTTCAGAGAAGCTGTTTGGACCCCAATGTACTTGGCTGATGCATGGGTTTGTGTACCCCATGCATACCCTGTCATGTGCTCCAGGAGGTGAGGGCAGCTTTTCCCCCTGCTTCTCTTTCTTTCCTCAAGTGGGTCCTGAAGGAAGGTGCTCCCTGAACACCTCTCACCAGGCCCTCCAGATCCCTTCATGAGGCCACTGTCTCGCAAGCCTCCTCAGCTGCCCCGACAGGCTACCTGATCCAGTTGCATGGTATCCAGCCTGTCTGCCTCTGACTCACACTCAGTAAACATCTGTATGCATTCATGCTTCACACTAACTATTTCCACATCTTCATGTCCTGCCCACAGACCACATGGAGGGACCTGCTGCCACCTAAGAAGGCTGAGGAACCCTGGTGGGCCAAACTCTACCCCATTCTAGTGCCCCTAACCCTCTGGGTATATTAGTTGTTGGCTCCTTCACAGACCCATGAGCACAGGCATGTACCTGGTGTGGTTCATGAACTCCCCTGACACCAGTCCCTTCTGTGGCAAGAGGGAGATCCTGGCACACATCTATGTAGATTGCATCAGGTTGCATCCCCTCTTCTGGCACCTCCAGAAAATCTTACTGAGGTTCTGGCTGGACTTTTCCCTGCACCTCCTGATCCTTGCACATCCCATCCATGGCCCCACAAAAATAACAGGAGCTCCTTGTCAACCCCTTCTTGGCACTGGCCAAGACAGCCATCCATCATACCACAAGAGGAGGAGGCTGGATGGGGCGGGGTGGTGGTTTAGTTTAGGGTGGGCCTCGACCTGCCTGCACCAGTACTTCAAATAGTACACAGCATCTGCAACAAATGAGTAAGAGGATAGGGGAACTCTCAACAACATCTTCCTTCACTGCACAGTCCAGATTTATTTCCAGAGACGCGCCATTCTGTACATTGAATATGGCAGGGTTCCTGTGGAAAAACTAGTATGTTATCAAGTTTGTGTAACGTTCATCACCCCACCCCCAACCTTGTATGCTTCTGCTCTGTCCCCTTCAACCTTTTCCCTGTCCCAGTTTCCTCTTCCCCACCCTAGCTCCTTGTCCCAATCCTGTTGCTCTTGCATAGGCGGTTTCAGTCTCCTAGCCTCAATCTTCTCATTCTCAGACTCCTTGCCCAGTCAATCCTTGTTTGCTCCTTCAGACTCCATGGCTCAGTTTCCCCTCCTCCCCTGCTCCCAATCACAGTTTTCTTGCAGAAGCAGTCTCAGTTCTCTCCTCCCAGCTCCTCATCTGATCTTTTTCTCCCCCACATTGGCCTCCCATCATCTTCTCTCAGCCTGTTTCCTGTTTCTACTATCTTAGTCCCAGTGTCTCTTCCTAGTCTCCTCATCCAATCTCAGTTCCCTAAACCCACCCCCCACCCCAGCCCTGCATGCTGGCTTTTCTCCCACTCAGTCCCCCTATGCCAAAAGCAGAGATGCAGGTGGCCTAAGATCCACTACACCAGATTTCATACACTGGTATGATCCTTCTGTGGCTTGTTGCACTGTTCTTATGTTATTATTAGGGCCAAAATCCACCATGCAAAACAGCTTCACCATAGTGAAAAATTTGGTGCATTATATATCATTATACAAAATTAATATTAATTTAAAATGAATTATTTATGTAAATATTCTCTCTGATTCCTCCCTTTATCCTGCATCACTTTAATCACTACATTTATTGTACACAAATTAATGCAGGGCTAATATTCATGGTAGGTTGTACAGCATACACAGCAATAAATGTCTTTTCAGGTTGGCTAAATGCTAGAGTGATGGTGAGGCACTTGGTAATGGCAAATTCCATTTAATGGAAGTATACTCTGAAAACATGACTATTATTCCTGTTACAGTACATAATAGAATAGGGATACGATTGAATCATGTAGTGTGAAAAGTTTCAGTGTGTCATTTATATTTAATATATATATTAATTATATATATAATAATTAATATATATATTACATTATATATAATAATTAAACTCCTGGGCTATGATTGATTTCAGTCATTCGTCAACCTATTCTCAATAGAAAATTGCTGACTGCCTTCAGGGTTTTGTCTTTTTTTTCAATAAAGAAATCATTAAACAAACAAGCCAGAAGTAATCAACTCCCCCCAGCACTCTAAATTCTATGACAGGACTAATTTAAACATACAAAAGTAAGGGAGCAGGTAAGGGAGATCAAAACAATAAGGATTATGGTTTATTTCCCAGGCGGTAGGCACAATGTGGAACCTTCTTATTAGCACATTATAAAAGTAGTAGTGCTTGGGTATTGGACAATGTCCAACATCTAGATACAAGACTGCAGCTCTTTCAGTCTTAATTTTGAATTTGCCGGCGTTGGAGGGTTAAGTGGGACCCTTACTATTATCCTAATTTAGTAGTTTAGTGGTTTAATGCAGATAAGCACTGAAGACGCCAGCACTTCTGAGGTTACTGTATTATACTGCCATTCTTTCTTCCCCAGAGATCCAGTATATTCTTTAGATATATCAGCCTTTAACATTAAAATTCAAACCTTTAAAAAAGCGTACTAAGTTGCAAACATAAGTATCCAAACTGCGCAGGAATTAGAAAATGCTAATAATACAGAGTTCCAGGCATAACCTAATCTTAGAGAGACGGCAGAAAAGCTTAAAAGGCTGAGAGTTTATGTATGTATTCAAAATATATAAAGCATAAATGATAATGTTTCACTATCTCACATTCTAAACTAATTTTTCATATTTAACACTAGCTTCAGTATGTGCATGTGCACATACATAGTCTGTCTACATTAGATAATTTTGGCATGTGCAGTAATTGATTCAGGCACCAGAAATGTTTGTAAAATGTTCTGAGTTCACAAACAAAGGTGCTCCTAATGACAGGTTTCAGAGTAACAGCTGTGTTAGTCTATATTCGCAAAAAGAAAAGGAGGACTTGTGGCACCTTAGAGACTAACCAATTTATTTGAGCACAAGCTTTCGTGGGCTACAGCTCACTTCATCGGATGCATTCAGTGGAGTGAATGAAGTGAGCTGTAGCTCATGAAAGCTCATGCTCAAATAAATGTGTTAGTCTCTAAGGTGCCACAAGTCCTCCTTTTCTTTGTGCTCCAAATGTTTCACAAGCATTCCTAGTACCGTTATATTTGTAATGCTTGGGCGCTTCCAGTAGTAATACAGCAATTTATGTGCATTTCAGCTTAGTTCATATGCATACACCAAAATAATTAACTCTATTTTCCGAATTATAATATTATGCAGATCATGTGTATTAAAGCTTTAGTCCCTGAGTTGCTGATGCCCATCAACCCAGTGTCCTATGTTTAAAAGGAGCTACAGTGTCTTAATCCGGTTGAAATCTAAAAATATTAAATTAAGGAATAAAAAGTTGAGGATAACAAAGCTTAAAATAGAAAGACATTTAGATGTTCAGTGAAGTGACCAGTTTAGTTATGAGCCTGTTTGCTATGGAGTGAGTTCTATATATATATATTAGCGCACGGGCCTCTGATCCAAGAAAAGCTTCTTTTGGCTCAAATAATGACTTGCTCTGTGTCCATGGCCAACTCTTTTAATCTGTCTTGCCTTGGATTCCCATCTGTAAAAGGGGGATAGTTAAACCTATCTCACAGGACTATTTTGAGGATTAATTAATTTATTGTGAAGTGCAATGTAGATGAGAAATGCTACACAGATACTAAGAATTATTCATATTTAATAGCACATTTATGTCTATTTGCTGTGCTCTGGTGAAAAGCCAGATACGGGAAACTTGGCAGTTTCCCCCTTCCCTTACTCTCAAATTTTATCTCTGTTTCTTCTGCATAGTCATTCCTGATGTCCCAACCCTCCACTGCAAAAAACAAACTGTCTACCCTTTGCCACCATATCTCTTCAATCAGTTTTTGAGGATGTTGAACATTTAGTAGGAATAAACACTTTTAAATCAGCAGGCTTGGAAAACTTGCACCCAAGAGTCCTAAAGAACATAGGAATGGCGTTACTGGGTCAGACCAAAGGTCCATCTAGCCCAGTATCCTGTCTTCCAACAGTGGCCAGTGCCAGGAGCCCCAGAGGGAATTAATAGAACAGGTAATCATCAAGTGATTCATCCCCTGTCGCTCATTTCCAGCTTCTGGCAAAGAAAGGCTAGGGACACCAAAGGTCTCTGGCCTACTCATGGTAATTTTTGATAAATCTTGGAATACCGGGGAAATCACAGAAGAATGGAAGCATGCTAATGTTGTGCCAATATTCAAAAGGCAAGTGGGATGACCTGGATAACTAGAGCTTGGATAGCCTGATATTAATCCTGGAAAAAGTAATGGATAAGCTGATACATGTTTTAACTGATAAAGAATTAAATGTCAGGAATACAATTAATGCCAGTCAATCTAGTTTGTGGAAAACAGGTCTTGTCTAATGAACCTGATCTCATTTTTTCGATGTTCTTACACATTCAACTGATAAAGGTAACTGCAGATGCAATATATTTAAGCTTCTGATTTAACAAAGTTATGATATCAATAAAGCACATGTTAAAGGAAATAGTTCCCTACTGACAACTGTCATTGGATACTGGTGTTTCTAGTGGGGTCTGCAGGGTTGGTATTAGGCCCAACACTACTCAACATTTTAATCAATGATCTGGCAGTAAATAGGAAATCACGGCGGGTAAAATGTGCAGCTCTCACAATTATTGGCATACAAGTAAGTAATGATTAGGACAGGGCAGTCAGACAGAATGATCCGGATCTCTAGCTGGGCCCATTCAGACAAAATGAGTTTTTAATACAGTCAAATGCAAAGCTATACCTCTAGAACAAGGATTGCAGGCCATATCTATACAGTGGGGGATTGTATCTTGGACAGCAATTACTCTGGAAAGGATTTAGGGGTTACAGTGAACAAACAACTCAACATGAGCTGCCAGTGCGATGCTTTGGCAAAAAGGGCTAATCCTTTCCTTGGATGCTTCAACCGGGAGTAGTAGGAGTGGGAAGATGATTTCTCCACCCGGCACTAGTGAGACGGATACTAGAATACTGCAAACAGTTCTGGTGTCTACATTTAAAAAAGGAAGTTGAAAATTTGGAAAGAGTGCAGAAAAGAGCTGCAAAAATATCCCAAGAGCTGGGGAAAATGCCTTACAATGAGACTTAAAGAGCTCAATCTGTTTAATTTATCAAAAAGAAGATTGAGAGTGGCTTGATTACAGTGTATAATTATCTGGACAGGGAGAAAATATCAGCTACTAAAGGTCTCTTTAATCTAGTGGAGACAGTCATAACAAGAACCAATGGCTGGAAGCTGAAGTCAGAAACATTCTAATTAGAAATTAGGCACACAGTTTTCCACAGTGAATGTAATTAACCATTGGAACAAACTGCCAAGGGAAGTGGTAGATGCTTCATTTCTTGAGGTCTTCAGATGAAGACTGGATGCCTTTTTGGAAGGTATGCTTTAGCCCATACCAATTATGCTTTAGTCAAAAAAGTTATTGAGTTTGCTAGAGGGCTAACTTTGAAATTTAATGACCTGTGATATCAGCAGTGGTTCTCAAAGCCGGTTCACCGCTTGTTCAGAGAAAGCCCCGGGTCCGCCACTTGTTCAGGGAAAGTCCCTTGGCCCATGCCGCTTCCCTCAGCCCCCTTTGGCCTAGAGTGGCGAACCGCAGCCAGTGGGAGCTGCGATTGGCCAAACCTGTGGACACGGCAGGTAAACAAACCAGTCTGGCGCGCCAGGGGCTTTCCCTGAACAAGCGGCGGACTGGCTTTGAGAACCACTGATATACAGGATGTTAGACTAGCTGATCTAATGGTCCCTTCTGGCTTTAAACTCTATAAATCTATTAAATCCTATACAAATTTGAAATACAAAAAATAATCCAACATCTCCCTCCTTCCCCCACTAGCTAATGATTGCATTGTTGTGCTGAATGTGATTTAATCCTCTAGTGCCAACACAACCAGCTAAGGGCATGGAATATGCAAGGTTAGGAAACTTGTTGCTAGTTTATTGCTCCAAAGAGAGACTTAATGCTGCTCTGGTTTACTTTTTATTTCTTCCTCCCTTTTACTCATCAAAATGATCTTATTAAATGTAGCAGGTTTCCAGATTTTTAGTGAAATCTGCATGAAAATAGGGAACTCTCTTGAACAACAACAACCAACAACATCAACAACAAGTTTTAGCTTAAAAAATGATTTAGTTGTAACTGAAGCACAGGAGGGAAAGGACTGAAATAAAGGGACTAAAATATGTCCCTCGGTTCTTACAGTATATATCCTGTTTGCCTGTGAACTTCCAAAGACCAAAACAGACCTGATTCTATCATTTTCCAAAGCTATTTAGTGGTGTGGACAGTAAGTGGTGCTGCTGTACATAGAATAAAAGAAAAGCATAAAAATAAAAGAGAGAGATCCCTCTCCATAAATGAATGTCCTCTCTCCCAGGTAGAATATATATCTGAAGCCAACAGTGGTGTATACATTGCCTGAATATCAAGCAGCTAAAGGTACTAAGGAACTGCTGGCTGGAAAAACAAAAAAGAAATTAGCAATTTTGTTTGCATACCTTCGAAGTCTTAAGTAGCCCACAAGAGATTTGCTCATTTTTAGCATTTCTCATGTTAATCCATAATTTATGCAAAATCTTAAACAGCAGTTGGGAGATCTTAATTAAAATCACCAGCTTACAGTTTCATCTAGTAGAAACCCTGCTCCAATGAACGAATAATAATAGTAATAGTAATAATAATAATAATAATGTAAAAAAAAATAGAAAACTAAAAGTGGTTCTTGTCTTTTCCATACTTATTGTTTAACCCATTACTTACAATTAGATATAATTTATATTAGTAACTTCCGTAACTTTTATAAACAGTAAGGATGTGAAACCCAGCTTTGTTTCATCCTTTTTTTTATTTTCAGCTGTCTACTTATGTAAATCAGGCATTGGTATAAGAAGAAAAAATATAATGCACTGGATTACCCAAGGGATACCTTTTATAGCATTGTAAAACATTTTCATTAAAAAATCCTATAAATCATGCATAGTAATTTGGTTTCTTACTGTTTCACATATATAAACAGTGAGAAATAGAGTTTCTACCAGCAGTAGTTTCATCAATTATTTATCAGTTATTTGAAATGAATGCAGTTGAAAGAAACTATGGTTATTTTCTTTGCCATATGCATCCCTACCAAATGATGGAACCAATTCTGAAACAGCATGACCTCACTCCCAAATGGCTAAAACTAGAATTACTATGCTGCTTGTATTTTGGCCACCATCACTTCCATGAACTAAATGCTTCTTTGTTTTCAATCCCTGTGCAGATCATTCAAGCAATGAAGAAGAAAAATCTATGGATTGGGCTACTACAGGCTAAGGGTACAAGGCATGTGCACAAACATGAAAACTGAGTCCTTTGAACTCTAGGCCACACTTCAAAGACCAATCCATATCTCTTGCTCTGTAACATGTCTTTGTTTTGAAAAAAGTCAAAATAGAGGTGCCCGGTTTAGACTCTACATTGCCATTGCTGAAAATGGTCTCTCAGGCTAGAACCTATTGTGTGTGCAGTGCCTGCCAGCATATAGCCTTAGAGCAGCTAGTAAAGGAAATGCACCAGGGGTAGGTTTAAGAATAAAAGGTCTAAAGAATATGCGGGCTTTTCAGTCACAATTAAAATATTTCCTCTCTTCAGTAAAGATTTACAAAGTTTTTAAATTGCAAAACTATGTAGTAATGTTTTCTTAACATCTGAGTTTAAATGTTAAATGGCTCCTGTGACTGGCTCTCCAAAGCTTGCGATCTTGGATTAATATTATGAGGGCCCCACCTCCTCTTTATAAAAGCTTCTCTCTTTCCTTTCCTTTTTAGTTTCTAAGGCCCTGCCTTATATTTTGAAAGTTTTGTCTCCACATTCTACAGTTCTGTTGCTAGATCCCAACTTTTTCTCTAACTTCAAGGCATCTTTTTCTCATTCAGCTTTCCCTTTTCTTCAACTCTGAGAGATTAAGGGCCTAACATATCTAAGGCCCTGGCAGTGGAAATTTCTGCAGCATAAAGCACTCACAACATCCCCTCTGCTGTGGGCCCTGCAAAAAACAGCCCAAACCCAAGTGCAGGGCAGCACTCCATGTGGAGGCTATGTGGACATGGTGGATAGGGGTTCCACTGATTCAACCATCACTCAGCACCATCAGTCCCTGGAATTTATATGGGCGCACAACAGTAATGAAATCTTAGATCCTTAGGTTCTAAGGATGGCTAAATGCAATGTTATATTCACCTTGTCCTATAAGTAGGTAAGGGTTGGTTTGGCCTCTGGTATAAGTTTGAGCAGCAGTCAAGAGCAGCTTCAGGGCCTGATACTTAGCCTCCTCTGCAGTCCCTTTGCACCATTCCCATGGTGAGCTACTCAAATAGTGTGCAGGAGGAGATAATCAAGGGCACATCTGCAGAAGTTAAAGAAACAGTAGATAGAGGCAGCATTGTGAGTGCACTCACAGCCTTGATTCATATAAGTTAGGCACACCACTTTCTCACTTTCCCTTGGCAGGCACAGAGCATAACAAGAGCTCTAAGCACTGTAATTTTGGCCCAGGATGGAAGGGCCAAGATGAGACAAACAGTGGGGTGGTTTCCGAAGATAATCACTATAAGCATCTATGGACACTATTCTGAATACTGGCACCATTTCCAAAAGCGGGGGTGATAGAAGCTGATATCTCACCCCTGATGGTAACCGAGGATGCAAGGGTTCAGATTCTGCATGCGTGTGGCTTCAGACCAGGTCTGTATGCTGCTCACCTGTGTGCAGCTTTGGTGCCTGCAGAAGTAATTGCCAACTGGTGCAGCAATGTTTCCTACTCTGGGGGAAGAAACAAGAGAGCCCTCCCAAGGAATCTGTGGCAGAGGATTGCAGAGTACTTCCAGGAAAGTTTCCTAGAGATCTCTATGGAGGATTCCTGGGACAGCCCGTTGTGCATTAATAAACTTTTCCACAGTGCCTCCTGTGCAGCTAGAATAAGAAGCAGATGAAAATGGTGCTAGTGTTAGTTATTTCCATCCCTTATCCCTCTTCTAATCTTTAAAAAACAAAAAAGAAAGCAGAGCTCTACCTGATATCTCCTTGCAGTATCAAGGCATAACGAGTACTTATTGGAGCTTCCCGCTCCTGCATCAGGTGCACCAGAGCCCAAGGGTGGGGACCAGCTAGACCCCACGGGAGTTGAAAAGGGGGACCGGCACGCCACATGACTGGACAACCTTGTCGGTTGTCCCCCGTCCTCCTCCAACTCCACTTCCTCCTCCAGCACTTCATCCTCAGGGTTCCCTCGGGTGTCCGCTGCCTCCAGCCCACCCCAAAGTACCCACGGGGCTCTTGGCGGTGAATGTGGGGTCACCGCTGAGAAGGATATGCAGATTCTTGCATAAGTGGCATGTCTTTGTAATGCACCAGACCAATGACTGACCTCTCTTGCCTTCTGGTATGCCTGCTTCTGATCCCTGACCTTAGCACAGCGCCACTGCCTGTCCCTTTCATGCCCCTTCTCCATGCAATGAGCAATCTGCTCAGAGGTATCAAAGTTCCTGGCTGGAGCGGAGCTGTGACTGCACAACTCCTCTTGCCACAGACCCAGCAGATCCAACAACTCCGGTGTACATGAGGCAGGAGAGCATTTGCTGTGAAAAGCCAGCCTGGTCATCTGGAAAGATGTGATGTGAGCTGCCTATGCCAAACAAACAGGAAGAGGAATTTCAAAAATTCCTGGGTCTTTAAAGTGGGAGGGAAGCATGCCTGTATACCTAACTGCGGGGCAGCAGAGTTCAAACTGGTGATCAGAGAAGTCACGATGGGCATTGTGGGACACCTCCTAGAGACCACTTAGGGCAACATAAGCAATGTGGTGCCTACAATGACACTGTGTGACTCTAAATTCATCACAAAAAGCTGTATGCCTTTCGCTGGAGTGGTTTTATTATGCCGGAAGAACAGGAGAATTAAATTGGTGGGAGCAGTGTGCACACCTCCACTGTTTTGTTGACAAAGCAAAGTAGTGTAGACATGGCCTTTAAAAAAGCATTCAGTGGCTAGTAAGACAAGCAGCTGGTGAGAGAATGCTGGAAAACTAAAGGAGTTAGTCATCTGAATTAACCAGGGGAGAAAATCAGGGAGGTAGTTTCCTCCTCTTCCCCGCAGTCCCCAAGTTGCAAATATTCTTCAAGGAAAAACCTGCTATGGGAGGAAAATGTCATGTCACCAACACTGCTGCTAGCTCCTCCTCTGCCTGCACATGCGAGGCACCATACAGATAGGAATCTTGACCCAGGAGGCTTCCACCCAGGCCATAGTTTTGACTTGCTGAGAATGTGGCCTGCATGTCCCTGCTGATTAAAGTCAGGCAGGAGGAACCACCTGGCCTGAGAAGTGACAGTTGGTGGAATCCCTCAGGAAGCTGGTAAGAGGTGGCTCATCTGTGTAACATCCAGGACTATGAGGACTTCAGAAACAGGTTGCACACAGAGATGTCCAGGATGAAGGATGCTAGCCAACTAGAACAGAGTACAGAGGTACCAGACGGAGAAGGAAAACCAGCTGCTCTGCAGGGAGTTTGCTGGCCTCTTCGGGCAGTAGACAGTGCTCCAAGCCTCACCCAGATCCCCCATCCATTGTGGCATGATGAACTGGTATGGTATATTGGCAACAGGAGTAGAGGAGCAGACACCAGTGTATGGGCAGGCTCATAGACACCACACCTAACAGGAGGAGAGGAAGGGGTGGTGGTCTGGGATTCCTATCTGATGGGGATGGAGGCATCTGTCTGCCAGTCTCACCTGGTGTCCTAGGAGGTGTACTGTCTGCCTGGAGTCCTCATCTAAGACATTGTGGCAAGGTTGCCACAGCTCTTGCACCCCCCTGACCACTACTCATGATATTCATCCATATGGGCATTAATGATCCTGCCAGGTATGACCCTGATCAGCTAAGCAATGACTACAGGGCTGTGGGAATAAGGGGGAGGGAGTCAGGAGCACGGGGGTGTTCTCACCCCACTGCAGATTGAGGGTCGGGACTGGGCAGGGACTCATGCATCCTGAAGATGAATGCATGGCTATGCATATGGTGTTGATAGTAGGGCCTGTGCTTCCTAGACCACAGGATGCTGTTTTGGGAAGGAGGACTGTTGGGAAGAAATGGAATTCACTTGAACAATAGAGGGAATAGCATCTTTGCACACTGACTTGCCAACCTAAGGAGGAGGGCTTTAAACTAGGTTCAAAGGGGCAGGTGACAAGTCCACAGGTAGGCATAAAAAAGGTGACCTTAATAGAGGTGTAGATGTTGGGGATGGGGTGGGGGGACATGGAAAATTACAGCAGGGCCATAGAAACGCAGGAGGGAAATCAGTGGAGGACACTGCTCAATATCTTAGATGTCATAAGAACATAAATACAGCCATATTGGGTCAGACCCATGGTCCATCCAGCCCAGTATCCTGTCTTCTGACAGTAGCCAATGCCAGGTGCTTCAGAGGGAATGAACAGAACAGGTAATCATCAAGTGATCCATCCCATGTCACCCATTCCCACCTTCTGGCAAACGGAGGCTAGGGACACTTCAGAGCATAGTTTTGCATCCCTGCCCTTCCTGGCTAATAGCCATTGATGGACCTATCCTTCATGAATTTACCTAGTTCTTTTTTGAACCCTGTTATAGTCTTAGCCCTCACAACATCCTCTGGAAAGGAGTTTCACAGGTTGACTGTGCATTGTGTGAAGAAATATTTCCTCTTGTTTGCTTTAAACCTGCCGCCTATTAATTTCGTTTGATGACTCCTAGTTCTTGTGTTACAAGAAGGAGTAAATAACACTTCCTTATTTACTTTCTCCACACCTATCATGATTTTATAGGACTCTGTCATAACCTCCCTTAGTCGTCTCTTTTCCAAGCTGAAAAGTCCCAGTCTTATTAATCTCTACTCGTATGGAAGCTGTTCCATACCCCTAATAATTTTGTGGCCCTTCTCTGTACCTTTTCCATTCAAATATATCTTTTTTGAGATGGGGCGACCACATCTGCTCACAATATTCAAGATGGGGGTGTACCATGGATTTATATAGATGTAATACGATATTTTCTCTTATTATCTATCCCTTTCTTAATGATTCCCAATATTCTATTAGCTTTTTTGTCTGCTGCTGAACATTGAGTGGATGTTTGCAAAGAACTATCCACAATGACTCAAAGATCTTTTTCTTGAGTGGTAACTGCTAATTTAGAGCCCATCATTTTATATGTATAGTTGGGATTATGTTTTCCAAAGTGCATTACTTTGCATTTATCAACATTGAATTTCAGCTGCCATTTTGTTGCCCAGCCATCCAGTTTTGTGGGATCCCTTTCTAACTCTTCACAATTTGCACAAATGTCTATACATAATGCAAGGAGTAGAGGAAATAAACAAGAAAAATGGAAGTATTAGTCCAGAAGCTAAATTATGAATTAATTGGCATCACAGAGACTTGATGGGATATGTTGCATGACTGGAATATTGGTATGGAGTGGGGATAGCTTGGGTATAAAGACAGACAGGATAAAAAGGGAGGAAGTATTGCATTATACATCAAGAATATATACACCTTTTCTGAGGTTCAGAAGGTGAGAAGCAGATCATTTGGAATTCTCTGGGTGAATACAAAGGGGGTACAAAATAGTGGTGACATCACAGTAGGTGTCTACTATAGGCACCAATTCAGGAGGACGTGAATGAGGCATTTCCAAAACAAAGAACAGAAATATCAAAAACACAAAACCTGGCAGTAATGTAGGACTTTAACTGCTCAGATATCTTTTGGAAAAGGAATATGGTAAAACACAATTTCCTATAACTTTTTGGAATGTATGGGCAGCAACATTTTATTTCAGAAGTTGGAGGAAGTAATCAGGGGGACAGGCATTTTAGACTTGATTTTGACTATCAGAGAGAAACTGGTTGTGAATCTGAAAGCAATTTGGGTGAAAGTACTCATTAAATGGCTATGCAGATGGTGTTGATGGGAGGGCCTCTGCTTCCTTGACAATGGGATGCTGTTCCGGTAAGGAGCACTGCTGGGAAGAATTGGGGTTAGACTAATGGGGTGGTCCCCTCTAATCCTAAGATTCTATGATTTCATGATTCTAAGAGTGAGAGCAGCAGAATAAGGATAGTGCACTTCAAAAAAGCAGACTTTAATAAACTCAGAGAAACGGTAGGTAAGGTCCCATGGGAAGAAAATCTAAGGGAAACAGTTCAGGAGTTTCTCAAAGACAATATTAAAAGCACAACAGCAAACTATCCCACTGAAAAGGAAAGATAGACCCATATTAGCTTCTTGATATTCTTCCTATCAGGAGTTCTTAAATGCTGAAAATCAGAAAGGAGTCTGCAAAAAGTGGAAACATGGATGACTTACTAAGCATAGTTACAAAAGAACAGCACAAGCATGTAGGGACAAAATCAGAAAGACTAAGGCACCATATGAGTTACACTTAACAAGAGACATAAAAGACAATAAAAAGCAGATCTATGAAATGCAAGAAGAGCAAGAAAAAGACGAAGGAAAGTGTTGTTCCACTACTTAGACAGGAAGGAGAGCTAATAATGGATGACATCAAGAACATTGAGGTGTTTAATGCCTCTTTTGCTTCAGTCTTCACGAAAAGGTTAATTGTGACTAGATAATTAACACAATTAAATTAAGAAGGAGGTAAAGAACTCAAACCAGAATAAGGAAAGAACAGGTTAAAGAATATTTTGATAAAAATAGATGTATTCAAGTTGGCAGGGCCCAATGAAATTAATCCTAGGAATTCATCCTACTTAAAGAACTATCTGAAACAATCTTGGAACTGTTAGCACAGTTTTTTTGTGAGAACTCATGAAAGATTGGTGAATCCAGGGGAATGAAGAAGGGCCAACACAGAACCCATCTTTAAAAAGGGAAACAAAGGGAACTTGGGGAATTATGGACCAGTCAGTCAGTCTAATTTAGATACCTGGAAAGATACTGGAACAAATTATTTAACAATCAATTTGTAAGCAGCTAGAAGATAATTGCGTAACAAGTAATAGCCGATATGAATTAGTCAATAACAAATCATACCAAGCCAACCTAATTTCCTTTTTGATAGAGTTACTGGTATAGTAAATAGGGGGAAAGCTGGAGATGTGATATCTTTATTTTAGTGCGGCTTTTGACACAGTCCCATATGACATTCTGATAAGCAAACTAGGGAAATGTGGTCTAGATTAAATTACTGTAAGGTGGATGCAAAATCTGTTGAAAGACGATTCTCAAAGTTGCTATCAATGGTTTGCTGTCAAACTAGAGGGGTACCACAAGAGTCTGTCCTGGGTCTGGTACTTTTAAATTTTCCTTAATGACTTGGGTAATGCAGTGGAGAATATGCTTCTAAAATTTGTGGATGGCACCAAGCTGGGAGGGGTCACAAGCACTATGAAGGACAGAATTAGAATTCAAAAAGACTTTGAAAAAACTGGAAAATTAATCTGAAACAAGATGAAATTCAATAAAGAAGAGTACAAAGTACTACCCTTGGGAATCAAAAATCAGATGCACAAATACACTATGGGATATAAATGTCTAGTAAGTAGTACTACAGAAAAAGGTCTGAATTACAAATTGAATATCAGCCAACAAAGTGATGCTGTTCCAAAACTACTAATATTGTTCTGGGGTGTACTAACAAGAGTGTCATATGTCAGACATGGGATGTAATTATCCCCGTGTACTTGGCACTGGTGAGGCCCAGCTAGATGTGGACAAATTGTAGAGAGTCCAGAGGAAAGCAACAAAAAATGAAAAAGAAAAAGTTTAGAAAACCTAACCTATGAGGAAAAGTTAAAACTGGGCAAGTTTAGTCTTGAGAAAAAGAACTGATAACTGTGTTCAAATATATTAAGGGCTGAGGACAGAGATCAGTTGCTCTCCATGTCCACTGAAGATTGGAAAAGAAGTAATGGGCTTAATCTTCAGCAAGTGAGATTGAGGCTAATATTAGGAGAAATTCCTATAGCTTCCAAGACCAGAAGAGGCCATTCTAATCATCTAATCTCACCTCTTGTATAACACAGCTCATTAAACTTCCTCAAAATAATTCCAAGAGCACATCTGGTAGGAAAAAAAAACCCAACCAATTTTGATTTAAAAATTGTCGGTGATGGAGAATCTACCATGACTCTTAGTGAATTGTTCTAATGGTTAATTACCCTCACTGTCAAAAATTTACCCCTTTATATCCTGTCTGAATATGGCTAGCTTCAACTTCCAGCCATTAGATCATGTTACATCCTTCTGACTAGATTGAAGAGCCCATTATTATATGTTGCTCTATGTAGATACTTATAGAGTGTAATCACCCATTAACCTTCTCCAAGTGTTGCATCTCACCTGGGGGAATACTATGTTAGACAAATGCCAAAATTAGGCTTGAAATGGTTGAAAAGGGGAACAATTTTATTTAAATTAAAGGCTTACCTAGAGGAAAAAATAGCACTCAGCTCCATGAACTCCTTGATCCCATCTAACTACGTAGAGACCTAGCATCTCTAATTGTCAAGGTCAGTGTGAATTCTAATCCTGTCCTCCAAAGGTCTTGCAGCTCCTCCTTCAAATTATACAACCATACTCTTCACTCCATTATCCAAGTCATTACTGCAAATATTGAACAGCACTATATCCAGGACTGACCTTGGTAAGACCCCATTAGATATGTCCTTCCCGTTTGTCTTTCTTTGAAAGTACAAATATAACACCTTTTATTAAAAATAAATAACAGAGCTGATAATAAAAGGTTGGATTGGATTTTGTGCAAATTCCACCCAGGAATGGCAGAACAGGATCCTGGGCATTTGCAAAAACTTTTATATAAATTAAGAAAAGCAAAGCAGTCACAGTATAGTTAATAGCAATCTTCTCTCTCTTTCTAATACATATTATATAGCTTTGAAATCAACTCTGAGACAGAAAATAAATCTCACAAAAAACAGAGAATGTCACCCTGCTATCCCATTTAAAATGTCTTTTCTTACAACGTGGGGACCAACTGGTCAGATGGTGTTTATTTTATTTTCAGATTTAGCCATGGAAAACTAAAGAAAGCAACTCAGCAAATAGGTAAAGTGTTCACGTGGAAAGTTCTTGGCCTCTCTTCATCTCTTCCCAACTGCCAGAAGGACTGAACCCTCATCCCCTGTGGAAGAGAATCAGCAGGGGCCATTTGAATTGTGGGGGGCAGAGTTGTCGTGTGGGAGTTTTCTGATTCAGAAAGGTTGAGCCATACCTTGCGCTACCACAGGAGAAGTAGCAGGTGCCAGTCAGTACATCAGTGGTGCAGGGGGATAAAATACAGACATGCAGAAGATCCCTTTCATTTACCACTTGAAAGAGTGCCATGGGGGTAGGGCAGACATACAGGACACCTTGTCCCTCCCCCACAAGCAGAAGGACTGACAACTTTGCAGACTTTGTTGTTGGAATTTGAACAAATGCTTCTCTTGAATGGATGGAAGTTTTTGTTTTCCTCTCAATTTTAAGGGCT
The DNA here is from genome assembly GCF_965152275.1 of Natator depressus. Taxonomy (NCBI): domain Eukaryota; kingdom Metazoa; phylum Chordata; order Testudines; family Cheloniidae; genus Natator; species Natator depressus. The sequence goes on from NC_134234.1 coordinate 125,528,177, forward strand.
AGGAAGGGGAACATAGAAATTAGGAAGACAGGGAAAACAAGTGGCAGTGAATCAACTTGGACTGGCAATAGGGAACGGAGGGCTAAGCCCATGGTGTATGAGATCTGCACTCATGGGCCAGCTTCTGAGATATGTCATCTATCTCTTTCACTCGCTGCTCTTATGTGTGGTTGGTAGTTCTATTGGTCTAGGGGGAAATATCAGTGGTGGGTGGTCTTTTAGGTAGCCTGAGAAGTAGACAGAGACTGGAGCTTGACAAATTTAACAGAGAGTCCACGTCATGAGTGGAACAACTGAATGATACACTCTTCAGTCAGTGTTGCTGAATGGGTGAGCTGCTGTATTCGGACCCTAATGTTGCCTTTTTTATTAAGGTCAGCAGCTTCATTCCTTATTAATGTGAGTTAGAGTAATCATGCCTAGAGACCAGAGATGCATGGGTCACCTAGGCTCAGTACACAGGTTTGAAGCCAGAAGGGACCATTATGATCATCTAATCTGATCAGCTAAACACAGGCCATAGAATTTCACTCTGTAATTCCTGTACCAGGCCCATATTTTCTGATTAACCTTGACTAGATATTGTGACTAAATGGGTATATTTTGTCATATTTTAAGTCCTGTTTGTGCTTCAGTTTCTCTTATATAAAATGCAATGTTACCTATTGGGGTGGAAATGGATTGTTTGCTCTCAGACCAGGTGAAGAGACATAGGTGTGGGTGTCACCTAGCTATCTGGGCCTTAGTCTCCAAATCAATGAGAAGACAATGGACAATCCAATTGCCAGGACACTGGCACCTAGCAACCAACGACCCAGAGGGATATGGACTTCCCCGCCTCTCCTTAGGGAAGCTGAACAACAGTCCCCCAGCTGGAGATCAATGGACTGGAGAGTTGTGAGATGGGGGATAAGAGTTGGCTGCTGGAAGAAGTCAGGGCTCCCACCTGGATTCTGACAAAGGAGGTCAGATGGACAGCCAGCCAGAGTTTGAACCAAGGGATTCACTACAGACTGGCTAGGCTCTTGGCTAACCAGAATGGACTATAACCTTTAACCTTCAGTTCTCAGTGCTAGCCTAAGGACTTCCTGTGCTCTGTTCCAGTTGACTTATAGACCCTACTGTGTTGACAGTGCTATGTGAGTGTTGCTGCAAATGCTGGGTGAGGTGCATTAATCCCTTAAGAGTGTACCGGTCTCCACAAGTAGTCTGTCTCAGTGGGACTCACTGAACAGAGATCACAGTGTGAAGCAGGGGTGCTGAAGGCCCAGAGGTCCAGTCTAAGGAGGTGGTGAAGCCACTTTGCTTACTCTGGAGGAAGAGGGAGTTCTGGCACACTGAAGAAGCTCCTCCTAGATACTGTTCCAAAGATGGGGCTGTAGCATAGCACCGATCCTGTGGATCCATGACATGTATCTTTTGCTATAAAAACTTCAAGTAACAGAGAATCCACCACATCCCTTGGTAAGCTGTTCTGTTGGTTACTTACCCTCACTATTAAACATTTCATGATTTATTTTCAAATCCAGTATAGTGGGGTTCAATCATCCAGTCATGTATATATGAGAGAGTGGCATGTTTGTTTGTTGTTTTTTGGGGGGAGGGGAAGGGGGCATTGTTTGTTTTTAAGCTGTAGCTATTTGGGTGTCCTGTAGCAGTGAGGAATCTTCGAGCCTTTTGAAGCTGAGGATAAGCTTGCCAATCGGAGGCAAGTTTTCCTTAATGGAGAGTGGTATAATGGTACAGGCAAATTCTTCCAAGTATTTCCCTGTCCTCACCAATATCTCCTCTGTGTGGCCTGGGTTTATCTACATCTAGTTTCTCTTAATCTGTTATTTTATATCTCGCAGCACTAGCATTACTGTGATTATCATTCATATTTAACACTTACATTGCAGTAGATGCCTCAACCAGGTTGGAGGCCCCAATATACTAAACACTGTACAAACTTCCAATAAATGTCAGTCCATGGACCAAAGAGCTGTTAGATGGAGATGCTTACCTGACCCAAGCAAAATTCCCATTGACTTCAATGATCTGATCTCAAATTAGTGACTTTAAATTATTCCTTACAATGCACCCACTTTGGTCACACAGTACCTTCTCATGCCAGCTCCAGGCTATAATGAGCTTGAGTTCTTACAAGGCTGACTATGTATGAGGTCACTGAGTCAGTGTCCTAAATATCAGACTTTAGGCAAAATGCTGCAATCTCACTGCATGTTATAATTAATTCCATCTCTGTCTTGTTTTATGTACCTGCCTAAAGCAATTGTTTGGTGAAAAAGGTCACCAACAAAAGAAGAAACCTTTAGTATTGATTTCCTTGTCATGTTTGCTTAATTTATATATATGACCTGTTTGTTGGTAGGGAAAAAGATATTTCAACTTTCTAAACTTCAGATTCAATCTAATTTATGAAAATTATGCTGGATTCCTTTCACTTTTCCAACTTCAGTTATTCAATCCTGAACAATAGTCACATATATATGGGAAACAATTTTGAGACGGGATTGTAATACTCATTACAATCTTGATAACAAATATTGTGTGCTCCCAGAGGCAAAAATGTTTTATAGTCTGCCTCTTCACTTGTAGGGACAGGCACATGGATAATACTGTGCTTATTCAGAGGGGCCCAGAATTTTGTGTAAGAGAGAGAAAATGTTTCTTGGTTACATGAAGTTACTAACCATGATTTCAGCAAACCTAAATTGAAATTAAAGATCTTAAATAATTAGATGTTAGATAAGGAAATCTTCTTGTTCATAGAATTTTGTTCTTACTATATTTCTCATTTTATGTAAGGATTATAAAATAACTCTGGCATGAATTCCTTCTCTATTGTACTATTCTGGTTTATCATATGCTGCATTTGGATTTCAATAAAACTAAGTTTATAAAACCATAAGTGTGCAGAATCCCCAAATTTATGAGACCATTTAAGATATACACTATTTCCCCATGCTAATTCCCCCCCACACTGTTACTCACACCTTCTTGTCAACTGTTTGAAATGGGCCATCCTGATTATCACTACAAAAGGTTTTTTTTCTCCTGCTAATAGCCTGATCATTGGTCTCATTACAGTTGGTATGGCAACATCCATTTTTTCATGTTCTCTGTGTATATATATCTTCCTACTGTATTTTCCACTGCATGCATCCGATGAAGTGGATTTTAGCCCACAAAAGCTTATGCCCAAATAAATTTGTTAGTCTCCAAGGTGCCACAAGTACTCCCCGTTTTTTTTTTATTATTGAGGCTGTGCATCTTAGAAAACTTTCACATACTTAACACTGTTCCAAAACTAAACTTGATTTTTACACCAATTACCCATCCTTAGAGTTACAATCATATTTGATGCTTTCTATCCAAAAATAGTAAGGGTAGACAAGGGCCATTCATAGGTGGATGCAATAATAGATATTCTGGTCTAAACCAAACCATTCCTGATCTCTGGAGTTATTGAAAATCCAACCCAGATCATAATTTTACCTTTTATAATAGACTGAACCAAAACCTTGGACCTGAACACCACTAAACTTTGCAGCGTTTGAAATCTGGATTCAGATCTGTATTTGTGCCTGTTGTCTGGCTGTATGCAGAAACACTAAACTATATATATATATAAATGTCTCTGTATTCCTTTTGGGAATCTGGCTGAGAAATTAATTTCCCCGCAACATAGTATTTCAAAGGAAAATGTACATTCACATAACACAAAGAATGAAGAAAAATGCTCAATATGTGCATTTTTAATTCCTCAATTAATCATGCTTTCTGGTTGTATTTCAGAAACACATTTTCAAAGGTTTTAAATAATGTGTGAAAGCATTTTGCCTGTTTAGATTCACTAATGCATAATATAATCAATTACTATTTTGAATGTCACTGTTTTGTTACTATTGATAGTATCTCCTAGGGAGGAAGTAATTTGTTATCCTATACTTGGATAAATACGGCTTGATGAGAAGATAGACTTGCCTGGAAAGGATGCCATATTTTCCTGCAAACTAGTTTAACTGTAGTGCGCATCACTACTCTCACCAAGATTTTTAAGTTTAATTTTTGAAGTGTGTGAATGCGTGTGTGTGCGTGTGCGCGCATTAAAATCCTGCCCCATTAAAAACAATGGGAGTTTTACCACTGACTTCAGTGGGACCAGGATTTCACCATCGTCCTATCCAATAGCATGCACAGCACTTTTTTCTACCCATGAAACATCCTGAGATATACTCCCTTAAAATGATGATATTATGCACAGAAAATCTATCCGTATAGTAAATATTTCACCCATACCTGTAGCCATATTGGTTATACTTATACTTTTTAAAAATCTACCATGACTCTCCAGTCTAAATAATGCTTCCAAACCATTTCTTTGTGGACATCTAGCATAGATGAAAAAAGTGAATTATATCAGCATTATGTGAAAAGAAATGCATTTCATATCATATTTTTGTATGCATACCCTATAGAGAACCTTGCTCCAAAGTGTTGAAAAAATACTTAGCAGATACCTCAGATTCCAAAGAGCTTAGCCAACAGAATGCAGGAAAACACAGGATGCAAAATATTTCCCCTCATTTCTCATATCCTATTACTGATTATTACTATCAGAAACTATATGTAGCCTGCCAATATTAAACACAGAGAAAAGAAAAGGGCAAACATCGGTGTAAATAAAGTTTGTTACATGAAACCACATGTGCCTAATTTGCAAGTCCATATATGGGCCTCATGTGGAGGTACCTATAATTTCTGGATGAAAATATATATCAGGTTAGTGCTTTGGTTGGGTGTCTAGAGTAGATATCTATTTTGCACATAGGAGCTGTAAGACTTGCACTTGCATTTTTGTGTATTTTAAAATGGTTTTCGTTGGGGGATGTAGGCTGCAGAATAGTATGCTGGTTGCAAGGTGAAGTGTTTCAAGTGGTACAGATATTTTTGCTTCCAGTTTTTGCTTAACAGAAAAACTTTTGAAACTGCTATTATTTGTGTGATTTTTTTGTAAATGGGGTTTGGATTGAATTTTTTGCCTCAAGGATGGCACCCAAGTAATGACTCAAATGAAAGAAGTCAGTGTGTCCGTTCCATTATTCTGGTGGTGCTGGGAGAAAAAATATCTAAAGAAATACTCCACAGATGTAATTTTTCTGGACATTGGATCCTTAGAGGTCAAAAATGGTGATTGAAAATTGCTCTTTTGCTCTATGTGCCATGTTTAACCCTGGTTTATGCTGACTTCCCAATAGTGGGAAGTCCACCTGGGCATACGGATGATGTTACATCCTTCCAGTCCACTCAACTGCCCCACTGTAATGCATTTAAAAAGTAAGCAGAGTTCTTTTGGAAGTGGGAATGGTCAAGTGGCCTGGGCATGTGCTGAACCTGTGCATTCCCGCTACAGTCTCCACCAACAGGACTTCCAGGGTCCTGGAAGAAAGCTGTCCTTTCATTATGTAATCCCCCAGGAAAGGCAGAAGCAGACCTTAGAGTCACAGAGAAGTGATATTTGCACCACCTTGTGCCAGCAAAGGTTAACATAGCCCATGTCTGATTAAAACTGTGGACCTATTTGGAGCAGACATAAAACTGTGAGTAATAGCATTGACACTATCTATATGGAAGCTGGAAGCCCTAAATCTCCAACAGGCATGTTAATCAATTACAGGCTCTGTTACATTGTAAAGCGGAAGCTCTAGAAGTCAGTCAGCTCTAGTGCTCTGTAGCCCTAGACCACTTGGCCTGATTGAGGGTGCAGAAGGTATCTGAGAAGTTCCCTTATTCTCCCAGATAGAACACATGAATAGACAAATATTTCTTCTCGGTGCAGGAATTGCAGGCACGTTGAGTGGAAAAGCTTTCTCCCTCCCCCCATTTATCTGTTTGTCCTTTTCTGATCTGGCAATACACCATGACCAATAGTTTCACTGCTCTTGGCTGATGACTAGCCCTTCCATTATAAAAGAGGTCTCTTCACATATCGTAGAGCTTTCAGCTGTTTGCAGACCCTGGAAGATGCTGGTTTTCTTCTCAAACAAGAGGTCTAGAAAATAGATCTATATGTCATTTAAACAAAACAAACAAACAAAATAGTTATCTTAAAAGAACATTAAGGTTGCAAAGTCAAGCACTAAAAAGTTAAGAAATGCCAGAATTAAGGTTGCCATTTCCATTTTTCCAAACAATCCCTGCCTCACCTAGGGCATAGGTGGTTACTCAATATTTTTTGTTATCCTCATCATTCAGCGTGCAGCCCTAGATCTTATTTACTACACAACTTTCAAATCTTGCAAAATTATTTATTTCCTCCTAGGCTCCTATATGGTGCTCTCAGCCATATCATCTGAGCACTTTACAACCACTAACAAATTTTTCTTGACAACACACCTTTGTGAATAGGTGGCATGTTCCCCATTTTGCAGGGTGTGTGTGCAAGTGAGGCAATAAACATATTCAACTAAAAAAAGTGTCCCCTAATTGTGGGTGCCCAATTGGTGACATTCCTATTACTTAGCACTTTTATAGCACTTTATATTCTCAAAGCACAGCTCTCATTGACTTACCTTGTGGTTGTGAGATAGATCCAATGTAATCTCTCTCACCCATGCTTATTATTATTATTTGTAGTGAAATGGCATCTGGAGACCTCAATGAAGTACTGGGCCCCCATTTTGCTAGTCACTGTGCCCACTGCACCCACTGAAATGGTCCCCACCCACAACAAGCAGACCATGCTCTTCACTGCTACCCAGTCATGTGGTATTCCCTCTCATTCTACGGTTTTCTGTATTCCCATCAATCCATTCTTATATCTCTCTTCCTTGCTCAGGGCTTTGCAGATTATTTCAAACTCAGATTGATTATAAACTTTTGGCCAACTCAGCTTTTTCACATGTGTGAATTTGGAGAGACAAGGTGGGTGAGGTAATATCTTTTATTGGACCAACTTCTCTTGGTGAAAGAGACACGCTTTTGAGCTTACACAGAGAGAGGCTTTTGCATATAATGTAATTTGGTTAAGATTTCATGCCATGTTTCAGTGTGCCCATCAAATACTGAAACTTTATTAAAATAAGCTAGTGTTGGGAGGGAAAAAACTTAAAACCCTCCACTGCATTTCTGTACTGCAGGAAGAGTTAGGGACCAAGGCAATCTTGTATGTTGTCCTATGGACTCATTCTGTGCCAATACTTAGCACATCATATAATGGCATTTATTCTAAAAAAAAGAAAAGAAAAGAAAAGGTCATACATATTTTATTAGCATGTACGGTATAGGTATCACATGCATTTATTTGTGATCCAAAGGGGTAATAATGGGAAGGCACAGAGACTATACTTTAATTGATACAGCTATATAATTTAAACAGCAAATAGGATAAGAATATCAACATATATTGATGGATATTATTACACTAGTCATAGGTAGTACAATTATTTGCAGAGCAAGGTGAGGCATCAGTAGTATTTAATATGTGTTGATGTGACTATTTCACATTCCCCTGAAAAGCCATATTAATTTTGTGTTGCCATTTTAATTTGGGTCTGGCTGATTTTTAGTTTTAGTTTTTTCTTTTTATATTTTGTGAATAATAGGCTTGATAATGCCCATGTTCCTCAAACTGCACTTGGGATTATTCAAATTTAAGTTATTTGTTCTAGGTTTGCTATTTGTTTTGTCTTGATTAGCCACATCTTAATTATATGACTTCCTCCTGTGAGCCACATTAAGGCGATAGATTTTCTACTAGCTAGTGTTATAATTTTGAATAGGTGGTGTTCTGTATTGTTTTGAAGGCTGTGTCAGATTTTCCCAGAAGAGAGCAAGTTTCATTTTTAGCAATCTATTGGATGAAGACATTTCATAGATTATAAAAAGATTATCACTGCATCCAATGAAGTGAGCTGTAGCTCACGAAAGCTTATGCTCTAATAAATGTGTTAGTCTCTAAGGTGCCACAAGTCCTCCTTTTCTTTTTGCAAATACAGACTAACACAGCTGCTACTCTGAAACCGTTCATAGATTATGTATATGAAATTACAAATATTGGATCTGAGGGCAGTTTTGCGATCTCGTCCCCTCTTCATTTAACTCTACTCACACTCTAACTCAGTTAGTTCTGGACTCAGTCTTTGCTCAGAATTACCTCTACTCCTTTGCTAGAAGTTGAGCCTTGCTTGTCGCTTCTCCAGCTATCTGTAAAGCGCCTTTCCTTTGCTTCACTGGCACCACATCCTTTTTTAAAAAATTATTTCTAGAGATACTGTGGATGCTGTACCAGGAAGCCCAGAGCACCTACAGAGAATAGCTCTGGAGACAATAAGTTATGTGCAAAATATGTGCTTGTGCATATAATGTAAGTCAGTGGTTCTCAAACTAGGGCCACCGCTTGTTCAGGGAAAGCCCCTGGTGGCCAGGCCGGTTTGTTTACCTGCCACATACACAGGTTCAGTGATCACGGCTCCCACTGGCCACGGTTCACTGCTCCAGACCAATGGGGGCTGTGGGAAGTGGCGCGGGCCAAGGGATTGGAGTGGAGCGGTGAACCGCGGCCAGTGGCAGCCGCAATTGGCCAAACCTGCGGACGCGGCAGGTAAACAAACCGGCCCGGCCCGCCAGGGGCTTTCCCTGAACAAGCGGCGGCCCTAGTTTGAGAACCACTGATGTAAGTGACATCAGAAATGGAAAACTGATTGGTGTAAGTGCATAGAAATCAGTGCACTCCAAAAAGCATGCTAAGCAAATAGCTGGTTATAGGTCAGCTTGAAATAGGCATTTCCTACCTATCACTCCTACTTGTGACACAAAGCAAGGAAGTTTAAAGGTGCCAAGTCCACCTTTCTTCCTTCTAGCCAAGACAATCAGTTACATTGTGGGTCTTCTTCTTTGCTACATAAGGAGTGCCAGACACAAGATCACCATTCCCTAGTGGAGGGAAGTAGTGTACACTTCCTTCTTTTATTATTATTTTAAACAGCTACTGAGATGGCTTTTCTATTATATATCAGACTGACAGCTGTTTCCTCTGGATGTCAGGTTAAATCAGGGGAACCTCCTGGTTGCTTCAGGTGTGCATCCTTGAACAACCTACCACTGCGCCACTCAAATGACCAAAACAGAGACGCTAAGAGGGAGGGTTGTTTTTTTTTGGGGGGGGGGGGGTAAACAGTGGACAGCAGCTAATATGCCAGACACACAACACAAAGTCTTCTGTGCCACCTACCAGCAGTATTCCCATGCCCAGCTCCACACACCAGGACTTACCAAGTCATCATCTCTGGAACCATTTCCATCTCTATTAATCCCAGCTACACACCTTGGAAGGCTGCTAAGCAGAAATAGACCTGATCTTTGAAATTCAGAATTGAATCTGAACTTCCTTAAATTTCAGGAGTGTTCTAGTTTGGGCCCATCTATTATGATAAATGTATCTTAAAAGCCAAGGGACAGCATGCTTGCTTTGCCAGATATAGAGCACTTACAAAAAGACAAATGGGCTAAATATAGCATAGCCAAAATCAAGAAGCACTGAAGTCTTATTAGCAAAAAGTCATATCCACTGTATGGATGAAAGATCACATTAAACTATTTAGACTATAAGATTGATTCAAGTTAGAATGAACTTATCGGTGATGTTGTGATTATTAGACATACAAAGTTACCCTACGTTTCATTGTAAAAAGAATGTGAAAGTTCATAAGATGACCTATTTTTCATGGTTGTTGTAACAAGTTGTTTATGAAGATGACTGTTGTTATAGGTGCAAGAAAACCAGGCAGAAAAATTGTATTAGTCCGAACAAAATGCCCTACTGATATACATCAAGGACTGAGGTGAGATCATACTTGGTAAACAAGAAAATGTGGGAACAAAGTTTTACCTATGCCAAGTTTGGTCTTACAGAAGTAGGTTTAACTGGTGGACAAAATAATGAAGATAAAATATGCCACCTCTTTGAGATTTTGGGGAAAAAAATCATTCCCCAACCTGCCAGCACTGAAACTCATCTAAAAGATTTTCTTTCTGAAAGGAAGGCCGGCTGGCTTTGCTCTTGTTAAGGAACTGTGTTTTCACCTATGAGTACTGAAAGACATCACATTATCATTGACATCCAGTCCTCAATCCACCAGTGAGGCGTAGAAGATCCTGTATTGTATTCTCTTTCCTTGTTGTGTTATTTTCTGTCCCAGTGTTTCTTTCCTCCTCTCTTCCTTCACTCTCTTGGCTTTTCATGGAACCCTGAAATCCACTATACTACATTCATCCAAATCTGCCTTTTTTAAGGAAAAAGGATCCAGCAAGTGGACAGACCTGACCAGATATTAACTAACCAGGTTCCAAGAAACAAGTGTCATGGCTGACTTGCCAGCCAAGGTATCCACTCATAACTAATCAGAGGTTCAGTGCTCCAAAAACATCAACAAATGCCATATTTCACACATCTTTTCTATCTTGATCTATCTTATCTATCAGGATAAATTAATGCCCTTCACATCAGGACTGAGAGTAAAATTAATCTTTTCCTTATTATCAAAGAAAGTTTATTCTGAAAATAAGAGATATTTTGACTCAAAAAGGAGAAAGCCTTTGATAAGGTCTGACTAAGCTTGTTTTGCATAACCATTCAACCACAGTTTCAAGATAAATTCTTGTCTTAATGTCTTACTCTTTCTTGGGTTTAATCAGTAAACTTTAAATTTGAATTAATACTTTGGGGTGTTTGCCAAGCAACCGAGTAAAGTCAAGGGCTCTGTTTAAAAATAATCCCAGACCTGCCTGTTACTGTTTAATGTTGTACGGTGAAAAAGTTTATAAACACTTACACTTTTTAGGCTGGGAGCTATGCCCCTCATTGAGGTGGTGTTTTTAGAGCACTGGGAGAGCTCTCTTCCAGCACTGTGCCACGACCACACAAGGCACCTCTAAGTGCTGCCGCTTTAAGTGTAGGTCAAGTATTGTTTCAATGTGGACACTCTCACTCTTGCTCTCAGTCCAGCTAGGCTAGGCCAGCTTGAGTGGAGTAACTTGACTTACTTGCAGTGATCACAAACCCCAGTAGCAGAGCGGATTGTTCTGCATGAGCCCAATGAGGTTAATTGCCCTGTAAGAATTATAACAGTTGTGTCACACTCAAACAATTACATCAACGGGGCCCTAAGATGTCAGGATGAATAAAGGAATTTTGTTTTAACATAGTGTTTTAGGATTTCATCTCTAGGTCTATATCCTAAAGTGCAGGCTCAAAATGTCACTGTTAATTGAAACAAGATAGTCATGTGCTGAAAATAAAGAGTGTGAATTTGTCATTTATGTAATAGGATGGGATTCCGAGGGTGAGTTTAATAATCCTTGCCCATGCCAACCTGATTTTCCTTCTCTAAAAGCATACACTGAAAAATTAAACACTTCCATATTGTCTGGAACAAACGGCATCATCGATTATTTCACCCATGAAGGGTGATGGCATTTCTTTCTCTTGGTGGAAAAAATATGATTTCCATACTTCATTGATCGTTCACACTTCTGAAAGAAACAAACTGTAGCAGCCACCCTTCACAGGTGAGGGACCCCATCCTGTATGTCTGAGACCAACGTTTGAAGTTTGTGTTACAGAATATCCTCATAAAAGGCCCAGTATGACAAGAGAATAATATTAATTTTTTCAATGGTTGTGTATTAATCCCTGAGCATTTCTCTTTTGCAGTATTAGGCAGTTGGATGTAATAATCAGAGCCATCCCTAGTCCTGAAGCGATGTAGGCTGGTTGGGTGGGATCATCAAAATAAGGGGCTACAGAAACAGGGCTTGATATAGTCTTTAAGTAGAGAAGTTTGAGAGTATAGCCAGTCTGTACTCAGTGCTCCCTTCGTAAGTAGTCGGTAGAAATTCTGTGTGAAGAGTTTGGCTGCAGCATTCAGCCTATAGTTTGAGTTTTTGCAAGGAGGTTTTGGACCAGATTCTCAGTCCTGCTCTGTTTCCCTTGCACTACTTTGGCAGCACAAATGGGATGGAAAGGTGGTTTAAACAGTCAGCTGGAGATTCTCTTTGCACAGGGCAGATCTCAGGTGATATAAAGTTAACATAACTCTTTCTGTGCCACTCACTCCTGGCCCCACCAGTGCAGAGAGTCTGATGAGGTCAGAAAGGAGCCCCTTGCACTCTGGTGAAGTGGGATTAGTGTAAAAACCTTTGGGGGGCTATCATCAGGTGGCATAATTTACAGCAACTCTGAGGCAGCCTTAAGATTCACATGGGTTGTGTAGGGTTGCCAACTTCCTAATTCCATAAAACTGAACACCCTTGCCCCGCCCCTTCCCGAGGCCCTGCCCCCACTCACTCCATCCCCCCTCCCTCCGTCACTTGCTCTTTCCCACCCTTGTTCATGTGCTCATTTTCACTGCAAGGCCCAAACAGGCATATTTATTGTTTTGGCAGATGTATTATGTTCAGATTTTATTTGTTACAGGACGCGAGAGCTGGCAGCAAAACAGTCAAAAAGGGTAACTTTTGTTAAAAAAATGAAATTTCACAAAGGTTTTCATGATTTTTTCCCTCCCCCTTCCCATTTTTCATAACCAGCTCCATGTTTTTTGTTCACTAAAGTTAATTTTCTGTGTGGAATTAGGACCACACATTATCACAGCTGCAGTGGGTCCATTAAAGGTCCACTCCTGAAGCCCAAATACAAATCCACAGAGCACCACCACGGAATTGCACACCTGTCCAGACACCTAGATAAATAAATCTATAGAAACTGACTCCCACACCTACATGCAGATACACATGTGTATTCATGCGCACACATCTAGCATGCACTAACACATATACTTCCACACTATTTATTATTACAATTGTTGCTTAGTGCCTAGAGACCCCAACTAAGATCAGGGCTCCAGGGTGGTAGGTGCTGGACATACACATAAAAAGAGACAGTCTGCAACTAAGAGTTTATAATGTAGCTAGACAAAGGTGAGGAGAAATATATGATACATTGCTCCTTCTGCAATTACTAGTCAACAACATTCACTTTTTAAGAAATAAAACATTACTTTTAGAGTTCCCTTCTCTTTTAAAAACTTGTTATGAAATGAATACACACATTTTATGTCATCAATTTTTTTGTGCGCAAGCCGGCAAAAGGAATAAAAGTCAAGAGTTAGGCTGCACATTTTATTCACGCATGTATACACACATGTGGCAATACACGCACCTCCTTACACAAAGACACACAGTCTCTTACACACATACAATGCATGCATGCACACACTTGACTACACAGAGACACTCAGCTGGAAAGGGAGGAGGGTAGCCTGGAGGGGAAAAGATGGCGGGTGCGGGTGGGGGAGAGATGATGGGAAAGGAAAGAGGCCAAGGACAAGAGCAGGGTGGGGGTTAGGGGGGCAGTGAAGGAGAAAGGAGGGGGTTTGAGGGGGTATGTGGGGTGGATGGGGATGCAGGGGGAGGCAGAAGGCTGTAGGTGCATGAGGATGTGGGGGGCACAGGGGTGTATGGGGACATAGTGGTAATGTAGCAGTGTATGGAAGTGACTGGGGTGCAGGGGGTGAGGGACATGGGAGTGGTGGCTCTGGGAGGTGGAGAGGATGGGTGGGAGAGGCTGTACAAGGCGTACATGGCTGGGATGGGTAGGTGTGGGGGTCAGGATGGATGGGACAGGGGAGGGATGCGGCCCCATTCCCAGCACTTGGAGACGGGAATACACATACCTCCAACTCCTGGGTGCCGGTGATGGGGCAACAGACCGTGGTTCATCTCAGGGCACACACCACAGCTTGAGCCCAGTTGCGCAAGGAGAACTGGGCCGGGCAACAGTGGGAGAGGCACGTGCCACGCGACCCCTCAACCGCTGCCTATGGAGTGCTCGAGTGGCGCTAGTTCCTCCCCTGCACTGACCCAGCCAATGGGAGCTGCACCTGAGGGCAGGATGGGGGGTGGGGGGCAGTACTCACAATACCCCCACCCCACCCCGGGCAGCCCCTAAGGCTAGGAGCTGGACATGCCAGCTGCTTCCCTACCCGGGAGCTGCGTGGTCTGCAGTGCAGTGGCTAGCAGGGAGCCTGCCAGCCTCACTGAGACACCGCGCGAACTGTACATTCAACAGCCCTATTAGCAGGTCTGACCAGAGCTGCCCAGATCCCTTTTGGATGTGGGGTTCCAGTCCAAAACCGGACACCTGGTCACCCTAGGGTTGAGCCAGCCTTCAGCTGCCCTGAGGATCAATAGGAAGGAAAAGTGGCATAACATCTTCTCTATGTGCCCCACTCCACAGGTCTTGTGCCAGGGTAGAATAGGAATCTTAGGGGAAGAAGGAAGACTGCAAAGGTGTTTAAGAAGATTAATTAATACCCCCTCATTTCAATTTAAATTATACTTCCTTATTTTTATTTCTATCTGCTATATTTCAATTTAGTAACTGCATTATTTAAACATGTAGAGCATGTATTTAGATATTATATAAATTAAAGATGTATTTGATAGCATGGTTTCCCCCACCACACGATATTCAAGATCAGGTTAAACACAAAACAATCTAGCTAATTATACAACTTTCCTTTTCTGTTTTTCATTTGAAAGCTTTATCTCCACCCTACCCATATATAGCCACTAGATATAATGAAAGAGGGTAGGTCAAATTAGAAAATACCTGTCAGACACCTGAGGCTTGGTGCTAGTGAATATATAGGATCTCTTATAATCAACCTTGAAAGCTTATCCTGTGATTGCTATTACTCATATTGTTGGGAGTCAAATTGCTGTCGTTGGCTGCTAATTGTTTTTCTTTTGATCACAATTTTAGAAACCTAGTTTTTGTCTGTGTCTTCTGCTGAACACCTTTTATGTTTCGCTTTGGCTGAATTATACTTAATGCTTTATTGTTTGTAACTTTTTCATCTTTTTTTCTGGTTAACTTAATTATGTTTTCTCCCTGTGCATCTAGAACAACCATTCATTGTGATTTTAAATAATAATACTAAATTGCGAAAAAGGAACTTAGACTCAAAGATTTTAGGGCCAGAAGGGACCATCATGATCACCTACTCTGACCTCCTGCACATCGCAGGCCAAAGAACCTCACCCACCCACTCCTGTAATAGACCCCTAACCTCTGGCTGAGTTAATGAAGTCCTCAAATCATGATTTAAAGACTTCCAGTTACAAAGCATCCACCATTTACTCTAATTCATACCAGCAAGTGACTTGTGCCCCATGCTGCAGAGGAAGATGAAAACCTCTCAGAGTCTCTGCCAATCTGACTTTCTCAGCCCCAAATATGGTGATCAGTTAAACTATGAGCATATGGGCAAGACACCAGCCAGACAATTGGGAATGAATTCACTGCAGTCACATGGTTTCAATGGTTCTTTGAAATATTAACACTGTGAAGATCTACAATCACAAACACTGGCTTCCAACTTTCCCTGGGTGCTCAACCCCTGCTCAGCCCCAGCCCCAGCCCCAGCATTTCTGTGTGTGCTTTTTTGTGTGTGTGCGCTGGATGCATCTGCATGACCTGTGAATGTGCTGCACCCAGCACATATTTGACAGAGACCCGATTCTGATGCCCTTACTTATGTTCAAAGCATTCACAAGAAACATGGGTCATTGGTTAATTGAAGCTATTGAACCAATGTGTGTTTTATACAGCACCTACTTTAATGTTCCTAATCCCATCACTTCCTATTAATAATGAGAAAGATGAGACATGTGTCAGAAATAAATGGAAGTAATATCATAATAATGAGGATGCTCATCAGAAGTAGCATTTTCCTGTGTTCCCAAAAAGAAGATTAATCAAGGCTATCATTCTATATACTCAGGGTTTGGTTTTTTTTAATACCTTCACTCATAATTGCTACGAAGAAACTCATCTGTTCTCTCTTTGTTTCCTGTCCTCTTTTCTTGACTCATGCTTTCTGACAAGCAAGGCTTCAACTTTTGTTGTTTCCCCTTCCTGGCTCTTGTTATCATTTTCTATATTAGGATGAAAGGGAAAAAATGATTAAAAGAAAACCATTTTCCTGACTGAAAAGTAGATAGAAAATGTGCAGGTTTTATTGAGTGCTGGTCCTTCTAAAATCATTGGTGTAAAGGTGCACGACAAATCATCTTGTTCAAGCAGTACACTGTGGCATCAGACTGATATAGGAATATGTTTAATAAAGGTTCTAATAGCCATGTCTTCTGTGAGACCCACAGTTTTAATTCCTGGTAAGTGTAAAGCCTTAGTCATTAAAATCTCTTATCATATGCAAATCACGCTCTAAACTTTGTTGCCACTCCAATCTTAGTCTCCACTCTATCTTTCCAAGAGTGAGGCAAGCAAAAGGAGAGGCTGTCTTTTTGTTATGTTCAATTACTGTGCTAGCCCACTGAGGCCTCACTAGGGTTTCCAGGTGTTACTGCAATAATACAATAATAATAATAATAATAATAATAATAATAAATAATTTATGCACTGTTTTGGCTAAGACACACCCTTGTTTGGTATAGGACCAAATCCTGATCCTGTTTATTGGCAACAAACTCACATTGAATTCATGGGAGCAAGGATGAGCCCATTTTATGTCGCTAGAAAAATTATTTGTATTTGTTTTCCAGTTTCAGTGTGCTCAGCCTTCCTACCTTCACTACCACTGAACACTGGGCAATTTTCTTCAATGGGATATCCATGGCATTGTCTTCAGAAGACTGCAAGTTAGTCACTGAGATACCATGCTGATGAGTAAAGAATAAGTGTCCAGATGAATTCATTGCCTATTACTGTATAAGAAAAACTTTTTTTTCTATTTATGTAAGTTACATATTATCTGCCATCATACAATCCAATCTCTCGCTGTTTTCATTTCCCCTCAAGTATATTTTGTATAGCACTTACTTTGCTTGTTTTGACACCAGTAGGATTTTATATCTGTTTTTTAAATGTCAGCACTTCCACACTGTTGTAAAGGATATAACAATAACACATAATTGACTGTGAAGGTCATTGCAACATTTCAATAATACCTTGAAGAGAATTTAGTCGTATGATCAGATAAAAAAAGTAATACACATTCAGAAAAAGAAAACATCCCCAGGTGCATTAATGTAAAAAGAAAACAGATCTATACTATCTCTAAAATATCCCTGTCATCATCCTTTTCATTCAGGTAGCCTGTACATAATATACTCCCTGTGCAAATGAAGGCAAAGATGGTGTCCTCCAGAAAGAGTTGTTGCTTATGATCTATCTCTACCGATACTGGAAATGAAACAGGATGAGTGCTGGTCAGAATGAGCCCAATCTTGGAGCCCAGACTGTGTATTATTGACTTCAAAGAGACTACACATGAGTTAGAGCTACAAGTTCAGGATTCAAATGTTACTCAGAGCACCTATTCACTTTCAGAGAACCCATGATGTCATATTCAGTCTTGTTTGGTATTTTTAGTGGATCAAAATTTGTACCAGAATAAAATTTTAATGGTGAATCATTTACTATTTGCTTTATTTATCAGAGTGGGTCCACTGACTTGGATACAACTATATACTCATTTAGCAGGGTTTAGCTCAGTAAAATATTACATAAGTCATATTGTATTTGGCTGGCCAGCTGCAGCTAAATTTTAGTGCTTTTGCCTACCTGAGTGACCAGGAATAAAGAGAATGCCTGAAGGACCACAAGGCTACAACCTGACTTGACTTTTTCCGGGCACGCTGTCTCAGAATAGTGGAATGTTATGGTGGGGACTAGGGGAGGAATCTACAAAGTTACTTAGGCACCTAAACCCCAGACTTAGGTTCCTAAGTCTTGGATTTATATACCTAAGTCCTAGTTTTGGCTCCACTGAAATCCACATAACACCTGCAAAACTTATAGGTGCCTAAACTCACTCAGCACCAAAGTTTTTTAGAGCAAATTCCCTACATGCCTATGTTTCTGTCTCTGGATGTGTGCTCTTCTGCTTCCTTCTAGGCATTTGGACGCTCATCCTCCACCTAAGTCCCAGAGTGATTCATGAACTGGGGAAAGACAGGTCAGCTAAATCGTCTGCAGGGCCCAATCTGTAGGTGTGCTCAGAGGCTGCCTGCTAGATAGGCTCCCATTCAAAATTCCAGGTGAGTGTTCCAACACTGGGCTAAAAATTGTAAGGAAGGCACCTCTGCCACCACTGCTGGTTGTTTTGCCTGGAGGCAGGGCTTAACTCATTTCTTCAAAGCAGCTTAGTCACCTAAGCTGCCTGAGTCCGGGTATTGGGTTCCTGTTCATGGATTGCCTAATTGACATAGATATCTCCCTGCAGCCTGGACTTAGGCACCTTTCTCTGAGAGAAGGGGCTGGGGTGGAGGATTGAACACACCCATCTGGTCAGCACTGTGATGCTGGCAGACCATGTGTCAGCTCATGCCAGAGCCCCAGGCCAATTTAATTGTGTATTAGTATAGATCAAAGTGATTGTTAAATGTATAAGAGTGTATTTGGTGTTTCCACTTCATGTAAATAATGGGATGTTACTTGCATTGTTTTCACTTAACTGTATCTCCTTGTAATGTAGTAGCAAACTTTTACATTGTGTATACCTCTGTAACTAAACAATCCATCAAACGAGAAAGGAGCCTTGTGGAATGCAAATGCAGAACTTTTAAAGGAAAGTGCTAATTTCACAGCAAGCAGCCATTGTTTGTGATGATTGGAGGTCAAAGACTCAAAAATACCTTCCTCACTTTCTGTCTTCAAAGTAAAAGCCCATGTCAGTATGTGACTGACAAACAGTCAACCTGGGTATGACCCATAACAATTTAACAAAATGACAGGTTTCAGAGTAACAGCCGTGTTAGTCTGTATTCGCAAAAAGAAAAGGAGTACTTGTGGCACCTTAGAGACTAACCAATTTATTTGAGCATGAGCTTTCGTGAGCTACAGCTCTCTTCATCGGATGCATTCAGTGGAAAATCTGAGCTGTAGCTCACGAAAGCTTATGCTCAAATAAATTGGTTAGTCTCTAAGGTGCCACAAGTACTCCTTTTCTTTTTGCAATTTAACAAAAGGCATTGAAATGTAATCAAGATAATCTATCTGAATGTGAATTTCAAAGAGATGTAGAAAACTAGCAACCATTAAGCCATTTATTTGTATTAATAGAAATCAAGGGTACATAATAAGTGTATTTTCTGTGTTTACCACTATATCTTTGTTAGAAATTTAACAATGTAACCAGATTAGCTTGTAGATGCTAATTCCTTTTCATGTCTTAATTGCCTTATATTATCCATGCAAATGGTTCAGTTAACCTTAAGATCAATGATGTAAGATATTGCAGGAAACTAATATTATCTACATTGTCTTCAGCTCAACTATCTGTGCTATAATGAAGTACCAGCTAATTACCTTCTGTGAATGAATGTAACTAGTTTACCTGTTTCAGAGTAGCGGCCGTGTTAGTCTGTATTCGCAAAAAGAACAGGAGTACTTGTGACACCTTAGAGACTAACCAATTTATTTGAGTATAAGCTTTCGTGAGCTACAGCTCACTTCATCGGATGCATTCAGTGGAAAATCTGTGTATGCATAGGAAACAGAAGATTAGCTTCCAAGGAATGGTGCACAGACAATCTGAACTGCCTATTCTTCCTCTGGGGAAGGTCTTTCTCTGATAAGAGGCTTGCCAGCTGGCTAGAGAGCTATAAAAGAAAGCCCCAGGCCTGATCCTGCCATCTCTAGTCTGCTTAAACTTTGAACAGGTATAAATTGTAAGATCTTCCAAATAATGATTAGGAATAACCTGGAAAACACATGGAAAGACTTGAACAGACTCTACACCTGGACTGCCTATTGGATTATAATCCTTTAAATTGATTCCAGAAAGACTTTTACAAATCATCAGGCTCATCATCTCTGCTATGAAACTGACCTAAGGACTTTACACATATTTGTGTGTATATTGATCTTTTAACCATTTGCAACTCTCTTCTTTTTCTTTTTATTATTGAACCTTTAGTTTTAGTTACTAAAAGACTGATATCAGCATCTTACTGGGAAAGATCTGAGACTCATATTGACCTGGGCATAAGTGTCTGGTCCTTTGGGATTGGGAACCTCACATATAGTGAGTCAGGTTTTCAGTAACCCCTCACTATATTAGATTTGTCTGTCTAGATGGGGGCCAAGGTCTGGAATGCTTAAAGGGGATTTATTTGTCTTCTTGTTAACCAATTTGGTATTACAGAACCTGATTTCAGAGTAGCAGCTGTGTTAGTCTGATTCGCAAAAAGAAAAGGAGTACTTGTGGCACCTTAGAGACTAACCAATTTATTTGAACATAAGCTTTTGTGAGCTACAGCTCACTTCATCGGATGCATAAAGTGGAAAATACAATGAGGAGATTTATATACACACAGACCATGAAAAAATGGGTGTTTATCATACACATTGTAAGGAGAGTGATCACTTAAGATGAGCTATTACCAGCAGGAGAGTGGGGTGGGGGGAGAGAAAGCCTTTTGAAGTGATAATCAAGGTGGGCCATTTCCAGCACATTTCCAGGAGTTAAGAAGAACGCCTGAGGAACAGTGTGTGTGTGTGTGGGGTGGGGGGGGGGAGGAATAAACAAGGGGAAATAGTTTTACTTTGTATAATGACTCAACCACTCCCAGTCTCTATTCAAGCCTAAGTTAGTTGTATCCAATTTGCAAATTAACTCCAATTCAGCAGTCTCTTGTTGGAGTCCTTGGTGAATCTAACTATAGAATAAACCATGAGTTTTGGGGAGTCTGCCCTATTCCTTGGAGTCTGCCCTGAGTGTAGCATTCTCAGTATGACCCATCCTGGCACCCAGTCACACCCTATCATCTTCTTTTCTATGAAAAAGGTCTACAAGTATGGATTCAAAATAAGATTCTTCATCTCTGGACTGTTTGCACTCTTACAGGGAAGTGTACCAAATGCAAAGCGGAGATTGCCAGAGACAATCTGGGTACCCTGAAAAGACTTTTGGGAAACTGGCAGTTTATTACATCACTGCTACCATTTGGAATTACGAACTCTGAGTCATCTATTCATATATTTCACCTGCTTCAATGTCTCATTTCTTTTTCTTAGCTAAAAAACCTTTAGTTAGTTTACTATAGAATTGACTGCCAGTGTTGTCTTTTGTGGTAAGATCTAGAGGACCAATTGATCTGGGTAAGTGACTGGTCTCTTGGGCCTGGAAGCAAGGTAAATGTGATGTGATTTTTGGTGTGGGTGACCTTTGATCACAAAGTCCAGTTTGTTTGGGTGGCAAGATAGACTGGAGAGTCTAAGGCGATTGTCTGGGACTTCATGGTAAGATTGGTATGGTGATCCAGGAGTTCACATTTGATACTGGCTTGGCGAAATCTAATTATAGAACACACCACAAGCTTGGGGTATCTGACCTGTTTTCTGACAAGCTGCCCTGTTGCCATGATGATGACTTACCCACCTCTCACCCCATCTCTGACTAATTAAAACCAAATGGTAGCACACTAAATACAAAATGATCCAGTGCTGATAAAGCAGTCTCACCTCAGGAATTCACCCACCAGCAGTCACACCAAAAAATAAGCTGACAGTAAAGAAATCCTCCCCACAAAAAAAGTCATAAATTAAATAAGCCTTAAAAAATGTTCTGTGCTAACCATTTAGCAAACCAAAGTTATGAAAATAAGCTGTAATGAGTAAAGCAATAAATACATGTAAAACATGGGGGGATTTGTGTAATGGGTTAAAATATGTTATTTTAAAGGTTTTTTAAAATGTAATAGGTTAAAATCTAAATAAAGTAATAGTGATTTTACTATATAATGTCTGTAAAGTGTACAACTCTTTAAAAACAACTCTGGACTGTAATTTAAAATCAAGCTGCAATAACTCATACCTCTCGCATGACCATGACACACAGAGGCAACGGAGTCCTGGATACTTGCTGGCCATTGAGTAAAGTTTGTCTGTATATTAGGAGTGGTGAGCATTGCAAGCTTGGTGTGTGTATTTTGTTGTGTATAGATAATAAATAAAAGTTTAGGTACCACTTTGTAAGTCTCTGTCATTAGGAAAAGGTCCTGCCACCCTGTAAAGGGCCAGTGAACTCCGGGCCCAGAAAGGGTAGGGAGTAAAAGCCTAAATTCTGTGGGTAGCAGATTGGTGGAGAATGAGGGCAGTCTAGCTCATTCGGACTGAACTGACTGAGCCTAACACAGTAAAGAACAGGATACCAGTGCCTTTCTGCCAACAAGAATTGCAACCTGTTTGGTGGAATGACTACCCCAAAGCAAAAAAAAAAGTAAAAAAAAACCCTAAGGCAATGTACCAGGAGGGGTGGGGACTAGCAGAGAAGCCCAACCTCCTTGCAAAATGGGTACCAGACCAGGGCCTGTGCCCATGGGGACAGAATTCCTGTCAAAATGCATTGAAAGCTGTGTGTAAAGACTTTAAAGCATATTGTAATAAAAAAAATCAAAACCAAGAAAGGGCGAATAAGCCCCAGCCCTCTCCCCTCAAAAAAGTTAAAAGCTTACATTCTGCAGGTAACAGCCCTGAGGTGAGCCACTCCAGACAGTGTGGCAGGCATCTCCCACTGGCTAGCTTAAGCAGGGTGCTACCTAGTGTGCTGGCTTTTGTGGATCACATTCTTGTTGCCAGTCTCTCTTCCTAGTGAGGGGGAGGGTCTGTAGCCCAAGCTCCAGCCCAAGCAGGAACATCTACACTGCTATTTTTTTAGCCCCACAACCCAAGCCCTATGAGCCCGAATCAATTGACCCAGGATCTGTGTCTCAGTGCTGTGGGTTTTTCTTTACAGTGTAAACATATCATCACTTAACCACCTCTAATCTGTGCCCTATCCAATAAAAAAACTCAACTCTACTTACTTCAAAAAGCCCTGCTAGAAAGCAGATGCTAACTCATCTACCTGCAGGGCAACATAGTCCAGACAGTCAGCAAACTAGCCCAGACTGTCAGCAACCAAGCCTAGATTTCAGAACACAACAAACACTACAAAGAGCCCAGAGCCCTACCAAATCTTTTGGCAAGTTCCCAGCACAGACAATGTTCCTCTTTTGCCCCCAAAAGTTAATCAATAGAGATACAAGAGAAGGCCCCAGAGATAGATCTCGATATCTTCCCTTGGTCACCCTGCTATCTGTCATAGAGAATTCAGTCAGGGGAAGAAGGATAGGGAACAGAATGGAAGGCTGGCTCCTGTGAAGGCCTGAAGTGCCAGAGGCTGTTGGAGACCAAAGACCCCAGGAGGACTTAGATTGGACAGGACAGTGCTCAATACCAGAACTGAGAAAGGCAGTGTAACTCCAGGAGAGGGCTGAGGACAGGGCTCAGAGTATAGCTTGATTATTTGGGACTACACCTGAACATCTGGTTACCTCAGAAGAGTTTTGGACTAGCCACTTCTCAGCTGGAAAGCTGAGTGTTGCACAGACAGCCTGCAGGGAACACTGGAGACAAAACCACATTTCAGTTCAACAGAAGTGGTGCATTGGTGGCAAATGAGCATCATTATGGCCAGTCACTGTGATAAGAAAAGTGAAAGCACACTTATTAATTATCATTTCTTACTTGTGGCACCCACATAGTTCTAATTATTGTCAACATTTTTTTTTAAAAAGGCACAGTCATTATGCTTCATCTTCCATGACACACTGGCTCAACCAGAGGGGAAACCATGGTGCATCATAGGAGATGTTTTCCTGACTGAAAATTGAAACATGTCAGCAAAACTGAATTTTTCCCATGGAAAATTCTGATCTTTTTTGAAATCTCATTTTTCATCCAAAACCATTCTGATGGAAAATTCCTGACAGCTGTAAAATATAAAACTATATTAAAAGAACCTTTTTTTAGGTTGCAAAGCTAAGACCCGGAAGTTTAAGAAATGAGGCATGGTTCCTGTAGAAAAAAACACAAAAACTGTATGTGATCGTGTAAATTATAGGTTGTTTCATAATGCTTAGGGGAAAAAAACAGGCCCAATTAAGGTATCTCAAGCCACTGTAAATCTGGCATTTCCTAACTTCTGAGTCCTTGACTTTGCAGCTATTCTATATTGGTTGTTATACCACACTTATATCTGAAAACTTTCCAGTTGATCATTAAGCAATGTGACTAATATCTGCCATGTGCTTATTCTATCATCATTTCTCCAGGAATAGATTTGTGTGCAGTGGAGTTTTGTTTTGGATTTGGAAAATATGTATAAAAACACCTGATGCTACAAAGATATGTTAGATAAAGAAAGGTCAAAGTATGAAGTATAAGGAGGAGTGTGATAAATTGTTCTCCTTAACCATTGAGGACAGAACAAAAAATAATGTGCTTAAATTGCAGCAAGGGAGATTTAAGTTAGACATCAGGAAAAACTTCCTAACTGTCAGGGTCATTAAACTGGAACAAATAACCTAGGGAGATAGTGAAATCTCCATCACTGGAAGTTTTTAAGAACATGTGAGATGAACACCTGTCAGGGATAGTCAAGCTAATATTTAGTCCTGCCTCAGTACAGAGAATTAGACTAGATGACCTATCGAGGTCCCTTCCAGTCCTACACTTAGAGTAGAATGTGGTAAGTAGAGGTGTGCAGGAACTGGATTTTGTGTTTCATGGGAAATTCCATGATTTTGAAAAAAAAAATCTGTTCCAAAATGGGGAGAAAAGTCCCCAAAAAGTTCAAAATTTGCCCTGAAACAAAATAATACTAATAAAATAATTTTGTGTTGATGGAAACATTTTGTTTCAATAATAATGAAATGTTTAGTTCTAATTCTGACATTTAATTTTTTTTATTAATTTAAAATAAAGCAAAAGTTGTTTTAATATTAAAAATAAAAACCTTCTTATCCAAAAAATGTCAAAACAGTATGTTTCAACCTTATCGAAATACTTTGTTTCAGTTTTTCCCCAAAATGTGATTTCTTCAGAATTGACATGTTTCTGTAAAATAGTTTGCATCTGATGAACTGGCATTTTCGGATGGAAAAATGTCATGGCAGAAACTTTCTGACCAACTCTAGTGGTGATCGTTGTAAGATGTTCCTGGCAGAGTTTGTTCCACAGTGTTGGTCCAAACCCAGCTGTTCAGCAGTGTGCAGGGGGGGGGGAGGAGCTGGGGCAGGAAGAGGTGGGGGAATGAGTGGAATGGGGTAGGAAGAGGTGGGGTGAGGGTGGAGCAAGAGCGGAAAGGGGGTGGGGGAATGGGGGAAGCAGCGGAGTGGGGGTGGGGCCTGGGATGGAGCAAGGGAGGGAAGAGGCAGGGCAGAGGTGGAGACTTGTGGAAAGAGGTGGAATGGGGGTGAGTCCTGGGTCGAGCATCCCCTGGGAAATGAGGAAGTGAGCGCCCGTGGAATGTTGGTAGTTTGTGTTTTAATAGGTACAAAGCTTTAACATTTTGAATCTCAATGTCTACTGTCATTAAATATTTGTCTGACCCCCCCCACACACATTATTTCCCACAACAGTGAACATTTAAATAGATAAAAATTAAAAAATATGCTTAAAGCCCATAATTTTGCACATCTGCAAAAATTTAAATAGATAAACATCTAAAAGAAGCTTAAAAATAAACATCAATATTATCTATGAAAATTATATAAACAATTAATTGAATTCTGCCAAGCCTACTACTAGCTGGGTCCATGGTGTCACATGATTTCTGCCAATGGGTTCACATGGGTGTTAAACAGGATGTGGAAAAGCACAGAGACTTGTGGAACACCACAGGTGAGCAGGAGCAACCATCCATCTCTACTTTATGGGTACCACCTCCTGGGGAAGACTGGGATTACTCCCTGCTTTTTCTTTAACCCAGGCCATATTTTTAAGGTAAGACAGCAGAATAGGTAAATAAATGACTGTCTCTCTTGACTTACTTCTGATCCTTGAGCAACGGAATCAAATTTCAGGGACAGAATACAACTAATCTGTTAGGATTGTCATAAAGAGATGTCTTTATATTGCTTTTAATGTTCAAGGTTTCCCATGTATAAAAAATACACTAATATATTGGCTGCTAAGACTTTGTGTGTCTCCCACACACAATCCTACCTACCCAAACAAAATATTATCTCAAGTCTTGGGAAAAATTCTGTTAATTTCTAACTTCTGACCTTCATAGCCGTACATTCCTCTGGATATAGATCATTTGTGGTCACGTTTTCATTTTGGATAAGCAATAATCTGTGCAGGCTCCAGTTTGGCTATCAATATATCCATTTACGATTACATACAAGTGAAGCCTTTTATCAGCAATAAGGCCTTTATTGTGCAGTGGTTTTCTAACATAAATTGAACTCAGGAGTTCATGACCCCTTTCATCCTAGTTAAATAGCCACTGAATATATCTTTGGCTTTTCCACTGCTAAGGGTTAGTAATAGTAATGTGTCTTGACTGTTCCAACTTTTCAACTTATCTTTAAAATAGAATATGGTAGAGTTATTGATTTTTCTAAGACATATTCTACTGCCAGGGCTTGCTTTCTAATTGATTGTTAAGCTACAACATGATCAAAATAAAAGGCTTTATATCAACTCTCTGAATACTAATCTGACATGAACAACTACTAAACCTATTGCATAATCACCACATTTCTTCAGCACCATTTTTTTCTAATATGGCTGTTAACTTTGTTCAAATCCATTAACAAAAATAACAGCAAATACTGACTGTATTATACAGCCGCATCAGAGTTCCTAAAATCAATAGAAAGCTACATTATGTTTGCCTCCATTGCTAATTCCATCCTTCATTACTGAACTTTAAAAGATATAAGTGCCTAAATCCCAGTTTTGGCTGAAGCATGAACACTGTAGCCTCCCTCTAGATGTTCTGACACATCTCCTGTCTAACTCCCAGAGCATTCATGAACTGGGAGAACCGGGGGGAAACATTCAGCAACCTAAGTCTCGGGTGGAGCCCGATCCAATTGGTGGTGTCTGAACATGCCTCCCAGATTGCGTCCCATTCAAATCTAGGAGAAGGAGGCAGTGCCACCATTCACCTTATGACTTTCAGCCCAATGCTTAGAGCACTCAACGGGATTTAAGAGATGCAGATTCAATTTCCCCCTCTGAGGAAGGGAGAGAAGAGATTCTCCTACTTTGCAAAAGAGGGCTCTAACCACTGAACTATGGGATACTCTGATGTGGGTCTTTCTCCATCTCTCCTGTTGAAAATCCCACTTTTAAAAGTGTCTAAACACCTTTAAAAAGCTGGCCCAAGTCTGTTTGTTAAGCTTCCACTTGCTGCATGGAACCCTTCAACAAAACTTTGCCATATCCAGAAGTT
The DNA here is from genome assembly GCF_965152275.1 of Natator depressus. NCBI lineage: Eukaryota > Metazoa > Chordata > Testudines > Cheloniidae > Natator > Natator depressus. The sequence continues at coordinate 125,555,497 of NC_134234.1, forward strand.
TTGCCACAATAGTAAAAGTGTGAATGTTTCCTTACTCATATTTATTTCATAAAGCAAATACTGGCTGGCCAATCGCAGATCACAGGGAAGAAGCTGGATGGAAACAAGTCAACTTTGATTTGTTTTATATAGAATGCTCTAATATATGCATTGTGATTATAAGATTGAAGGGCTGTTTAAGGTACAGTCTATTTTTCTCCACATCCATTCAATAATTATCTTTAGAGAAAGTGCTGTGGTGTAGCCATTTAGTTTTCAGTTTTCAGCTTTCCTGCATAGAATACATATTTGTAAAGGTCATTCTGTGTCTGATAAATAAACGTACAGCCTTGAACACCTGAGCAAACATTCAAAGTGGTCCGGGGCTTAATCATCTTAGAAGCAAAACAACACATTTGGCTTTCAAATGAATTGCGTCTCCCCACTGTTGTTCTGAAGCAGAAATCTATTTTTAAGCACACACATGTGCATTTTAACTGATAGTTCATTACTAAAATTATTTCTGCCTCAATCCTTAAAATCATTTTATAAAGATCTGCTTTTCAATGATGTATTATGCAAAGCAACATGTTTACAGCACATAGTTTTTATATTAATATATCATGACTATTCAGATACTGAACTCCTTTTCAGGATTAACATTTTATAGAACCTTTATGGGGAAAAAACAAACTGCTTGATTTCAGAGGAAATAGTTTGAAGTATGGAATTGGTATTATTATTATCTGCTTAGATCAGGATGAGCTGCAAATAATGTTAAATGGTTACTGAACAAAAACAAGTTCTCATCATGATGGAGAGAAAAAAAAAGAACAAAAACCAAAACAAAAAAACACAAAATCCATATGCATTTAAATGTTTTAAGAATAGAATCATAGAATCATAGAATCATAGAATAACAGAGTTGGAAGGGACCTCTGGAGGCCATCTAGTCTAACCCCCTGCCCAGAGCAGGACCAATCCCAACTAAATCATCCCAGCCAGGGCTTTGTCAAGCCTGACCTTAAAAACTTCTAAGGAAGGGGATTCCACCACCTCCCTAGGTAACGCATTCCAGTGTTTCACCACCCTCCTAGTGAAAAAGTTTTTCCTAATATCCAACCTAAACCTCCCCCACTGCAACCTGAGACCATTACTCCTTGTCCTGTCATCTGCTATCACTGAGAATAGTCTAGATCCATCCTCTTTGGATCCACCTTTCAGGTAGTTGAAAGCAGCTATCAAATCCTCCCTCATTCTTCTCTTCTGCAGACTAAACAATCCCAGTTCCCTCAGCCTCTCCTCATAACTCATGTGTTCCAGTCCCCTAATCATTTTTGTTGCCCTTCGCTGGACTCTCTCCAATTTCTCCACATCCTTCTTGTAGCGTGGGGCCCAAAACTGGACACAGTACTCCAGATGAGGCCTCACCAATGTCGAATAGAGGGGAACGATCACGTCCCTTGATCTGCTGGCAGTGCCCCTACTTATACACCCCAAAATGCCATTTGCCTTCTTGGCAACAAGGGCACACTGTTGACTCATATCCAGCTTCTCGTCCACTGTCACCCCTAGGTCCTTCTCTGCAGAACTGCTGCCAAGCCATTCGGTCCCTAGTCTGTAGCGGTGCATTGGATTCTTCCGTCCTAAGTGCAGGACTCTGCACTTGTCCTGGTTGAACCTCATCAGATTTCTTTTGGCCCAATCCTCCAATTTGTCTAGGTCTCTCTGTATCCTATCCCTACCCTCCAGCGTATCTACCACTCCTCCCAGTTTAGTGTCATCCGCAAACTTGCTGAGGGTGCAATCCACACCATCCTCCAGATCATTAATGAAGATATTGAACACAACCGGCCCCAGGACCGACCCTTGGGGCACTCCGCTAGATACCAGCTGCCAACTAGACATGGAGCCATTGATCACTACCCGTTGAGCCCGACAATCTAGTCAAACTTCTACCCACCTTGTAGTGCATCCTTCCAGCCCATACTTCTTTAACTTGCTGACAAGAATACTGTGGGAGACCGTGTCAAAAGCTTTGCTAAAGTCGAGGAATAACACGTCCACTGCTTTCCCTTCATCCACAGAACCAGTTATCTCATCATAGAAGGCAATTAGATTAGTCAGGCATGACTTTCCCTTGATGAATCCATGCTGACTGTTCCTGATCACTTTCCTCTCCTCTAAGTGCTTCAGAATTGATTCCTTGAGGACATGCTCCATGATTTTTCCAGGGACTGAGGTGAGGCTGACTGGCCTGTAGTTCCCAGGATCATCCTTCTTCCCTTTTTTAAAGATGGGCACTACATTAGCCTTTTTCCAATCTTCCCAGACTTCCCCCGATCGCCATGAGTTTTCAAAGATAATGGCCAATGGCTCTGCAATCACATCCGCCAATTCCTTTAGCACTCTCGGATGCAACACATCCGGCCCCATGGACTTGTGCACCTCCAGTTTTTCTAAATAGTCCCGAACCACTTCTTCCTTCACAGAGGGCTGGCCACCTCCTCCCCATGCTGTGCTGCCCAGTGCAGTAGTCTGGGAGCTGACCTTGTTCGTGAAGACAAAGGCAAAAAAAGCATTGACTACATTAGCTTTTTCCACATCCTCTGTCATTAGGGTTGCCTCCCTCATTTAGTAAGGGGCCCACACTTTCCTTGGCTTTCTTCTTATTGCCAACATACCTGAAGAAACCCTTCTTGTTACTCTTAACATCCCTCGCTAGCTGAAACTCCAGGTGTGATTTAGCCTTCCTGATTCCATTCCTACATGCCCGAGCAATATTTATATACTCATCCCTGGTCATTTGTCCAATCTTCCACCTCTTGTAAGCCTCTTTTTTGTGTTTAAGATCAGCAAGGATTTCACTGTTAAGCCAAGCTGGTCGCCTGCCATATTTACTATTCTTTCTACACATCGGGATGGTTTGACCCCTGTAACCTCAATAAGGATTCTTTAAAATACAGCCAGTTCTCCTGGACTCCTTTCCCCCTCATGTTATTCTCCCAGGGGATCTTGCCCATCAGTTCCCTGAGGGAGTCAAAGTCTGCTTTTCTGAAGTCCAGGGTCCGTATGCTGCTGCTTTCCTTTCTTCCTTGTGTCAGGATCCTGAACTCGACCATCTCATGGTCACTGCCTCTCGGGTTCCCATTCACTTTTGCTTCCCCTACTAATTCTTCCCAGTTTGTGAGCAGCAGGTCAAGAAGAGCTCTGCCCCTAGTTGGCTCCTCCAGCACTTGCACCAGGAAATTGTCCCCTACAGTTTCCAAAAACTTCCTGGATTGTCTGTGCACCGCTGTATTGCTCTCCCAGCAGATATCAGGATGATTGAAGTCGCCCATGAGAACCAGGACGTGCAATCTAGTAGCTTCTGCGACTTGCCGGAAGAAAGCCTCGTCCACCTCATCCCCCTGGTCCGGTGGTCTATAGCAGACTCCCACCACGACATCACCCTTGTTGCTCAGGCTTCTAAACTTAATCCAGAGACTCTCAGGATTTTCTGCAGTTTCATACTTGAGCTCTGAGCAGTCATACTGCTCCCTTACATACAGTGCAACTCCCCCACCTTTTCTGCCCTGCCTGTCCTTCCTGAACAGTTTATACCCATCCATGACAGTACTCCAGTCATGCGAGTTATCCCACCAAGTCTCTGTTATTCCAATCACATCATAATTCCCTGACTTTGCCAGGACCTCCAGTTCTCCCTGCTTGTTTCCCAGGCTTTGTGCATTTGTATATAGGTATTTGAGATAACCTGCTGATCGCCCCTTGTTCTCAGTATGAGGCAGGAGCCCTCCCCTCTCACACGCTCCTGCTCGTGCTTCCTCCCGGTATCCCGCTTCCCCACTTACCTCACGGCTTTGGTCTCCTTCCCCCGGTGAACCTAGTTTAAAGCCCTCCTCACTTTGACTGTCTCTCTGTACTTCTTTCTGGTAGGCACTATGGTCTTGAGGGAGGATTTGAGAGGGCAGTGGTTTTGTGGATCAGCTCATGTCTAGGGGGAAGCACAAAAGAAAGGGTAGAGAAGGCCGGACCTTGGGAGAAACAGACAAATGAAGCATCATTAAAGGCATATAAGGGATGGAATGGACAATGCAATAAACGCAGATAAATAGGGTCAGAGTTAAGCATATCTTTCTAAAAGGTATGCTATAATCTAGCTTCTGGGAGGAATTCTGTAGCCTGTGCATGCAAGACTTGGGGTAGACGGTCACATTAGTCCCTCCTGGTCTTGCAATCTGTGTCTATTAATTCCTCCTGGTCATCCTCTTCCTTCATGGTGTATGGGGAGAACAGGATTGCTTGCATTGCCTTCAACATGCTCATAACACTTACAGCTCTGTATTAAGACAATTACTATAACCAAATCTTGTGCTTCAGGGCTTCAGATAGTTGCCTCTAGGGATCAGGAAGGAACTCTCCTCCCACCCCTTCCCCCCATGCATGATCAATAAGGTATATTCTGGGGGTGGGGAAGGGGAGGAGAAGATTCATCTTCCCCTAAAGCATCAGAGAATGGGTATCACAGCTGGAGATGTGACACAAGATGGTGTGGACAAGTGCTCTGAGGTGTCACAGAGAATCCTCTTTCTTATATGCCTGGCTGGTGTGTCCTGCTCACTTGCTCAGGGTCAAACTAATTGCCAGATTTAAGTTTGGGAAAGAATTCTCCACCAGGTCAGATTGGCAGGGATTTTAGCATTTTTTTCACCTTCCTCTCCAGCATGATGTGTGAATCATCTGCTGGGACCATGTGGATATATCTCACCTAATCAATTCCCTGCCACTGCAGGAGGCATTGATGAAACACTTTGGTCTAACTGAAGTCCTTAGGCTCAACATAGGAGTATGTGGGTGAAATGTAGAAATATACAGGAGGCCAAACTAGACGATTTATGGTCCCTTCAGGCCTTAAAATCTGTGAAATCTATTACATGAAATCAAGGCCCTGATGGCAAGATAAAGAAGCTTGACTACGGTATGGAAGAGAATGAGGAGACACTGCAGATGGTAGCTGATGAGTGACATGGGATTTAGGAAGATTGGAGACGAGTGAGATGAGACTACATTAGGAGGTCAGCAGGAGGTCAGACTAGATTATCATGATAATCCCTTCTGGTCTTAAAGTCTATGAGTCTATGAAATGTTTTGTTTGACCCCAAATGATTTTTTCCCTGACTTTTCAGTTCACCAAGAATTTCAAAAAAATTGTTTAAAAAATATTTTGCTTTTTTTGGAAAAATTACCAAACTGCAAATTCGATTATTCACACAGCTCTACTGCTGAGACATTAGAAGGAACCAGTCTCAGGCCCAAGAGACCACAGGGAAGCACTGCAATGGTAGCTTAGCCCCAGATCCTTGCACCCCTCCTATGCTTTCACACACGAGGGTCAGACATAATCTGCTTCATATTAAGCAGTCATAATTTTTTAAAAAATCCCACAATAATGTTAGTGCTGCCAGCCCCAAATGTATCAATTGCCTGTTGATTACTTCAATAACCTTTGCTCAACACAGACATAAAAGCTTTATGGAAGTAATTGTGACTAATCTGATTAATAAAATGAATCCGTATAGCTGTTCTTGTCTTTTTTTTTTTTTGTCCAAACTGAATTTAGAAAAGACTAACATAGTTTTCATTGGACTACAGATTACATTTGCTTTCCAAATGAAATTGTGAAGCAAAGGGATTTGATTTACTAGCTTGAAGGATGAGGTGTCATTTGTAATTCTTATGTTCCTAGTTGGCAGTTTTATGGGAAAAATAATTGAAACTGCAGATGTTCTAATGTTGATGCTTAAAGATGATGCAATGGAGAAAGGACAATAACACATCTCCATTTCACTTGCTAAATTCCATGCAAACTGGGCTGAGTAAAATACTCAACCATAGACTTTTGGACTGGAAAACACCTAGCACTATTAATCACAGCACAAAGGAATGACTCCCCTGGTTCATGGAGAGCAAAGGCAGCAGTGCCAAAAGAGCAGAATCTCTGGGCCAAGCTTCAGTGCACTGAGAAGCTGCAGTATAAGTCCCTCAGCAGAGAGGGACTGAGTCCTGCTCCCAGAAGTCCTGTTTTTCACACACACAACCTTCTTCATCCCAGACTTCATACATTCCTGCTCACACCCCAGTCTCCAAGTTCTTTCAGCTACTGCCCCACGCATTCCTCTTGCACATCCAAGGCCACCATGCAGTATCCTCAAAGCCGCAATCAAGCACCTATGGCCCTATATAGCCCCACTCACTGTTTCTTCCCCACGCCACAGTCTCTCTTCATGTTCCATGTTCTACTTACCCAAATGGAAAGCTCCTGCTGTCTAGCCTGCTTCCCTGGCTTACGAGAAGTGTGTGCAGAGAATCTGTGGTTGGTCAGAGAAATCGGCAGGTAGCATCAGAAAATAGTAGTAACTGACAGATCTCAGCTTTTCCAGTGCCTAATCTTTGCAATCAGGTTGTTGTGATTTAGGGCTTTATGGGCCAGCTTCTGATGCCCTTATTTATGTTGAGAGGCACCAAATTCCACTTGTGGGGTACGGTGCTACCCTGTCTGAACAAGGGTGTCAGAATCTGGCTGTATGGGTTTAATTCTGAAGTCCCAAAAGTAGCTTATGTCTGAGATATAATCACAGTGTGTGCATGTGTGTGTGTGTGTGTTTGTGTGTGAGCGAGAGAGAGAGAGAGAGGACTGCGGTTGTTTAGCTAGGGGAAACCAAATGAATGAAAAAGCTGTCACTGGTCATTTTCATAAAGGGAATCTTTCTAAATGTTTATTCTGCAAAAGTTAGTAAAGATTTGACTGAACCTATTACACTGCATATCCAATTGTCCTTAGAAGGGATGTGCCAAATTTGGAGACTAAAGTCCATTATTAAAGTAAAAAAAAAAACATAGGGATTATTTCCCACTGCTGCAAGAAGAAGAGGGGAGTTGAATAATATTGTTGATCATGGAGGATAGTCTGCCATTTTGTTCTCCAGCCAATAAGGGGTCATTAGAAATATGAATAAGGGGATGCATTAGGACCAGGCAATGTCAGATAATGATAAACTATTTTCACAGATGAGCAGGGCCGGCTCCAGGCACCAGCTTTCCAAGCAGGTGCTTGGGGTGCCATTCCGAATGGGGTGGCAGTCAGTGTCCCACGGCGGCAATTCGGTAGAGCCACCCCTGCAGATGACAGAACTAAACAGGTGGCAAGACCCAACAAAACGTGTTTCTGTCGTTTAAACCACAACTACAATGCCTCCTGAAGCCTCATATTTGTGGAGAAATGAGTGACAAAGAGGGAATGGAAAATTCTCCAAAGGGACAATTATCTGAGGTACGGTGATGTTCCACATAAAGGTGCTTGGCTAAGAGATTTTCACAAGGTTAGCACAGTGTGTACTTAGTATTATACAGAGCATTGTGTGCTTCCTGTTAAAATACTCATTCTGTAATAGGTGGGCTTATCGTCTCATTGTACAGGTGCTGACTTGTCTCATTTTTCCATCAGCCGGTTGGTTGATTTGGGTGCTTTGGCTCTTCAGCTAAAACATTTTGCATCTATCAGTCGAGCCCCATATAAAACCCAGCCTCGGCTCCTGCAGTGGTAGTAACAAGAGGAGGGAGAAATGGGAAAGTATGTGTATTTAAATAATTTAATAGGTGGCCAAATGTGTTTTGGAAGAAGTTCATCTGGGCTCAAGAAGCTTAAAAATAACTGAACTATGATACCAAATATCTATGGACTCTTTTAAAAGATTAGTTTCATACTGATGAAACAGTCACTGTTTTCCAGTGATCATTCTACAGACATAAAGTGAATAAGAAGATATAGAAGGAAGGACAAAATCTATAGCAAAGCTGTAAAGCTCAATATTCAGACGCTGAGTTGCTGAATACAAGATAAAACACATACTTGCGGTATTTTAAAAGGGTAAAAAAGAAACCAAGTTTGGATCTGATCCTACAGTCTCTTACCCATGTGAGTAGTGCCTTCTAAACCAATAGGGCTACTTGTGGGAGTAAAAAATACTTGTAAGATTAAGAGCTTGCAGGATCTAGCCATGTACTTGTGCTATGAAGCATTAAAATAAGACATCCTCTATATTGATTTACATTGAGATTGTTAGACTTTTACATTAGAGATCATACAGACATTAGGTACAAATGCAATAAATATTAAAATATTTCCATATACAATAGCAAGTGCATCTGTGAAAAACAAATGATAGAACAAAAGTTACAGTGTTCTGTCAGAAAGCTAGTATGCTTCTTTATATTAGTAAAAAGGCTGATTAAAATGTATTAACACATGTGGAACAGCTTGCTGTTTGATTCTTTACTATAAAGCCGTGATGTTGTATGATTAAACTATGACCATGTATATCATTGTTGCTACCACTATTATACAATTGCAACAAATCTTGTATAAAGTATGTCATGTAAGGTATCAATGGAAAAGTTACAATCTATCAGATACGATTATCCTGTTGTATGCATATCATCTTTGAATCTAAAATTATGAATATTGACTATGAATCAGTATTTCAAATGTGTTTGTTCATAGGGTAACACCCACAAGTTGTTTACATCCAGTCTAGCCAGCACATTGTGAATGGACTGTTCAAGTTGATGGCCCATTAAAGGACACTAAGCTTGCACAATAGACCATAAAAGAAGTGTGACCCTGTCTGATGGGCCTTCTTGCGGAGGTTTTAGCCAGAGTATAGATAATGGCTGCTTTTAGGACTCATCGAAGCATTCAAGGCCATGTGACTTGATTATGGAACCCTGGACTCCATCTTGTGCCTGTAATTTTCCACAAACTAAGACTGAGAGCAGTCCCTTCACATGGAAAAAGGTATTAAAAACCGTGGAAGCATCCCCATTTTGCCTCTTTCCTGCTCTGATCTCTGGACTATGGACTTACACTAAAAGGAGCATTCCAACCAATGGCCTGAGGACCTTCCAATCTTCTGGAAGTTACCAGAGACTTTACAAGTTAGTAGTTTGTTCATCATTGCTTCAAACCTGATACAAGAACTCTGCAATTATTTTATGTATACGATTCCTTTGACCATTTAAACTCTCTCCTCTTTCTTTTCTTTTATAAATAAACCTTTAGCTATTAGATATTCAAGGATTGGCAACAGTGCGATTACTGGGTAAGACCTGAGTTATATATTGACCTGGCTATGTGGCTGATCTCTTGGGATTAGAAGAACCCTTTTGTGATGGGTTAGACCCCCTTCCAGGGTGCCACCTGATGTACTGGGATTTCCCTGAACCTGTCTGGGCTCCCTTACATGGTTTTGCTGAGCCAGGCTCTCCAGCCTCCTCCAACACACACACACAGGTAGGGACACACCCTGCTATAGAATCACCCAGAGTCTGCAATCAGCTCTGCATGGGAAGACTCAGCTAGGAAATTGCTCAGCACTCAATTGCACCCCCTCTGGAGAGTAAACCCAAAATTGTATTGTCTTGTGTTGCGCAGAAAACTGTACAGCGTAAGCTCATGAAATTTGCTCCTTCCCTCAATGTGAAGGAAGATATGCACAGCTTTTTGCGCCTCCTCCTACCCCCCCGCCCATCGCTGGTTATGAATTGCAGAAACTGGGTTTTAGAAAACAAAACAAATTTATTAACTACAAACGATAAATTTTAAGTGATTAAAAGGGATAGCAAACAGATCAAAGCAGGTTACTGAGGAAATAAAACAAAACACACAAACTAAACTTATTACACTAAATTAACTGGTTAATAGTAGCAAATTCTCACCCTAAATGTTGTTTTATGCAGCTTGCAGAGTTTCTTGAAGGTAAACTGCACTGCTTGCAGCTTAAGTCTCCAAGTATTCCTTTCACAGGCTGACCTGGGTTCAGCCCCTGCCCCCCCCCCCCCAGCTTAGTTCCTTTGTTTCTTCAGGTTTTTCAGCAGTCTTCCTTCTTGTGTGGGGAGGCAGTGGAGAAGAACCCTGATTAACTCATTTTCCAGCCTTAAATAGGATTTGCAAATGGAGGGAATCCTTTGTTTCCCAGTTTGACCCCACCTCCTCTTAATGGAACAACACTAGAAGTCCAAGATGGTGTCTAGTATCAAGTGACATGATCACCTGACCCTGCAGTGTCAAAGCAGCATCCCAGGAAACTTCTCAGGAAAGAGGGAGATTAGCATCTTCAAAGTCCTATTGTCCTTCCTAATGGCCCATCCAGGCTGATTGCATGCTGTCTGGTGGGGTTCCCCAAGTACATACACAGTTGTAATTGTTACATAGTTAATATTCCTAACTTCAGATACAGAAATGATACAGACATACAAATATGATAATCATATTCAGTAATCATAACCTTTCCAAAGATATTTCACATGACCCATCTTGCCTAGAACACATTTTAGTCATGCCATATTCATATCATAACAATATCTCAATGAAGAATATAGGGCATAGAGTCTTTGTTTGATTAAACTCATTTTCAATAACCACTCATCATTAAGTCTAGTGTTTGGGTGGTGAAACAAGAGCTGGGATACCTAAGGAGAGTACATTTCTGACTTTCTATTAACCAGTGTGGTCAAGTAGAAGTTTTCTTTTGTTATTGGCTTGGCATATCTTATGGAAGAATAACCACCAGCATGGCCTGGGTCTGCCCCATTTCTCAGCAGTTTGTCCTGAATCTGGTATTCTCAGCTGTGACCCACTGAGGCATGGTGGCAAAATCACTTTTTCTGGAGATTCTCAAGGTGTCCCTAGAAAGGTTCTTAGCCCAGAAGTCAGTTAGCAAAAAGACAATGTGCTATAAAATTGCTTTCCTAAAATCATCCTTGTATGAGAGAAAGTTTGTATAAAGGGTTTTCTAAGGTGAAATCATGAGAGGGAGTTAAAAAACCGACTAGTAAGGCATACTGAATGTTATTTTTTCATGAGTTACAGTATTTTTTTCTTTATTTTCAACTCAAGATGGGAGAAAGTAACAACATGGGAGAAAAAAAAGATAAATGGCTTTGAAAAAGTGCCACGAGGAATGATTCTCGTGGGAATAAATACATTGGACTCTCAAAGAGAGGAAAATTCACCCCACTTTAGAGATTGCACCCAAGGCCCTCTGCACCACTTAAAACAGAATGTTAGTGAGTCTTAAATCAGGCCCGGATTAAAGGCAATCCATCGCTCAAGATACACCCTCTTTGGCTGTGCCAACATATCATGGCCATGCCTCCTCATTAACCTGCCCCCCCCCATACATCTAAGGGTAATACTACCAGGGGTACCTGCCCAAGAGCAGTCAGTTAGACGGCTGTGAGGTTCACCACTACAGTTCTTTGAGCAGTCTGGGCTCCCACAGACTGCTGTTCCCTGTTGTCCAGCAATCTGGGATCTGTCCAGCAAAGGAAGGTCTTAGCTTCTGTATGGGCCTCTTCTGACAAGATCCCTGCTGAAACACAACGGGGTGGTGGCAGTAAGAGACTTACCCCTACTCAGTGGGGCTCTTGGGATAGTGTTGATGGGCCCCTAATTCAGCAGGTTTCAGGACTAACAACCCAAAAAGGAGTATGGGAAGTTCAGCCCTTTCAGAGCTATTATTCCAAGTTCTCTGTCCACCTAGGCAGACATTTGTGGCATCAGCTACACCTGGGGCACATCTTTAAGTTTTTATTCACAACTATGATTAGGGGAAACATAGATTGGGGAAACATTTTTATTTAAATGAAAGCTGAGATTCTGAAGTCCTTCAATGACTCCAGGAGCTGGGGATCCATTCATGGGCCTAAAGTGCATTTGACTTAATCCAGCCCTGATTTAAGTCAGTTTGAAGGCCTCGCATAGAGCCTTTGCGCTGGGGTGACTCCTACCAAGAATTAGTAAAAATGCCATAGCTGATCCTCTCACTGAGAGGCATACCTCCTGAGCAACACTCAGCACAGGAACTCAGGGTGGGAAGCAAATGTGGCTTGAAAACTACCTCTATACTTGGTCCTACATGGGCTGTTGGTGTGTGTTAAAGAAGCTTCAGGACTTCTATAACTTCTATTCTAATAAAACTGCCCTATAGGCCCTGATCTACATACAAGAATAGCTGGAGAGCAACACACACCTCCTTTTTGCAACATACTCCCCTCACTGGGGGCTGTGATTTGGGACATATAGAGCACAATGCCAATCCTTGCATGTTGGAGATATTATGTGAGGCTGTTTCTATAGAATTTACAGCCCTTTTATTTAACTGAAGAAGTATGAAGCAGCTGTGGTGGACCACAACATCTGGTCTATTATATGCATTATCACTTTCTCCATCACAATGGTATAGGATTGAACTGGAAGAACAGATGAAAAGACCAGTCCAAAAAGGCAGCATGTCTCTGTTTAAAATCAAGAAACATTTCTCTTACTTTTTAACTAAAATTCCCATTTTATAAATAAAGACGCTTTATTTCAATTATTGATGTCTGGTTTTATTTCAAGCAGCCAGCATCAATGATTACTTAAACTGATCTGATTCTGCTTTGTGTAAGAGTGTAGATGAGATCTGCTTCTTTGCTTAATAAACCAGTATTAGTCCAAAGATATACTTTTCCTTGACGTGCGTGAGTGTATATTTTATATATAAAGCCTGTGTTTATGTGGTGTATGTGTGAGTGAGTATTTTATACACACATACATATGTATGTGTGCATAATGTAATGTACACTTACACACACACTCACATAAACACACACACAGTATTAAGGAAAAGTAAATCTTTGGAGCAACACTGATCTATTAAGAAAATAAGCAGATCTCATCTACACTCATATACAAAGCAGAGACAGATCAGTTTTAAGTTACTGTTGATGTCAGCTACTTGAAGTAAAACCAGACATCAATCCCTAAAATGAAGCTTCTTATCATACTTGGCATCAATGCAGACCCTGTGAAAATCTCAACCATGGGTCTCAATAATGGAGCTGATAAACCAACCAAAGAAAACAGTTTCAAAAATCCAGTTTCTTGTAGCTCTACTGCTTTCACTTCCCAAACAACTGAACTGCAAATGTCAATGTTTTCTCATTACACACTCGATGGAAATATCCCAATCAATCTCTCAACAGGAACAGTTGCCTGCAGAAACACCACATCTGAAAGTATTCTTCTTCTAACTTAACAACAAATTAGCCTTTATTAATTGCCTTCTGATTCATTTTTCAGTCTTTGAACAAGGTGTTTAGTTTTCTGTGTTTATTCTACTGTGAATGTTCAATATTAGTTGCAAATGTTCTGTACTGTTATATTTCTTCCTTCATTACATTAGAGTAATTTATTGTATTCAGTATATAGCTACTCTAAAAGGAAAGCAATTTTTAGTAGCACAAATGCTATCCAGCAGTAAAATTCAAATATTTGTGCTTGCAGAGAAATTCACCCATCTTTTGGATGGCCAATGCAGGACCTTCTATTTCATCCAAGTCTTGTATAAGCTCTGTGCCTCTCCTACATGCTTTTATAAGAGTCTCCATCATAGATCTGCATAGACTAGTCAGAAGGAAGAAGACGGGTCATGAGAGAAGCTGTGTATCCATATACATGTAGATCCAGTAGCAGCAGATCCCAAACCCTACACATCTTTTCAGGCAGGCATTCAGCTCATGCATATTTTTGTAATGAAAGAGAATGTACAGGAATAAGAGTTCAAAGGCAGGCAGTGTTTAACAATATCCCTAGCCAATTCAGCACAAGGTATGTACTATCACAGTTAGCAGCTGTTGTGTCAGTGGCCCAAACTGAACAAGTGAATGAGTGTAAATTATCCTACCACATCCAGAAGGTGATCGGGATTGAGGATAATAAGATGGGAAAGTGTAAAAAATCTGCATCCAAATTAAGCTTGTCCTATAATTAGAAAACTCAAACCTTTCCTGCCCCAATATTCGTTAAGAAAAAATAATAGTGAATAAATGCAAATTTCCCTAGATGACAAATATGTCTGTAAGATTATTCTAGTTGACTTCAACTCCCATGTAAATGACACCTCTTCTGGATTACTTCACAATCTCATATTTATCATGATAGCCTTAACACTACCTACTACTAGGTGGTTGCTTGCTCAATTTATCAGTAGTTTGAACTGGGTATAGAGATTTCACATTTGTCATAAACTCACCATCACCCCTTCCTGTTTGAAGTTGGGAAGTATCTTTCCTGTGATGGAAACAGATCATTGTTAATGTTCTGTCCTGCAAGAGTGATGGAACCAGTACATTTCCAGTAGGCTCCCCAGGGTAATATCATTGACCAGTAGGCTGACTTGTAGCCAAAATTCATGCCCCCTCATTAGTGTGGTGCTATTTTGCACTACAGAATGGGCTCAGCAGCTGCCCTTACTGTTGAATGAGAAGGGGAATGCTTTAACACACCTCTGCATTTGAATGAGGTCTGTGATCATTTTGGCATTGAAGCTGCATAAAGGCATTAAAACCTGTTTCAGAATAGTATACAGTTGACCACTCTACTGATGGCCTGGTAGGACTTTACAATATTCATTGGCTTTTGATTATTAGTACAACTGTTCCTAAATTTCTTTTCCTTTAGTCCATCTTCATAGGTCCACCAAATTACAGAGACGGTGTACACCAGATGATTCAAGAGGGAAGACTGTGGGACCTATTACTTGCCCCTGGTGTTCCTTAATAAAAGGCTGGATTCTCTTGGACACAGCTTGCTTAGCCAGTTCCCCTGGCAGCAGCAGGAGCACAGCAGTCTGGATCTCTTGGGAAGTGATGGTCGAGGGCTTGTTTTAATACATCAGGCAGGATGCCTCCCCAGCAATGTCCTCATTGACGAAAGGGTTCATAATGCCCATTGCCTTAGAAGAAATGCTGGGTTAGTGTGAACCTTCTTCCACACTCTGTACATGTAGATAGAATAACTCTTCTTCCTTGTCTTGCACCACTTCTTATCTCCCTTTTTCTGAGTCTCAGTCACCACTTTCTTAGAGCCCGTTTTGGGAGCAGCAACTGCAGAGTTTGTTGGATCAGGCATTCTGGTTTCTGAAGACAGTTCACTCAATGAAATACAGAAAGAACAAGCTGGAGTGCTGGTGGCAAAAATCTCATTCCAACTTAGACTAACTGTGACATAGAAAGCTCTTGAAACCCTTCATTGTTACTATGCAAGAGGCAAAGAAGAGTTTCTTAATTTCTATTATAGCATCTGCAAAGTCCTGAGGAGTGGAGCTATTCTGGGCAATTGACAGTCTATTTTATCTGGACAGTTTCCATGTGGGGTCAGAGTCCTTTTTTTTTTTTTTTTTGCTTTGAGTAATTTTCATGTTACTACATGGATAAGATTGTTCTGATCTGGACAGAGCTGCCTGATACCATGGAGGGCAATGTCTGGCAGGGGAGAGCGCTGTGTCTGCTCTGAATTTTGGCTAATGCCCATCACTGAGGTCCCAGTTTTTGGCTGTGTGATTTTATTTTTTATGTCTGTTTTATTTTATGTGGGCATATTGAGTTGTGGGTTTATTATGTGCTGATGATCGTAGGATGACTATGTTATACTTTGCTATGTTGTAATGAGGCCTGGTTGGGAATCTTTGTATTTTATTTGTATTAAGGATATCTATCCATACTATGTTTTCTCAATCATTATTTACCACCTAGTAATCAGATAGGCAGCTCATTACATTCAGATTACTAAATAAATAAATAATAAACACTCAGTTGATACTTAATTGCACTCGATCACAGAATAATATAGAAGGACTAATTAATTACATCTTCCTTAGTTAAGATGCAGTGTTTCCTTTCTCTACAGGTATTAGTCACCAAGGGCCATATAGGGAAAGAGATGCATTTATGTTTGTTTTGCCTTTAAATCATCTTTCTACTCTATGCTTGTCTCTACTAAATACATATCTTGTTTTTAGGAAAGAATTGATTAGTCTGGGATTCACACTGGTCATTCATCTTTGAAGAGAGAGGTGAGCAAGTGCCTATATCAGAGGGTCCTGACAAGTTCCAAGGTCCTGTGCACCTAGCCACTGTACTCTGCCGTCAATCTAAGAGTGGTAGAATTGCAGGATTCAAGTGAAAGGGGTCTGGCAAAATGACCCAGACCATGGAGTTACTCTGAGAAACTAAAGGAGGGGCAAAGGAACAGGGTGGCCAATAAACCTTTTACATAGTCTAAAAAAGTCTAATTAAATAGCAACATTATTGGACCAACATAAGTAATTACTGTATCTATTGCATTACTTAGTGCTTCAAAGCTGGATAGGTATCATCATCACATTGAAGCATGTTTCTCAGGGTAAAACCATTCTGCCTCTACAATGAATTGGTAGACGAATATTTTCATGATAAAAGTTCTACATGTAAAAGAAAAGTCCTTAAATGAATTAGAGCCCAATTCAATTCCTACTGAAGTCTGCAGCAGTTTTGCCATTGACTTCAATGGGAGCTGGTCCTAAGACCAGAATCTCCATTTATAACCATCTTCAGAAACATTGCTGTACTCCAGAGGTCTTGCCCAATATCCTCCACATGTACTTGAAGAAAGTAATCACTGATGTCTGTGGCATTGTTAACTTAACACAATGGAACTAGAGATGAGTGTCACTTACGTCAGCATGAATTTGAAAACCTCCCAATCTATATCTCTGCAAATACCATAACTAACACTAACAGCAGATACTAACACTATATTGATACTTGTGGCTTCTATAAGTCTAGGAAAATAGCATCAAAATACATTCTGAAAACCATTTGGAAAAAGTATCGAGGCAAAGCCTTTTGTCACCAACATTTTGAATCTGCGAAAAACCTGATCATTTTTCCATTTTCTTTTCCTCAGAGTCTTAATAGGTTTTGGAATCCATTCCAGAGAAACCTTCATTTAATCATCCACATTAGCTAGACTAATTACAATTTTCAGTACCTGACACTCCCAGACCTCCAAGCAGAATTACCTTGAAGTGTTATTTGTACTAGGCTGTTAGTATTCAGAAGACGTTGCTTAATTTCTGCTGAACTCCTGAGATTTGATAGCCATAATGTCCTTTATCTGACTTTCACTTTCTTTCAATAAAGAAACTGACGTAGTATTTTCTTTGAGATGTATAAACCTATCAAAATGGATAGCATCTGAATGGCAGAGCACTAGAACTAATAAAAATCAGTGACTGTGTGATCAAAAGCTTGTCAGCCATATGTATCTGTCACCTACATTATTTGATGTAGAAATATAGCTAGACTTTACTAATTATTTTTGTGCATTGGTTTGGTCATTTAAAATGTTATGTTCTTTAAATTATTGAATATGATTTTAATTGTAAGATAGCATAAAGGCCTTCAATGTCAACAGTAAACAGAAAAAAGAGCAAAGGTTGTCTTCTTGAAAGGCTGACACTAAGACAACAATTTTAATATGATATTTTTTTCATTAATGGAAACCTTTGCTATTAAAATATGACTAGCCTGGGATATTAAGATATTAGAACATTAAGCCCTCTGTGTCAGTTGTTCTGGAGATATGCTGCCCTAGTTATAGCTGTGGGAGGCATTGTGGCTCAGAGAGAAGCTCCTAAAAAGATCAGCCATTGCACTGCACTTACAAAGGCTCTCCCCGCCATTGATCAGTGTACATAGGAGGGGTGGCAGACTCGCCCCTTCCTCTTCCCTGTCCCTATGTACTGGCTAGTGCCAACAGAATCACTAACCCTGAAGAGGCCTTGTTCTACCTGAGCTCATGGATTCCCATTGTTCCCATCCTGCCCTGTGACCTTTCCCTTCCTTATACCTTCTCCATCAAATGTGCCTTTTGTAGGATATTTGAGTCCCCCTTCACCTCCCTTTTGTCACCGTGCAGGGATTAGGCAAAATCTGGTCTTTAATGGGCAATACAATGCCAAAGACTGTAATTTTCAAAATGCTATGAGAACCCCTTTCTCAAAGGCCACACTGGAAGCCAGCTTTGGCTATAAACAAGATAATTTCTCTTCCTCTAAACTTCCAAACTGTTCTCTCTTTCACCAGCAATGTATCACAATGAAGGATGTGTGATGTGGATTGCAATAGAGGATGGCACATTGTGGAGAATGTGTGATTCCCTGTCAAGAAGCAATGCAGTTTTCAAGCCAGAGATTAGCATTGGATTTGGACTATCCTTTTTTATTAATCAAATAAAGCAGCTGTGCACAGCTGTTGCATCACTGAGAATTGTAAAGGCAATTTGCCAGGAGCAAAAGGGCTGTGCTTAATTAGCATGTATATTTACATATATTTGCATGTGATTTTAATTGGTGATACATGAATGGTTTTTATTTTCCATGTGTATACTACTTCTCTGGAATTAACGTATTTGAAGGGGGACATGCACATTATGGAAGTGGATATGTGTTTGTGAGGACACTATAGGTTTGATTATAGCTTGATACATCTGTTCACAAATACAAACACTCTGAGCCCCAATTTTCAGAGGTGTTGAATGCCCACAGCTCTCATTGACTATTGAGTACTCTATTTTGAGTACTCAGCACTTCTGAAAAACAAAGCCATGTACTTCCAAAGCAACTTGTAGAAATAGCAGCCCATCAATCTCCTGTTTCTTGAGCATATGTTGGAAAGTTGGAAAATGGAAGGGGAAGCAATCTCACAAGTAGCATTATTTATTTATTTTATTTTATTTTATTTTATTATAGCACCTACTAACCCCAGTCCTGGACAAGGACCTGATTGTGCTGGGCACTGTACAGATGCAGAACCAAAAGACTGGCCCTGTCCTAAAGACTGTAGATTAAATTACATTAACTGATGATTTTCCTGAAGCTGGAGATTCAGGTTATTAACTATAGTAAGGGGATAGGGATGGAGCCTTGTTAGGTTTTGTGGTTTGGGTTTAAAGTTTTTGGTTTAGACTGAACCAGGGTCAGAGTTTTACGTTTGAGAGCACCAAAATCTTCTGAGCCATTCTCATGTAAACCCCAATGAAGGAAATCCCATGGGATTCATTGTTCTTGTGAATTTTCTGCCATCTTGGGCCACATAGAAACTGAATACCTAAAACAGGAACCATCTGATTTTGGATCCCTGATAGATTCAAGTTCATGAGGGTAAGGCTGAAATCCAAACTTCACCCTCCCCAGAACTAGAGGAATGTTGGATGTGAGCTTCTGGTTCGGGCCTGTTTTTAGTCTGGTGTGACATCCATGAGAAATGCATTATTATACTCTCTAAGCATCTCAGCATGTCAGTCCTTCTCAGTTAAAAAATTCTGGATCTTTTCTAAAATGGAACAAACTTTACCAAAATCTTCCTTCTGCTGAGCCACTCTGTTATACATCTCATAAAAGTATGGGTGAGCAGAAAATTCAGCTTTTATTTCCTCAAGGAAAGTCTTAAACTGAAAGTCATTTAGGCTACAGGATCTAATGAAATTTCTGTTGTGACAGTAAGAGTTATGACATTATTGAAGCGTAAATCGTTCCCATACATGGACAGTGTAATACTAAACTAATTGTTCTAAGCAATCACCCAGACAGACAATTAAATGTTATATCATCCCTTCATTTGTTTTGACTATTGAAGAAGCACCATGTGTTGGGATGCCAGTAAGTCTAAAGAAATCCACATTTTTCAGAAGTCCCTTGAGAAAGTTGAAGCCCTTTGGTCCTGAGAAACCAGATCCACAAAATCTACATAGACTTTAAAGAAAAATATAAGTTCCACCCTGAATGTGCAGTCAAGTAGATTTGTCTTGCTATGTTCTTAACCTATAATGTAAAGTAATCAAATACATCTACGATTTAATAGTCATTCCACTTCATACTCAAATTTGCAAACTTTGGCATTGATGTTGGACACTACTTACTACTTTCAAAAAGAGATCTTCTTGTCAACTGTTGAGAATAGGTTTCAGAGTAACAGCCATGTTAGTCTGTATTCACAAAAAGAAAAGGAGTACTTGTGGCACCTCACAAGTACTCCTTTTCTTGTTGAGAATAGGCCATTTCCACCTTAATTGAATTAGCCTCATTAGTACTGACCCCCCACTTGGTAAGGCAACTCCCATCTTTTCATGTGCCGTAATTTATACTGCTTTCTGTATTTTTCACTCCATGCATCTGATGAAGTGGGTTTTAGCCCACGAAAGCTTATGCCCAAATAAATTTGTTAGTCTCTAAGGTGCCACAAGGACTCCACATTGTTTAAACTACTTTTGTAACTGATTGTTGTGGCAATTTCAACGTGATCAGTGACCTTTTGAAGCTATTGCTATTGGGTACAGTGTACAGGAAAGAAGCACATTTGGGGTGTTTACTTCCATACTCATTGAACTGACTTCAGTTAATATAATAGTATTTCTTCACATAAATTCTTTGGGCACAGCTATTGTTTCATTGTTTAGTAGACACATTCCAGAAACTTTGTTATTGACATCAGAATACTCTATCCGCAGTCTTAGTGTTCATGATCTGATTCCCATATTTTAATTTCAAAGTTCTTTTTTTTCCAGAAAATTGTTTAATGTATTGAACGTCTGTTGATAAGCCACTCTTTAATATGCCTCCATCCTACATGACTCCCCCAGAAGCACTTCCTTTGTAATATATTTTTCAATTTCCCCATTGGGTCTAATGATCATGGAGAAGAAGCTAGAACTAAATATAATGTCAATGGCACCAATGTGTAGATTCTGTTCTTTCCTGTCCACATTACATAACTGAAGTAACAAAATTCAGAATGAGATGGGAGAACTTGTCACCATTGTATGTCCACCCAGTCGAGTATTTATCCAATTTTAATTAGCTATTTAAAATACTTATTGATGAGTGAGCACAATTCTGTTGGGGATTCCCATATTTACCCAAAAGAAAAGACATTAAATGAGAAAAAAATGTCTTGCTTTTAAGAAAACATGAGAGCATTATGCCTGCTTATTTACAGGGGAGATACATTTCCATTTGAGAAACTTTCCCACCTATTGTAACACAATAAAATATATACTTTTAGAAAGTCACACTATTATGCTTAGGATAAATTGCACAACATGCAAAATTACATTATTTTGATTCATGTTATTTAATTATTTTCAATAAGTATGGTGATATAAAGCATAGAAAATGTGTTAGGCCATTAATAATACACTGTTTTAATGTACAAACTACAAATGAATAAAGGTAAAAAAAATGGTGAAAATTAACATTTACTTACCATTGTACAGCAAAAAAACCCTAGATTAGTCAAAGTAAATGATTTTTTAAATTTATTTATTTTTTTTTTTTTTGCTAAAGAAAAGAGTTGAAGTTAGCAATCAATCATACAGGAGAAAGTTATTGCTTAAATGAGTAGCACTCAGCTTCATCACAATTAAAAATATTCAGCTTAGCAAAGTGAAGAGCATAAAATGACTAATCCAAAATGTATTTTTAATACCTGCCATGTTTGTTCACAGAGAGAATCATACATTTAATTTAATTCCCCTTTTCACACAATTTCATTGAGAGGAACATGGAAAACTAATGTAAAGTGTTCACTCAGCTGCACTTCTCTTACCTTTGCCCAAGAAAGAATAACAAGCGATGAACTTCCCAAACTAGATGCATTTGTTGTAGTCCATTATAAAAAAGTCAGTTCTTAACTTAATCAGATTTATTTAATTTCATGTAGCTATGGCCTTGTCTGCGTCCCAGATTTTCTCCAAGCCACCTCTGCTAAAATTTGTACGTGGACAACTAGGCATTCTATTTACAGAGTTAAACAGCCTAAGCTCGTTGGTACTTTGAAAGTTATTGGACAAAAACCTGCTCCCCGGCACCAATTCAAGCCTGAATTTTACTCATTATACCAAATTTTCCTCTTATTCGAGTTACATCGGTATAAATCCACTGAGTTGAGTGGAGTTACTCAAGATTTATACTGCCATAAATCAGAGCTGAATTTATCCCACCATTTCTGAAGTATGTAGTTACAGCTTCTTTTGTTCTACACTTTCATGTTGTCATAACCTAGAGCAGGATATTACAAACTAAGGGCCAGATTCTAATGCTCTTCTTGACACTGAGTAGGATTTTTCAGCATAAATGATCTCATGGACGTCAGTATCACTATTTGTGCAGTAAAGTGATATTCAGTGTGAGTAAAAGGATCAGAATCTGGGGCAAAACTAGGCTGACACCTACTGAAAAAGGAAATAGTTTTATTTAAGTTAGAGGTTTTCCTAGAAAAAAAAAATAGCACTCAGCTCCATGGGCTCCTTGATGCCATCTAACTACCCTTTATTATTATGAGACTTAGCATCTGTAATTATAATTGGCTTTCTCAAAAACTTGCAGAATCGGGCCCAATACCCCTAAAAATTATTGCCTAATATAATAAGAAGAGAAACTCTGTTTTCCCAGAGTATTATATGAATGATACATAACAGACTATACTGCATATTGCTGTACATTTTAACAACACTAGGACAGGACACTTTCAACAATGTAGGTATGCGCACGGGACAGATTTTCAAACTTAAGTGAGTCCAATTTAAAATTTCCATTTTATCAAAACTAACATTAGTTTATCTGCTGTGTTCACAAATCTACACACACATTTACCCACTTTAGTGTTTGACTTTCAAAACCTATCCTTCAGTTTACATATGGGAGAAGAGAGTTGCCAAGAGTCAATGTTCCTGAATAGATAAAGAGCACTTCAGATGCCACTTAAAAATTATACAAGATAAAAGATTGCACCATGCTTTGGTGTACTGGCAATTAGTTTAGAATATACAGGCCAAAGGACGTATTGGATTTATATTTGGTAAAAGAGGAGGGGTTCTTCAACTGGATGGGCCCCCACACAGCCAAGGTCTGTTCAGTCCCTAAACTTTTTGCTTATTCCCTATTCTGCTTCCTACCCCGGCACCTCCCTTCCCCTGTGGTTTGCCAGCCTCTCTACTCCTTCCTCCCCGGGAGCAACTGTGGGTTACTTGTCTCTATAGCCCACAAACACACCTCCCTTCTCCCAGGGAGTGATTGCAGGCTGCCTCCCTGCAGCCTTCTTCCTGCTGTCAGCTCTCTGGCTTTATAGAAGCCCACCTGTTCCACACTGGTGAGCTTCCCCTAATTAGGGCTTTCCTCTCAGCCTTCAGAGTAATAGGCTAATTGGCCCATCTGACCTCCTTTAACCCCTTCCTGGAGAGTGTGGGAAGGACACCCCATCACACTTCCCTTTGTTATATTAAACAGATAGAGCTCCTTGAGTCTATCACTATAAGGCATGCTTTCTAATCATTTA
The DNA here is from genome assembly GCF_965152275.1 of Natator depressus. Classification (NCBI taxonomy): domain Eukaryota; kingdom Metazoa; phylum Chordata; order Testudines; family Cheloniidae; genus Natator; species Natator depressus. The sequence continues at coordinate 125,578,729 of NC_134234.1, forward strand.
ATTCTTCTCATGGCTCTTCTCTGAACCAATTTATCAACTTCCTTCTTTAATTGTGGACACCAGAGCTGGATGCAGCATTTCACCAGTGCTAAACAAAGAGGCAAAACACCTCTCAACTCCTACTTAAGATTTCCCTGTTTATGCATCCAAAGATTGCATTAGTCCTATTGGACACAGTGTTGCATTGGGAGCTCTTGTTCAGGTTATTATCCACCCCACATCCCTGAATCTTTTTCAGAGTCACTGCTTCCCGTGACAGAGTCCCCCTACTGTAAATATGGCCTACATTCTTTGTTCCTAGATGCATACATTTACATTTAGCTGTATTAAAACACAATTTTTTTTTGCTTGCTCCCATTTTACCAAGTGATCCAGATTGCTCTGTACTAGTGACCTGTGATGTTCATTATTTATCTCTCTCCCACATTTGTGTGGCAGCTGCAAACTTTATCACTGATGATTTTATATTTTCTTCCAAGTCATTGATAAAAGTGTTAAATGGAGTAGGGTCAAGAACTGATCCCTGAGTACCCCACTAGAAACACATCCACTCAACGATAATTCCCTATGTACATGTACATTTTGTGTCAGAATTATACAGTTTAAGGCCAGAAGGCACCACCAAGTCTGACCTTCTGTATATCACAGGCTACCAATACCACTCAGCATCCACACACTAAACCCAAGAAAGAAAATTAGAACAAAGTATTACATCCTAGAGAACACTTGACTATTATGTGCCACAAGGTGAGTGAGGTAATATCTTTTATTGGACCAACTTCTGTTGGTGAGAGAGACAAGCTTTTGAGCTTACACAGAGCTCTTCTTCAGGTCAAGCAGAGACTAGGAGGGACCAAGGTGCACCAGTGCCTGAAGGTCCTGCAATGGCAGTAAAATACTTAATTGAGGTATACCCAGACAATCCTGGCAAGTGACCCACACCCACATGCTACAGAGAAAGGTGAAAACCTCCAAGGTCACTGCAAACTGTCCTGGGGGGAAATTCCTTTCCAGTTCCATGTATGGCAATCAGTTGGACCCTGAACATGTAAGCAAGAACCAGCCAGCCAAGCACTTGAGAGATAGAATGCTTGGTAACACCTCAGAGCCCTGCCCTTATGTTCCATCTCCAGCCATAGACATCCCATATGTTTCAGAGGAAGAAGGATTAAAAAACAACAACAGAATGGAACCTATCCGTTAGCCAACTTTTAATCAATTTAATGTGTGCCATGTTTTTATACCATTCTAGTCTTTTGTAAAATGTTGTGTGGTACCAAGTTAAATATCTCACAGAAATCTAAGTATTTTACTTAAACGCCATTTATCTATAAGAACCAAACTTGTAATGCCATTAAAAGAAATATCAAGTTAGTTTGACAGCATCTATTTTCAATAATCTCAGGTTGATTGTCATTAATTATGTTACTCTCCATTAATTCTTTATTAATTGAGTTCCATATCAACATTATCTTACCTGGGATCAAATCAGGCCTCTGATTACCAGGTCATCCTATTTATTCTTTTTAAATATTGTCACAACATTGACTTTCTTTCAGTCTTCTGTAATTTCCCTTGTATTCCAAGACTTGTTGAATATCAACATTAATGATCCAGTGAGCTCCTCAGCCAGCTCTTTTAAAACTCTCAGATGCAATTATTTGCATCTGCTGATTTAAAAATGTCTGCATTTAGTAGTTACTGTTTAACATCCTCCAGAGATAATAGTGGAATGGAAAAAGTGTTATTATCATCATATGATATGACTACATCACCTATTTTTTCCGAAATAGAGAACAGAAATATTTATCAAACACTTCTGCCTTTTCTGCATTATTATTGATAATTCTACCATTTTCATAATAATGGACCAATACTATTGTTAGGATTCTTTGTATTCCTAATATATTTAATAAACTCCTTCTCATTGTTCTTAACTCTGCTGGCCATAAAACTATTCTTCTGTCCCTTTGCTTCCCTTATCTATTTTCTACAATTCCTAGTTTTGATCTATATTCATTACTATCAACTTCCCTTTTCTTCCATTTTGTGTTAATTGTTTATTTATTAATTATTATTATTATTTATTTATTTATTTATTATTATTATTATTAATAATTCTGTCTTCACTTTCCCTCTAAACCAGGTTGTTGTTTTTTAACAAGTATGGCCTTATTCCTCAGTTGTAGGATCATGGATTTTTGGGCATCGAGTGAAGTATTCTTAAACAATTCCCAATTATCATTCACATTTGATTCAATTCTTCCTCCCAGCTAATTTGGCTCATAATTGTTTTCTGCTTTGTAAAATTGGGACTTTTAAATCCCAAATGTATATACCACTGGTCTGGACTTTATTCATATTATAGATATGATCAAGTCATGATCACTTGTACCTAAGCTCCAATTAATTTTTAGTTCTGTGATCAATTCCTCTTTATCCATCAAGACAAGGTCTCGAATAGAATTTCCCCCATGTGAGATGCAACAATTTTGAGTTAGGAAATTATCTATAATGTTTAGAAATTTCAGGGATGTTTTAATAATGGCAGCTTGAGATCTCCAGCTTATGTCACTCAGATTGATGTCAGCCATGTTCTCAGTTTCACCTTCCCCCCTATACATTATAAGGAGTGCATAAGGAGTCAGTCACCCTGTTCCTTGGTTTGGTGGTTTGGTGGTCTGTAGCAAACATCAACAAATCCCCCATCTTGTGCTTTGTCTTTTTGACATTGACCCATGAACATTCAAGATCATTTTCTTCTGAGTTGTAAGTGACTTGCAAACAGGTAATGCCGTTTTGGCATAGAGTGCAATTCCTCCTCTTTTGCCCACTTGATGGTTCCTAAATAGGTTAGAACCATTGATTTTAACATTCCTATTCTGCAAATCATCCCACCTGGTTTCAGTAATACAAATGAGATCAAATTTATACTCATAGATGAGCAATTCCAATTCCTCTTTGCGTTTGCTCAGGTTCCTAGCACTGGTGTATAGGCAATTAAATAATTTCTTCTCTTCCTGTCCTTTGGTTCCTTGATTAATTTTGTTCTAAACATCTCAGATTTGTGCCAAAGGAGTGCTCACATCTTCCTTCTTTTTACCCCCTCTCCCTGTTATTAGTTTAACACACCCTCCTGACTAGCCAGACAGTCCTCAAATACACTGGTTCCCCTTTTATTAAGGTGGAGGCCATCCAACCTGTGCAACCCCCTCTCCCCATAGAAGGTGGACCAATGTTTCACAAAACCAATACCCTCCACACCACATGACTTACCTAGCCAACAATTCACTTCCAGAATCTTCTTCCTTCTGTCTTCCTTTGCTTGTAGAACAAGAAAGATCACTGAGAAGATTGTGAGGACATTCTTCTTTTTTAGCATACTTCTGAGTTTCCTGAAGTCATCTGTTATCTGTGAGATATCCTGTGACACAATGTCATTAGTGCCAGTATCAACTGATCCTGGCCTCTTGACTTCAGAAGTTTATGAAATCTAGAGTAATGACTCAAGTCTTGGGTCTACGAAGAAAGCACACAATCCTGTTGCCCACGAGTCCCTTGCATAAAGTTCTTTCATTTCTTCTGAGTACTGAATCTATCTCCAGCCATATAGAATGCCATCTTGACCTCTTGCCTCTAGTGGCTATAAGCTGTCAAACTTTGTCTCTGACTTCCTCTCTCTGTGACTTCTTGGTGGCCAACCCCTTTCTTTCTGGAACTTGTTTCTTGAGTGTGGCTGTCTAGGAACTCCTCAGCTTCTCTGATTCTCTGTAGCATCTCTACAATCCCTTCCAATCCAAGAATATTTTGTTCCAGCACAGCCACTGATTTGCACTTCATACACAGGGAATCCCTTCTGGTTTCAGGCAGGAAAGAAAACATGGCACATCCGTTGCAGGTCACCACCACTGTTCCACATCTAGGCATTGTGGAATTGCACATAGAGCTTCACCCTATTCAAATGCCCTCCAGAACTCCCTCTTAACTGCCTTTGTTCATGGTTCTCGAGTTCACTTAGCCTTTTTATACCAAGTCTCCCTACCTAGCTAAGTTCATATAAGCTCCTCTCTCACCACCAGGGAGCAATTAACTACTAAGAGACTTCACAGACAGTGGGGTTGATCAAAGCTTAAACAATCAGAGCTATGCAACACTTACCAAGGCACCAACAAATAGACTTGCCTCTGCTGCTTGCTCAGGGGCCAACAGCCCAGATATGTAGTGAATACACAGAGAACAAACAAACAGTTAAACAAGCAACACACAGACAGACCAAACATATCACTCAGCAAGTCCCTTCAAGCACAAAGTCCTCACATATGCCCTCTGAAACTCTCTTGTTAGCTGCCTCTGTTGGTGGCTCAGCTGCCTTTGTTCTACACAGGAGGAACATGGTCTAAGTCTTAGAAGGCTAAAGAAGAGAGAAAAAATTCAATCCAGACAATATCCCATTCTTAGGAATAGAAGCTAAGTTTATGTGACATATCATGAGACCCCAACCCCCTTAAGCTGAAGGGTGCCCATGAGGAATTTAAGAATGGTTAGATTTCTAGCACAGTATGTCCTAGATAAAGCAACTTTGACTACTCTACCTGTGGCGAGTGCCTTTAATATGCCTCAAGTGAGCAGTGGGTGTATTTCTGTGAGTGATGCAGGCATCCAGGTATCCTGAATGTAGTTAAAAGCTTATTTCTGTCAAATTGCTGAGCCAAACTCTACAGTTTCTTTTGGGCTTTAGAAGGATTTACTGTACAATGACTTACAGGGATCCTTCAAGTGGAGAGGAAGATAACAAAGAGTGTATAAACTTATAAGGGCTCATGGTATTAAGATGAAATATTCACTATTATTGCCATACTATTAGTGTTGAAAGGCCTACCACATGTGATGTGTTCAGGCAGTTCCAGTGCACATTACTGGTGGATAGGTATTAGAGAACAAAACATGAGTAAACTGTGGCCAAGAATAAATTAAAATTAAATTCTTAAATAATTTTTTACTTCCAGATAAGAAATATGTTCTTTGAAGCCACTCAAGCTTGTAAACAAACCTTGTTAATGTGTTCAGAGTTTGCAAAGAACAAATGCATAGGTCATGTCAAACTACATTAAATTGTTTGGTAAGTATAAATGAATGACAATAAAAGCTTTAGAACCTTTAACGCCTGAGCAACTTTTCATCTGATTTCTTTCTTTCTTTTCTCTTTGGCAGAATGACAGTATGGCTCATTACTTTCTTTCTCATCACCTTTACCTTGTGATAGGAGGGAGAGCTTTAACAAAGGTCAAACAAATTACGAGCTCTGGACTTTGGGTCAAAGTGAGGATTTATGAAACTAAGTGACTAAGTTGCAAAACAATTCCACAGCAAGGTTTTCAAGTGAATATGACATTGACAAATCTAATGATAAAAGCATATCATTGTCATTCCTCTAAATTCCTGTTACTAGTGGCAAACTGTAACAACTAAAAATGGAGCAGTGGCTTTCAGGCGTACCTGTATCAGTAGCCGTTTATTCATGTTAGTGGAAATTGGGCTGGGCAGACAGGTGTTCATTATAGAAACATATATACAGATCTTAAACAGATGTTGATGCATCATATAATACATTGAAACAGTCTTCCCCACCAGTGTTTCTGATTATTTAATTATTCCAGGTTCAAACCTCTGAGGTTGCACCGCTTTTGATTGTGAAGGCAGATGTGCCAGATGTGGGGTGGCTATTGCGATCTTTGTTTCAGGGGCTCTGCAGGGGGAAGGCAGCTTTAAAGCTATTTGGGATTTCATAGAAAAACTGCTGGGTCCCCAGATCATCATGGAGTTATTACATCTCCCAACTGTTTGCCTCTGCACTTTCTCACTGCAGCCTTGCCCACTTTGGGAATATGCTGGCTGGCTCTGTGAGAGCAGGCATTTGCATTTCTCAGGCCAAACAGACTTACATCTGTCAGGTACCTGAAGCCTGGGTCCCATCAGCTCGCACCTCTGGATGCAACCCTGGGTAAAATCAAACCCATTGTTTGTTAAGCATTGTCTCTGTGCCCAGATGAATATTCAACAACTCCCTGATATACAATGAATGTTTTTTATTTGGTTATGGAAAAAAGTTGCCATTTTCTTTCACTTCTATGCATGCTCCAATAAAGACATTTGTTTTATAACAATGAGGCAACTGGGCTTTCAGCTGTTACATTCTGAATAGGGAAACTATATTCATATGTATGATTGGGTGTATATATATGGTGGAGGCTTCATTGCCTCATTGAAACAAATAGTAAAATATTTCACCACAGTAGGGGGATGCTTTTTTTAAAAAGGGCCAACATTTTAAAATTCACATTAAGGGAGTTTCCCTCCCAGTGAACGAGACTTGGTAGATCTGGATCTGCAAGGTACTCATCAACCCCCGAAGATGCTGAGCATCCTCCACTCTCACTGAATCGAAGGGGAATTGAAGCCATGGAACAGTGTGCAGACTTGGCTTCTCCGTGGCCATGATACATCAAAGCAGTGAAGCATACTTAACTTTAAGCAAGTGTGTGAGCCCCATTGACTTTAATAACTTCAGCAGGACTTAAGCACATGATTAAGTAGTCAGCTGATTCGGGATGGGGTTACTCATGTTAAAGATAAGTACAAATGTTGTGTTTGTTGCTAACATGATTTGCTGAATCAGATCCAATAGCAAACACCATCACAACTAGAGTTAGGTAAAAAATTTTGGCAGACACATTTTCTCTGTGAAAAATGAAGATTCGGTGATATTTATTGTTATGAGTTTGTGTTAGTTTCAACAAATTGTTCATGTTGCAAAAACAAACAAATGAAAAAACCAGAAAGTTTCACATTTTTATTTTTTCAGTGAGACGTTGCTTTTCAACATTTCCTGAAGTTAAAAAAATTGGTTAAATAAACCTCTCAAAATCAAAACAAAATGTTATATTTCAGGTAAAATAAAATGTTTTGTTGCAGCCCCAAATGATTTTTTAAAAACTTTTCAATTTTCTTTTTTTTTTTCATTTTTGGTTCAACTTGAAATATTTTTTCCCAGAATTGCCAGCAAACCAAAAAAAGTATTATTCTGAAAACCTTAGTCGCCAACACAGAATTTTCACTCTTTTGCCCACAGTAAGATTGTTTTTCTGTCCTATTTCTAAGTTGCTTATCAACATGCAATCAAAGTACCATTTTAAACATGGAAAATAACAATGTTTTTATAGTTGCATGATTTACATAAGCATATCTATTAAGGAAGTTTTAACCTCCATTACTCCCTGTGACATAACAGGTTACAATCCACACTAGTGGGTGGCTGTGTTATCCCTGCCCTGAAAACTTGGATGCCTTACAAAGCCTTGCTGAAGTAGCTCCTACCTGGGTCACTCACAAACAGCTTTCTAGCATGCAAGCCACACCCCGAGTGTCTGTGTGTAACTGCAGCCTGCCAGCCACACTAGGGTTACATTCTGGCTCTCAGCAGCCTTGGATGTACTGCATGGTGATCCGCAGCACACCCCCAGTCCCAGTTTTCCTCCTAGAAACATATGTCCTGTAATGCCCAGCCCTCTCCTGGACAGTACAACATATTTTAAGTTCATTATTCCTTAAAGGTAATAATTTGCCAGATTATTGTCTCAAATAGTTATTCAGACACTTACATTTAAACACACTGGATTAGATGAAACAGTAAAACAAGTATATTAACTGCAAAGAGAGAGATTTTTGAGTGAATACAAATAATGAGGCATAAAAGTCAGAAATGGTTTCAAGAAAAATAAAGATAAGACATTTATTGATACCTAACTTAACAAACTATATCTGATTCTCTCGTGCTTCCAGCCGTCTGACTGGCCAAACCCTGTAGGTCAGGACCCCTCCCCAAGAGTCCAACAAAGGCTTCCTTTTTCATTGCAGGTGCAGTGAACGTGATGGACAGGGAGAGAGAGGGGTCCCTTGGGGTGGTTGTCCCTCCTTTTTATGGTTGCTCTCTTGAAAAACATTTCCGGCTGGGCACTAGGAGACAAAGGCTTTTTCCTCACATGTTTGGGCTTTCTGTGTTTCCCGTCCCGCTTGATGACTCTGTTTCCTGATTAAATGCAAATTAAGCAGAGCACACATTCCTTTGTTTAGGACAGACCTGTTTGCCAATCTCAGTTTGGGCAGAGCTGTGGGGTTTGGAACGTGTTAAAAACATCATACAGGGAAACCTCATAACTTCACATACAATGTTGCCATACATAGTTTATCAGGACAATACTGACCAGCAAGTTATGCATTTTCAATTATACCTTACAAGACGTGCCTGGTACAAAAATTATAACAATAGTGTATAGGGTGTGTACACAAGGGTTCAGTCTGTTAAATTCCTGTCTCTAGTTGTGAAATAAAACACTGCAATTGCTCTAATCTTATTTTTAAGATTGGTGATCAGAGTCCCATTCCATGTGCTAGTGTTTTGGAGATGCTGCCCTAACTCATCAATGGCTATTAGCCAGGATGGGCAGGGATGATGTCCCTAGTTTCTGTTTGCCAGAAGCTGGGGATGAGGGGCAGGGAAAGGATCACTTGATGATTACCTGTTCTATTCGTTCCCTTTGGGGCACCTGGCACTGGCCACTGTCAGAAGACAGCATACTGGGTTAGATGGATCTTTGTCTGACCCAGTATGGCCGTTCTTATGTTCTTAAGTTCTTATGTTCACTAGTTAGTGAAAGCTCTTTTGGCCTGCTTATAGTTATATTTAAACTGGTGTACTGGTCAGTGCCGTGTCATCTCATTGTGATTCATGCAATGGATAAATGCAAGTCATGGACATTTTTAGTTTGGGTCAAAAATTTCATATCTAGATGCCTAAATCTGGCTCCTGCATATATATTTATATAGTTAAAATGAGTGTTAGGTTCTTAAATATGGATTTAATAGATTAATCTTTGGCACCCAGTTTTGAAAAAAAAATGGCTTTATTCTTTTCCAAGCTATATTAAACAAAGACACTCCCACTAGCTGTCCCCATTACACACATTCATAGCACAGTAGTAGTTGAGGTTCTCAACACATATGATTCAAGAACAATGAAAGGAAATTGTACACAACACATCTGTGGGGTATCACACCCATTAACTGTGTACCTTTCATCATCTACCTTCTGTAAACATAGACTCTCTAAAAAGTGCAAATTAAATGTTCTTACTTAAAATTAAGGGTTAAGTCAGTACTTTACACAGCATCCTCAGAATAGTTGTTAAAGGTATTGAATCACTCACTACAGGGATTTATTGACTTTTTTGGAAATATTCCAGGCATACTCCATGTTTTTTACCATCAGCCTCACTCCAGGAACTGAAAAGAATTCTATCTAGCCAAACACTTTGCCATGTTAAGAAAAAAAATGAGTGTTCCTGCTGGTATCCAGTATTTTTCAGCTCCACTTCTTTCTAATAATCCAATAAAATGGCCACTCTCCAGGGTGCAAGGAGAGGACTTGGCACCAGAGTGCAGAATACAGGAGGCCTATTCCTGCAGATTAGGAAGGACGGAGGGGTTCTTTGTTTGTTAGTCTACTTGTTTTAGGGCCAGTCTTTCTGGAATGCTGATACACCATAGTGCAATGCGGTAGTTTTCTTTCCTGAAAATTAGACTCCCTTATCCTGACTGTTAAACTATGAACCATCGCTGCTGGGACATGCAGTTCAAAAAATAACATAAAGTTACTGGTAACTGATGAATGTCGGATCACTTGGAAAACAAAACAAGCTGCTTAAATTTCTCGTCTCCATAAAAGTCAGTAAAGTTATAAAAGAGGTTTTCTTTGTTCTGACAGATGGTGACCTTTCCCATTAATCATGAGCATGCAAACACAGTTGTATTTTTATTGGCAGGCTTAAACCTGCAGAATTTATTGACTGGGAACCACAAAAATAAGGGACTGAATCAACCACACCCCCTTTTCTAGATCTGCACACAGAGGGGATCCTCTGCATGGAAGGGGAATCAGACATCTGTGCAGCATTGTGAACTCCAGACTGAGAAAAGGGTGCTCTACAGACCCAAGCCTGCAGCGGCTCCCCTCTAGCTTGTAGCAGGCAGCAGGGGGACTGGCTGAGGGAGAAGCCTCCCCAGGATGCCTGCTGTCTGCATAAGAACAGTTTAAATTTAGCTGTTCACTCTGTGGTCTGAACCACCGAATAAGGGGCTATTTCTGGCTTCCTTGTTAATTTCACTCACAGTTCTTGAGGGAGGAGGGTACCAAAGCCTGGGAAGTTCTTTTCTGCCCCCTGGATGAGGCGATCTTCAATAATATAATACACAAAAAATACAATCAAAATCAGGAACCATTTCCAAGTTCATATCTATCCCATTCCCTCCCCAGCAGAGGATCATGGTTATGATGTCCAAACTGCTTGCAGATCCTCTTTGAAATGTTACTGTTAAAAAAAAAAACATGGAGAACATGGTGGGAAGATGTGTTCTGATGATCGGGGTTTATTCTGGGCAAAGCAATTTTGGTAAAACAACTAAAGATTCACAGGGAAAGCAAATAGCCCCATAGACAAAACCACAAAGGGACTGGAGGGGAAAACTGGATATTCAGGGAAATTATTGTGCCTCCTTTGAAAGAAATAGTAGTTTTCATTCCACCCTCTTTATATATTGAATTAAACACCTGAAATGTCCTTAGGACATAGGGGCTCAGATCTCTTTTTGTTTTGTGGGTGTCGGTGTCCTGCGGAGTGTGGAGGCTGAAATTGACAAAACTTTCTCTAAGTATCTTGTATATTTCATGGCAACTATTCTAGTTGTCCTTCATTCACCCCGGTCTTCCCCGACTAATAGCCACCCATTGGTGTGCCCCCTGCACACTTTTATGTGCCTGGGAGGGAGATTAAACAATCCTTGATATCTGACTTATTAGGAAATAGGGAGCGTATGGGGAAAGCGGGGCACTGGTGGGCATGGCGCAGTGGCTGGCTGGCTAGCTGTGGTTTTTGCCTTTGTTACTTACTCCTTGGCAGATGCAGCCCAGCGGCACTTGCTGGCTCTCTGCAGGCAGCAGCCTGCAGGGCCTGGTTGCTGGGATGGCTGCTGGTCAGCAACAGGCTGCAGCTGCATCGTTTGTGACACATTCATACACATACATACTGTATGTATTGCTGTCCTTGCGCAAGCAAGCAGCCACCCATTGCAGCAGGCCAGACACATTCTCCAGGCGTGCAGCCCATGGAGAGGGCGCCAGTGCCCTTTTGAGGGGTGGGGGGACAGGGAAGACAGTGTTTCTTCAGCTAACACCTCAGGGACTTCTGCAAGAGGCATGGTCTGGCTGGGTACTGTCAGTGCACCTGTGGACACCCAGCTTTTGGGTTGCTGCTTAATGGTGTCCACAGGAAAACTTCCAGCCTCAGCAACTGCTACTCTGTCAGGTTGAAGGAGGGAGCCACGTGGGCGGCAGGGGAGGAGACAGAGGTCCGGGGGGCATGCAGCAGCAACAACACAAGCGATAGGGGGTGGCAGGTGGGGGCTGCAGCTCCAAGGGGAACCACTACCCACAGCAAAGCCGCCCCAGTCCCTGGCTCAGTCCTGGCATGTGGAATGTGTGAGTTGGCTAGCCAATGGGGGCAAGAAAGGGGCATTTTTGGGAAGGACTAGATGGAGCAAAGCATCCTAATAGAAACTCCCACATTGGGGCATACAGCTGATTTCGCTGGTCTCCCTGTTGTCGTGCCGTGCCTCGAGATGAATGTGCTGCATATCTGCCCTTTCCAAGCCACAATTTCACATACGGCATGGGAATCCACTGAGTATAAGGAGGTCCCACACATGAAATGAATAGCAAGTCCGCCACATGACAAGTGGTAAGTACAGTCCGTTTCACTGTAATGATGTTGTTCATCGCACTGAATCCTCTTTCGCAGTCAGTGTTGCTTGCAGCAAGGGTGTCCACTGCAAGAATGAGTTTTTTAAGTTTACCAGGAATGTTTTTTCCTCCAGAAGCCTTGAATTCAACAAATCCCAAGTGTGTTTCTTGTTGATTGATTCTCAGTTGATCAGCCAATGCTCTTATTTCCTTTTCTCCAAAGTGGGGATTCTCTGGATTCTCTTGCCATTTTTCAGGATTCAAAACTGACAAATTGTTAATTAAGTCCTTATAATTGGAAGCCCTTTCTTCACGTGTGCTTTGATCGGCTTTGTTTGAGGCAGTTGTGAAGAGTTTTGTCCTCATGTTTTCAATGACTGCTTGAATGAATTGAGACGAGTTGATTCTGGGGCTTTTTCCAGCACCGTTTAATTTGCTGTTTTTGAACATCATGGATTGTTCAGCCTTCTGAGCTTCTTCAGAGTGAATTCCTGGGTCTGTTTTTAGGCTTTCGATTCTCTTGATGTATATTTGCATCAGGTTGTCTGCTTTTGGAATGGTCATGTCTCATTCTTGTAACATCTCGGACAAGTTCTTCAGTTCTGTCAGCACATCCAGCATTAATGAAAGGTTTCTGATGAAATTTACAGAACACAGCTTTGAGTGTAGTCCTTGAAATTTAATACATTCACTTCTGACTCTTGACAGGTCTTGTGAGGCCGTCTCGAAGTGTTTTGCCAAAGCAGGGTATGTTTGCCACACTGCATTTACTGCTCTCCATGTTGACGCCTCCCCCCTTAAATTGAATATTTTGCCAATTTTTTTAAGTACAATGTGTAATTCATTGCATGAGCACTCAGGTCATAAGAGTTTTTTGGTGATTGACTGTACAAGGAATATAATGCATCCAAAAAGGCCTTAAAGTCATTTGTACCTCCGATGACTTCTAAAGCTTCATCAACAGCAAGTTCCAGTCTATGGTTGAGGCAATGCCATAATATCACATTAGGAAAGTCCATTTGTAGTAGTTTTCCAACACCAGCTTTGACTCCTAACATCACATTTGCACTGTCACTACAAAAGCTGATCATCACTTCCAATAATAGCTCTTTAGTGAAGCCACAACACAGCAAGCATTTCAAAATTTCCCCTTTAATGGCTGCTGCTGTTGCGCTTTGCAGCTCTATCACGTCCAGAGGAAACGTGAGTGGCCTCATAATTCCATCTATACCGTCTTTCAAAAAAATTATGAGAGTCGAGTTTCCAGTGAGAGTAGTCGACTCATCGACAAGTACTGTAATTTTTGCCTTATTGTCGATGATTTTGTTGACAATTCTCTTTTTCATTTCAGTGGCTATATGATTGATTATGTCTACACAAACTGTTCTACTATGCAACAAACGCCCCATTTCAATTCCATTGATTTGCTGTAGGTCAATGAGGCTCTCGTGGTCACTGAGGGGTCGATTTGTTTTGGCAATGTAGTCGGCTGTTCGGAATACACGAGCAGTAGTTTCAAATGCTGCTTCTTCACTTTTAGCATTCAGATTAAGAAGAGTTCCTTTTTTAGCCATGGCTTGATTTTTTTCAGCCTCCATGTGAGCTGCAGATTTCTTATATTCATTTATTTTTTTGCGAAGGGAGGACAGCTCTGTCTCTTTGAGGAGTATGAGGATATTTCACAAGAGGCCCATTTTGGAGAGGTGTTAACCCCTCTTGCAGAATGGAGCTTCAAATCTGAAACATCATGACATACTGGGCACCCAACTTTACCGCCCAAAGCAAAAAGCCAGTCGTTTTTCTTTTTGAACTCCTCAAATTGCATTTTTGACCACACAGCAGGGTATGGTGGTGGAGTATCCACTTTTTTACAGGCAATTCAGCAGTTTCATTTGTCTCCTCACTTTGTGATGGCTGCAGTGTCAGCATTTTTTCCCTGTGGCTGACTAGTTACAGCTTCTTAATTTGTTGCTGTTCTTTTTGACTGACAATCCCCCTTTTCCTCACTTTTCCGTTTAAACATACCTGTTAGGTTCTGTTGACCAAGTATCTTCTTAGGCGGCATTTTTCCCCCCACTTACTGTCCTCCTGCTGTTAATAGTGCGCCTGACAAGACTTGACCAATAGGAAGCAAGCCCTAGTAATTACCATGTGGCGGTATGGCATTCAAAAGGTAACTTTGGGACATCCACATGCATGTCTTCTTGTGAAAACAAAATCTTCTTGTCTTCCTTGACAGATCTAAATCTACTCGTATTCCAGGTATGTTCTAAATGTATATGTCCAGTACGGATGGGTCTCTCAGAAAAGATAGCTCTTCAGTGTCGGAATCGGACCAACAGCCCCCCAGGGGCAAGATGCCATTGAGCAGCACACGTTAAGCAGAAGTTCCTGAGGTGTTAGCTGCAAGGGTGCAGAGGGCACACCAATATGTGGCTATTAGTAGGGGAAGGCATGGGTGAATGAAGGACAACTAGAATAGCTGCCATGGAATATACAAGATACTTAGAGAAAGTTTTGTCAAGTTCAGCCTCCACACTCCGCAGGACACCGACACCCACAAAACAAAAAGAGATCTGAGCCCCTATGTCCTAAGGACATTTCAGGTGTTTAATTCAATATATAAAGAGGGTGGAATGAAAACTACTATTTCTTTCAAAGGAGGCACAATAATTTTCCTGAATATCCAGTTTTCCCCTCCAGTCCCTTTGTGGTTTTGTCTATGGGGCTATTTGCTTTCCCTGTGAATCTTTAATTGTTTTACCAAAATTGCTTTGCCCAAAATAAACCCCGATCATCAGAACACATCTTCCCACCATGTTCTCCATGTTTTTTTTTAAACAGTAACATTTCAAAGAGGATCTGCAAGCAGTTTGGACATCACAACCATGATCCTCTGCTGGGGAGGGAATGGGATAGATATGAACTTGGAAATGGTTCCTGATTTTGATTGTATTTTTTGTGTATTATATTATTGAAGATCGCCTTATCCAGGGGGCAGAAAAGAACTTCCCAGGCTTTGGTACCCGCCACCCCAACAAGCTTGAGTGAAATTAACAAGGAAGCCAGAAATAGCCCCTTATTAGGTGGTTCAGACTGCAGAGTGAACAGCTAAATTTAAACTGTTCTTATGCAGACAGCAGGCATCCTGGGGAGGCTTTTCCCTCAGCCAGTCCCCCTGCTCCCTGCTACAAGCTAGAGGGGAGCCGCTGCAGCCCCTGCTGAGGGCGGGGGTCAGGGGAATGCGGAGCCGAGCCGTGTGGCCAGCCTGGCTGGAGGAGGAGGAGGAGGGAGGACAAGGAGAAAAATGTGACAGTGAGTTTTCAGGCTTATTCCAATAGTAAAATTTTATTCCAGACAGTCCTGGTAGTAGTAACAGTAGCTTTATTTTCTATAGCTAAGTCACGCAATGGGAGGGATCCATGAAGTATGTAGGAGAGGTGGGTTGCTTGTGTTTGGACTGTAGGGGTAAGAAATGTAACTTACTTCCACCCCTGGCCATGCCCCTTCTGCCTGAGGCCCTGCCCCTTCCGGGGCGGGGGGGAAGAGTGGAACCCGTACCGGTAAGAGCTGTATTTTACTTTCACCCCTGCCCAAGATTCATGTAAGGGAAGATGTAGGGACTGGACAGGCTGGTGGAAGTGATGGAGGGCAGGAGAGGGGTGACACATACGATCCCCCTCTGCCTCCATAGTCTTTTTGTTTGTTTGTTAGACCTGTGCTGGTGTCTTGGGGCAAGAAATTTCTTAAGGGAGTCCCTTTGAAATCAGTGGGACTACTCTTTGAATAGGTGCTCACCAACATGAATAAAGGCTTCACAATCTGGCCCAAAGAATCTGGATGGTGAGAGAGCCATGAATAACAGGCAGCATGGGTATAAAAACAATAAAACCTGCCAGACTAACCTGATTGTGTTTGTGGCTAGAATTGCAAAATGAGTGGATGAATGGAATGCAGTAGATGTACCATATGTTAATTTTAGTAAAGCATTTAAAACTGGGTATCACAAATTCTTAAGAGAAAAGTTATTTCAAATTGGCTCAGACAGGCATGTTACAACATAGACTGAAGCTGGCTATCCGGCTATAAACAAAAATAAATGTCAAATACTAATCTTTTGAGTTAGGGGATACATAGAAGTGTACTGCAGGGACTGGAATTAAGACTGATTTTTCTTGAATATCTTCATCAAAGATATGGAAGAAAAAGAAGCCAAGATATTAATAAAATATGCATCTGATACTAAATTGAGAAGGAGTTGCAAACATCAGTGAGGAATAAGAAAAGGACGCTAGAGAGAGAAGAGAAAAATTAAATAACTGAGATTCAATTTGGAAAAGTACCAATTAATCCATTTGTGGAAAAATAATCCAAAGCACATCTATTCATTGGGAGAGAAACCTTTGCAGGAATAATTCTAAATGAACCCTGGGGTGTGACAGTAAACAGCCAATTAGACATGAGCTTGAAATGTGACATGTCATCTAAAAGCATCCAATGCAATTCTGGTGAGCGTATGCCACCCATATGCAGGGAGATAATAGTCATTCTCCATATGATTCTGATGCATGCACACCTGAAATGCGATCTTCAGATCAGGGCATTGCATTACTAAAAAGATAACCAGGAGTCCCGAGAAAAACTTCAATATTGATTAGCAGTGCTGGAAAGATTGTTTTGTGAGAAAACAGCTAAGTCTGGGATGCCAAGAAAGTAGACACCCAAATCCTATTGAACTTCAGAAGATCAATGGGATTTGAACACCTAAATGTCATAGGCTCCTTTGAGAATCTCAGCCTAAATATATCTTGTTGAGCTAAGCGAGGACCCAAGAGTGAAATTATATTAATCTGACACCAAAGAGGGAGAAAAATTGGTTAGTGTAGTACATAGAGGTGTAACGAAAAGTTATGAGATAAAATTAAGAAAAGTAATATTGAATCTGGATGCCAGTTACAATTGCGGGATTGCGAGGCCAGGATCCATAAAGGGATTTATATACTGCAAAACAGGACATCAGAGTGGGGGTACAAGACCCTGCTTTTCCACCTGCCAGGTGAGTGCACTAACCGTCAGGCTGTAGATTTGTTCTCTCTCACATTCTCTCTTAGCCCCAGTGAATATTTAAGTATTTATCCAAAGTGGAACGTCTTCAACAGGAGGCACTGGGAGAGCTCCCTACCCCACTGACAATTTCATAGCCCAGCGGTTAGAACATGCACATGAAAGGTAAGAGATCCAGATTTCAATCTTTCTCCCCATCAGGCAGAGAGGGGAATTTCCCATGAATCCTTTTATAACCTTTCAGTCCCTTGATCAGGTGACTCTGGGATCAATCTCTTTGGGTCGTCCCAAATCCTTACCAGGTGATTGTGTTGCTAGACGAACTCTCCTAGTTCTCCTGGACAGAACCCAGCCTATTGTTTAGAGCAATTCCATTCAAAAGGACAAAACTTAAGTCAATGATCCTCTGTTGTTACACCTTTGCCACCAACCTTTGTAATTCCAGTCCAACATGGAGGTAACAGGACAACAGGGAAGGTAAAGTACCCCAAATTCAAATGGAGTCTGCAATCTGATACAAATAGGTGTAAAGTGTCGCCAATATCAACAAGAACTCATAAACTGTTAATGCAGATTCCCCAAACTGTCACACGATCTGACTCCCATAATTCAACACAACAGGTGTTTCACGGGAGAAATAGTTTGCCCAGAGAGTCTGGATGATACAGGAGAACAGAGGCATGAGGTGCCAGAACTCCCGCATCCAGGAGTCATTGTGACAGCTCAGAACACAGATTAATGTAAAATTAAGCCAAAATGAAACATTTAAATTAGAGTTGGTCAGAAAAACTTGGACAGAACCATTTTCAACTGGAAAATGTAGCCCTTTCAAAATCTAAAGACTTTGAAAAATCATGTCCATTTAGTTGAAATTTCATTTTGGAGAAAAAATGGTGGTGGGAAATGTTCTGATGTTGAAACTTCCTGTCCCATCCCATTGTGTTTTGATTTTTTAGAATGAAATTGTCTGTTTTTTTCCTTTTGAAACAACTTATTGTTTCCTTTTTTTTGGTTATATTACAAATGTTTGTATTATATTATATATTGTATTCCTATTGCATTATTTGGTATTATATTATATATTGTAGTTGTTAAATATTTATATTACATATTATCCAATTATTTCAATTTTGTTTAAATGAAATTTTTCAATCAATTTGTTCTTTTGCTGAGAATTTTGGTTTCATTCCAAATTGAAACAATACCAAAATTTTAAATATTGAAATCATTCATGAAATGGAAGTTTCATCCTCTTCCCAGCTCTGGTTTCAATTCAGTTTGACATCCCAAAATATTTTAGCTTGGGTCAACTCAAACAAGCAAAATACTTAATTTAGATTTTCCTGATGGGGACATTCCATTTTTAGGTTTTGATGAAAAGCTGAAATTTTCTGTGGAAAATTTTCAATCAACACAATTTTTCTTGTTCTTTTCATCAATTTTTTCCCTTAGAAATAAATCCCATTTTCCAATCAGCTTTAGGTATATACATACTTGATGAGGAAAAATCGCTGTGAAACTACTTAAACCAGGTAATAAAATCAGGTTTTAGCTGTTTTGCATCACCAAAGAGGCACAAAGCAAGTAGAAACACAAAACAGATGTCCCAATCATAAGTGACTGGCATCACTGTAAGAATTTTGAGGCCCAATTGTGTAATTTTAATCACATCACTGAATATTTAATTAAACAAATATTCAGTAGGAGTAAACATGGGTAAGTGCTCAGTGGCCATGAGTAACTATTGAGTGTGATACTGCTTATTAGCACTGCTTTTGAGAGCAACAAAAAAACATGATGAGAGATTGTGACAGGTATGACAATTTCCTGCAATGTCATGGACAAATCTTATTGAATTAAATTAAACCTTACTGAATTAAGTTTAAGTAGTTTAGGAGTTCATTGTTTTAAAAACATAAATATGTATGCATTATTGTGGTATTGTATGGAACTTCTGTAGGAGAAAGACAGGATTGCTGCAATCTCTGGGAAGCATTGTGAGATTAAAAATACTATGTTGAACAATGTAGAAGACACAAACGATCTTTTGGAGCAATACTTGTGAAGTGGAATTCCTAGGAAGTACTTGGGAGGAAGGGATTGAAAACTCACACCTAAGAACTCAGGTCCACTCTACACTATAGAGTTAGGTTGATGCAAGATAGCTTATCTGTCAAGGATCAGTGTTTTGGGCCTTATAATTGAATATGCTCTTTGCTGATATACTGTGCTGGAAATGGCCCACCTTGATTATCATACACATTGTAAGGAGAGTGATCATTTTAGATAAGCTATTACCAGCAGGAGAGTGGGGTGGGGGGAGAGAAAACCTTTTGTAGTGATAAACACCCATTTTTTCATGGTTTGTGTGTATAAAAACATCTTCTGTAGTTTCCACAGTATGCATCCGATGAAGTGAGCTGTAGCTCACGAAAGCTTATACTCAAATAAATTGGTTAGTCTCTAAGGTGCCACAAGTACTCCTTTTCTTTTTGCTGATATTCTAAAGAATAGCTATATATAAGTGAATCTAATATACAGAAAGAAAAGGACTAAAAGTGTTAATTCTTACTAACAGTCCTAACAATAAAAATATTAAATTCCTTATCTTCAGAAATATTGTATGTTAGCTGATGGCACTAGACAACGAGTCAGTAAAATATGCAAGGTTTGTTTTACTTTGTTTTTTCCTCCAAGGAGGCCGTCTCTGAATAGTTTAGAAAGGAGAGTTTTGTCCTACCACAGAGAAAGCTTTGGTGCTGCTGTCAGCTCTGATGAAGGAGAATCAAGGATTTCACCTTCAGAGAGCAGAGGGAGATGAATAGGTGGTGATAGCAAGGATAAATGAGAAGCCAATACAGTTGGACAAACACTCGTCCTGAGAGGCCTGACAGAACCTATTAGGATTCACCCCACAATTCTCATTTTCACACTAGCAGAGTGAGTGAACACTGAAGGCTCATGTTGCAAGCTATCAACGCAGCCTCGGTGGCATGGGTAGCACCCCCAGTACATTGTGTGTTATGTATTACCATTGTGATGGCTTTGATGTGAATTCCAGCAAAATGCATGACGGAAAATAATTCAGCGTGTGGGGTTCACCTGCTCCTTGTATTAATCCAATACCATCCTAGCCTTGCTGTCAAATATATCCCATTGCAATAAATAATTGACAAATTAGGCTGTGTGATATCGCTTTCCCCAAGTCTCCTCAATTTTACCTCACGATCCTTTATCAGTACTGTAGTAAAATGTATGGGAATGTGCATTTTGTGAGTCAATGAAGCTATACCACCAGAAAATTTGGCCCTGTGTGCTTTGTGGATAATTCTATCTAATCTATCCATTTATATAGGTACTTCTATGGTGATAAGAGCCATAGTGAGGCATTATTTCCCCCATTTTACACATGGGGAACAGAGGCACAGAAAGGTTAAGGTTATTTGCAAAATGCCACAGAAGAATTATGTGGTGGAGGCAAAAGCTGCACACAGATCCTCTGCTGCACAGTCCAGTTTTTATCCAAAAGCCATCATTCCTCTTTCTTGTCCAAAACCTATTGAGGTTGCAGAGTTCTTACCACTTAGATGATGTTGCAACATATGCACTGAAGACATTAAGCAATGTTCAGTGAAAGAGGGCTGCTATAACAATATTGATTGCCAAATGACAAGCACGAATGATTTGTATCAAATATCAATTTGTGGCATAATTGATCTGTAGAAACTGAAACAGGTTTTAAATGTCTTACTTTCTCACACTCCACTTGGGCTAGTTTTGCCCTTCATATTTACTGAAACAATTCACAATATAAATCTAGGCACAATATAATTTTTTTTAATCACATACTCCACCTGTTTTGCTCATTTCAAATACTGCAATTTTGAGGTTATTTCAAGAAAAATACTTCAGACCATAGCTATTGAGCTTTTGCATGAATTAAGCATGTTTTTTTTAGAAACTGACTAGGAGCAAGAGACCCACTCCCTAAATAGCCCTAAATAAACACATGTGCAATGATCACCTTTCACCTTTGTCCGGCTTTTCCTTGCCTGTCCCTCCCTTGACTATCTTGCAAGTCGACCCCACACCATTCTATTTTGTTGCAAACTTATTTTTTCCATTTCTGGCCAAAGAGTTTTGCCAGGGGATTGGTCCAGTGCGTTTTTGGTCTGCCCAGCAGTTGCTTGTGGTCTCTGGGGATCCAGTCACTGATGCGGGTTGTCTACCTATTGTCTTTCCTGAGGACTACATGACCTGCCCATCTTGTTATCAGGGTGCATAAAATATGCAGTATTTGCTCATCTTCAGAGTGGAAAACATCAACATCTATTGCTGAACTACTAAAAAGGCAAAGGAATAGTTACATAATTAAATTATGAATAACACAACCAGTGGCTTATGTGGCTTTGCTGTTCATCCTTACTTTCTACTGCATATGTCAGATGTTTTCTGCATTAACAAAAGATGCTGCTGGAGTACCATTTGTTTCTTCCAATTGTTAGAAGTTTATAGGTGCATTTTGCATCTTTCTGTTGCCTGCCAGGTTTAAATTGGTGAGAACCCTTCAGTAGTAACTACTAGCTTCTTTAAAACCAAAAGGAAAAAACAAATCAAATAACAGCTTTTCTTGCATTTTTATCTTATGCTCAAATAAATTGGTTAGTCTCTAAGGTGCCACAAGTACTCCTTTTCTTTTTACGAATACAGACTAACACGGCTGTTACTCTGAAACCTATCTGGAAACTGTTCATACAGGATATCAACTCAAGGAGCCTGATTCCCCTCTCTCTTACACCAGGAGAAAGTCATGGCAGTCAATGGAGTTACACTCATGTTAAACAAGATAATTGAAATAAGAATCCAGCCATCAGATCCCCAAAACTTCGTCTGAACTGCAGACACCTTCATCTTTTGAGGTCTCTTGTGCTAATAATTTTTTATACCTTCAAGATGTCAGTCTTTTTTATCCCATTATGACTCAGATGACCTCACAGGCCATGCAGGTTACAAGGCTAAAGTGGTAAAAGAAACCCTGTCCTGTTTTAACATGTGACACATTTCATTAGTGAGACATAGTGATGTGCAAAATCACCCTCATACAATTTGAAGAGTCTTTGTAGCATGCTATCTGCTAGCTCATAGTTTTCACACTCCAGTGTCTTGCTAATCACATTTGCAGGTTAAATGGGCTGTAAGACCTTCCTAGACTTACCCAAAAGCCTATGAATGATCAAATATTACCCTTTGTATTTACATTTATTGATACAGTCATATATCAGAATGGCTTTTTAAAAGCATCACCACAGGGACTGATGGACAGTCTATTCAGAAACTGCTTCTAATTTATCTGAAATATTCTTGGAATCAAGATAGATTCTTTTTGATCCAAAGCATTAATAATGCTTACTACTAGCAGGTGAAGGGGAGTAAAAGATTTATGTTTCTTGTCAGAGGAGGTCAAGCATTTGATAAATTGACCTACTTCCAGATTTTGCTAGACACTGTACAACATAAATGAACGCTTGATCTCTGCCCCAAAGAGCTTACAGTCTGGGGTATCACAACAGTGGCCAAACTTAATTAGCCCACTGAATAATGTACTATTATTTGGAGTAGTAGTCCTTCCATTAATCTGATGTTCCTGTTGCACTGTTTCTTGCACTGTCCCTTCCAGAGGCAGCACTGCCTGTGATTTGAATACTTTAGTGCAAATCCCTCTAGTTTTCAGCACAATTTCAGATATTTTCCTCTTAGTAACAATTATTCCTCCTTCACCTCTGCTTCCAATACTGTAAGAATCATATTATGGAAGTCAGAAAGAATCTATTGAACAAAGCATTAAAGTAGCCTCTCAGTTTCCAGCTCTTTTTTTTCAGTGGCAGGTGGTGGGAAATTGACATCCACACAATACTGAGAATGGCTGATGCAATTCTCTAAATGGCTATGAATATTGTTTCAAGTAAAATTTATGTTAATGTCATTGGCATATTGATTTGCTAGAGCATCTTATTCTTTATTCTTAAAGAATTCACTATTTGCAACCATGAACCAGGCTCTGCTTATATTTGGGTGCTATTATGAACATCTTCATGAACATTATTAGTAAAATGTCTCATTTAACTATAAAATGTCCGTCCCGTCGTATTAACTGCAACAAACAAAATATTAATACAATTTAGAACTATGAGAAGCTGTTGTCTTCAGATTCAAACTTTGACAAACAACTCCTTCTCTAATATAATTTTCATTGTCT
The DNA here is from genome assembly GCF_965152275.1 of Natator depressus. NCBI lineage: Eukaryota > Metazoa > Chordata > Testudines > Cheloniidae > Natator > Natator depressus. Next base: position 125,601,900 of record NC_134234.1, read on the forward strand.
ACAAAAGTATATTTGTAAAGTCTGTTGGAAATTATTCTTGTGTATCTTGTCATTCTCCCTTTGGAATGACATGAAGCAAATCCGTAGGGATTATTGTGAAGGAAGGGACAGGTGACTTGTGAGAAAATCTTTCTGTTTTTTTTTTCTTTTTACAGTGAATATGTGAATGGAAGGAAGAAAAAGAAGTACAAGCAGAAGAAGTCCAAATTCAATCACCAATTTTATTGGACTCCAATTCAGCATCATCAGTTCACCAGACGAGTAATATGGTAGGATACTGTGTACTGATGCACATCCCAGCTAGCAGCAAATGTTTGAAGAAGAAAATACAAAATCACCAAATAAAGAATTTGCAAAAAAGATCCATCAGGGAGCTAAAAGAATGTATCATGGTTGTGGTATCCGCCAGCAGTAGCATATGTGAAAGATATGCACGGTTCCAAAGAAAATACAATGGCAGCTTCTCATTGGCAGTCTATAAGGAAAACTAAGAATCAAGAATCACTCCGTGATTATTTGACTATAGCAATACACTTCATAGAGTTGTCACATGGTCAGAAATCATGGCAAGAAATTAAACAACCAATTGCTCAGTTTTATTAGCATTGAACTTTAGAGAATTAGCCACCATTTCTTAACATTAAGAAGGCAGCCATCTAAAGTTGCAAACAACTGCCTGAGATGGGAGAGATATACAGCTGCATTAATAATGGGGAAAAAGTATTTGTAATGTATTTTTTAAAAATCATGCTGTTCCTCAAATATATTCAGTTGAAGTTATTTTTCCCCCTCTTGTCAGCAGGCAGAAAATTATAAACACACAGATTCATAGGTGGTAAAGCCAGAATGGACCATTGTGACCATCTAGTCTGACCTCCCATATCACACAAGTCATAGGACTTCCTTGAATTAATTCCTATTTGAACTAGAGCACATCTTTTACAAAAACATCCAATCTGGATTTAAAAATTTCCAGTGGCAGAGAATCTGCCATAATGCTTGGTAAATTGGTCCAATTAATAATTACTCTCACTGTCAAAATGTGCACCTTATTTTTAGTCTGATCTTTTTTACCTTCAACTTCCAGCCATTGGATTGTGTTATACCATTGTATGTTGCCAAATTTCTGTTCCCCATTTAGGTACTTCAACAGGAATCAAGTCACCCCGTAACTTTTTCTTCGTTAAATTAAACAGATTGAGCTTTTTAAGCACGTTTTCCAATCCTTTAATCGTTATTGTGGGTCTTCTCTGAACTCTCTCCAATGTATCAACATCCTTCTTGAATTGTGGACATCAGGTCTGGAAACAGCAGTACAGTTACGGTAGGACCTCACATCAATTCCAGTAGCACCATGCATTAATAATCCTATCCAATTCTCATTGAAGTCAGTGGGAGAGGTTTCATTGTGTTCAGTGGTAGGTGCACCAGGCCCCCAAGTGCACATGTACAAAATCTCAGGAAACAGGTATAAATAATATTAATGAATGGGAACTTACAACGGCGAAATAATTTATATCCCAGAGTAAAACTCTGGAGAACCTTGTGGATATCCATTTATAGGCATTATAAAAACACACAGATTTAGAATTGCAAGCTGAGAATTCTCAAAAAGATAGGATGGAACTATCATTGCTGTTCCTTTCACAGATACCCATGAGTCACCTGGGAGCATGAGGTTTTTTTGTACCTGTTATTAATACAGAAACTCTAAATAAATTAGCTAATTAAAATAGGGAGTGAGATTTTTTTAACTGGTGAAGAGAGTTCTCAAAGGAGCAACATTGTTTTATATGATTAAAATGTTAAGATTGGTACTTGGAAGTAACACCAGGTTTTTTACACTTGTGAGTATTGAGAACATGAGAGCAAAAGGGAATGCTTGCTTGCCAGCCATTTTTTTTTTTTTAGATTCTCTTTGCTCTAATAGAAATGTGCAATAGTGTCTAATACCGACTGGCAGTGTTGATTGTGAACAGAACATGTAGTACTGCCATTCTTGGACTAATATGATATGAAAGTCTTACCACAACAGCAACTTCCCATCATGTCTTATTAGTCTTGCAGCATGTTGAATTAACTGGTATTCATTAATATGATTTGAAAGTCACTAATAGGATGAGGCTTTTGTCTTCTATTACTGTTACCAATACTAATGTGACATGATAGTGATATGACATAATGGAAAATTGCTAATATTGTACGGCATAAACCTCTCTAGCCCCTCTCCTTAAGTGAAGCTAATTTTAGTACAGCTAAACCTTTACTTTTCCACTACCATATCGAAGTGTGCATAGTGGAAGAAGAGAAAGAAGCAGTGGGAAGACACAGTAACATTCGTTTTTGGGCCCAGTTGTCTTTTGCCTTTGTTATTACATTTGAAAGGTTTTTCTGCCATTGAGTTCAAACAAATCAGATCAATTTTATATAATAAACATGACTGCCTTTCTTTTGAGGAAAAAAAAACAGAAAGAGAAAGAATTATTGATAATATTGCTTATAAATAGAGCTGTGAGAATAATGGCTTTTTCAGTTCTCTGGTAATTCTGAAATGTTAAAAAAATGGTTTCAGGTCAATCCCAAAATAATTTTGTGTCAAACAAAATATGTCTAGACAAAATTAAAACTTTTTTATTATCATTACTATTTTGCTCATTTTTAAAAAAGGTTTTTAATTGACTTTTAAATAAAGTAAAGGAAATTTTGATACAAAAAGTGAATTTGAACAACAAATAAAATTTAGAAAGTGTTGAAACACGTTTTGATTTTTCAGAATTTTGATTTTTTTTTTACTTAACCAAAACAATTTGGCAAAAAAGCATTTGCAAAACATTTTGGTGTTGTCAAATTTGGATTTTTCACTGAAATCTTCATTCAACTCTACTTATAAACTCTAATTCATTGCCTTTTGCCATCCATATGAAAATCCACTCCAATATGGCCATGTTATAAATCTTTCAATAACTGCAATTTACTCATGCTCAGTAGAGACTTCTTAGATATTAGCCGCTAAATTCCACAAAGATTCTGTCCACACTGAGTATGTTGCTGAGCAGACTTTCCTTGCAATTGCAACTCTGGGCTGATGCAGACCTTACCAGATACAGGTCTGGTCACCTGGACTTGTTATCAAGGAGACTGTCTCTCCTTTCCTTTCAGTGACCTGCTGCTGAGCCCAGTCAGGATGGAGGAGCAAGCTGCCTCACTTGAATGCAGAGGAGAGCAGAGATGAACAGTTCATTAATGCACTTTGATTTAGCCCTGTTTCCAAGAGGACTAGATCAAAGTGCACTAAGAAACTGTTAATGCAGCATTGACATGGACAGTTTCTCCATGGCAGGCTAGAGTGGGGTCAATTCAAACTGTAGCTTCCCACAAAATAATTCTTTGTGCAGACAAGTGCTGAGTCTCACCTTTCTTCTACTGTCAGCAATTATCTGTGAAATCCACTGGCAAAGTGTCTCATTCCCCTAAAGTGCTGGTCCACATAGAGGATGACATCCTACTACTACTATCCATTACTCCACTAGCTCAAGTGGCAGAGATTTGTGCAGTGGCCCTAAAGGTACCAACCCTGCTGGTCACCCATGTGGGTGTCAATATGAAGACACACAATGGAATTTCTGTGTTTTTAGTTAGTTTGTTTTAATCTTGGATATTGCACACACACAAATATATATTAAAAGAACATTGTTAAGGTTACACTATCTAACACTCAAAAGTTAGGAAATGCGTGATTAAGACTTCCTGTGCACCTTAATTCAGTGTCCTTGTGCTTATGCATTAGATTAGAGCTGGGCAGAGGATGACAATTCAGTCTTGTGACAACTTTGAGGTTTAGAAATTTGTTTCCATCCCACACTGGAACAAAAACAAAAAACCCTTTTCAAATGATCCACAGAACAGACTTGTTTGAAGCCTCCATTTTCTTATCAAAAAGGTCATGGTTTTCAATCCTCTGTCTCACAGTGACCCAAGTCCAACCTGGGCCTCAGAAACCTTCCTACAAAAATTTCATTGAAATTGATACATTTCAGTGAAACATTTTGGCTTTGGCAAAACTTCATCTGTAAAATGGGGATAATAATACCCCTTCATTTTTAAAGGGATGTTTTTGTTGTCTTGTCCCACAATAATCATACTAGGTCATAGAGTTTGAGAATGAATATGATGACTGTTAAATTGTCCTTTCCAAGGGATTGAGCCAAGATTTCAAATCCAAAGAACATCATTTTTCTTACTATGTTACATTCAAAAGCGCAGGCAGGTCTTAAATCCTCTTGGTCTCATCTCTATTGATTTTCATTCCTGCAGTGTGCCCTGCCCACAGTCTCATGATAGTGGATGTTATTTTCCAAGGTGCTTTGATATTGATCGGAGGATCTTTTATCTTTCAACCATTTACTTCAGCTAATATTTTTTTCTTGATAGGGCGTCAATATCCTTGACCATTGTCATTCCTACTTGAGTTTCTGATTTTCCAGCTTTGACCAAATCATCAACTACCTCTCTCCCATATATATCAATGTGTGATGGAATCCAGCAAAAAGTTAATTATTTGCCTTGTTCTCTGATCCTCTATGCTTCCTTATGAATTAAATTCATGCTAGTATTCTAGTTTCTCCTAAAGGAACCAAGGATCGCTCCCTGTGAGTCAACATACATCACAACATCCCGTCTGCTTCTGCTCTATTTCTTGCAGTGTAGTGAGAACGGCTTTCATTCCAGCCATATAATTGAGCTGATATAATCCAAACTAACCCTGTTTCTTGTACTCTCTCTGTTAGGCCACCAAATAAAGACAGCACAACCATCATTCCTGAAGGATTTGTCTCACAAATCAGCAGTGTACACATGAGTCTGTTAAATGAGTGTTATGAGGATAAATGCATTAGTGATTTGAGGTACTTAGATACTAAAGTAATGGGAGCCATATAAGAACCTAAAAATAGACAGATAAAAAAGAGCATTATTAACTGTTTAAATTAAGCTGCCTGCTTCAGACCAATAACAATTTTAATATCTCAATTTGCTGTCAGCATGACGATAGTCCCTTTGATTTCCTAGTGCATTGCTGAGTGCAATTACCACCTAATTAGGACTGAACAGGGCTACTTTAATTCTGAACTAAAGGTTTTCTCTGTGTGAGTGCTATGATGAAAAGGAAGTGGGCTTCTAGGACCTGTTCCAGGATACAAATGTGTGTACTTTATTTTAGGGCTCAGGTCAGTGAAAACTTGGGAAAAAATGCAGAAAACAGTTTTTTATATAAAAAATAGTTTGGAAAACCGTATTTTTATTTGGTGGGGAAATGTTTCAGTCAACTCATTTTGAGCCCCTCTAATTATGAGTATTATTATTTATTGGTTGTATTGCAATAGTGCCCAGGAGCTCTAGTCACATTAGGCCTGAATAGAGACTGGGAGTGGTTGGGTCATTACAAAACTTAAACTTAATTTCCCCAATACTAATTTCTCCCTACTGTTACTCACACCTTCTTGTCAACTGTCCGTAATGGGCCACACTCTTACCACTTCAAAAGTTATTTTTCCTCCCTTGGTATCCTGCTGTTAATTGATTTAACTCATTAGACTGACCTCACACTTGGTAAAGCAACCCCCCATCCTTTCATGAATTTATATCTGCTCCTGTATTTTCACTCCATGCATCTGATGAAGTGGGTTCTAGCCCACAAAAGCTTATGCCCAAATACATTTGTTAGTCTCTAAGGTGCCACAAGGACTCCTAATTGTTTTTGTAAAAACTCTCTGTATCCCCCAACATCTCTGATGTTGATCCACTTACAAAGACACATTATAGTACTAGATGGATCAGTGGGAGAAGGATTGGGCCCAAAGTATCGAGATTGAAAGGGTAGGAAAACACCTTTAAAGGATGGAGGTAAAATAAGACATTTCCACAGGTATAGTATGTTGACCGCAAGCATTTCATTTTGATAACTACCGAGACACCCAGCCCCAGGCCCTTTGAGTCTTCTCAGAAACAGGGTTGGGGGGGGATCCACATTATTGACATGGGTCAGGTTAAACTACATGAAAATTCACATTATTTTAGTGACATTGGAGTGCATCGTCTTTCTAGAATAAGACCCCTTGTTGAAATCCAATACACTGAAACTTTTAAAATAAATACCTCACATATCAGGTACTGAGCATGGCTTCCCCAGAGGATTGAGTGTGCCTGTGCATATTTCACTGTGATTCTTCTTTGGCACAAGTTCAAGAACAATGCACAAGGACCTGGCATCTGTTAGCCCAGTTGAACGTATCCCTGTTCTGACATAAAGGAATCAAATGAAAATACAGCATTAAAGACAGAAGCTGATAGCTGAAGATTTTGCAAAAGCAGAGCTGTACCATGTAGCAGGTCAGCTGCATGCCCCTGAAAACAGGTTACTCATGGTAAAAATAGCAGTTGCTCCCAATAGCTGATACCAGGTAGATTTTTGCTAAAGCAGACACTATATTTCTAGGCTCCAAAGTCAAAAAAGTAGAGTTGGTTATTAAGAGTGCTGCTGAGCTCTGTAAACAGAGTCATTACAAGTGCTGCAGTACGTGTGCAGGTGTCAGCAAGTAATATAAATAGCATGTGCCAGAAGGAGTCCTAGTGGCAGTGGTAAGACATCATAGCTATTTTGTTAAACTATTTTTGAAAGATTATGTTTAAAAAAAATCAGATCATTTCTAAAGTTATCTGAGCGTGACTACTAAGGATAAATGAAACTTATAGCATTTGAATTAGCATAATGTCTTATTTATGCAGGCACATTTTGCCTCTTGCAATAAGGTATTATGCACTGATTTCACTGATACCATGATTCCTTTTAGAAAATTTAAATCCAAAGTCATAGGCTGGCACACTGCTGGGGACTAATATTTCTGTCATAAATGTTATTTTCAGTTTGGCTTCATTAAGTGGACCATTAACAGCAGAGACAAGTTGTTGCATACTCTTATTATCTCCCATTGTTTTCTCCATCAAATCAATAAGACTGTGTTGTGACTTTGGTTATAGTGTTAGCTTTAATTCCAGTTTATGATGGCTTGGAATTCCCTGTTAGCTTTTAAAAGAAGTGGGTGGGGGGAGTTCCCTAAACCTTAAAACTGGACTACTGTTGTTTCCAGCACTATCAACATAATTTATTGTAGAAAAAAAGGTAAAGGTTGGTGCCTCCAAAAATATTTATAGATTCCATGATATTATCCAAAAATAGCAGTAAGATATAAACAATATAAGTGTAAACTCAAAATAACAATAGAGTCTAGGGTTGTCAGCCCTCCAGGATTGTTCTGGAGTGTCCAGGAATTAAAGATTAATCTTTAATTAAAGATTATGTCAAGTGATGAAACCTCCAGGAATATGTCCAAACAAATTGGCAATCCAAAGGTTTACTCTTTGCAGTGGGGGCCAGACACCATGAATTTTCAATGGCAGATCTCTCCCTGGTTCAGCAAAAAGCTATGTTGGATATGAAGAAATTCACAGACACATTAAGAATATGCACAGAAGTGAAAATCCAGGATATACACCTTAACACACTTAAAACTGCCTTCACCAAACAAGGACACAACCAGAGAAGTAGATGGTATCATGGAATGGGCCACACAAATTACCCAAGAGAACCTGCTTCAATAAGGGTGTGTATCTGAAGAAACAAAACATTAACCACACACCCATAGTTGTTACCTACTACCCCACACTGGAACCGTTTGGGGTATCATCAAACAATTATAACCCATACTTAATGCTGACCACTTTCTGAAATAAATCTTTCCTAACCCTCTTTTTTCTGGCTTTCAAACAATCCAACCTTGTCAAGTTCATTGTCAGAAGCAGCCTTTCCACAGACCAGGACCCACCAAATCAAAGCAGCACAATATCCTGCCACAACAATAGATAAAAAACCTGCAGCCATATCTCCACTGCTACAATAGCTCCCACAACAGACTTTTCAATATCTATTGGTCTTACATATGCCTATCACAACATGTGGTGTACCTCATCCAGTGCATCAAATGCTGCAACAACTTTGTGAGTGAAACTAGACAATCTCTACCCTCTTCAGTGAATTCACACAGAAAAATGATAAAAGACAAAAACACAATATCCCCTGTTGGTGAACACTTTCACAAAGTGATCACCCATGTCCGGTCTCTCAGTCCTCCTCAAAGGAAACCTGCACAATGCCTTCCAAAGACGTGCTTGGGAACTTAAATTCATAGCTCTGCCAGACACCAAACATCATGGGCCAACAGGGACAGTTATATGGCTCCGTACAGCAATTTGTCACCTACTAACTATCCTTTGTCCTATAACTGTACAGTTATTAATTGTCCACTTAACTTTAATTGGTCTTTTGAAACATGTATTAACTTTTTATGCTTAACAATCTGCCCACTTTGTATTTAGCTGTGACACACTGATTACTTTTTCTAGACTTGAAGAAAGCTCTGTGTAGTTTGAAAGTTTGTCTCTTCCACCAACAGAAAGTTGGTGCAATAAAGGATATTACCTCACATACCTTGTCTCTCTCTAATATCCTAGGACTGCCGTGGCTACAACACTGCAAACAAATCTATTTATGGCCATTTAATTGTCAACATTGTTAACCATTTCACTGATGTTCTTAATATTCAACATGTGATGGTCAGAATGGGCTCGATCCTCTATGGTGCTGACCCTCTTCACCCCAATCCAGCAAAGCATTTAGGGAAAGATTTTCAAAGGTATTTAGGTACCTCATACTGCAGATAGGTGCCTAGGGAAATTTTCAAAAGTGTCTTAGCAGGTTGGGCACCTAACTCCCATTGAAATCAGTTGGTGTTAGGCACCAATTTGGACTGCAATTTAGGTGCATTTGGACTGCAGTAAGACTTGGAGATGTGACTAGAGTAACTCCAGTTGGGAATTTCCAGGCAGGATGATTTAGTATTTTCCCATTACATCAGTGTGACAGTAAGGTCTGCTTTAAAATTACATATCTGTCTCCCTATGTACATATATACATATGAATAAATATATCCCTTTTCCCTCTGCGACTCCAGTTACAGTTGTTACATTGTATAAATTGGCAGATGACAGATGGCTGCCTTTTGAGATTATTTGGCTTTGCTATTCCAGTTGCCATTATTTTCACAATGCGTCTGTTGCATCAGAAGCCGGGGTGATAGAGACCTTGGGACTCTTAATATTTCATGAGATTACACAGTCCTGGTGTTATCAGTACTCTGCCATTTTCAACAGAGAATTATAGTATCCTAACTCCATAGTGCAAATGACATCTTGGGAATAAATCAAAATAAGATTAAAATAAGATTTTTGATCTTTAAAAAAGGAAAGATCTGTACGTGTGGGTAATAATAAAAAGTGTGCAGCTCAGCAGTCTTATTAAACTCACTACATCTACCATGTGTGCAAGTGTCAACACATACGTACCTTGAACATTAATAACAATTTATGAAAGGAGCAAGACAACTGAAACAAAGGTGTTTTTCTTCACACGGTGTTTTAATCCCCCCCCAAACATTTTACAGATTATTTTCATAAACTTTGCTGTAATTGTAGTGTGACAAAACTCTGACCTTGTCTCAGTGGGTCCTGTTCTTCCAGGAGGATTACACTAGCCTCAGAGGCTCACTGTGACCCTCCATGTAGCCCTTCTCTCTCTCTAGAGGCAAGGGTCACAGCCTATTGAGCCATTTTCATCATAAACCAGCAAGGGAGGCGGGAAGAAGCAACCCACCTTCTCACAGTCTCTGTTGTCTCACAGTCTCTGTGATTAATTGGGGATAGGGGGGGAAAGAAAGGGGAGCCCGGGCCTGCCCTCTACTCCAGGCTCCAGCCCAGGGACCCTAATAGTAGCAGCTATTGATAGCTGACTTTTTGAAACAGGATGAGTACAATTCCCTGGGCCACTTCCCCACAGCACCCCCCCCCCCAACATCTAGTTCACCCATACCTCAGGGCCTCCGTCCTTGTGCCTGATAGGGTGTGGACTGCCTAGTTTCTCCAGCAGCACTGCTTCCTCCTACAGCTCCTGACATGGACCTCTAACTGACTAACTTGGAGGCTTTTAACTAGTTCCAGCCAGCCCCTGATTGGCTTCAGGTGTCCCAATCAACCTAGCTATGTCCACAGTTTTCTAGAAGGAACTTAATTGACCCTAGGTATCTTGATTAACCTGGAGCAACTGCCATTTGGTTACCATGGTAACATGGATTTTTTTATCCTGGGGCTAACATACCTATTTCTCACTACTTTCCTATAGCCATCTGGCCTTGCCCCATCACACATCTCCCGCTGTCTGCTCACCACCATGGAGTTGGGCAACTTGTGACACCAGGTAGTGTATTTGTGACAGGCCATCAGCATTGCCGTGGTGCCATATGCGGAACTGGAATGGTTGTAGGGATAAGAACCACCTGGTGATGTTCTTTTCCTTATTCTGCTGCATCCACTGGAGGGGTGCATGGTCCGTCTCAGGAGTAAATTGCCGGCTTAAGAGGTAATAATGCAGTGTCTCCCTGGCCCATCTGATAGCAAGACATTTTCTCTTGATTACTGTGTATTTCTGTTCTCTTGGGAGAAGCTTTCTGCTTAGGTAGAGGATCGGGTGTTCCTCTTCTCCTACCATTTGTGACAGAACAGCCCCCAACCCCACCTTGGAAGCATCTGTTTGTAAAATCAATTCCTTGTTCAAGTCTCCGGCCATGAGTATGGGGTCATTACAGAGGGCTGCCTGAAGGTCTGTGAATGCCCCCTCTGCTGCGTCGGTTCTCTTCACCATGTCTGGACCTCAGGCCTTTACTAGGTCCATTGGGGGCTTGCCCTACTGGCGAAATGGGTAATAAAACATCAGTAATACTCTACTACACCTAGGAATGTGCAGACCTGCTTCTTCCAGATCGGCCAGGGCCAGTTTTAAATCGCCTCTAGATTATTTATTTGGAGCTTCACTATGTCCCTTCCTACAATATACCCCAGGTATTTAGCCTCTGCTAGCCCTGTGGTGCATTTAGCGGGATTAATGGTGAGACCAGCCCACTTTAAGGTGTGCAGTACTGCCTCAACTTTCTCCAAGCGGGTTCCCCAATCTGGTGTATGGATGAGGCACTGGAAGGTGGCCGGGGCCCTATGTAGCCCGAAAGGGAGGATGGTGTACTGGAATAGCCCGTCCGGAGTGGAGAATGCTGTCTTCTCATTAGCTTCTTTGGTCACTACCAAATACCCTTTTGTCAAATCCAGGGTAGTCAGGAATCAGGTACTACCCAGTCAGTCAACAAGTTTGTTGATGCATGGTATGGGGTATGCATCAAATTGGGATACTTCATTCAGTCAGTGAAAGTCATTATAGAAACTTGTGATACCATCAGGTTTAGACACTAGTACGATTGGACTGGACCACTGACTGTGAAATTCTTCAGTGACCCCTAATTCTAACATCTTCTTCACTTCAGCCTTGATCTCTTCTCTTTTGGCTGCTGGGATTCGGTAGAGTCTCAATGTTACCTTGGATCCAGGGATTGTGTGGATATGGTGAAAGGTCTCTGTCATCCACCCCAGTTTCGTAGAGAACACATGTCGGTTGCGGTTGATCATGTCAGCTGCCTCGACCTTTTGGTTAGGCGTTAAGTCAGGTGATATCCTCACTTGCTCGTGTAGGTTATCCTCTTGAGGAAGGGACTCCTCGGTGACTAAGCATGCCTCTCAGTGGTGCTAAGGTTTTAGAAGATTGACATGGTAAATTTTCTCTGGCTGCCGCACCTTATAGTTCTCTTCCCCCATGGCTTTGACCATTTCATAGGGTCCCTGCCACTGAGCCAAAAGTTTACTCTGTGCTGTGGGTACCAGTACCATAACCCGGTCCCCCAGTTCGAACCACTGAACCTTTGCTTGGTGATTGTAATGGGTGCTTTCTCCAAATGTTCCCATTCAATGGGCATAACTCAGGCTATATGATCTCTCATCTGCAGTACATGCTTGACTATGTTCCTTCCAGGATTTGGCTCCTCTTTCCAGGCTTCTCTGGCTATCTCCAATATGCCCTGGGGGTGGTGCCCGTATAGTAGTTTGAATGGAGAGAAGCCCGTGGAGGCTTGCGGGACCTTCCAGATGGTGAACATGGGAATGGCAGTCGGGTATCCCAATCTTTCCCATCCCGACTTAACACTGTCCTGATTATGGCCTTGAGGGTCTCATTGAACCTTTCCACAAGGCCATTGGTTTGTGGGTGGTATACAGAAGTCCACAGGGCATGTACATGGAGCAACTAACAGAGATCTTTCATCAACTTGGCCATGAAAGGTGTCCCTTCATCAGTCAATATCTCCTTGGGTAGCCCAACCCCAGCACAGGTCTGTACTAGCTCCTTAGCTATTGTCTTGAAAGCCGTGTTGCGTAGGGGGACAGCTTCTGGGTACCAGGTTGCATGGTCCAGGACAACAAGTACTGTCTTTTCTCAGGGCCCTACCAGATCCATGGCTATTCATTCAAAAGGTACCTCTATTATTGGAAGAGGTATCAAAGGGGCCCACAAGTGTGGGCGAGGGCTATGCAGCTAACACTCCGGACAGGAGGTGCAGTACCACCGCACATCTTCATGTACTCCTGGCCAGAAGAACCTCTCCAGGATCCATGCCTGGGTTTTCTCTACCCCTAGGTGTCCTCCAAAAAGGTGACAGTGGGAGAGGCTCAATATGGATTTTTGATGCTTTTGTGGCACCAGAAGTTGCTGTATCTCTTGCTCCTGCATTTTCACAACCCAGTACAGGACATCTTTCTTCACTATAAAGTAAGGTCCTGGGCCCGCAGACCTTCCTATCCATGGGTATCCCATCTATCTCAGCCACCTCTCTCCTTGTGTTATCATATCTGAGGTCCTCTGCCTGGCCATGCCCGAAAGTCTCTCTTCCGGGACTAACCTGCCTCAGCTCCCAGGGGCCAGATCCTGCTTCTTCCAGCGACTCACCACTATCACAGCTGGGGCCAGCCTCCGGCTCACCTTCTGCGGTGGAAGTTTCTCTGTCTGCTGCCCATGTCCATCTGCCTACAAGGGCGGTCTTCTGGCCCTGGGTCAGGATCCAGGTTCCCAAGGCCTTCACAGCCTTCCTCTCTTTTTTGGTCTTCCAGGTCTTTCTGAGAGCTCGGAACAGATCCTGAGAAATCTCAGAAAACATCGGGGGTTGACATTCCCTTGGCAATGAGTCGCTGCCTCAGTATCCCTTCCTCCCTTGAGCCTCTCTAGAGGAAGTAAATGATCAAACCCTGGATAGTCCCTCCCAATGACAATAGGATATCGGAGTTTAGGAACTATGCCCACTGTCACCACAATGGAGTTCCCCTGAACTTCAGTCTCCGCTGGGATGGGTGGGGTAATGGCTCACGGCCCCATGTGCGCACCTCACTGCTATGCGTTTGGCCTGTAGCAGCTGGCTACTTTTTACCATCTTTCCCGATATGAGGGTGATAGCACTCCCAGAGTCACAAGCGCTGTAGTCTCCGCCCCGTTTATTCTCATCGGCCTGGTGTAGTTATGCAGGGGTAATGCAACCCCTGTGAGGTGGACAAAGGAGCACGGGACCTCCCAATCCCCCAAGTTATATTGCATAGGCTCCTAGGTGCTAGGACACTATGCTGCTATGTGTCCCCACATGTATAACATCTATAATTGCTTCTAATCACTCCCCTACCATGAGGGTTAGGGGGTTTAGTCCCAGGGTTCCTCCCACTCAGGCCATTCCATTCCTTCTGGGTTTCCAGCTATTTTTAGGCCCGCCTCTTCTTCCACCTAGGGATCCCTGGGGGTTTGGCTGCCCAACCTTCCAGGATTGGGTCGGGTGCTTGCTTCGTAAGGGGCCTTCCTAGGGTAGTCAGGTCAATTCCCTGGCTGTCATCCATCTTTCTACCAGAGTGATCATTTCATCATAAGTGGACGGATTGTTCTGGCCCATCCATTTGCAGAGATCGGGTGGCAGTCCCTGCATGTAATGGTCCATGCCCAAAGTCTCCAAAATCTCCTCCAGACTGCATGCCTCAGGCTGTAATCACTTCTGCATGAGGTGTATGAGGTCTAATAGCTGGGACCTCGGAGGTTTGTTCTCCTGGTATTTCCACTCATGGAACCTCTGGGCCCCTACTGCTGCCATCACCCCTGATCGTCCTAGGATCTCTGTCTTCAGCTGGGGATAGTCAGAGGCATCCTCAGCAGGCAGATCAAAGTAGGCCTTCTGGGCCTCTAATAAATATAAAGGGAAGGGTAAACACCTTTAAATCCCTCCTGGCCAGAGGAAAAACCCTTTCACCTGTAAAGGGTTAAGAAGCTACGATAACCTCACTGGCACCTGACCAAAATGACCAACGAGGAGACAAGATACTTTCAAAGCTGGAGGTGGGGGGTGGGGGGGCGGAGGGGAGAAACAAAGGCTCTCTCTGTCTGTATGTTTTTTTTTTTTGCTGGGACCAGAGCAGGAATGCAGGTCAGAACTCCTGTAAAGGGTTAATAAGCAATCTAGTTAGATATGCGTTAGATTCTGTTTTGTTTAAATGGCTGATAAAATAAGTTTTGCTGAATGGAATGTAGATTCCTGTTTTTGTGTCTTTTTGTAACTTAAGGTTTTGCCTAGAGGGATTCTCTATGTTTTGAATCTGATTACCCTGTAAGGTATTTACCATCCTGATTTTACAGAGGTGATTCTTTTACTTTTTCTTCAATTAAAATTCTTCTTTTAAGAACCTGATTGATTTTTCATTGTTCTTAAGATCCAAGGTTTTGGGTCTGTGTTCACCTATGCAAATTGGTGAGGATTTTTATCCAGCCTTCCCCAGGAAAGGGGGTGTAGGGTTAGGGAAGATTTTGGGGGGAAAGACATTTCCAAGCAGGCTCTTTCCCTGTTATGTATTTGTTAGACGCTTGGTGGTGGCAGCAATAAAGTCCAGGGGCAAAAGGTAAAATAGTTTGTACCTTGGGGAAGTTTTAACCTAAGCTGGTAAAAATAAGCTTACGGGGTTTTTCATGCAGGTCCCCACATATGTACCCTAGAGTTCAGAGTGGGGAAGGAACCTTGACAGGGCCTCTCTGCACAAAAAAGAGGTGAGAATGCTGGCCCACTGATCCTGGGCCACGCCTCAAGCTGAGCAGTCCTTTCAAATGACAGGAGATATGCCTCTACGTAATCTTCTGTTGTCATCTTTAGCAGACAACCAATGGCCCTCAGGGTTTGCTTCCCATCAGAACCACGGGTCTGGGTGGTTAGGAACTGCAGCTGGTCCACTGTCTCTCGCAGGAGGGCTTGATCTTGGGTCACCTGGCCCACTAATAAATGGTTGGTTTCCTTCTGTAGCCGCATAGACTCCTGTTGTGTCATTGCCTGAACCCAGGTGACCTCCTGCTGGGCCACCAAGGCTTGCACCAGAGCTCTCATGACCTCCTCCCTTGTGGTAAAAACAAAAAACCCCAAACCCCAGTGCACTTTTCTTTTTTTTTGTACCTCTTTCTTCCGCCACACTGTGAACAATTCATCCCACTTCTAAAACCAGTTGTGACAAAGCTCCGACCTTGTCTCAGTGGGTCACGTGCTTCCACGTGGATTACACTAGCCTCAGAGGCTCACTGTGATGCTCCTTGTAGCCCTTCTCTCTCTAGAGGCAGGGTCACAGCCTACTGAGCTATTTTCATCATAAGCCAGCAAGGGAGGTGGGAAGAAGCAACCTGCCCTCACACAGTCTCTGTTAAAACAACAAGGAGTCCGATGGCACATTAAAGACTAACAGATTTATTTGGGCATAAGCTTTCATGGGTAAAAAAACACTTCTTCAGATGCATCTGAAGAAGTGGTGTTTTACCCATGAAAGCTTATGCCCAAATAAATCTGTTAGTCTTTAATGTGCCACTGGATTCCTTGTTGTTTTTTTGGACACAGACTAACACGGCTACCCCCTGATACTTGACAGTCTCTGGTGTCTCATAGTCTCTGTGATTAACCAGGGAGAGTGGGGGAGGGGCGGTGAGCCTGGGCCCACCCTCTACTCTGGGCTCCAGCCCAGGGACCCTAATAGTAGCAGCTATTGGTAGCTGACCTTTTGAAACAGGATGAGTACATTTCCCTGGGCCACTTCCCCACAGTTCCCCCACTTTCCTCAACATCTAGTTCACCCATACCTCAGGGCCTCCTTTCTTGTGCCTGATAGAGTGTGGACTGCCCATTTTCTCCAGCAGCACGGCTTCCTCCTAAAGCTCCTGACACATGCCTCTAACTGACCAACTGGGAGTCTTTTAATTAGTTCCAGCCAGCCCTTGATTGGAGTCAGGTGTCCCAATCAACCTAGCTGTTTCCACTGCTTTCTAGAAGGATCTTAATTGGCCCCAGGTGTCTTGATTAACCTGGAGCAACTGCCATTTGGTTACCATGGTAATAGGGATTTGTTTATCCTGGGGCTAAAATACCTGTTTCTCACTACTTTCTATAGTCATCTGGCCTTGCCCCATCTCAGTAGATACTGACTTTCTGGTAAACCCTAACTGCTATTAAAAACAAAGTCCACTGGAAATTTGTTAGAAATATTGTGCGATAGCTTCAGATGAGCTTTTACTAGAACACAGATTTACCAAAGTTGGTGTATGGATGTATACAAGCATCTTTGTCTTCAAATAATAACCTTCTGTACCAAGGGCCAAATTATGCCATTTAAGCAACGTCTAGTGTAGGGCTTAAAGTAAACTGAAACAAGAAGGAAATCTGACCCCATTAGCTGAATGAAAGCAGATCATGGGGGCAGGGGTTACTGCTTACCAAAGCCGGGGAGAGGAGACGGAGATCTAGATCAATATGCTCGAAGGATAACTATTTATAATCAAGTCATATGACTTGATTATCACTGCAGAAGCTGATGTCCTTCTGACAGGATGAGCTCCACATTTTTTCATGTCTATACCTGTATCTCCCAGGCTCTGATTGTATTAGATGTGACAGGCTTGCAGGATCCCACAAACTGTAACAAAAGGGGATTCTGCTCCTTTTGCCATGTGATCTACCAGATCATTCAGCCATTATGATTTTTCTTATACAGTCCTTGTTAGTTTTCAGGAGACCCAGTTCAAACACCCTACCAAGATTTCTGTTCTCTGTCACATAGTTCTATTTGTCAGACTATATATCCAGATGTGTATGGCCAGATGAGATATCCATACTGACAAAGTTCTCCTCAGTATACCAGGTGAGTGGGCTTTAGGGATTGTATTTTTGATTATTTAAATCACTGACAAGTGTCACAGCCAATTTAGGATTTGCTGTTAAATAAAACACCAGAGCTTGTGGAGTGGGGAGATCTAGAAAGGAGTTGGGTATCATCAGAAGGAGGTTTATTACTTGTCTTCCTGTGTTGTATGACTTTTCTGCTCATGAAGACCTGCAATGAATTGTATTCCAGATTAAGAATGTCTAAAGAGATCAATTGGAAGACCCCGACTAACCCATAGAAATTTTTAAAAACTGTGCTCTACTATAGTACCTCTAAAAATAGCAAGCAGACGGCTCATGGCAGATCTTGTCAACTCACTAAGTTGGACCAGCCCCCAGTGGTTTGTCAAAAGGAGGTGTCCCACCTGAACATAACATTCCCATCTAAGCATTCTATACACAAGTGGCCTCTAACCCTCACTCTTTCAGTTCTCAGAATGAACTATGCAATTAAAATAAAATTGACACCCCTCCCCAGTTCATTACAATATGAAGGTGTTGCCGTGAATGATTTAGTGTAGTTGAGAATAATTTTTAAACAGTCTTGTTTGCAAAAGTCCTGCCACTGGAACATTGGTTGAATTTTAGGTGCAATGAAATATGATGGTGCTTGTCCTGTAAAGGACCACAAACTTTTTCCTCTGGTATTTTGAATTAATGTCAAGACTTTCCTACCTGATAGATATTTGAAGTTAAAGAATGTGATTTTTTTTGGTGCTTCTTTTTCAAATGAAAATTCTGCTCACCATCTCCTTTGCCATCTTCATAATATACCACCCCATAAAGCTGTTTAGTTCAATAAAGTTCAGAAGCAGCTTCTCTGGCCCGTGACAGCTGCTGTCCTATGAGATGCATCCAAAAAAGATGGACATGCTGAATTGTGGAGAATGTAGCGCTTGACCGAGACAGCTTTTCAGAGAAGACAAATGGAAACTCACAGCAACATCATTTTCTTATTGATATTCCATTTTTCAACTGCTATCGCATATTTCTCATTGCAGCCTCTGCATATCTGTCATTTTCACAGAGAATGTGGATTCCTGAATCACAGTCATATAGGCCCAGCTTTCTAAATGTTATTGTAACAGAAGGAGTTCAGCAAAATATAATGGGGCTAGATTGTGCTTTGGCAAAGCCATGCCTGTGGGGCAGTGCATAAAGGTGCCTCCCCCAAAGGAATACCAGGATGACACTGACTCTCAGGGATCTGTGGAACATTTCCTTCAGGTCTCCCCTCTTCCACTCTGAGGATCCCTTAATGTATTTATTATTTGTTATTATTAAAGTAGTTGTTAGAGGCCTCAGCTGAAGACAGGGGCCCGTTGTGCTAAGTACAGTGTAAACAAAGAGTAAGAGACAGTCCTGCCCCACACTGCTTACAGTGTAACAAGGTGCAGTATATACTCCCCTGCTTGCATCCATCAAGACCATGGCTCCTGGTCCCTTCCCACTTGCTCAGCAAGGAAGGGAGAAGTATCAGGTGTGATGTTCCAGCACTCCACTCCTGCACCTGGAGCCCCAGTTCAGGTAGGTTCTATGTAACCATAGGGAAAGTGGAGAGCAATAGGACGAGGTCACTGTGGTTTACAAATGCTAGCAAGAATTTCACAATTTAAGTCAGTAATAAATGTTTCCTCAGCAGAGCTGTGTGAATAATCACTTTGCTGGCCAAATTTAAAAGCTGGGGTAAAAAATCACTTTGGACTGAACTGCATATTCCAATGGAACATGGTTCCATCAAAGCTTCTCCAATCAGCTCTAGCTGAAAAACTAAGCAATACAGTAACTACAGCCCACCTGATGTCACCAAGGTAATTGAGTTGCAAGATAGTTAAAACAGAAAAATAAAAAAATAGATTTTGTGATGTTGTTATTATTTATCTCCCAGTCAGGCTCCACAACCTGACTTGCATTGCCAGAGTCAATTGAACCCTTTCTTTACATAGCAATGCTCCAAGTGACACAGACAGAAAATATGAGTGGCTCATATAACACAGCAATGTGTAGACATTGTATGAGTGGGCTGTATGTAATGTCTCAAGTCCAATTGTTAAAACTATTTTCAAGGAGCTTGTAATCTATAGTTTGCAGGAGGTAATTCATAATACCAAGCAGAAAATTAATCTTTTCTCACTGTAGAATTCATACATATCACATTAGCATGAAATTATATTCAAGGGCCACCTTGTACCCATTTTGTTTAAATCCTCTTATTACCACTTGGGTAAAAACTACTTGATTGTAAATAGAAATTTCTTATTATAAGATACATCCTCTTTGATACTGAGATGCACCCAGAAGAGCTTGACTAACAGCACTAGTTCCCTGTAAGTGTCTTAAAAATCATTGAAATATGGAACACGATAATAACAGAAGTCTAATGCTGAATGTGAATTCATGGTACTTCACTGAATTTAATTAAGCAACATTGCAGTATTTGATCAGTCAGTTTTGTAGCCAATTACTTTGATAAGACTTGAGTATCCAATTCTTGAAGCTCCGTCAGCAGGCAGGCAGAAGTGAAAAGGAGAATTTATAGTAGGTGCTAAGCTAGAGATTGCGCACATTTGAGCAAAATTCCCAATTATTTTGTAAATATTGAAAAGCAATAGACTTTTATGTTAACAGTAAAAATGTCTATAACATGTAAACACTTGTTTCTTGAAATTACTCTACTGCTTTTATAAATAGTTACAATATTATTATTTTTAAAAAATCATTATGGAAGTAGGTAGTGCAGTGGATTAATGAAGCAGATTTTTACCTACATGGGACAACAAGGGTTTGAATATGATTTAAGCAACAAGGATGTGATCTAAATCCTTTTTAAATCAGTGTGAACGTCTGGCCTTAATCACATCCTAAATGACGAGTTTGGAGGTCTTGTTTTTGTCCCATTTGCTCCCATCACCACATTATTTGACATGCTTTTAAAACTCTGCTTTGTTCCGGAATATTATAGCTGCTGATGTCAGAATTAAAGGATATATCATCAGAGAAAAGAACATTAATAGAAAGCATTTGATCAGAGATTAGGCATTACAGAAGGTTAAATTTTGATTCATCTCTTTCTCAGTTGGAGAGGGGCAAAAAAGGGAGTAGTTTTGACTAATGTTCAGTTGTTTGTTTTGTTTTTAGTTTGTCAGGGATTTGTTTGATTGGATCAGGTTTTAGCCATCTCAAGCTCAATAAACTTTGTGGGAATAGTTCCAGATATTGTCCTTTTCTATTTCAAATAGTAATTTTCAAATCTGGGTGTCCCAAAATTTTCCATAATGGTTTCCATCTCTCCATTTGATGGAGGAGATTATCTTGTGAACCACTTCTCCTCACATTTGCAGTGGCAAAACATCCTTGTTGCCGCTACCAGAACTGTTACATTGAGAGATACTGCTAGGAAAATAATTATGACTTTTTTAGCTGTCTTTAGTTCCTAAGTGTCTGGTCATTTGTGAAGAAAGTTCTCCACACAGCTTCCTGTAGCTCTTCATTTCATTTCCTCCTCCTATCTCTTCTGTCTCTCTCTTGCCCCTGGCTCTCATGAATGTGCTTCCCTGGTACTTAGCTCCCTTCTCCCCTGGACATGCTACCTTGCAGTGGCTGGGTTTTTTTGCTATTTCCCCTGGACGTTCCTCTCCCACTGGGGACTGGCAGCTCCAGTCCCTGCAACAGCTTCTGTTTTCTCTCCTCCTCTGAAGAAGCATCCCTTAGTAGAATTTGTTAGGCTTTTCAAAAAAGAGCCCTGATATCTGTAGGAGTAGCTGAGTGTAAAGAAAATGTGCCAGAACCCTGGAGATGATCAGTAAGTTCTCCACAGATCACTGTTTGGAAACCACAGTTTTAAAGAAATGGGACACACACTCAAAAATGTGTTTTACTGCAATAACTAAACCAAGGGTTTGTCTATATGAATATTTAGTGCACAGAAAGCTGGGGTGAAAGTCTACTTTGCACTAGCCTGTTGCCCATTTAGGGTATATCTACACAGCTTATGGCAGCAAGCCTCTCAGCCCAGGTCTACAGTATTGGGCTCACAGGGCTTACATTTTGGTGTAAAAATAGCCCTGTAGATGTTGCAGCTTGGGCTCTAAAGTATAGGGAACGGGGGTGGGCTTCAGACCCTGAGCTGTGACCTCAAACTACTGTCTCACAAGCTATTTTTAGAGTGCTAGTGTGAACCCTGAAACCCTAAATCTGTCTACCCGAGCTGGGAGGCTCGATGCATGGCAGGCTACCACAATGTAAATTCACACCCCACCTTGCTATGAACTAAGACTACATCTACATTAGTGCTTTTACATGTGTCCAGGCCCTACTGTTTATACTTAAGCCCATGAAGCACACATCTCAAGGTGAGTAGAATGTTAGCAAGCCACCATGTTTGAGGGGTGTCGATAAATACACTTATTAGTTGTAACACATCCCCCTATCCATGCCAGTGTGCAGTGTGGATGGGAGTTAGGGGCATGTAATAGTTTCAATAGTCTTCCACCCCCATTATTGTCACTATTACCGATCAGTTCACCTATATTCACCTCTTGGACCAGATTTTGTGCTCCATTTAGGATTAAATCAAGAATTACCTCTCGCCTTGTTCCTGGACTAGCTGCTCTAAGAAGCAGTCTTGTATGATGTCTAGAAATTTTCAATTTAACTTTAATTTCTTTAAAATTTAACTTTTAAAATTTAAAACTTAATTTCCATTTGACTTTTAAAGTTGAAGCTACACAAAAATGGTGACTCTTAGATGGAAATTTCAAAGGGATTGTCACAAGAGCTAAATATCTGCAAAGGGCATGGGGATTATTTAAAAACATTATAATAGAGGCTCAGAATAAATGTATACTCCAAATCAGAAAAGACAATAAGATGACCAAAAGAATGCCATCATGGCTAAACAGCAGAGTAATGGAGGCCAGTAGAAGCAGAGGCATCCTTTGAAATTTGGAAGTCACAACCTAGTGAGGATAATAGGAAGGAGCACAAACTCTGGCAGGGTAAGTGTAAAAGTATAAGGGAAACAGGCCAAGAAACAATTTGAGAAGCAACTTACTAAATATGCAAAAATAAAACACTAAGAATATTTTAAGTGCATCAAAAGCAGGAAGGCTGCCAAACAGACAGTTGGGCCTCTAGACAACAAAGGGCTAAAGGAGCACTCTAGGAAGACAAAGCCAATGCAGAGAAGCTAAACGAATTCTTTGCAGCAGTGTTCATGGCAGAAGATTTGGGCGAGATACCCGCATCAGAGCTTTAATTTTTGGGTAACCCATCTGAAGTACTGTCCCACTCTGACGTGTCAATAGAAGAGTTTTCAGAACAAATGAATAAACAGTAATAAACCACCAGCAGCAACTGGTATTCACTCAGGAGTTCTGAAAGAACTCAAATATGAAAATTGCAGAGCTACTATCTATAGAGTGTAACCTATCATTGAAATAAGCCTCTGTACCAGCCAACTGGAAGGTAGCTAATGTAACGTCAATTTCTAAAAAGGCAATTCTGGCAATTACAGGCTGAAAATCCTAACTTCAGTACCAGGCAAATTGACTGAAACTATAGTAAAGAACAGAATTGTCAGACACATAGAACACAGTTTGTTGGGGAAGAGTGAAACACGGCTTATGTAAAGAGAAGTCACGCCTCACCAATCTACTAGAAATCTTTGAGGGTGTGAACAAACAGGTTGATAAGGGTGATCCAGCTGATATAGTGTACCTGGACTTTGACAGGGTCTCTCACCAAAGGCTCTTAAGGAAACTAAATAGTTATGGGGTAAGAGGGAAAGTCCATTCTTGGATCAATAACAGGTTAAAAGACAGAAAACAAAAGGTAGGAATAAATGGTCAGTTTTCACAATGGAGAAAAAGGTAAACAATGGGAGTCTCCCAAGGGTCTGAATTGGTACTATTAGAAAAGAGAGAGAAAATATCATAATGCTATTATATAAGATCATGGTGCGACCACACCTTGAATGCTGTGTCCAGTTCTGTTTGCCTCATCTCAAAAAGGATAGAGTTGGAACCCAAAAAGTTTCAGAGAATGGCAACAAATATACTTCAGGGTGTGGAACAGCTTCCATATGATGAGAGATTAAAAAGATTAGGGCTGTTCAATTTAGCAAAGAGATGATTAAAGGGGGATATGATACAGATCTATAAAATAAAATAATGAATGACAGGAAAAAGAAGAGTTATTTATCTTTTTCCATAATAAAAAAAAAAACCAAGGATCACCCAATGCAATTAATAAGCAACAGGCTTAATACAAACAATTTTAATACAACACAAAAATAATGTGTGGAACATACACAGACATAAAATTCCATAAACCTGGCTGGCAGTTTTGCTCTTGGTAAATATCCTCAAAAAGAAAAAGAGTACTTGTGGCACCTTAGAGACTAACCAATTTATTTGAGCATAAGCTTTTGTGAGCTACAGCTCACTTAGCATATCAGGGTCAGAAGGGACCGCAGGAGGTCATCTAGTCCAACCCCCTGCTCAAAGCAGGACCAATCCCCAATTTTTGCCCCAGATCTCAAATGGCCCCCTCAAGGATTGAACTCACAACCCTGGGTTTAGCAGGCCAATGCTCAAACCACTGAGCTATCCCTCACCCACAGATGCAGGTAGCTCATGAAAGCTTATGCTCAAATAAATTGGTTAGTCTCTAAGGTGCCACAAGTACACCTTTTCCTTCTGCGAATACAGACTAACACGGCTGCTACTCTGAAACCGGTAAATATCCTATTAGCTTTTCTTGAGCTCATAGTTATTTCAGAGCAGTGCTGGTGTCATAAACCTGAGAACAAGCCAAACTGGGTAGAGTCTGTGTGTGTGCACACTGGGTTTTTTGCCAAATAGAAATAAGCTAATTACTATGAGCCACTTTTCACTTACCTGTAAACAACTTCTGACCCACTCATCAAAAATGTTTGCATTTAATTGACAAGGAAAAATACAGGACATAATTAATCAGGAAGCAACCATATTGTCAGTCTGGCAACGAAAATCAGGAGAGGAAGTGAGGAAGTGCAGGCAGACCTAGGGAGTACCAGGGCGGTTTCTAGACAATGTTTCAAGGTGATCTGAACTCTCTGCTGTGTGTTTTCTCTGAAGAAAAGAAAGCATTATATGGATGCATGTACTACAGTCAAACAACAGAACCTATCTAAAGAGATCTACCATACAAATCTCTCTCTGTTCCTTGAACCTCTGGATATGTCAGAGGAGCACGTAAGAGTGTGTCTGGGATAGCAAAGTCCAGGTGGTCCTCAATAGAAGACTATTCTCTCTTCTCATACCACCATATGGCCTCCACAGGCATTCTCTCAGCACCCATATTGAACAGAGTGACCTCAGCACCACCTCCAGAAATGGTTCCTGGAGTAAAGAGCTGCCCATTGGAGCCAGGAGAAAAGCAGGCCTTTACAACAGTAGGAATCTTATGAGGTCAGCAGCATAGACAGCTTTCAGTCAGTGCACCTGTGCTAAATGCAGGGAAAAAATCTGCCTATGGGATAGGTGGGGAAAAGGAGAAACTTCTACCCTCCCCCTCTTTCTTCTCCTCTCTGTGTTTGTCCCTGCCCTACTATGCATTTCTTCATCTTTCTGTCTCTCCAGTCCTCCCTTTCCCTTACTACCTGAAAATAAGGTGTGGGTACGGTATGGAGGGGAATTTACCTTATTTACAATATTATTAGGGTTGTTTGAATTGTTTGCTGTTTGTGTCCATATATTTAATAGAGTCACCAAGATATGAAGGTAAGAAAACTTTACAATTGTGCAACCTTAGTTTTGCAAAGTGAACCCTCCCTCCCATCTTCCTTCCACCCCTTGGCTCCCACATCCCAAATAATTGTTTCTTTGCTTTCACTTTTTTAAGTGTTGGACTGTAATCTCTTCAAAACAGTGATAGTGTTTCTCTTTATAATGTGCCTGTGAAGCACCAAGTACACTTTTGAGCACTGTATATAAATCATATCTTCCTGCCCTGCTATAAACAGATGAAGCTGCATTTCCAGATGCTATTAGCAATAAAATGTCATCCTCTAGGGATCCCACAGCTGCCTAGTTCATTGCAGTAGAGATTCTGAAAGAGTTTGAGATTTTACTGTAGTGCTCTGAATGTCTTGTTTAACTCACAGGCTCTGATTAAGTACAGTTTTCTTTAGCCCTTTAAAACACCAATTAAAATCGCTGCCCCTTTCCTTTAAATTTAGCGTGAGTTCTGGTTGAATGCAGCCTTAAATTTTGAAGGAAAGCAAAGTTATGTAATACAAAACAGACTCTATGCAAACCTAAGCGAGATAACAAACGCTGCTAGAATGTTATTAAAACTCAAATCTTGGACAAACACCACAGCTATGATATTGAGTGAAAAGCTTTCATGTTATAGTTTCATTTTTTAATTTCTTAGCTGAGATCGGACTGATTTCCTACTGTAAATTGCTTTGCTGGAGCAAAAATGAACTGCTTTTCAGTCAAACAAGCTTACACTCCTACCTGAAGATTTGCTTTCAAAGGGGGTTTATTACTATTATTATGATTTTGCTTTTGCTTTAGAGTTGAAATGTCTTATTCAGCATACAGTGAATTTAAATTATGCAGTGCTATGAAAATGTGAAAATAAATGCATTGTAAAAAATCATTTAGTTTTGATGTGTTTTGCCACTATTGGAGAATTTATATCTATATGTCAGATAACTTGTTTGGGAGCAGCATCCTGATAATAGATCTTTCCATGGTCTTTTGATTACATTTTGGTTTGAACATGCTTATGGAAATCTAATACGAATGAGTATTGACAAATTACCAGAAAAGCATTCAGCATTATTGGAACATCCCTGCATAATATCGTCATCAGCTCAGGAATTTATCTGATCTAAGTATCTAAGTGGGGCCCCACTCTTGCAACTGCACTGACAGAAAGGCCTGTAGAAGTCAAGGGTGTTCCCCATTGGAGCACCATGTCCTTTCCAAAGTAGGAAAGGATACAATTAAGGTTGTTGTCTTTTGCTCATTACACAATGACAAGAATGTGAAGAATCCTGATGGGTACAGCTACATCCCCAGATAACTGTATTTCCCACTATATTACAAACATGCCAGGTCTGTGAGTAGAAAGAAAAGGAGGACTTGTGGCACCTTAGAGACTAACCAATTTATTTGAGCATAAGCTTTCGTGAGCTACAGCTCACTTCATCGGATGCATACTGTGGAAAGTTTAGAAGATCTTATTATATACACACAAAGCATGAAAAAATACCTCCTCCCACCCCACTCTCCTGCTGGTAATAGCTTATCTAAAGTGATCACTCTCCTTACAATGTGTATGATAATCGAGTTGGGCCATTTCCAGCACAAATCCAGGTTTTCACACACACGCCCCCCCCCCCACACACAAACTCACTCTCCTGCTGGTAATAGCTTATCCAAAGTGACCACTCTCCTTACATTGTGTATGATAATCAAGGTGGGCCATTTCCAGCACAAATCCAGGGTTTAACAAGAACGTCGGGGGGGGGGGGGTAGGAAAAAACAAGGGGAAATAGGCTACCTTTGTTTTTTCCTACCGCCCCCACAGACGTTCTTGTTAAACCCTGGATTTGTGCTGGAAATGGCCCACCTTGATTATCATACACAATGTAAGGAGAGCGGTCACTTTGGATAAGTTATTACCAGCAGGAGAGTGACTTTGTGTGTGTGTGTGGGGGTGAGAAAACCTGGATTTGTGCTGGAAATGGCCCACCTTGATTATCATACACATTGTAAGGAGAGTGGTCCTTTAGATAAGCTATTACCAGCAGGAGAGTGGGGTGGGAGGAGGTATTTTTTCATGCTTTGTGTGTATATAATAAGATCTTCTAAACTTTCCACAGTATGCATCCGATGAAGTGAGCTGTAGCTCACGAAAGCTTATGCTCAAATAAATTGGTTAGTCTCTAAGGTGCCACAAGTATTCCTTTTCTTTTTGCGAATACAGACTAACACGGCTGTTACTCTGAAACCTGTCATTATGCAAGGTCTGTGAGTGTGTGTGTTTATATTGCTGCTCTGACTGGTTTCTGGCAGCTTCTAAAACATAGAACATGGTGAGCAACACTGTAGATCTCACAACTTTCTAAAGGGATACTATTCTATTCCTATGCACTACAAAGGCTGATAGACATTTTAAAACTATTTAACTCACCAGTTTGGAGCTACTGGTTACAGGATATTTTGTATCCTGAAAAATGTCATATTTTGATTATTTTGTTTTAAATCTTTTTTTTCTTTTCTTTCTGGGATTCTGTTATTTTTAAAGCATCATAAAACCCCTTTATGTGAGGTAGGTAAGGGAATCCCTTAAAAGGGTTCACTTCAATCCCCACTGAAATTAAATACAACAGCTGATTTCACAAGGTGTAGCAAGGCTGTGCAACAGGGGATTCCAAAGGGACTTTTTGGTGTTGACTTCAGTGCGTACAGATTTGGGAGAGAATTTAGGAGAGGAAGTGGAAAAGCATACTGTCTCCAGCTAAAACTACGGGTGGGACTGATTAAGAGAGAATGCTCTTAGTTTAACTAAAATGTAGACAGGCTATCCAGATTATTAGCACTCTTATAAATGTGCCATTAGATGTTTAGTGACTAGAAGAAGGAATTCAGTCTTACATCATATCCGAACTTTTCCACCTACTGTGCCCTTAGCAAGAGTATTGGGTACAAAGACTAGAACTGGTAATTGGTACCTTTCTCTTTGTTACTATTGCTGGTCTATGAGTGCAATTCTAATTCCCCAGGCAGGAGAGTCAGAAAGGGACAAACTGTGATGTAGTAGTAGTGCTTGATCCCTGCCCTTATCCGAAGCCACTGAAGTCAATGGGAACATTCACATGGATGTCAGCAGGCTTTGGATAAGTCCCCAAAAGAAAAGAGTGCTTCCTAAAAAGAAGTAGCATACTTCCACAAGTAAGACTGAGTCCTGATTTAGTAACAATAGAGATGACTGGGTCTGAACCCCCTTCAGCACAGCTTGGGAAAAGTTCAATTCCAGCTCCAAACCTCGTATCTCAAGCTTTATAAAGGTCCAGAACATTAGGAAGTAAATTTGTGTATTTATGTCTGAATATTGGTGACACCGTAACAGAATTTTCAGAAGCCTTCATTATCCTTCACTAACTTTGAGCATTCACCGCTAAACAATTTCAAAAGAGATAATATGTTTTGAGGAAATAGTATTTAAATAGAACATTTTTTAAAATTAAGTGATTGAAACCAAGAAAATTGCCCACAGTTTAATGTTTTTGAATCCATCTTTGTCCCCTCATTATCAGAACAGGTGAAGGATGGTGGAAGATGGCTCTTTGTGAAACATGGGGACATCTCCTGTGAGGGCTTTCAGGGGTTGGTATGTGCTGATGTTCCAGTACTCCTGCAGGCCCAGCTTTGTTCTGGTCAGTGGGGTACTTGGAAGATCTCCAGTCTTAACAGGATCCTTTGTGACAGGTAGAGGAGGAGAAAGAGGCAGCTGATGGGTGGTTCTGGGGCCTCAGCAGCAGGCTAACGCTGCACTCTGTCAGCCAACATATTAGCCTTTCTATAAGGGAATGTTCACATTCCCTATACCAGGATGCCATCGCCAAGAACTGTCCGAGAAGTCTCTCCTACTGAAGAGACCACTCCACCTTTGCCCTGAGGAAATCAAATTGTTCATGATTCTTCCTGTCAATCCCTGTAAATAGGTTTGGCAGAATTTGTTTGGGTTTTTTATTATAATTTTCATAGATATTTGTTTATTTTTAAGCATTTTTTCCATTTAAATTTTCACAAATTGTGGAAAATCAAGAGGTGTCAGATAATAACTGATGATCATAAAGGTTGAGATTCAAAAGTTAAAGCTTTATAGTTGTTAAAACACAAATTGTCAACATCACTTATTCAAAATATACAAAATAAATATCCTTAAATCAAACTAATTATTTCTCAAGCACCATTTTTCTTACTTGGCCTCTCTGTAATTTTCTATTCTTATCAATGAAAAGGTTTTTGGTTGGTTTGTATGTAGGGTGAAACCAATATTTTCCATTTATCATGACATTCTAATCTATCCCAGCAAACCTATAAGCAGGTCCTTCAATTCAAAGAGAAGGAGAACACTATATTTTGTACCAAAGCTGAGTGTGGCTCTTGAGTGACACAGCGGCAGGTTTCCGGTGGCCAAATCTTCCGTCTACTGGTGGGGACTGCAAGATGTATCCAGAGGGAGAGTCCAAAAATAGTCCAACTACCTCAAACTTTTCCCCTTATTTATACATTAGTAATAGAATGACATGTCCCTTAAAGAAAACTTGTTAAGTAAGCAGTTTCAATGGTCAAGCAAGAGGTTCCTTCTGATTATTGATTAACCAGGTGTGGGTTTTTCCAGAGTTTGCAGCCTTGAGGCCCCAATAGATATTCCTGGGGCACAGTCTGCTCTTCTAAGATGCATGTATCAGCTACTTCAACACAATTCTTATCAGGAAGGACGCAGGGTCAAGCTGCCCTTTCTGTGGCACTCAAAACTCCCTCCCCTCCTGCCTTGGTCAAACTGAGAGTGCTGAATGACCAGTTTACAGACAGCTGACTTGGCTGCTTTTAGCAATAAGCCATAGTGGTTTCAGGCACTTTACTGGTTGTCTGACATCTGTTCTGACAAGAACAATGTCCATCAAGCCAGGTGTCTCATATCTCCAACAGTGGCAAGTACCAGAGCTTCAGACACAGTGTACAGAACAGGACAATTTTGGAGAGATACATCCTTGTCTTCCCTCTCCCAGCTTCTGGCAATCAGAGGTTTAGGGTTTCCCTGAGCATGGGGGTACATCCCTGAACATCTTGGCTAGTATCCATTAATGGACCTATCTTTCACAAACTTATCTAGTTCTCTTTTGAACCCAGTTAAACTTTCGGCCTTCACTAACATCCCATGGCAAAGAGTTCCACAGATTATTTATGTCTTTTCTATCATTTTATCATAGCTTTTAAAATTCCAGCCCTATGTGGACACTGATGATCACTAGGCACTTTTCATAGGAGAAGGGTCCCAGTAGTGCTTTTGTCTAAAATTTGTCTTCCCATAACTAGTGTGCCTGCTAAGTGCATCCTGCCGTGTATCTATGTGTGTGCATGTGTGTGTGTATGTGCATAGCAACTGATAACTTAGACCCTTAAAATACCACCTGTCCTGCAGGATAGTAGAGTCTCTGTTACAGGATATCACTCACTGCTTGTCAATGGACTTCACTTTGCAGGGCAGAAACTCCCCTTTAGGGCAAGAGGAGTCATAAGTCTTCAAGAACACCCACACCTTAGGAGATCATCAACAAGCAAACAAAAGCAGAAAATCCAAACCCAGTTAAATCAATCAGCACTCTCTTTGCAAACACCAATCTGCATGCTTTAACTCCTTCAAGTGTGAAACTCCTTGTATCTACTGCACAGCAGTCCTCCTACTGGGAGAAAACAATTGCGATCCTAATTTTTATCAGCTCCTTATAGCTGCTGTCCTACAGGCAGATGTGAGAATGGATGTATGGCATAACCCCTTGTAGCCAGCCCTATTTGAATAGTGCAATCCTTTCATTCTCTGTAGACATGAAAGACAATTTAAAGCAGGGGTGGGCAAACTTTTTGGCCTGAGGACCACAACGGGGTTCCGAAACTGTATGGAGGGCTGGATAGGGAAGGCTGTGCCTCCCCAAACAGCCTGGCACCCGCCCCTTATTCACCCCCTCCCACTTTCCGTCCCCTGACTATCCCCCTCAGAAGCCCCAACCCATCCAACTGCCCCTGTTCCTTGTCCCCAACCGCCGCCTCTCAGGACCCCCCACCCCAACCAACACCCCACTCCCTGCCCCCTGACAGACCCCCCAGGACTTCCACGCCTATCCAACTGCACCCTGCTCCCCGTCCCCTGACTGCCCCATGGGACCCTCTGCCCCTTATCCAATCCCCCCTCCCCCGCTATCTGCCCCCTTATCATGATGCTCAGAACACCAGGATTGGCAGCCATGCCGCCCTACCGGAGCCAGCCATGCAGTCTAGAGCACTGGGGCAGACCGGCGGCTCTTGCAGCGGCGCTGCCCGGCAGGAGCTTGCAGCCCCGCCGCCCCAGAGTGCTCGTGGCATGGCAAGCTGAGGCTGCGGGGGAGGGGATGGGGGCTAGCCTCCCCAGCCAGGAGCTTAAGGGCCGGGCAGGACAGTCTTGCGGGCCACATCCATAGTTTCCCTACCTCTGATTTAAAGCATATACTTGACACTTTTTCCAATCTGGGGACTGGCACAGGAACCAAGCAAGATTTGTAAGGAAAGTTAATGTGTTAAAAGGTCAGATAAACCTTTCTGCCACCCTTCTATTCACTGGGCTAAATCCTCAGGTAGTGTAAACTGGCATAGCTCCATTGAAGGTAATGGAACTATGCAAATTTACACTTTCATAGGATCAGGCCCACTGAGTAGTATTATACTCCTTGAACAGTCCCCACTGATTTCAGTGAGACTACATTCTGAGCATGGGTCAGATTGTCATCCTCTTACTCATAGTGGTGAGCGCTTATTTACACAAGTAGTTCCATGTCCCACTGACATCAGAGGAACCCTTGTGTGAGTAACTGCCGCTCACAATCTGTAACTGAAGTTTATGATGTTAGTAAGACCAGAATCTGGCCAAGGTGATTAAATGTATCAGAATCCAGGTTTATGTCAGTAGAGTCCAGCAGCAAACAGAAAATATGTCAAAATCCTTCTTTAATACCATTATAATTATGAAATTAAAAATCAGGCAAATAACAAAAAGAACAGCCAAATAAAACCTTACAGGCAGTAAAATGAAAGGTCAACTGGTAAAAATATTGGCTAAAAGAATCCTTTAAAGACCAAAAGCCACTCCTAGCAAACTTTGCTGACAGGGGTGCTCAAACCATTACAGATTCATTGAACTTAATAACTGAGCAGCCAAATTGGCTAATGATTTAAAAATCTTTGACAGAAAATTGTCCTGAATGATCAACCTTCCAAGAATGTACTTTATGGGTTTGTGGTAATATGACAGATGGTTTTTTCTTTCCCACTCCCCTGCATTACAGCCCTGATTTAGGGTAAACTTAATTACACTGGTATATAAAAAGACTTATCTAAAATTGCTTGTAAAAAAGACCTCAAAGGTTGAATCTGAGTTCATACTTCAGAAAGCATTAGATAATGGTAGCTTTTGAGTGCCTTACAATACCTAGCAAGCATGTAGGCAATAGCCTCTTTGTAGCATGGGGCATAAGATTTTTACTTCTGCAATGTATTGGTTGTCTGAGTCCCTTCTGCAATATGAAAGACTAAGTGCACTGTGTAGTATCAATAATTTACAGGGTTACTATTTCCCCACCACCACCACCACCGGCAGATAGTAAAATAGCTACAATCTCTCATATCTCCTTCTGGGTAAACATTCCTACCTCGTGATAATGTATTGTCTCTGAGGATAAGACTTTGCTTGAGAATTAATTAACCCAGGCTCTTATTCAGGTCCCCCCAACTTCCCTCCTGTCCAAACACAGAGCCATCTCACCCAAGTTTAGTGGTGCTTTCAACCTTCCTGTCCACACACTAAACCCTCACACCTGATTTTAGCAGGATTTTACACCTATGCTGGCTGGTCTGGCTGTAGCTACAGGCTAAAGTCATAGATTCATAGATTAATAGATATTAAGGTCAGAAGGGACCATTATGATCATCTAGTCTGACCTCCTGCACAACGCAGGCCACAGAATCTCACCCACCCACTCCTGCGAAAAACCTCTCACCTATGTCTGAGCTACTGAAGTGTTCAAATCATGGTTTAAAGACTTCAAGGAGCAGAGAATCTTCCAGCAAGTGACCCATGCCCCATGCTACAGAGGAAGGCGAAAAACCTCCAGAGCCTCTTCCAATCTGTCCTGGAGGAAAATTTCTTCCCGACCCCAAATATGGCGATCAGCTAAACCCTGAGCATGTGGGCAAGATTCACCAGCCTGATACCCAGGAAAGAATTTTCTGTAGTAACTCAGATCCCACCCCATCTAACATCCCATCACAGGTCATTGGGCCTATTTACCATGAATATTTAAAGACCAATTAATTTCCAAAATCATGTTATCCCATCATACCATCTCCTCCATAAACTTATTGAGTTTAATCTTAAAGCCAAATAGGTCTTTTGCCCCCACTGCTTCCCTTGGAAGGCTATTCCACTCCTCTGATGGTTAGAAACCTTTGTCTAATTTCAAGTCTAAACTTCCCAATGACTAGTTTATATCCATTTGTTCTTGTGTCCACATTGGTACTGAGCTTAAATAATTCCTCTTCCTCTCCGGTATTTATCTCTCTGATATATTTATAGAGAGCAATCATATCTCCCCTCAACCTTCTTTTGGTTAGGCTAAACAAGCCAAGCTCCTTGAGTCTCCTTTCATAAGACAGGTTTTCCGTTCCTTGGGTCATCCTAGTAGCCCCTCTCTGTACTTCTTCCAGTTTGAATTCATCCTTCTTAAATATGGGAGACCAGAACTGCACACAGTGTTCCAGGTGAGGTCTCACCAGTGCCTTGTATAATGGTACTAAAACCTGCTTATCTCTACTGGAAATACTTCATCTGATGCATCCCAAGACCACATTAGCTTTTCTCACGGCCATATCACATTGGCAGCTCATAGTCATCCTATGATTAACCAATAGTCCAAGGTCCTTCTCCTCCTCGTTACTTCTAATTGATGCGTCCCCAGCTTATAATTAAAATTCTTGTTATTAATCCCTAAATGCATAACCTTACACTTCTCACTATTAAATTTCATCCTATTACTATTACTCCAGCTTACATGGTCATCCAAATCTTCATGTATGATATCCCGGTCTCTCTCTAAATTGGCAATACCTCTCAACTTTGTATCATCCGCAAACTTTATTAGCACACTCCCACTTTTTGTGCCGAGGTCAGTAATGAAAAGATCACATAAGATTGGTCCCAAAACTGATCCCTGAGGAACTTCACTGGTAACCTCCCTCCAGCCTGACAGTTCACCTTTCAGTAGGACCCGCTGTAGTCTCCCTGTTAACCATTTCCATATCCACCTTTCAATTTTCGTATTGATCCCCATCTTTTCCAATTTAACTAATAATTCCCCATGTGGCACTGTATCAAATGCCTTACTGAAATCTAGGTACATTAGATCCACTGCATTTCCTTTGTCTAAAAAATCTGTTACCGTCTCAAAGAAGGAGATCAGGTTGGTTTGGCACGATCTACCTTTTGTATAGCCATGTTGTATTTTGTCCCATTTACCATTGACCTCAATGTCCTTAACTACTTTCTCCTTCAGAATTTTTTCCAAGACCTTGCATACTACAGATGTCAAACTAACAGGCCTGTAGTTACCCGGATCACTTTTTTCCCCCTTTCTTAAAAATAGGAACTATGTTAGCAATTCTCCAATCATACGGTACAACCCCTGAGTTTACAGATTCATTAAAAATTCTTGCTAATGGGCTTGCAATTTCATGAGCCAATTCCTTTAATATTCTTGGATGAAGATTATCTGGGCCCCCCGATTTAGTCCCTTTAAGCTGTTCGAGTTTCTCTTCTACCTCAGATATGGTAATATCTACCTCCATATCCTCATTCCCATTTGTCATGCTACCATTATCCCTAAGATCCTCTTTAGCCTTATTAAAGACTGAGGCAAAGTATTTGTTTAGATATTGGGCCATGCCTAGATTATCCTTAACCTCCACTCCATCCTCAGTGTTTAGCAGTCCCACTTCTTCTTTCTTTGTTTTCTTCTTATTTATATGGCTATAGAACCTTTTACTTTTGGTTTTAATTCCCTTTACAAGGTCCAACTCTACTTGACTTTTAGCCTGACTCACTTTATCCCTATATGTCCTGACCTCAATAAGACAGCTTTCCTTTCTGATCCCTCCCATCTTCCACTTCCTGTATGCTTTCTGCTTTTTCTTAATCACCTCTCTGAGATGCTTGCTCATCCAGCTTGGTCTACAACTCCTGCCTATAAGTTTTTTCCCCTTTCTTGGGATGCAGGCTTCCGATAGCTTCTGCAGCTTTGACTTGAAGTAATCCCAGGCCTCCTCTGCCTTTAGATCCATAAGTTCTTCAGTCCAATCCACTTCCCTAACTAATTTCCTTAATTTTTGAAAGTCAGCCCTTTTGAAATAAAAAACCCTAGTTGCAGATTTATTTTTGTTAATCCTTCCGTTCAGTTTGAACTGAATTAGCTCATGATAACTTGAACCAAGATTGTCTCCTACAACCATTTCTTCTATGAGGTCCTCACTACTCACCAAAACCAAATCTAAACTGACATCCCCTCTAGTCGGTTCAGCAACTACTTGATGAAGGAATCCATCAGCTATCGCATCTAGGAAAATCTGAGCCCTATTATTATTACTAGCACTCGTCCTCCAGTCTATATCTGGGAAGTTAAAGTCTCCCATGATCACACAGCTTCCATTAGTATTTACTACATTAAAAACATTAAAGAGGGCTGAAGGGTTCATGTTTAGTCCATCCACCTGGAAACAGTCAGGGCACACCCTGACCGTTGTGTAGGAGCAACACATTGCTCCATCCAAGGACGAGGACCAGATATGAACCCTGGGAAGTTAATTAAAGGACAGTAATCGTGGGAAGCTTCCTTGGCCTGGCCTCAAGGCCTGAGAATTAGGATTGTAGTAGATAGAGGCTGGAAAATAAGAATATTAATCAAAGTCATGTATTCCTTTGTTGTGTCTTTTTGCGGTGGAAGTAGGTAATGCGCAGGGGGGAGAAATATAATAAAAGGGAAGGTGGAAAGCTGACAGGCGGCAGCCCTTTTCAGCTAACCAGCTTGCTTGCTTGGATAAACCTGTGTTCTGTCTCATCATTGAACCGCCACAACTGGCGCCCAAACGTGGGGCCCTCAGCACTCACCTCGCCCGGCAAGGGTTTCAGACGCGTCACTCATCCGCTTCGCGGATCCCGGTGAGTATTTTTCATTGTGGTAAGTATGGGAAGCTCCCTCTCTGCTTTGCAAGTGCAACACCGCAATGAGCTACAGTATCTGCTGCGTAAGGCTCAGCATGACTGCCCCGCTCGAGAACTCACTCTCCTGCTACAGGAGGTGAGTGCCCAGTGCCCGTGGTACCCTGAAGCCGGAACCCTTAAGCTAGCGGACTGGGAGCGGTTGGGCCAGACATTGCATGAAGAGCCTCGGGCGCCCATGCAGGCTTTACATGCCTGGCACCTCTGCCGCGATGCGATACAGCGTGTTGCCTCGGACAGGCCCTCCCTCGCGAGGCTGGTGATCTCACCACGCCCGTCGGCTCCTGCAGCCACCCCCCCTCCTACCGATGCAACACAGTGTGTCACTTCGGAAGAACCCTCTCCCGCACCAACAGAGGGGCTGCCGATTTCGCCACCGCCGTCGGCTCCTGCAGCCATCCCTCTCCCTGCTTCGCCCCCAGTGCCTTTATTACCACCGCCTCCCTTACCTTCCCCACCAGAGCCGGTCTGTGATTACCATCCCCCCCTGAAACCCCATGCTTCGGGGCCCCCCAGGGGGTCGTCTGCATCTGCTCAGAGGCTTTCGCTGGTGCAACAAATGGTTCACGCAGCGAAGGCTCGCTCAGATCTTACAGCAGAGGAGCTGGCTGAGCTGGTCTCGGTTTGTCCGGTGACCTGGCAAAACGATGACCAGGGCAACCCGGTTGGAACCTGGGTCAGTTTGCCTTACTCCGTGATTAGAGAGGTAAAGAAAGCAATTCGCGAGTTCGGTCTGACTAGCACGTTTGTGCGTGGTCTCATTGAAGGGCTAGGTAGTGGATACTCCCTGATCCCTGAAGATTGGAAGGCGCTGTTGCGCATGATGCTGTCACCCAGTCAATATGTTATTTGGATTAGTGAGTATCGGCAGGAGGCGGAACGCCAGGCCCAGATTCATAGAGCGGAAGGTATTATTTTTGAGCACTTGGCAGGGGAGGGACCGTTTGCTACCGTTGAGATGCAAACTCAACTCCCTCAGGCCCTCTTCCCCCTTATTTCCACCTGCGCCCAGCATGCTTTCCGGAAGGTCCCGGATTCAGGCAAGCCTACTAAAAGCTTTGTTAGTATCCGTCAGGGTGCATCAGAGTCCTTTCTGGATTTTACCAACAGATTGCAGGAGGCTATCCTCCGACAGGTGGATAACGCTGCGGCAGCTCAGGAAATCCTGTTAAAAATGGCAGTTGAAAATGCAAATGAGGATTGCCGCCGCGCTCTCCAGACGGCGCAAGCCTCTGGCATTTTAGAGCTCTCAGACATGCTACGGGCATGCCAAAACATCGGCACACAAGCCCATAAAGCTGGAGTTCTGGCTGCCGCCCTAAAAAGAACCGGAAAAGAGGGGAAGCGTTGTTACCGCTGTGGCAAGGAGGGTCACTTCCAGCGGGAGTGCCGCTCATCAAAGGCACCCGCCCGACCCTCAAAAAAGTGCCCCAAGTGTCAAAAGGGCTATCACTGGGCTAATCAGTGTCGTAGCGGGCCGGGAAACCGCGCGGCGGGTCCCCCCCGAACCCAGGGCCAAACGGGGGTGTTTCCCACTCAGACAACCGTTCCTCTGCCTTAAAATCCATAGACTCTATGAGGGCGGCGACTGCTGGAAGTGCAGGGCTTGATTTGATCATGCAGGAGGACACTGATTTTCGGCTGCCAGGGGAGGTCTGCGCCATACCTACCCAGGTGACGGGACCTCTCCCTGCCGGCTTTGTGGGTCTCGTTCTCCCTCGCTCTCATGCTGGGAAACAGGGCTTTTTTGTCATCCCCGGGGTCATTGATGCCGATTACACCGGCATTATTAAGGTTCAGGTGTGGACTCATCTTCCACAGTCGCTCCCGCGTGGACGATCAATTGCACAATTGATTTTAGTCCCCTATCAGGTGCCAGCTGCCGAGGATCGAACTCGGGGCGGAGGCGGCTTTGGATCAACGTTGTCTCACTCGCCGTCTCACAGCACGTCCTCTCCACTTGTTGCTCTGACAATGTCAGTCCGCCCCTCGAAACCTCAGTTAACACTTCTCTTAAATGATGTTCCTTTCACAGGGCTGGTGGACACTGGAGCTGACGTTACGGTGATTCGTGATCCAGAGTGGCCGGTTAGTTGGCCTACGGTTCCTTCTAAAGAGTTGTGGGGGATCGGGGGTAGTAAACCCGGGCGACAGAGTTTATCTTGGGTCACAGTCTCTAAACCGGGAGGCCGTACCCTTGCTACTATCCGCCCTTTTGTGCTCCCTGTCCACCTCAATATTTGGGGCCGTGATTTACTCGCAAAGCTGGACACCACCCTCGATATTAATATCTAATGGCTCAAAATCCTCCCTCACCCACATTGCCCTCCGCATTGCCCTTGGTATGGCAATCCTTAGAGCCCGTCTGGATTGACCAGTGGCCCCTCCCTCTAGAAAAGCTAAAAGCGCTTCAATCGCTTGTGCAGCAGCATTTGCTGGCACAGCGCTTGGAAAGCTCTACTAGTCCCTGGAACACCCCGGTGTTCGTTATTAAGAAAAAATCCGGTGCATGGCGGCTGTTACATGACTTAAGGGAAATAAATAAATGCATCCAACCTATGGGCCCCTTGCAATATGGATTACCAAATCCAAATTTAATTCCTCAAACCGATCAGCTCTGTGTATTAGATTTAAAAGATTGTTTTTTCACCATCCCCCTTTGCCCACAAGATCGCGAAAAATTCGCGTTCACGGTGCCACAATATAATAATCAGCAACCCTCTCAAAGGTATCAGTGGAAGGTCTTACCCCAGGGAATGCAAAATAGTCCAACCTTGTGTCAGCTTTTTGTGGATCGGGCCCTCACTCCTTTTCGTGCCCGGTACCCTACGCTAAAGGTCTACCATTATATGGATGACATTTTGCTTAGTGGTCCCCAGGTCACGGAACAACAGATTGAATCTTTGTCTCAAATCCTCGGCCAAAATGGCCTGTTGGTGGCACCAGAAAAAATCCAACGCTCTTATCCCTACCACTACCTCGGCCATAAGGTTTTACAAACCTATGCTGCTCCGGTTCGTCCGGCACTAATTCTACCTCAACCCCTAACCCTTGTTAAATTACAACAGATTTTGGGTCATTTAAATTGGATTCGGCCCTATTTTCGTCTCCCCACCTCAATGCTGCAGCCGTTGTTCGAGCTCCTACGTGGAGCCCGAGCACCGGGTGCAGTTATTGCCATCACTAAAGAGCACATTGCCTGCATTCGACAAATTAATGCAGCATTAAGTCAGCAGTTTGTGGACAGACCCCCTGAGGTCCGTCCCCTACGGCTGATTCTTCTTGCCACCCCTCATACGCCCACTGCGGCTCTGTTTGTACCCCGTACGAATACAGCCGTCTCTATCATAGAGTGGCTGTACCTCTCCTCCACTCCTCCTCGGAATATTTACCCATATCTAGATGCCCTGTCTGATCTTGTTCGTAAAGCCCGCCACCGTGCAGTGCAACTTACTGGCACTGATTTAGTTGATATTGTGTTCCCCTTGTCCTGTAGTGAATTTGATTCCTTGTGCCACACCTCCTTGGCTTGGCAGGTTGCTCTTTGTGATTATGTGGGAGAAATTTCTTATAATCCCCCAAAAGATCCTCGGTTGGTAATTACACAAAAGGTGCCTCTAATTGTTCATCGTCTTAGCCGCTCTCAACCCATTGTTTCTGCTGTTACTCTTTTTACTGATGGCTCTCCACATCGAGGTGTCGTCACCTATCAATCAGGTGACCCCCCTCGTTGGCGTTCTCGTTTTACACTGCCTCAGCGTTCCGCGCAGCGTTCAGAACTGGCTGCTGTTATTTTAGCCTTTCAACTTTTCGCTGATTGTCCCTTTAATTTAATTGTGGACACCCATTATGTTTATCAAGTGATTGATCATTTACCCCTTGCCCTCATTACCCCTCAGGTCGATGTGGACCTCCTTCGCCTATTTTTGTCTTTGCAATATCTTATTTCCACTCGTAATTTCCCTTATTTTGTTGCTCATATTCGCAGTCATACCCCTCTGCCTGGGTCACTCACTGAGGGCAATGCACGCGCTGATCGCGCGTTACGTGGTCAGGTAAATTCCCTCTTTTCTGACCCCATTGAAAGCCATGCCTTTTTCCATCAGTCTGCCTCTGTTTTGGCCCGGCAGTTTCACATTCCTGCTGATCATGCACGTTCCATTGTTCGTTCCTGCCCCCACTGTGCCGCTGCTGCTCCTACTTTTTCTTATGCCGTTAACCCCAGAGGTACTGCAGCAAATCAGCTATGGCAAATGGATGTCACTCATGTGCCACAGTTCCGCCCCTATTCCTTTTTACATGTTTCTGTTGATACTTATTCGGGATTTCTGTGGGCAACCCCACAGCGTGGGGAAGCCACTGCTAAAGTTATTCACCATTTGCTAGCCTGTTTTTCTGTTATGGGTCGCCCAAGCCAAATTAAAACGGATAATGCCCCAGCTTACTGCTCCACAGCCCTCTCCACTTTTTGCGCCCGATGGAACGTCCGTCTTAAACACGGGATCCCTTATAATTCCACGGGCCAAGCCATTGTTGAACGTGCCAATCGCACGCTCAAAACCTTGCTTGATAAACAATTAAAACAAGGGGAGCTGCGTCTCCGAACCTTAGGAGACATTCAACAACAAATGCATATCCTTTTGTTTACTTTAAATAATTTAACACTGAACGCAGATCAGCAGACCCCCGCGGATCGCCATTTTCACAAATCTGAGGTACTGGAAAGACCGCGTGTCTTTTACCGTCAGCTGCCCGATCCGCAGTGGCTGGGCCCAGTACCTCTAATCACTTGGGGTCGGGGATATGCTGCTGTGTCTCTCCCTGCAGGACCGTTGTGGGTTCCAGCCCGGTGTGTGCGACCAGCACTGAAACAGCATGGCGTGGCGCCAGGGGCTGTCGAACCCCATACCGGAGTTTCAGCTGACCCTAGAGGAGAACGTGGTGCCTCCCGGGTCGACAACGGCGGGACGGAAACGGAAGAGGCGTAGCGTCCCAAGCCAGCCCGTGACATGGGGAGCAGTAAAAGCATTGGTCGCGGCGGCTCAACGAAGACTGGCAGCAAATCAACAGCCAGAGACTCCTGAGACTTTGTTTGTGGCGATTCTCGCCCAAATCACTGCTAATTCTGTGCTGATTGTATGCCTTTTGTGCCTGCTATTTCCTGTAGGGGTTGGCTCGGGAGCGCTTCCCCCGTTACGGGCCCGAATGACATATAACATATGGGAAAGATTGGCTTCAATAGCAAATGTTACCCACTTTTGTTTGTCTGATTCTGTAGCAGCCGGAGAATTGTTAGGTACATGCCTTATACCAGTATGTCATCACCCTGAGGAAATAGGGAATGAGACGATGCTCGCTGCTTATGTGAATCTCTCTTCCCAATACTCTGGCATGGCTAATTGGGGCCCGGCCAACTATACCTTGCCTCACACGGCTATATCCCTCCACACACCGTACCCGGCCGGGGCCAACAATGTCACCTGTGCGCGTGTGGTTAATTGCACTAGTACAAAGGTGCCCTTGGGCTGTCGGCAAATTCCTCAACCCCTCTTAAATTGTTCCCACGCTGTAAATGTTTCATACAATTATGACCATATCATCCTACCATCAGGGTGGTTTTTTACCTGTGGCTCACGCACCTTTAGTTATATTCCTGCAAATTTAAGTGATGGCACCCTTTGCTGTCTTAGCAGAATGACGCTTATATTGCCTTTTGCCAGCCAAAGGCACAGTAAAAGAAGTGTACCCCTTTCAGATAATTGTGTTGCAGATGTTGAGCTTTTTAGTCGCGCTGAGTATACTGCTTTAGCGGCCTCCATTGTTGGGGTCCCCGCGCTTGCCACTTATACAGCTAGAACCCTAAATGCCCTGGCGTGCTTTGCAGCGAAGGCAATTAACACAACATCCCAGGCAATTGCCCTACTTAATGCAGAGCAACACGAATTAAGGGATGCAATTTTGGATAACAGAGCAGCCATTGATTTTCTGCTCTTAAAACATCACCTAGGCTGTTCCACGTTTCGGCATATGTGTTGTTTTAATTTAACTGATAATAGTCGTTCCATAGAATCTAGACTGGCCGAGTTGGCCAATCTTACGGCACACATACGTCAAGATGTGGGGTTTGAGGGCTTTTGGAATTGGCTTACAGGTTGGCTGCCATCTCTAGGATGGCTGCGACAACTTTTTGGTTATGCTGTGTTTGTGATCATTGGGCTTATTTTTTGCTGCTGCTGTGTACAATGTATTCCCTCTTTGCTAAGGCTTTGTAGAGATTCGCCCTGGCAAGCTCCCCGAGTTATGTCCTTGTCAGTCTGGGAGTTAAATTGCTTGCAAAAGCAAATTGACGACTACCATGAGATGGCCGAGTATAATTAAACAAAAATCGGGGGAATGAAGGGTTCATGTTTAGTCCATCCACCTGGAAACAGTCAGGGCACACCCTGACCGTTGTGTAGGAGCAACACATTGCTCCATCCAAGGACGAGGACCAGATATGAACCCTGGGAAGTTAATTAAAGGACAGTAATCGTGGGAAGCTTCCTTGGCCTGGCCTCAAGGCCTGAGAATTAGGATTGTAGTAGATAGAGGCTGGAAAATAAGAATATTAATCAAAGTCATGTATTCCTTTGTTGTGTCTTTTTGCGGTGGAAGTAGGTAATGCGCAGGGGGGAGAAATATAATAAAAGGGAAGGTGGAAAGCTGACAGGCGGCAGCCCTTTTCAGCTAACCAGCTTGCTTGCTTGGATAAACCTGTGTTCTGTCTCATCATTGAACCGCCACAGAGGGCTTTATCCATATCCAAATTAGATCCCGGCGGTCTATAGCACACCCCAAGCACTATCCCAGGGGAGGCTTGAGTAGGTTTCTTCCCCAGTGTAATTTTTGCCCAGATGGACTCTGTCTTATCCATTCCATCGCTTCTTATTTCTTTACATTCTGCCTCATCATTGATATACAATGCTACTCCACCACCTTTACCTTTATTTCTGTCTTTCCTAAACAGCACATACCCTTCAATACCTGTAGTCCAGTCATGATGACTATTCCACCATGTTTCTGTTATTCCTATAATATCTGGTTTCACTTCCTGCACCAGTAGCTCTAGTTCCTCCATTTTGTTACCTAGGCTCCTCGCATTGGTGTACAAACATCTTAATTTTTGCTGTTTGGCCTCACTCAGATTCTGTACCCTATTAGGCACGGTCATTCTACAGCCAGTATAACCTATAAGACTGGTATCCACGCTGCCCTTCCTCCTTATATACATTCTCCTACCCATGGCTGTATCCTTTCTTACTTCGCTTTCTTCCCTCTCAATGCTAAAATCCGGCGTGGAGATTACCTGGACATTTCCCAACCATCTCCCCCAAATTCCTAGTTTAAAGCTCTCTTAATCAGTTGTGCCAGCTTCCATCCTAGAAGTCTATTTCCTTCCCTACTCAGATGAAGTCCATCCCGAGAGAACTGTCCTCTGTCCATGAATGCCTTCTAGTGGCCATACATCCCAAAGCCCTCCTTATAGCACCACTGCCTAAGCCATCTGTTGATAGTCATAATCATGTCACACCTTTGTTGCCCTTCTCTAGGAACAGGCAGAATCCCACTAAAGATCACCTGAGCCTCAATTTCCTTAAGTGACTTCCCCAGCCTAGCATTGTCTCCCTTAATACTTTCCAGCGAGAATCTAGCCGTATCATTTGTTCCCACATGAAGGATAATTAGGGGATTATTTCCCACTCCCTTTAGGATCCTTTTCAACCTCAGGTCTACATCCCATATCTTAGCACCTGGAAGACAGCACACCCTTCTATTCTCTGGATCAGCTTTGGTTACAGGCCTGTCTATTCTTCTCAGTAAAGAGTCCCCGATCACATAGACCAGTCTTTTCCTGGTGATGATGCTATTCTCCAGTCTATCCCCTGTTCCCTCTGGCTGCAAGTTCTTTCCATTCCTATTCTCCCTTGTAATCCTCTTCAGTCCATCCTGTATCCTCCTGGGGCTCATATTTGGTGTAGACTCCATTGACTCTTCCCCTTTTCCTATAGGACTAGCTGCTCTTCTCTTCTTCCTTGCCTTTCCACCTTCAGTGACTATCTGCTGAGTCCCTTCTTCATTTTCCAACTCTGCAAAGCTGTTCTTGAGCTCTATTTCTCCTTCACTAGCCCGTCTTTTCCTCTGCCTGGTTCTTTTAGTCACATGCTTCCACTGACCATTTTCCTCACCCAGTCTCCCCTCAGAATTCCTCAGTCCTGCTTCCATCTGCAAGTCTGAGCTTTTCCCTTCAGATACCTCATGTCTTTGCTCTATAATCTGCTCAAACCCTTTTCTAAACTCAACCAGACTTTCCACCTGCATCTCCAGACCTCGGATCTTTTCCTCCATCAGCTCTATCAGACGGCATTTCATGCAGACAAAACTCTTACCAGGT
The DNA here is from genome assembly GCF_965152275.1 of Natator depressus. Lineage (NCBI taxonomy): Eukaryota > Metazoa > Chordata > Testudines > Cheloniidae > Natator > Natator depressus. The sequence goes on from NC_134234.1 coordinate 125,646,672, forward strand.
GCCCCCTCCAGGATCATGTACATACCACAGCTTCCACATCCAGTCATCTTCATTGTGTCTTCCACTACATGGGTTACTCCCACTGCTGCCTCTGTATCTGTCATAGCCTTCCCACCTAAATCCTGTTAATCTGGGAAAAAAAACCACACCAAAACACCAGCACCCACAGCAAAAACAAACCCCAAACAAGCACCACAAGACAAACTCCCCTGTTTACAGCTCTGTTTGCTAGCTCCTGTGCTGCTACGGCTGTCCAGGTGCTGCTTTCATTCAGAGTAGTAACCTCCTCACTTTGCAGTAAGGATGCAGGGTAAATCACTCAAGTGCTGGTAGTTCAATGTTTTCCCAGAATTCTCCTCGTGTGCCCAGCAGAACAGACAAGTTCTTCCACAATTCACTGGAAAAGAATCATAAAGCTGCTCAGCATGTTGCAGTGCAAAGAAGCATGGGAAATGCCCACAGATGTCCTAGGACTTTGCAATGTAGCCGCTTGCATCCAAGCTAGGCTACTCAGGGTGCTCAGACCCGGGCGCAGATTGCCTGGGTAATTCTGCAGTGAAGACATACCCTTAAGGAAGGGCCCGAGCCTTACAAGTTCTCTTGCTTTTTTTTTACTTCTAATTAATTTGTATTTTAATAGTCTCTGCTTTTTGAATCTTAATGATTGCTGTGCTTTCTTCCTGCTGTTTACAGTAATCTTGACAGCAGTAATATACAGTTGATTTTCTTTTATACATCTGCATCCTAGCCTCAGCCTAACAGGAGCTGGAGCTCATCAGTTCTAAGTGTGAAGGCATGTCCTTCTTGCTACCACTGTGGAACATATAATAGGTGACAATCAGGTGCAAAGTATTATGAATATTTAATGGAAGTAGCCCCACATTAGGCTAGATGTCTTACAGTAGAATTTAAAAAAAGAAAAAGAAAAAAAAGTCTCTGACTCACAGAGATAACATTTTAGTGTTAGATATGAAACCCCAAAGGCAACAAGCAAGCTCTTTTTGGCCATGGTGGGAGATTGGGATGATGGAGGAGTGGGAGAACTGGCTTTGTTTTTCTACCCACTATTCAGAGTGCTCTAATTTAGTAGAAATGAAAATGAGTCTGGGAGAAAGAAGAGCAAAGCTTCTCAATAAGTTGCTGGGCTTCAGGGATGTTAACAAGGGCTAGACCTGTCTGAGGCCCAGAAATTTTAACGTGCTAGCTGATGTAAACTTCAAGGCACAGGTCTTAATTACTTGTCCATCATTTCTGGCTTGCTTGGCTGATGGCAAATCTAAAGACTCTGTGATGTTACTGGCTCAGCAACTCTAGCTTGCTCAGCTAATGGCAAGGCCCAGGCCTACCAGGAAGATACCACCTCAGCATCTCTACTATGTTCAGATTATGTGATATACTGGGACATTGTGAGGTTACTTGCTTGCTTCGTCCCTAAACCAGTGATTCGTCTCAATATAGAAGATTACCTCTCACGTGTCATGTTATTTGTGCCCAATATTGCTGCTGCTCACACTTGTGTATACTGATGCACTGCACACGAGGACTTGCAAAAAAACAAAGCTGAATTTATTTATGGATGGGAGAGAGTATAGCACTGTTATTCCTGATACAGAATGGACTCCCCCCCCCAAAAGGGTAGCAGATTGTCCCTGCCCCAAAGAGCTTACAATCTCTTTGTTCTGTGTTTTTACCGTGCCTAGCCCAATGGGGCAAAGAGCCACGACTGGGGATCCTGGGTGCCACTGGAATACAAATAAATAAAATAGAATTATTTGGGGGATATAATTGGTTCTGACTGTAATAGAACAGTTATTCAAAACCAATAGCTGTCCAGAGATGAAAGCTGCATTCTTACACCGTTTTAGTGTCTCTTAGCATTCCACTTCATTTGATTATTACAAAAATGAGAGGTACATGGACAATATGTTTCAGAAGATACTGGACTGAATCCTCTGTTCATAGCCATAAGGACACTGCAAACTCATGAACAGAAATTCCTGGAATATTAACTCCCCTCAAACACCTCTGCAAGGATGATTTTGCAGATTGAGTCTCGTGTTTACATCTTTGGTAGACACCACTGCTCACAGTAGCCCTTCAGGGCTATTTAGTGAGTCACTGTTGCAGAGATACTACTTTTTTTTTTCCTTTTTAGCATAAACCCTCAAATACTTCATTAAACTACCATTGGACAGCCACACGTCTCATTTTTTAATGAACAGAGATTGTGCCGGCCTCTAATTGGTGAAGAAATTGCTGCAGTTGTATGTTAAATTTTCCTGCTTTGCACTGCAGCACTGGTTTATGTTTTGTTAAATTCCTTTGCAGCTTTTTTGTGATGAATTGTGTGGTCTAAAATAGACACCATAATCAAATATACAGTGCTCCTGTTTCTATGCTCTTTTTTTCAATTTAAATGAAGATATACGTGATCAGTAATGGTTACTACTGCCAAAAGTGATGCTTAGAGAGTAAAAGAATTCCTTCAAACATAACCTATTTATATTATACTTTTATAGACAGCAGCTTTACCCTCAAGTATTGATCAGGACACCCAGGTGAAAGACAGGCACAGGGATGGATTTATGTGTCAGGCTGCAACTTTGTTAACTTAACAATGGGGGAGAGGCAGGGCCGGATTTCAGTTAGACACAGTGGGCATGTTCCTAGGGGTGCCAGTGTTCTAGGAGCACCTTACCTCTCTAAAACTGTGTGCAACATGAAGGTCAGCTATAGGCGGAAGGTGGGGTGGCGCTGAAGATGCTGTGCCTCCGGGCGCATAAGGTGTAAATCCAATCCTGGGGAGGGGTGACATCTGCTACCCTCTCTCACATACCAGGCATTTAATTGGGTCCAGTGTGGGGATGCAAAAGCCTATTATCAGTTATTATCCTGAACAGATCAACCACCATTCAGAGGTAAATTAACTCGGTTTGTTGTTTCTTTTTAACTTCTTCTTCTTTTTTTTTTTTTTTTTGAGTGCATCTGGTGACTTTTGGTACCAACATTTAAAAAACAACAACCCTGCTTCTACATATGTTGGTGCAAATATGCATGCTCAAGCTTTCGTGCATGTACTTCTTAAGTTCAAGTTTTAGCAAGTGCAAAGGCTCAGTCCAGGGCCCCTTTACAACTTGGGCCTTCATACTTATTGATCTAAGGGACAGATAGAAAACCCATGTTGTGATGTGGAGCTGGCCAGTTCTGTCCTTTATTTTCTCTCTTCTGTCTTGTTAATGCAGCATATATGAAATATAAAATCCACACACAGTGAACTGTATATCAGATTAAGTAAAGATGAATAGGAAAATTTCCTTCTGAATTTCCAGGCTTTGGTGCATTAAAATATGATTGATACTAATTTAAATGCATTTTTAGGTTTTCACTTTCATTTTTAAGGAACCAAAGTCAAACAAGTGTCTTTTAGATGTTGTATATGATACAGCGATTGAACCCAGCTGAGTTCAATGGATTGATTCTGACCTTATAGGATCATAACATGAAAATCCTTGTTAAAATTAGGGATGGATCAAATTTAGTTTTGAACATACTCAAACATCATGCATTCAAAATGTTGACTCAGATTCACATGTTAGGTGAGAATATCAGAAAAAGAATCAAAGAATATATATTTATGTACTCTTACCTAATAACATCCATGTAATTTGGTTTAGTCCTGTATTGTCAATGGTCTTCACTAGTCAACTGGTGCAGAGTTAAGATGGTATATGGTATACAGTAATTAAGGTATAGGGCCACACACTGAATGATGAGAATATAAAGCAGTATCAACCAACCGAGGCAGGAATCCTGTAGAAAAAACTATGAGACCATGAATAAATAAATAGGCAACCTTAACTCTGTCATTTCCTAACATTTGTGTGCCTGTATTTGAAACCTAAATCACCTTTTTAAATATAGATTTATTGCATATATATATATATATATATATATATAGGCTTGGCAGATTTTTTATATACCATTTTGTCAGATTATATCTATGTCTATTTGAACCATTTTTTAAATTTTTATCAATTTAAATTGTCACAGTTGTGGGAAGTAATGCTAAGGTCAGACAACGGGATGGGGGATCAGGCAATTATTTAATAACAGTAGATGATGAGATGCAAAGTTAAAGCTTTATAACCGTTAATACAGAAATTGTCAACCTCACATAGCAAAATATGCAAAGTAAATATCCTTAAATCAAACTAATAAGTACTCAAGCAGGATGTTTCTTACTTTGACTATCTGTAAATTTAGATTATTATATATGGACATATTTTTTCATTGGTGCATGTGCTGTATTTGATGTTTACCGACATTTACCAAAAAATGAAATGAATAAAAAACACCAAATCTTTCCAAGCCAAAATATATAGAGGTGTAAGGGAGTGGGAGGGGGAACACTGCTGCCTCCATGGCATCTGGGTCAGTGAAAGAACTCAGGGCATAGGAAGAACTTTTTGGTGGAGAAAGGCAGCTATTGGGAGCAAAGAGGAGGAAGGCTGACTTTGGGGCAAACGCTCAACCTATCCCAACCCCCAACCCCTTAACCCTCCCCCTCTTCACATTTTACCAACTCCACCAAGAAGCTGCTTCTCCCCACAAATGCAATTATCTCTAACCCAAGCTATGTTTGTGATGGGTTTAGTGCTCAATTCACATGAGTCCAAGATTCAATATTTTGCACAGCTTTATTAAATAACATCATGCACTCACTCCTATGGACATTCTACACTAAACTAATGCTGCAGAAGAAGCCTTTCTCCTCCTTTCTGGGAATGTGATAAGTTTTATTAGCTCCAGGGAGAAGAGGATATGAAAATAAACATTGATCTCACCCCAAGGAAATCTGACTCTCTAATCCACCTAATCTATTTTATTTCTCTAACTGTGTATACTGTGCTTATCACCATAGTAGTGAGAACTATTAGATTGGTGGGAGGAATCTGGGGGAAAGACTTGCTGCTAATAAGAAGATATGATCTTGCATGTGGCTCTAATAAGAAAACATCCCCGGCTTCATCCATCTTTCCAACTGTGGCACAAAGGATCAATCCATGCATCCCAATGGAAGTGCTTACAGAAGTGAAATGGGACTAATTGGATTTATATAATGTCACCCTGGAAGTCCAGTCACTCTATGCAACATGGGCACTGAGTTCAGCAAAGGGATGGAAATAGGAATAAACTGAACGTGACTTTTGTTTAAAATCTACAATGCTCTGAGTTTAGTTTGTGAAGCATAAGACTAATTGTGTATCTTTTGATGTCTTGCGCCTGGTTGTAATATCTCTCCATATCATGATATCTTTTATTAGCTTGTCAGTATTTTAACTAAACATTGACATTTCTTTTTTGCCAGGAGTAATTAAATATTTATGGGCATATACTTGTATGTTTGAGCTCTGATTCAGGTATCAAAGGACAGGCCGAAAAATGGGAGCCTTATGTTGTCCAGTAAAAGGTCAGTAACAGATTTTATGTATCTCACATCATTAAGCCAGCCAAGAAAAAAACAAATTAAATTTGTACCTGTTAAAACTGCCCAAGAACTGTAAGGACATTGCTTGCCAGAGTCATTTATTTGGAAGGTTCTATGGTTCATGACATGTGCATTTCACATTGTTAAACAACATTCAGTTTCTAATTCCCATTTTCTATCATACAGACAAGGTATTACCTCACCCTTTTTGTCCCTCTAATATCTTGGGACCACCACGGCTACAACACTGCAAACCACTGTCTATCATGTTTTTTGTAGAGCTGGGTTTGACATCACAGGTTAAAGAAAACAAAACCAGTGTTTGTGTTCAGGAGAGGTCCTGCACTGAGGCTTACGGGGTTTAAAACCTCCCCAGATGTTTGCCTTCCATTAGCTTCTGCTCAGTTCAATCCTTTATTTCAAGTAACATTCTCTAGCCCTCATGGTTTCAAAGAAGACCTTACAAATGAGAACTGAAGCAGTGTTGTATTCCTGAGTCTGTAAACAGGTATCCTGAAACAAAAGTTCCAAAGCAAGGTGCGAAATGTCCCCTTCATAGTTAGGACAATCTGAAAGTTAACATTAACTATTTAACAGCTGATCACTTCAATAGAAACCTCTGGCTAATGTGCTCATGTATTGTTCTTGGATGCTGTGGATAGTGGAGTGCTTCAGGTCTCTCCTTTTTCTATTTGACTGTTGGCCTAGGTCTGCCCTATGACTGAGTTCCTACACCTTTCCTGGGCAGAGGGTAGAGAGGAGAGAAGTAAGCTGCCACTAGTTTACTCTGCCCCATGCCAAAGAGAGCTGGAATGGGAAAGAAGTGAGATCTTTCTGGATTATTTTTCTCTTTGCAAAAATAAAACAAAATTTAGAAGAGGGAAGAGAGAGCTTTCCTTCCCTGAAGTTTTTCCTTCTGACCACTAGATAACAGCTGTTGCTGAGAAATAGATACCAACTGCCTCCTCCTTTCTCAAAAAGTCCTGTGGCACCTTATAGACTAGCAGAGGTATTGGAGCATAAGCTTTCTTGGGTAATACCCACTTTTTCAGATGCATGTATTCACCCACGAAAGCTTATGCTCTAATACCTCTGTTAGTCTATAAGGTGCCAAAGGACTCTTTGCCGCTTTTACAGATCCAGACTAACATGGCTACCCCTCTGATACTTGACTCCTTTCTCAAAACTACCTCAGTCCTGCTCCAATCACCATCATGGGTAAAAGTTTCTGTTGCTGCAAACCTTCCTATTTTCAGGCCTGCGAAAAGGAAGAGAGTTTTATGGTATTCCTATCTGAGCAGCATGGTTAAAACAATGGTAACGGAATATATTGTTCAAAAGGAACCTTAAAACAGGTGTGCTACTTCCAAACTGGACCACAGAGGGAGTTGTTCATTGTGGCTCCCATACGGCAAATCAGGAACACCAATCTGGGCAGCCTGAATGTGAGTGGGGGCAGGAAAAGGCACAACCAGGGAAGAAGAAGATAGTGATTAAAATACAGAGGTTAATGGGGAGATGACTGAGCCCTTCAGAATCATGAGAGAATTTTTCCATTTTATTGGGTAAACTGACAATAAGAGAAATCCAAAGGGGACAAATCAAGATTTGAAATTACTCTGTACAGAAAGGAGCGCCCCAATGAATGTATTTAGGAAGCACTAGAAATTACTGTAAGTAGCTGTTTCAGTCTTACTCTCTGATACCTGGGGTTCTTTCAATCCAAAGCTCTTGCTAACTTTTACTCTGTGTGAGGTGGTGTCAGGAAATAAATCATGGGAGACACGGCTGTCCGACTGATAGATGGCTGGCACAAACAGGGTAACACAGGAGTGCTTTCACTTAAAGCTAAACTTTACTTAGTCTCAAGCACTTGCACACATCCACAACAGGTTAGTAAAACACCCCCAACCCTTGATGATTACCGAAGCTGAGTGTGGCTCTCGAGTGGTACAGTGGCAACCTTCTGGTGGCCAAATCTTCCGTCTGCTGTGGGGACCACAAGATGCAACCAGAGGGAGAGTCCCTGGAGAAACCCTCCCGAAGAGTCCAACTAACTCAAACTTTCCCCCCTAATTTATACTTTAGTAATACAATGACATGTCACTTAAAGAAAACATGTTAAGCAAGCAGTTTCAAAGGTCAAGCAAGAGGTTTCCTTCTGGTCATCAATTAACCCAGGTGTGATTTTTTTCAGAGTTTGCATGCCTTGAGGCCCTGACAAACGCATTCCTGAGGGTACATACACAAGCTTCCTGTTCTTCTAAAATGCATGTATCAGCAATTTTAATACAATTCTTATCAGGAAGGACGTGGGGTCAAGCTGCCCTTTCTGTGGCACCCAAACCCCCCTCTCCTCCTGCCTTGGTTAAGCTGAGGCTGCTGCATGGCCAATTTACGGACTGCTGACATGGCTGCTTTTAGCAATAAGCAATAGTGGTTTCAGGCACTTTACCGGTTTGCCAAAATCTCCCCGTACATCACAATAGAGTTCTGCTCACCTTCTTAAGCGAGTGTTTCTGTGCCAAATGCTTTCTCCCCTCCAGATGGAAAATGAAGTTGAGGTGCGTTGGGAATAGGCTGTGAATTATACTGATAGGCAGAAGCATGGTGTGGGGTGGAGAGATGACCTGAATTCAACTTCTTATCCCCCTCAACTTTTCACTTTAGAGCTGGTCCTGTCTGAGGTTTCATTTATAAAAACAAAGTAGCAAACAGTTTTTCCATTTGTGAGTAGTAGGACTTGCATTTGGGCATTTGAAGTGTTTATTATGCTCTAAATACTGATTGTCTAAAGTAAAATATTGTAGCTTCAGAACACTATTGAAATTTCCTAGTGCTCTTCCTGAGTTGCATCCTCATTAAACTACTCAGTGTGTGTTCTCAGCTGGACAGCAGCTTTATAACGTCTAAGTAAGCCAAGTGGAGCTCTCACAAGGCACAAAATGCTGCAGTCACGAGGAAGAACTATTCCAAGGAACTGCAGTCAGACTTGTTAAAAATCATAACCACTGTAACATTTGTCTTGATTCTTATTTCAGCTTGGAAAGAATTTATTTTATATTTTGAAAATACAGCATACTAGGGCTTAATTCTGTCACTAATTTCATGAGAGGGCATCGATCATTAGGAGATGATTGTGCAAAATTAATAAAGTGGTACTTACAAATGGTGCAGATACAGTTAAGCTTTTAAAAAGTGGGGGGGATTCAGAACCATCCTTTTGTGGTTTTTGACACATGTAAATTTATTGCAGAAGTAGCAAAGACATAATTAATAAGAAAAGGGTTTTCGAGTGGAGATGGAGTTTTTGTTAGTTTTTAAGAAGAGGTTTAATGCCATCTAACCAGTGTTGTAATTATCCAGAAGCTAACTGAGACTGAGTCCTCCTTGTTCATGAATGGGCTGGAGCATCTCCTCAATTAATCTACCATTGGTCGAAAGCTATAACCTCTACACATACCAGATGCACCTTTTACACCGCAATGCAACTCCGCAATGAAGGGGTTCTGGGTGACTCAGTGTCTCCTCATTGGGAAAAAGAAGTTCTGTGTTCTGTGAATGCTTTGTTTTCTTTTTTACTGCAGGTAGCATGATGCCTGACTGAGATGGGTGATGAATGATTTTTTCAGGGGCCTAAAATATATAGCTAGATTGAGACCAAGTATGTAATAGAAAGGCCCTAAACAGTAAAAACTTTATTGGATGTTGCCTGAGTAGAGTTCATTTAAATACAGCACAGAGAATCAGACCATGTTTTAACTATGTTGGAACAATTACTGCTCTAAATTGTGTGCCCCTAGTATGGTAGGTTTTGTAATTTCAATGGGACTTTATGATTAATAGCATTTAACATTCCTGTTGAGGATAAGGTGGTCAGAGGCAAAAGAGGAAGTGGGAAGAAAGCAGAATGAGTGACAGAAACAAGAGAAGAGAGAAAATGTTGTCTACTAACGAATCACAAGGCACCTCTGGATTTTCTGAACAAAATGCCTAACCTTTGTATAAACACAGAATGTAGATTCTAAGGGGCTAGAATTCAGAAAAGCAATCTAACCAATGGATCCACTGGCACACTAGGCTAGACCATTAATTGCAACATTGTGTTTTCTCTTTTAGGCATATTTAAGATCCAGTGAGAAAATGCAACTTTTCTGGATTACAGTTTAGCCCATATGAAGTGAATCGTTTAGTGACTGAATTCATGGCACTGTGGCCATGCCTATGCTACAGTGACTTTAGCAGCATAGCTATGGCAACGTAGCTATGCTGCCATAACCCTGTAGCTCAGGTACAGTCTACAGTGACAAAGAGATTTTTCTCCCTGGCAGTAGGGTAGATCTAGCTGCATCTATACCAAGGGTTAAGTTGGCAGAGCTACAGTGTCCAGAGATGTGTATTTTTCACACCCTGACCGCCATACTTATGCTAACTTAATTTTAAAAGTAGAGCAGACCTGTGAAGCCTAACAAAGAAAATGTAAAAACAACCTTTGTTGATAATTGAAAGCCCTACATGCAGAAAAGCCAATTCAGACAAGGGAAAGTGATCCAAGTCACCTGACTCGGGCTATGCCTACTCTACAGACCTTACAGGAGCACAGCTGTACCTGTGTAGCCATTCTATGCCGGATAATTAAACCACACCCAACGAGTGGCAGTAGCTATGTCAATGGGAGAGTGTCTCCTGCCGACATAGTGCTGTGCACACCGGCGCTTTTGTTGGTGAAACGTATGTCGGTCAAGGAAGCGTTTTTTTCACACCTTTAGCCAACAAAAGTTTTGCTGACAAAAGTGCTTGTGTAGACAAAGCCTAACAGTAGACTTGAAAAAACTAGAGTTTGAAGGGTAGGAAGAACACACAGTTGGGTCCAAAGTGACAAGAAAATGACAATGTGTCTTGTTCCTCGTGGCAGGTGTAGTGTTGCCTGAAATTGCATCTGTTTCTGTTAGAATTGGGATGTTCTGCATCTTGGTATCTTGCAGGATTGGACCCTAACTTCCTAGTTCTAAATTGAACAGAATCATTTTTCCCCTCTCTGTCTCCAGAAGAAAAACCCAGACTTGCCAAAGAGATTTTGCATTTAAAACCTCATGAATTGCAAGTTTCCGCTATTGATCTCTCTTACTCTTTATCCTTTCTCCTAATTTGAAAGTCTAAACTGGGGTGGGGGGCACATTCTGTGGGAAGTGGGAGGAGGGAGCTGATTGTTTTTGTGGCAACAAATGTTCTTCAAATATTGGTGTGTAAAATCTGAAAATGCTCTACTGGATATTGCATTAAATCAGATTCAAGGAAAGCGTGCCCTCTCCTCCATTTCTTACCGCCTACTTCCACCAATGCACAATGACTCTAGTTGGGACAGTGGTTGCACTTGTAATTTAAATATGAAACAATATTTCAGCGGAAACATGTTCCTTGCTTATTGGCATTATAGGAGAGCAATATAACTCTTTTGCAAAAAGTGAATGTCAGATGTACTAATGTTCAGTGCAGAGCTTAGCCCTCCTCCAACCTAATCTATGGCACTTTTCTTCTAGAAGGTAATTTCAATTAAGGGAGACTGACTGTTTTCTCTGGAGAATATTATCTATCTCCAGCAGCAGGAATTCTATATCAATGACCAAAGTGTCCCTGAAATTAGAGTGCCAAGACTTAAAGGCCTCACTGCTCTTTATCACAGTTAGAATTAATGAAACAAATTAGGAACATTGTTTCTGAGATGTTAATTACATGCACCTAGCTAGGACATTCAGATGAGGTCAGTCCATATCCTGAATGACTGATTTTCCTGACAGAATTTCAGCCCTACTTTATATAAAAAATAAACTATACACACATACTTCCCATGGAAATACATACAATTCTACAATAAACACGTACAAAACTACATTTTAGTACATTAACTCCAAAGGTGTTAAAACTAATTCAATAAGGTTTAACTTAATTAAATAAAGTTCATTCAGGATGGTGCAGGAAATTGCCAGTCACAGTGATCACATCTGAATCTTCTGTAATGGATTGGAAGTCTTGGTCCTCTGTCATGTTCTGAAGTGTTGGCTGAGAGGGCAGCTCCATGAAGAGAAAGATAATATGAGGACAGAATACTGTCAAACATAATTCATATCAATTAGTAAACTCCATCTTATTAGGATTAAAAAGTTGGTTGTATATATCTGCTTTCTAACTCTTTTCCCCTTAAATCTGCCACAGTCATATATATGGGGACCAGATCTGACTAAGCTCTTTTGTTCAAAATCTGAAATTTCTAGTCAGTGGATCATGCAAATGCACCTGTCTTCCTATGACAAGTTTGCATTTAAACCTTATATGCATGCTTACCGTGTATTCATTTCCCTGATAGATGGAACTATCCTGAAATTTCACTTGCATGTTTAGATGCAGAAACTCACATTTCATTGCCTTGGTGACTACAGGTTTTATATAGTTGTGTATAAAAATGTATTGGCTGGTGATATTTGCCAAACAGGAAAGAATAGCTTTGCCTTACATTCAGAGCTAAGTAAAATAGGGAAATAGACCAACTCCCTTTAGAATCTATTGGAATCTTTCCACTGCCTTTTTCAGTGGAAAATATTCACTAGTCATTGGGGAAAAAAATCAAAAACTGAAAGTTGCCAGCCAATGGCAGCTGAAAACAAAACAAAACAAAAATTCCATCCAGAACTAATAAAAAATTTACAGGCAAAATTTTTCAATTTTTTCAATAAAACACCAAAATAATTTGAGGCAAGAAAGAACTTTCCTCATACAGTTTTGTTTAATCAGAACCCCACTTGTCCATTAAAAAAATGTTTGATGAATTGTTTTCAACCAGCCCTAACAAAACTTTAGGGTAAAACATAGGAAAAAAGGATGGTGAGGAAAGATGAAAGTAACATCAATGTCTCTATAATAAAGCTTGGATACAACTTGATTGCTCTGTTAAACAATGTTTCTTTTTATTTGCTTTGATACCTTTCTTCCCCTCACAATCTCATAAATGATATAGTAAAATTGAGTTTTTGGAAAGATTTAAGAGACCAGAGAAGTAACTGATGAATGGGTTTGGGGAGGATATTCAAAGCTTAAAGGCAGCATTGGGGGAGGGATAAAGATGTTTGAGAAAGCAGAAGATGAAAGGGTTATTGAGGCTAGTTTCAGTAATGGAGCGGAGAAGGTGGGGAACATGGAATGAAAAACCAAGTCTGAGTTACAGGTGGTGGTGTTGTGATGTAGGGCCTTGATGGCAAGAATAAGAATGTTGAAGTGAGTGTGCAGGGCAATGAATGGGTGAGTCAGTGAATGGTTATTCAAAAAACGTATGTGATGGGGTCAAATCAACAGGCAAGAAAATTTATCCTTGTAGTAGCATTTTGTATTCTAAATCATACTACAAATGGAGTTTTGTAATCTAATGAGAGGCTACAACATTCTTATTTGCACATCATTAGGTAACCATGCACCTTAAGTCAGGCATCAGTTACTTCTTTTGATAGTTTTACTTTTAAGACTGCTTCTTTGTTGTTGTTTTTAATATATGTATATTTTTCCCTTCTGCTGTTGAAAATGTTGCTCAGGTGACTCAGGAGCCTTGGGTTTCTAAGCATTCTCTAATGTTTAGCAGCATGGCTGCAAATCACATTTATCAAATACTGTTGTGAAAGCTAAATAAATGAAAAGGCAGCCTTGCAAAACAATCAATGCCCTTTTCACTAGGTCTTTATCGGTAGTGAGGCATGGAATGCAATTTTTGCTTTAATACATCTGTATTCTTTCCATGTAAGTTAAGTTTGCCATATGATAAGAAGCAAATAAGTCAGTTTCCAAGTTTCCAGTTGTTTCTGCACAATAGAAACTGATCTTGTTTATTTAATGCAAAAAAAAAGTTTAAATCCATGATTTTTTTTTATTAGAGAAAACAGCCTTACCACTGAAAAACCTCCATCATTTTGTTAAAATTACATTGACTGCCATACATGGATGAGTATTCCAAAACAATGGAATAATGTTTTTCACTATTGATATTGCACAGGATCATGTTTTGTGAAATCTTGTACTTTCATGGGGGAGAATAACTCAAAAGATGATTTAGCACAGATGTAGACACTGTAGATGATATGTTTGTTTGCTGAAAAGAATGGTGATCAAGATTCCTGATCATAATTTTGTTTCTTACAAGGTTCTCATCATAGATTAACAAAGAGAATAATATGTATAATCTTCATGAGCAATTCAATGGAGGATACATAACATTCAAAGATGTCAAACTTTAATTATGTTATGTACAGTTTTGTTCCTAAACTTGGTTCTTTCCAACGAAAAAACATTTTGGATTTGGATTTCATTGATTTGTAATATTGGGACAACATTTCTAATTAATTCTTCTTTACCAGTCCAAGAATTAAATCTCTGTGTACATGTCAATTAGTGAGTTTGTTAAGGTTCCCAATTGTCTCCTGCATGGTGAGATGGTGGCTATTTTCAGCAATACAGGGAGCTATGATTACATCAGGTGCTGTCAGTAAAAGCACGTAATTAGCTTGGTAAGGATGACAGAGAGGCATGCTGCTGAGCTTCATTAATTAATAGTGAAATACAGTGCAAAACACAGTGCTGATACTCAGGGCACCACAACTTTTCCCTTTAGCTCAGTGTGGAACTTGTCAGAGGATGGTGCTGGTCACATTTATATGCAAGGAACTGTAATAAAATTACTGTGAAGTACACTTGTGTTAAATGTTCCTACAAACCCTTGAACACATTGGAATGGAGCCTAGATTAGAGGTTCTGTAGATTTTTCATAACTCAGAGGACATTCTCGTGCAGTAGAGAAATTTGATTCACTGCTTAATAGCCCCTTCCTTACTATGTAGTGACTTGCCTGCCTCCCACCCAAAGAGTCCTGAGGCCCTCTGCATAACTTTTGCCATTCTCAGTGGAGTAACAGTGATTACTCCCCTCCCAAAACTTCCTCAGTCTTTGAGGAGGGGTACACCAGCCAATCACCTCCCATCTTTTGTCCTTGCTGGGGGTCACCACTATCCATCTCGAGTCCTAATGGTCTTTGAAAGGGGGAGGGAGGAGGCAAGACACAGCCTAACTCCCCCACTGGGCTTGAGAAGGTGAAAACTTCACTTTCCCCTGCAGCTGATTTTCCACCAGACTTAGGGTGACCATATTTCCTTATGCTGAATACGGGACAGCTGGTAAAATTACTCGTATTCAAGTGAGTTCAAGGGCAATCAATCATACAAACGTTCAAATTAACATCAAGTTGATGAGACCCTGTTTAAAAGAAATACTGCGTAGTTGGATTATTTTTATTTACTTTCTTATCTTTAAGGCTTTAGGGTTCACACAGGGAGGGGGTAACACACACACCCATACCCCCACACAAATACGGGGAGGGGTGACACACACACACACACACTCTTGAACACCTCTCTCACATTGGGGGGGGAGAAGGGTGACCAACAAACCAACCCTCCCTGCCTGGCATTCTCCGCCCTCTATACCTGCCTGAGGACAGACCCGCCTCTCCTGGTACCATGTGGGTGGGGGGGCATGCAGTGTGACATGCCCCTCTGTCATAAATATAAAGGGAAGGGTAAACACCTTTAAATCCCTCCTGGCCAGAGGAAAAACCCTTTCACCTGTAAAGGGTTAAGAAGCTAAGACAACCTCATTGGCACCTGACCAAAATGACCAATGAGGAGACAAGATACTTTCAAAGCTGGGGGGGGAGGGGGAAACAAAGGGTTCTCTCTGTCTGTGTGTTGCTTTTGCTGGGACCAGAGCAGGAATGCAGGTCAGAACTCCTGTAAAGGGCTAATAAGCAATCTAGTTAGATATGCGTTAGATTCTGTTTTGTTTAAATGGCTGATAAAATAAGTTGTGCTGAATGGAATGTAGATTCCTGTTTTTGTGTCTTTTTGTAACTTAAGGTTTTGCCTAGAGGGATTCTCTATGCTTTGAATCTGATTACCCTGTAAGGTATTGACCATCCTGATTTTACAGAGGTGATTCTTTTACTTTTTCTTTAATTAAAATTCTTCTTTTAAGAACCTGATTGCTTTTTCATTGTTCTTAAGATCCAAGGGTTTGGGTCCATGTTCACCTATGCAAATTGGTGAGGATTTTTATCAAGCCTTCCCCAGGAAAGGGGGTGTAGGGCTTGGGGGGAATTTTGGGGGGAAAGACGTTTCCAGATGAGCTCTTTCCCTGTTATTTTTGTTAGACGCTTGGTGGTGGCAGCAATAAGGTCCAGGGACAAAAGGTAAAATAGTTTGTACCTTGGGGAAGTTTAACCTAAGCTGGTAAAAATAAGCTTAGGGGTTTTTTCATGCAGGTCTCCACACCTGTACGCTACAGTTCAGAATGGGGAAGGAACCCTGACACCCCCCTCCCAGATTTATACCAGGTTCACAGCAGAATGTGGCCAGCAGCAGCCTTTCAGCACTGTGCAGGAGGGAAGGGATGGGAGCGGCTTCCAGCTGCGGGGGGAGAAGGAGGAAAAGATGACCTGGCCTGTGTCTTTGCAGAGCTCATCTCTTCCCTCCTCCCCCCACCATTCCCCTATGCCTGGAAGCAGCTTGTCCCTTCCTGCCTGCACAGTGTCGAAAGGCAGCTAACACCTCCAGGCTGCTGCTGGCCACCAGCATAACCCAGCCGCCTCCTGTCCCCTGGCTACAGCACAGGCAGGAAGAGGTTAAGTCCTAAGGATACATTGTGCACCATGGCCCAGGGAACCTGACTCCTGGGGCTTCAGCGAACCCATTCAGCAGAAGAGGGTGCCTAGGGGATGGAGCAGCCCCACACTCCCTGGGAGCAGGACCCAGAGCTGGGGCAGGTTGGGGGGGGGCGGGAATGAAAAGGGTGGAAATAAGCCTCTGCCCAGGGGCATGCCATGAAGCCTGCAGGTTTGGGGCATGAACAGGCTGGAAATCTCTCCCCCAGTCTACCACTCAGGAGCTTAGCTGAGTGGCAGAGAGGCTTCCCCATGCCAGCACTGTGCATGGCTTTGGAACATGCAGAGCTTGGCTCCTCCTGGCCAGCGCCCTGGGCCAGAGGGTCTTGGGCTTTCCTGGGGCACCAGCCCAGGCAGAGGCAATGGGGGGAAGGAAGGAGTTCGCCAGCCAGGCTGTTGGTGAGCTCAGTGCTCTGATCAGGGGCTGGTTCTCCGCACAGCACTGGAAGGAGGACACGCCTCGCCGGGAGGGATATGGAGGAGCAGTGAGGCTGAGGGGTAATGAAGGGGCAAAGCAGAGAGAGCACAGTGAGAGGGAAGCACGTAAAGGACCGGTGGATGGGCAGGAGAAGCGACACGTAATCGGCCACTGCATGGCGCCTGCTCGCACTCACCAACCGCCGCAGGTCCCAGCCTATGCCAGCCCGAAATGGGATTGTGGGGGGAGGCCCTGCTGGCTGAGAGCCGGCATGCAGCAGGGCTGTGCTGACGAACCAGGAATGGGAGCGTCCAGCCCCACGTGCTGCATCTTCACCCCACCATCAGCTTTGCACATCCACAGCCATTGTTGACCACTGGGCATCCCACTCACTGTTGGTGGGCAGTGGGCTGGTGAGCAGGGATTCGGCCAGCAGCAGGATCCCCCAGTACTGATAGGGGTGAAGGGTGGGGGAAGACAGTAAATATGGGATAATTTGCTCATTTTTAAGAAAAAGTTGGGACACCTGCTGGAGGGCTTAAATACGGGACTGTCCCTTTAAAAAACAGAACATCTGGTCACGCTAACCAAGCCACAGGGGTATTAAAACCTCAAGGAACCCAAGAGGTCATTGGGGAATATTCAGGCAGGGGTTCTCTATAAGGGTCCTGGGATGAGAGGTGTCTTACAGTGGCAGGAGTTGGAACATTCATTTGCAGGTTTGAGCCTATTAGACATAAGCATCCAGAACAGCCTGTAAGAGAAAGTTTGATGCCCCCTGCTAGGGAACTAAAATGCAAAGCTTAAACATTTTCCCTGTGACGGTAAGTAGTGTTGCCCAGTGGATAGAGCACTGGACTGTGACTCAGGAAACCTAGTTTCTATTTCTGGCTCTGTTACTGGCCTGCTGGATGATCTGAACCATGTCGCTTCACCTCTCTGTGCCTCGTTTCCACCACCACCACCACCCATGTGTTAAATGGGGATAATGATCCTTACCACCGTTATAAAGCATGTTGAGATCTGCTGAGGAAGAGCTGTATGTAAGAGCTAGGCATTACTATTATTCTATATGCTTCTTAGCATTGCAGAGCCGTCAGACATTGGTTCAGGGCATATGTAACCTTTGGTAACCATGCAGAGCTTATTTGTATTTATGATATAACAATTTTATACTTTTACATTAAACAAAAAATTCTTAAGGTTGAGGTCAGTAGCACTTTCTGATTCAAAATGCATCCTTCCAAAATTTGACACTTTTTAAATTTTAAGACTACAGCATACAAATCACTGAGTTATCTCTAGCTCTATGTATTTCTAATATGACCATCACTCTGTTATTTTGGCTTGTGATGAGCAGTGCAGATCATTCAGAACCCCTCAAATTAAAACCTAAACACAGTAGAAATAAGGTATGGTCTGTTGCTACTGCAAAAATAAAAGCCAAGTTATGGTGCAAGTTTCTGCACCATATCTTGTTGTCCATATGGTTGTATAATTTTACATGAGTATCTATCCATTTTATTAGTACCTGTTCATGCATAACTGATGATGCTACTTTAACATACCATCATTTTTATAGGAATTAATAATTATTCTGATCCCTGAAATTCAGAGAATGAGAAGTCATTTACATTTAGGAACCTTCTAGATTCAGCAAAAGTCTCCATATGGAACAGTTCCTAGGATATTTCAATATGATTGGTTAGTTATTTGCATCAATTATTGTTAAACATTAAAAACTAGGATGCCAATTTCATTTGCCAGTGGGAAAAAAAAACACATTCCAAGTTAATCAGCATTATTGGTGGGTACCTTACCAACAATTTGAGTTTGTAGAGTAGTAATTCCCATGATGTGAAGGAAAGTAGATGGTTTGTGTTTCTTATATCATAAACTAGGATTATCCTCTTTGAAGGGAAAATATATAATTTCCTTGCAAGCTGAAATGGTCTTCTTAGCATGTCAAATTTACCACTCACCACTGACACCGTTTCTATAGTGATTAATGAATAATATTGTGGTCATTGTGGTGAAGGTTTGCTTTGCTTTGAATACGAATGCGTCACTACAGACAATTTGCCCTTCGGTAATCTTCCTCTGTGTGAGACTTATTTATTCTGACCTTCACATTTTGAACTGCAGCAGAGAAGTCAAACATGCCTTGCCTTGTTTTGAACAAAAGGGTGAAACTTTAGTTCATCCTTATCTAGGAGGCAACTTAACTCTATTAAAGATAACTTTCCTTTTAAAAAGGGAGTCAGAATAAGAAACACTGTATTTTCCAAAGGAAACATTGTTGACATAGGACAAGGGAATGCTAAACTACTCCATAATTAAGGGTGCGGTTGTACAGCATGTTTCAGCTTGAAGCAAGAGGAATTTTTTTTTTTCCCTGGAGTGTAAGCAGCTTTCTAAATTGACAATCTGTGGGGAAAATCCATAGATGAAACAGAGATGGAAATGTATTTGTGTTCTCAAAGTAATAAATGATCTGTCATCATTAATAGCCACAGGAAAAGGTTGGCAACTCAAGCAGAATAAATAAGAAAAGACCATGACAGACTGTCACTGCCTAATGAAGCTGAGAGATTAAAGGTATTCAATCATAGTATTTTACCAGTACACCTGGATTCTCTTTATTAAAAAGGCATTTATCTAATGATGCATTGCAACGTATTATGAGTAACTGAAGAGGGTTTTACTGATGGCAAGTGGATTGTAAGAGAGTAAAGGAGGAATATTCAATATTATAATGAAGCTGGAGTGTACCCCTGTTCAGTAAGGCCCACACTCTAACACCAGGGCCTGCAGACATTCACCCACCTACGAGTAGCAGCATGTGACTCTTCACAGGAGTGAAATTAAGCGTGACTATAATTGTTTGCAGGCCTAAAGCAATAGAGCTTGAATTTACAACACATGTGATCAGTCTCTATAGATTAAAAAAAACAGAAGAGAGATCCATACAGGGCTAAAGCCAAAGACCATCAAAGTCAGTGGAAATAGTTCCATTAACGTCAATGGGTTTTGGATCAGGCAACAAATGAAATCAGATAATAAAATTAACAGAAGCTGCTTATGCATGTTCCACAAGCAGAAAAGGAAGTAAATTAATCCAGCAAATGATTCACTGCAAATTCTTCACTCAGAATTTTAGCCCATAAACTATAATGACAATTGCACTGCACATCCAGTATTGAAAAAGATGGGCA
Source organism: Natator depressus (assembly GCF_965152275.1). Taxonomy (NCBI): domain Eukaryota; kingdom Metazoa; phylum Chordata; order Testudines; family Cheloniidae; genus Natator; species Natator depressus. Next base: position 125,666,543 of record NC_134234.1, read on the forward strand.
AACAGATTGTAAAGGCTATAAATACCTAATAAAAGCAGAAAATGTAAATCTTAGTTTGATGCATTTCTTCGGATAAAACATACAGTACTCAAGGAAACTGGTACTTGAAATAATTGATTACAATTCTCTGATATTTTTTATCTTGATTATTCTACATGAGAAAAAATGTGTCCTAGATATACCTTTATTTGGATGCAGTAGGAAATTAATGCATAGTATCCTGCCAAAAGAATAAGACAGAAACCTGACAAGTAGCAATAATGGGATTTTTCTGATGCTTGCCCATGCACAGCGTTGAAAGGTGTGAAGAATTTTTCTTCCTATAAAAAGGGGCCTGTACCTAGAGGAGAAAATGATGGCTCTGAAATGCTTGTACAAGTAGTTTTCTTTATAAGTTTGCATTTAAATACATAGACGGAAAACAACCATTTTGTAATACATATGGATTTATTTTTATTGATTTCTGTTTGGTTGGTTTAATACAAAGAAATGTTAAACTTGAGATTTTGACTGCATCAGAGACAGAAGTCAAAGTTATCATTCACATTGCCCCTTTCAGATATTGTATCCTATGTCTTAAGGCTGCTTGAAGCATTCTGGGGAAATCCTATCTAATTCTATTTAAAATGACTACATTCTATCCTGCAGCACTGTAGTGGGATGGCCACTCACTGAGCACCCCTCAGGGCCACAGGTATCTCTTGGGGGCCCTTTAAGAACTCCACAGTCTCTCTTGTGTCTGACAACACCCCCTCCTGGAGCAGTTTAATAACAGTAAAAGATTCAAACAATCCTCAGAGAGTCCCCAAAATAAATTCCATGACTATAACACAGACATTCATACTCATCCCTAGTTCTTCTTCCACACACATAGCTCTTCCTCTGGGCCAGTCTGCTCCACCTGAAGCCACCAGTCTCAACTCTTTCTGTCTGGGAGCCCCAGCTTTTTTTCCCTTGCCAATTACACCCTGCATGTTCTTGCTGATTTTTACAAGGAATCCTCTGATCCAGCCCAGGTGTGCTTTTTTAGTAATCAGGCTCGGCTAGCCTGAGCCCTGAAACCCTTAAGCCTATTACAATAACCAAAATTAAAGTTTGCAAGTTGAAGGTCAGAAGACATAGATTCCCAGCATTGTCATGACATAAACATCACACCATTCCATCACTCTGAACACATTTCCTATGCCTGAAGAAGAACCCTGTGTAAACTGAGAGGGTGTGTCTCTTTCACCAACAGAAATTGGTCCAATAAAAGATATTATCTCCACCCACCTTGTGTCACCATTTCATCATTCAAAGATACCACTGCTTTCCTGCCCAAGAGAGAAAGGAATCTGGGGTTGGGATTTAAGGTATGTCTTCATTTCACAGTTAACCTTAGCTCTTACCCAGGTTTTAGCCTAAGCCCCTCTACCATCCGCACAGAAAAACCTGGAAGTACTTTAAGCCCACACTAGCTTACTACAGTGGTGTAGGTTAGAGTATGGATTCCACATTGTCAGGCTGGAACCCACCCACCTTGCAGAGCGTATGCGGTCAAAATCACTCAAGAACTGAAAGTCTTCCAGTGCCTTCCCACAATTCCCCCCAAAGTTCTCCCACAATTGGCACAATTATCTGAGCAGGAATCTGAAAGTGTCTTAGCACAAAGAACTATGGGAGATGCCCCAGACACATGCAGGCAAGGGCAGAAACAGTGAGGACACAATAACATGGGAAGGGCTTTGCTGTGGGGATGCTCACACCTGGGTGAGGCTGACCCATGTGCTTATCATCTGGATTAATTGTGCAGTGAAGACATACCCTTAGTTTGTTGAACTTTGTGGCTATCAAAAATATGTCTCTGGGTTTGTCTACTATTGAACAAATATGGTACATGCACAATGGGAAGTAGTTTCGGTAGAAGTATTATATTACTATTGCTTTGATCTTTCTCTTTCATGTGATTTAAAATTGCCCTCTTAAAAGTTTCATTAAAATAGTCTGTGTAATTAAGACACGTGTGTGTATTTTTGAGCCTGAAATCTGCTGAGTTCACATTCAAACAAACATGTTGATATTTCAGTGCAATTCTTTGTGGCATTGTGATTTGTTGAGTCTGAAGAGGGAATTATGCATAACATCCCTGTGTTTGCCTGAAATAAACAGTAATGTTTTTAATTGCAATAAATAGACACTTTAAATCAGTGAATATATGGTAGATTGTGGGATGGCTTTTTGGCCATTTTGTGGACTGATGAACAAAATAGATTGTTTCAGAGTAGCAGCCGTGTTAGTCTGTATTCGCAAAAAGAAAAGGAGTACTTGTGGCACCTTAGAGACTAAATATGCTCAGATAAATTGGTTAGTCTCTAAAATAGATTGTAAAACACTTTTTTTTTAAATGACACATCTTTTCATCTGAAAGAAGATGTAATGGAAGCTCTGTATGTGAGTGACAATGGGTGTGACAGGTATATTTCTGACTCAGTTTTGGATTATTACCTTGTAATACTATTTTTCAAGAAAATACAGTATACCATACCACATTCTGTTTACACACATTCATAATTTATGAAAGGCTGTTGCGTTAGCCAGAGACCATAGGTGATGGCGTCACACCAAGCACCATGAAGCAAAGTTCCCAGACTTGGTTCAATCCTAAAAATCCATGAATTTCTGGGGCAGTGCAACAGTCAAAACCAGAAAGGGTCAAGGTGTGCACCCCTTTGTTCATCAAAGGAAAGTTTGAGAGTGCAGTATGGTGGGGTGTTTTTGTCCATCCTAATGACACAGCCAAAGAGCATGCGACACCACTTTTGGATATGATAAGCAACTGAAGGAAGGCCAAATCTTTGCAATATTTACTGAAATGTACTCTTAAATTAATTCCATTTTAACATAATTTGTGTCTAGGAATTTCCTTAGTTTTTAAAATTATTAAAAATGTAATATACAAGCAATAAACAAAACAAATAAAACAAAACAAAGAGAATGCAACTGTGCCATATTTATAATGATTTCTTGATATGAAGTATCAACCTTAAATCAGTGTTTTAAATTTTAACTTTTAAGTGTAGATTCAGTGGGACATCAAAGCACTACAAAGCAGACTGAGTACGCTAGCCAATTAAATGGGTTTTCAACTGTTTTGCATCAAGAGAGCAATGCAAGACAATCATGGCATACTCATGAATCTGACCCTTAAATTGCAATTAACTCATTGGTTGAGAGGGCTGTAGTAGTGAGACTGGCACTATGTGAAAGGAGAAGGGCGGGGAGAGCCCACTCCCTATGTCCCAGTTTCTCTGTGCTTCAGGGACTCCCCTGGTTCTGCTGCCTCAGTTCCCCCAGTGGTACTGGTTCGATTAGTGGCAGGTTCTAGGCAGTAGGGCCCTGAGGAGCATTTAAAGTACTGATATCCAATGAAACCTGTAAAGAGCAGTGACAATTGGGCCAGTTAATCTACCAATGAGAACTCTTAAGCTATGTGATCAATCTCCCTAAAACCACTGAATCATTACAACCAGTAGAATTGTTGCATGCAAATTAGTTGTAGAGGAATAGAGGTGATTGGTTGAGTTACCTGTGATGTCACAGTGATCCCACTTACGGGTTATCTGAGTTGATGACCCTGAGCCTGACTATAGACTATATAAGCATAACAATTAGATTCAACAATCATTACTAACTTAGTTTAATTACAAACTAATTTATTCAAATATAGGATATGTGAAAGATTTCAATTAATTCTAATTGTATGCATAGTTTGAAATGTCTGCTTTATTCTCACATTAATATCATAAGAAAAGACTGACCCAGATGTTAAATTTCTTAAAGTACCGTGTTTTTAATTAATTTTAATTCAGAAAGTGATTAACAGAGTTACTTGTAAATTCTCAGAATTTTATTGACTGTTCAGAGAGTAAGTGCTGTAAATTTGGACAGGATATACTCTATTTCTGAAGCAAAACAAAGAAGATGAATCCATGCTGTAAGTGAAAATTGGAATTCAGTCTCAACTATGGTGTTGCAAACAGCATCGCTGTAATGTAAATGGACAGGAAGGTCTCTCTCTGTTGGGTCAGATTTCTAGTGGATAGTTACTAGAAAAGTGGACTCTATCCCTGTCTGTGCCACAGAGTTCTTATATGAAGATGGCCAACTCACACAAACCCAATATTTCACAAATGGTCAATAAATATGTCTTCCTCATTTTCTGGGTGCCTGACTTAAACCCTGCAACTGAAGTTAGTGGGAACTGTGCTTTGAACATATAAAATGCTATATAAGGCTAATTATGCAGAAAAATGACATTCTAATCATCTTAAATTGGGCACCCAAAATGAGTGAAAACATATTTAATCTCCATGCCACAGTTTACCATCAGTAAAATGGTGATAATACCACTGCCTTATCTCACAGGGATGTCGGGAAGATTAAATAATGATTGTAATCCACCCAAATACTATAGTGATGAGCACTTTACAAAAGCTCATGAAGAAACTGACAATTCTGTGTTCAGAGGAGGGTTTGAATAGTGTGCAGTAAGAAAGGGGGGAGGGATAGCTCAGTGGTTTGAGCATTGGCCTGCTAAACCCAGGGTTGTGAGTTCAATCCTTGAGGGGGTCATTTGGGGCAAAAATTGGGGATTGGTCCTGCTTTGAGCAGGGGGTTGGACTAGATGACCTCCTGAGGTCCCTTCCAACCCTGATATTCTATGATTCTATGAAAGGCTTAGGGCAATTATACAATGAGGAGCAAACAAAATACTGAATAGCTGCTCATTGAGTACCATCTATCTGTGTACTGAATGAGGGAGGGCTTCTGTGGGAAAAATAGTATGTGATCATGCAATTAGAGACTGTATCATAATGCATACATACAAGGGGGTGAATTAAGGTTGCACAGGAAAACTTAATTCTGGCATTTCCTAACTTTTGAGTGCTTGACTTTGCAACGTTAACAATGTTGTTAAGTGTGTGTGCGTGTGTGTGTAATCTCATACAGCACTAAGTACTGTGTGTACATACAGTATCTAGCACAATGGGCCCCCCATCTCAGTTGGGGCCTTTTGGTTCTACTTTACTACTATCACTACTGCTAATAAATATTATTAGTAATAATAATAATTTGCTCCTATCTGTCCTGGTATAAATTGACAGTAATGAATATATATTGAATTTATGACCAAAATTTCCATAGCAGTAGACTGAATGTATAAACAAGGTATTATGACTTCATTACATGCAGAAGTGGGTAATTAAAAATATAGCTGTAAGGAAGGAAATATCTCATTAAATTACATATATGTCCATTAACTAAAAACAGAGATATTTCTTTCTGTTTAAACATTGTAATTTCCACATTTGTTCCATGGTGAAAATTCTTTAAGGAAATATTCCCAGGTAGTTATTTTTTTTTATTCCAGTCCTTTGAATATTGGCACACAGTGTCTTACCTATCTATGCTGTGAAATGGATGTCTACTTCAGCTATAAAATTAAGTGTTATTGTTATATTACATCATATCTTAACGCCAGAAAAAAGAACAAGTAAAAGGAAAATTGCAGTTTTGTAGGGACTTGCAAACAAATCCCTTTCTAAAAAGGACTACTTGTGGCACCTTAGAGACTAACAAATTTATTTGAGCATAAACTGTCGTGAGCTACAGCTCACTTCATCGGATGCATGCAGTGGAAAATACAGTGGGGAGATTTATATACACAGAGAACATAAAACAATGGGTGTTACCATACACACTGTAACAAGAGTGATCAGGTAAGGTGAGCCATTACCAGCAGGAGAGCGGGGGCGGGGGGAGGGGAAACCTTTTGTAGTGATAATCAAGGTGGGCCATTTCCAGCAGCTGACAAGATATTGTGAGGAACAGTCCGGGGGGGGGGGGGGAGAATAAACACGGGGAAATAGTTTTACTTTGTGTAATGACCCATCCACTCCCAGTCTCTATTCAAGCCTAAGTTAGTTGTATCCAGTTTGCAAATTAATTCCAATTCAGCAGTCTCTCATTGGAGTCTGTTTTTGAAGTTTTTTTGTTGAAGAATTGCCACTTTTAGATCTGTAGTCGAGTGACCAGAGAGATTGAAGTGTTCTCCAACTGGTTTTTGAATGTTATATTTCTGATTTGTGACGTCTGATTTGTGTCCATTTATTCTTTTACATAGAGACTGTCCAGTTTGGCCAATGTACATGGCAGAGGGGCATTGGTGGCACATGATGGCGTATATAACATTGGTAGATTTGCAGGTGAATGAGCCTCTGATAGTGTGGCTGATGTGATTAGGCCCTATGATGGTGTCCCCTGAATAGATATGCGAACACAGTTGGCAACGGGCTTTGTTGCAGGGATTGGTTCCTGGGTTCCTGTTTTTGTTGCATGGTGTGTAGTTGCAGGTGAGTATTTGCTTCAAGTTGGGGGGCTGTCTGTAAGCGAGGTCTGGCTGTCTCCCAAGGTCTGTGAGAGTGAGGGATCATCCTTCAGGATAGGTTGTAGATTCCTGATGATGCCCTGGAGAGGTTTTAGTTGGGGGCTGTAGGGTGACGGCTACTGGTATTCTGTTACTTTCTTGTTGGGCCTGTCCCTTCTGGCTCTGTCAATCTGTTTCTTCACTTCACCAGGTGGGTATTGTAGTTTTAAAGTCCTCCTGGGCTTCCTCTTAAGAGGAACTTGTTGTGCACCCATCCATTTCAGTAATCCCTGTCTCGTCTTTTTTTCATCTTCAAAGACCTACTTTTTGCCCTTTCAAATTCAGTCCATTTTGCTTCTTCCTTATGAGATTCAGCCTAGTTAAAACACCATTGATTGGCATGGTTATAACTTGATTTCCAATTAAAATCAATGAGTTGCTCTTCACTTTCCAGTTCTGCAAAACTGACTGTTCTCAGCCTTTCTGACATTGGAAGAGTGTACAAGATTTAGGGCCCAATTCTGTGAGGTGATAATCAACTCCATCAATGGGTGTTTAGGATGTTCAGCTCTTAACAGGAGGTGCTCAATTGTCTGATCAGGCACTTAGTTAACCAGTTAGGGCCAAATTCTTCCCACTAAAATTAATCAAGAAATAAGATATTGCTCAGCATGAACTACCGTGGCACAATTTAACCCTTAGTGATGGCCAAATCCTACAATCCCTTTGGTAACTTTATTCACATGAGTAGTCCCATTGGACTATACTTATACTGTATAAGTAAATTTACTGATGGGTGTGTTTGCAGCATTTACTGATGGGTGTGTCTGCAGCATTTGTTTAATCTTGCTATCTATCCCTTTTACCTAGGCTCTTATGTAGTGTCCATCACCAAGGTATCTTAATGCTTTAACCTTTTCCCCATTTCATTACAATTCATGCCCTCTCTTCTTTCAACCTAATTTATCCCTCTCATTCATATTTCCATTTCAGCCTGTATGCCCTTACATTTTAGTCAAGTGTTCTTCATCTCCTCAGTTTCATTACAGTACAATTTGAATGTATTTCCATAATGGCATAGTTTCATGTTTTCTTAGTGGCACCATCTCACTTAGTTTATTACTGCTTTGCTACATTTTATTCAGATTCTTCCATGGTTAGTAGGCTTTGAGTCATTTATCACTAGTATAGGAAATTGAGTGCATATAGGAAAAGCAGCAAAACTTTTTTTTCATACAGTCATTTTAGTATCCAAACAGAAAGAAAGCTATATATCATATATTCCAAAGGTGCATAATGGAACAAAGAGGACCAGTGACTTTAGAATAGATGGATTTGTATTGTCCTAATCTTGCTGCTATATAGGCAGTTCATTCAGTCCTCAAATCTCGCAAGTCAACCATGACTGTAATGATTACGGACTAATTCTAGTATAAAATCTCAGCACTAGGCTGAATTTTCTTTGACCTTTATGCAGCCTTTATGTGTTGTGTTTGGAACCTTCTCCTCCCTTGCTACATTACATGGCCACATCAGGCTTGGGAACTGCTCTCTCCATACTTCTCAGGAGATCAGTGGAACAGGGATGGTGGGCAAGTTGTGAGGCCATGGCTTCTTCCCCTGCTACATCCTTGCCATGGCTCTGCACCTCACTAAGCACCTTCCAGCAGCGCTGGCTGGCTGCAAGGGTGCAGTAACCTGCATCCTATGAAGGGATGTAGTAGTGCTCACACATACAGTGCATGCCTGGGATCTCCCAGTGCTCCCTCCAGAGTAATGCACAGCTTGGCTCCTTGGGTTGTGGGTTGTGTCTAAATGGCACAATCTAGCCCAAGGATTGTAACACTTCTATGTTTCCAGCCACTGAAAAAGAAATCTACATTAGTCCTGCTACTTTATTGCCTTCTCCTGCTTGGTGATGTCCTGGAAAGCCAAGGGTTAGATATTTATCTAAGAAGCAATAGAGAGGAGCAAAAATGTAGATGTTCGCAGGAAAACTGCTGATCATCATGACATTCACTGAACTGTTTAAAATATTTCATATTCAGAGCCAGTCATAACACTTCGCCAGTTGTTGCCTCAATTAACAAAGAAAAATGTTACAAAGATTGTTTTTGGTGAGTGGGAATGGGAGGCAAAGGATAAATGGGAGCACTGTTACTCCATATTGAACATTTACTCCCTTTCTTTTATGTGGTAAACATTGTGTCTGGTTACTCAGAGGGAACATGATGCTCTGTAGTATTTTTCTCTGATATAAAATAATCTTTCCATATAAATTATACAGTAGGTCTTCTATGGTATCAAACATGGCCTGTGGGCCTATAGAAAAAGATAGGATATGGGAACAGCTGTTCAAATTGCCATGTTTATGGAATTGGAGGTCCTTTCATGGCCAATTTTATGGACTGCAGAATGTATTAAATGCTTTAAAATTATTATTCTGCACCAAGAATGCAGCTGGGTGGATACAGAAGAAAAGTATTCATTGATATTCCACTGATTTGCTTTGCCAGTAGTTGCAGTGGATGGGAATGTGTGTGTTATACTCAACAGAGCTGTAGAGCTGTGTGAATAATTTTTTTTTTTTCAGTTCACAGGCAATTTAAAAAATGAGAAAAACATCAGCTAATGTCAAATTGCAAAGGTTTTTATTTAAAAAAATCATCAAATCAAAAAGTTGAAAATACATTTATTTTGGGTTGAACAAAACTTTTCATTTCTACTTCAGGCAGTTTTGTTTTTAATTTTTTTTAAAATAAATGCAAAGGAAATTTCAAAATGAAAAGTAATTTAAAACGGAAAATTTATTTTTTTCCCAAAATATCAAAAGAAAAGATTTATTTTGCCAGATTTTATTTTCTGATTTTCCCCCCAATATGAAAAATATGGTAAAGCTGATATGAATTTGCCAAACATTTTGGTGTGGATAAACCTGCAATTTTTACCAAAAAAAAGTTTCGACCAAAATGTTTTGCCCAGCTCATTTTAGCTGTGATCTATAGAATCTACAATGAAGTTTTTTACCTGACTCTGCCTTCTAAAAAATTGCTGGTTGAAACTCTGGGATGTCCCATACTGCATGGACTGTGGGAGTATGTGAGGGAATAAAGGCAGTTTTGCAAGTAAGACTATTCCTGCATAATTTTACACAAGAAGGGAAGGATGTGGCTTTTTGTAATGCAGTAAAACACAATACTCCAAAAAGCAAGGGGAAGGCCAACTCCAGTAGTAGTGAAATCAATAAAGTATGAGGATAAATGGTTGTACATGGTTGATATACGCTCCCTACTGAGACAATAAGCTCTTGGGATCTACAGCCTAATCCTGCTCCCATTCAAATAAATAGGAGTTTGGGCATTGAATTCAACAGGAGCAATGTCGGGACTCATGTACAAGATTAAATTATGATGATTACATGTCACAGAAAACTGAATTTAAACTTTCTCTTTCAGTTTTTCTCCTTCCTCCCAAACTGACAGTTGTGATTGCAGATAAATTGACAGCCATGTTAATGATGGCTTCCTCAAGTTGATAATATGAGCAAATGAAAAGCCAACATTTTCCAATTTTGTTTACATGCCCTTTTTAGACAGTTCTATTAAAGGATGATAGTAGAGCTGGCTAAAAATCTGAATTTCTGTCCCACAGCAAATTCCAATATTTCAACGTTTGTTTTTGTCTGGGATCAAGAAGGAGTGTTGACATATTGAGTTCTTTTGCAGAATTAGAAATTTCTGAACGAAGATGATTTGGAAATGTCTAAATGTTTTATTTCAACATTTTTTATTGGGACTCTCATGATGAAGTATGCCAGTTCAACCAGAAAAGATACCATAGTGCATCATGGGAGATGTAGTCCAACCAGAGAGCCAAATTCATAGGGAAAATTGGGGCATGAGGCACCTCTTCCACCACAACTTCCATGAAGCACCATAGGAACTTGGGAGCACACAGTTCACATTTTTAGTAAGAATGATTTTAAGCCTCCTGAAATGAAATATATTGTAGTTTAGTGATGAACACTTCTACTCGTATCTTTATGAGGAAATGTTCACCAAATCCACAGCTCTACTTACTATTCACTATTATCTTTGGATATCCTAACACATTCAGTTATGACCATCTATGTACTATAACCAAATAGGTATTCACAGGTGACATTTCAGCAAAATTTCAAGGTGATGCTCGTTTTAAAAGAGCAAACTTCCAAAGAATATTAAAAGTTAGGAAGGTAGAGATCACGTTGTACTACATGGAAAAGATAAACAAGAATGTGTTAGAATTAGGTAGTTAACTCAAGCGATTAACTCAAAACAAATTGAGTTGATTTAAAAAATTAATTGTGATTAATCACAGTTTTAACCACACTGTTAAACAATAATGAGGACGCTACCAAATTCACACCCATGAAAAACACATCACGGACCGTGAAATCTAGTCTCCCCCCATGAAATCTGATCTTTTGTGTACTTTTACCATATACAGTACTATACAGATTTTATGGGGGAGACCAGCGTTTCTCAAAATGCGGTTCCCGACCCAAAAGGGGCTCACAGCAAGTTGCAAGATTATTGTAGGCGGGTTGCAGTATTGCCACGCTTATTTCTGCACTGCCTTCAGAGCTGGGTGGCTGGAGAGCAGTGGCTGCTGGCCAAGTGCTCAGCTCTGGAGGTAGCACCCACCAGCAGCAGCACAAAAATAAGGGTGGTAATGCCATACCATGCCACTCTTACTTCTGCACTGCTGCCTTCATAGCTGGGTGGCCAGAGAATGGTGGCCACAGAAGCTGACTCTGTTGGTGCTTTGGGGCTGGAGCACCCACAGGAAAAAACTGTCGGTATTGAGAACCCACTGGCAGCCCCCCTACCAGAACCTCCACCTCCCCCCAGTGGCTCCTGCCCGATCAGCACCTCCCCCTCCCTACCAGTGCCTACTGCCTCCACGGATCAGATGTTTCATGGCGTCAGGAGGTGCTGAGGGGGAGGGGGGCAGAGCGAGGGCGCAGCTCTCTCGGGGGGAGCGGGTAGGACTGGGTAGGGAAGAGGAGGGGAAGAGGCAGGGTGGGGGTGGAGTGGGGATGGGAAGAAGCAGGGCGGGGGTGGGGCCTTAGGGGAAGGGGTGGAGTGGGCTTGGGGCCTGGGCAGAGCCATGGGGGGTACCCACTGGCAGATTAGAAACTCGGTGCCTATGGTGGTGGCTGTTGGCTGAGGGTCCAGCTCTGAAGGCTGAAGCACAGAAGTAAGGGTGGCAAGATCATGCCATGCCATCCTTACTTCTGCACTGCTGTTGCTGACGGCAGCGCTGCCTTCAGACCTGGGCTCCTAGCTAGAGCTGCCACTCTCTGACCATCCAGCTATGAAGTCAGCATCACCAGCAGCAGTACAGAAATAAGATTGGCAGTACTGTGATGCCCCTACAATAACCCTGCGATGCCCCCTCCCCACAACCCCATTTGGGTCAGGACTCCTACAGTTACAACACCGTGAAATTTCAAATTTAAACATCTGAAATCATGAAATTTATGAATTTTAAAATCCTATGACTGTGAAAGTTACCAGAATGGAGTGCGAATTTGGTAGTGCCCTATAATAGAATACCAATTTAAATTTATTATAAATATTTTTGGCTGTTTTTCTATATTTTCAAATATATTGTTTCCATTACAACACAGAAGACAAAGTGCTCACTTTATATTATTATTTTGATTACAAATATTTGCATTGTAATAAAGATAAACGGAAGAAAAAGTATTTTTCAATTCACCTCATACAAGTACTCTAGTGCAATCTCTTTATCCTGAAAGTGCAACTTACAAATGTAGATTTTATTTTGTTGCCTAACTGCACTCAAAAATAAAACAATGTAAAACCTTAGAGCCCACAAGTCCACTCAATCCTACTTCTTGTTTAGCCAACTGCTAAGACAAACAAATTTGTTTACATTTACATTTTCAGGGTTCTACCTGTAATTCCCCACCCTGTAATGTACTTTCACAATAAAGATTTCACTGAAGTACTTTTATGAGGTTATTTGAAAAATAATATTTCTGTTATACTTTTTGTAATAAAAATAATAATATAAAATGAGCACCGTCCACTTTGTATTCTGTGTAGTAATTGAAATAAATATATTTGAAAATATAGAACACATCCAAAAATATTTAAATAAATGGTTTTCTATTATTGTTTAACAGTGTGATTAAAACTGTGACTAATCACGATTTTTAAAAAATCTCACAATTAATCACAATTCATTTTTTTAATTGCTTGACAGCCCTAGTTAGAATACTCCATAGCAAAACTTCAAAGCTAGTGATTGTTCACTTTCACTATTAGTTCTCCAGAGCTTCTCTGCTACACGGAGTTCTTTGCCTAGTATTTGATGAGGAGGGCTATGTTTGTAACAACACTAGCTGTAACATTTAGCATTTGCATGTTGTAAGTGCTCATCTTAACATGGAAATCAAACCCATTTTTCACTGTCATTCTTTCCTCACTGAGCTCTAACCCTCTGCAAGTTTTTCCCCCAGTGCAGCTTATGCCAGCCACTAACATTGTAATTATCTGAGCAGCCAAAAGCCCAGTGATTTATTGGCTTTATTCTAGCTGGGATAAAATGTAAATCTGGATAATAGCTGTCATTTTCAGGTTCAGAGCTGGGAATGTGAGATGGAGATTGATTCTTAACTGTCCATTTCCTAGCACAGAACATTATGCAGTGTTTCATTTTGGTTTGCACTGAATGTCTGCTAGTGCAGACACAATAACATCTGACCAAATCAGGTTGTCTAACCCATTTTAAAAATGTTTTATTCAGGGACCTCCTAGAATTTCTTTAGCAAAAACTATTTCAGTTTGGGATTTAAGGTTCTCAAAACTTGACTACACTTGTTAATTTAGTTTTCACAGCCACTGAAAAATGTGAAAGGCAAACTGGTTGGTTACAACATCTGTCCATGAAAGTATCTAATTATCCACCAACAAGTAGGATGCTGGGGGATATTAATACATCTTATTATGCCGTTATCTCCTTAAAACCCCACCATTTGTATTATATCATATATATTTGTTTTATATTGACACAGGGTTATAGGCAACCTCCAGAGGTCACGGTGACACTTTATTTCTGTGTTACTGCACATTCAAAAGACTTAATATGCCATACAAGTCCATTCCGTATTTACAGAGCCAATATTGAATATATGGGATTATGGCTAGACATGATTGCTTTGTAATAGTGTATTATCCGATTGGATTTCACATGAATGGTAGACAACAAAATGAAAGAAGGTGAAATGGCTGTAAATGCACTGAGTGACACCACTGATATTTTTTGTATCGGTCATGTCAATTAATGTACTATTCCAGTTTGCTTTGTTTCTTGGAGGCAAAAATCACCGCATGAATAATAATAATGCCTCTTCTTTGTAGCCTCCTACGATAGCACCCTCATTTCTGTTCTTCCTATATCCTACTCAGTGTCACTTTCAGAGTTTCTGGCCCAAGTTGTAGGTAAGATAAAGTATACAGATTGTGGGGCAGATTTCCACCCCCACTCCTCTCCTTTTGTGACATTCAGGTAGCACAAAAAGTTCAGAGACTTCTTATTTTCCTTTTGGGATACCCCTACCTAGATTTAAACACTTGCTTAAGGGTTTTGTTTAATGAGGATGAATTTAAACCTGTTTCTAAATGTTTTCTGGTTTCAGGGCTTTGCTGTAAAGACACATACATTTTTTCAAAGGGGCAAAAATTGGTTTTGAGAGACAGAGAAAAAAAAGAAAAGAACAGGGTTAGATGACAAGTGCAAGAATAAGCAAGATGCATAGGGCCCAACCCAAAGCACACACGCGTTTCAGTGTGTGTTATCTGTGGGAGAAATTGGACATAAAATTGAGCTTCATTGAAAGCAGGCAAATTCATGAAGTTAATTATGAATTTCCAGATCCAAGAAGATTAATTAAAGAAATTATACACAATGGGACGGCGGCTGAAATCTTTTTTAACATAGCTCGGGTATTACACATTTGCCATAAATATAGAAGAAACCTTGAGAAATACCCCTGTCCATATATAAAAAATGTCTTCTCATAATTAGTAGCACAAACTTTTCTCACAGTCAGACCTCGCTAGGTAATTTCAGGTGCAGTATGATGTTGGTTGACAGCAATTTCTACATGATCTGAGAGGGCACTGTTGCTTGGTTTCCACCCTCTTCCTCCCCCCTCCCCCCTTCCATCCCAAGTCACTGATAGCATGATAAGGATAGTTTGAGGAAAGGGAAAACAGATCAGGCAGGTAATTTGACCTTTCTCTTGCTGTCTCTAGGAGAATTATTATGAAAGAAGTTTTAAAATATTCCTGCTGCACATTAACATAACACGGGGTATACAACTATGAACATTTCCCAAATGTTAATCCAAATTTCACTCCTGATGGTAGAAGTTTGGAAGTCTTTAATGGCCCTGATTTATTGCTGCATATCATTTGTGTTTAAAAAACTTGTGAATACTAATCAGTTTTATAGTTTCTTGATGTTACTTTTAATCTGATTTAATAGGAATGCCAGATACTTCATCATCAGTTTTACTTGTACTAGACTAGTAAAATATCCCTTCTGAAATAGGGAATGAGTAGTATAATTGCATCACAGAAATTAGGGATAGAAAGAAAGAAAGAAAAAAAGATTAGATCATGCAGTCAATTACCCTGCCAATGCAGAACTGATCACTGCAGTACATAATATCATAGTTGGCAAACTTCAACAAGTACAGGAGATTGTCATGGTTGGATAAGGGCCCTTAAATTCAGATGCAAATATGAAACTTACCACATAACTGAATCTTGCAAGCCCTGACAATTAAAGGCCTTATCCCAAATCCATCAAAATCAGATTGCCTTTGACTTCAGTAAGCTTTGGATCAGGCCTGAAGTGCAACACAGGGGTCAAAGATCACCTGAAGAGTAATGTCAGCATTTCAAGGGTGAAATCCCAGCCTCATTGAAGTTAATGGCAAATACCCATTGACTTCAATAAGTCCAGGATTTCACATTAAAACACCACCAGTCCTGAGTTGAAGAGGAGAATGGGGAAGTGTGAAATACTTATCAGCTTGGTGCTTTATCTGAGTCAATCAAAATTATTTAAGTCTATGTGATTGGGGAGTGAAACAGAAATAGAATGACAAGATTTTTGTGTCTGTCCCCTAGTTGGATGACTGACACTTCAACAGAAGAACATGTATAGGGAACAAGCAGAGTTGTCCAGACGAATATTCTGTATCACAGCAAGTTTCAAGGTTTTGAAATTTGTTTTCTTTCTACATTGAAACAAAACCAAAAACTTTAAAACAGTTTCACAAAACCAGAATTGTGTTAAAATGTCTGTTTTCAGATCCAAGTCTGAGCTTTTTGATTTGGGAAGGGGACAGCACTCTCTTGGGATGTACCTAGGTTTAAATCCCTGCTCCTCCTGACTCAGAGAAGTTTCCCATTACAGATCACTCTGAATCAGATAGAAGAGGAACTTGAACCTGGGGCTCCACAGCCTAACCACCAGGTTGGAGAGCTCTCTTTCTCAAAACTGAGAAGTTGCCATTTTGTCAGAAGTGTTCTGATGAGCTCTCATAATAAGTAATGCTCATCCAGTGTGAGATTGTGACACTTGATACTCATGAACATTTTCCTGAATACCTAGCTGTCATATGACTATTCACAAATTATAAATAGGAGTGAATCACAATGTTTTATTCATCAGTATATTCATGATTTTACCCCTCCATTATTTGACCACATTGACTGATGACATGTAATTTAAGTTTAACCGAGGAAAAAGCAATTATAGGTACTTTATTTTTTCTTTATTGGAGAAATTTTCAAGCCTGGGTGCGTAAAGTTCCATTTCTAATTTGATACTTAGGCAACTGATAAAAGTGGACTCAAATTCAAAATATAAATATCAAATGCAGCTTTAAGTAAGGAGAATGACCCTTAGAGACCTTCAAGACTGCTTAAAATACAAGTTCTGAATAAAACAAAGAGATACACATTTTAAGATTCTGTTAAGCTTTCACTTTGAAAGCTGAAATTCACTTTTATCATAAAATATATCATTTTGTTCTTTATAGCCATTATAACTCCATTGTGTGCTTAATTATAGCAAATTAACATTCTGATTTTTTTTTTGTAAGAAAGAAACAGAATAGGAGACAAAAGAAATGTTCTCTTGCATTTCAGGAGTCTCTTCTTTTGTTATTTCAACTTTCTTCCTGCAGCCTTTTAATACTATAGGGCATCCTGTATTGTGTGTGTGATGTTATTACCAAGGTCAAAAGATAGCTGAAGGAATTTATCTTGATTCTGCAGAGACTGTGTATGAATTCTGGCAAGACTTTTCTACTTTTTCAGTCTATTGTTAATCTACCAATTTGCATTCTTGAAACATAATTCAAAGAAAGTATACTTACCCATATTATATAGTATGAAATGAGTGGAGGGAGGAAAGAAAAAGCACCCCAGAAGAGAAACAAACACAAAAAAATAGCATAAAAGAGAAAAGAAAGCATAAAAGAGAAAACTTTATTCCCAAATACCATTAACAAGTTAAGGAAAGATCTTTTCAATACTCCGTTTTAAAACCTTTGGCAAAGGGTTTGTAGAATCTACCCAGATTATTCAATTCATATTGTTTTCACCCACATAATATTTGACTCAACTTCCAAGGAAATAAAATTGAATGCTTGCTGAAACTGAAACCCATTCTGTTGTGGAAGTGCATCAGGAAAAGTACATTAGAAAGTTCCTTAATGAGTGCGTAATATGCAACAGCAGGAGCCATACTCATAAGGTAGTGTGTTGGCATCAGGATTTGCTCTATCAGAGAATTTTATGGAGAAATGGATAGTGGCTCTCTCTCCTTACTCATCCGGGGCCAGCAGGGAAATTAGGAAGTGAAGTCAACTGAGAGTCCATTGCCCTCCTCCATATGTAGCTTGACACTTTCAGATATCAACAATCCTTATCTGTCCCTCTCCCCACCCAGAATGGCTTTTAAATGGCTTTCCATTAGCCACCAAACACTCTCTTACTGTCCCTAAGCATCTACTAAGCCTCCAATGAACCCCCAGATTCCTTGCTTAACAGGTAGAGCTCTCCCTCTCAAGCTCCCTGCCCCATGTAAGATGCAAACATTATTATGAATTGTTTTAAGATGAGTTTAAGAAAAAAGTATGCCATTAAATTCAATACATAGTAAATACACAATGTTAAGCCAGGAAGGGTATTCAACAGTGAGCTACTGAATTTAGTCACCAGTCCCCACCCTACAAACTCGTAGTCCCTCCTGTATCTGCCACTGGGGGTGATATTCACTGGAATAACACAAAGCAAACAGAATATAAAATACAAACAAAGTCAAATTTATTAAACAGGACTCCCAACTAAATAACAGTTCACATAAAAGGGTAACACAAAGCACTCAGTTGTTAATTCAACAAATTGGCCTTAAGCCAGGAACCCCAAACAAACATAAGGAGGTATACAACTAATTCAGATAAGTCAATACATCATCAGATCAGAGGCTATCATGGACAGGGAACACACACACAGATCCAGGGGCATAGCAGGATCATCAACAATGTCAGGAACCGGAGACACTCAACCACACGACACAGGTATTCAGGAGCGGACACACTCAGGATCAGCAACGGGAATGGCAGGCAGATCTTCTCTTCTTTCGTTGACATGTAGCCTTGGCTAAGACATCTTAAACAGTCGACTGCCATCAGGATGGACAGCCCCTGGCACTGGGTGCACAGACCTTTTGTGCTCTCTTGTTATTAGGCAGATTACTTAGGTCATATGACACCATCTTTCCTGCCTTAACTGAAAAGGGCGCCACCTGGTCCAACAGGGAGGGATACCAAAATTGTGGACAAACTGCAACATAAAGAAAATGGTGATTTGAAAAAGTCTTTCTACAATATCCCCTCCTTGGTGACTTGATGAACTAGTTGTCATTGTCATCACACCTGTCTACTTCTAGACTGCTGGCATAATGGTATACCTTGGGTTCCTGTAGAGGGCTCTCAAATTCCTTTTTACCCAATACACAGTTACAATAATGGCAACAATTAAACGAAGTTGCACTATTAGAATAATGACAAATGGATGGATCAGAACACTCCATGATTCCTTAAAATTTGTGGGGCTGAAAAATAAACTTTTCCACCAGTGTGCAAAAGATGTTTCTTTCTGCATTCTCCTTAGGATCTTTTCTTTCTTACTAATGAAGTGGTGCATGGTTAGCATGAAAATTTGCCCCATTCCTCCAACTTCTTTAGATGTTGTTTTAAACTTGATTTTTCTACTAATCGTTGCAACACGGATACATTTAAGTGCAGATTGAGTGGATTTACATGTTTATATAACATATATGATACAGAAACACTTTGTACAGAGACATTTTAACCACAAAATTAATATCACATCCCTCTACAGCATATACATGACACAAACATAAATTACTGTAAGGGTTATGACTTATATAATAAAAGAAATTAACTAAAAAAAATGTGTGCACCAGCTTCTGACACATATGCAGTTATTATTTACTAGAACTATAGAAGAATGGTTATTGCTATTTGACTGTAAGCTATAGTGGCATTTTCCTTGATCAGGATCCAGACAGATATGAGGACCCTTGAGGAACTCAGTGGTACGTGAATAGCTAACACTTTGTTCCCAAATGCAGGCATTTAAGTTGACTCTATCATAACCTTCTGCATCTTTGTGTACCCATTTGGTGACATCTATCGGGCTAAGACTGAATCAAAGGATATACTCACTTTTCGCTGGCATTTAGAACAGTTAATATGTATGTGATGACCGTATGAGTTTCCTGATTATAGAAGAAGTTAACCACTTTCCACCACACTTGCTGGATTGCTTCAAAGGCACTAACATTTCGCAACAACTTTTGTTTTAACTCTAACGGGATGATATCAATAAACCTGTCTCTTAGAATGCCGCTAGCTATATTCCGCAGCCAGGATAGGGCTTGTGCACAGGAAAGTGCCCACGAGAAGTTACCTTGTAGCTTGTAAATTATAGCATTTACAATTTGCTTACAGAATCATAGGACTGGAAGGAAAAAGAAAAGGGGTACTTGTGGCACCTTAGAGACTAACAAATTTATTTGAGCATAAGCTTTTGTGAGCTACAGCTCACTTCATCGGACTGGAAGCTACCTCGAGAGGTCATCTAGTCCTGTCCCCTGCACTCATAGCAGGACTAAGTGTTATCTAGACCATCCCTAACAAGTGTTTGTTGAACTTGCTCTTAAAAATCTCCAAGGATGGAGATTTAACAACCTCCTTAGGAAATTTATTCCAGTGCTTAACCACCCTCACAGTTAGGAAGTTTTTTCCTAATGTCCAACCTAAACCTCCCTTGCTGCAATTTAAGCCCATTGCCTCTTGTCCTATCCTCAGACGTTAAGAAGAACAATTTTACTCCTTCCTCCTTGTAATAACCTTTTATGTACTTGAAAACAGTTATCATGTCCCCTTGAAATCTTCCCTTTTCCCAACTAAGCAAACCCAATTTTTCAATCTTCCCTCATAAGACATGTTTTCTAGACCTTTAATCATTTTTGTTGCTCTTCTCTGGACTTTCTCCAATTTGTCCACATCTTTCCTGAAATGTGGCACCCAGAACATGATACTATATCCCAGTTGAGGCCTAATCAGTGTGGAGTAGAGCAGAATAATTACTTCTCCTGTCTTCCTTACAATACTCCTGATAATACATCCCAGAATGATGTTCGCTTTTTTTTGCAACCGTGTTACAGTGTTGACTCATATTTAGCTCAGGGTCCACTATGACCCCCACAGTACTCCTTCCTAGGCAGTTATTTTCCATTTTATAAGTGTGCAACTGATGGTTCATTCCTAAGTAGAAGACTTTGCATTTGTCCTTATTGAATTTAATCCTATTTACTTCAGACCATTTCTCCAGGTTGTCCAGATCATTTTGAATTTTAGTCATGTCCTCCAAAGCACTTACAACTCCTCCCAGCTTGGTATCATCCGCAAACTTTATAAGTGTACTCTTTATGGCAGGAAAATGATTAAGTGAGATATAGCCAGATAGTCCTGGCAAGTGGAAGGTAAAAATAAAACCCAAGGTCAATCTGACCTGGAGGAAAATTCCTTCCCAATCTCAAATATGGGGATTAATTAGACCCTGAGCATATAAACAAGAACCAGCCAGCCAAGCAACTGAGAGAGACAATACCACTTCAGAGCACTGCCAAATGCCCCATCTATAGCCATGACCATCCCTGAATAAACTCTGGGGGCAAATCCCTTCCTGACCTCTGCCAGTGGCTGGCTGAAACCCTGAAGCATGAGCTTTAGCAATATAAGGCATAAACCTGAAGTGAGCCCCAGGACTGTTGAGCCCTGCTTCTTACCCACAAAAGCAACCCTGTCATACAATTGTACTTACAAATTTGCCCAGCTTTGTGTTAAAATTAAATAAGTTGTTTACCCCCACAACTCTTACTGGGAGGCTGTTTCAGTAACTCACCCCTTTGATGGTTACTAATTTCCGGCGTGAATTTGTTCATGGCTAGTTTATATTCATTTGTTCTTAAGAATATGTGAGCATAAGAATGGCCATGATGGATCATACCCATGGTACATCTAGCCCAGCATCCTGTCTTCTGACAGTGGCTGGTGCCAGGTGATTCAGAGGGAATGAACAGATCATGACAATTATTTATTAATCCATCCCCTGTCATCCAGTCCCAGGTTCTGGCAGTCAGAAGTTTAGGGACATCTAGAGCATGGCATTACATTCCTGACCATCTCGGCTAGTAGCCATTGATGGACTTATCCTTCAAGAATTTCTTTAATTATTTTTGAACCCAGTTATACTTTTGGCCTTCACAACATCCCATGGCAATGAGTTCCACAGATTGTATATGTGTTATGTAAAAAAGTGCTTTCTTTTGTGTGTTTTATCCCCGCTGCCTATTAATTTCATTGGGTGACCCTTGGTTCTTGTGTTATGTGAAGGGGTAAAAACCACTTCCTATTCACTTCCTCTACACTATTCAAGATTGTACAGACCCCTATCATATCCCCCGCCCTAAATCATCTCTTTTCTAAGCTGAAAAGTCCTAGTCTTTCTAATCTCTCCTCATATGGAAGCTTAATCATTTTTGTTACTCTTCTCTGTACCTTTTCTAATTTTAACATATCTTTTTATTTTTGAGATGGGGGCAACCAGAAGTCCACACAATATGCAAGCTTCTGAGCATAGCATGAATGTATGTAGTGGCACTATGATATTTTCTGTCTTATTATCTATACTTTTGTTAAAGGTTCTTAGTATTCTGGTAGCTTTTTTGACTGCTGCTACACATTTCTTGAGTGGTAGCAGCTAATTTAGACCCATTATTTTGTATGCATAGTTGAGATTATGCATTTATCAACATGGAAGTTCATCTGCCATTGTGTTGCCCAGTCACTCAGTTTAGTGAGATCCCCTTGTAACTCTTCACTGTCAGTTTTGGATTTACCTATCTTGAGTAATTTTGTACCTTCTGAAAATTTTGACACCTCACCGTTCACCCCCTCTTCCAGATCATTTAGCACAGGTCAAGTACAGATTATTGGGGGATCCCACTATTTACTACTTTCCATTGTGAAAATTAACCGTTTATTCTTCCCCATTTTCCCCTGTCTTTTAACCAGTTACTGATTCATAAGAGGACTTTTCCTCTAATCCCACGCTTCATGGGTCTTTGGTGTGGGATTTTGTCAAAGGCTTTCTGAAAGTGCAAGTATACTATACCAATTGGATCGCCCTTGTCCATATGTGTGTTGACACCCTCAAAGAATTCTAATAGACTAGTGAGGCATGATTTCCCTGTACAAAACCCATGTTGACTTTTCCCTAACATATCACATTCATGTATGTGTCTGATAATTTTTTACTATAGGTTCAGTCAGTTTACCTGGTACTGAAGTTAGGCTTTCCAGGCTGTAATAGCTAGGATCGCCTTTGGAGACTTTTTTTTTTAAACTTGGCTTTATATTAGCTATGCTCCAGTTATCTGGCACAAAGGGCAAATTTAAATGATAATTCACATACCACAGTTATTAGTTCTTCAGAACTCCTGGGAGAATACCATCTAGTCCTGGTGGGTTATTAGACTTCATTTTATCAATTTGTTCCAAAAATATCCTCATGACAGCTCAACGTGGGGTAGTTCCTCAGATGCCTCAGGTGTGGGAATCTCCCCCACATCCTCTGAAGTGAAGACTGACGCATAAAATCCATTTGGCTTCTCTACATCAGTCTTGTCTTCCTTGAGTGTGCCATTAGCACATTGATTGTCCCATGGCCCCACTGATTGTTTGCAGGTTTCCTGCTTCTGATGTACTTAAAAATGTTGTTAGTTTTTATGTTTTTAGCTAGTTCCTCTTTACATTCTTTTTTGGCCTGCTTATTTATACTTTTATACTTGACTTACCAGAATTTTCGCTCCTTTCTATTTTCCTCACTAGGATTTGACTTCCAATTTTTAAATGATGCCTTTTTGTCTCTAACTGCCTCTTTTACTCTGTTTAGCTATGGTGGTGTGGGTATTTTTTGTTCTCTTACTCTTTTGTTTCTGTTTTATTTGAGATATACATGTAGTTAGAGCTTCTATTATGGGGTATTAAAATATTTTCCACGTAGATTGCAGGCATTTCACTTTTGTGACTGTTCTTTTTTAATTTATGTTTAACTACGGCTATGTCTACACTACAGAGCTTTTAGTGACATGGCTGTGTCTCTACAGCCGTGCCGCTAAAAGTCTCACTGTGTAGCTGCTGTTTGTCGACTCTCCTGCTGACAAAAAACTTCCACCCACAACAAGAGGCATTTGCATTTTTGGCAGGAGAGCACTCCTTCTGACAAAGTGCTGTTCACACTGGCAGTTATCATCTGCAAAACTTTTGTCTTTCAGGTTTTTTTTTTTAAACACCTCTGAAAGACAAAAGTTTTGTTGTTCAATTGCCAGTGCAGACATACCCTAGCTTCCTCATTTTTGTGTAGTTCCCCCTTTTGAAGTTAAATGCTATAGTGGTAGCTTTCTTTGATATTCCCCCCCCCCCAAAGATGTTAAATTTAATTATTTTGTTTGCTATTACCAATCAGTTCACCCTATATTCACCTCTTGGAATAGATTGTGTACTGCATTTAGGACTAAATCAAGAATTGCCCCCTTCATTGGTTCCAGGACTAGCTGCTCCAAGAAGCAGTAATTAATGGTGTCTAGAATTTTTCATCTCTCCATCCTGTCCTGATGTGCCATTTACTCAGTCAATATGAGGACAGTTGAAATCCCCCATTATTATTGATTTTTCTATTTTTGTAGCCTGTACAATTTCCCTGGGCACCTCATAATCACTGTCACCATCCTGGTTAGGTGGTTGGCAATATATTCCTACTTCTATACCCTTATAGTTCAAGCATGGGATTTCTATCCATAGAGATTATATGGTACAGTTTGATTAATTAAAAATGTGTTATATTTGACTATATACTTTCTTTCACATATAGTGCCATTCCCCCTCCAGCATGACCTACTCTGTCATACAAAATATATAGGTGTCCTGGGATTACCTGGTACCACTGATTATCATTGTTCCACCAAGTTTATGTGATCACCATTATATCAATATCCTCATTTAAGACCAGGCACTCAAATACATCCATCTTTGTATTTAAACTTCTAGCAGTTGTATATGAACACTTGTACATTTTGTCAATATTTGGTTGTCTGCCTTCATGTGATGGGACTCTGAATGGGACTCTTTTTCATTTGACGGTTTCCCTACAGTTCCTACCTGTACTTTATCAACTTCTATCCTATCTTCTTTACTAGGATATAGAGTATCCTGTTTAATCAATCCTCCCCTCTCTGTCCAAATTGTGTGCTCCTCTGCATCTTTTGGCTTTCCCCCAGCCCTTAGCTTTAAAACTCCTCTACAACCTTTTTCTTAAAATTTACATGCCAGCAGTCTGGTTCCATTTTAATTTAGATGGAACCCATCCTTCCTCCATATGCTGCTACTTTCCCAAAATGTTTCCAAGTTCCTAATAACAGTTCTTGTACCATCATTGTCCTTCAGCTTAAATAATCTTCACCTTCCCTGGTATTTACCTCCCTAGTGTATTTATAGAGAGCATTTGCCTTCTTTTACTGCTACATCACATAGGCGGCTCAGTAATCCTGTGATCAAACCATGTCCCCAGGTCTCTCTCCTTCTCTCTTGCTTCCAGCTGAAGAGCCCCCAGCTTGTATCAGAAATTCTTATTATCAGACTATCTGCATGGGTTTTGCTCTTTGACAGAAATAGAATGAAATTCAACAGTAATCCAGTCTTCAAGATGATCCAGATCTTCCTGTATAATGTTTTGATCTTCCTCTGTGTTGATGATGCCTCCCAACTTTGTCATCAGCAACTTTCATTAGCACACTCCTACTTTTTATGCCAAGATCATTAATACAAATATTGAATAAGACTCTTATTTTTGGTACCAAGACTCTTATTTTTATTTCCTTGGAAGAGCAAATTCAGCTTGACTTTCAGCAATTCTCACTTCATTCCTACATTGTTCATATTACTGCATGTAGAAGCTTCACTATAAGCCTCAGCAAGAGTTTCTAGTCCATTACGTCCCAACCTCTGACTCCAAGTATGCTGGGAAATGGTGTCCTAGTCAGCGTTGGTAGCCATTTTTGTTATAGTCCATCAGTTAGGACCCCCTACAGGATCAGTCCAGAGTTCTAGGAGCTGGCAAACTCCACATGGAGGTTACACCAAAATATTTATAGCCTTCTCAACCCTGTGCAGCTGTGTTCATGATACACAAAAAAGTCCAAAATATACTGTTGTGTAATATGTGGCATGTATAGAATACATGATGGTGTGATATAAAGATATGATATATACTCATTAGTGATGAGGTATATAATGCTCTTAGCTATACACGCACACAACATCAACTCTTCATAAATAGAAACAGGAAACATTGCAAATACTGGGGTAACTTTAGCTAGCTAGGAGAACTGGCAGGATTTTAAGGGGGACCACAGGGGGCTTATGAATAAGCCAAGGAACAACACAATAGAGAGGTGAGTTCATTGTTACATAACAATGGATGGGAGCGGAACAAAAAATCCATCTCTATTCATAAAATCATGAAGTTCTGAGATAGAAATGACCTTCTTAGTAATCCTTTTCATCCTTCTGCCCATTCGGGATTGTTCCCTACAGAGTATTTTTAGTGCTTTGTAATCATAGAACAAAGGGGAAAACTGTATCATAAATTCATTCAACCAGCAACATTTCTAACTTCCTAGATGTTTGGAAACTCCATGCACAGTACCTGTGTCATACAAAGAACATAATCTTCCACAGACAATACTAAGAGATCAATCAGAGCTGCACAATAACAAAACAAACGAGAGGGAAGCAAAATATATGTGAGTAACAATTTGTCATCACAAGAATAGCTCATGGATGTGGCTTCTGCACTCTCCTAATGAATTAGTAAGACCTTACAGCCTGATTCTGTCAGACTTCCATACATGGAACTGACTTTGAAAATCAAAAGGAGTTTCATATGTGCCTAATGCATTACTTGAAGAATGTCTTGAAAACTCTTTTTGCTGGAGATGGTTTCAACATTTGACTGCTTTCTCTCAATGAAATTTTCCCAAACTCCAGTAGTTTTTGTATGAAAACCCTTGAGCGTCAAATCTTGTGTTTGGGGGAGACGGCCACCCACTATCAGTTTTCTTTATTTTATTATTGTTATTATTATTATTATTATTGTATTATTTTATTAATTCTTTGTAGTACCATGGCACCCTAAGAGCTCCAGTCATGGACCAGAATCCAATTGTGTTAGTCAGACAGAACAAAAAAGGATAGCCCCTGTCACACAGAGCTTTCAGTCAGAATATATGACAAGAGACAAATGGATACAGACAATTGGAGGAGTACAAGGAAACAATGAGACTGGTCAGCATGACAGGCTGCTGTCTCAGCACACCAGTGGTTTAACCATAGTCAAATTTTCTCTAGGTATCACTGCAAAGGAAAGGATTTGAAGGAGGATAATGAGTTTTACAGATGTTTATGTGGAGCTTCTCCCAGGAGCGAGAAGTAATATGGGAGAGAGCATGAAGGTGTTTGTTTGAAAGTTTAAGAAGTGGATGATGGAGGCTGACATCATAGGCTAATGGGAGACATCAGTAGACACCACAGCAGCAAATGAGATAGGAATAAGGATAGGCCATGAAGGGCCTTGAAAGTGTTTGATGCAATAGAGACAGGGGAATCAAAGAAGGGATACAAACAGAAAGGTGACATTATCAAAGTGATGGCTTTGCAGCAGCGTTCTGAATGCATATTAGTGAGACAAGATTGCATTTGTCAAGGCCAGAGAAAAGGATGTTGGAGTAATTGAGATGCAAGATTAGAGTCTGCCAGAGAATTCTAGCTGTGTGGATGGATAAGAAAGGCTATAAATTAGCTATGTTATGCAGAAATAAAAGATTATGTCATAGCCTGGACGTGAGGACCTAGAAAGAAATCCAAGTCATAGATGATGCATATGTTATGGGGCTGAGTGACACAAGAACTAGTGACAATTTGGTGAATACAAAGCCTTAAGATTTACAAAAAGGATATCATTGTCACAGTCACTGGGCTAACTGCACCTCTGACTGTTCCTTGTCTCTCCAACTGCATCCTTTTTAGGTCTCAGGCCTCTAATGGTCACCAGTATCTCAGGGTGGAATTGCGCAATTCTTCCACTCTCAGCCTGGACCCTGGCTGCAGTACCCAGTGTATCAACCATGATTTACCTGAACAGGTCTGATTTATGTCCACACCCTGCAATTCTGTTCTTTCTGGTGCAGTGATGGTGGTAACAGGAACCAAACAGATGCCTTACGGCAAAGTGATATTTATTAGAGAAAAAACATTTAAAGAAAACATATTTTAAAAATACATTGACTTGAAAGGTTAGATTTTAAATGATAATCTTTGGTAAATGTCAATTTCAACGTACATACACAAACTGATGAAAAATATTTTCATTCATAATAATTGAAATTTACAAAATGAATTAAGAAAAATGCTGTTTGAGGACATCTTAGCATTTGATTTTAGGATATTTATTTTGTATATTTTGGAAAGTGATGTTCACAATTTGTGTTTTAGCAGTTATAAAGCTTTAAAATTTTTAATATCAATGTCGCCTGTCATTAAATAATTATCTGAACCCCTGTCCTCCATTTTCTGCAACTGGGAAAATTTAAATTGATAAAATTAAAAGAAATGCTTAAAAATAAATATAGATATTATCCATCAAAACTATAAAACAAATAAAAATCAAATTCTTCCCAGGCTAAATAATACTGCACGCAAATCCAGTTTACCAGCTGTTTAATTCTCTTCCACTTGGGGACTCTATAGGACCCTACTAGGACTAGCTCCCTATACACTCTTCCTTAGAGCCATTCTCAGCCAACTTATTTTCCTGTCTGAGCTCACTGGCACTTCCTGGACAACCCATGGGACTCATTTCCCCTTTGTAGAGGCCAAAACACTTATACCAGTTATAGGTCTTTTGAACTATAACTCCCATCTTGGCAGTACAGCAGTGTCACTTTGGCCTATAGCCTGGAAGGATGCCATTGTCTTTCAGATGTCTGCATGGGTGTTTTTACCTGGTACGCCATTGTGTCACTTTCTTGTACAGATCCCACTGAATTTGAGAATTGCAGGTTTATAATAAACATTTCACTACCTCTCACATACAGTTCTTCTTCTCATTGACCAGGTCACATAGAATTCATAAAATTATTGCATATCACCTCCACGTGTGTCACAGTCGCATTTTGGAGAAAACAAGAAAAATCCATTGAAAATATTATATCAAATAATCTAGACAAATTCTCTCTTGCTGCTGTTCCCGACCTGAGTTGGTTTATTACCAATTAAAGTAAGAAGAAAACATTCTGTGGAAGTACAGAAAAGAGAAACACTAAAAATATCCTTCCTGCCTATAATAAATGCATGTTTTCAATTAATGAATATTCAGTGAATCTCTAGTCTGTTTTGTATTCATGAAATAATAGGTTGACTTACAAATATTGTAAAATAGACCTTAATCCAACTCAAACTCCCAATTGTCCACACTGGCATACCATACTCCTTCAAAATTCAGATCCTCAGTGACTACAACAGCTGAAGTTAATTTTGCTCTAAGGCTATGTATACTATGTAGTTTTTTCTCAAACTCCTCAGTAGGTACATAAAATATCCTACTATTAAACAGATCAACCTGGGCAGTAACAGTAGGCACCAAGGTTCAACACCTTTTGAATACAGAGAATGTGATGCATGCTGGAGGAGGAGAATGCAAAAGTGCTTATTGTATACAAAGGTAAACATTCATCTGTCAATAACTCATTAATGTGATTTTCTTTCTGAGATAGATAAGCATGTGGTGAGATAAATGGAGCAGGTAATTACTGCAGAAAAGTACTCACAAATTAACTAAATACCATAAGTTTCCTTCAGTGGATCTGCAGCTTCTCATTTGCTTTCTATAAACATTTGAATGTGTGATCTTGTTCTCAAGAGTGCTCACAGAAAGTCAAAGTCTTACCAATATTTATTTAAATGTATGTTTACAGGGAGTCCTTGGACTTACGAGCCAATTCATTCCTCAGAATTGCGTTGTAAGTAGAAATGTTGTAAGTCGAAACCGCTTTTCCCATAGGAATCAATGGTATGAAGGGGGGATTGGTTCTCGAACCAAGGCTTGATATACTATTTTCACCACAATAACCCAGATTTTTGTACTATATGAATTATAGATGACTCATGTTGCAACATCAGTGTATTTACTGTACACTGTATTTTGTAAACAGCATTCAAATAAACATATAAACTCACATATGATGCTCAGAATGCTGGAAACACAGGCCCAGAAAGCCAGGGAGAAGGCACACATGCTGAGCTTCAGCCAATCACTGTTCAAGCTTTCTGATTGGCTAAGCCTGGGGCTGGAAGCCAATAAAAAACAAATAGCAACCCTACCCGGCAACAAGCTACCCTGCTGCCTCAAAGCCAATCAGAAGTGACCCCTTCCAGCTCCATACCAGTATAACACAACCAGGAAGTAATTTAAAGCAAACTTTATGCAAATCGAGCTTCCTAAGGGTGAAACAAGCATCACAGAGGAAAAACAGGTAGTCAATTGAAAAGTGTCATAAGTCAGGCATTGTAAGTCCAAGGACTCCCTGTACGCCAAGGTTTGACCTGAAGAATTTGTTTGCCATCTTGAGATCTCTTTGATTCCCCTTGTCCCCCCTGCTAAAAGATTAAGTGATCCCAATCAGGTACAGAAAGACCGCTGTATGGTATAGGGAAGCAATCCTACATCATGAATGGTTTCAGAGAGGTAGTCGTGTTAGTCTGTATCAGCAAAAAGAACTAGGAGTACTTGTGGCACCTTAGAGACTAACAAATTTATTTGAGCATAAGCTTTTGTGGGCTAAAATCCACTTCATCAGATGCATGCAGTGAAAAATACAGTAGGAAGATATATACACACAGAGAACATGAAACAATGGGTATTGTCATATCCACTATAATGAGAGTGATCATGAAAAAATGGGTATTGCTATACCCACTATAACGAGAGTGATCAGTTAAGGTGAGCTATTATCAGCAGGAGAAAAAAACCTTTTGTAGTGATAATCAGGATGGCCCATTTCCAACAGTTGACAAGAAGGTGTGAGTAACAGTAGGGGGGAAAATAAGCATGGGGAAATAGTTTTACTTTGTGTAATTGTTGCCGGCACCCAGTGCCGAGAGGCTAAACAACAGCTGGGTTGGTTCGCTACCTGGTGTGCTACACCCAGTAATCACAACGGGGTGGAGAAGCAGAAAAGTTTATTTGCAGCTGCAAAAAGGTACAGGGAGAATAAAATCTCAAATCCTGCACCCAGAGCAGGAAGTTACACAGGCTT
The DNA here is from genome assembly GCF_965152275.1 of Natator depressus. Lineage (NCBI taxonomy): Eukaryota > Metazoa > Chordata > Testudines > Cheloniidae > Natator > Natator depressus. Next base: position 125,697,069 of record NC_134234.1, read on the forward strand.
TTATGCATCCTTTTTCCCAGCATACTTATCCAATAGCAAGCTGCCCTAAGTATCCATATAGCCAGCCAATCTAGTTCCCAGCTAGTTCCCTTGTTCTCTGTATCATTTGTTAAACTATACATAAAGCCGCTTTATTCAGCATTGTTCTTCCATATCTGCCCTATTCGGCCTTGCTTAGTTTCAGGCAGTCTGACTCTGCAACATATTGTTGCAGATCCTCAGCATAACTGTTGTGAGTGCCTCCAGGCGGGGGGGCCAAGGACACTTGGGCCTAGTACGCAGAGCTGCTGCGAGTGCCTCCAGGCGGGAGGTGGGGGCAAGGACACTTGGGCCTAGTGCGAGGGGGCTTCATCGACACTCCTGGTCTTCCATCACCTCGAGTTACCTAGTGGCCATGCCCCAGTGTCCCCAACATAATGACCCTGGACACCATTAAATTAGGCTTGAATAAAGACTGGGAGTGGATGGGTCATTACACTAAGTAAAACTATTTCCCCATGCTTATTTTTCCCTCTACTGTTACTCACACCTTCTTGTCAACTGTTGGAAATGGGCCATCCTGATTATCACTACAAAAGGTTTTTTTTCTCCTGCTGATAATAGCTCACCTTAACTGATCACTCTCATTATAGTGGGTATGGCAACACACATTTTTTCATGTTATCTATGTATATATATATATATCTCCTACTGTATTTTCCACTTCATGCATCCGATGAAGTGGGTTTTAGCCCACAAAAGCTTATGCTCAAATAAATGTGTCAGACTTTAAGGTGCCACAAGTACTCCATGTTCTTTTTTCATGAATAAGCAACAGTAGTCATAAACAAATAGTTTGCATATTTCCATAGGTTGAAATATGGTTGTATAAAATGCTCTAACAAATTCATATTTATTTCTATAAATATACACACACACACGCACACACACACGGGCATTATCCTGCTCTACGCAGCACTGGTGAGGCCCTAGCTGAAGTGCTGTGTCCAAGTCTGGGCACCACACTTTAGAAAAGATTGGTCTCTCTCCAGTTTGTCCACAAGGAGAGCAACCAACATGAAAAAAGTTTTAGAAAATCTAACTTATGAGAAACGGTTAAAAAACTGGACATGTTTAGTCTCGAGAAAAGACAGGTACGGAGGCAGCTGATAACAGTCTTCAAATATGTTAAGTGTTGTTATAAAGAGGATGGTGATCAGTTTTTCACGTACACTGGAGGTAGGACAAGAAGTAATGAGTTTAGTCTGCAGCAAGAGAGATTTAGGTTTGCTATGAGGAAAAACATTCTAACTGTAAGGGTAGTTAAGCTCTGGAACAAGCTTCCAAGGGAGGTTGTGGAATTCCCATCACTGGAGGTTTCTAAGAACAGGTTGGATAAGCAACTGTCAGGGATGGTCTAGATTTATTTCATCCTTCCTCAGCACAGAAGGCTGGAATTTATGACATCTCAAGGTCCCTTCAAGCCCTACATTCCTATGATTTTATGAAGCCAGCATGGTGCCAGCTACTCTTTATGGCAGAAAAGACCAGAAAGGTTATTCTATAAAATGCCATAGGGCAGGTGGTACTATAATTTCTCCCTTCTCTGTCCCAGGTCCCAGCACACAGCACAGCTATTCCAGCTATGTGCTTAGGAAGAATTTGCCCTCTTCAGATCAGCAATAGCAGATCAAATTTAGTATGTTCTGGAATTTGTCATTTGAACTTTCTATTAATGTTTAACACCAGCTATTTTGGTAAATGGTAAGTTAATTATTTGGTCAAGGGCAATGATTACAGCTTTATTGAGATTCAGGTCCTTACGAACAAAACAAACGTGAATGTGTTCTTTTGGAGCAAGTCAACATTTTTTCATACTTCTTACTCTAATGACTTCAAACTTACTTATCATTTCTATAAATTACAGGATATAAGGACAAAGCCAAATTACTGAGTCCTTGATCCTGTATGTGTGTGCCTGAGTAGTCTACTGATTTAAATATCTTAGGTATGCAAAATTTCTCATGTGTGAAAGTGTTTGCAGGAGTGGGCCCTTAGAAGGTAAATAAACCCCACTTCTCCCTCCTCCCTCATTCCCATTGATAACATTGGTAATGCTATAAATTATATACCTATATGACCATATGATTTGCCTGTTATGGAAGAAAATTCACTGGAGAAAGCAAACGATAAAACTAGGGAAAACTGTAGTTCAAATACTGAAGGCATTGCAACCAATTTTGTCAAAGTAAAAAATGATATCTTAGTTCCTTTTTCACAAAAAAATATTTCCTTATTTGCAGTAGCTATAATCTGTCTCCTTCATTTCATAAAACAGCTCTACCTCAGGTCTTACATTTCCTTGAGGCAGCTAATTCCCTTGACATGTCTCTTTAACAAATAATTATGATTAGAGTCCCATGTAATTCAGTAGCTGTTTTCCAAGAAGAAAGCTTAATCTAATAATTTCTTATTAAATTCTTAGTTCCTGTAGGAGAGCTTTTGAAGGGTATTTAAGATAAATAATTTCATTCCAGAACTCAACTGCTGGTTACCCTCATCTTTTCTAATGAAAATCTATTTCAACCCCCCAAAAAGATTCACTACTTTACTACACATTGATGAGGAAGAATGTGTGTGTGTGTTGTGTTCAGCAGAGACCACATGCCTCGAAGCAAACAGGTTTATTCCTTCATAAATCGATTGATTAACATCTTGTTGCCTGAATTTAGCCTATTAAGAAAATGATGACATTTTTTTGTCAGAGAAATAGCTCAAAGAATTGCAAGAATAGCATTGTCAAGTCACAGAGTAGATATATCCCCACCAGCACCTCTTTAAAATATTACGCTTAATAGAGACATAAGTTTAAGTATTAAAACTTTACTTTAATTAATGGGTAAATTGTTTCACTGGTTTATCCTTACTATTTATATTATGGTAAAACCTAAATGACCCCAATGATATCAAATCCCTGTTGTGTTAAAGAAAGAAGAGAAAGAGCCTGCCTTCTTCACAGTGCTTGCCAGGCCAGGTCAGGAGACAGGGGCTATGTAGAGACAGACAGCGTGGAGTTCTCGGGTGTCAGATAGGGGCTCTTAAGGGCTAGTGGGGGAGGACAGACTGGGGCAGGGGCTGAATGGGAGTGGAAGTTTAGGGCCATAAGGGGGAGAGAGGTGCAGGGCCACATGGTGATGGGGGAGGGGGAGCAGGGCCACATAGGGACAGGGGAGTGGCTGAGTGGGGGCACAGACACATGGGGATAGGGGAAAGGGCGCAGGGACACATGGGGATTGGGGGAGTGGGTGACTGAGTGGAGGTGGAGGGACCGATGTGGACAGGGAGTGCAAGGACACATAAGGTTGGGGAGAGTAGGTTTCTGAGTAGGGGTAGGGGGACATGGAGGAAATGGTATGGTGGGATAACATGATTTTGGCAAATAACTGATCTTTAACTATTCATGATAAATAGGCCCAATGGCCTGTGATGGGATGTTAGATGGGATGAGATCTGAATTACTACAGAGAATTCTTTTCTGGGTGTCTGGCTGGTGAATCTTGCCCACATGCTCAGGGTTCAGCTGATTGCCATATTTGTGGTCAGGAAGGAATTTTCCTCCAGGGCAGATTAGCAGAGGCTCTGGGGGTTTTCCGCCTTCCTCTGTAGCCTGGGGCACGGGTCACTTGCTGGAGGATTCTCCGTACCTTGAAGTCTTTAAACCATGATTTGAACACTTCAGTAGCTCAGACATAGGTGAGAGGTTTATTGCAGGAGTGGGTGGGTGAGATTCTGTGGCCTGCATTGTGCAGGAGGTCAGACTAGATGATCATAATGGTCCCTTCTGACCTTAATATCTATGAGACACATGTGCATGGCTGAATGGGAGAGGCTAGGGGTCAGCCAGGATCTGCATGGGATAAGCTTCCTAACAATCCCTCCCCTCCCTCCTGTAACAGGGCATACCAGGGTCCCCCTTGGTTCAGCCTCTTCTCTGCTCTAAAAATCACTCTGAGAACTTCTGGCTCAGGAGTCACTGGTGCAGTTTATTTATGCAGCGCAAACCCACCACCTCTCACCATTATTGCTGGGGGTTCCAGTCCTAGGGGGGCTTTTCTTTTTTGCAGCCAGGAGGGGATAGCCACCCCTCTCCTTCCACTCTCTGGCTTTCTTCCTCTGAGCCTGTATATAGCCCCAGGCTAATCAGGCTGCCAGCTGTTCTGCCTCCACCAATCAGGTTCAGGTTCCTCTAGTCAGCTCCAATTCACCTCCCTTAATTGGAGCTAGAGTGACAGAGGGCTGGCTCAGCAGTTCCTGGTCAGCACCCAGTCAACCCCCCCCCCCGCCAAAATAAACCTGTTCCATACTTTTCCCACCCATACCCAACAACCCTCCAAGTTCACACCCAGACTCCTTCCCAGCAATTATTTTCCTCTCCCTCAACTCATCCATTACCCCTGACTCCCTGCAGCCTTTGCACTGCTTCTGGTGTGTGTGTGAAATATGGTTTAAATGAATTATTACTGAGACTTCTCTATTAATATGCCTAGTAAGGAATCTATTTGTCAAAAAAAACCTTTTTCTGGAACTTTTTTTATTGTCTGCTTTGTTACAGACATACTTGCTGACAGGTATTTTGAAATAAATGACCAAAAATAATTGAAACGGGTGTGATTATATTGTGTTATTTTGACAAATAAAATATGCAGAATTTTGCAGATTTTGAAAATATTGTGCACAGAATTCTTAATGTTTTGCTGTGGAATTTTCAATTTCTTGGTGTGCAATTCCCCCAGGACTAACATCAGAATGTGCTTTCATTCATTTTCCAAGGCAAACATTTCATCAATGGCAGTTCTGGCCAAACTTCAAGGTTACACACTATAAACCTCCTTGTTTTCTCAGTCTTGTTGAATCTCCTGAGGTCCGACTGACTTCATGTAGGGAAAACTATTCTTTTACCTGGGGTTCTTTCAATCCAAAGCTCTTGGTAACTTTTACTCTGTGCGAGGTGGTGTCAGGAAATAAATCAGGGGAGAAACGGCCATCCGACCAATAGATGGCTGGCACAAACAGGACAACACAAGAGTGCTTTCACTTAAAGTTAAACTTTACTTAGTCTCAAGCACTTACACATGTCTGCAACAGGCTAGTAAAACACCCCCAACCCTCGATAATTACCGAAGCTGAGTGTGGCTCTCGCGTGGCATAGCAGCAGCCCATCTGCCAGTGGGGAATGCAAGATGCATCCAGAGGGCGAGTCCAGTCCTGAAGAGTCCCACTACCTCAAACTTTCCCCACCTATTTTATATATTAGTAAAACAATGACATGTCCCTTAAAGAAAACTTGTCAAGCAAGCAGTTTAAATGGTCAAGCAAGAGGTTTTCTTCTGATTATTGATTAACCGGGTGCGGGTTTTTCCAGAGTTTGCAGTCTTGAGACCCTGTCAGATACATTATTGAGGGCACATCCTGCTCTTCTAAAATGCATGTATCAGAAACTTCAACACAATTCTTATCAGGAAGGACTCGGGGTCAAGCTGCCCTTTCTGTGGCACCCAAAATCTCCTCCCCTCCTGCCTTGGTCAAGCTGAAGCTGTGACATGGCCAATTTAAAGCCTGCTGACTTGGCTGCTTTTAGCAATAAGCCATAGTGGTTTCAGGCACTTTATTGGTTTGCTGACATCTCCCCATACACTATTTGCAGATTGTTCACTGAACTGTGGGCAAAGTCCTGACGCTGCAACTTTACAGCTCTATACTGCAGAGTGCAGTGCACACTGTGGGGCACTAAAACAGGTGCTCCTGAATGAATTCTTCATCTGGAAGATGGAAGCTGCCACCAGAGTATTAAATTATCAGCTTTAAATGTGGAATACAAGTGAGATAAAGGCAATTTTATTTTATTTTTAATTATTTTAAAAAATTCTGTACAAAGAAAGCTTTCTGCAAATCATGAGCATGATAAAATCAACACTTTCACTTATAGTACACTGCAAGATGTTGATCTATTTATCTAGGCAAGTATATATGTGATGCTCATCACCACAGTACTTGAATTTCACTACTTTGATGGCCTTTTATAATCAGGGAAAGGCTGCCTAGAGTAGTCAAAAGGGTGTTAAAGTAAAAACAAAGGAGGAGGTAAAAAGAGGTAGGATGTGAGCACTCAGCACAAAATTATGATGTTGAGAACAAAATTAATCAAGGAACCAAAGGACATGAAGAAAAGAAATTACTGAATTGCCAATACACCAGTGCTATGACCCAGATAACAAACAAGAGGAAATGGAATTACTCATTTAAGAGCATAAGTTTCATTTAGTTGGTATTACTGAAATCTGGTGGTATGATTTGCACAATTGGAATGTTAAAATCAACAATTTCCAACTCAAAAATTGTAGCCAAAATGGGGTAATTGTTTATTAGACTTTGTCCTAACAGATAAAGAGTAACTGATCACAGAATTAAACATTAATGGTAGCTTATGTATAAGGGATCACAACTTGATCACATTTATAATGAGCAAGCAGAATAAAGTACGTATAATATATGTATATGCTTAGTGCTTTAATAGGGCCAGTTTCACAAAGCTGAATGATTATGATCCAAATCAGCTGAGAGGAAGAATTTAATCAGAATATATATATATATAGGAAGGTGTTCTTAAATGATTCCCAGTTATTCATATTTTTCTTATTAAATTCTTCCTCTCAGCTGATTTAGCTCATATGTGAAACCAACCTATTAAGCACAAAGTATATGTATATTAAGCACAAAGTATATATATATATATATATATATATATATATATATATATATATATATATATATATATATATATCATAACTTCGCTTCTAAATCAGTTTTTTTTCAACCAGTTCTGTTATATAAAACACACACACACAAACAAATGAAAAAAGGGAAGATGATAATAATGAATATTAGGAATTGTTGAAAATTGATAAGGGAAGCAAAGCGACACAAGGAGAAAGCTATAATCAGCAGACTTAAGGACAATATGAAGGAAATTTTAAAATATATTAGGAACTCAATAGGATCCTGACAATTGCATTGGTCCATTCCTAGATGGAAATGGTAGAATTAACAATAATAATGCAGAAAAGACACATGCTCGATAAATATTTCTTTTCAGTACTTGGGGGGGGGGGAAACAGATGATATAGTTTCATCAATACTGAGGATAACACTCTTTCCATTGCACTGGTATCTCTAGTGGATGTAAAAGAGAAGCTACTAAAGTCAGACATTTGAAAAACAGTAGATCCAGACAGCTTGCGTCCAAGTTTTAAAAGAGCTGTCTGAAGAGCTCACTAGATCACAAAGGTTGAATTTCAATAAGTCATGGAACACAGGCAAAATTCCAGAAAACTGGAAGAGAGCTAGTGTTATATCAATTTTTTAAAACGGTACACATGATGACTTGGGTAATTTTAGTCCTGTCAGCCTGACATCAATCTTGGGCAAAATAATGGAACTGCTGATATGAGACTTGATTAATAATAAATTAAGGGAGGGAAATGTAATTAATGCAAATTAACATGCATTTATGAAAAATAGATCCTGCCAAACTAATTTGATATCATTTTTTGCTGAGATTCCACCTTTTGGCTGATAAAGGTAATAGTATTGATGTAATATATTTAATTTTTTGTAAGGCTTTGACTTTGTACCACATGACATTTTTGTTTTAAAAAATGGAACAGTATAAAAGTAACATGGCACACATTAAATGGATTGAAATCTGGCTAAATGATTGATCTCAAAATGTAATTGTAAATTGAAAATTGTTACCAAGTGGGTGTGTTTCCAGTGTGGTAACACAGGGATCTATTCTTGGCCCTATGCTATTTAGCATTTTTATCATTGACCTAAAAGAAAACAAAATCACTGATAAAGTTTGAAGACTACACAAACATTAGAAGAGTGGTAAATAATGAAGAGGACAGATCACTGAGTTAGAGCCATTTAGATAGTTTGGTAAACTGAGCATGACCAAACATGATATGTTTTAATATGGCTAAATGTAAATGAATACATCTGGGGAACAAAGAATGTAGGCCATACTTAGAGAATGGGGGACTCTATCCTGGGAACCAGTGACTCTGAAAAAGATTTTGGGGTCATGGTGGATAATCCGCTCCCAATGTGTCTCTGGCCAAAAGACCTAAAGCAATCCTGGGATGTATAAGAGGGGACTTTTGAGTAGGAGTAAAGATGTTATTTTACTTGTATATGTGTCATTGGTGAGACTGCTGCTGGAGTATTGTGTACAGTCCTGGTGCCCATAATTTAAGAAGGAGGTTGATAAATTGGAGAGGGGCTAGAGAAGAGCCTCAAGACTTATTAAAGGATTAGAAAACATGCCTTATAGTGATAGACTCAAGAAGCTCAAACTATTTAGCTCAACAAAGAGAATGTTAAGGGATAACTTGATTATAGCCTATAAGCATCTATATGGGGAACAAATATTTAATAATGGAATCATCAGTCTGGTAATGGCTGGAAGTTGAAGCTTGACAAATTCAGACTGGAAATAAGGCATATCTTTTTTAACTGTGAGAGTAATTAACCATTGTACTTTACCCAGGGTGTGGTGGATTCTCCATCACTGACCATTTTTAAACCAAGATTTGATGTTTTTTCTAAAAGATATGTTTTATGAATTATTTTGGGGAAGTTCTATGATCTGCAGTTTACAGATGACCAGACTTCATGATCAGAGTGGTTCCTTCTGGCTTTGGATGTATGAATCTAGAAAGGCTGAGTGTTTACATTTTAAGTACAATGTAAATGAAAACATTTATTTCTAACCTAAAATGTGATCAGCTGGAAAACACAGATGTCCTAAATCTGCTTTAAAATATTCAGTTTTCTGAGCATCCACAGCTGTGTTGCCAAAACCTCCATAGGCTGCCCAAAGGAGGGTCTTTGAAAATTTACCTGCTCCCCACTCTGGTTGAAGTTTCTCATTTGAACCAGGGGATAATGCTTATTTATGGACCTTACCTGGCAGATATGAAGCTGGATTAATATTTGTAAAATGTTGCATATGGGCTTAATCCAACTGATTTTTTCCCAATGGAAAGACTGGGCTCTTGGTGCTAATATGTTGAAGATTGGGCAAGGTATGACACACATCTTGTTCTTTGACTGAGAAAAAAAGGTTTTAATTTATTTTAAATCATAAAAATGTGTTGCTGTACATGTTGGTGTCCAGGACAGAGAAAAGAGTCACATAACCACAATCCATTGTTACCCCATATCAGACCTCTCGTGTAAGACAAATTTTGTGTCATCAAATTTGACATGTTTCATGGGGGTGGAGTATTATTTCTATATGCTATGGCCTCAATTGCCATTATTCTGCTTGCTGTTTCAGAGCTGACTCTCTTAAACATCCTGGTGGACCTTTGAACAGAGGTGATGAGAAAATAAAGCCATTTGAGGAAAGCTTTAACCTGTTTCTGAATTTGCTTCCTTCTCTCTTACTCTTTCTTGCATTACCCATTACCCTTAAAGGCTTGAATTTCCACAACCCATTCCATACATAATCACAGATTAAAACAAATGTGTTTTGTTTTAAAGTATTTATTTTTCCAAATGAAATTACATTTATATTAACTCATGTCTTTCATTATCATTTCAATGAGTCAATTCTGCAGTCTAATTAATTATTACACATTCATTATATAATATTATATGTTATATAAATATCTACACCCTCTTTAAACAAAATCTTCCTATTAAGGAGGCTTCTGACATGCCAAATAATTGTTTGTATTAGTTCTTAATGGTATTGCTCTATGTACCAATAAAACACATTTTCTGACACATTTCTCAAACCAAATCTGAATTACAACTCTGACTTGCAGGCACAGAGAGATTGCACCCTGCTTCAGAACTGATGCACGGTGGCACAAGCTTTGATTTGTTTTTGTTTTTTTTCTGAATTGGCGTATGAGAGCACTGGTGATACAGGTTACAGAGGAAAAATAACTTCAAGAATTCATTACTGAGGCATTAGCCACTGGAAGCTTTAAAAGCAAAAGAATTATTCTAGAAAAAAAAAAACCTATCTTTTGTTTCTTCTTTAACTATAAAGGGAAAATATGTAAGATAATATAATTAAGGAAGTACCCTATAAGAATTAAATAAATAATTAAGATAACTTGGGAAGAGTAAATTGTTTAAACCACACATAATAAATTTTCATGTGGAGGAATGTGAGTAGTGTAAGGGAAGAAATACAGCCCTACATAATTTTCACCTTCTGTTCAGTATTTCAGAATGTCTTAAGAAAGAGAAAAACATCAGATCTACACTGTACATTTTATTAATATTAAGAGTCAGATGATTGCATTTAACTAACTCCAAATATGCACAGCCCTTAACAGATCAATCCATTTAGATCTATATATGCCAGAAGTTTTCATAAGTTTCTCAACCGGCCCCCAAGATGCAAGCATTATATCTATTGCTCATTCTATTATTTTGGTGGTAAGATGAAGACCAGACAATTACACTTACTAAGGGCTAGAATGTAACTCACACTTTAAGCCAGGCAATGGACCAGGAAGCATCCCTTCCCGCTTTACATGAACTACACAGATCATGGGTCTAAATATGTAGGATAAGCAGGACATTTTTATTGTTTACATGGAACAAATGGGCACAGAGTGGATGGGTAGAGAGAGGGAATGTCAAAGTCTTGACTCGCTGGCCAGAGAAGCTGAGCTAGTTTTGAGTAGGAGGGTAGCTATTTGCTATAAATGCTGTTGTAGACCAACAGTAAATTACTAACTCCAGGAGTAAGTAGGGAACAGGAGAAGAATGGTGACTTGTAGTGGGGTTTGAGTCATAGTTGCCTCCTATCATAGAATCATAGAATATCAGGGTTGGAAGGGACCTCAGGAGGTTATCTAGTCCAACCCCCTGCTCAAAGCAGGACCAATCCCCAACTAAATCATCTCAGCCAGGGCTTTGTCAAGCCTGATCTTAAAAATATCTAAGGAAGGAGATTCCACCACCACCCTAGGTAATGCTTTCCAGTGTTTCACCACCATCCTAGTGAAAAAGTTTTTCCTAATATCCAACATAAACCTCCCCCACTGCAACTTGAGACCATTACTCCTTGTTCTGTCATCAGCTACCACTGAGAACAGTCTAGATCCATCCTCTTTGGAACCCCCTTTCAGGTAGTTGAAAGCAGCTATCAAATCCCCCCTCACTCTTCTCTTCCGCAGACTAAACAATCCCAGTTCCCTCAGCCTCTCCTCATAAATCATGTGTTCCAGTCCCCTAATCATTTTTGTTGCCCTCTGCTGGACGTTTTCCAATTTTTCCACATCCTTCTTGTAGTGTGGGGCCCAAAACTGGACACAGTACTCCAGATGAGGCCTCACCAATGTCGAATAGAGGGGAACGATCACGTCCCTCGATCTGCTGGCAATGCCCCTACGTATACATCCCAAAATGCCATTGGCTTTCTTGGCAACAAGGGCACACTGTTGACTCATATCCAGCTTCTCGTCCACTGTAACCCCTAGGTCCTTTTCTGCAGAACTGCTGCCGAGCCATTCAGTCCCTAGTCTGTAGCGGTGCATGGGATTTTCCGTCCTAAGTGCAGGACTCTGCACTTGTCCTGGTTGAACCGCATCAGATTTCTTTTGGCCCAATCCTCTAATTTGTCTAGGTCCCTCTGTTTCCTATCCCTACCCTCCAGCGTATCTACCTCTCCTCCCAGTTTAGTGTCATCTGCAAACTTGCTGAGGGTGCAAGGCACACCATCCTCCAGATCATTTATGAAGATATTGAACAAAACTGGCCCCAGGACCGACCCTTGGGGCACTCCACTTGATACCGGCTCCCAACTAGACATGGAGCCATTGATCACTACCTGTTGAACCCGACAATCTAGCCAACTTTCTATCCACCTTATAGTCCATTCATCCAGCCCATACTTCTTTAACCTGCTGGCAAGAATATTGTGGGAGACCGTGTCAAAAGCTTTGCTAAAGTCAAGGAACAACACATCCACCGCTTTCCCCTCATCCACAGAGCCAGTTATTTCATCATAGAAGGCAATTAGATTAGTCAGGCATGACTTGCCTTTGGTGAATCCATGCTGACTGTTCCTGATCACTTTCCTCTCCTCTAAGTGCTTCAGAATTGATTCCTTGAGGACCTGCTCCATGATTTTTCCAGGGACTGAGGTGAGGCTGACTGGCTTGTAGCTCCCAGGATCCTCCTTCTTCCCTTTTTTAAAGATGGGCACTACATTAGCCTTTTTCCAGTCGTCCGGGACTTCCCCCGATCGCCATGAGTTTTCAAAGGTAATGGCCAATGGTTCTGCAATCACATCCGCCTACTCCTTTAGCACTCTCGGATGCAACGCATCCGGCCCCATGGACTTGTGCACGTCCAGCTTTTCTAAATAGTCCCAAACCACGTCTTTCTCCACAGAGGGCTGGTCACCTCCTCCCCATGCTGTGCTGCCCAGTGCAGCAGTCTGGGAGCTGACCTTGTTCATGAAGACAGAGGCAAAAAAAGCATTGAGTACATTAGCTTTTTCCACATCCTCTGTCACTAGGTTGCCTCCCTCATTCAGTAAGGGGTCCACACTTTCCTTCACTTTCTTCTACCTGAGGCTATGCCTGGTGCAGTGAAGCCTATGCAACACCCTATGGTGGTGCCCAGAGTTAGAATCTATCCTTTAATTTGTTCCAAGTATAATCAGAGCTGAATTTTGCTTTATTTCATGGATATTCCATTTCTGTTTGGTTCCCAGTGTGGATATAACTGGAATCCAGGTTAGAGGCAATGTGCTAACGTGTAAAAGGCTCCAATAAAGCCAAGTCTTAAACTATCCTTTCCTGGAGATAAATCTGCAGAAGGAAAGCCAGATTTATGGGGAAATATCAGCAAGTTCCCCTTGATTGAGTTTCCTTCACATTGATTCCTCAAGGACTAGCAATCCTATGGATATTGGGGATCCACAATCAGGACCTCAAGTTCTCCAGGTGAATGAGGGGTGATTACATGACCCTTGGAGTGAATTTGTTGTGTTAGTTTGTTTGTTGTGTGTTTGTTTGCTTGCTTCTCCTGTGCCTGCTTGACTGAAGTTTATAGTGTTGTCTTTTTGTGTGACTGTGTGCTGAACCTAGCGGCTTGATAGGCTAGGCTGAGAGCTTACTAATGAGGCTCTAGCCTGCTATCCTTTGATTCCTAACCCTTTTAGGACCCCTTGACAAGGGGAGGAGCTAACTCAGGGAGAACCGGGGTTTAAAAAGCCAGCTCCTATGGAACCAAAGGAGTTAGCAAACAGAAGCAGCAAACAGGGGAGTTTTGTTCCTCAGAACAAGCATCCAGTCTTATGGGGCCTCAGAAGGCCAAGTCCACGTGGGCACCAATGATACTGATTCCTCAAGGAATAATTTTCCTGATATCTGCTGGGAGAGCAATACAGCGGTGCATAGACAATCCAGGAAGTTTTTGGAAAGCGTAGGGGACAATTTCCTGGCGCAAGTGCTAGGGGAGCCAACTAGGGGGGGCGCTTTTCTTGACCTGCTGCTCACAAACCGGGTAGAATTAGTGGGGGAAGCAAAAGTGGATGGGAATCTGGGAGGCAGTGAGCATGAGTTGGTTGAGTTCAGGATCCTGACGCAGGGAAGAAAGGTAAGCAGCAGGATACGGACCCTGGACTTCAGGAAAGCAGACTTCGACTCCCTCAGGGAACAGATGGCCAGGATCCCCTGGGGGACTAACATGAAGGGGAAGGGAGTCCAGGAGAGCTGGCTGTATTTCAAGGAATCCCTGTTGAGGTTACAGGGACAAACCATCCCGATGAGTCGAAAGAATAGTAAATATGGCAGGCGACCAGCTTGGCTTAATGGTGAAATCCTAGCGGATCTTAAACATAAAAAAGAAGCTTACAAGAAGTGGAAGGTTGGACATATGACCAGGGAAGAGTATAAAAATATTGCTCGGGCATGTAGGAAAGATATCAGGAGGGCCAAATCGCACCTGGAGCTGCAGCTAGCAAGAGATGTCAAGAGTAACAAGAAGGGTTTCTTCAGGTATGTTGGCAACAAGAAGAAAGCCAAGGAAAGTGTCGGCCCCTTACTGAATGAGGGAGGCAACCTAGTGACAGAGGATGTGGAAAAAGCTAATGTACTCAATGCTTTTTTTGCCTCTGTTTTCACTAACAAGGTCAGCTCCCAGACTGCTGCGCTGGGCATCACAGAATGGGGAGTAGATGGCCAGCCCTCTGTGGAGATAGAGGTGGTTAGGGACTATTTAGAAAAGCTGGACGTGCACAAGTCCATGGGGCCGGACGAGTTACATCCGAGAGTGCTGAAGGAATTGGCGGCTGTGATTGCAGAGCCCTTGGCCATTATCTTTGAAAACTCGTGGCGAACGGGGGAAGTCCCGGATGACTGGAAAAAGGCTAATGTAGTGCCAATCTTTAAAAAAGGGAAGAAGGAGGATCCTGGGAACTACAGGCCAGTCAGCCTCACCTCAGTCCCTGGAAAAATCATGGAGCAGGTCCTCAAAGAATCAATCCTGAAGCACTTACATGAGAGGAAAGTGATCAGGAACAGTCAGCATGGATTCACCAAGGGAAGGTCATGCCTGACTAATCTAATCGCCTTTTATGATGAGATTACTGGTTCTGTGGATGAAGGGAAAGCAGTGGATGTATTGTTTCTTGACTTTAGCAAAGCTTTTGACACGGTCTCCCACAGTATTCTTGTCAGCAAGTTAAGGAAGTATGGGCTAGATGAATGCACTATAAGGTGGGTAGAAAGCTGGCTAAATTGTCGGGCTCAACGGGTAGTGATCAATGGCTCCATGTCTAGTTGGCAGCCGGTATCAAGTGGAGTGCCCCAGGGGTCGGTCCTGGGGCCGGTTTTGTTCAATATCTTCATAAATGATCTGGAGGATGGTGTGGATTGCACTCTCAGCAAATTTGCAGATGATACTAAACTGGGAGGAGTGGTAGATACGCTGGAGGGGAGGGATAGGATACAGAAGGACCTAGACAAATTGGAGGATTGGGCCAAAAGAAATCTGATGAGGTTCAATAAGGATAAGTGCAGGGTCCTGCACTTAGAATGGAAGAATCCAATGCACCGCTACAGACTAGGGACCGAATGGCTAGGCAGCAGTTCTGCGGAAAAGGACCTAGGGGTGACAGTGGACGAGAAGCTGGATATGAGTCAACAGTGTGCCCTTGTTGCCAAGAAGGCCAATGGCATTTTGGGATGTATAAGTAGGGGCATAGCGAGCAGATCGAGGGATGTGATCGTTCCCCTCTATTCTACACTGGTGAGGCCTCATCTGGAGTACTGTGTCCAGTTTTGGGCCCCACACTACAAGAAGGATGTGGATAAATTGGAGAGAGTCCAGCGAAGGGCAACAAAAATGATTAGGGGTCTAGAGCACATGACTTATGAAGAGAGGCTGAGGGAGCTGGGATTGTTTAGTCTGCAGAAGAGAAGAATGAGGGGGGATTTGATAGCTGCTTTCAACTACCTGAAAGGGGGTTCCAAAGAGGATGGCTCTAGACTGTTCTCAATGGTAGCAGATGACAGAACGAGGAGTAATGGTCTCAAGTTGCAATGGGGGAGGTTTAGATTGGATATTAGGAAAAACTTTTTCACTAAGAGGGTGGTGAAACACCGGAATGCATTACCTAGGGAGGTGGTAGAATCTCCTTCCTTAGAGGTTTTTAAGGTCAGGCTTGACAAAGCCCTGGCTGGGATGATTTAACTGGGAATTGGTCCTGCTTCGAGCAGGGGGTTGGACTAGATGACCTTCTGGGGTCCCTTCCAACCCTGATATTCTATGATTCTATGATTCTAAGTCCTTCCAAACCTTCCCTAAGGATTGGGGCCCTCCATGGACCAGAGGTCCTGTCTGTTTGCTGGTTCAGGAAGAAGGCCCTGAGCCTGTTTAAAACCAGACTATTTATCCAAAAATTCTTTATTTGTCTATTGGTCTCTGAAGAATCCATTCTGAACTAGTATACACAGTGCCTGTCCAGGGGACTGGCTTTGAAGGGCTGATAATAGAGGAATTACATCAGCATACCCCTCCTACTAGATAAGGTACAGAAAATGCCACAATAACACATACACAATTGCATTTTTAATATAATATACCTCAAAGGTATTAAAACGAATTGAATAAGGTTTAACTTAATTCTAAATTTTATTTTAAAGTTTATCTATAAGGTTTGTCCAGGATGTTGCAGGATATCATCAATCTTTTATATCTCTCACTTACAGAAGTGGGTGTAACTAGGGTGCTGACCAGCGGGCAGGTCTTCACTACCTGCTGGATCGGCAGGTAGTGATCGATCTATCGGGGATCGATTTATCATGTCTCATCTAGAGGGGATAAATCGATCCCTGAATGCGCTCCCCATCGACTCCGGAACTCCAGCTGATGAGAGGTGGAAGCGGAGTCGACGGGGAGCAGCAGCGGTCAACTCGCTGCCGTCCTCTCGGCCAGGTAAGTCGACCTAAGATACGCTGACTTCAGCTATGCTGTAGACCAGGGCTAAGAAAACCCATTGGCTTACTGCCTGGAGTCCTTTTAGTCCCTGGATGACAGTTTTGACATTACTTTTTCACAATTTTACATTTCAGCTGTTCAGATAACAAACATTCTGCTAGCCAGCATACCTCCTTTAAAAATATCTGTGGAATTTGCTGGCAACCATCCTGTATACATTTTCTCTTTAGAACCGATGGGGCTGACCTTTCACACATCCCTTCTTACCCTTTTTATCCCAAAATCTTTGGATGTAAACTTGAGACTTGATTCTCCCACTCCCACCTCCATGAAGTTTCTAGGAAGCGTTTGTGGTGATGTCCCTTGGTTCCCCAAGAAGTGAGCTGCCTCAGCAATGGATTGAGGTTCCCCACCCCACCAGGATTATTACAAGCCATCATTCTCTGGACCAAAGGGAGAAATATGTCAGAGCCTCCCTATGCAGCGGCTCTCAACCACGCACTGCTTTTAACATCAGGGGAGTCAGAGATGGGAGAGACCCCTACCTCCCCCATAGTGAAATCCCTTCTCTTTTCCACCTACCATGAGGTTGGGATCCAGGGACTCTGGTAGCCTCACCTCTGCTTCTTTGGGGGAGGGGAGCAGTATTAATCCTCCATCCTAGTGGGGTGTCCTTTTGTTCCCCATCCAGTGAGTTAAATTGGGTCAGGGTCTGTTCCACTTCCACTTGGCTCAGGGTCTGTTATGTTTTCACAGATCCTCAGGCAGTCAGAGACTGCAGGAAGAAGTTCCCCCTCCTTCCTGCCTGTAGCTACCTTCATCATCTCTCAAGCAGCTGCCTTACCTTCTACTTGGGCACTTCCCACTCCGGGGTAGGTGTCAAAGATTTGGCAGTGCACTGTAGCTCCCTCAGTGTATCTATTTTTGGTCCCAAGACACTGCCAACGCCATTCTGTTCTGCCTCAATTTCCCTTTTAAGGGATGGCTTCCCTGACCTGGGCTTTAAGACCCAGAGAATTTCCCTTCAAGTCACTAGGTCTTGTCCTTCTCTGGAGAGGAAGGTGATCTCATCACCTTTCACCCTAGGAATTTGTCTGCATTATCATTCCTTTTCTACTAGAGGAGGTACATACGATGCCACAACAACCCATACACAATTGCATTTTTAATGCAATGTACCACAGAGGTCTTAATCCTAATTCAATAAGGTTTAGTTTAATTCCATAAAGTTTATCTTAATTCCATGATGTTTGTTCAGGATATTAAAGGATATTATTAGTCTGTCACCAGGACAGTATTCACTATTCTCCTTCCATCCCAGCAGAAAGTGTTTTCCATATAACAATCCCAGAGAAGCAATTTGCCCTCATGAGCCATCTGTTTTTCTTCTAGTTTCTCAATTTATATTCCTTTGATGAACTGACAAATGACAGAGCAATACATGAGAAATTTGAATTGTGACATACTATATTAATGAATGCTGTTATGTTCATACCTAGTGGTGGTAGAGGTGATGGGAGAAATGAAGTAATTTCTAGAATGCTTTGATTAAACTTTCTCATGCTATATACATATAGATAATATATTTATGAGTCCCTTATCAAGTGATATCTAAATACTGCACAGTGAAATACAGAATATTGTAATCTGAAATAATTAACTAGCCTGAATGGATGATCAGTCAGAACCACAGAATTCAACAAAAGGCAAACCCAATAGGCCTCAAGGAAAACAACTCTAGAAACTAAAGGAGAAATACAATGCCTAGTTAACATACTTGCCAGTTTTTTTTTAAAAAAAGATGTCAGCAGATATGAAAAGTAAAGAGTGGGAGAAGTCTGATCTCGGAGAACTTTGATCCTGGCTTGGTGCTAACTATTCTAGCCCCATAACAGTAAGCAAGGCCATCAGGCAAGAGGCACAAGTATTTATTGGTTAGAAGGATTTAAATAATAGAAATCATTTGCACTGTATCCTTTGGCATACTGGGAGCCAGTGCAGGTCATGAAAGGCAGAGTAACTGATTTCTTGTGTGCATCCTAAGAAACAAGCAAGCAATTTCTTTCTTTAACCATTGGAGCCTCCAGATCAGTTTCAAGGAAAGTCCAATTACATATCCATTGCATTAATCTAGCCTGCATGTGACAAAACAATTGATGATAGTAGTAAAGTTCAGATCACTCAGAAATTGGTGGATTTTCTGGAGAAACTGAACTTCTGTGATAACAGAATTATATAAAAATTCAGTAGTTTTGGTCTTATTCTGTATGATCTTGATATATTGACAGTGAAAGATTCTTTGTTACTTAGAAACTTTAATGGCCCTTAAGCTCTTGAGTCCTCCTGAATCATATGTTTTCTTTCTTTTCCTTTCCATAGCTGACCATAGGGTTTCCAGTTTCTTGTTAAGCATCTAGTTGATGGCCACTAGAAAGCTGCTCAAGATTTTTCCCCATGCCCACAAGTCTCATCTCAGCCTTGTCTGATTTGAGTGTTAACCACACTATGACATATACGTCATCCTTCTGTATACACTTCACTTTGAAAAAAAAATGAATAAACTGGATAATTACAGGAAAACAATGGATACTTTCCTACAATCTTCACCATAATGTTAGTTCCATAATAAAGCAATACTTATTAAAAGTGAAGGTTGTGTACCATTCATTTAATGTAGTTTATGCTGTGACTTATCTGCTTTGAAATAACAGATCAAAATTGTTGGTGTTTTTATTGTTCATCATCAGTAAGGTTACAATTTTGTGATGGCGGTCACAGAAGTCACAGAATCCATAACTTCCAGAGACCTCAGGGACTGGAGCCCGTGGCGCCTGGGAGCTGAAGGGTCTCCCCGCCACCTCTGGCAGCTGAGAACTGCAGGGGCCAAGAGCTCCTGGCCACTGTGGGCAGCAGGACCCCCAGAAGCTCCCAGCTGTCATGGACAGCGGGGGTGCCCTGCAGTTCCCGGTCATCGTGGGGGTGCCCTGCAGCTCCTGGCCGCTGCTGGCAGTGGGGCCCCGGTAGTTCCCTGCTGCCATGGGCAGCGGGGGTACCCCGGAGTTTGGAGCCACTGCGGGGCAGCCCTGGAGCTCCAAGCCACTGTGGACGGCAGGGGTGCCCTGAGGTCAGAGCCACCAGTGGTGGGGGGACCCTGCAGCTCTGAGCTGTGGCCCCTTCAAGGTCCCCCCTCAAGGTGGTATGGGGATCCTGCAACTCCCCATTTTCTCATGCATATTTTTAGTAAAAGTCACAGATAGGTCATGGGCTTCTGTAATTTTTTCTTTATTGCCCGTGACCCGTCTGTGACTTTTACTAAAAATATGCATGACAAAATCTTAGCCTTGATCACCTCCTCAGTATTGCTGGCCATAATTTTCAGTTTTTTTAGCAGAATAATGGAACCATGAATGCAGAGTTTATCTGCTGATTTGCTATTGAAAATGTGCATGAAACCCCCCACATGCTTTCCCGATCATGATGAAGTAAAGAAAATCCTCAATAGGCTGAAGTGTTTGGTCTTCCTTTCTCTATCCTTATGTTGGTGTCATTTTCCTTTTCTTATCCTTCCTTTCAAGTTTTTGGTCGGCTTCATTTTCTGTCTTTCCTCCCCCCCTCTCCTTTTTTGCAGACCTATTTCCCTTTTACTTTTCATCCCAGTTAGTTACGTTATGCTTTTCACCTCACTATCTCTTTTCCACTCACCATTTCACTGTTTCGTTCATCTGTGTGGGAGCATGATTTTTGCCACAGTGGGAGATTTAGGGGTTCAGTACCTTGAGACAATCACTTGGGAATGTATTTTTAGAGGCAGTTATGCCACGACTGGTCACCTGGCTGAGGTATCTTTGTCTTTTTGCTGAATCTAACCCTGAGGTGAAATTTTATCCTCAGAGATTCTGCTCCCCCATACACTAATATAGAATCATCATAGAATCAAAGAACTGGAAGGGACCTTGAGAGGTCATTTAGTCCAGTCCCCTGCACTTGTGGCAGGACTAAGTATCATCTAGACCATTCAAGACAGGTGCTTGTCTAACCTGCGCTTAAAAATCTCCAATGATGGAGACTCCACACCTTCCCTAGGCAATTTATTCCAGTGCTTAACCACCCTGACAGGAAATTTTTCCTAATGTCCAACCTAAACCTCCCTTGCTGCAATTTAAGCCCATTGCCTCTTGCCCTATCCTCAGAGGTTAAGTAAAACAATTTTTCTCCTTCCTCCTTGTAACTACCTTTTATGTACTTGAAAACAATTATCATGTACCCTTGAAATCTTCCCTTTTCCCAACTAAGCAAATCCAATTTTTTTCAATCTTCCCTTATAGATCATGTTTTCTAGACCTTTAATAATTTTTGTTGCTCTTCTCTGGACTTTCTCCAATTTGTCCACATCTTTCCTGAAATGTGGTGCCCAGAACATGACACAATACTCCAGTTGAGGCCTAATCAGTGTGGAGTAGAGCAGAATAATTACTTCTCATGTCTTGCTTACAACACTCCTGCTAATACATCCCAGAATGATGTTCGCTTTTTTTGCAACAGTGTTACACTGTTGACTCATATTTAGCTCGAGGTCCCCTATGACCCCCATATCCCTTTCCACAGTACTCCTTCCTAGGCAGTCATTTCCCAGGTTGGTTTGACACTATTTGTTTTTGACAAATCCATGCTGACTGTTACTTATGGAGAGTGGGGTGGGAGGAGGTATTGTTTCATGGTGTCTGTGTATATAATGTCTTCTGCAATTTCCACAGTATGCATCCGATGAAGTGAGCTGTAGCTCACGAAAGCTCATGCTCAAATAAATTGGTTAGTCTCTAAGGTGCCACAAGTCCTCCTTTTCTTTTTGCGAATACAGACTAACACGGCTGTTACTCTGAAACTTATCACCTTATTATCTTCTAGATGTTTTCAAATTGATTGTTTAATTATTTGCTCCATTATCTGAAGTTAAGCTAACTGGTCTGTAATTCCCTGGGTTGTCCTTTTTCCCCTTTTTATGGGTTGGCACTATATTTGCCCTTTTCCAGTCTTCTAGAATCTCTCCCATCTTCCATGACTTTTCAAAGATAATCGCTAATGGCTCAGATATCTCCTCAGTCAGCTCCTTGAATATTCCAGGATGCATTTCATCAGGCCCTGTTGACTTGAAAACATCTAATTTGTCCAAGTAATTTTTAACTTGGTCTTTCCCCATTTTAGCCTCTTCTGATCCTACCACATTTTCACTGGCATTCACTATGTTAGACGTCCAACCACCAACAACCTTCTTGGTGAAAACCGAAACAAAAAAGTCATTAAGCACCTCTGCCATTTCCACATTTTCTGTTATTATTTTTCCCACTCATTGAGCAATGGGCCTACCCTGTCCTTGGTCTTTCTCTTGCTTCTAATGTGTCTGTAGAATGTTTTCTTGTTACCCTTTATGTCTCTAGCTAGTTTGATCTTGTTTTGTGCCTTGACCTTTCTAATTTTGTCCCTACATACTTGTGTTATTTGTTTGTATTCATCCTTTGTAATTTGACCGAGTTTCCACTTTTTGTAGGACTCTTTTTTTTATTTTTAGATCATTGAAGATCTCCTGGTTAAGCCAGGGTGGTCTCTTGCCATACTTCTTATCTTTCCTACGCAGTGGGACAGTTTGCTCTTGTGCCCTTAATAATGTCTCTTTGTAAAACTGCCAACTGTCTTCAATTGTTTTTCCCCTTAGACTTGCTCCCTATGGGATCTTACCTACCAACTCCCTGAGTTTGCTAAAGTCTGCCTTCTTGAAATCCATTGTCTTTATTTTGCTGTTCTCCCTCCTACCATTCCTTAGAATCATGAACTCTATCATTTCATGATCACTTTTACCCAAGCTGCCTTCCACTTTCAAATTCTCAACCAGTTCCTCCCTATTTGTTAAAATCAAATCTAGAACAGTCTCTCCCTTAGTAGCTGTCGCCAGCTCCTGAAATAAAAAATTGTTTCCTGTACATTCCAAGAACTTATTGGATAATCTCTGCCTTGCTGTGTTATTTTCCCAACATATGTCTGGGTAGTTGAAGTTCCCCATTACCACCAAGTCCTGTGCTTTGGATGGTTTTGTTAGCTGTTTAAAAAAAGCCTCATCCACCTATTCTTCCTGGTTAGGTGGTCTCTAGTAGATCCCTACCATGACATCACCCTTGTTTTTTACCCATTTTATCCTTAACCAGAGACTTTCAACAAGTCTGTCTCCTATTTCCATCTCAACCTCAGTCCAAATGTATACTTTTTTAATATATATGTCAACATCTCCTCCCTTTTTTCCCTGCCTGTCTGTCCTGAGAAAGCTGTACCCTTCTATACCAATATTCCCGTCATGTATATTATCCAACCAGGTCTTTGTGATGCCAACTATGTCACAGTTGTGTTTATGGGCTAGCATTTCAAGTTCTTCCTGCTTATTTCCCATACTTCTTGCATTAGTATACAGACATATAATACACTGATTTGATCTCTCCCCCACCCAGTTCTGTCTTGTCTCTCCTTTATCTCTGATATAACATCCCATACTCCCACAAATTCCAAACCTTCTCCCAGGTCTCCATGTTCTTGACTTACCTGTGGGCTTTGGTAACCTGCCCCCTTCGAACCTAGTTTAAAGCCCTCCTGACTAGGTTAGCAGTTTGTATCTAAATATGCTCTTCCTTTTCCTCAATGGGTGGACCCCATCTCTGCTTAGCAGTCCTTCTTACTGGAACACCATGCCGAGGTCAAGAAAGCTGAAGCCCTCCTGGCGACACCATCTTAGCAGCCAGGCATTCACCTCCAAGATGCATCTGTCTCTGCCTGGGCCCCTAACCTTGACCAGAAGGATAAAAGAGAACACCACCTGCACTCCAAACTCCTTCACCCATACTCCCAGAGTCCTGTAGTCACTTCTGATCTGCTGAGGGTCATACCTCGCAGTATCAGTAGTACCCACATGGATGTAACATGGGGTAGTTGTCAGATGGCCAGATGATCCTCGCAATCCCTTTGTGTCATCATGGATATGGTTCCCTGGCAGGCAGCACACCTCGCAAGATGCCATGTGAGGGTGACAGATGGTACCTCCTTCTCCCTCAGAAGAGAGTCACCAACCACCACTACCCTACATTTCCTCCTGGGAGTGGTGGCTGTGATCCTCCCAGCCTTGGGGGTACATAGCTTCTCCTCCTCCTCCTTTGGAGGTGATTCCCCATCACTTGTTGCTAGAGCAGCATATTGGTTTTCCATCACCGTGGTGGGTGGGTTGGGAGTAGGGGTGGAACACTGCCTGCTGTCAGAAGAAACCTGCTGCCAGTGTCCTCCCTGTGACAGAGCCATAGCCTCCTCCCCCAGTGGTGTGACAGCAATCCTCTGTAGCTGGAGAGCTTCCTCACCCTTGGATGTCTCCATGTGAATATTCTCGAGGAATTCCTCTTGGGCACGGATGCTCCTCAGCCTAGCCACCTCCTCCTGTCGATCTTCCACCTGCTTCCTGAGAGATTCTACGCACAGGCACCTTTCACATTGGATGGTCCCCCCAGCCTGGCTTTCTGAGAGTGGGAAATGCAGGCCACAGTCTCTGCAAATCCACACTCAGGTTCTGAGTAGAGACATCCATGGTCAGGCTGTCTGTCCGGATACAAGCGCAGGTGGAGGAGACAGGAGCAGCATTGGCACTGGCTATGCAACCCTTCCTAACCATAGCGACTATATTACGACTCCCTCTCAAACTCTCCTGTTTGCAGTCACCTGTTTGCTAGCTCCCCTTGGTCACTTAGCCTCTGGCTTTTAAGGCCTTCTGTCCTAGGTCAGCCCTACCCCCTCGTTAATCACACAGGGGGAGGGTGATCACAAGGCTGATTGAGGCTGATCAAAGATGATCAAGGATGATCCAGGGAACAAAGGCTCAAACAGTCCCTAGACACACAATTCGAACTGGCCCAGTAACTGAAATTACTGAAAATAACTGAAATAACCTGAAAGAGAAAGAATATATATATATGGTACTATATAGTGATATTGAGAACAGTATTAATTAGTGGTATTGTGGTAGCACCTAAGAACCCCAGTGGTGGCCCAGGACTGCACTGTGCTAGGTGCTATAGAAATGGAGAACACAATTATATCTGTGTCACTGAGAGCAGAATTTGGCTTTATGTGCATACAGTGCCTATATGAAGCATATTTTTAGGACCATTTAGGATGGGAAATGCTAAGTAGAATCTCTCTTGACACACAGATGCTAGAAAGCCTACTTCAAATTTGAGCTAAGAGTGCCTCAGAACTGCCATAGTTCTGAACATATTCCATCCTAAAAATGACTCATTATTTCAAGCCAAGAACTAAAAACTAAGAAAAGTGTAAAATAAAATAAAAAAATTAAAAAAGGTTTTCAAAAACTTCCAACACTGCATTTCCATGCCAATATTGATTAAATTTCTACACCAGATAGCTTTTAAGTGGTTTAAATTGATATTATGTTTTGACAATGACTAAGGCACAGAATCATTTGTCATATTTTATATATTATTCCATCATGTATATTTTTTAAAAAAGATCAATTTTTCTGTGTTGATATAGACAAATAATGATCGGTGGTTATACTAAAAGTTCAGTGGATGCCTGCACTGCCTCTGTAAAAGATTGTAAATTAAAAACTATAAAATATATATTTTCGTACTTCATAAATACATAAGATAAAATATGAACAATTGATGTGTAAACTATTAAACCATATTAACATTTCTAGCACTTTTACACTACTTCCCAATTAGTAATTTTGGGGACAAAGCCCTAAAGGCAAAGTAGCAACTATAGTCCGTAGGCCAACTTCTCCTCTCAGTTACTTTAGTGTCAATCCACCCTTTGCTTTTTAATGAGTCATTTACTGTATGTAAAGATCGATACTGTTGCTATATATAAAATGTGTAAGATGCAGATATATATACCCTCTTGTCCTTATGCAGAACTTCAGAAATCAGGCTTTTTGTTTCAGCTCTGTGTAAGTCTCAGAGCTCTTTTTGGCAACTTGCTGAGTAAGCTACCACTTACATGAATAAGGGTGGAAGAATCAAGCCCTAAAACAACAAGACAGACAAGGACCAGAAGAAAGGAAGTACTACTAATCCCATTTCACAGAGAGGGAACTGAGGCACACAGAGATTAAATAATTTGCTCAAAGTCACACAGACAATCTGTGGCAGAGCTAGAGATTTCTGAGTCCAGAGAACCATCATTCTTTGAGATAAAACTATATCTTTTGAATAACAACCAAGCAATGGTTGAAATTCACAAGCCAGAGGTTCACTAGCCTAATTCTCAGATATTAAAATATATGGTCTTATGTAAGATTTAACTTTAAATAGCACCTTAATTGTGAAATGCTTGCTGAACATGATTTCTAATAATCTCTGGGCTAACCTTGAAGCTCAAGGGAATGTACATAACTGAAACTACATATTTTTTTTAATATCATTTTACTGCAACCTATTTGGGTTACCTAAGGAGGTGGTGGAATCTCCATCCTCAGAGGTTTTTAAGGCCCAGCTTGACAAAGCCCTGGTTGGGATGATTTAGTTGATGTTGGTCCTGCTTTGAACAGGGGGGTTGGACTTGATGACCTCCTGAGGTCTCTTCCAATCCTGATCTTCTATGATTCTATAATGCAGTAGGTTCTCTGATACCACAGTGATGACTGTGGTGTAAACATCTGAATAAGGAAGAAAGATTTATACAACTTGAGTACAATTGTAGTTGTGATAATGTTTGGTTCAGTTCTTATTTTGTTCACACCAACTATTTCTTCCCTAGCTGTAACACACATTGGTTGTGGATTAATCAATGAAGGGGAGGAGAACCATAAGAATCAGGCGTAGCAGCCTGTTGGTTGCAGAGCACTTCCATAATAATACATCTTTCCATAGCAGCAAACATTTTTGAGCGGGCTGGTGGAGGATTTGCCTTTGGCTGCAGAATGCCTTTTCTCTGAAAAGCCAGCTTGCTGTGGAGCCAGTGTCCACAACCTTCTAGCTTTTGCATGACCCTACAAAAATATGGATATCTGTTGCAAAATTGGGTTCTAAACTACTGTATTTGTGTTAATTCTTGAAATTACTTCTATAATCTTGCAAAGCTCTCACATTGGTTATGGTATCTGTATAGGCTGTATCTTTGACGCAACCATAGGACCATTAATTTGACACAAACATAGGACTATTGATCTGCTTCTAATTTTTAGTCAAGGGATAGACTTAGTGCCCAGACTTTCATTCTAGTCCCCATACAGTGCGTCTAAATTCTCCATCTAAACCCTGGTAACATCACATCAAAATTCATACAGTTTATCTTTCACAGCTGTTGCATAGTCTCTTAGATGGTTCTTTGCTATTAATCATACAGATATTTACCCATGCACTTAGGCTATGTACATAAATTGTTTAAACTATCTGTATCTGTATAATGTATTATTCATTGCATGAAAGATTTCTCTCTTTTGAATTATAGTGTGCTTCTGTGTTCTTTTGTCATCTAGTGAAGCCTCAGAGAGGTAGCTGCTGAATACCAAGGCGGTTATCCAGAAAATGTGTTAATGAATCACCTGTAAAGATGGTTACTGACTACTGAAATCTGTATTGCAGTGCAGGTTGAGTTTAAAGTGTGCTTGAGTGGAGAAAATACACTTTGCATAATTACTACCAAGTGGTGTCATTTTGCTACCAGAGAAGTGCCATGAATTGTCAGAATAAACAACATTTTCTGTTTTGATTTCTGTCATATCCTGAGTTTGACATTATTCCAGGGCTACATCTTTTATTTGAATCCCTAGATTTTTCCTTCATTTGGCTTTTGGCATTTTCCCAACTGAGAACACAATTCTCATTGTAATATACATTAAATTTCAGAATACACTCAAACACGTGATCTCTTTGAAACACGTGATCTCTTTGGCTTCTTCCAAGTGAAACTGATTATTGTTTACTATTTGTATTACAGCAGCAACTAGCCTTGACATAGGCACACCTGGGAGAGCCAGTATTTCCTAATTATTTGTGAATTAGGCTCAAGTACATCTCTGAAAACCTGTATATGCTGGACAGGCATCTGGAAAACCTGGTCACTCATATGGAGAGTTGGAGGTAGCCTTTACAAGCTACAGGGCTTCTATTGCTACTGCTGAGATGTCTTAAACAACCCACCATCTTGTGTACTGATAATGTGGGACCCAGGCATAAAATAAAAGAAGGGGAGATAGATAATACTTGGCCCTGCTGTGAGTGTAGGGGACTGGACTAAATGACCTCTTGAGGTCCCTTCCAGTCCTATAATTCTGTGATTCTATGACAGGGAAAGGATATCTTTCATTTTGTCTTCTTGTACCCTGAAGAATTTTTGCATATTCTCACACAAAATATTTGCAAATTTCCCTCTCCCATTATTACCAGAGAAAATTCTCCAGTCTCTACTTTGTGATTCTGATCTCTATTCTGGATAAGCAAAAATCACTCCACCTTTTGATGAATTCCGCAGACCCTGAGCATGTTCAGTGAAAACCTAGGATTTCTTAAATGGTGCCTGGTAAAGAGCCAAGTATGTGTGTTTGTGTGGACCGACAGAATCATAGCTCTGATGTAAATGGCAATAGTGAGCATATGCAAGACTGGTGGCTACTGAGCATGTGCAGTAATGGGTGACAGAGAGGTCAGTTAGGTGAGCAGTTAGCTGGTCAGAACCGACTCATACTGGTCACAACTTGTTTTAAAGGTCAGAGCCTTCAATCAGAACTCTGAGGTAATGGTCAAGACTGAGCACGTGAAGTGAGGTAACTGTAGCTAAGAATAGGAAGGTTATATAAAGAGAGAACTTCCAACAACGATTTCGGAGTTCGGAGTCTGTGTCTGAAGAAGGAGAGAGGCGTGCAGGGAAAGCCCAGAAGCCAACAAAAGAAGCCAAAGAGAAACTGCTGCAGAGAGACAAAAGAAAGCTGAAGCAGACCAGAGCTGACTGACCAGGAACTGAACAGCAATAGCAGTGATTTGTAAAAGAAAACAGCAATGGATTGATAGAGTAAGCTTAATATTCTTTTAATGCAAAGTTTTGGGAAAGTACAGTATAAATAAGGTTAGTATGTGTATGCTTGAAATGTGTGTGAGTGTATTTTAATTGTATTTTATCTATCTAAACTTTAAAGCAATTTAAGATCTGCTGTCAGCAATTTGTTGCAAACTGTCCACTTACAACAAATTGCTTTGCTTAGAATCATTTAAACTATATACTATTGCAGTGTAAGTGCTCGTTAACTTGCAATAAGGGATTTGTGTCTCAGGGCTTTTGTGTTTTGTTTAGGATTTTTAGTATACACTGTATTAGGGATTATTAGTTACATCAATAAAAAGAACATTGCCCATGTCAATTACTTTATTGGAAGGTATAGCCCTGTCCTTTAGTGTTTTCCTTAGCAACTCCAGGAACTTTTACCTCAGGGAGAACAGATTAAGGAGGCAATAGGCAAGTTATTATAGCCCTGTCCCTAAATTCATTTTTGGGATAACACCACTCCAGTATCCAACACAGAACTTCCAAACAGATGTGCAGGGGCAAGGGGCAACTACAGCCTCAAAACTTGTCATGAGAAACTCTTTCTACTAAATGCCTGTACAAGGCAACCAATAGACACCAGCTAACCTGCATTGATTCATTAGACCAGCTATGCCATGCACGGCAGGCAGATTAAAAACATTCCCTGGGCAGTAGTTTGTAGCTGTTTGGCACTAAGCAGTAATATGTGCTTATCCCACACGAGAAAAAGACTAAGGCACAGGACAGACAAGGAATAGGAGAAAGGGGAACAAATTAGCCACACAGATGCTTCTGAGCCTGGTTCTATTCCCAGAATAGTTTTTTTTATGGGAAACTTCTGTAGTATTTAACAAAACATGATATTTTTCTGTATCTTCTTTGGATCCAATAGAATCATATCCATGCTCTAGAATTCTACATGATGGTTGAAAAAAACCTATAGAACAGGGGTTGGCAATCTTCAGCACACGGCCTGTCAGGCTTCCTTCCCCACTCTGAACTCTAGGGTACAGATGTGGGGACCCGCATGAAAGACCCCCTAAGCTTATTCTTACCAACTTAGGTTAAAAACTTCCCCAAGGTACAAACTTTGCCTTGGCCTTGGACAGTATGCTGCCACCACCAAGCGTTTAAAACAAAGAACAGGGAAAGAGACCACTTGGAGATGTCTTTCCCCAAAATGTCCCCCCAAGTCCTACACCCCCTTTCCTGGGGAGATTTGATAATAATCCTCACCAATTTGTACAGGTGAACACAGACCCCAACCCTTGGATCTTTAGAACAACGAAAAATCGATCAGGTTCTTAAAAGAAGAATTTTAATTAAAGAAAAGGTAAAAGAATCACCTCTGTAAAATCAGGATGGAAAATACTTTACAGGGTATTCAGATTCAAAACACAGAGGATCCCCCTCTGAGCAAAACCTTAGTTACAGAAAACAGGAATAAACCTCCCCCTTAACACAGGGAAAATTCACATAAAACAAAAGATAAACTAATCCGCCTTGCCTGGCTTACCTATTCTGGTTGCAATATTGGAGACTCGGATTAGGATGGGTTGGAGAAGATGGATTTCCGTCTGGCCTCTCTCAGTCCCAAGAGAGAACAAAACGTAAACAAAGAGCACAAACAAAAGCCTTCCCCCCCTCCCCCCAAGATTTGAAAGTATCTTGTCCCCTTATTTGTCCTTTGGGTCAGGTGCCAGCCAGGTTAGCTGAGCTTCTTAACCCTTTACAGGTAATAGGCTGTTGCCTCTGGCCAGGAGGATTTTATAGCACTGTACACAGAAAAGTGGTTACCCTTCCCTTTATATTTATGACACGGCCTATCAGGGTAATCCGCTGGCAGGCCGTGAGACATTTTGTTTACGTTGAATATCTGCAGGCATGGCCCCCCACAGCTCCCAGTGGCTGTGGTTTGCCGTTCCCAGCCAATGGGAGCTGTGGGAAGCGGTGGCCAGCTCGTCCCAGTGTCCTGCGCCGCTTCCCGCAGCTCCCATTGGCTGGAAACGGCGAATCGCAGCCTCTGGGAGCTGTGTGGGGTTGTGCCTGCAGATGGACAACATAAAGAAAATGTCTCGTAACACACCAGCGGATTACCCAGATGGGCCACGTGCTGAAGGTTGCCAACCCCTGCTATAGCAGGAATGTCATTCTCTATTCAATTCTACAGATTTTAAGAGTCACTTTGAGAAAACCTTTTAAAATTGTATAGAACCCTGAAGGTTCATTCCTCATTTCATACTTTGAGGCAAGGATTGTCTCTTTGTTCTGTGTTTGTAGAGCACCAGCCAATGGGGTTTTGGGCCTGGATCCTCAAAGCCATGGGACGTAATTTCTAAGTATCTTTGTGGATCTGGGCCTTGGTCCATAAGTAGGGTTTCTAAGTGCTAGGTAATATAAATAAATAATAATAATTCTATAGAACAGTTCATGAGGGATGGATTGAAACTAACTGACTCATCAGGTGCATCCTCCATACTACTGTACCCCCTTGCACTTACCGATTCTAAGTCCCTGCAATGGTTTTCAAAAATGCCACTTTTGCCACTAGGGATTTGACCTGTCTCCAATTGACTTCAATGGGAGCTGGACTTCAATAGGACCCCCAACTATTCACTCATAACTGTAGTTGGTTTTGCACCAGTCCATTCTGCCTACAGCCACAACCCTTTTTTAAAAAGAAAAAAACAAAAAAACCCTCTTTTTTTAAAAACTTTCTTTTTACTTTCGGAAGATGACAGTGTAACTGCAAAATCTGGCCTCTACTCACAAGCCAGGTCATACTTGAACATTTGCAGATACAGCCCTCACAGACTCATAGGTTTTAAGGCCAGAAGGGACCATCATGATAATCTTGTCTGAACTCCTGTACATTGCAGGCCATAGGTGCCAAATCTGTGAATGAGCCAGTGCTCAAGCATCCATGGACAATGGCCCCAGTTGCATTCTTCCCTGAGACCCCACCCCTGCTTGGCCTCTTCACCCACTTGTGCTGCACTTCTCTCCATCCCTACTCCACCTTTTCTCCTGAGGCCCCTGCCACTCACTCCTCTCTGCCCCATCCCTCCATCACTCACCTTTAAGGCCAGAGGGGGCAGAGAGAAGAGAGGGGTGGGCAGAAGGCACTCGGGGATGGGGTGGATTAAAGTGAGCAGCAGGTAGATGGGAGGGAGGAGCCTTGCAGGAGACGGCAGAAAGGAGCTAGAGGGAGATGCTCAGGAGAGGGAGGCGGAGAGGAGAAAGCAGTGGGCAGGGGGGCTCAGAAGAGGGAGTGAAGGGGAGTGAGTGGCAGGTGGGTGGGGCCTCAGGGGCAGAGAAGAACAAATGGCAGGGACCTTGGGGGTGGGGGCAGAGAGGGCCCAGCAGCAGTCAAAGTGGGGGAGGAAGAGGCAGAGCAGGAGTGGGAAGAGGCAGAGTGGGGATGGGGCCTCAGGGGAAGAGGCTGAGCAGGAGCAGGGCCTCGGGGTAGAGTGGGCGTGGAGCACCCACCGCCAAAACCAAAAGTCAGCGCTTTTGTTGCAGGCCACAGAACCTCACCCACCCGCTCCTGTAACAGATCCCTTGCTTCTGGCTGAGTTACTGAAATGCTCAAGTTATGACTTAAAGACTTCAAGATACAGTGAATCAACCTTTTTCGCTTGTTTAAACCTGCAAGTGACCTGTGCCCCATGCTGAAGAGGAAGATGGACCCCCCACCACCCTGCCAATACACCCCACGGGAAAATTTTTTCTTGACCCACAAATATGGCAATTAGTTAAGCCCTGAGCATGTCGGCAAGACCTACCAGACCAGACACCTGAATAAGAATTCTCTATAGTAACTCAGAGCCCTCCCAAACTAGTGTCACCGGCCATAGGAGGTATTTGCTTCTAGCAGTCGCAGATCAGCTACATACCATTGTAAGCTGTCTCATCATACCATCCCCTCCATAAACTTATCAAGCTCAGTCTTGAAGCCAGTTACATTATTTGCCCCCATTGCTCCCTGGGAAGGCTCTTCCAAAACTTTACTCCTCTGATGGTTAGAAACCTTCATCTAATTTCAATCCTACATTAATTGATGGCCCTTAATTTCTATAATTTAAACTGATAGAATAAAACCAACATGCATGTTGAGCAACACAACAGAAGAGATATTTTAATTATGAGAAAGCCATGTGGCTTATGTATTAGCTATTTTACTTGTATTCCATTTAATTGAAATGAAAAGTGAAGGTTTTTATAATTATCATTTTAATATTCCTTGGCAGATTTTAATTTTATGGGGTTAACAAATGGCTCTTGTGTTTCAGCTAGGTTACTTTTAATAACAGTAGGAACATTTCTTGACACTGGTAAACATTTTCTGTTGCTTAACTTGAATTTGAGTACGTGTGGGTATGATACCAAAATATTGTAGCTGAAAATGTAAACTTTTCAAACATAAATAATGACGCTGGTGTTATAATTTTACAAATCTGATGGGCAACATGGTAATTGTATGGGACATAAACTTTCAATCAACTTTTTCTACAAGCTGTGCTTTAATGATTCACTAGACACTCAGATAATTAATCATTGACATTCTTATAAGATAATATTTCAAAGGCTGCAGGAGATGCATCTAGATATGTAAGTCTTACTTAGAAAACTAACATTATGTTATGAATTCCAAAGTGTAATTAAAATCTTCCTGTGTTTTATATTGTAGCACTTTGACCAATCAAAAATAACTTTCCTATTTCACTTTCAAAGTGAGTTAGATTAAATAATTTTCATTATAGCCCTGCTCAACCTTGTCCTAAACATTCAATGCAAATCAATCAGTAGTCTTCCAGTTATAAACTTTAAACTGTAATGTAATTTAGATTAGAACAGTTTTCTTTATCATTTAATCTATCACTACAAGTGGTTTGGCATAATATATGTGTTTCCAAAGTTACTTTAAGACACTTATTTGGGAATTTAAGTCAGTCTATGGTAGTCCTGTTTCCAGAACAGTTGCTCTATTTAAAAACAGTAGGGAAAAAAGAGGAGTAACAAATATGCAAGATAATCTTAATGGGGGTATTCATTATAAGAAATACCATGAATTATGGGTATGTAGCTTTCCTAAGAACTAAATAATATATAAATACTCATGGGTTTACTTCAACAATGGAGACTAAGGATGAAATATCAAGAAATTCCCATGTCAAGCTTAGGTGCAGGAGAGATATGTGGTTTCTAAAACCATTCACTGTTTGATAAATTTCAAACTGTGGACAGATCATGGGAGACTCCTTTAACATCTCTTTTGTTTATTTCACATCCTGGCCTCTCCCCCTATTTGTTGATGTCCCTCAGATTTTGGACCTCTGTCCCCCTTTTCCCCCTCTTGGTAACCTTATCAACCCTAGAGCTTTTAATTGCTGCCCCTTGGATGATTTACTTAACTCTGCCCAATCTCAATGTCCAGCTGTTACTTAAGCATCTCCTTCTTCTTGTTCTCCTTCCATTTTACACTCAAGGTGTCCAAAACAGGGTTCCCTCTTTCACACCAACCCTTTTCCATTTCCTCCTTTTTCTTTTACTGTTGACAAATCCATTATTACAGCTTGAGTGCCATTTTCAGCTCCTTACTGTCTGCTTCCTCATTCATTCAGGCTATTGTTATGTCTTATTGCTCCTTTCTGTGTAAGAACAAAACCCCAGAGGTTCACAATAAGATTTTAAGTCTAAAGTAAGTTAGAAGATAAGAGCAGTGGTGCTACAATGTGGATATTACAAGGTATCTTTTTTTAATCTGAATTGCTCAGAAAAACTGACAAAGATTATCTTCATATTGACCAAATACAATGACTGTAATGATAAAAACTCTACCAGCCAGATATGGTGAAAGACTGTCATTATCATGGTAGTTACCTCCTTCCCTAACCCTTCTAATCCATCCTGCAACTGAATCCAGTAAATGATCATTTTTACTACAGAAAACAGCATCAACTCTAAGCCACAATGGAACATAAGGAACTGCTTCCCTCCACAGAAGAATTCATGAGATTTCTTTTGTTCCTGTTCACCAGTTTTCAACCTTCCAGCCACCACAATATTTTTTGCTGATTGTACCAGGTTCACCATTGGAAATTTATGGTAGGTTTCCTCAGGTTTCCATGTTTTGTGTTATTATTCCATGTGGTTTTAAATAAAATTATTGAAGGCCATCTCGTCTGATACACCTCTTTTTCTCGTGCATTAAAAAGATATTCATCCCGAAGTGTTTTCATTGGCAATGCACAGCCAGATCAGCCTGACTAAAGACAATCCTGCAGGGTTTTCCTGCAAATTCACATTAAATACAATCTGTCTGCTTCTTTAAGTCACTTATTTATTTTAAAGGGTTAATGAATGCTTCTAGTGTTAATTTACAGGATCCAGTAGTGTGAAAGCTATTTCGAACGTACAGCTCCAGAACAAGAAAAATATCAGATTTGCCCACAGCAGTGTAAGTGGTGAGAAGAATGGGGAAAAGTGGAAACAGGGAAAGAATAGGTTATTGTAGAAAAGATGGAACTGGTTATTTGAAGTGAAGAAAGAATGTGTAGAGTCATTGGAGAATATGGACCGTCCATTAGGGTAGGAAAGAATCAGCAATGAGAATGGGAGCTGGAATATGATGAGAAATGTTTTCAGATAACATTTACAATATAGTAAATCCCCATGAATCGTCCTGATTTTCAGCAATGAAATGGCAAAGAAATAGCTATATGTTTTGTACCAATGTTCTTAACTTGACATATCAGTTATTCAGTAATTCCTAGACTTCCAAACCAGTCTAGGCAGTAATACAAATCAAAATATTTTGGTATTTGGCATCAGTCAGATTCATATTGTCACATATTTCTTTTCCTTGATAAAAAAGATGTGTATGTCAATTTTAAAGGTGCTACTTTTGAGCATCCCAAACCAGGAAGAATTTATAGACTAATGTTAAATTATCCATAGTATCTGAAAATTGGATTAAATCTTTGGCCGCTCATGGCCAAAATCCCACTATAAAAAAAATCCATCACATTGTATTAATGTTCTGACCATTGTTCCTAAGTGTAACTATATGCACACAATGCCTATCTCTTTCCGACAGTACAGAATCTCTCTTCTGGAACACCTGTGACTTATAGGGTAAGCACTTTAAACATAACAGGAATACATTTGAATTGAAAGTCATCATAAACACAAAGTGTGATGATTGTTGCAATGGTCTCTGATTTAAGAAAGCAACAGTAATATAGTTTATGACCTCTCTACTTGGATGGTGCAAAAGTGAAATGCATAGCAGTGACGGTCTAGAGTCCATATTCCAAGTTCTATGCTTCTCCAGTGATATATTTTGAAGGGATATTAGATCAAAATAGATAAGACCAGGTCTTCTAAAGGGATCTGAGTCATGAATGACCAAAGAGAGGCACTTGAGAAGACTTGAAGCCACTGAAATGAGATATTTGAGGGCAGTAAATAGGGGGATCATTGCTGGACCTCATGCAGAGTGATGCCATCAGGAGTAAGACCAAGGACTGTGGTATCAGAGAGAATGTGCAAAAGAGGAGGCTGAAATGATATGCAAGAAAAACAGATGAAGGGAATCCTGTTAGAGAGGAATTTGAGACTAGAACTTGTGGGCACTGAACAAGAGGATAGCTAAGAAAACAGCCGATAGACTGTGTATGAGAGGATGGAGTGAATATGGAGTGAGTGCTGGACTGGCAAACCTGAAAAAGACTGCTCTGTCAACCTGACCCCAGCCGGCTGATAAAAGGGGAAGAAGAAAGATATTAGGTCAGAATATGTCCTGAAGTCTCTCCTCACTCATGTTACCCAAGTCCCCCCCCTCCCAGATAGCCCATTCAGAGAGGAACTTCTAGAACACAACTTGTGTTCAGCATATCTGAGATTATGGAAACTGATATTTAGCATGTCCAACAGCTCAGTGTTGAACTTTTTAAAAAAATGCTGCAGCTTGCCACCATGTCCGATTACAGAGGTTGAGCTACAACTGCAGGGGGTCAGAGGTTACCTTGTCCTATTTGAAAATGAAGTTGGAGCTCTTGTGGAATGTATTTCTGAAATAATTGAATCATAGAAGATTAGGGTTGGAAGAGACCTCAGGAGGTAATCTAGTCCAACACCCTGCTCAAAGCAGGACCAACCCCCACTAAAACATCCCAGCCAGGGCTTTTTTCAAGCTGGGCATTAAAAACCTCCAAGGATGGAGGTTCCACCACCTCCCTAGATAACCCATTTCAGTGCTTCAGCACCCTCCTAGTGAAAGAGTTTTTCCTAATATCCAACCTAGATCTCCCCCACTGCAACTTGAGACCATTGCTCCTTGTTCTGTCATCTCTTACCACTGAGAACAGCCTAGCTCCATCCTCTTTGGAACCCCACTTCAGGTAGTTGCTATCAAATCCCCCCTCACTCTTCTCTTCTGCAGACTAAATAAGCCCAGTTCCCTCAACCTCTCTTCATACGTCATGTGCCCCAGTGCCCTAATCATTTTCACTGCCCTCCTCTGAATTCTCTCCAATTTGTCCACATCCTTTCTGTAGTGGGGGCCCCAAAACTGGATGCAATACTCCAGATGTAGCCTCACCAGTACCAAATAGAGGGGAATACTGACTTCCCTTGACCTGCTATCAATGCTCCTATTAATGCAGCCCAATATGCCATTAGCCTTCTTGGCAACAAGGGCACACTGTTGACTCATATCCAGCTTCTCATCCGCTGTAATCCCCAGGTCCTTTTCTGAAGAACTCCCACTTAGCCAGTCAGTCCCCAGACGGTAGCAGTGCATGGGATTATTCCGTCCTAAGTGCAGGACTCTGTGTTGTCCTTGTGGAACCTCATCAGATTTCTTTGGCCCAATCCTCCAATTTGTCTAGGTCCCTCTGTATCCTATCCCTTCCCTCCAGCGTATCTATCACTCATCCCAGTTTAGTGTCATTCGTGAACTTGCTGAGGGTGCAATCCATCCCATCATCCAGATCATTAATAAAGATGTTGAATAAAACCAGCCCCAGGGCCGACCCTTGGGGCACTCCGCTTGATACTGGCTGCCAACTAGACATCGAGCTGTTGATCACTACCCATTGAGCCCAACGATCTAGCCAGCTTTCTATCCACCTTATAGTCCATTCATCCAGTCCATACTTCTTTAACTTGCTAGCAAGAATACAGTGGCAGACCGTATCAAAAGCTTTGCTAAAGTCAAGGTATATCACATTCACCGCTTTCCCCATATCCACAGAGCCAGTTATCTCTCATAGAAGGTAATCAAGATTGTCAGGCATGACTTGCCCTTGGTGAATCCATCCAAATCACTGCTTTGCTTACCACTGTGGATTGAGACACAATTAAAAGCAAACTTAATTGTTTCCCAAGACAAATAAATTGGAATTTAGCCTCTCCGCCTGGGCATGTAAGCTCCACTCCACCCCATCTCCTATATCTAAGCCATAATCTAATAATACTGTCCACCTGTGGACAACAATTAGCACTAGCTCCAGAAGAAACCTATTCAGAAATAAAAAGATATATCATGTGAGATTTGCAATAAACTTTCTTGCTAATTATTCCTTAAATTAACATATTGTGTTGCAAGCACTATGTAATTGGGGCCATCTTGCAATTTGGAGAATGTTGCTCCTACATAGCCAATAGTAACAATATGGGGCATACTCTACTTTATGAAGCTGTGAAAATTAGTCAAAATTTCTGCATCAACACCTCCAGTTGGTGGCATTCTTGGCATTTCTCATTTCCATATTACTGCACTAGGGTAAGTAATTAGATGGCAGGGACAAAATATCCTCTGAGCCCCACTCCTGCATGTAGCATACAATCCTACTGTGCAGCTCTTGCTCTCTCCTGGAATCGGGCTCTCCAAAACTGATTGCACTGGTACAGTCAGAGAATCACAGATGCACAGCATGTCATCTGCTCTCTGCTAGACACAGGCAGCTGAGACAGCAATTACCGACTGCCAACCGTAAGCTGCTCTGACTAGCAACAGTGCTTAAAGGCAGCCCGAGTGTTATTAAGCACCGAAGTACAGGGGATAAATAATAAATGCCTATGGATTTCTCTGTGGTTTAGTGCCTGCAAACGGGTGTTTTTCAGAACAGCAAAGGCAAATATCTGGACTATATTCCCAAGCACATGCATGTGCGTGGAAACACACACACACACACACACACACACACATAGAAGGGTTAGGCTTAAGATAGTCATGGAGTATGGAGGTGCAGGAAGCTGTGGGTTCATTACCAGCACCATTTTCACAGGTTTGTATGCAAATTTCCTTCATGCCCAAATCTGATGATGATACATCCAGGCCATCTCACCTTTCCCATGCTCATTATCTTATTGATACATCTGTATTTGTTATGGCCTGGACAGAGACAAATGAT
Organism: Natator depressus; assembly: GCF_965152275.1. Lineage (NCBI taxonomy): Eukaryota > Metazoa > Chordata > Testudines > Cheloniidae > Natator > Natator depressus. The sequence goes on from NC_134234.1 coordinate 125,736,077, forward strand.
CAAGCAGTTTCTCGCTGTCACACACAGAGGCAATAACTGCACAGCATTCATTTGAGGACAATCTGAACCTCTAAAGCTTAGACTGTGTGTGAGTCCCCATAAAAATCGCATGCATTCAGAGTCTGCAGAATCTCTCCAGCAGCTAGAAGGTGAGACTTCCATTAGACAGCTGTCTGGAGGAGCATCTCAAATCCTGAGAGGATACCATATAAGGAAATTGTGTAGATCCTAAGAGGAATACAAAGGGAGCATGAAAAATGTGCATCCAGTCAGCTGGACCTCTCCTTCCAAAATATTACCCTGGACCCATGCAGAGGTGTGAACGCTGGTGGCCCTAGTTAACAGCTAGAAATAGACAATCAGCCACACCCAGGTTTGTTTTCTGTCCCTTTCTTTAGGGTTCTGTTTATTGTTGTCAGAAACAAGAAAGAAAAGTGTAAAAATTATCACAAACAACAATCTGGTTAGGGATTCAGACTGGGATCTTCTGGCCTCCACTAGCTATTGGGTAGGGCCCTCTCTGACAATTCAGAGGGGGATCCACAGGATCTGCCTGCCTACACCTTCCCTCTCTGGTTACAAGATCCCCCTTTTTCCTGGTTTCCCCCCTTTATATCGTCCAGATGAGAGCGTGGGCTAATCATGTGGTGCTGATCAGCTGTGCCAGCTGATTCCCAGCACCTGCCTGCTTGGCTTCTCTCTGGTCAGGATCAGCTGCTCCCTGTTCTCCCCCAGCTAGTAAAGAGGCAAATCATGTTAGAGGGTAACTATATAAACATGGGAAACCCCGTGCTTTGGAAGAAATGAAGCCTGCTCTGGCTACTTAGGAAGTTCATGGTGGATTCACAAAGGATTCTGGCTGGGTGACAGGCATCTTTTTTGTGGAAGTAATGTCAGCTGAGTGATCCATACCTGCAGCATTCCCAGATTTGTAGCAGCTTCTATCCTGCTGCCAAACTAGTTTGTAGTATAAAATGATCAAAGTCCTTTAAAGATATTTTATAGGAGTTTAAAGTGCTTTTGAGTCTTCAAACTAGGTCAATGCCCTCAGTTGCCAATGTTTTATGAAAAGTTAAGAACAGATAGATGTTGGGTCCCTGTCAGCATCCATAGCAAAGAAATGGGTTCTTTGCCACTGAAAATGAGAAATAAACCATTGGTGATGCTGTTCATCTCATCAATGTTGTCATGAATACTTATATTGTACTGTGAGTGGAGAATTTCAACACACAAATACAGAAAAAAGTTTGTGATAACATTGCTATTATACTGTGTGGTACCGCTAGTCCAACTCTTTTTACTCTGGCCTGATAGTCCAACTAGAATACAACCCACAAATGTGATTGCTGCCTGATTTGTCAGTAAATGTCTCATTCTCCATGCTCTCAGCTTCCAAAACAATGAGTGAACAGATCAGCTTTGTGTGAAGCTTTCCCTTGAATCCCAAATATTAATAATTGGGAAGCTGCTTCACCTGGTGCATTGGGTGAAGCACATTGTTATCCTCCATACTAGAGGGAAGTTTGGTGCTCCAATGTTACACAAGTGGCTGCAGTGAAGAACAATAATGAATGGGTTAATTGCTTTCATTCTCCTTATTTCCTTTGCTTTTAAACGTATAATTCAATAGCGCATCCATTATTTATTCTGTATCATTATCACATGCTTGTATAACATCATACGCTGAAAGGAGTTGGCAAGAGCCAACATGCTTCAACTGAGTTTGCGGTTCAATTCTTTTGTTATTTTATCATTTAATAAAATGCTCTGCATACAGAATAATTTTCTTTGCACAATATTTATTTTTGTTTTACCTTCCTGGAAATGGAAATTGTAGATGCTTTGATAAAAGGATTACAAGGTCATCCAATTTCAAGTAGTTCCTATAAGTACCGCAAAAACATCCTCTTAAATGCTAATTTTGTACAGTCCTACAGTAGTGGGGTACTTTTCAGTTCAGTAATTGAATACACAAAGGAGAAAATGGCTGGGAGAGGAAGCTGTTTTTGGACTCTCAGCCACAGAAGCCCACCTCTATACAAATTAATGTGCTTAAGCATTTCTATGCCTCTCTCTATAGTCTCACCAACAGATCGAGTACTTTTAATTGTAAGTGAATTTAATGTCATATTAATAGACTTGGCACTGAAGTTGTTGAATTGTCCTCCAAACTAACTTCAGTAATGTCTGTAAAATGCTTTGAGCTGCTTGGTTGGAAGTTCTAGCCACACACACTTACTGTATTAGAAGTTATTGTCTTCTATGCCTATCCAGTTCCCTGCCTCTCCACTAAAGCAAGTTGTGATGGTGATTTTTATTGTGGCCCCTTTTCCATTATGAAGTGAATTGAGGTCAGATAGATGATTACTTAGCAGAGTCATCTGATGGAGATAACTTCTGGTCAGTTGTCACTATCGAACTAGACTGAATTGGATCCTGTGGCCAATGTGTGAATGGTTCTCTAGCCCTTACTTACTAAAACTTTCAATCCACAGAATTTGCACTTGTATGGCACAGATCTATAACACCACCAAGTTGGCAGTCTGCCTCAACTTTGCAAACCTGAACCAAAGAGTCTATTAGTCTCCTTCTATAAACCTTACCTAATTTGATGTAAAAATCTGAAACAAAAAATGGGTTCTTAGGTTTCACTTTGTAGTCTGAAAGCTATGTGCTACAACTATGTTATTCTGTATAAAGTAAATCAGAAAATAAGAGTAAACAGAACACATTTGTTCCTTTTATTGTCTGTGAATCCTTAAAAATGACATTATAAGAAAACTGGAGCTTGAAATTACAGTAGAAAAGATTCTCACTGCAGACAAAACCCATGAAAATCACAGATTTTCATTAAAACACTTTTTTTCCTTCTTGCTTAACATTTTTACAGAGTTTGAAATAAATTTTGAAGGTGGAAAACTACTGTAATTTTGCAGTAAATAGGGTTTTTCCTGTAAGACTGCTGGCATTCCTGTGCAAAAAAGGGTGAGTTTCAACAATGAAGCAAGTAACAGTTTTGAAAGGAGTACTTGTGGCACCTTAGAGACTAACAAATTTATTTGAGCATAAGCTTTCGTCGGAAAGTGAGCTGTAGCTCATGAAAGCTTATGCTCAAATAAATTTCAGAAATGGAAATATAGTTCCCAGGATAAAATTCACACAAAACAATGAAAACTTTAGGCTTTGCATCCAGTATTAACATTTGAAAATCAAAATTTGACTCTGAAAAATAAAATTGTTAACTTCGATCAAAAGGAAACTACAAAAATGTTGGTGAAAACTACTAGATTAATGCTGATTTATTGAATTTTGCTGGGGATAATGTCTCTCAATTGTTAGCAGATTTCAATAAATATTGATAGTGTAATTGGGAAAATGACTAATATTCTCCATGAATAGTGCAATATTTTCACACTGTGTAATATTTATATCTGTGGATATATATATATATATATATATATATATATATAATAGCATGTATAAGCCCTAACCAAGATCAAAATCCCATTCTGCTGGGCCTATATATATGCTTACATACAAAAATATACACAATAAAGAGACAGTCTCCAGTCTGGAAGAGCTCACAATCTAAAGAGACAAGACTTGGGAAGGGAAAGAGAGGCACATACAAGTTAAGTGTCATTCCCAAGGACATACACTAGGTCAGTGGCAGAGATGAGAATAGACTACAAGCTTTCTAAGTCCCAGTCCAGTGCACTAACCACGGGACCATGCTGCCTCTCCATCTGAGGGCAGTACTCTTACACCCAAGGAATAATTCAGCCAGAGAGAAAACTGAAGCAGAACAGGTTTCAGAGTAGCAGCTGTGTTAGTCTGTATCCGCAAAAAGAAAAGGAGTACTTGTGGCACCTTAGAGACTAACAAATTTATTTGAGCATAAGCTTTCATGAGCTACAGCTCACTTTCCGATGAGCTCACGAAAGCTTATGCTCAAATAAATTTGTTAGTCTCTAAGGTGCCACAAGTACTCCTTTTCTTTTTGAAGCAGAACAAACTTTTTATTGGTAATATGCAAAGATTCTAAAAAAGAACTGCATCAGAGCTGAAAGTAACATTTCTCTCAAGATGTAACTACCTAAAAATTCAGATAATGCTATCTGTAATGATATTGCAGGGATATATTGACTCTATTAACATAAATGCTATGTTAAGTAATTACTAGACTGCTAGAACATGCTATGAAATTATTATGCTGACTTTGAAATGTCTAGACTACTATACAATTAATATTATAAGACTGATTCACAAGCTTTCTGTGAGATAGGAAGAAGTCTAAAATAATACTGAAGATATGCCAAGATCTCATCTCATATGGCGTCATCTAATCAATGACTTTACTTTGTGGCATCAAGTGAGGTTTGTTCTGAGATGTGAAAGAGTGGGCAGTTTTGCTTCAAATGGCTTTAAAAAAACACTTCTTTTATGTTCCAAGCCATATGGGTTTGCCCCTCCAAGTTTCACTTTGAGTTCCTGGTTATCAAACACACTCTCAAAACAAACAGATGAACAAAATGACACCAATTGTACCTTACCACCTAGTTTTGTGTCATTAGAGTATAAAACCAAAACATTCTCATGAAATCATAGTGAATATCTTCCTCAACGGTAGCTGAAAAGTCATCTGAAGTAGTCTTTATGATTGCAACTAAAACCTCTCAGAACAATTCTGGAACCAGGCCCCAAAGAGAAAAATAAACCAATCCCATGACCCACACCTGTAGAGCTATATGGTTATTAAAAGCCAAAATCATGAAGTCAATCACATTCTAGGAGATGCTAAACCCAATACTCTGTATAGGAAAATATGCATTGTTTTGGCGCCAATGGCAGTGCCTTTGGTTTGTACAGTCTCCATAACACTGTGAAAAATGGTGAAAATAAATTCTTCACTAAGCGACAGCAGAGGTTTGGTCTTTCTGCATCAGAACTATGGAAATATATGCTTTTTAGAAGATGCTGTAAAGACTACCTGAGAGAAAATGTATTCACCAAAGATGCATTGTGAGTGATCCTCTGTCACCATTGTGTAAATTCAGCAGTTCCAAAACCTATTTCAACGTCCAAAAAATGGCTGCAAAGATACTTTGAGAAAAGACTTGGGCCTGAATACCTCTCAAAAATGTTGAATGAATATTACTAGGAATTTCCAGAGAATTAGATCCCCCGTACAGATAGTTCTGGACACAGATTTTTCTGGACTGCATCTGGTAGCACAATTTGGTTATTTTCTCAGAGCTAAAATGTACATACAAGCTATGAAATCCCAAAGCCACTGAAGTCAATGGGAGTTTTACCACCAACTTCAATGGGTTGAGGATTTCCTTCATAATCTGACACTGCTAGTGATAAACCAAATTTGAGAGCTCTTTGAAGACTGAGATTTGCACTTGATCAAGCCTGATTTTCAGAAGTTCAGAGCATTCACAACTCTAGCAGAAGTCTGCAAGTGCTCAGCACCCCTGTGAATAAGGCCGATATGGGGCTATATTCTCAGCTCTGCTGAGTCTGCCTCCTGCTGCAAAACTTAAATTGGCCAGAGAATTCCTGCAGTATTGGGGGAATCTCCAACCAGTGGAAAGCAGGTGGAGGAGGCCATGCCACCCTCCACACCTGCTCCTCCATGTCTCCTCTGCCATGGGACAGAAGAGGAGAGAAGATGGAGAAAGGGGGTTTTGGTAGAATGAAATTCTGCTACACATGATTCTCCACTACTGTAATGTCCCTTAGGGATGTTACACCAGTGGTGTATGTTAAAACAACCCCACTGCTCCCTGCAGCTGTACTATGCACTGGGCCAGGGCAGAGCAAAACTAGGGAGCCATGCTCCGCTCCCTGTCAGCTCTCCAGTCACTGCACTAAGCTCTGTATGGGAGAATTCAACCCTGAGGATAATATATCTCCATTTCTCTTAGCAAAGGTTGGTGAACTGTGAAATACATTTGCAGAAGGACATGAACAGCAGTGCTGTTTGGCCAGCTGAATATTACTAATAATGTTCAGGCTGCCAAATTTTCACTCATCCGTTCCCATCTGACTCCTGCTTACAGCAATTACAATGATGAGGCTCCTCTCACAAATTACATTGAGTTATTTTCATTAGAAAAGATAGCCAGCCTTGTAAACATCCTCTGGTGTCTTTGGATGGTGATCTCTCTCACCAGCTCAGTCTTTTAGGGGACTAATATGGAAGCCTGATACCCCATAATTAGAGAAAGATTTTCAGAGAAACAGACTGGCTGCCCACACCTCCCATGTTGCACTATCAGGCAGGAAAGCTTCTGCTGCCAATCTACCACTGTGAACTGAAACTGTGTCCCAGCTGTGTGGTGACCAGGGATATGTGGTGTCACCTTGTCATAAATATAAAGGGAAGGGTAAACACCTTTAAAATCCCTCCTGAACAGAGGAAAAACCCTTTCACCTGTAAAGGGTTAAGAAGTTAGGATACCCTCGCTGGCACCTGACCAAAATGACCAATGAGGAGACAAGATACTTTCAAAAGCTGGGGGGAGGGAGAAACAAAGCCTCTCTCTCTGTCTGTGTGATGCTTTTGCTGAAGACAGAACAGGAATGGAGTCTTAGAACTTAGTAAGTAATCTAGTTAGAAATGCGTTAGATTCTGATTTCTTTAAATGGCTGAGAGAATAAGCTGTGCTGAATGGAATGGATATTCCTGTTTTTGTGTCTTTTTGTAACTTAAGGTTTTGCCTAGAGGGAGTCTCTATGTTTTGAATATAATTACCCTGTAAGGTATTTACCATCCTGATTTTACAGAGGTGATTCTTTTTACTTTTTTTTTTCTATTAAAATTCTTCTTTTAAGAAACTGAATGCTTTTTCATTGTTCTTAAGATCCAAGGGTTTGGGTCTATGGTCACCTATGCAAATTGGTGAGGATTTTTATCAAACCTTCCCCAGGAAAGGGGGTGTAAGATTTGGGAGGATTTTGGGGGGAAAGATGTTTCCAAACGGACTCGTTCCCAGTAACCAGTGTTAGACATTTGGTGGTGGCAGTGAAAGTCCAAGGGCAAAAGGTAAAATAGTTTGTACCTTGGGGAAGTTTTAACCTAAGCTGGTAAAAATAAGCTTAGGAGGTTTTCATGCAGGTCCCCATATCTGTACCCTAGAGTTCAGAGTGGGGAAGGAACCTTGATACACCTATACTACATATATAAGTGAATAGAACTGTTTGATTGTAGCATGTGTTTATTGTTATTTAACCAAAGATACCTGCTGCATTTGGGATAGTATAGTTTATATATTGCATTCAGTCAATTAACTTGTGGCTAAACATAGATATTCAGGATTCATAGCACCTCCCATCCCCCACAGCTATCCTTTACATCCACCTTTCTACTGGTATAAAAGTTCCTTTTTAGGTTTTATTTTCATAAGGAGATTGCTTGGAAATTATCAGTTAATGAAAAGCTTTTCATTATCTTCCCTAAGGCTAGCATTTCAACTTCCTACAGAAAAGGCAATAACTAATACTTATGCAGAGGATCAAACTGATACCAGTGACTTGGAAGACTTGAACCATCATATATATAACCAATATATCTCTAAACTTTCTTGAATTTACCTTTAAATGGCTGATTTGTAAACTTCTAGAAGTATTTTTCCTTTTCATTGATGATAATCTTCAATCTGTTATCCCCTTACTTATTTTAGAAAACTGATTTTGTCAAGTGAAATATTTTTTCAATTAAAATACTTATTGTGGTGAATGTGAACTGCTATAAGGATACGGATATGTAACCCAGTTATTGCGATAGTCTGTATAACTTATATTGGGATAGTGGAATGTGTATTATACACCTCTATTGCTTTAATTCAATGTATTATACACCTCTATCGCTTTAATTCAATTTTCAGAAGTTCAGAGAATTCACAACTCTAGCAGAAGACTGCAAGTGCTCAGCACCCTTGTAATGGGTGCTATTGGAAGAACAAACAGGAAGGCAATGGGATGGTTTCCCAGCTAAGAACATCTTAACACATACTGTTAGGCAATGGAAGAAGCTCTTACCTTTGAGAATCTTACATCCCATCTCCAAAAAGTTGCAAGCTTTTATTGCTAGTGATGAGACCTTTGCTATCAACAGTTAAGAAGCCACAATCCCTGAGGACCAGAGTGATCAAAAAAGACTGAACGGCTTTTACAAGAGACTTTCCCTGGAGCAGGTTGGGAGACATGATTTGTTAGTAAAGGGAACAGAAAATGCCAGTGAGACCCTAAAGGTGTTGGGAGGTCCATAGAAAGCTTACATCTTCCAGGATCCTCATGTTGAAGATGGATAGATATGTACAGACATGTCTAGACTGTTTATTTGTTTTAAGGCCAGCTTTCTCTGAAAAGCTTTAGTTCTAAATTAATAACGCTTTGCTTTAAGAAGTCAGTTTGGTTACTGGATACCACTGTCTCAGCTCCTGCAGGGAAGTGAACTGGAGATACTGAACCTAAGGCAGGCCTGCTGAGGTAATTGTGGCTGACCACACAGGGGACTGCAGAGCAGGGCCCACTCTGACAGTGGGAGAATTGCGTGATTCTACCTGAGAGAGGTGACGGTATGAACTTGAATGTGGGGGATGTGCACGTGGAAAGACCAGGAAGGGTCAGAGATGCAGTAAGCCCAGTGGCTGTGACACATTTCATAAGTTTTTTGTTTGTTTTTTGTTTTTTGCTTATGGCTTATTCTCTTGTGTTAGTTTTAAACAAACAAACATTTCAAAAATATAATTAAATGGCTTTTCTCACATAAAATAATTATTTTGTTCAGTCTGTTTGCTCTATAGTATGGATTTACATCTACTAAGTATTCAGCATTGTTTTTTATTCCTTATCTCCCTTTGCTGTTTACTTTTCAGCTAAGTGAGATTTTGTATGGCGGGAATTCACTGTTCATGTTACTTTCCTTCCTTTGGTACCATATTTTGAATTTTAACTTCTCATATTTCCCAACCCATTCAAGCAGTTCAGAACAGACTAATCAAGAAAATCTACTTAGTTCTAGTTGATGTTCAGTTATGAGTAACAAGGGATAGAAGTGTCCAAGGTGAACAAAAAGGCATCATTGACTAAAGACTATTATTTATTTGGGTAAGGGAGAATTAATTGGGTGCAATGGTATATTGCAAAATCTCACTCAGATTTGAAAGCCAAAAGGGACCATTGTGATGACCTAGACTGACTCCCGGTATAACACAGTCCATAGAATTTCACCTTGTAATTCCTGCAGTGAAGAGAGTTATTCTTCCTAGGATAAAGTTAGTTGAGGGGAAAATGTCCAGTACGTCCCCCAAACAGCACTGCACAATGGCTAGATGCATTACAAGGTTATGAGGTACAATCACCTGGTGCCAGATTATGATACCCTTACTCACATTGAGTAATACCCTACAACACAAGCAGTTCCATCATCTTAAATAAGACTACTCATGGTGTAAGTTATAATACTATGAGTGCAAAAATATCACAATATAGGTTCTAGCTTTGAAGCATCAGGTGCTTGCCACAGCTAGAAAAATACTGGATCACATGGTCTAATCTAGCATCGATAACTCTATGTTGCTACATTTCTACTATGTCAATATTTTTTCTTTATATTTTCAGACCGCTTTCTTTATGCACTATCAGTTATCCATGCATTTAGTTTCAGAAACAGGCTTAGTTCGTACAGTCTTGTATATAGGACAATCAGTAGCTGGTGAAAGCAGAAGATGTGTCTTCATGATGTCTTCACGAACAAGGTCAGCTCCCAGACTGCTGCACTGGGCAGCACAGCATGGGTAGGAGGTGACCAGCCCTCTGTGGAGAAAGAAGTGGTTCAGGACTATTTTGAAAAGCTGGATGAACACAAGTCCATGGGACCAGATGCACTGCATCCGAGGGTGCTAGAGGAGTTGGCGGATGTGATTGCAGAACCATTGGCCATTATCTTTGAAAACTTATGGTGATCGGGGGAGGTCCCGGAAGACTGCAAAAAGGCTAAAGTAATGCCCACCTTTAAAAAAGGGAAGAAGAAGGATCTGGAGAACTACAGGCCAGTCAGCCTCATCTCAGTCCCTGGAAAAATAATGGAGCAGGTCCTCAAGGAATCAATTCTGAGGCACTTAGAGGAAAGGAAAGTGATCAGGAACAGTCAGCATGGATTCACCGAGGGCAAGTCATGCCTGACTAATCTAATTGCCTTCTATGACGAGATAACTGGCTCTGAGGATAAGGAGAAAGCAGTGGATGTGTTATTCCTTGACTTTAGCAAAGCTTTTGATATGGTCTTCCACAGTATTCTTGCCAGCAAGTTAAAGAAGTATGGGCTGAATGAATGGGCTATACGGTGGATAGAAAGCTGGCTAGATCATCAGGCTCAATGGATAGTGACCAATGGCTCCATGTCTAGTTGGCAGCCGGTATCAAGTGCCCCAAGGGTCGGTCCTGGGGCCAGTTTTGTTGAACATCTTTACTAATGATCTGGATGATGGGATGGATTGCACCCTCACAAAGTTTGCGAATGACGCTACGCTGCGGGGAGAGGTAGATAAGCTTGAGCGTAGGGATAGGGTCCAGAGTGACCTACACAAATTGAAGGATTGGGCCAAAGAAATCTGATGAGGTTCAACAAGGACAAGTGCAGAGTCCTGCACTTAGGACGGAAGAATCCGATGCACTGCTACAGACTAGGGACCAAATGGCTAGGCAGCAGTTCTGCAGAAAAGGACCTAGGGGTTTCAGTGGATGAGAAGCTGGATATGAGTCAACAGTGTGCCCTTTTTGCCAAGAAGGCTAACGGAACTTTGAGCTGTATAAGTAGGGGCACTGCCAGCAGACCGAGGGATGTGATCATTCCCCTCTATTCGACATTGGTGAGGCCTCATCTGGAGTACTGTGTCCAGTTTTGGGCCCCACACTACAAGAAGGATGTGGAAAAATTGGAAAGAGTGCAGCGGAGGGCAACAAAAATGTTTAGGGGGCTGGAGGACATAACTTATGAGGAGAGGCTGAGGGAACTGGGATATTTAGTGTGCAGAAGAGAAGAATGAGGGGGGATTTGATAGCTGCTTTCAACTACCTGAAAGGGGGTTCCAAAGAGGATGGCTCTAGACTGTTCTCAGTGGTAGCTGATGACAGAACAAGGAGTAATGGTCTCAAGTTGCAGTGGGGGAGGTTTAGGTTGGATATTAGGAAAAACTTTTTCACTAGGAGGGTGGTGAAACACTGGAATGCATTACCTAGGGAGGTGGTGGAAAGGTTCAGAAAGGGCAACAAAATAATTAGAGGTACGGAATGGCTTCTATATGAGGAGCAATTATTAAGACAGGGACTTTTCGGCTTGGAAAAAATGACTAACGGGGGATATGATAAAATGCTAACTGGTGTGGAGAAAGTAAATAAGGAAGTGTTATTTACTCCTTCTCATAACACAAGAACTAGGGACAGCAAATGAAATTAATAGGCTTCAGGTTTAAAACAAATAAAAGGAAGTATTTTTTCACACAATGCACAGTCAACCTGTGGAACTCCTTGCCAGAGGATGTTGTGAAGGCCAAGACTATAACAGGGTTCAAAAAAGAACTAGATAAGTTTATGAAGGATAGGTTCATCAATGGCTATAAGCCAGGATGGGCTGGGATGGAGTCCTAGCCTCTGTTTGCTAGAAACTAGGAATGGGTGACAGGTGATGGATCACTTGATGGTTATCTGTTCTGTTCATTCCCTCTGGGGCACCTGGTACTGGCCACTGTCGGAAGACAGGATACTGGTCTAGATAGACCTTTGATCTCACCCACTATGGCTATTCTTATGTTCTTAGGCTCTTTTAAAAAGTTGAGTGTCAGTGTTAAGTGGTTTTATAATTACAGTAGAACCTCAGAGTTACGAATACCAGAGTTACAAACTGATCAGTCAACCACACACCTCATTTGGAACTGGAATTATGCAATCGGGCAGCAGCAGAGACAAAAAAAAAAGAAAATACTGTACAGTACTGTGTTTAAACATAAACTACAAAAAAAGGGGAAAGCAGCATTTTTCTTCTGCAGAGTAAAGTTTCAAAGCTGTATTAAGTCAATGTTCAGTTGTAAACTTTTGAAAGAACAATAATGTTTTGTTCAGAGTTACAAACATTTCAGAGTTATGAACAACCTCCCTTTCTGAATTATGAGGTTCTACTGTGTTAGCATCTTTCAAAGCATTATCATGTTTAAAAGAAATGCTAATATAACATGGAGTCTCCAAAATTAAACAGGGAAACAGTTAATATTGAAGGAAGGGAGAAAGTCTATTTTTCACTGTATGCTAGCAGCTACAAACACACATTTAACATTTGTGAAGAAGCTTGTGGATAACCCTAACCATGCTATTTCAATGGATTCAACTAGTTGTGCCATTACTATATTGTATAAAATCATTGCAATGCATTGATTGCCAGGCAACATTTATTCAATTATCCCTATACATAAGGCATCCAATTAATCAGGGTGCCAATTAAGTGGGTTCTGTTTTAAAATATACATTTACATTTAAGGAGTTATTTTGAAAAAATCACAGTAATTGATGGAAATCCAGAACTGAAATATGAAAATCAACTGATGGCAGCTGATAGTTGACTGAGTTAGGTCTGAAAAACATACTTTCCTTCAGCGGCCAGTGCAATGAGAGTGGGTGGGGAGGGAGTCGTGGCACTATCCACCCTCTCCTCTACCTAGTCACCTACTCGGGGGGAAGTATCAGCTGAATATCCCTTCCTCCTCTTGCAGGATTCACCGAGACATAGGGATGTGCTAACACAGCCATGCACAATAGCGCAGGCAACTTTATTCCCTTTTACAGCTGTGTGGCCCACAATTTGGCCATCTATTTTTTGTATTGCCAATAAAAGATGTGGGTGCAGGTGTGCTTTCACATGCACAGGGGTAATCTTTTCTCTCTCTCTCTCTCTCTCTCTCTCTCTCTTTTTTAAATTGGAAGAATAAGAAGAATCTGCCAATACAAATATAATAATATACTTTGAGTAACAGAATTGACTTCTGTGAGTCAGATTTACACAACTGACTTCCTTCTTCCAGATTTGTAACAGTGCGAGAGAAATCACTTCTGATTTTTCACTACTTTGGGCTAGATTCAATAGCCCAACATTTAGGTACCACTGGCATTTACTAAACCTAACCTAACCTTGGCAGAAACTTATTTGCCTAGAAGTCCTTGAGGTGCCTAAACTTCAGCAGCTGGGCACCCAATACAGCCACCTCAGTCCTGACATTGCCTAACAGCTCTGCACCTAACTCATGCCCAAGACTCAGAGATATTCACAAACGAGGGATTTCCCCACCCCTCCCCACCATCTTGCCTTTTGGTCCTGATATGAGAGGCAAGCTCTGAGCACACTTAAATCCATAGAAAAGCTACTGCCAATAGAGGAAAAGGTGGGCCCCTTGTCACTTTTGGCCCAGGGTTAGTGTACACACTTATGAAGTGGAAAACCCAGGTTCAATTCCCCCCACTACATAATGTGGAGAAGGGATTTGAATGTGGGTCTTCAACCTTCTAGGGGAGTATCCTAGTGACTACACTATAGAATATTCTGATGTGGCCCTGTTGAAGCTGTTCCACTTCATATGAAACGCTGACTCATCGCTGGATCTAAGAAAGATCACGTGACTCTACAGTCCAGGGATTAGAGCACCTACATGGGAAACCAAGTTCAAGTCCTTATTCCAATAACTAATTATTTATACAAAGTATAACAGCTTTAAAGGGGAGAGATGGAGAGAGCCCTACCCTGCAATGTCCCATAGCTCAGGGCTTAGAGCACCCTCTTGAGAAGTAGGAGAACCAACTTAAAATCCTTTTGCTGCCTCAAGCAGAGCGGGAAATTGATCAGGAATCTCCCATATGCTAGGTGAGATCCCTAAACAACTATCCTAAAAGTTACAAGGGAGGACCAACAATCACTATCATATTACTCCTTGAAAAACGACTAACCTGGCCTAGGTGGCTAACTCCAGGAGAGCATTCATGGCTGTGAATCCCAAGTGCAGACAAGCACTTCCCACTGCTCTGTATTTAGGCACCTATGTCACTTTGAGGTGTGGGGCTTAAGCCTTCTCAGCATTTCCTAGTGGCTAGTTTATGCTGGTTCTATGTTCATTGTGCTGCCTTTTGCACATCCCATTCTTAGGTGCTTAATTGTCCCCATGCATTGTATAGGGAACCAGGGCACCTAACCTTGGACTGTGAATTCCACTGGATGGCAGGGTACATAAATTTAGGCATTGCAACAATCAGTATTACGGTGCCTTAGCTCTTTTTCCTTCTTTTTGGACAAACATAGCTCTCCTTTTAGATTGCAGCCTTCATTCTCATATTACAACTGCAGGGGGGCTGAAGTAGAACAGAATATATCCAGAGTAGCAGCCGTGTTAGTCTGTATTCGCAAAAAGAAAAGGAGTACTTGTGGCACCTTAGAGACTAACCAATTTATTTGAGCATAAGCTTTTGTGAGCTACAGAATATATCCAGTAGTGGGTTCTGGGATCCCAACTTCTGCTAATTTAAGAGAAAAGCCTGGAGTCAGACATTATGCCCCTGTTCCTCCCAATCCAAATGCAGTACATTGCACTGCAGTCAGACTGCCAGAGAAATATATATTTTCTCACTTTGTTCCTGGGTGGATTAACATATTGGAAGGAAAGGAGTACTAATTACACTAATTTGTTTTTTCTTGATTTGTTTATTTTGCATGTGTCACCGTTCAAGTTTGTGTTTTTCAAAAATCATGTGAGAGAATTTGATGCCTTTGTGCTGCAGATGCTTTTATACAGAATCAGGGTTGGCATGGTTACATTTTAGATCCCATGCTTGAGACACTTACAACAGACATCAATGCCTAACAGGAACAAAAGATATAATGTATCTATTCTTCACTGCAGAATTACAAGCTACACATGAATTAATGAAACTTTACTTAAACAACACATCTACGTTCATTAAACGGTAACCCTCCATTTGTTCCAAATGTAATAGCATTTGCTGGTTGTTATTTTGTATATTTGGGGAAAGGACATATGGAAATGCATGTTAGACCGGCCCAAACCACATGGGGGCAAATCTTTTCTGAATTTTCAGTCATTACTTACGCAAAACTCCCACTGACTTTGAAGGGAGTTTTGCTTGAGTTACAATTGGGCTCGTATACCTTAGCTCCCTGAACAGGCCCCACACTGCGGATTCAGTGATACCAACATCACCATACCTCCACTTAGCTTTTGGAGCTTTTGTAGCCCCTCCTCCCTCCCTTTCTACCAAAGAAGAAGGAGGGGGAAAAATGCTATTAGTGGAAAAAAGGCCAATAAAAAGACAAGCTTAGGCCCAATCCTACTCCCAATGAATCAATATTAAAAAATTCCCATTTAAGTCAATGGGGCAGGATCATGCTACTTTCCAGTGCCTGGTAAAAAAACAAAACAAAACATAAAAACCCTCTGTTCTTCAGAAAGTCCAACCTTGAATTTTCATAGACCATATTTACAGGCTTTAAGCCAAACGATTTATAAACCCCCAAAAACACATCTTTAACTAGTAGCTGCAGAAAAGAGATCCCAATATTCATTTCAGCATGTGTTTTTAAATCCTTTCACTGAAACTCAGAATCCTTTTACCAACTTAGAACACGGATAGTAATTCTATTACCACTGCAATAGCCATCCCTCTCTAATTTTCTAGACACAATTACTGTGCATCGTACAGGGTGAATACAAATGAACAAAAGAAAAAGCTTCTGTGGAAAAAAAAATAAGCATGGCCTAAAATGGTCCTGCAGGGGATGCTCTTGCACTCTGTAGCCTAGCAAAATAAGCCTCCAAAATAGTCAGAAAAGGAATGGGGGGGGACACCCTAGAAGTCCTCTGTGTATGATTTTTACCTCTTCCCTTGGTAATTCATACAGATACAATTAAAATTTTAATTAACACTTATCTGGGATTTTATTTTATTTTATTTTTATTCTACACAGGTATTCACCATTTTAAAAAAGTAATTAGGGCTTATATGGAGAAAAGTTCAGTTTTTTTCAGTTTTTAGGCAAAATATTTAGTCAATTAAGTGTTTCTAATAAAATATACATTAAATCATATCAAATACCTAAATTAATAGCCTTGAAGATCCTGTCATGGGGTATTGGGGGTGCGGGTGGGGGGGAGGGGTTCAGACCAGTGAGGGGTTGTGTCACCACTTGCCCTGTAAGCCTGGGTGCCCCACAATGCTTCTGTGCAGTAGCTGCCAGCCAAGATTGCTCACAGCCAGCCTACAGCCATGCAGATCACACCCTGACTTGCTGTGTGCTAGACAGTGCTGATTCATTAGCTCTGACCCCAGCAGCCTGTCTGCAGCCCCACAGATGCTTCCACCAACCTTGGTTACAACCAGCAAGGTGACCTCAATATAGTCCCATTCCAGAATTTCCCCAGAACCATGTGCCTTGAAGTGTCAAGCCCTCTTCTGGACAGCTCAGAGAAATAATAAGGCCCATCACAGTTTATTAACTTAACTGGGGTAAAGTCACCCTTCCCTGCAAAGATAGCACTGGTTTAAAGTAATAATAAAACAAATGTGTTAACAATAGGGCATAAATTAAGTGATGCCAAGTAAAGGGAATAAAGTTAGAAATGGTTACAAGCAAATAGAAGTGAAAACACAGATCTACAAGTCTAAAACTTAATTTATCAAGGTACAGATTTTGTTCAAGATGTTTTCTCTCACCAATCTTCATTCTTTCCAGCCATGATGCTTCTTTTCACAGAAGCAGAAGAAGCTGGCTGTCTTTGTCTTCCTAGGTGAAAGATATTTGCTTAAGCAAGCAGGTTTCTCACCCATATTCAGTTTCCAGAGACTTCAATTCCACCCTTACCCTCCCGCCTCGGTAGAAGGACTTTTCTTTCTGAGTTTGCAAGAACACTGTTCCTTGTGTCTGTCTAGTGTTGGATAGCAAAGATTACTTCTATCTTTGCTTATATCTTCCAAAGTTCAATGAACTTGTTTCAGGAGGCAGAACGACCTCATGCAGTTTCTCCCTTCCTGTGGGCTTCCCATCCCCCTGCTGAGTTGAATGTAAATGGGACTTCCGTTGTTTTTGATCACGCCTTACTTAATTTCATTGGAGATAGATTGAAAGCTTTGACTTTCTCTCCTGTGTGAGTGATACACTAATACGCTAATATCAATGAATATCCATAATTCTTTACATAATTTAAATACATACATTTTATGATACTAATCACCAGTGTGACACAGGGTTTCTTAAAACACCTTACTTGATAAATGTTTATGATACAGTAATATTGTACATAATCAGTTGATTCAATTGCTTATCACTTGAGGTTCAGATCCCTGGTGTGAATAGCACAGATGCCATTTCTCTTCCCTGCTGGAAGTTGTATCTTCCGCTGCCTGTTAGTTTCATAGCTTCCTTACCTAATATGTAAATGGACCTTCATTGTCTCTGCTTGCTGACTGGGCTTGTCAGAGAAGCAAATACACATCCCTTTGTCTAGGGCAGACCTGTTTACCTACCTCCCTGGCAAGCCTGGCTTAAACACATTGTTAACATCATTCTAACATACATCCATAACTCTTAATATACATTGCATACGTGCATCACACAAGAATAGTAATGATCAGTGAGCTCTTAGTTTTCCAGTAACATATTACTTGACACCTTTTTAAACACAAACTATAACCAATGTGAGTTGGGATAAACTGAATTGGCTGGGCCAGCTGAAAGACATTCCCTGATACCAGTGAGCCCCTTGTCCTCTGGCACTGGGATGCTCTTAGGTTTACAGACCCCGCCCATGTGTCCACTTTTATGAGTGACTGTTTACCACAAAACATTAGTCGTGAGAATACAGGTTTCAGAGTGGTAGCTGTGTTAGTCTGTATCAGAGAAAAGAACGAGGAGTACTTGAGGCACCTTAGAGACTAACAAATTTATTTGAGCATAAGCTTTCGTGGGCTAAAACCCACTTCATTGGATGCATGCAGTGGAAAATACAGTAGGAAGAGATATATATATACACAGAGAACATGAAAAAATGGGTGTTGCCATACCACTATAACAAGAGGGATCAGTTAAGGTGAGCTATTATCAGCAGGAGAAAAAAAACCTTTTGTAGTGATAATCAGGATGGCCCAGTTCCATGGAGTCACAAAAGCAATTGCAAAATACTAGTAGCTTGGGCTAGGCTTGATATTGGTTAAACAACACTGGTATGGCAGGTTGAAAATGGTAGGGAAGTATACGTTGTCACCATCTCTGAAAAAAAAAAAACAACCCACGTTATAAGTCATGATGACAGTCTATTTTAAGTTCCAGAGAAAGTTCCATTTAAAAGAGAGATGCACCATTACATATTTATGTTTTGTTAATAGGAAGTGCTATTTAGAAGTTGAACAAAACTACTTTTACATTTATTTTTACTTTATATTGTTTTATTCCTAAACTGACATCTTTAATAGAAAAAAATCATTTCAGTTGCTTAACTTTCTTAATGTCATGTCACTCCCCCACCCTTGCACCATAGTTCAATACGAAGAATTAGAAGATTGTAATGAAGAAGTTACTTTCAATGGTCAAGTCCAACCCTATACAGGAAAAACCTGCAGGGACAAACTATGGGAGGTATTCCTCACAGAGATTCCAGTGTCTCATTCCCCCAAGGGACAGGCTTTGAACACTCACAGAAGAAATAGGAATATTTCCTCCAAATCCACTGATATCTCAAAGCTCTCTGCCTGAGGCTAGGGGCTCTGGGCATGATTCATCATTATGCATCGGGGTGAAATCATAATCCCAATAAAGTCAATAGCAAAACTCCTCTTGACTACAAAGAAGCCATGATTTTGCCCCTCATTTTACCCAGTTAGTAACATTTTACATGGCACTTTGCATAGGTACATGGCAATCAGTCCACTATGTCTGTACTCTGGTTATCTAAAACTCCCATTTGCCCCATTGTTTAGTGTCAGAATTTGAAAACATATTATTATTTATTGCTGAAATAAATTTGTTAGTTCCTAAGGTGCCACAAGTCCTCCTTTTCTTTTTGCGGATACAGACTAACATGGCTGCTACTCTGAAACCTGTCATTATTGTAGAGAGTTTATCATATCTTCAGTTGAAAGGGTTTGTGTTTTAATTTCGCTGTTACATTTTTATAATATGATACTTGAATGTCAGAAATTTAAGGTAAAATTCTGAATGGAATCAGGGAGCTGGGGTTATGGGTCAAGATGGATGTTCAAGGTGGGGTCTAAGAAAAGCCTGTCTGAACGAACACAAACACCTGTTCTCACTTTGAGGTGACACTGTAAATAAGAAGCAGGCCACATTATCTCCTGCAAATTGTAACCAAACTTGTTTGTCTGAGTAATTGGCTGAAGTAGGACTGAGTGGACTTGTAGGCTCTAAAGTTTGACATTGCTTTATGTTTGAGTGCAGTTTTTTTTTGTACATAATTCTACATTTGTAAGTTCAACTTTCATGATAAAGAGATTGAACTACAGTACCTTTATGAAGTGAAGTGAAAAATACTATTTCTTTTTTTTCCAGTGCAAATATTTGTAATAAAAGATAAATATAAAGTGAGCAGTGTACACTTTGTATTCTGTTTTGTAATTGAAATCAATATATTTGAAAATGTAGAAAATATTCACAAATATTTAAAGAAATGGTATTCTATTATTGTTTAACAGCGTGATTAATCGCACAATTAATCACGATTAATTTTTTAAATCCCTTTACACCCTAGTAAATACCAATATAGGAGATCATAGAATTAGAGGGAGATTCATTTCACAAATTACACTTTCCTCTGTCAAAAGAAGTACGGCATACTGTACAGCAAGAGCTAAACTTTTAGTGACAGCACAGAGCAGTTGCTGCCTTTATGGGTGGTCAGTTGGCCAAACCTACTCTCTTGTGAACTGCATTGACTTCAATGGACAGCAAATAGAATAAGTTGAGCAGAATTAAGCTTTGTCTTGCTAGAGTTTCTATTGCTGACTACTTTACTGTAGTATGCCTTTTTGTGAGGGGAGCATATCTGCTTACTGTAATAATAAAATGAAAGGATAAATATCATTACCTAATATGTATTCACAGTAAACATTAGATTTCTCCATGTTGAATCATTTCCATGTAAAAATAGGAAAAGACTATATACTGGCAAATACAGTAAGAGGCCAGCAAATCTCTATGTAGACAAAAAAAACTTTATATGTCTCATTTAAATGCAGAAAATCTATAACATAGTCCATAGATAGACTTGATAGAAATCTCTTCAAATTCACCATTGCAATTAAAAATATAACCTCCCACTTAAACTTAAACTATTTCTCCTTTTTTAAATACATACCTGAATGTAGAAACACACAAAGCAGTTTTGCAGTGGCTATCCCCCACACTACACTTGGTTACTCTAGAATCCAAATAGGAAAGAACTACAAATTTTAATTTCACAAAAAATGAATGCAATTCAGTCCTTTAATTACCTGATTTTTTTGCCCGTAGGGTCTAAATTATATTTAATCCAATTTAAAGCACTACATAGAATTATTTGATTTGATTCCTGCCAGGTTATTGAAATATGGACCATCTGAGGATGATCACCTTCGGAGTGTCAAGCAGACAGTTGTGATAAGGACGTAAACCATGGTCATTCTCCTTGGATCAAATGTTCTCATAATGGCACTGAAATGTAGAGCAGAAGAAACCAAAGATAGTTAACATTTACAGTGTAACTACCTGCTTTAGTTGCTCATAATCCTGAATCTTTCACCTTCTAAAATGAATTTTCCATATGTAATCTCTGACTAAAGGGTATTCAGTGGTTTTGGGGGGGGGGGGGGAGGGGTGTTTGACCATAGGAAGAACATGAATTAATGTATTATTGAGTTTTAAGAAAAAGGGAAAATGTACTTTTTCTATTATACAATTCTTTCCATCTTCTTCATTTATTGGTGAAATGACTGTGGGTTAAAAAAAATAAATTTGGCATACAAATAGCTCACACTGAAGTGCAGTTCTTCCCTCCCCATTCCTCCACATCCCTCCACATGCCTTGTTCCTGAGAAAATTGTTTTTTATTTTTCTAACTCATGACCCTTTGGAAAATGGTAGTCCAAGTATACACAGATAGATTATAGAGTTGACAGTAGCACCTCCTCAGATAGGGTTTTTCACTTAAAGAGGGAATCAGCAAGTTTGTTTTGAATGAAGATTATGGTGTATCATCCCTAAATTTACAACATATAATTTGAGAGTAAAGACTAAATTTTCTGAGCATTTTTCAAGGAAACTGATAATTTATCAGTTAAAGCTAATTAAAATGAACCCTCTAAGAAATTTTTCAGCAGTCACCTTTTTGAGTCTCTGTAACAACCTTTCAATCTTTCCATAAAGTTTGAAATTATTCAAAACTACGGGAACAGACACAATAGAAGAAATTAGATTCTAATGAAGAAGAGTTATTAATAATTATTTTCTATAATGTATAACTACAATGAGGCCAAGTTCAACAACTTAGGTCATTCTTAAATAGTGTCATTGTGACAGAGGCTACTCAACCAGTCATCAACATGCCACTCCAGTTAATATGCATGCAGCAATTCTATTGATTTAAATGAGTCAGTGGACTAAGAGGACTGTATACATAAATCAAGAGTTCTCAGTTGGAGATGAATTGATGATTTCTATGCAAACAGAAAGCACAGAGCATTGACATGATGCCCCTGGATCTCGGTATTAGGGTTCAGGTCCACAAAAGGATGTAGGTGTCTAAGTCCAAAATTTAGGGGTCACTGAGATCTCCATAAAAACCTACTCAGTTGCTACCTAACTGTTGAGTAACTAAAATCCCCCAGTGCCTAAATTTTCTATATAAAAGTCCCCCCTAGGGGCCTATTTTTTTCTGCCTTTGAGTATGGGCAAAATTCCTCAGCCTAGGCTCTTGGGTGCCTATTTCATACCTAAGCCCCAGTGTGATCCTCAAACCAGGTGAAGATAGGCATTTTCCTGCCTACCTCACCTGTGGGGCCTAATCCAATAGGAATGCTGAAAGTATGCCTAATTCCATGCAAAACAGCAAGGAGAGGGAGAATCCTTAAATCCAGTAGCTAGAGAATGGAGCCAAGATGTGGGAGGTCCCCATTCAATTCCCTCTTCCCACATCATCTGATGAGGAGAAAGGATCTGAATTGTGAATTTCTCACCTCTCAAATGAATACCTGAGACACTGAGTTCTGGGATAGTCTGACGTGGGTTTCTCTCAATCTCTTGCTGCTTCATTGTATATAAATAATTCACTATGCACTGGACCAGAGTGAAAATGACTCTTTAGCCCATTGGTTAGGGCACTCACCGGAGTGGTAGAAACCCAAGACAAATCCTGAACAATAGCATCCCCTCATAGGCAGCAGAATGCATATGCTGCAGTTCTTCACCAGTGACAGTCTTGAACCTTCCACTTTGAGAGGACATATGGTAGTATCAGACCCATAATTAAGGAGAAGTTATGGCATGTGGTGCCTCTACACCACCATCCCAATGCCTCCTCTAATTTATGAGTTAGTTAGGACTCATTATGCCTCTGGCGTTTATGGCAGTGATGAAGCTCCTCCAGACCTGTCTGTTTCTGTCAAGTCTTTCAATGGTTCCCCATCTGTTCCCCAGGTTTTTCAGTTCAGCTTCCACAGCTCTTTGCCGTGTTGTTTTCAGGCGGCCTCGTTTTCACTTGCCTTCAGGTGTCCATCTTAATGCTTTTCTGGTGCTGGAATCAGTTTCCATCCGAAACACATGGCCAATCCATCTCCAGCACCTCCTGGTAATGATGGTTCTCATATCTTCTTGGCTGTACTGTGTGACTACGTCTTGGTTTGAGATTGTTCTGGGCCAAAAGATACAGAGGATTTTTCTGAGGCAGGTTGTATGGAATGAAGACAGTAAAGTTTCTGTAAAGGTCTTTGGGCTAAATTATTAAAATTAGTGAATTTTACTCTGGGTGCTCACAAACTATGGAAAAAATAGCAGGGAACACTTCCACATGCTCCCTACCATTAGTTTAACTTTGCTATGTCTAAGCAGGCTATGCATTTATAGTGACCCACAGCCAGAAACAAAAGCTGAAAGGCCTTGTCCAAACATGATTAGTTTGTTGCTAAAGTTATTTCTTGGAGCAAGCAAAAGCTGGGTTTGAAAAACCTGCTTCTACTGGTGGAGAATAACCCCCTAAGGATATAGTGGGTATAACCCCAATACTATTAAGCTTTTCCTGGATGGTTGACAAGCTCAAGATTTTGCAGAATAGAGCATAAAGGTCAAATCTCATCCACATGCCAGAGGGGACTGAAGATCAAGGTATGGTACCTTTTCTGCAATCCCCATCTTCATGCCTTCTTTCCAAGATTCCTTACTGGCAGGAGAAAGCTCAAATCTCACAACATTAAGTTCTTGAAGGTAATAGGCCTATTAGCATCATGTTTATGAGGTTTCATAATAGGGAATTAATATTGTATGAGACCATAAGGACAGAAAATGCTCAAATGAAGTAACCAACTTTTTTGTTTCACCCTCTTTTTCTGTTTAGAAATCCAAAATAAGAGATTGGTATTTGAACCAATTGAATATATATAAATATATTCATCACAGATCTGTGATTTGTATCTGTAGCAAACCTTCACTGTCGCTGTGCAACAAAGAATATTTGAGTATCTGTAGCAAACCTTCAGCTGGGCAACAAAGAGTATATATATATATATACTCTCTTTGTTGCCCAGCTGAAGGTTTGTTACAGATCCAAATCATAGATCTGTGATGAGCCATCTGTGGAGAATTTGGTTTTGGAAGTCTACAAGGAAGTCAAGAAATCAAGTTTACTTGCCCATCTGAGCTTCATTTGTCTATTTATTTTGCTTTGATTTGTGTTCGTTGGGGATATTTTGGGGGCAGATAGCATTATCTCTCTGTCCACATAAGTTATGATAAAGCTTTTATATAGTGCATTGATTTCTTGTAAGAGGTACATTCTTTGTTGAGTCCACACATAATTATATTCACAGAGAAAGTAAACCAGTGACTGTTTTCAGTTTTTTGCATGCCTGCTCTTGAATACACTTCTACATTTACCTTAACATTGTATTCATTTGTTGATTTTACAATATATGGTATTCCTCTTGTTTGCATTACATTTAGTAGATGCTCAGGTTGGCTGAGGGCCCTCAGAAACCATAGAAACCACACTTGGCTGCATGCTACAATTGAGCAGTAGATCATGGATGTTTTATTTTTTCTTCTCATTGCCAGGTGCTAAAATATTTCTCCCTTAGATCTGCTTCTTGTTCATTTAATGATGCTGATATTATCTGAGTCGATTGTAAAACCCCAGTGTGAAACTCAAGTTCCGGCAACAGACCCAGCAAAGTTTGACTTTGGAGATTCACCAGTGTCCGGGGAGTGGAAAGATCGCCTGAGGAAGAAACTTTGTGAAAGATCCAAAGTATTCTCACAGCATGAGTGGGATGTGGGATGTGCAAAAGGAGTAGAGCACAACATCAGACTACATGACTCTCGACCTTTCAGGGAGAGATCTAGGAAGATTGCTCTCTCTGAGATGGAAGATGTGCGACATCATCTACAGAAGCTGGCTGCGAATGGCATCATTACAGAGTACCGCAGCCCATACGCCTCACCCATTGTGGTGGTCCGTAAAAAGAATGGGAAAATCCAGATGTGTATTGACTACCGCACCCTAAACAGCCGTACTGTGGTTGACCAGTACACTATGCCTTGAGTCCAAGATGCCTTAGACTGTTTGCTGGGAAGCCAGTGGTTCTCTGTGTTGGATCTTCGAAGTGGATACTACCAGATCCCTCTGGGAGAAGAAGATAAGGAGAAGACAGCCTTCATCTGCCCATTAGGGTTTTATCAGTTCGAACGCATGCCCCAAGGGATTTCTGGAGCACCTGTCACATTTCAACATCTCATGGAGAAAGTTGTGGGAGACATGAGTTTACTGCAAGTGTTAGTTTATTTGGGATGACCTGATTGTGTTTGGAAGAACCTTAGAGGAGCATGAAGAAAGACTTCTTAAAGTGCTTGATAGGTTGGAGGATTATGGTCTGAATCTTTCAATTGACAAATGACAGTTCCGCAGAACCTTAGTGAAGTATGTGGGTCACATCGTGTCCCAAGATGGTGTGAGTACTGATCCCGATAAAATAGAAGCACTCACTACATGGCCATGTCCAAGTAACTACAGAGAACTTAAGACCTTTCTTGGATTTAGTGGCTACTACCGCAGATTTGTGAAAAACTATGCTATGATTATAAAGCCTCTGAATGATCTTACCAGGGGATACCAGTCCAGCAAGAACAAATCTAAGACCAAGAATAAGGGGAAGTCCCCAAAGCCTCCTGCGCAGAGACACTATGGCCCCCTTCAAAACATTTGGGCCACGGTGGGATGAGAGATGTGAAAGGGCTTTTCGAGAAATCATTACTTGCCTAACTCATGCTCCAGTCCTAGTCTTTGCTGACCCAAGCACACCATTTATCCTGCATACCAATGCCAGTTTGGAAGGTCTGGGAGCAGTCCTGTACCAGGAAGTGGAAGGCAAATGTAAACCTATAGCCTTTGCCAGCCGAGGATTGTCTGATAGTGAAACTCGCTATCCCACCGACAAGCTGAAATTCTTGGCCTTGAAGTGGGCCATCACGGAGAAATTTCGAGAGTACTTGTATGGTGCTCAGTTCCAGGTGTGGACAGACAACAATCCACTGACTTATGTGTTAACAAGTGCTAAGCTGGATGCTACAGGGCAGAGATGGGTGGCCACCTTCGCTAGCTATGAGTTCAGCATTCAGTACAGATGAGGGAGAAGCAATGTAGATGCAGATGCATTGTCCAGGCGTCTGCAGGCATCAGAAGTTGCTGTGATACCCACGGATGGAGTGAGAGCTATTTGCAGTGTGAGTCGCTGAGAGCCAGAGGCCCGTGAGAGCCTTCATGGATGTGTTGCAGAAGCTTTGGGCCTGCCCCTTGAATGCGTGCCTTCTGCTTCAGTGAACTATATTGCATTGGACCAATCTCCCTTGCCCATGCTTAATGCGGCTGACTGGCAAGAAACCCAGCTGCAAGATATTGACATTTGTGCTTCACCACTTGCCAAAAGGGAGGGGCGAAGCCCGGCTGCGGTTGTCCCATCTAACCCGGAGGGTAAACTACTATTGAGAGAATGATGCTAGGGTACGTTTGCAGGAGCTCCAGCTGGGGGACAGAGTTCTGCTGCGAAATTTGGGTATTGCTGGCAAACACAAAATAGCTGACAGATGGAAGGCAATACCTTACTTGGTGATGGAAAAGCTGGGAGACCTGCCAAACCTGAGGAGGGTCTAGGGCAAATAAAGACAGTGCATAGAAACCTTTTGCTCCCTGTGGGGGAATTGGTAGGCACCCCTTATGAGATGGGACACAACAGGGCAACCGGGCAGGATAAAGGTACTAGACCAAAGCCATCATCCAACATGGACAGCCAGCCCCCTGCAGCTAACCTACCCCTATGCAGCACATCCGTGAGTGAGTCTGAGGAGGAAGACACAACCATGGTGTATCCTGGAATGGAGATAAGATTTCAGTCTCAATCAGCTGAACCTAAAGAGAGTTCCCCCTCTTCCACCCTAAACCCCATGGCGGAATTATTTAGACGCATTTCGGACACCCCTGTGCTGCTGATGGGACCCCCGTGTGATGACACACACAGGTTATTGGACAATGGAGACACACAGGTAGAGGATCCTGGGCACCTTGGACCCTCCACTGTTAGAACTAGAAGTGCAGGGGCCTACACCAGTAGCCGAGGGACCCTCGAAGGAAACCTCTCCATCCATCGCTCAAGAGGATGTCCCCCCTACCACAGCAACAGAGATTCTCAGTAGACGAGACAGGGTGATAAGACTAGTAAAACGGTTAACTTATGATGCACCTGGGGTGACTAGTGAGGAGCCAATACATTTAGCACACAGGCTTGTGGAAGCTAAAGTGGGCTTCCTGAGGCCCTTTGGAGGAAACCAATGAGTTGGTATAAAGGGAGTGTGATTTGTCAGGACGACAAATTTTCAGCTGGGGGGAGGATGTAAGCAGAATCGGGATGAACTCCACCCTGACATCTGGTGGTGAGTTGTGGCAATTTGTGGAAAAGAACTTCAGGGGCTGATCTCATTTGCATAGGCACACCCACCCCGCATAGCATGAGTCCATAGCTGCCCAAACGGTCACTTTGGCTGCTGTGGGATCCCCAGTTTCTCTGTTATTGGAGCAGGAAGAATAAATTATTATCCTGATTATGTGAATCAAGGACAGTGGAACTGTACTTGGCCTTTTGTTATGATGGAGGGACTCGCCATCAACTAAGTAGCACTCGCTAAGCAAGGGACATGGGTTCCAAAACTCAGTGAATTGAGAGAGGTTGAGGATAGGTATTAATACCTTGTGGTATAGGCCCCCTGGTGAGGGCCTTACATGCTAATTGCACTTTCTCCTTTCTCCACTGTGGAATATCAGAGCTAATTTTGATTCTATTAGGAGTCTAGTTACAGGCTGCTGAGCTGAATTCACTTTGGGCCAATGGTGCACCAGCACTGAGGCTCCCCTATTACAAGCTGAAATCACAAAATTGCTAAACTTACTAAGAGCTGAAGTCACTGAGTGTTGTGTTAAGTAGTGGGAGAGCCTGAAGATATATTGTGAAGCAGTTTGCGGGACAGCTGGCAGAGCAGAGTGGCTCTTGGAGCAGAGCAGTTTGTGGGATGGCTGGAGCGGCTCATGGGACAGCTGGCAGAGCAGAGCGGCTCTTGGAGCAGAGCAGTTCGTGGGATGGCTGGAGCAGCTCATGGGGGCGGCTGGCAGAGTGGAGCAATTCATGGGACGGTTGGTGGAGCGGAGCAGAGCCCCATGGAAAGGTTGGGGCAAACAGCTTTGGACCACGTAAGGTGCCCCTTAACTCCCCCCATCTCCACCCAGGTTGGGAGGTAAAACTCTGCAGATAAACTTTCAAACTCTGGTGCTGCACTGACCAGGGACAGACTTTTGAGTTGTTGGACTTTTGGGACTTTGGGTTGCTGGACTCAAGAACCAAAGGGAAAGGTCACACCCCAATTTGCTTGGGGTGGGTTTTTTTTGCTCATGGGTTGTGTTATGAATCCTGTTGGTGGTGTTTCCCCAACATAATGCCACATCGTTTCTCTCTGTTATTAAAAGGCTTTTGCTACACTCAGACTCTGCTTGCGAGAAGGGAGGTATTGCCTCTTGGAGGTGCCCAGCGGGGATGGTATATATTTGTCCCAGGTCACTGGGTGGGGGCTCGAGCCGGTTTTCCATTGTGTTATTGGAATGAAACCCCTAGATACTGAACCCGGCCCTTGTTGCTGCCAACTCTGACGGGCAGAAGGGTTACATTAGTATCAATGATGTACACTTTCACATTTTAATTTTCCACTCTTTCATTTTTGTCTCTCTCTTCCTCCTTCCTGGACAGAGGAGAGTTACTTTATTTTTAAGATTAGCAAAACATACATCTTCTTTTCTGTGCATGCATCACTTTAATTTCGGTTCAGGAATTCTCTGACTACTCGAGCTCTTAAAGAAGCTAGAGTTTCTTAAAGAAGTAATAGCTTTTTGTCCTGAATTAACAGTAGCTCAACTATAGTAGCTGCTCTTTGATATATATAAAGGTTTCAGGTTAAATACTGTAATTAGTCTGAGTGGTTTTTTTCCTCTTCTCTTTTGCAAAAGTTTAAAAAACATATTGTACAATTCTCTCTAAAGAGTTTAAGATACAGTACATGTCCCTTACTATTTTTATAGACAGATAAAGAGGAAAGGGAAAGTCAAAAACAGGGAAGGAAGTTTTGCTGTCTTCTTTGCTTTCTCTTCTCATACTTTTTCATTTAAACTTGTTTCCTTTAATGGATGGAACAGATGTAGTGAAGTGTCAATTTTCTGATGTATTTTAAGTAATGGGGCATTTTTTAAACATTATGCGGGTCAATATAGTATCTTTCAACATTAATGCATCAAATAGCTCCATCAAGGGATGGAATATTGGGGAAAATTCTCTGCTGGTGAAAATGAGTGAAACTTCACTGAAGTGAATAGAACTGCACCTGTTCAAACAAGCACAGCCACTGTGTCACACACAGAATGCACATCCCATAAACATCCTCAAAGCCTCTTCATTGTTCTCCTTGAATCCCTCCTTAAACTTCTCCTTTGCTGTGATGCCTTAAAAAGACAAACCAAAACACATGACAATGGTTAGATTGCTGTTACACTAAGACCACTGCCTATCATGCCAACCAGCATTGTCTGATTTTTTCCTGGTTTGCCCCCATCTGTCTGTATCTGTTTTTTGTTTCTTGTCTTAAGCTTAGATTGTAAGCTCTTTGGGAACATGGACTGTCTTTTTGCTCTGAGTACAGTGCTTAGCCCACTGAATCCTTGCTCATGATTGGGGCTTCTAGGTGTTGCATTAACACTAATAAATAGGGCTATTGATTAATCGCAGTTAACTCACGTGATTAATTCAAATAAATTAACTGTGAATCTTTAGCACATCTGGCACGTAAATATCATGCAATGCCAGCTACAGCAGTGCTTGTTCTCGCTTTCAGGTAACATTGTAAACAAGAAGCAAATGTCTCCTGCAAATGTAAAGCAGCATGTTTGTCTGAGTGATTGGCTGAACAAGAAATAGGACTGAGTGGACTTGCAGGCTCTAAAATTTTACATTGTTTTGTTTTTAATACTTTGTTTTACATAATTCTACATTTGTAAGTTCAACTTTCATGATAAAGAGATTGCACTACAGTATTTGTATTAGGTGAATTGAAAAATACTATTTCTTTTGGTTTTTACAGTGCAAATACTTTAATCAAAAATAAATATGAAGTGAGCACTATACACTTTGTATTCTATGTTGTAATTGAAATCAATATATTTGAAAATGTGAAAACATCCAAAATATTTAAATAAATAATATTCTATTGTTGTTTAACAGTGCAATTAATCATGATTAATTTTTAATCACATAATTAATTGCAATTAATATTTTAATAGCTTGACAGCCCTACTAATAAATAAATAATAACAAGAATGTTACCTCTGTTGTGAAGGATATAGAGAACTAAAGCATAATTGGACCAGATAAGGTTTTAATTCTTGTGATGGGGTGTACAAACCCCACAGTGGGCAACAAGGGGTTAAGGGATTACTTTGGACTGAGCCAGCCCAGGCCCACCACACCTGCAGCAAATGCTTCATCTGCTGGAGTAATTAAAAGACAGGGAATTAGCTCATTTGGGTGGCAGAGTTGGAGGTGAGCAAACCTGCAGTCCAAAGCTCCAGCAGCACAGAGCAGAGGGGAGCCTAAAGGCGCTGACACAGCTGCCCAAAGAGGCTCTCCCTGAGGGAAGGGAGGACCCCCGGAAAGACAATTAGAGATGGAAATATCCCCCTCTCCCCCCACTCCCGTGGACCCTGGACTTTGGTAACCCCTCTAACTTATTTTGGTTTGGACTTCCTCAACAGGGGAAAGCCATGGATTTAAGCTGACCCAGGGGAGTGGGGGTGATGAGAGGAAGAGGCCAAGGGAGGAGTGTCTTAAGCAGCCTCGGTTGCTGACCACTGGTAGCCCAAAGGACCCTGGGTTGGATCCCGGTAGAGTGGGAAGGCCCGGTTCCCCTCTCCACAACCCTCTTGGCAGTCAGGGATTGGGGACGTGACCACTAGGACACGCTCTCCAACCAGACCTCGAGTGAGGACCATTACAGTTCTCATCTACACAACTGTCCTCACCACCTGGAAAAAAAAAGATGAAAAAAGTTTGGCAATTATTATTCACAACTCTTTTAATTTAAAATTCAACGACTGTGACCACACTCTTAACAGTTCAAGACAAATTACAGGGCAGAATCAAGTATGGTGCACAAGAGTTTATTCAATCAGTTCTCTGTATCCTTTCCTGGGCAGGTGCTGCCTGTAATGGTCTCATTAAGCCCTCCAGGCTGCACAACAGTCTCTTGGTATTAAAGCAAAGAAATAGTCCCCTGGAAGAAAATAAACTCAATAGCATTGTGCCAGGCCTGCTTTTGTCCAGGGGACTCCACCAGTCAGCACCCCCTTAAAAGGTTCTCCTCTGGTCCTTGCCTCAGGAAACAAAGGACAGAAGGTCTGTTCACCCTGATCAGCCAACTACTGAACAGTCCTTGTCCCCTTTTAACTGCCTCTTCATTACCTGACAGTGAGTGACAGTGCAGCTGGGCGGGGCTGAGAGGTCCCACAGCAGTTCATTAACACTTGCTGGTTCAGTGTGGGTTGGTCTACCCACCACAAAGGCAAACAAATACATAGCCAAAACAGAGTTAAGCTTGAAATTGTATTTTGATGGAGTCCATCTTACACCCAAAATTCAACGCCTTTTAAAAAACACAGATGTTAGACTATTTTGAAATAAACAGCTAAAATATCCAGCCACTTTAGTACTGCCCTCCAATTGTTCACCATTCACTATCACACCATACCACTTACACTAATGGCATCCTCTAATGCAATTTAGAAAGAGGACTTTCACAGACCACCGGCAAGTATTCTGAAGACCACCGGTGGTCCATGGACCACAGTTTGGCAATTGCTGAACTAATTTGTCTGCCAATCTACTTATCCTACACACAGTAGCCTAGTATTGGAGCGCCACCATGTTCCATTATCTTGTGGGGGGCAGGAATTTCATGCCAGGGACATACATCCAGTATCCCAGTATAAGAACAAGAAATGATAAGTAGAGACGGCCCTGGGGTGGCAGTGCCAGAGGATCTACTGCTATGTGTATCCTCCTGTATTCCTTGGCCAGCATGGGGAGGACACATAATGGATACTCCAGTCACTGACTTCCCTCTCAGCGTCTCTGTGTACTGAGGAAGGTTTTCTCACCCAGTCCCCATGTATCTGCCCCATTTCTGGAACAGTTACTTGAGCTAGATTTTCCTCAGATACATGACTTATATAATTTTTAAAATAAGTGACCACTGTGCCTCATTGGGTAATTGTAGCTAACACTACACAGAAAAGTTTTACTGATTGGTTCCACAGAGAAACCAATTTACAGAATACTAGTAAATGGAATTGATAGCAGGACTGTGCAAAATGCAATGCATAACTTTAGTCACTTTGACGAAACCAGCTCTGATGGCATGCTGATATGCATTTCAAATTAGTCTTTAGACAGGAATATATTTATCTAGAAAACTTAGAGAAATAAGAACATCTCAAATATCTGACCATTTCCAACAGAGAGCTCATTACTGGCTTAAACTGTGTAAGATGATACTAGGTGTATTCAGTTTTAAGGCCTTAGTTTTCTTAAAACTACACGGAAATCTTTGCAGAACACAATATAGGACATACAGAGGCTAAAGGGCTAGGGAAGTGATTATACTTACTTTAAGAATGTTTTTAACTGTGTAATTATAAGGATGTGCACAGATATGGAAATGTATTTAGCCTGCAGTACTAACAGACACCAATATGTATTTTCCGGCTGGTACCTGTTAAGAATATTAGTATGTAGTTTACTAATGATACTGTTAAGCAATTTTTAGCTGTTGCCAACAAGTACCTGTCACAAAACAGGGAATTCCTCCCTTTAAAAAACCTTAGGACTATTTAATGAAAAATATACATTAATGCCACACAAAATTTGCACAATTAAGGAATGTAAAAATCAGGAAATTTGAGAATTTTTGGCTAATTCTAACATTACCTGTAAATAAAGATAAGTTTAACTCGATGTTAAGTTTTGTCTCTTGTATAAGTATAGAATATATATATGTGTGTGTGTGTGCGATCCTAGGTTATCTTAGAAATACTAGTATTCCTAAGGTTGTAGAAAACATTGTTATGTTACATTGTTTTTGAAAAATAGCATGTATCAAAATGCATGTGGGTAAGAGGAAAGAGATAAACTTCAGGCAATGCATTTTGAATACCAAATTCTGCAATCTTAAAATTGCCTTAATATAGTGTGAGGGTTTTTTGTTTGTTTGTTTGCATTTTATGTAGAACAACACAGGGACAGTTTTTTCTAGTATTATTGTTAGATTTAATTTCTATCTAAATAAAAAGAGTGAAAAATGTGTAATATAATCCTCACAGTTCAGGGTAACTGAATCTGTATTTCCCTCTCCATTCTCCACTGTAGACTACCAGCTCCTCAGTCCCCTCTCTTGGGCAGAGACCTGAGTCTCCCTCCCTCCTAAATGGAATTTTTCCAGGCTGCACAGTTCCCTGCCTAAAATGTGTTATTCCCAGAAAGCCAGACTGCCTAAACCAACCAGAGTCTGTGCTTTGCTTATTTTTCTAAGGCAATGGATGACAATTGCCAGCAGTTATAAGTTGCCATTTAGATCTTTCTAAGTAAGCACATTTATTCTTAAGGTCAACACTTTACAGAAAAAAACATCAACACAATAAAAGAACCTACATGCTTGCTAATAAGCTTACCAGAGATAACTCCATCTCCAAAAAGGGGGCAGGTAGGTGCCCACCAAGAGGCTTTTCTGTGGTCACAAGTTTATAATAGCCTATGCTCAGAATAAGAGTACTGATTAATCAGTTAGTCTTTCCTTTATCCAGCTCAGGCCTCTGATCCTCAGACTCTGGGAACAAACAATGAGCAGTCAAAGGTCCTCTTCTAAGGGTGTAGCTTCAAAAGGCTGAGTTTCTGAATAAGCGGAAGAGGTATATTTGCATTCATTTCTCTCAAGAAATTTCCTGGAAAACTCATTTAACCTTAGCAAAGCAGAACTCAAGTTTTACTATATAGCCTGCAGTCAATCAGGAGGTGTGTGGGTGGGTGTGTGTGGGGAAAATGGGAACAGGGAATGGGGGTAAGGAAATTGGAATCATGTTTGGCTAAGGGCAGGAATGGGAACAAGGACACAGGTGGAAGGCTCTGTGGTGTCAGAGCTGGGAAGGAGGATACTAAGGAAGGAAACTGGAATCATGCTTGCTGGAAGTTTACCCCAATAAACATCGAATTGTTTGCACCTTTGGACTTTGGGTATTTTTGCTCTCTGTTCATGCGAGAAGGACCAGGGAAGGAAGCGGGTGAAGGAATAAGCCCCCTAACAACGTTGAACACTTACTGTAGGTTAAAGCTAATATAATTTGAGACTTTGTATTTCTGACCTTTAAAGGATTTGATCACACTGAAAAAAATTTGCTTTATATGCTGTCAAAATGATTTTACCATTGACCCTCTCACCATTCCCAAACATCTCTTAGCTCATGTATAAGATTTTTTCTTAAATTTCAGGCTACAGAAGTTAATTAGGAGAAATCCAAACTATTCCTCCTAAATACCAACTGTTATCCTTACTATTTACTTCATTTTCTTTTAAATGAAGAGGTGAGTATTAGATAATTGGGTATCAAGATCATCTGACTCTTGAGTCAGCTGTTCAAAATGTGTGGTAGACAGAAAGCTAAAGAAAACATTGCCTATGGGTCTCATCTCCACCTTTTCTTTATAGAGTTATTAGAATCCATTAGAAAGGTCATTATATCCCAGGTAGAGCAATTCAATGCCCAATTAAATCAATTGAGAGGCTCCCATTCACTCCAATGTGCATCAGCATCTAAATCATAGCTGTCAAACTCCACAATTGTTCAATCAAGCCTTCTTTACAGTTTAGAGTTTTATACAAAACAAGCTCTCACTCGAGAAAGTCTGCAGGTCTTATTGACAAAAAGAAAGGCTTCTGAAAGTTCATCTATGCAAAGTTCCCTCAAGGCTCTCTCCTCTTCCCTGTTTATG
This sequence comes from Natator depressus, assembly GCF_965152275.1. Taxonomy (NCBI): domain Eukaryota; kingdom Metazoa; phylum Chordata; order Testudines; family Cheloniidae; genus Natator; species Natator depressus. The sequence continues at coordinate 125,771,015 of NC_134234.1, forward strand.
CCAATGAGAGTTTTGGCATTCATTTCAATGAGCGCAGAATCTGGCCCTTACTAAGTAAGGCCAGGTGTACGCTAGGGACTTCTGCCAACATACCTATACTGATCAGGGTTAAGGAGATGTGTCATCCCTGACCAATATAGCTGTGTCAGAAGATGTCCCTTAGGGTAGAAACCAGTATACTGTCAGGGCTGCGCTTTTACTGGTATAGCTTGTTTCATTCCTGAGGGGTTTGTTTTACTATAAAAGTACAAAGCACAACTTAGTATAGCTTTTGCTAGTATAGCTGCGTCCAAACTAGGAGCACTTTGCCAGAGTAGTATACCAGTATTCCTGTATTGGTAAAGTGCTCCTAGTGTAGATATGGACTAAGCAAACAGACAGATTAGTGGCTCTGAGAAAAATATGTCCTTCTCTGCCCATTCATCTAAATGGAGTGTTAAGCAATGACAATGCCACTTCTCCTTCTCTATGTATCTCTTACATCCTTAGGAACTTTAGAAAGTGGCAGTGGGACCACAGAAGCTGAAATATAATGTGACATGGTATTGTATGGGTTAATTGCAAACTTTGTCCGGTTATCGCATAGCCACCCTATCAGATATCCTTTACTTACCTGATAGCATGTGCTAATAACCATTCACAAAAGCTCTCCAGAAACATGAAAGAAGCACACATGCACCTTGAATTGATTCTGGATGCACAAATGTCATCACATAATATAAATCGGACTTTCTACTGTAATATGTTTTGATGGCTCATTGGCTACATTTGTGACTGGGGTACTTGGCTGGAGTGTGCAAGGCACCCATAATTGAAGCTAACTTTTGCTCTTTATTCACTCATTTGAACTTTTTGAGTAATTATCTCAGTTTTTAGTGGGCTTCAGTTTGCTCGTATATTAACATCATTAATCATTATCAGCTTTAAAATGTACTTTGCTTCTCCTTAATAAATGCTAAATTATAAATGCGGACAAAGAAATACTCCTAGGTAATTTTAAAGCACAGACAGTAAAGTAATAAAGTCTCTAGCGAGCTCTGAGAAGTGAGATTAGTCTTAGAGTTATTATGTATGATGGTTTGTTAATGAGATGATGCTCCTGGGTGCCAGAAATGGGAGGGAAACATTCACCACCATATCAGTCCTGGAGGCAGAGCCTTCAAATATTTCAGTTCTCTTTGTGGTAATATTTTTTTTCTAGATCTTTATTGTTATAAAGATAAAGTAGAAATTATAACAATGAAGGCTTTCCATTATGGGCCAGTCATATTTCCCACCACATCTGCCCACGGCCTACTTCTGTTACTCACAAAACTTGTAGCTATGGGTGCCACAATTTTTGATGGGGGTGTAAACCGTCTATAGTAGCAGACTAGGCTGCTGTCACCAGAGCTGGGGCCAATAAGACAATAACAGTCGAAATCAAGTGAGGAAGGGGAAGGGCTGGAAACTAGCTGTATCACATACTGTCAAAAGCAATAGTGACAGGTTTCAGAGTAACAGCCGTGTTAGTCTGTATTCGCAAAAAGAAAAGGAGTACTTGTGGCACCTTAGAGGCTAACCAATTTATTTGAGCATGAGCTTTCGTGAGCTACAGCTCACTTCATCGGATGCATACTGTGGAAGCTGCAGAAGACATTATATACACACAGAGACCATGAAACAATACCTCCTGCCACCCCACTCTCCTGCTGGTAATAGCTTATCTAAAGTGATCATCAAGTTGGGCCATTTCCAGCACAAATCCAGGTTTTCTCACCCTCCGCCCCCCCACACACAAACTCACTCTCCTGCTGGTAATAGCCCATCCAAAGTGACCACTCTCTTCACAATGTGTATGATAATCAAGGTGGGCCATTTCCTGCACAAATCCAGGTTCTCTCACCCCCTCACCCCCCTCCAAAAACCACACACACAAACTCACTCTCCTGCTGGTAATAGCCTATCCAAAGTGACCACTCTCCTTACAACATGCATGAAAATCAAGGTGGGCCATTTCCAGTACAAATACAGGTTTTCTCACCCCCCCCTTCCCAAAAAACCACACACACACAAACTCACTCTCCTGCTGGTAATAGCTTATCCAAAGTGGCCACTCTCCCTACAATGTGCATGATAATCAAGGTGGGCCATTTCCAGCACAAATCCAGGTTTTCTCACCCTCCCATCCCCACACACACACAAACTCACTCTCCTGCTGGCAATAGCTCATCCAAACTGACCACTCTCCCCACAATGTGCATGACAATCAAGGTGGGCCATTTCCAGCATAAATCGAAGTTTAACCAGAACGTCTGGGGGGGGGGAGGTAGGAAAAAACAAGGGGAAATAGGCTACCTTGCATAATGACTTAGCCACTCCCAGTCTCTATTTAAGCCTAAATTAATAGTATCCAATTTACAAATGAATTCCAATTCAGCAGTTTCTCGCTGGAGTCTGGATTTGAAGTTTTTTTGTTGTAAGATAGCGACCTTCATGTCTGTGATTGCGTGACCAGATACCACATACCACACAACAGAACCACTAACCCAGGAACCTATCCTTGCAACAAAGCCCGTTGCCAACTGTGCCCACATATCTATTCAGGGGACACCATCACAGGGCCTAATAACATCAGCCACACTATCAGAGGCTCATTCACCTGCACATCCACCAATGTGATATATGCCATCATGTGCCAGCAATGCCCCTCTGCCATGTATCTTGGTCAAACTGGACAGTTTCTATGTAAAAGAATAAATGGACACAAATCAGATGTCAAGAATTATAACATTCATAAACCCGTCAGAGAACACTTCAATCTCTCTGGTCACGCAATCACAGACATGAAAGTCGCTATCTTACAACAAAAAAACTTCAAATCCAGACTCCAGCGAGAAACTGCTGAATTGGAATTCATTTGCAAATTGGATACTATTAATTTAGGCTTAAATAGAGACTGGGAGTGGGGTGGGACTTGGCAGCAGTTTTCTCACTCACAATATGGTGTCTACCTATGCTCCCAGCATCATGCTTTCAAAGGCCAAACTAAAAAAGTCCATAGCATCCCTGGAAGCTTCAGCAGAACAACAGCAACCTCAGCAGCAGGGAAGGACTCTTCTCAGCTTGAGAGCTCTTCTCCTGACTTCAAAGTCTGCATTCATCAAAAGCAGCACCTCCTGTCCCGCCACTGCAGTTAATGGACTTTTTCTTGATCTACTATTATCCACTTGTTCTACTTTGCCATGCTTCCTGCTTTAATCCCCCTAATCCTTATGTCTACTTTTACTCTATTCTTTTCTCCTTCCTAGGCCTACACCCTTCACACCTCTCCATATAACCCTGTTCTCCATCCTCATCAATTCATACTTCTTTCCAGTACTCTATAGAGTCTCCACAAACACCAAAATATGCCAAACGAACAAACAAACAAATGAAACTATGCGAGGAAATAATCAGGCTGTTAAAATGGGGGAAAACAAAACTAGGCAGAGGTTTATTTAATAAAATAGCAACAGGGAGTTGGGTTTTTTAAGCGTGCACACACACACACACACACACACACACACACACACGAAAATGACTTCACAGAAAACGGTACTGATATCGTCACTCCTCAGATCATGGAGGAGTAGACCCACAGGGTGGGATACTGTTTGGGGGGAGAGGGGGCAGAGGCAGGTGATATTGCTTCTGTGGAGAGAGCAAATACTTCACAGAATGATTGGAAGGAGAGGATGAGGGGATCTGTTGAGGGAATCTGTTTAGAATTTACCTCTTCTCACAACTCCTCTTGTGGGTTTTTCCCATGGGAGGGCATGATATAGTCTGTATGGTCTACAAAAATACTTCAGTAGATTACTATAAAATGCCATTGTATTTTACTTTGATTTTACTAGAGTAATTTAGCACCGACAAAAATAATAATGTAGTTTCTGTGGAAACACCACAGTAAGTTTTACTATAGTATTATATTAAGTACATTTATTATAGTATGTTTTCCTGGGAGTATAGGCAGGGGCAGTAACCAATGTTGTTTAGTTCATGCAGAAGTTATGGGGCAATTTGTCCATTTGCCCCCAGCAGCTGAACTAAAATTCAGATATCTGGGAAAAGGAAATGGGATGGCACAAAGAGCTCAAGCTGTCAGAGTGACAAGCATAGCAAAGCAAAGACTCTCACTAGATTGCAGAGATAGTTTTGCAGCAGTACTGTAGTCATAATACTGTACTCACAATAGATGACAGTGTCTGGGAAGGATTAGGGATATATATTAAAAAAGAAAATAAAATGCTCTTGTATATTTAAGACATAGCAATTGTTATTTCTTCAGGCATGTGTTAGTGTACACACAGATCCATCTGTTATTAAGTAGGCATTATGACAAGCAGAACAGTAAAGTAGTAATTCTGAGGCAGAAAATGAGGTTTGATTCACAATGTGAAAGTCAGTCCTTGGTACTGTCTTCATCTCTTTAATGGTTCTTTAAATTGAAATTGATCCTTGTTGTTCAAAGATTGTAATTTGAAACACCTTAAAGTCAATTAGACTGTAATGAAAATATTTAACATGTACACTGCACAGGCTATATTTATTAACATGTACCCTCTATGGTCCCTTCTTATCACTGACTGCCGATGATATAGCCATATGGACGGCTCAGTGAGACACAGCATGAAGCAGCATTGCTCACGCAATATATTAAACTCTAACTTAAGGTTGTTTGTTTTCTCTTCTGTAGCCCTGCAGATTTCAGGGAGAAACAATAATAAGTGGTGGGATAAGGGCCTTCCATGTCTACACTTGAGTTGATTCATTATAGATTGTAGGGGTTAATACGTATAAAAGAAAGATTGAATCGCACAAGCAGCTGGTATGTTACACAGATTACCCTCTGCCTCCCATGAAAAATTATGAATCTTATAGGAGGGGTAGAGTTGACCATATTCCACTATTTTAAACCAATGGATTTTCTTACCATGAAGAATTAACACCAAGAACAATGACGTTGTAAATCTTACATTTAAGTCATGCTTTTGGCTAAAAGCTGTCAGCATTTTTCAGCCAGCATAATGCTAGTTATGCTTCTGTCACCCAAAATCTCGCTGAAGTTCCACATTCAAAAGAAAATCTTTAAAGATTCTCATAAGAAAGAGACCTGCTGGTTTCTGAGCATGTTTAAGCACTGTAATTATATTCCAGTCATAAATCACTTCTCCTTTGAAGAGGACAATCAGTGAAAACATAGCAATTCTGTGCTGCTGGCGCCTGTTGTGTTTGAGGATGGATGGCATAACCAGTCAATAAGTTTCCCTTTCGCCTACCAGAAAATATCTGCTAGAGAGGGATGAGGGCTGTTGGCCAGATGTCGCAGCAAGGGAGCTATAAATGCTTCTGCCCCCAGATTAATCACCTAATTTACAGTGACAGGAGTCAATTTACCACGTTGTGTAGGCATTTCTGGGATTCTCTAATTATCACACAAGAGTGTGTAGAAAATAGAGTTGTTTTCTTAAGAATATAAAGGTGGTAGATCAGTACAACAAACATGGGAAACCAAAATGTATAGTCCACCTATATGCAGATTTCTACCACACTGTATGCTTTCTGAGTGATCGGGGCAGACCTCAGACAGAGGTATTCATGGGTACTCTCTCATTAGTTTAGTTAAATGTCACTGTTGGCAAATATATGTGGCATGGGTGAAAAATGCATCTCTGCACAATGCACATTCACAAGATATCATTACAAAATACAAATTACAGGTCATGATCCAGATCCTCTGCTGTTGTCAATTGACATAGCTCCATTGAAGTCAATAGAGCCACGAAGATTTACACCAGCTGAGAATCTACAAAATTTATGGCCTGTAACATACCACAAGATGAATAATACACTTTGCTCTTGGACAGAACTTTTCTTCCATAGAGGTCAAATTGAGGCACAGAGACCTGAAGTGCCATATGCAAAGTTACAGAATAGCGGCCTCTCCTGCCTCCCAGCATGGTGCTCAGTCCGCTAAAGTAAGCCTGGGAATTTTAATTCATATCTTAACCTACATTCATAACTTGGCTAGATACTAAAAATTATGGATTGAAAAGACACACTGGATTTATGACTTATTACAACGATCTGTAACCCACCAAATGCCCCTCCAGGCTTCCCCCCCGCCCCCTATGTTCCACCTTATATTTACCTGTGACACTCAGAGGGTATGTCTACACTGCAATGTTAGCTCAGGGTCAGGCTCAGACCCATAGGTGCCAACTCCATGGGTGCTCCAGGGCTGGAGGTGAGAAGAAACTAAGAGTTCCCAAAAGCTTAGGTTTTGTTCACCTAAGTCTCAGTTAGAGTCTTTGATCACCAAGTCTAAAACAACAATCTTCCCTCCACTTGCTTGTAGGAATCTTCATTTGGAATCCATACAGACTCTTCCTCTGCTGAAATCATTGCTAGCCAGTTAGCTAACTGATTAACCAAACACTCAGTTAAGTGTACTTGTGGCACCTTAGAGACTAACCAATTTATTTGAGCATAAGCTTTCGTGAGCTACAGCTCACTTCATCGGATGCATACTGTGGAAAATACAGAAGATGTTTTTATACACACAAACCATGAAAAAATGGGTGTTTATCACTACAAAAGGTTTTCTCTCCCCCCACCCCGCTCTCCTGCTGGTAATAGCTTATCTAAAGTGATCACTCTCCTTACAATGTGTGTGATAATCAAGGTGGGCCATTTCCAGCACAAATCCAGGGTTTAACAAGAACGTCTGAGGAACGGGGGGGGGAGGAAAAAACAAGGGGAAATAGGTTACCTTGCATAATAACTTCGCCACTCCCAGTCTCTATTCAAGCCTAAGTTAATTGTATCCAATTTGCAAATGAATTCCAATTCAGCAGTCTCTCGCTGGAGTCTGGTTTTGAAGTTTTTCTGTTGTAATATCGCAACTTTCATGTCTGTAATCGCATGACCAGAGAGATTGAAGTGTTCTCCGACTGGTTTATTAATGTTATAATTCTTGACATCTGATTTGTGTCCATGTATTCTTTTACGTAGAGACTGTCCAGTTTGACCAATGTACATGGCAGAGGGGCATTAGATAAGCTATTATCAGCAGGAGAGTGGGGTGGGGGGAGAGAAAACCTTTTGTAGTGATGAACACCCATTTTTTCATGGTTTGTGTGTATAAAAACATCTTCTGTATTTTCCACAGTATGCATCCGATGAAGTGAGCTGTAGCTCACGAAAGCTTATGCTCAAATAAATTGGTTAATCTCTAAGGTGCCACAAGTACTCCTTTTCTTTTTGCGAATACAGACTAATATAGCTGTTACTCTGAAACCTGTCAGTTAAGTGTAAAGATTTAAAGAAAACCCTACTGCAGAATGCTTCAGAGTTAGGGACAACAGCTTGCTTTCTGCTCCTGGGCTCAGCTTCTCCCAACTCACACAGGGCACATGGCCTTTTGCAAAGCAGCTGCCCTGACTGCTTGCTCTCATGGAGTCTGACCCCAGCAACAGGGAACCTATTGGAGCACACCCAAAACTACCACAGCCAATTCCAGAAGTTTCTGGATGTGGAGTGCTTAATCTGCCTAGCAACAATGACCCCGACGCAACTCACTCTTACCTACCCCCATGGGTCTATAAAAAAGATATCTCCTTATTAGGAACATGGGTTACATAAACAGTAAACACCTTTAAACTTTATTTTTACAGAAAAGGTGAAGATTTTTTCTAGGGCATTACTGTTTCTTAAAAATAAAAACCGTATATGTCCATGCCTGTAAGTATGCCGCTCTGTAACCATTCTACAGTGTAATGAGCCACCTGGAAACTGTAAACTCTATGTGTGTGTTTGGGGAAATGTGTTCCATTCACAAAACTAGTCCATTTCAGTTAGAGGTAATCCATGCAGTCCATAAGTGACAACATCATTTGTCCCAAATATGACAGCAGTTTGAAAATTTGTCCGGAAATGTGCTGGGGAAGGAGATGAGGAAGGCTGTTGATTTCTATGTGTTTGCATACAGTTAGAACAGGCAAAGCCATGTGGAAACTGATGCAGCACCCTATTGCACCCCACATGAATTCTGATGCAATCCTGGGTGCTGATAGCTGCAAACTTTTTCTGAAGCAAGAACTTCAGATCAGAAGTCACATTTTGGGAAAGGGCATATTTTCCAGGGCCACCTTGGTAGCTGACTAGCCCACACCAGAGATGTGCTGTTCAGTCACTATACATTTTAATACTTCTGTTGCATAAACTGCAGGTTCCTCACCAGCAGCTTTGAATAACATCTCCCTTTGCCAATAGGCATCACACAAACTGTTATATCCTCCCAAATGTAGAAGGCCTGAAATTATAAAATTTTTGGTGTGGAGAATGGCCACTGATGGCAGCCTCTCCCCACAACCCAAGTAGTTTTGCAAATTTCTAAAATTAAATGAGCAACTTTGCATTTTTAACTTACCATCATACCTATAATTCTTCCTCGGCAATTAACCAAGCTGGGAGCTTCTGTGGTCTGAAGTATCCTTCTCACAGTATATTGAAGTTCAGTTTGTAAAAGTATATTGATGTCCTTGAAATTCCACAAGCATCTTTTCCATCCTCTTCCAAGTCCCTCAGTCTATACTGGCTGCAGTACCTCTATAACTCACCCACACTGCAGCAGGAGTCTGGGCCAACGTGCCTTCATGAACTGTTCCAAGAGGAAGCATTTCAATGATGAGCTTATGGTTGATGTTCTGGAGAAGGCCAACAGGTTCTGTACCAAAGACAGAGGGACTTATGGCTGGAGAAATGGCATGCCACAGGACAAGAGGAAAGGCTCAGCCTGGCTGCACAGTTTGAGGACAGCGTTTCAGCGTAGGAGCAGATACTTGCTTTGCAGTTCCTTGAACAGGAATGGCTGCTAAGGGAGGAGGACAGAGCTCAGCAGAAAGTGCTGTTTGAGTGGCTTATGTTACTAATGACTGAAAGAGTAGCAGCTCCTGCTGCATCACCGGTACCACGGCATGAATCCCCTGCTCACTACCCTGTGCTGCAGTGAGAAGCAGCTTGGAAGACTCCATGGCTGGGTGGCGCATGCAATTTGACCCCATGAGTGGCTTGGCAGGGCAAACTTGTCCAAAGTCGCACTCTGTATTGATGCCCTTCCCTGTGGTTGCCTCCATCTCCCTCCCACAGCACCATGTGCACAACAAATGGGGAAAGAAGATCAGGTAGCCAGGAGACAAGCCATGGTAGGGAGTTTCTGTCTTGTACATGGTTTCACTGTTTTCACTTGTTCATATACTTTGTTTTTTTTTGTTTGGAGGGTTTTTTTTGTGTTTTTCCCCCCTGTAATGTTTTGTTGTTACTGATGTTTTGGTGTGGTAATGGCAGCTGAGCTGCCTGGGAATGGATGATTGTTGTAGTTTTCTCTAATACATGTTCACAAATAAAATTTTTATTTCAACAAGAAAATTTATTTCTATTACTGCTTCACATAATACTATGTATATTCCAAATATTAAAGGTAAAGACATAATCAAGGACTCTTACAAATTAGTATGCAAAGACTATCCCTCAAAATAGTTATCTATAGCAATTATTACTTCAACCACTTCCTGGCATCATGCCATACTGTGAATTATCTCCTCCCCCACTTCATAAGTGGTCATGTCATTCACAAGTACATTCCATGGCATTTAAGTTCCACCCCCATCCCCAAGCATTCCACCCCTTCCCAATATCAATGAGCCCTCCTTCCACCTCTCCTCCACAGGCACATTCATAAAGGAAATATTTCCTCTCTTTCATATGCAAGTCCATAATGTGGGAGAACAAAGCATTCCTGACTTCTGTTGCCTGGGTGAATACAGCTCCAGCGGTGGTAGGTGCACTTTCTGGCTGAATGTACCGATTCAGCCGTCCCTCGCTGTCATTCGGGGAGAAATGGCCCTCCTCTGGCTTCACAAAGATTGTGAAGAGCACAACAAGCCACAGTAATGAAGACAACATTGATGACATTTGAATCCAAACAGGTTTTTAAACATCTCCAGTGGGATTTCAATTTGCCAAAAGCACGTTCAACAACCATTCTGCACCTGCTGAGAATGTAACTAAACCATCTTTTGCCAGGGGCTCTGAAATCAGGGTATGGTTTTACAAGACAAGGCAAAAGGAGGTATGCAGGGTCCACCAGAGTAACAGCTGGGACAATAACTCCATTTATGGCAATGTCATTTGATGGGAATAGTGTCCTAGCCTATCCATGACTGTAGACTCCTGATTGGTTGAAAACCCTGGAACTATTAAATTTTCCAGTGCAACCCATGATGACATTCATAAATCACCCTCTGTGGTCCATGAGGACCTGCATAACAATAGAATAATACCCTTTGCAGTTTACCCTCCTCAAGGAGCATATAAAGTGTGCGCCCAAGTCCCATCAATGGCCCCAGCACAATTTGCAAACCCTGTTGTCTCAAAGTCAGCAATTATCTCAGGAATATCTTTTATGCCTGCCACTTCGGGGTAAACCACAAGCCTGATTGCCTCAGAAACCTCAGTGACCACTTTCCAGTTGACTTTCAAATACCAAACTGGTCTGCAATGGACCAATAGCAGTCTGGGGTAGCCAGGTTTCAGACAGCTATAGCAACCTGCTTCTGGCCCGGTAGGGGTGGCCTCATGCTTGTGTCTTTATGCTGGAGAGTGGAGACAAGCTGCTCACAGAGCTCTAGAAATGTATCTTTCCTGGAAAGTTGTGGACCACTGCTGGTCATCCCAGGTCTACATGACAATATGGGCCCACCAGTCTGTGCTTGTGGCCCTACTCCAGAAGATCCATTCTACATAGGAGTCATCAGAAGCTGTACTGAGAAGTATGTCACTTCGAGTCTCCTTCTCTTCCTGCTCCATCATAAGCTGTCAGGTGCCTTTGGTGGGTCATAAAATTTCACCAGAATGTTCACCAGCATCTCACGGAAGCTGTGCCCGTTTCCTGATACAGGAGTGAAAGCAGAAGCCAGAGAAGTTCTTCAGAAAGTGCCTCCTGTGTATTGCTGGCTCCGGTAGCTGGGAGTGCCCTGACCAGAATGACTGCTTGGTAGGTTGTGTTAGTGGTGCTGTTCAAACGTACTGTAATGTGTAGCATGAACAGTCAAGTTTTCCCACAGTGCCCCATGGTCAAAGGGCTAGAGTGGACATGTCTCAAGGAGGGTTCTAAGAAGTCTGGGATGTGGTCAGTTTGACTCAGGTCTATGTGCTGCAGTGTGGACACCAGAGGCCCAGGGGAGAAATGTTTTAACGTAGGGTTAACAATCAGTGTAGATGCTCAAGGCCTGGATTCTCTAACCCAGGGTCAGCTGACTTGAGTCCCGCTAACCCTGGTTGCAGTGTAGGCATACTTTCTGATTATATTTCCTGGACCTGAATAAAAACTCTGTGTAGCTCGAAAGTTTGTCTCTCTTACAAACAGGAGTCAGTCCAGTAAGAGATATTACCTCACCCACCTTTTCTCTCTAATATCCTGAGACCAACACAGCTATAACAACACTGCATACAGATGTATTTGCAAGTTTGGGTTTATGACCTGTCACAGTTACATATTATTTATAAAACCCTTAGTGTACAGAAGTAGTTGCTGGTGCCTATTGTAGTGGGCCAAAAAGATGAACTAGAGTTGATTTCTCTTTAGAGAAAACAAAACCCTTTAAAATACACATTTATCTCTTCTGTGCCAAAAAAAAAAAAAATTCCAGACTTCTTGAGCCTGATTTTGATCTCAAAATGCTTTTGCAACCATGTCACCCCATTGACTTCAGCAAAAGTTACTTCTCATTTACATCAAAAGTATATGAGGTCAGAGTCAGGTCCCTTGTTTTTATGTTATTTTGGAAGGACTATGAAAGTACTGTAAAATTACATAGTCCAGACTTTGATGTCAACCACACCAAATCTCCTGTTCAGTCGTCTTTTGTATTCATTTCCAGAACAGAAAATCAAACTGTGATTGCTCTGCCTCTTATAGTTTTTGTTTCTGTGGGGAAAAAAACAACAAAACAAACAAAAAAACCCAGATATTTTAATTGCATATATTATCAACAGGGTTCAGCTGAGACACTATCTATTTCTTCAATACAATTCTACACTACATGTCAAAGAAATATCAGTATTTTCCCCACAAATTATGCCTGGAAAGCTAAATGGTGCTTCTTATCTCTACATATATAAATCGATTAGGGAATGAATGGTATTGAAAGCAAAGCACCCACCTTACCAAGCTTTGATTTGTTTTAAAAGGTGTTTTAAACTCACCAGTTATTTATTAAGGGCCAACATTTATGTTCTGGTTCCTGTTCAGATAACTGAGGCATACAGTGCCAATTTCTGAGGAACAGGAAGAAGGTGCTGAACCTTTTCTTGATTTTCAAGGGCTCTCCACTTAGCAAGAGGAACAGAGAGAAGGGTTTTGCTATCTAAACAGATTAGGTTGCTGCCAGAAGCTATTTATATTCAATTATACTGCCTGATTTATTTAGTGAGTGGGCAGATTTTGGAAATTTGTTTAATAATACAGTAGAACAATGTTTATTTCATGACATAATTAAAAGGTCAAATTGAAATATAATACTCTGCACAGTGCATGTCAGTGGTGCCATTACACAATTAAGGATTTCTGCCGATCCCTATGAATTGAACTACATTCAGCTATATCAGGGAGCTGCAAGCTAGAACTATAGACTTATTTACTTCAAAAATATTGTGGAATCTCTGTTAATACAGTTTTGTGTTCTAGAGGAGGGCTTTGTCTGCTCTGGTGTGATGCAATGCTGGATTTAATGTATTAGATAAATTTCAAGGCCTCCTGACTGAAAGTGCTGTGACAAAGTTCGTCCTCTACCTTGGTGGGTCCTGCGCTTATTGGAAGATTTTGCTCGCCTCAGAGATTCACAGTAGTCCTCAGTTTGGCCACTTTCGTGGCTCAAATTTGCTGTTCACTCAGATAACCTCATCACTGGCCAGCATGGGGAAAAGGAAGAACAATCCCCACAGTCTCTGCTGGTCCACCTAGTGGGTCAGGGGACAGGCCAGGGACCTTTCCCTCTGGTGGGACCGACAGTCCAAGTCAACTCCTCCTGTATCCAATGAAGAGTTGGGGAGATGGGGGGGAATCCGGGCCCACCCTCTACTCCAGGTTCCAGCCCAGGGCCCTGCGGATCACAGCTGTCTATAGTGTTTTGTGTAACACCTGTGTGACAGCTACAACTCCCTGAGCTACTTTCCCATGGCCTCCTCCCAACACCTTCTGTATCCTCACCACAGGACCTTCTTTCTGATGTCAGATAGCATTTGTACTCCTCAGTCCTCCAGCAGCAGACCCTCTCACTCTCAGCTCCTTGTGCACACCTCACTAACTGGTGTGAGAGCCTTTTTAAACCAGGTGTCCTGATTAGCCTTAATTAATTCTAGCAGCTTCCCAATTGGCTACAGGTGTCCTAATGAACCTGCCTGCCTTAATTAGTTCTAGAAAGTTCCTGAGTATTCTGGAATAGTCCCTGTTACTTTACCCAGGGACAAGGGACCTGCTTAACCTGGAATTAATGTATCTACCTTCAACCACTCTTTTGTAGCCATCTGACCTGACCCTGTCACACTGCTTAATACACTAATTCCTCTTCACTCAGGAATAAAATCTGATCTCTTCAAGGCCCAATTCTTTTTTGTTTTAAAAAAGAATCCTTAAAAGGCTATGAATATTTCAAAACGTGTGGACCTTTTTTTTTAGAGAAATACCCATTATTTTTGTGGATCTGTGATTCCTCTAGTATTATGCTATGTCCTTGTCCTGGACCCACTGAATGTTAATGGTCTGCTTTTATAAGTGCTTCTGTCCAGCCTATGGATTAGGCAAGCATTCTCACACTGCTAAAGCTGCAATGGCATAGAAACACAAGAGAATCCTGCTCCTGGTTTGCCTATTGGCCTGGTGAACTAGTGTTTACTAGGACAAGCACCACTTTGGCTGGAATCTTTACTCAAGGAGATGCCACTCTTAGTTTAGTTTAGTTTAGTTTTGAAATGAATTGTGTGTTTGTTTTACATAGTGTGGCTGATCCTCCACCACCTTCTTGTACTAAAGGGAGTTTGGCTTTGTGATAGAGAGACACGGGGACCTTCGTGCTCTGTTTTCAACATGAACTGATGCATTCCTTCTCTTCTATGTTTACCCCAGCATCCTGCTAACATGACCTGAGTGCGCTGGTCCTGCCCAGTGATGTTTACAACCCAAGTTCATTCTCTCAACTCATCTGTCACTAACATAGCAACTGTACCTGGGATTGATTGTCCAAGTCTTTAGTTGGAATGGTAAGGAGTTCCCGCTGTACATTTGCAAAGTTAATGTATTGATAATCCAGCAATTTAATAACATAATTTAACCATTAACATAATGTTCCTTCTATTTATCTCTGTTGTGTGTGATCTACTCCTGAGGCTGGGATTAATCTCAGGTGAGAATATTGCCTGGACAGTTACCCTCTCCTTTGCAGTTATCTATTTACTAGTGGCTGTTTCATATTTTATATTTCCTACAAAATGGGAGATGAAGAACAAGTAAATGTTTCTGTATATTTGTTATTCTATTAAACTGTTCCCTCCTGTTTTACTATTTCTTTTAGCTTTCTTTAGTAAAATTTTATTTTTCAATTACAATCTTCTGTGTATTTCTCCAGTAGTTCCTATATATCAACCAAGACCAGCCTGCTGAAGCTCACTGTTGGGTTTCCTGGTGGGCACTTACTGTCTACCTAGGCTGTTAATTGCCTCATCACATACGATATTCTAGAGAAACCCTTCCTTTCGTGCACTTATCATTTCTTTTCCTGCTCATCTACTTGGCAGTGGACAGACACCTCTCTTTTAATAGATTCCAAGACCAGAGTGGACCATTGTGACCATATAGTCTGACCTACTGTACAACACAGACTAGAGAACTTTCCCAAAATAATTCTTAGAGCATACCTTTTAGAAAAACTTCCAATCTGAATTTAAAAATTATCAGTGATTGAGACTTCACTATGACCCTTGGTAAATCATTATAATGGTTAATTACCCTCACTGTCCAAAATTGATGCTTTATTTGCTCAGTATCTGGCACTTATCTACAGAGGCTCCTGCTTCCTACTGGAAGTGAATGGGCAGCATTCATTGGCCAGACCTAACATGGCCAGGAGTGCACCATTAGGTATTAAAGAGTTGGGGAGTCCACTGGGGAGACAGTTGGCATACTTCTGAAACCAGGTAGTAACAGAAAACTTGTTTGACAGCTAACTCTCATCTGAGTTTCCTGCCTGATTTCCACACCAAAGACATGAATGAGTATCCCTACTTTTTCACTACTCTCCCTGCAGTATTTCCCTAATTATTTCTGCCTTATATGGAAGAGAAAAAGGACCACAGGGTCATAGAAGGCAGGTATAAAAAAGACTACTGGAAAATCATAAATCATACATCAAATGCAGTACAGCAGACAACCTCCTTACCTGATAGCATGGATACCTTCCATTACAATGATTCAAGTCTGAGGCTTTCCCCCATTCATTTGCATACTTACCAGTAAATCCTGACTTTGTTTTTGGCAGAATTGGTAAGACTTACGTACTATGCATTTTTCAAATCATACCTGTACGGGCTTCCCCCTCCTCCCTTCTTAATGGCTTCATACAAATTCCCACTAGAGATTTTATCATACCTTTCATGAATAGAAATACTCAACCTCCAAATCCAGGTGTAATCCATCTGTGAAGGACTGACTCAATACCTACAACAGTTGCCAGTGATTTTTTTTTTTAATCTGCCAGCATCTCCAAGTATGGAATCGTTCATTCGCACAAATGAAAGCAGCATTGTTCAGATAAATTTATATAGCACTAAGGCATGTAGAATTTTCTGCCTCAGTCAACAAATAGCTCTAAAGCACAAATGGCTCCAATGGAATTTAATTTGTGTTGAGCCTCAGAAAGTTCTCAACCCTAATACCAGTCAGAATTGCACACTGTAAAATTCACCTCAGATAAAAACTCAGTAAAAGGCCAGTAGTTAGTATTACTGGCATTCATTTCATTTTGAAAAGCTGAGGGAAATATTCATCTCAACAATTATGACTAAATTTCTCTAGTTTTGGGCTCCCCAAAGTTTCAGGAAGTTGCATCAAGTTTACAAAATTTCAAAATACGGTTGGCAAAATATTTTTCACCTGCTGCAGTCTGCAGAAAACTGAAGAACTGCTTGCATTCAACAAATCTCACTTGTGATTTTTGTAAAAGATGGGAAAGAAGGAGGAGGAGGGGATAACCCACTCCAAAAGTCACAGAAATCTACAGCAATAAATATAGGACTGAGGGCCAAGAGGTTCTGATTCTCATGCTACCAATTGCCCTTCAGACTTAAACTGTAATCTTGAAAACTGCTTGACTCACGTGGACCCTCGTAAGTAAAGTTAATTAGTGCATGTAAACATTTGCAGGATCAGGCCTTACAGGTGTTACTTTGAAGGGACATGGATCCTCCTCCCCCCGTAATAATTATTCCAACATATTCTGTTACTGAGAGGGGAAGATACATGTTTGTAGACTTGAAGCATGATGGAAAGAATCAGGGGAGTGGTTCCAGGTGTAGAGGGAGGAATTGAAGAAAGCATGATGTCAAAAATGGAGGAGAAGAAAAAGGGGTGATGAGTTGTGCAGCTTGGACTGAAGTGAGATGTCAAGAAGGAGAGTGAAAAGAGATGACAGCAGAGATGGAGGAAGCAGCTCTTTGAAGGTGAGAAACAGGAAGCTCAGTGTAATGTGGAAAATTAGGGGAAGTCACTGAAGAAGTCTGGAGAGAGTCTGGTTGGTGAGAGCAACCTGTAAGGGAATGGTGAACCGTGGCCACTGGGAGCTGTGGGCGGCCACGCAAATGTAAACAAACTGTCTGATGGCCCACCAGCGGATTACCCTGACAGGCTGCATGCAGCCCACGGGCCACAAGTTTCCCACCACTGATCTTGACTAATGAGCAGCTGCACCACTCTTGCCTGGCAACCTTAGGTGCCTTACAAAGCCTTGCTGAAATAGCTCCCACTTGGGTACCCCACAAACAGTCTTCCAGAGTACAAGCCACACACTGAGTATCTGTGTGTAACTTTAGCCTGGCAGCCACACTTGGGTTACGCTCTGGTTCTCAGGATGCAGCAGGGTGATCCCAAGATACCCCCTGTCTTAGATTTCCCCCCAACATTGTGTGTCCTGTACTGCTGAGCTCTCTCCTGACAATACAAGTTCATTATTTCTTTAATAGAAATAATATGCACACAACTAGCCACCCGAAATGGAGTTTCCCAAATACTTAAGTTTAAACACACTGGATTATTAAAAACAGAGGATAGATTTGAAGTGAGTACAAGTACAGAGGCATAAAAGTCAGAAATGGTTACACGTACAATAATGATGAAACACAACTGCTGCCTAACTTACTTAACAAACTATGTTAAATTCAAAGCAAAGTTTTCTCACAATATGCTTTCATCAGTCTTATTGACCAAACGTCTTTGGTCATGATCCCTTCTCCCAGAATCCAACAAATGTTCTTTTGTTGCTTCAGGTGCTATGAATGCGATGGGCAGGGAGAGAGAGTAGGGTCCCTTGGGGGTGTTAGTCCCTTCTTTTTATAGTTTCAGTTCCCCGCTTGAAAAATATTTCCTGCTGGGTACCAGGAGACATAAAGTTGATGGAGAAGGATGTCCCCTGCTGCTTTTTTTCCACCTGTTTAAGATTATTTTGTTTTCCTTCATGCTTGATGATTCTGTTTATTGCTTAAGACCAAATTAAACAGAGCACAAATTCCTTTGTTTGAGACAGACCCATTTGCCAACCTCAGAATGGAAAATGTGTTAAGATAACCATACAGTGGACTTTAATAATTTCACATACAATGAGGCCACACATATTTTATCTGGATAATACTGATCAGCAAATTATGAGTTTTCAATTAGGCCTTACAAGGCATACTTTTTACAAAGATTATTACAACGGTGTATAGGGCATGAACTTGGGGGTACATTCTGTCACAACCAGGCCTTAGTCGTTTTTGAAAAGTTTAACTATAAACACTAAACATGGAGAGGAACGTAAGGTCACTCAAACAAGTATAATTGTAACCGAAATTAAATTAAAATAGTGAAAAATTAGACTAAATATTTGGGGAAAAATCCTAATATTTAGATGTATTATGCTGTAGAAACTTCAGACAGTGGAGCTGGTGGAATCCCCACATCTTGGAATATTTAACATCACAGTGGACAAAACACACAAAAAATCCTGCCTTAGATGGTTGTAGATTATATGACCATAATAGATCTTTTCTATCTCTAATTATTTTCCTTTATTCAACTATAACGGTTTTTAAAATGATGGTATATGCAATGAGAAAGTACAGTTAACTATCATCATGCCAAGGGCATCCATGTGGATGTAAATGTATCAGCTAATACCAAAAAAAATCAAAGTTTTAATATAAAACAATATCTTAAATGATTTATAAGACTAGGCTATTTGTTTACTACAATAAACAATTCAGAGATCTAAAGGAGAGGATATTTACAAGAACACTGACAGAAAAACAAAACAGACTTTTAGACATATGTCATGAGTCAGAAAGGAGCTAGCAATCTTGGTGAGAGGAGGATAGTTTTGGAAATAGCCTATACAATGCAAAAATCTCAGGATGTATAGATGAGCAAATCCATATATTGATTTAAAAGCAAAACACTGAGATCTTCTGATCAAGTTTAATTGAATTTGGAAACTACTGTCAGTTTGCCAGAAGTAATAAAATATAAGCCATCCAGTTGGATGAGACACAGTTTCCTTATAAGTTATAACTTGATAATCTTATCAGAGATGCCATAAAAGAGGCAAGCACAGTAATCTTTTCTTGCAGTGCTAAAGAATGACTCCAGATTTCAGCAGCTTGCCTACAGAAACACTGATGGATGTTACAGAGATTTGTTAAATGGAAAAAGAGGAAAGAACAAGTGAACTGAAGTGATCTGAGAGGCTCAGGTTTGAGACTAATAAAATCTAGAATAATAACTGTGGAGCAAGAGACAGATGTTCACTTTAATACCATTCTCCCAGTATCTGACATTTAACCAATTGTCATGGAGTACGTGGTAGGATGGCTTCAGTTTCTAAAAATAAAAAGAAAGAAACAAAAAGGAAAGAAAAGGAAAGAATCTAGAGGCCAAATTTGGAGATCCCTTACTCATACACATAGGCCCACTGAACTCAGAGGGATCCCTTGTGCGAGAAAGAGGATCTTGGGTTTGTCAGTATATTTGTTAGATTTTCTGTAATAAAGTTACAATAACTAAAACATTGTGTCCTGTATCCTATATAGGCATCTATTACATTTAATAAAAAACTTTTTACAAAGAAAATTTACATTGTAAAGATCTCCATTTGTGAGTTAGGAAAACCCCAACTTTATGTTACCTGTGCAACCTTAATACTGTCTTCTTATGCATATGCTTTAAAATACATTCCTTAATTAGATGATCCCTTATTATTTTTTTCCACAAGAACCCACCTAATTCAGTTCCCAGGCTTGGATGTTGTCCAGGCAAATAAGCAACTGTCCAGTCACACTACTGTTCTTAGTCGCACTACTCAGTGTGGCTCCAAGTCCCATTCAATGTACATCATCCTAACCTAGCACTGAATGAAGAATTAACTTTGCCATGGAATTTTCTATGGCACTCGCCTCCATATCAATGATTAACAAAGATTAATCAATTTATTTTCACAACTCCCCTGCAAGATAGCAGATTGTTATTATCCCCCTTTGAGACAGAAAGGCAAGGTGAGTTGCCAAAGTCCACATAATGAAGCAGTGACACAACTAGGATTAGAATTTAGGACCTCCTGACCATCAGTAATGTCACCATTACTCCAGACTACAGTGCCTTGCTGCCATAGATTCTGAGTACCCATAGGTCCCACCAACTTCAGTTGTGAGCACTTAGCACTAGAGTTGGTCAGAAAAAACTCTAATGGGAATGTTTTTCATCAGAGAACACAGTTCCATCAACATTGAAACATTTCACAAAATTGTGTAGATTTTGCCAAAATTTCATTTTGGAGGAAAGAAATTCTTATAGTGTTGAATTGCCCCGTTTCAACATTTTTAGAATTAAATATGTCAATTTGTGCTGTCAAAATGACTTTTTGTTTCAAAATTGAAATGAAACGTTCCACTAGACCCAAAATTAAGGGTGTTTTTCAGAATTTCCTTTTGCAGAAAATATTGTGGGTTTTTTTTTTGGGGGGGGGGTGCAGTGGGAAGGGGGTTGTTCTAATCTGAATGAAAACAAATTTTGAAGTCCCCAAATCCTTCATTAAATGGAATTTCTATCCTCTCTACAGCTCTACTCAGCCCTTCTGAAAAAGAAAGAACACACAGTTATCTGCCACCTGCAAATGTTTTGGTTTATGACTTGCCCAGCATCAGAGTGGACTGTGTGGCAGAGTCAATTATGAATTCTGTTCACCTTAGTACTCAACCTGCCTTAACCATAAGGCCATCCTTTCTCTTCCTGTGCTCCAACCTCATTGTTCCAGCTTCTAGTGCAACTGTGGTAGGGGTCTTAGAGACAACAGCTTAATTCACTACACCACTCTAAATCATTCCCTGAGCACAATCCATTTTGTGCACTGAATGAGACAGGGATCCCGTGGATAAAATAGGAGTTGATCCTGTACTGAAAGTTGGCATCACAGTGCATATGCACAAGGGCACAGGCAACCTTAATTCTGACATTG
Source organism: Natator depressus (assembly GCF_965152275.1). Taxonomy (NCBI): domain Eukaryota; kingdom Metazoa; phylum Chordata; order Testudines; family Cheloniidae; genus Natator; species Natator depressus. The sequence continues at coordinate 125,791,852 of NC_134234.1, forward strand.
CCCAATTTTCAAGTGTTTGACTGTTTAGCCTTAATAACATTCTTTTAAACAAAGAGATTAAATACAATTTCGAAGATTTTCTTAAAAAGCAAAAAAGTAAAATATTTTGTACAACTGTAGCAGCCCCCCCTTCCTTCATCATTAGCTGCGTTTTAAACCCTGAACCTTCAGCATTGCAGCATACAGACATTGTCCAGCTGAGCTGACAGAAGGCTATCATCCTATGTGAACTCCAGGAGGACGCAGAGCACACTGAAACCCGTGCTTGAGAAGCCCCATTTTACAGCCAACAAAGACAAAGTCAAAGGTATATCAGGTGCTCTCTGAGAGGCCATGTGGCTAAGTGGGTACAATTTGGGTCTGTTATATTAGAGATCTGCTCCCCCCCCCCTCCTGGCCCCCACATCTTTTGTAATCTCTCAGTAGGGAGTACTAAGTCTTTGCTTAACAAAAAAGGTTGTCAAGGTTACTTAGTAGAAAAAGTGAATGTACCATTTTGCAGGGTAGTGCACCTTTCCTCATGCTAAAGGGATTTTAAATAAAATATTACCTAGCTATTTTCATCAGTAGAACCCAAAATACTTTACAGAGATGGTCATTATCACTACCCCCCATTTTACCAGTGGGGAAATTGAGAAGGGAAGTGATACAACATCACCTATCAGGCCACTAGCAGCACCAGGAATAGAACCCTAATCCCCTGAATGGTAGGGCATTGCTTAATCCCTTGTGCCATATTGTTTGAGAAGAATGATGCACTAGAGCTGTCTCCTGACTGCAGTTTGACCTCTCTGTGAAATGTTGATGTGAGACACCATAGGTGGTGCATACAAGATGATGCTGAACAAAATAAGATGTATTACACAAACCACAGACAGGAAATAGCAGTTTTTGACAGCTTCTAGCTCAATGAAACCTGAACGGATTGTAATGAGTCTAGCAAAAGTCACTTTTTCCTTGCCAAATTTCAAAGTCCTGATCCCAACAATAATGTTAGAACTCTTTCAAAATAAATTAAAAAGTTGCAATAATTTTTATAATGGAAAATGTTAGACCAACACAATATAGGAGCTGGTGCTATGGTACTTTATATATTAGGCTGCCACCTATAACTGATGAAAGTATGATAGACAGACAAGTAGTCCAGTAATTTTTCGGATGACTGGCCTTCCCCTTTGCAGGCATAATTTGCACTTGCAATGCCCCTATGAGTGCTTATTGAGTAGTTGTATGACTGACTGATTAAAGACAAAAACTAATTTTGCAGGAGCAAAGTCTGAGAACAATTTTTGCACAAACAGATCTTCTTTCAAACATACCTCAACATTTTCTCAGAATAGGAACTTCAGAAAATCTGGAGGCATATTTGGGCTGAACGGGGTTATCTGTTATCACCCCGAGGGAAGTGATAGTGTTCAAAGACAGACTTCCCTACAGTTCATATCTGAAACTCCTGCACATGCTTTTATATTCAGCTAAATAAGTTATAGTGGCTTATTTCAGTATCACCACCTGTGGCCTTTACATATTTAGGAAAGATATGTTGTAAATGTGATATTCCTAAAAGTTTGGACTACTTGTAAAGCCAGACATTACTGAGCCTGATTCTCCTGTCTTCCACCAATTTTACACAAGCATAACAACTGACTTCTGTAGAGTCCCACTTGATTTACAGAATCAAGTTCAGAATAAAGCCCAACAATTTAATCAGTTGTTATGCAAAGGTTCCCTGCCAAACATCTCCTCAAGCTTAACCTCAAATGGTATTCCTATTCCTCACCCGGGCTTCTCCCAAAGAAATGCCAAAGTATGTGGTGTTTTGAAGATATTTATAAATATATTGTACATATATTTTCATTATATACATAAATGTATCTAAAAAGTCACTTGACTAACTGTGTAGAATGTCCACATGCAAGCAGAAATATTTCAGGCCTGATTTTCCTCTCACTTTAAGTGTCTGACTCAAACATAAGTGTGCTCTTTGGAAATTATTAATTCTGTATCTGGATTCATCACTGTCATGCTGTTTTGGTACCATATATGGCAATGGGTATTTCCATCTAGGTGTCTGTCTGGATAGCAGAGCCAAGGAGAAGGAGGATGCCCTTTTTCATCACCAAACAGCTTACACTAAAGGGTCATTAAGAGAAAAAGTCTGAGTCTTAATGATTCTAGCTCTCTAGCTCTCCTGGGGAGCTCTCAAAGACAATTTGAACAGGAGAGGGAATCAGAACAGGGATGTCTTCACCTCAGAGTTAACTTGGGCTCTTACCTAGCTCCTATCCACAAACAAAGCCCTGCCACTTGAGTCTGGTGGTGCTTTAAACCCAGGCTAGCTGAACCATCCTGGGCTATTGGCAAAGCCCGATTGCTACTTTCACTTGGGGTGGTAACTGGGCCATTCTTCAGTGAGACTACACAGTAAACCACTCAAGTGCTGATAGCTCTCCAATGCCTTTCCACAGTTCCCACCTCCGTTCCCCACCATGCCCAAGACAGACAAATTCTACCACAATTCGCTAGGAGAGAATCAGAGTGGGTCAGTTTACTGCAGCATAAAGAACAATAGGATTTTCCCCCAGAAGCCTTAGGGGGGGACACATAAGCACAGAACCAGTGAGGACACAATAACTCAGGTAGGTCTTTGTAGTGTGGCTGCTCACACCTGGGCTAAACTAATCTGGGTGCTGATTGTAACAAAGTCCTGAAGAAATCTGACTGAATTAAGTGTAGGTGTTTTAGAAGTTCATTGTATTTAAAATGCAAATGTTTATGTACTATTGAGAGGCTGTATGTAATTCCATGAGGTAGAGAGACTAAAGCCCTCCAGGATCTAAGGACAGTGGGGTGGTTAGACAAATTCACTCAAGTTGTCAGATCTCCAGAGAGGTACTACATATACTGGTTCAAACTGGATTCTCCAGGGATGAACAGACAAACAGGATGATTAAGAAAGATTAATTCAAACTGGAACAGGTGTAGAGAAGGGCTACCAGGATGATCCGAGGAATGAAAAACCTACTTTATGAGAGGAGACTAAAAGAGGTTGGCTTGTCTAGCCAAACCAAAAGAAGGCTGAGGGGAGATATGATTGCTCTCTATAAATATGTCAGAGGGATAAAGTTCAGGGAGGGAGAGAAGTTATTTAAGTTAAGCACACAAGAACAAATGGATACAAACTAGCCTTCAACAAGTTGAGGCTTGAAAGTAGGTGAATGTTTCTAACCACCAGAGGAGTGAAGTTCTGGAACAGGCTTCCAAGGGGAACAGTGGAGGCAAAAACCTAACTGGTTTCAAGATTGAACTTGATAATTTTATGGAGGGGATGGTATGATGGGACTGCCTACAATGGCATGTGGCCCATTGCCAATAGCATAACTCTCGAATGGCCAGAGACGGGACACTAGATGAGGAGGGCTCTGAGTTACTGCAGAGAATTCTTTCCCAGGTATCTGCCTGGTGGGTTTTGCCTACATTCTCAAGATGTAACTGATTACCATATTTGGGGTTGGAAAGGAATTTTCTCCTGGGTCAGATTGGGAGAGTCCCCGGGGGGGTTTCGCTTTCCTCTGCAGCATGGGGCATGGGTCCCTTGTTGGTTTAAACTAGAGTAAATGATGGATTCTCTGAAACTTGAAATCTTTAAACCATGATTTGAGGACTTCAGTAACTCAGCCAGAGGTTAGGGGTCTATTTCAGGAGTGGGTGAGGTTCTGTGGCCTGCAATGTGCAGGAGGTCAGATTATATGATCATGATGGTCCCTTCTGACCTTAAAGTCTGTGAGTCTAAATAGCCTGAGTTAAAACTGATGCAGGGCCTTTTCTGTGATCCAGCAAAGGACAGGACATGCGGCCTGGGGGAGTGTGTGTGGAGGGAGGCAATCCTTAGGGAAGTGTTAGAAGGACTTTGGTCCACTGAGACACCGTACGACTTGGAGGCAAGTTCTGAGCAGAAGCTCTTATGCACTGGGGGCCACAAGGAGAAAACAGCTAGCTACCCCCATAACTGTGACAGTGTTTTAAAAAATTACAGTTGGAGTTACAGGGTAAAAATAGTGTCAGTGGGATAAAAATCCATCTCTGTTGCCCATATAAGTAAAGTTTAGGGGACAGAGGCTATGCCAACTGACAATCAACCTCTAGATGAATATGATTCTTAATATTCAGTACATTTAATATCATACTCACATCTTGATCATGCTGTCCTCATCAGATCTTTTTAGTTAGCATCTGATATTATGCAAATAAGAATAATGTATTTTACAATTTTCAACTTTAGGAAAAGGGTAAGCAAATGCAATCCATGTCCGTGAGAGAAGCCATAAGATGCAGCAGCCAATAAGCTAATTATTTTCAGAAAATAGTGGAATAATTGTTAAATAGCCCAAGGAATAGATGGAATTACAGCTTCCCTATACAAATATAACTGACACAGCCCAGTTTGTTTAACTGAGTGGGCAAACTAGTCCTGGCATTTACTGTGCTTATCATAAATATGTTTGTCCTATATTTGTCCTGAGTATACCTAGTAAGGAATTCATGAAATATTAGATATGTTTCCATGTGTGGAAAGGAACTAATTAAAACTTTTCTGACACTAATTCTGAAGAAAAGTTGCATTAACAGGCTACATTTTAGTAAATATATTAATTTAGTTTGTAAATTCATCTGAGAATCTTGATTTTGGGGGTAATTTATTGTTCTTAATCATTTGTATTACAGTAGTACCTAGAGCAACCAAACAGGATCAGGGCCCCATATTAATAAGCACTGAGTAAAAGATATTCCCTGGTCCAAAAAGCTTAGAATCTGAAGACTTGCTGCTACAGTTAGATTCACCCCTCCAGTCCCATGGAAATCGATGGAGCTCTGTTTGAATGCAGAGATCAGCTTACGTGAATCCACTCCAGGATCAGAGCCATAATAGGAGACAAGATGGATCAAAGTGATTTTACAAATGACCAGACAGTTTTTGACTGTTACATCAGTGTAAATCCAGAGTAACTTCAACAACTTTAGTGGAGAACAACTGAATTTACACTGTTCTAACTGAAACTCAGATCCCACCCTTCAGGAGAGAATCAGAAGGAAGGACAAGGGATAACAATAATAAGAGTATGCAGTTACACAGGATAGTTAGCATACAAAACAGAGTAACTTCTGATTTATTTAAAAATATATCTTTTGAAATTATTTGAATTATTTTTATTTTATCCACTGCCTGCTTCCAGTTTATTTTAACATCTTAAAAGATCTTTTAAAATGTATTTACCTTTTACTTATTTCCATTTACAAATATTTTAAAATCCACTTCCCTCTGCCTCCCAGATGCCTGTAATAGGGTAACTTGCCCCTTCAAGTGTCAGAGGCCAAACCTAGTCAACCCTAGTTATTAAGACTGCACAACGGAACAGGGATCAGCTGATTTTCTATGAAGAGAAGAAGGAAGTGGAACTGAGGGGGACTGAGATAGTTGCGGGCACTGCAGAGAAAGGAGGAATGGCAGGGACTGCCAGACACAGGACAGACACTTGACAGTAGCTTTTGAGGAGATACTCCTAAGAGCACAGACTAAGGGTAGCTACCTAATGTTTTCATTTTGGTTTCCCGTTTTGGAAAACAAATAAAGCCCTGCCAGAAGGGTCTGTAAGACTGATATGTTGTGTGCATAGGCAGATTAGGGGTTTCTGGGGCCCTGGGCTAGAGCAAGTAGGGGCTCCTCCCCACCTCATCTGCCTTCAGTCGTCGTCCCTCCCGTCTTCCCCCTAAGTGCTCCTGCTGGGGAAATGGGGTCGGGGTGCAGGCAGTGATGAGCTGCCAAAATCTTAATAACGGGTTCCCTGCTCACCCCACGAGGGGGTCGTTGCCCACCCCTGCCCCCTGGGACTCCTGCCCCATCCAACCCCCCCACGTTCCTTGACGCCCCCCCCAGAACCCCTGCCCCATCCACCCTCCTCCCCTATCCCCTGACTGCCCCCAGAACTGGGCAGAAGGGTCTCGTGGGCCACCGTAGTGGGTGCCCACCCCACCCCTAAGAGCCAGAGGCACCTGCCGGGGGGCGAGGTGGGGAGTCCCAGAGGTGCTTACTCGGGGCAGCTCCCAGGAAGCATCTGTCAGGTCCCTCTGGCTCCTAGGGGCAGGGGAGTGTAGCTAGGGGGGGAGCAGGGGGAGCGGCCGCTCCCCCACTGATCACATCAAAAGTGGTGCCTTAGGCGCTGACTCCCTGGGTGCTCCGGGGCTGAAGCACCCACGGGGAGAATTTGGTGGGTGCAGAGCACCCACTGGCAGCTCCCCACCCCGCGCCAGGCCCCAGCTCACCTCTGCTCCACCTCCGCTTCCTTCCCTGAATGCACCGCCCTGCTCTGCTTCTCCGCCCCCTCCCCCGGCTTCCTGCGAATCAGCTGTTCTGCGGGAAGCCTGGGAGGGCTGAGAAGCAGGTGGCGGCTTCACACTCAGGCCAAGGGTGGCGGAGGTGAGCTGGGGCGGGGAGCGGTTCCCCTGCATGCCCCCCCCCCGGGTTACCTGCTGTGGCACGGGCGGCCCTCCTCGCGCCCCCCTGCCCCAGCTCACCTGATAGGTCTGCTACACAAAGGATTTATAACTCCCATCAGCCCCCTCAACACTGCACTTCCCTTTCCTCTGAACAGGTGAGGAGAATGTTCCTGAACCAGGAAGTGGCCAGGCTCTGTTTGTGGAGAGGTGGCTGCATGGCAAGCAAGGAGCTGCAGGAAAGCTGAAGCAGTGGCCACAGGGCAAACAGGGATCGAGAGAGAAGCTGGAGGCAAGAAAACATGTATTCTAAGATGCAGAGCCATGTATAGAATGGGCTACGGCTGTTGAATATTATAGCTGGGTGCAGATCTGCATAGTACTTATGGGGGAGCAGCAGCAGTTGGGCAGGGAGCCAATGTAGAGGTACCCCAATGAGAGACACTAAGTGAGCCTGGGCTTGGAAACCCGCAATCTCCTGTTTGCTAGCAGAGACACTGGGCTGAAGAGGGCACCCCAGGCACTAGCTCTGAAGAGCCCTGACTCTCAATTTGACTGCCCCAAGTGTAAAAACATTTACTATTGTCGCTCACTTTGAACTGTTAAAGCCTTTGTAGCTAGGGTATCTACAACCTTTCCTGCCAGCTCTAGTAAAATACCCTTTCCCTCAGCCCTGTATCTGAGTGGTTACTGGGACACAACAGGGCTAGCACCTATAAGGCATAGCTGCTGAAGCATCCATGGTGCTTGCCTCTGAATCATGGTGCACCTAACATACTAGGGGTTTGGAGCAGCCCCAGTGCAGTTACACGGTCAAAATGTAGGAGATTAAAGTAATTTATCACATAGCTCCCTAATCCATCATATAGTTATCACCAGTACATAAATGATGAGATAGACAGGCGGACAAGATTAAAAAAGTTGTAAGCAAGGCTTCCTTCAGAACATTGTATGTTTTAATCACTCTACACATTAACTGGAATTTAAAGGTGCTAAACTAAATTGAGAAGAAAAGTGGCTAATAGTGTTCTGGTTTTCATGCTTCCGGCACTGCAGATGTTTTAAAGATTAGTCTATTTGTGTTCACCAATTTCAATACATTATGCTTAGTTAAACTAAGTGATACTGCTTAGAGTTTCTTTACTGTCCAGATTAACATCAGTGCAAAGTGTTGATGTTTTTAAGGATTCCGAAGAACCCTCTGACTAAACAGACTCCAAAGCAAGAAGTCAAAATCCCTTTGAGCATTCTTTTTTTAAATCAGCAACTCATGCTAGTCTGATTCTGTCAGTCACATGCTCTGCCTTCTGACTGCTCTGTTCACTCTGGCAAGCAAATGAAGCTGGAGTAGCAACTGAAGTGTAAATTCAGCTTTGAGCTTTCTCATGGCTGAATTACTCCTTCTAACTGAACAGGTAGAGCCTACAAGTGGTTATGAGCAACTGCAGAATCCTTTAGAAAAGTCCCAACATCTAAGAAAAAGAGTACTAAATTTGAAAGCCTATATTGCTCATATAGAAAAAGTCTCTTCTGCACATTTTTCCTACATTATCATGTATTACGCAGATAAAAAAAACACAGAATCTGGTATTTTTTCACTCCTGAAATCCTCTCACTGCCTTCAGAGCATTTGGAGCAGATCCTCAAGGAATCCATTTTGAATCACTTGGAGGAGAGAAAAGTGATAAGGAACAGTCAACATGGATTCACTAAGGGCAAGTCATGCCTGACCAACCTGATTGCCTTCTATGATTGAGATAACTGGCTCTGTGGATAGGGGAAAAGCAGTGGATGTGATATATCTTGACTTTAGCAAAGCTTTTGATACAGTCTCCCACAGTATTCTTGCCAGCAAGTTAAAGAAGTATGGATTGGATGAATGGACTAAAAGGTGGATAGAAAGGTGGCTAGATTGTCGGGCTCAACGGGTAGTGGTCAACGGCTGGATGTCTAGTTGGCAGCCTGTATCAAGTGGAGTGCACCAGGGGTCAGTCGTGGGGCTGGTTTTGTTCAACATCTTTATTAATGATCTGGATGATGGGATTAATTGCACCCTCAGCAAGTTCGGAGATGACACTAAACTGGGGGGGAGAGGTAGATACGCTGGAAGGTAGGGATAGGGTCCAGAGTGACCTAGACAAATTGGAGGATTGGGCCAAAAGAAATCTGATGAGGTTCAACAAGGACAAGTGCAGAGTCCTGCACTTGGGAAGGAAGAATCCCATGCACTCTGACAGGCTGGAGACTGACTGGCTAACAGCAGTTCTGCAGAAAAGGACCTGGGGATTATAGTGGATGAGAAGCTGGATATGAGTCAACAGTGTGCCCTTGTAGCCAAGAAGGCTAATGGCATATTGGGCTGCATTACTAGGCGCATTGCCAGCAGATCAAGGGAAGAGATTATTCCCCTCTATTTGGCACTGGTGAGACCACATCTGGAGTATTGCATCCAGTTTTAGGCCCCCAACTACAGAAAGGATGTGGAAAATTGGAGAGAGTCCAGCGGAGGGGAACAAAAATGATTAGGGGGCTGGGGTACATGACTTACGAGGAGAGGCTGAGGGAACTGGGCTTATTTAGTCTGCAGCAGAGAAGAGTGAGGGGGGATTTGATAGCAGCCTTCAACTCCCTGAAGGGGGGTTCCAAAGAGGATGGAGCTAGGCTGTTCTCAGTGGTGGCAGAACAAGAAGCAGTGATCTCAAGTTGCAGTGTGGAGAGATCTAGGTTGGATATTAGGAAAAACTATTTCACTAGTTTCAGAGTAGCAGCCGTGTTAGTCTGTATTCACAAAAAGAAAAGGAGTATTTGTGGCACCTTAGAGACTAACAAATTTATTTGAGCATAAGCTTTCGTGAGTGAGCTATAGCTCACAAAAGCTTATGCTCAAATAAATTTGTTAGTCTCTAAGGTGCCACAAGAACTCCTTTTCTTATTTCACTAGTGTTATGCTATACAAAGCGCACGGGATCTTTTATAAGAGAGAAGGCAAATGCGCCATATTTATTGAAAATACAACAGTTAGCATATGCTTTTCAGTCACACCCACAAACACATCATGCACACAGTCCTGCCAGTTGATGTTTTATAGTTACCAGTCCAGAGTCTGGATCAATCTAGTGGCCAGCCAGATTGGTTGTAGAGGGGAGCTGGGCTCAGTCGGTCGCGATCCGATGCTCCTGGAGTAGTGGCAAGACGAACCCAAAATCCAATGGCAAATCACCGTATTCTTTAGTTCCTTTTCTCTGCTGAAGCCTATGGATTTTGCTGTGTCAGTTTGTGACAGGTTACTTCTTAATTGGTGCTATCTTCTGATGTAAACATTCCAATACACATCCAAGAAGGTTATCCTGTCCTGGTTCTGTAATCAATTGTCCTGTCTTTAGGGGTGCCAGCCTTCACCTCAGGGTTGTCAATTTGCCCTTCCTCAATCATGGATGCGCATTAATGGTTTTCGGGCAAGGATAAGTCTCCTTGGGCGTCTTCGCCCCTCCTTTCTTGACTATCTGGTTAACAATGGCCTTCACACCTTATCTTTTCCTGATGCATGCATTCCTCATTCACACAGTCTTTCACAGAAACCTTCGAAGGTAGCAGAATACATTGTAAATTAAGCCTTGCTAAATCTTATAACTAAAATGATTTACATTGGCTTCAATCCCTCAACATTTCTCTAATCTATTTATCATAAACACAGTACAAAATCCTGTCTTTTACTAACTAAACTTTATAACAGGTCCTAATTGTAATGCATATGGGAAAGAGGATCCCAGTCTGTCTAGGTTCCTTCCCCACTCTGAACTCTAGGGTACAGATGTGAGGACCTGCATGAAAACCTCCTAAGCTTACTTTTAGCAGCTTAGGTTAAAACTTCCCCAAGGTACAAACTATTTTACCTTTTGCCCTTGGACTTTATCGCTGCCACCACCAAACGTCTAACCGGTATTTTACTGGGAAAGAGCCTGTTTGGAAACGTCTTTCCCCCAAAAATCCTCCCTTACATTTACACCCCCTTTCCTGGGGAAGGCTTGATAAAAATCCTCACCAATTTGCATAGGTGAACACAGACCCAAACCCTTGGATCTTAAGAACAATGAAAAAGCATTCAGTTTCTTAAAAGAAGAATTTTAATAGAAGAAAAAGTAAAAAGAATCACCTCTGTAAAATCAGGATGGTAAATACCTTACAGGGTAATCAGATTCAAAACATAGAGAATCCCTCTAGGCAAAACCTTAAGTTACAAAAAGACACAAAAACTGGATGGAATCTACATTCCATTCAGCACAACTTATTTTCTCAGCCATTTCAAGAAATCAGAATCTAACGCATATCTACCTAGATTACTTACTAAGTTCTAAGACTCCATTCCTGTTTTGTCCCCGGCAAAAGCATCACACAGACAGAGCGAGAGAGGCTTTGTTTCTCCCTCCCCCCAGCTTTTGAAAGTATCTTGTCTCCTCATTGGTCATTTTGGTCAGGTGCCAGCGAGGTTATCCTAGCTTCTTAACCCTCTACAGGTGAAAGGGTTTTTCCTCTGTCCAGGAGGGATTTTAAAGGTGTTTACCCTTCCCTTTATATTTATGACACAGTCTGATAGTCATTTCTTTCTGTTATTCAAAAAGGGTGGCTGGCAGAATGAAATCAAGGTTTACATCAATTTTTATAGTACAATTATAAAATCCTGTCCTTACACTAGGAGGATGGTGAAGCACTGGAATGGGTTACCTAGGGAAGTGGTGGAATCTCCATCTTTAGAGGTTTTAAAGGCCCGGCTTGACAAAGCTCTGGCTGGGATGATTTAGTTGGGGTTGGTCCTGATTTGAGCAGGGGGTTGGACTAGATGACCTCCTGAGATCTCTTACAACCCTAATCTTCTCTGATTCTCTGATCCCATGAAGGCTGTCAGGCGGCACTGGTATTGACACAAAATGGTCAACCCTCCCATGCCTAGGAGGTGAATTAGACTGGAATGATTAATTTTCACCTTTTGTCCATAGGCGGAATGTTTTGAATTAAGACTATGAAGATCTGTGCAATATAAAATTGTTACCAGCATCAGTTCTTCCACTTTTGCACATAAGTATCTAACTGATGAAGTCAAGATTCTCAAAAGGCAGTGCGATCCAGTGGATGGATCATAGGCTTAGAAATTAAAGGCTTGAGTTCTAATCCTGGTTCTCCACGCTGGTCATTCTGCAGAGTTTTACTCATTTTCCTTTGCAGGTCATTAATAAATACATTAAACACTGCTGGGCCTAGAAGCACCCTACCGTTAACTTTTTGCCATGATGAAAATTGACTGTTTAATTCTACTCTTTTCTCCTAGCTAGTTTTTGATTCATAACAACAGTTTTCCTATCATCCAAGGACTACTTAGCTTCTTTAGTAGCTAGATTCTTGGGCAGGACATTGTGAAAGGCCTTTTGGAAGTCTAAATAAATGTCAATAGTTTCTCCTTGAAACATGTCAACAACGGTGTGGATAAAGAATTAAGTGCTCAGGGTGACACTATTTTCCTTTGCTGAAACGGTGCTGCTTAGGCCCTAGCATATCCAAATGTTTTATTACTTTGGTTTTAATTAATTACTTTGAGTTTTGTAGGTACAGATGTTTATTGATCTATAATTCCTTGACCATCCCTAGAGCCCCTTTTTAAATATAGGGCTAACATTTGGTGCCTTCCAACCCTCTAGAACAATGGCTATTTTTAATGAGATTGTACATTTTTGTTAGCAGCTCAGCTACTCTATGCTTGAACTCCCTTAGAACTCTGGGGTGTTTACTAGCTGGGACTAGTGACTTATTGCTTTTTAAATGATCAGTTTGCTCCAGCACCTCTTCCTCTGAGACCTCAATCCCTGATGGTACCTCATCTTGCTTGCCAGAAAAAAGCCAGGGCCGGGGTAGTTATTAGCCCAGCATCCTCAGAAGAGGAGACAGATTCAAGAAAATAATTAAGCTTCTCAGCATGCCTCTCAGTTCTTACTGGAAGGAAAAGTGGTTGTTCCTGGGCCTATATTGATCTCAATTTCCGCCCTTTCTTTCACAGAGGAGTGAGAAGGGACAGAGCTGTGAAACAGAAGTAGGAGGCCTGTGCTGGAAGGGAAACTTTGTTAATGGAGGAACATAACTAGGGGAATATGAACTGGAGGGTCTAAATGAGTGGTTGTGTGGGTGAGGTTCTATGGCCTGCAATGTGCAGGAGGTGTGACTAGATGATCATGATTGTCCCTTCTGGCCTTAAAGTCTAGGAGTTGAGGAGTGAAAATGGAATTAAAGGCAGAGCTGGAGTTATTAGCAGAAGTAGGTATCTGGAGTAGAGAGCAAGAATGGAAATATAATAGTAACAGGACAGAGTGGGGAGTAGGCCTTCAGTATCTTCTCCCCACCCACCCCTATACTGGATGGAGCTCGTGTCTTTTCAAACCTCTGACAACAGGTGAAGACATGCAGGACTACAAATGTAATGAGTAGAGTCTTGCGCAGATACAAAATTTGTATCCACATCTGATCAGCAATCTGCAACAATGGTCTGTGGATATCCATGGATTTGCAGGACTCTAGGAATGGGAGCAACAGAGTGGAAATGCCTTCATAGCCCCAACGGTACCCTACAGCCATCAGAACTGCCCTTCACTGGACTCTGTCTTTGCTGACTGCAGTGTGTTTTATTAGCCCCCAAACTAGGTAATGACACCTATCTGAACCTTGTCATCCCCTCCCTGTGTTTTGTTCTCTCATTCTGTTGTCTTTTGTCACATATGCCTTTGGGTCACTGACTGTCTTTTTTATATAAATACATATGTGCCCAACACAAAGGGGCTAGCATAATACAAATAATTAATAATATAATGCAGATGTGTGTCTTGGGAGTTCAAGGGAATGGAACAATGCAAAGCTGCAACAGGCCCAAAGGGTTTAGGCAAAAGTGATAATACCCAGAGAAAAAATATCCACCATGATGTCTATAAAGTTAAGCATCTAAAGCCATATTTAGGAACCTATAAGAAGCCTGGTTTGGAGAAGTATTGAACCTCCTCAGCTCCCACTAACTTCAAGTACAGTATTTGTGTTTCTGAATTACAATAATAAATAAGGGTTACACTATATTATTTTTTAAAAAACAATGTAATTTGCAACAGTCACTTGTGTTCATGATTTGATCATTGTAGTATATATTGAATACATTGATTTCCTAGACAAAAACTATACTAACATTGGAGTTAATACTGGTAGTACATACCACTAATTTAGAGTAAATTATGTTACATAAATATTGTACGTAGAAACCCACAGTACTCACAGTTAAGGTTGAACTTAGATATCCAAACATACTAAGGTACAGAAATGCACACTTAGGGTACCCAAATATCCTTAAATCTGCCCCATCTCAGATTCTTGAATCTCAGCTTATATTTAAAACTCACTGAGATCTTGTGTTTAGGCCGTATTGGGGAAGGAGTGAGTTGGATTAATAGTGATTAACATACTCGTTGAAACTCAAGGAGACTTAGGCCTCTAATTGTCTAGTCTTTTGAAAATGGGACTTTGGGAAAATTTTCAAAAGCATCTTTCAGAAATACAGCTAAATTACAGTTTTCATTTTAACTGTATCTTGTAACTCTGCAGAGTATGGTAGTTTTGTTTCATGAAGGATTGAGATTTCTAAATTTGTCTTTGTTAAGAATAGGAATGAAAATCAAAAATTTCAAAGTTCTCTATAAAGGAAAGTTCCCAAAAAATGTTTGAAATACTTTGTTTTGAAAAAAATAATCAATATTTCATTGTAACTTTAATTTTGTAATGTATTATATTAAATGAATTCTAAACAAAAAGTTGTTTCAAAATGAAAATCAAAGTGTTTCATTCTGAAAGAGCCAAAATTTTGTTTTGGAAACAAACCAGAAAAAAATCAGATAACATCTCATTTTAATAATAGACCCAATTTCGCAAAACATATTGGATTTTGACAGAACTGCGTATTCAATGGAATATGGTTCTCTAGCCAACGCTATTTGATGCCCCCTTTTTAAAAAACAATCCCAGTATACAGGAAAGAATAACAGAGATGATCACATGCTCACAGCAGCAGTGCTTTTGACAGTGTGAACTAATATACGACTACTATGCCAAATGCTTAAAAGCTTCTTTCTCCAGAGACTTGTTTGCTTCATTAGGTAAAGCAAAGCTTTCTTGGCCTCTTGCCATTTCTATTACTGTCCCAAAGTGGTTTGTGTATAAAGTGCATTGAATCATGCACCACCAACAGCAAACAGATCTATCCTTAAATGAATTGCCAGCATATCAAGAATCTTCCAGCCTTTCCATTTATTGCTTTCCTGTGTTTACCTTTTATTGGTTCTTTGGTGATCAATAAGTTATACCATTGGTTGTCAGTCTTTTCCATATCAAGAGTCACCATGACCTCACCTGAGATTTAGCCAGGACTTCCAACCCAGTTAGTAATACAGAAAGGGCAGAATGGTCACAATCCCCAGATGAAAAATCCATGATTTACATTTCCTCATGTGTGATTCCTCTGATGAGAGTGTAGGAAAATAAATAAGCCCAATAAGGGCTCAGAGAGTAGATATTTTTCATATTCAAGTTCTTACTCATGTAGCTCCATTCCAATTTTAAAGATCTATTTTGGTAACAGTGATCAGATTTTGTTGACAGAAGATCAGTACCCCTGGAGATAAACAGCACAATTTACCCCCCTCCCCCACCCAGTATAAAATACTAATTATCACAAAAGACTGCTTTGCTCTGGGCAGAGATTGTCTCTTATAATAAAAGTAATGCTGTGAAAATGCATATGTTATTACCTTAATGAATCTGACAGACGGAAAGGCAATTCAGTTTAAAAACCAGAAAACAAAAAGGCCAACAAAACAGGTAAGTTTCCTGCACAGTAGTGCTTTATGACTAGAATAATAAATAGTAAAATCTTCCCAGATAAGGCATGACACTGGAAAGCTTAGGTCAGATCCTCAGCAGGTGCCAATCAGCAGAGCTGACTTCAAAGGAGCTAGTCTGATTATCTCCAGCTGTATGGCCCCTTAATTCTACTGTGCCAGAAATATCTTGGTGGTCATCATGCAGTGTTCTGGCTAAACTTCCTATCTAGATTGGGTTGGAGAATGGTTATTTTTGCTGTGGGAAAATTTAGACCTTTATTTGGGGTTTGGGGGAATGAGAAAATGGTCAACCACTTTAGTTTGCAATGAAAATTCAATTTTCTTCAGAAAGCAGACACTTCACAAGAAATTTCATGTAATTGAAAACAAATGACAGTGAAACAGTTTTGACAGAAAAAATTCCAACCACCACTTCACATATCCAAGAACACACATTGACTAAACAGTCTTTTCTGTTGCATGTATAAACTCATCTACAATCACTCTTAACGACACAGGAGAGCCATAAAAGAATGTGGGAACAGACTTATATACTATACTTCGTCAAAGGTTTCATGGGCAAATGCTACAGCTGGTCTTCAGACTGACCTTGGGCAATTTAGTCAGATGAGTAGTATAAGGGCCCTACCATCAATCAAACCCTGACCCCGCCCCTTGACCCCGTAGCCCCGCCCCCTTGACCCCTCAGCCCCGCCCCTTGACCTCTTAGCCCCACCCACCGGAAGTCCCGCCCCATGGGTTATTACTTCCGGGGTCAAGGCTGCCACATGACCGGAAGCAAGGTGTGTCATGTGACACCCACCCCACCCCTTGACCCCTTTAACCCCACCCCTTGACCTCTGCCCCCCCCCACCCCACCGGAAGTC
This sequence comes from Natator depressus, assembly GCF_965152275.1. NCBI lineage: Eukaryota > Metazoa > Chordata > Testudines > Cheloniidae > Natator > Natator depressus. The sequence goes on from NC_134234.1 coordinate 125,808,128, forward strand.
CTGCCCCATGGGGTATTACTTCCAGGGTCAAGGCTGCCACGTGACCGGAAGCAAGGTATGTCATGTGAACCCTCTAACAACTCCTCCCACTGCCCTCTACCAATCAGGATGGGTTTCGCCCCGTAGGACTTCCCCCCCAAGAGGAGCTTTGACCAATCAGGGTGAGTTCCGGGGTGGGGGTGTCCTCTCTGGAAGTGGGTCTTGTGACCCCTCTAACAACTCCTCCCCCCACCCCGCTACCAATCAGGAGGGGTTTTGTTCCGATAGGACCAAGAGGAGATTTGACCAATTAGGATGAGTTCCGGGGGCGGGGTGACCCGTCCGGAAATGATTCGTGTGACCCCTCTAACAACTCCTCCCACCAACCTCTACCAATCAGGCCGGCCTGAGAGCAGATTTGACCAAAATAGGGCAGGTTCTGGGATGGGGTGAACCACCCAGAAGAGGGGCGTATGACCCCTCTGCCAATCAGAGCGCAGCACCATCACCCCATAAGGCCCAGCGTCGGGCAGAAGAGGCTGTCTTTTACCAAGAGCGCGTGTTTTAGAAATCGTGGAAACATGGACTCCTTCACCACCCCCGTGAGAACTTCGGACTTTGTTTTAGCCCCGAGGGCCTTCAACAAACCGCGGAGAAAGCGCTACATCAGCGACAGTTCCGAGGAGGAGGAGGGGGCAATTGAGGGGAGCCCTTTGGCCCAGCCGTTGATGGATACCCCGGACCCTGAAACCCAGCCGCTTGTGGGGCCCCACGATGAGCGTGATGGCCTCTTGTTGGCCACCCCCCGGGAGGAGGAAGGTGATCGCAGCTCGGGGAAGTCACTAGTGGACAAGAAGAACGCTCAGGTAAATGAATGCTTAAGAAGTGACGGTCGGGATGGGGTTGTAACGGGACTAGGAACCAGGGATTGTGTAAATCAAAAACCGAGCAGTGGGGTGCTTACGCTGTTTCTTTTTTGAAAAAAATCTCTCAACAGCTCAATGATGCCTTTCTAGAGGACCCGGAGACTCTGGACAGCGTTGCACCAAGCAGCGAAGATGAACCGGGCCCACCTTGTTTTTGCTCAACGCCAATACAAAATGTTGAAGAGGACTCCGAGGATGACGGCTATGAGGAGTTTAGGAGGAGGCTTGGCATGGAACTGACTGAGCCAGTGCCACGTCGTGAGCGTAACAAAGTCATGCGGACTATTGTACGCGTTGCTGTTTATTCTGTTCTTAATCACTGTCTTAGGGAAAAGCTTTTTGAAGATTGTGAGGGCTGTGTCATAGATGCACCAGGCCAGCGGCACCATGACTGTGTGACTTGGACTTCAGTGGATATAAACTGCAAGCTCCGGGGCCTGTGTGCTGAGCTGTGTTTGGAAAGCTTATTAAACACTGTGATTGCCATAGGTTATGCTATGCAATGTCTATGCCTAACCCAAGAACATTTAGCACTAGGGGTGACCTTGATAAATGCTGTGCAATTCAGTGGAGACCCTGACCATGTTTTAAAGAAAATGACCAAACCGGAAGATGCCTGCTTAGAGCGTTATATTGACCGTCTGGTCCGCACAAAAAGTTACAGAACCCTGCTTAAGAAAAAGGCTATTTGTGAGAAATCTAAAAGGATTAAGTTAGAAAATGGTGAGGTGCCAAACATGCAATATAAAACTTGGTAGCTGTAAATTTAAAAAAAAAATCTATTGAAAAGGGCTTTGTGACTATTTGTATTTCTGTTAAAAGGTCTCTGGCCCTTAAGGGAGCTTAAAGTCTTTTTTTCTTTCTTTCTTTTTTTAATGGAGCATCTTGGTTTGTTTTGAAGGAGCTGTATGTCTTTTAAATAAAAAAAATTGTTTGTGAGAACCTAGCTCTTGTGTCTTTTGTGTAAGAGAGACCCATTTACAGCAAAAAAAAAAAAAGCTGAAATGTATGTTGTGGGAGGGGGAAAAATACCCTAAAAATGTGTTTACAATAAAACAAACGGGGATGGTTCAGACATGTGGTTGAGTACAATAGAGTTGACTTATTCTGTTGAACTGAACGGGTTTAACCACCCCCCCCCCCCCACTGAATAGCCAGGGTGACTGTGATTACTCACCCTTGTTGCCATAGGGTTAATTTTGATGGGGGTGCACCCATAGTAAGGGAGGTGGGTGGGTGAGGATGGTGAGTTCTGATTAATATGAAATGAAATAAAACCTCAGGAGTTTGCAGATGCTATTGGGCAGTTTAAATATAACCCCTGGAGTTGGTGGAACGCTATAGGCCAGTCTAAATATGGCCCAGGAGTTGGTTGAAGGCCACGGGGCACTTTTTCTAGAAATCACCCCCGTCCCACCAAACTTTAAGCATGAAAGAACATGTTTTTAAAAACAAAAACAAGCCCCAAGACATTCATTGATATCTGCAAAGGGCCCCTCACTTGAAATGGTTACTGTAAGAAGGCCCTACAGGGTGGGGGGAACAAAAAGTATTTGAACTTAAAAAAGAAAAGCAGCCCAATTGTGCAGAAAAACTTATTCCCCACCCCCGATCACAAAAGGGAATGCTAGGGAGGGGTGATCCAATCAACCTGCTAACTATTTTGAAACAAAAGAGTTAGGATGGTGTAAAAAAAAAAACAAAACCTCAGGTAGCTTGGAGACTGTCTCTTTCAACAGAAACTCTCTTGAATTGCTGCTGGGCTGCAAGTGGAGGTATGTTCCCTGGTTTTTTTTTTTAACTCTGAAAATATATATATATTATATAATGCCATTTTTTGGCCATGCTATCTTAGTAAATAATGGTGCATATCTGTATTGCAGTGTGATCTGTTTAGCATGGAGCCAGTAACTTTAAGTTGCAGTTCATCACCAGGCCAAGGTAAAAACCATTTTTAACTGTAGTTGTGCTTAATAACTTCAGGTATTACATAGGTTGAATAGGGATTTGGGAGCTAATACTAACTAACATTTTGGCTTGTTTTTCTTACCCCAAAGACCCCAAGCACACATGGCTGGGGCAGGGCGGGGGCCAGAACAACCAGGGATCTTTTTAAAAGCATGTGGGTTTATTGAAAAGTATTTTGTTGCAAACAGTGTTTTAAACTCTGTGTGTGTGTGTGTGTGTGTAAAACATAGGCGGTTTTTAAAAAGTATATGTCTACAAACTGATGGTGATGGTGTGTTTCCAATTAACAGGGTTTTTACTTTGCAAAATGAGATGTATTTTAAAAAAAAATATATTTGTGGGGGTTGTTTTCAAAGTGGTAGAAATAAACTCAAAACCTGTGATTGTTGTACAGCCTGAAATGGATTATTTTGTTTTAAAGCTATGACTTTTTTAAATAGAAAAAACACTCTAATGGATATTATTTTATTTTATTTTAAAGTTTACTAGACAGTTTCATGTGTTTTATTAGAATGTTGTTTGCTTTACAGCACGGTCAAAACTTGAGCGGGTAAAAATGCTCAAAAGAAAAAGGAAAGAGACAATTGAAAAGAAAAATTCACAAGTATCAGTGACAGATTGATGGATGAAGCCGGGTAAATATATTTTGCTTATTAGTCTGGTTAATTTATGTGGTTTTGTATTTTAAGTACATACATAGGTGTGGGTGAGAAAGCTGGCAAAGTTACATTTTTGTAAAATGCTTTTTTTCCCCCCTCCTGCCCCAAGCAGGCATATGCAGCCCTTCTGACAAGGCTGTAGTGGGAGCTACAAGGACCCCTCCCCGAGAACCACCAAAGAACCAGGAATCTGCTTTGAGACCTTTATCAACGCAAAACAGCACAAGAGTGCAGATGAAGCATCAGCCCAGTCCAAACCTCATTTACGTCAAACCCAAGGACAAAACAAAACACTCTGGTAAAAAACATCCATGCAAAGACAACTCCAGTTCCTCAGCGGCCACCGCCATGCCAAGCCCTGAGAAAACTGTGAGCGAAAACGCCCACATTCACAAACCCGGAACAGGCGCTCTAGGGATTGTGAATAAAAAAACAAGGATTGAAAACACCTGCGATGCCAAGGTATTGCAACCATGCAAACACAACTCCAGTTCCTCAGTGGCCACCGCCGCACCAAGCCCTGAGAAAACTGTGAGCGAAAACGTCCACATTCACAAACCCGGAGTAGGCACTCTAGGGGCTCTGAATGTGTGCAGAAACACACACATTCACAAACCCAGAGCAGGCACTCTAGGGGTTGTGAATAAAAAACTAAGGACTGACAAAGATCCCCCATATTCTAGTATTTGGGAAGAGTTTGATGCTTCATTCAGAAAACTGATGGACGCTGTATCTTCGGGGAGTCTAAAACTATGGCATTCTAAAAAGATTTGGAAAAAATACGACGCTTTGTTCAGAAAACTGATGGACGCTGAATCCTCAGGGGGCCTAAAAGAAAGGGGGGCTGGAAAGGGTGGCTCTGATCAGGCATGACTAGGTGTGGAAAGGGGTACCCTCAAGGGTGCACATCAGCTCGTGTGTAAACAAAAGGGCGGACGGCGCTTGGGGGATAAACAGATGGCTGCCAAAAAATTCCAGGCCAGGGTCGCTGTAAAAATTTTAAAAAGGGCTAAAGAGGTAATGAGGGAAAAAAAACAAAAAGAGATGCCCCCTACCAGAGGCTCTCAAACTGGCATGTCTGAAAATGGGGAGGCGAAATCAGACTCTGGTTTAGAAAATTCCCCAGAGTGCTCTCTAGACAGAGGCCCATCGACTCCCAATGCCCCTCACGGAGGCGTCTCAGAGTCTGACTCTCAATTAGTATCGGATGTAGAAGATGCCACTGATGGTTCCGTAGAGGAACCCCCAAGTAACCCTGAAAATGCAGAGGTGTATATGGAGAGAGTGAGAAGTTGGCAACGTGAATTACCTAGATTTGGGGGGTCGGTGTATTGTGAGGAGTTTCGTTTTGTCCATCTTGAGCAAATAAATTCAGCTCAACAGGCTGTTGAAGCCATACAGAGAGGGATACAGCTAGTTCTTGATGATGTTAATGGTAGGGTAGGCCCTGATGATTACGTACAGTTACGTTTAGAGAGCCGTCGTTTAACTAACCCTTTGTTTTCAGTCAGAAGAACTAGGGATGAGCTGTCCGCTGAGGATTTCTTGAACCAGACCTCAAAGCTGCTTCAGAGCAATAGAGAATTGCATTTCGATGGGACGTTGCGCCTTGTTGTGACAGTTGTAAAAAATAGGGGTGGGGGCGCTCAAAGAGTTTTAAATTCTATTCTTAGTAGTCAGATTATTCATAAAAAGAGACAATGTTTAGTAGACCTGACTTACACCGGTACCAATCTATGTTTTGCGGGAGGGCTCTTGGCTGTCATGGCCGGTCATAAACCTACAGATGCAGAATTGTTAGCAGAGGCGAGAAAGTTGCACGAGAAACTGGGGTGGTCAGATCAAAAAAAGGTTATGCTCACTGATGTAGCAAAGTTTGAACAGCATTTAGGAGTTAACATACAGGTGGTGCTGTATGCGGTGAAAGGTGGCTGGGGTTTTTTTAAAACGGGGGGCCCCGTGTACCCTAAGACTTATTTCATCCTGTTGCACAATGAACATTACTATGGGGTTCTGGATGTGAAAAAGTTGTTCGGAGCAAAAAATTACTGTGAGTTTTGCCACACGGTGTACAGTCACGACCATTCTTGCAGGTATCGTTGCCGTCTCTGCTTGAGCGCAACATGCTCTGACAACATGGGTGTGCAGCTGAGGTGTCCTAGCTGTAAACTGTATTGTCGGTCCAAAGAGTGTTTAGACAGACATGTCAACTGTGCGTCAAAAAACCAAGTTGAATGCCTGTCTAAAACTTTGTGCGGTAAGTGTCAGGCGTACGTGGACAAGCAGCACAGGTGTAAAGGGAGGCGCTGTAAGCAGTGTCAGGGTTTGATCGTTGGAGATGTAGACATTCACCTCTGTTTTATGGACAGCCTTAGAAAGCCCGAATCATCAGAAAAGTATATTTTTTATGATTTTGAATGCATGCAGGAGACTGGGTTGCACACTCCCAATTATATTTTTGCAATGTCCCTAAAGCCGGAAAAATCCTGGGAATTTAAGGGTGACGAATGTCTTTCTATGTTTGTTAAGACCTTTATTGGCAAAGAGTTCCGGGACTACACGTTCCTAGCACACAATTCCAAAGGTTATGATGCGTATTTCTGCGTTAGACAGTTACTGAAGGAAAAGATGTGCATAGAACTGATCACTCAGGGCAGTAAACTAATGTGTGTGGAAGTTAAGGCCCTTGGCATTCGTTTTATAGACTCTTTAAACTTCTTGCCCATGAAGCTTAGCAAGCTCCCACAGGCGATGGGGTTTGAAGGTTGCAAAGGGTATTTTCCACATTTTTTTAACACTTTAGAAAATCAAAATTATGTGGGGCCTATGCCCGGTGTGGAGCACTACGGTGTAGAAAGCATGATGCCCAGGGAAAAAGCAGTTTCTCGACTGGTATCAAGACCACAGCTCTGAGACTTTTGACCTGCAGAAAGAGCTTGCGTATTACTGCCAGCAGGATGTAAAAATTTTGAGACAGGCTTGTATCCTATACAGAAAAGAAATTATGAATATGACGGAGAAGGTCGATCTAGTAGAGAGAGAACCCGGTAAATTCACTGAGATAAAACTGTGTATAGATCCGTTCCGGTACATAACGCTGGCATCCGTCTGCATGGCTATGTACAGGTTTATGTTTTTGGAGCCTAACACGGTAGCTCTTCTCCCTCCAGACAACTATCACAGACAGAAAAAGAGATATTCGACCCCATCTATCCAGTGGCTGTTGTATATCTCTCAAAAAGAACATATACAAATACGGCACGCTTTACAGGGTGGGGAACTACAGGTAGGCCCCTACTTTTTAGACGGTTATGCCAATATTGACGGGGTACACACAGCCTTTGAGTTTAATGGGTGTTTTTTTCACGGCTGTGTCGCCTGTCATTGTGAAAAAGCACAAAACCCTATGATGGGTACAACTTTTGGGTTTCTTTATTACAAGACGCAGCTCAAGACCGACTATCTAAAACGGCTTGGTTTTGTAGTGAGGACTCTTTGGGAGCACGAGTGGGTGGTGATGAAAGAAACAGACAGGGAGCTTGCGAGCTTTTTAAACCGAGCACAGTTACCCCAGCCTCTCATGCCTAGGGATGCTCTTTTTGGGGGGAGGACGAACGCCATCCGTCTATATTATAAACCTAAGCCCGGGGAAGAAATCCACTATTATGATTTTACCAGCTTGTACCCTTTTGTAAACAAAACGAAAGACTACCCTATCGGGCACCCCGATATAGTTTATGACAAATTTGGACCCCTTGCAAATTATTTTGGAATTGCAAAAGTTAAAGTGTACCCCCCACGAGGCCTCTTTTTCCCATTGTTACCTGTCAGAGTGGGCGGCAAGCTTATGTTCCCGCTATGCTGAACCTGCGCGGAAACCGTGCAGCGGGAGACGTGCACCCACACTGACGAGGAGAGGGCCATCCTGGGGACTTGGTGCACTGTGGAATTGAACGCAGCCATAGCGAAGGGGTACGTGGTGGCTAAAATCTATGAAATCTGGCATTTTAATGAAAAATCTGATAAACTCTTTTCGGAGTACATAAAATTACACCTCCGCCAGAAACAAGAGGCTTCAGGGTATCCCAGCTGGTGCACAGACGAAGACAAACAAAATAAGTATGTTAACGATTTCTACCAGAAAGAAGGCGTGCTTTTACGCCGACACGAGATCAGGCTAAACCCCGCTAAACGCCAAATTGCTAAAAGTTGATAGCAGCAAGGGCCGGGTTCAGTACACAGGGGTTCCCTCTCATCAAAGCAAATACAAAACTGGCTCGAGCCCCCACCCAGTGACCTGGGAAAATCTTACACACCCCCTGGGCGCCTCAAAGAGGCAATACTTCCCCTCTCGCAAGCACAGAGTCTCGGTGTAGTAGAGAATCTTTAATAACATGAGGTAAACGACATCAGCCTTAAATTGGGAAAACACCACAACTAGTGTTCATTAACCAAACCATGAGCAAAGACCCACCCCAGAAAATTGGGCCACATCCTTTCCCTCGGGTTCTTGAGTCCCAGAACCCAAATGTCTCTTGAGTCCAGCAATCCTCAAATCACCCAAAATCCAAAAAGTCCAGCCCCAGAGTTCAAAAGTTCATCTGCAGAGTGTTACTCCCCAGTCTGGCTAAAATGTGCCTGTGTGTGGGGGAAAGAGGTAAGGGGTACCTTACGTGTCCTGCCCCACAGGGCTCTGCTCTGCTACGCTGTCTCACGAACGGCTCCGCTCCACCACGACCGGCTCCACTCTGCACAGCTCGCCGTCTCACGAACAGCTCTGCTCAGCTCGCCGTCTCACGAACGGCTCCGCTCCACCACGACCGGCTCCGCTCGGCACAGCTCGCTGTCTCACGAACAGCTCGGCTCAGCTCGCCGTCTCACGAACACACCGCTGTCTCACGAACAGCTCTGCTCAGCTCGCTGTCTCACGAACGGCTCCGCTCCACCACGACCGGCTCCGCTCGGCACAGCTCGCCGTCTCACGAACAGCTCGGCTCAGCTCGCCGTCTCACGAACACACCGCTGTCTCACGAACGGCTCCGCTCCACCACGACCGGCTCCCTCTGCACAGCTCGCCGTCTCATGAACAGCTCTGCTCAGCTCACCGTCTCACGAACGGCTCCGCTCCACCACGACCGGCTCCGCTCGGCACAGCTCGCCGTCTCACGAACAGCTCGGCTCAGCTCGCCGTCTCACGAACACCCCGCTGTCTCACGAACGGCTCCACTCTGCACAGCTCGCCGTCCCACAAACAGCTCTGCTCAGCTTGCCGTCTCGCGAACACACCGCTGTCTCACGAACGGCTCCACTCTGCACAGCTCGCCGTCCCACGAACAGCTCTGCTCAGCTCGCCGTCTCGCGAACGGCTCCGCTCTGCACAGCTCGCCGTCTCACGAACAGCACCACTGCACTCTAGATCTTCCGGCTCCCCACTACTTGACACAGTGCTCAGTGATTTCAGCTCTTAGTGATTTCAGCTCTCAGTAGTGGGGGCCTTAGTGCTGGTGCACCATAAGGCCAAAGTGAATGCAGCACAGTACCTGTAGCAAGACTCTTAATAGACCCAAAATTAGCTCTGACATTCCACAGTGGAGAGAGACAGAGGTGCAATTGGTGCTTCAGGCCCTCACAAAGGGGCCCACACCACCAGGTACTAATACCTGTCTCAAGTCTCTCTCCCTTCACAGAGTTTTGGAACCCATGTCCCTTGCCTAGCGAGTGCTACTCAGTTGATGGTGAGTCCCTCCATCATAACAAAAGGCCAAGTACAGTTCCAAGCACAGTTCCCATAATCAGGGTAATAACAATTTACTCTTCCCGCCCCAATAACAAAGACACTGGGGATCCCACAACAGCCAAAGTGACCATTTGGGCAGTTATGGCCTCATTCTAGGCGGGGTGGGTGTGCCTATGCAAATTGAGATCAGCCCCTGAAGTTCTTTTCCACTACTTGCCACACCTCACCACCAGATGTCAGGGTGGAGCCCATCCTGACTCTGCTTACATCCTCCCCCCAGCCGAGAATTTGGCGTCCCGACAAATCATACTCCCTTTATACCAACTCATTGGTTTCCTCCAAAGGGCCTCAGGAAGCCCACTTTGGCTTCCACAATCCTGTGTGCTAAATGTATTGGCTCCTCACTAGTCACCCCAGGTGCATCATAAGTCAACTGTTTTACTGGTCTTATCACCCTGTCTCGTCTATTGAGAATCTCTGTTGCCGAGGTAGGGGGAACATCCTCTTGATTGACGGATGGAGAGGCTTCCTTTGAGGGTCCCTTGGCTACTGGCGTAGGCCCCTGCACTCCTAGTTCTAACGCGGGAGGGTCCAAGGTGCCCAGGACATCCTCTACCTGTGTGTCTCCACTGGCCAATAACCTGTGTGTGTCATCACACGGGGGTCTCATCAGCGGCACAGGGGTGTCAGAAATGGGCCTAAATAATTCTGCCATGGGGTTTAGGGCGGAAGAGGGAAAACTCTCGTTTGGTTCATCTGATCGAGACTGAAATCTTGTCTCCATCCCAGGATACACCAGGGTTGTGTCTTCCTCCTCAGACTCACTCTCAGATGTGCAGAATAGGGGTAAGTTAGCTGCACGGGGCCCGCTGTCTGTGTTGGATGGCGGCTTTGGTCTAGCACCTCTGTTCTGCCCGGCTGCCCTGTCGTGGCCCGTCTCATAAGGGATGCTTACCAATTCCCCCACAGGGAGCAAAAGGTTTCTATGCACCGTCTTTATTTGCCCTGGACCGTCTTCAGGTTTGATCTTGTAGACTGGCAGATCTCCCAGCTTTTCCATCACCAGGTAAGGTATTGCCTTCCATCTGTCAGCTATCTTGTGTTTGCCAGCAATACCCAAATTTCGCAGCAGGACTCTGTCCCCCGGCTGGAGCTCCTGCGAACGCACTCTAGCATCATATCGATGTTTGTTGCGGTCTGCGTTTTTCCGAGCTGCAGCGGTAGCTAAGCGATAAGCATCCCGCAGCTTTTCTCTTAGTTGGGATACATACTGCTGGTGAGTTTCATAGCTATCTCCATCCTCTGATACACCAAAGCACAAGTCTATGGGTAATCTTGGTTCTCGCCCAAACATCAACAGATATGGGGTGACTCCCGTAGCATCGTTCTTTGTGGCATTGTAGGCATGCACCAGAAATGCGACATGCTGGCTCCAGGTTGCCTTCTGCTCTGGTCGCAAAGTTCCCAACATATCTAATAGGGTTCGGTTGAACCTCTCTGGCTGAGGATCACCTTGGGGGTGATAAGGCGTTGTCCTAGACTTTTTAATTCCTGCTATCTTCAGCACCTCCTTCAGAAGGTGACTCTCAAAATCCCGCCCCTGATCAGAGTGTATCCGAGCCGGGAATCCATAGACTGAGAAATATTTGTCCCACAATACTCGAGCGACGGTGGTGGCCCTCTGATCACGTGTGGGATATGCCTGTGCATACCGTGTAAAATGGTCAGTCACTACTAGAATGTTCCCAACATTCCTCTTGTCTACCTCTACAGACAAGAAATCAATGCATACCAATTCCAAAGGTTTGTTGCTGGTGATGTTCTTGAGATATGCAGCCCTCGTGGGCAGAGTTTTCCTTTGAACACATCGAGCGCAAGTCTCACATTTCCTGCGAACATCTTCAGCCATTCGGGGCCAATAGAACCTACTACGAATAAGTTCCAGGGTCCTCTCCATCCCTAAATGCCCAAAGTCATCATGCAGGGCCCTCATGGCCAGGGCTCTGTACTTTTTTGGCAGCACTAGTTGTGCTCGTTGTTTTTGTAAAGAGTCGGTGGTCATTCGGTGTAGCACTCCCTGAATCAGTTGTAGTTTGGTCCATTCTCTCAATAGTAGTTTACCCTCTGGGTTAGGTGGGACAACCGCAGCTGGGCTTCGCCCCTCCCTTTTGGCAAGTAGTGTATCACGAATGTCAATATCTTGCCGCTGGGCTTCTTGCCAGTCAGCCGCATTGAGCATGGGCAAAGGAGATTGGTCCAATGCAATATAGTTCACTGAAGCAGAAGGCATGCATTCAGGGGGCAGGCCCAAAGCTTCTGCAACACATCCTTGAAGGCTCTCACGGTCCTCTGGCTCTCGGCGACTCACACTGCAAATAGCTCTCACTCCATCTCTGGGTATCACAGCAACTTCTGGAGCCTGCGGACGCCTGGACAATGCATCTGCATCTACATTGCTTCTCCCTGATCGGTACTGAATGCTGAACTCATAGCTAGCCAAGGCGGCCACCCATCTCTGCCCTGTAGCATCCAGCTTAGCACTTGTTAACACATAAGTCAGTGGATTGTTGTCTGTCCACACCTGGAACTGAGCACCATACAAGTAGTCTCGAAATTTCTCAGTGACGGCCCATTTCAGGGCCAAAAATTCCAGCTTGTGGGTGGGATAGCGAGTTTCACTATCAGACAATCCTCGGCTGGCAAAGGCTACAGGTTTACGTTTGCCTTCCACTTCCTGGTACAGGACTGCTCCCAGACCCTCCAAACTGGCATCAGTATGCAAGATAAATGGTTTGCTTGGGTCAGCAAAAACTAGGACTGGAGCATGAGTTAGACAAATAATGATTTCTCGAAAAGCCCTTTCACATCTCTCATCCCACCGTGGCCCAAATGGTTCAAATGGGCCATAGTGTCTCTGCACGGGGGGCTTTGGGGACCTCCCCTTATTCTTGGACTTAGATTTGTTCTTGCTGGACTGATGTCCCCTGGTAAGATCATTCAGAGGCTTTACAATTGTAGCATAGTTTTTCACAAATCTGCGGTAGTAGCCACTAAATCCGAGAAAGGTCTTGAGTTCTCTGTAGTTACTTGGACGTGGCCATGTAGTGAGTGCTTCTATTTTATCAGGATCAGTACTCACACCCTCTTGGGACATGATGTGACCCACATACTTCACTGAGGTTCTGCAGAACTGGCATTTGTCAATTGAAAGCTTCAGACCATAATCCTCCAACCTATCAAGCACTTTAAGAAGTCTTTCTTCATGCTCCTCTAAGGTTCTTCCAAACACAATCAGGTCATCCAAATAAACTAACACTTGCAGTAAACTCATGTCTCCCACAACTTTCTCCATGAGATGTTGAAATGTGGCAGGTGCTCCAGAAATCCCTTGGGGCATGCGTTCGAACTGATAAAACCCTAATGGGCAGATGAAGGCTGTCTTCTCCTTATCCTCTTCTCCCAGAGGGATCTGGTAGTACCCACTTCGAAGATCCAACACAGAGAACCACTGGCTTCCCAGCAAACAGTCTAAGGCATCTTGCACTCGAGGCATAGTGTACTGGTCGACCACAGTACGGCTGTTTAGGGTGCGGTAGTCAATACACATCCGGATTTTCCCATTCTTTTTACGGACTACCACAATGGGTGAGGCATATGGGCTGCGGGACTCTGTAATGATGCCATTCGCAGCCAGCTCCTGAAGATGATGTCGCACATCTTCCATCTCAGAGAGTGCAATCTTCCTAGATCTCTCCCTGAAAGGTCGAGAGTCATGTAGTCTGATATTGTGTTCTACTCCTTTTGCACATCCCACATCCCACTCATGCAGTGAGAAAACCTTGGATCTTTCACAAAGTTTCTTCCTCAGGCGATCTTTCCACTCCTCGGACACTGGTGAATCTCCGAAGTCAAACTTTGCTGGGTCTATCGTTGGAACTTGAGTTTCCCACTGGGGGGTTACAATTGACTCGGGCTCAAAGAGGTCTGCTATCTTTTGTCCTTGCTTCACAAAAATATCACGACTCGTTTCATTAGCAATCAGTATAGTCACCTCTTCCTGGGCTTCAGCAGGTAGGGTTATGACTCCACTAAGAACCAGCACTCCTTCAGGGAGCCCTCCCTCGGTCGGCTGCTCTACCACTGCTAATGTTCTCTTACTGCCTTTCAGGCAGGTACTCATGACAATCACCTCCTTTTCTGTCATTGCAGGCACCACTAAGGGGATCGGGCCTGCGTACCTCAGTGCTCCCACCGGCAAATCAGGCATCACTCTTTTTGCGTCCTCAATTTTTCTGTAGGCTGCGGCACAATGTGTGTGTATCACCAAGGTATTCAGGTATTGGTCCCCTGCTCGTTGTCTGCAGTAATCTGCAAGTACCTTAAAGAGGCTGGAGTTGGTCCCTATTAGCACGGACACATCAGAGACACCTTTAGGGTCGGGGCATATTAAAGCTGCAGTGTCCACCTCCTGTCTTACCCCAGCGATCTCTTCTGGGAATTCCAGGTGTACAATGACATACCCCCGATACGGGTATTCATCCATGCTGAGGCCACACAGGCCAAGCCCTGTCAAGGGCTGTATAGGCAGATGCATAAGTATCTGCTGGTAGAAAGACTGGAATATGATAGTCACTTGGGATCCCGTGTCAAGCACTGCTCTACATTCTGTCCCTTCAACCTTTACAGTGACCTCTGCTCGAGGTCCTATCAATCCTGGGGGGATTCGGGTGGCATGGTTCTTCGCAGGGGAGCCTCCAAACCCTGCAGGCCTAGACGGCTCCCTTCCCAGGCCCTGGGGCCGTTTCCCGACTTTCCCCAGGTGATCCTCAGCTTTTGGTATACTAGTGGGGGATTTTCTGCATTCTGACACCTGGCAGCAACGTGCCCATCCTGGCCACACCGGTAGCAGAAGAAGGATTGCCCTTTCCCGTGTTGCCGGGGTGGGGCAGAGGTTCTAAATGTAGTCTTCTGGACCGTGGTAACGGGGGGTTCCTTGTACCCCGAAGTCTTTGCTGAATCGATAGTATTCTCTAGTTCAGCCACTTTCTGTGTCAGGACCTGCACTCGTTGGGTAAGTTCCTCTTGAGGATTCACCATCAGCGCCTTGGGCATTCGTATGGATGTTGTGGCAGTTGCCTGGGGTGGCTGAACCTCCCAAACCTCACCAGCTGCCTGCCTCTCTTCCTCCTCTCGGACCTCTTTTATCAGTCGAGAGTAACCTGGTGGATTGTCTTGGCGCTCCCTTAATCGAAGGTGGAGAAGGATTGGGTTCTGATATTGAATTCCTCTCACAATCTGAGCCAATCTAGTCCGGTCCATTTGCTCAACCGCTACGGCTCCCCTCATGATGGCTCTCTGTAATAATTTCTCCAACCTCTGTATATAGGCAGAAACTTTCTCTCCCTTTTGTTGCCTGGCATTGAGGAACTTGCAATAAACATCCTCTGAGCCCTCGGTTCTCCCAAAGGCATGATCAAGGGCCTCTAGGCAGTCCTTTACCTTGACCCCAGGGTTACTGAGCTTCAGGGTGCGAATCACATCTAGAGCTGGCCCCCTGAGGCACTCTACTAGTCACCTTCTCTTTTCAGCATCAGGTACTGCCCACTCCTGCAGCATTTCAGTGGTGTGTTCCAGCCAGGGTTCAAATGCTTCCTCCCCAGGTATTGGGGTGGGACCCCCAGAAAACAACCTTAGTTTACGATAGGGGTTTGCCTCAGGGTGGGGTGGCACAACCTTCTCTAATGCTTGCCCCAAAGCCTTCACCCACTCATCAGGTGATGGAGCAGCCTCCCGGGGTGGGACTCCTGGGTCAAGGCCCAACAGACCCGGCATATCAGCCAGGGTCTCTGTGGGGTAAATTCGGCCAAAGAACCAACCTACCCAATACCAGCATCGTGAGAGACCCCGACGAACTCTTTCAGTACCTATTTTCCCCCAACTACGAGGTTTCATCCTGTGAGTTTATCGACGATGAAACAGCGTGCGTATCTTGGAAGCACGCAAAAGACCGTTATTCTGTCTCTGGCAATACCAATGTTTTCATAGCCTGTTTCACCACCGCTTATGCCCGCTTAGAACTATACAACCTCCTAGACGGATTGCAAGAGCGGTGCCTGTACCACGACACTGACTCTGTGATATTTGTGAAAAGGGAGGGGGCCTGGAATCCCCCTCTGGGGGATTATTTAGGGGACCTCACGAGCGAGATCCCACCAGATCAACACATCACCGAGTTTGTGTCGGCAGGCCCAAAAACATACGGGTACAAACTGTCGGGAGGAAAGGCTTGTATGAAGGTCAAAGGTATTACCCTGAACGTAGCAAACTGTGAAAAGATCAACTTTGACAGTCTGAAAGATCTAGTCCTGGACTATTGCACGGGTCTGCGAGAGAACCCCTCAAAAAAGATAGAGGTGCAGCAACCCTCTATTGTAAGAAACAAAAATCAGTGGCAAATAGAGACAAAAACCCTTAAAAAAACACAGAAAGTCGTTTACAACAAGAGGGTCCTAGGAGAAGGGTTTAAAACCCTGCCCTACGGTTTTTGAAAAATGGATATGAGGTGGAGACACCCCTTTTCTGCAATTCTCGCGGGGCCTAGCAACTGCGGGAAAAGTTACTTTATAAAAAATGTATTGGATAATGCCAAACAAACATTGTCTGTTACGCCTGAGAATATTGTGTGGTGTTACAGTTGTTGGCAACCCTTGTATAAAGAACTGCTCTGTAAATACCCCTTTATCAATTTTGTGGAGGGTCTGCCTGATGCTTTTGACGATGACCGTTTGTTTCCTACCAATAAAGTGAACATGATTATCATAGACGATCTGATGAACTCCGCTTGTGAAAGCGATGAAATCGAGAAAGCCTTTACCAAGTACGTGCATCACAGGAACCTGAGCATTATGTATATAGTTCAGAACGTATTTTGCCAGGGAAAAAAGAGTCGCACTATTAACCTAAACACAAAATACATGGTTCTGTTCAAAAACCCCAGGGACAGATTACAAATTGCTACACTCGCTCGGCAAATGTACCCCGACAAAGCTCAGTTCTTTCTAGAAGCTTTCGAGGATGCTACCAAAAGGCCTTATGGCTACCTGGTGGTGGATTTAAATGCTTCCACACCAGAAGCTTATAGGCTAAGAACTGGTCTTTTCCCTCCAGACTGGCCGGCAGTTTATACTTTAAAAAGAACAACAGCCCTGTATAAAAAGAGATGAATTATTGGCAGGTCCCTTTTTAGCAGCCGGGGTTGCTGACTGAAAACATGTCTAGCTGCGTGAAAAGAAACCTGGGCCTTTTAAAATTACTTAGCAAATCGTCCCCACAGCAAAGGAGGGCTATACTGTGCTCGGCCTCTGACGATCTAGTAGCAGCCATCTCAGAAATAGCGCTCAACACCTTAAAAGGAAACGTACCTTTAACACCGAAGCAAGTGCGTGTGCTGAAAAAGAAACACACGCTTATAAAAACTTTGTGTAATAAAAGGGTTTCACTTAAAAGAAAGAAGTGTCTGGTGAAGCAGTCTGGGGGGTTTATAGGACCCCTGTTAAGTTTTGCTATCCCTCTGATAACGGGGCTTTTAACTAATCGATAATGGAGTATGCAGAAAAAATGTACCTGGTGCCCAGCCGGCAGTTGGAGCAATTAAGTGCTCCCCCTCCGGCAGAGGAAAATATCAGAACGACTGCAACTCGCTTACTGGATGCTGAAATGTAATCTGTTCTTCAAAGAACTGACTTAGGTGAATATGAAAAGGCTAAACTTTACAGCACCGTGCTTCAAAGGTACCTAACGTACGTGAAGCAGAGCGATGTGGACAAAGGAAAACTAAGTCTGTTTCTACCAGAACAGGAACAGAGTGTGACTGCCAAACCCTCCGAAACACCAAAGACCTCAGACTCTGTTGCTCAGGAGGTGTTGGATAACGTGAATAAGCGTTATAAGAAAAATGCATCAGTATTGCTAAATAAGCTGGGCCAAGATAAAAACATTTCTTCATGGACCGATAAAGGGTCTTTTGTGTACAAAGGCTCTGTGGTTAATGGTTCTAACATGCTCGACTTAGTCAGGGCCGTCACCCAGACGCGCTCTGTTCCTAGCAGACATGTACCTAAAGGATGGGATGTGTTTATGAATGCCATGGCGGAACTGAACATGCCATCTTCCATCATGGGCAACGCGACCAACAGAGATCTTTTGGAACGCCTCAAGGCCTCAATCGCCGACACCGGTGTGGACCAAGAAACAGTGACCCCTTTTTTGCCATCTAAAAAACGAAAATTGGCTAAAAGAGCCGAATGGCTCAGTTTGTGATCTTTTTCACGTTCTATTTTTTTTTAAAACTGGTAATGTTTTGCTTTAAATAAAACATTTCTGAATTGGGTCATTGTGTTTTGTTTTTTTTTTTTTAAAAATCACGCCAAACATCGATTGTCTTTAAACTCCCCACCTGGGGTGCTTTATTGGGTAACATGACTATGAAAATCGTTGCAAGATACGCATGTCTGGGCTTGTTGAAACATGCTTTGAGCAAGGCTAGGCATGGCCAAGTATTTAAATTTATTTTTTACAAAATTCATCACCATCCGGTCGTTTTGCACTAAGTCATTAGAATACAATTTTAAAATCCGGTCAAAAGATAAACCCTTGCTACGATGGTGTAAGAAAAACACGCAGTGATAGCCGCAGGCAACGGAGCTGGGGTCTTGTAATTGTCTGTTGTGAAACACAATGTCTGTGGCATTTTTGTTTAAAAATTTCATAATGCTTTTAGGAAAGAACACACTGTTCGGGGGATGCCCGTATGAGTCAAAAAACTCTCCAAGGTTACGCTCCACCAGATACACGGCAAGCCAGTGTTCACCCGGTCGGCTGTGTGGATGTGTGTTGACCACCAAACCTAGGGGTCTCTGAGACAGCTTGCCGCCAGGGAGCCAATCGCAGGGAAACACGTCTAAGAAATTCTTTTTCGTGTAAGGGTCTGTTGATAAGACACGTGAGAGCTGCACGGTGTCCATGTTTACATGTAGTCAAACAGAACATTTCTCCTCTGATTTATCTCTATGACGTTGTCAAAAACCCCATACACGATCATATTGACGGTAATGGTTAAAGCCTTCCCAAAACGAATTTCTGCTCTCAGGTTCCCGGTTTTAATCAGGGAATAGTGATCGGCGCATTCCTGGTCGGGGGACAGGTCAAAGGCAAACATGGTGTAACCCTGTGCAAACTCCTCACGGTCGATTAACAGAGAACGATCTTTCATGTGTTTACCGGCCGTCTGTACCAGATCCATGTATTCTCTCACGCAGCGTCCTGCCTCGAAGTCTGGTTGCAGAGGCTTGGTCGGTATCTGCTCACCATCCACATACAAGGCCACAAAATTAATATCGTAATGCTTAAAATGAAAGGGATTTTTAGCGTAACTTCCGCTAAAGGCATCGTTATCCACGAACCCCAGGACAAGCATTTTGGGCAACTGTCCCAAGAACAGGTTCTCCTGGTTACTGACCCTGCTGCCCGCAGGGATGCTAAACACTTTCATTCCCACACGGTCCACGGGGTATTTGGCATTAGCGGTAAGCAGGGCCTCGGCGTGCCCCAGACGAACGCTCGGGGCCACACGTACTTTCTTCACAAAAAGGGATGCTGATAGAATGCGCAGTTTAAAGCCTTCGGTTCCGCTGCCCATTAAACAGAAAGGATCTTTACTGCGCGTCAGTTTAATTTTCACATCCACTCCGTTCAACAATAGTTTTTCTTGAAAAAAACAGGTCGCTGTGTAGATGACCCAGAAGCTCTACTGTTCTGCTTTGAGCGGTCAGCTTTGCACGCCTCACAAACCCTAGATTCTCGCCATCCAAGTCTGTGTCTTCCTGTTGTCCGGCAGTGTCTTTGTAAAAGAGGCCAGCGGAAAATTGCGTGGCGAGGGTGTCGTTGCTGTAATTGAGCACCGATTCTATAAAGGCCCTGTAAGGGTAACAGTTGTTGCTTTGGCTTACAAGACGGTCTCCGAGCGTGACATCCAGCTGACTAAAAATAGAGGCCACTGGGTAATTCACCAGGCCCACCTCGGCACCCGCGTTGAGTTCAGTTCCGTCTCCTTTTACAATCTTGCAACACAGGTACAGCAGTGTGTTGTTTAAATCCATATAATCTACGCCATTCCCTGCTATAAAGAAGTCAATGGGGGCAGACTCCGTAACGGCCGACAGAGGTGGCACCTCGATGTAGATGCTTTTCTCAATGCTGGTCTGCGTAGGGGCTATTTGGAACAAGTCTAGTTCGGATTTGGTGCATTCTTCAGACCCGCAGTGAACGAAAGCCATGTTGATTAAAATATATCTCTCGTATCAGCCGGCGAGTGTTTCCTCTTTCGCCCAGGCTTCCTCTTGGACTTTCGCTTATGGCTGACCCTGCGGGTCAAAGCCCTTCTTTTAAAGGGTTTCGGGGGACCTGTGCGTCGCGGGTATGACGCATTTCTCTTTCTCTTCTTCCTCCTTTTAATGTACATCAGCCCCGATCCTTCCTGTGAAGCTGTGTTCCCCACCTTCTCCAGAACAGCGCGGGAGACGTGACCTACCATGTCTTTAGCTATGTTTTGAGTGGCGGTTTTTACGTGGGGTTTAATAATCTCTAGCCCCCTCCTCAAAAGCGGTACGGCTTTTCGAAAGAGGCTAGGGAATATTCCACCCACGCCTGCCCCATACATCACGGGGGCCCCATGATATCCGGGAAGGGCGTATCCCGCCTGGGCTTTGTAATAGTTTCTGTAGACGTTGGGGTCGCCGTAATTTTTTAGGATCGCCATAATACTGTTTTGCTTTTTTAGAAAACTCGCTCTCTCCGGGGGCGCAGGTGTAGCTTGATGATCACCTTGCCAAAGCGAAATGAGACGCTTTTGTTCTGATCTGTCTTTATTTCAATGGTAATTGTGTCGATGTGGTGTTTACTGATAGGGACGTAATGAGGTTTATCGTAGGTGATGGTGACAAACTCGTTGTTCCTTCCTTGGACGGGGACACAACGTAACAGGGGAACAGAAAAATCCCCCACAAACTGATGTTCTACGATATCCGTGTACAGATACAAGGAATTAAAACCCCCTGTAATGTCTGCCGAGAAAGGGAATTTTTGGACGCTGTGTTTGGGGCCCAAGCCCAGAATGTTAGCTAGCTCCCCGCTGGTAGAAAACATATAAGTAAAAGCGGCGGATTTAAGTCTAATTTTTCTACCCACAAGGTCATAGTTCATGACCATCTCAGGCGGTCCGGGGTGACGAGCTATGATACTGTTCATATGATCCAGTAATTCGGGTATGGACGCGTAATAACCTCGTCGTAGGATGAAACTCCATGCCATATCTCCAAAGGTGACTTCAAAAGGGGTGTCTTCGTTGATAGTGTTCCAGCTGTGCGGGTATTGTATTTCCACTAACCCCACCTCCCAGGCACCCCGGAGATCCAAGGGCTTAATTAGCCGTATTGTAAAGTTCGAGCTGGTGTTTTGGGGAAAAACTGCAGCGCTGGCGTTGCTGGGCAAAGTAATGTAAAACCTGCCGTCGCTCATCTTCTCTGACTTTGCGGGGAGGAATAACTTTTGGTTTTTGTTGTTTGCGTCTAAATGTCACAGAGTTGAGAAGCTTTCACCCAGCTGTTAAACTTATCAGGCCACCCCAACCATTTTACCAGTAGTTGCTTTTTTCTCCCTTTTCCTTTCTCCGCTAGAACTTTTTCAACCCTGTAAATCCTGTCTTGTTTGGGGTTTACTTTTTGTAATTCTTCAGGGTAAAAAGATCCAGTAACTGTCTCACCCTCGTAGTCTTTTAATCGATATACAGGTCTGTGACCCCTGGTTAAGGCTTCATCCACTATGAATATCTCATCGGTAAATGTCTGTTCATAACCTTTTTCAAAAGCTCCTTTGGTTTTAGATAGTCTCACGTGGTCACCTTTTCGAAAAGGGGCAACAACCGGTTTTATTTTAAAATCATCTCCATAAACCATTTTCCATACCTTCAGAGAATTTGAAGGGTTAACATCAGCGGGTCTGGTATGTATAGTTCTGTGAAAGCTCTGGTTGTAACTCTTTATAAAGTCAGGTAACACATCGATGTAGCGAAAGGTGTTATGGGCTGTAAAATATCTCCATATCCTAGTTTTTAAAGTTCTGTTAAACCGCTCCACAACCCCTGCTTTGACTTCATTATTAGTAACAAAATGGTGAATGCCATGCCGTTTTAACAATCTGCTTAAGGGTTTGTTTAAAAATTCTTTCCCCCGATCGGTTTGTAATTTTTGAGGCACACGCCCTTCGCTAAAAATAGCTTTAAAGGCCTTGCATACCTCACCACTCGTCTTGTCCCTTAGGTCTAAGGCCCAGGCATATTTGGATAGAATGTCTACCACTGTTAAGATGTACTTAAAATTGCTGTTCTGTTTGGAGAACTGGTGCATATCCACCAAATCTGCCTGCCATTGCGCATCCACATCTGAAACAATGGTCTTGTTTCTTTTAAAACGTATTCGAGCTGGTTTGTGTAAAGTATAAGCATCCTGGTCTGAAAGCCAAGCTGTTACTTGTCTTCTATTTAAAGTTTTACTATGCTTTTTGGCCACTTGAAAAAGAGGGTTCACCCCGCCAAAGCTCCCAACTTCCCCGGGGGTGTAATATATTTTCTTTAACAGAGCCGCCTGTGGAGACATGACTGTTACTGGTACCATCTTTTACTAACACAAGTGTGGGTGGGGGGGACAACATTCATATTAACACGTTTAAATAAGTTTTATTAATCGCCTGGTTTAACACAACCTTTTACAACCGCCTGTAAAAATGGACGCCATGACTCCTAACATGAGAGTGTCTGTGCTGGTTCATTCTTCCATTTTATCCTTTTCCTCTTGAGATCTGTGTCTCAGACATGAGCAAAAACAGCTGACGCATGATACATTTACTCCCACAGGGCTACCGATGTGTAAGTTCTCAAAGGCCTCCAGAAAGGCATCATCGAGCTGTTGAGACATTTTTTTTTTCAAAAAAGAAACAGCGTAAGCACACCACTGCTTGGTTTTTGATTTACACAATCCCTGGTTCCTAGCCCTCCCCCCCCACCCCCACCCCCATTACACACCCCCACCCCGACCGTCACTTCTTAAACATTCATTGACCTGAGCCACGTCTTTTTCATTCACCTTGTCCGCCCGTAACTCCCCCAAGCCGTGATCACCTTCCACCTCTCGGGGGGTGGACAACAAGAGGCCATCACGCTCATCGTGGGGCCTCACAAGCAGCCGGGTTTCGGGGTCGGTTTCCGGTGTGTCCATCAACGGCTGGGCCAAAGGTTCCTCCTCAGAACTCTCGCTGATGTAGCGCTTTCTCCATACAAGTCCAAACGCCTTCGGGGCTAAAACAAAGTCCGAAGTTCTCACGGGGGTGGTGAACGAGTCCATGTTTCCACGATTTCTAAAACACGCGCTCTTGGTAAAAGACAGCCTCTTCTGCCCGACGCTGGGCCTTATGGGGTGATGGTGCTGCGCTCTGATTGGCAGAGGGGTCATACGCCCCTCTTCTGGGTGGTTCACCCCATCCCAGAACCTGCCCTATTTTGGTCAAATCTGCTCTCGGGCCGGCCTGATTGGTAGAGGTTGGTGGGAGGAGTTGTTAGAGGGGTCACACGAATCATTTCCGGACGGGTCACCCCGCCCCCGGAACTCATCCTAATTGGTCAAATCTCCTCTTGGTCCTATCGGAACAAAACCTCTCCTGATTGGTAGCGGGGTGGGGGGAGGAGTTGTTAGAGGGGTCACAAGACCCACTTCCAGAGAGGACACCCCCACCCCGGAACTCGCCCTGATTGGTCAAAGCTCCTCTCTGGGAGGTCCTACGGGGCAAAACCCATCCTGATTGGTAGAGGGTGGGGGGGGGAGGAGTTGTTAGAGGGGTCACAAGACCCACTTCCGGAGAGGACACCCCGCTCCGGAACTCGCCCTGATTGGTCAAAGCTCCTCTTGGGGGGGAAGTCCTACGGGGCGAAACCCATCCTGATTGGTAGAGGGCAGTGGGAGGAGTTGTTAGAGGGTTCACATGACATACCTTGCTTCCGGTCACGTGGCAGCCTTGACCCTGGAAGTAATACCCCATGGGGCAGGACTTCCGGTGGGGTGGGGGGGGCAGAGGTCAAGGGGTGGGGTTAAAGGGGTCAAGGGGTGGGGTGGGTGTCACATGACACACCTTGCTTCCGGTCATGTGGCAGCCTTGACCCCGGAAGTAATAACCCATGGGGCGGGACTTCCGGTGGGTGGGGCTAAGGGGTCAAGGGGCGGGGGCTGAGGGGTCAAGGGGCGGGGCTAAGGGGTCAAGGGGCGGGGTCAGGGTTTGATTGATGGTAGGGCCCTTATACTACTCAGATGGAATAGTAGATACTGTAACAAACACAGTTTGTACTTATGCCAGATTATTCCCCTTAAGAAACTAGCTATGCTACTGAAAAAAAATAATCTTCTTTATCCTGATACAATGGTGTAATATTTCTACTTCCCTGCACCACTTTCACACACAGACACACCCACACATAGCCAGCCCCCAGAATAAAGTATTAGCCTCCTAGCTGTTCTACTTTTCAGTGGCTGCCAACAACTTCTCAGGACCACTCTGGAAACTGGAAAGCTATAGAAATGTCCCATCCACACCCCGTTTCTCACGTATGCATACACAAATGCAGCCACATGGACATATACACATGGTGTGTATGCATGTGTGTGTATTCACTCAATTAAAATTGTTACTCTAATAAGCTTGGCAAATAAATTAACCATAAGCTTCTTGAAATGAGGGTGCATTAAAATTCAGGAAATGGAGGTACGAAATGCGCTGTTCCACTGTGAACATAAAAAGAAAGACATCTTCTGATTTGAGCCAGCTCTGTGGACCATATATGCAGTGCTTTGTTACTTCCAGATGGGGAAAGCTAGCAAATGTAATGACCCTCTCCCCACAGATCTCTACACCTGTATTCCATCAGGCTGGGCAACTAATGCACTACTAGCCACATAATTACGAAACAGAAACAGGTGTCTTTCAGGCGAGGAATATAGCAGGAACAAGCTTACAAGGCATCTGCTTCATGAAAAAACACAGTCAAATTACAGGGGAAATTTTCTTAAAAAGGGATGGGGGTGGGGCACACACACACCAAGAAGGCAAAATACATGATCTTTTATCTACTCTCGCCAATCTCCCCCCACAAAATAAAGTCTCGTTATCAACAGAAGTTTAAGCAGATGAAATTCCCACCCGGCACTGAACAAAACCTAGAAACAATTTAATCCAAATGTAGCACCTCCTTGGGTATGGTTCTATTGGAAACTTAAATAACTACGTTTTCCTCCCTAAGGCCTGGTTTGCACATTTTTAGCAATAAAACAGTATCAGTCAGGGATATGATCCCGCCCCCATCCCCAAATAGATCTGGTGTGGATACAGTTATATGGTATAGCTTGTTTCCTTTCCCATATGGGGATAAGCTATGTCCATATAGACACTCCTATAATGATATAGTTGCATCCATGCAAGGAAGGCTATACTGGTTTAATTACAGTATAGTTAAAACATTATAAGCTGTGTCTAGACGAGGCTTAAGGCTGCGATAAGTGTTAACAACAGGAATCTTTCTGACCTACATTCCAGTCCCCTCTAAACATCATTTCCTCCCCCATTCTACATTTAGACAGAGGATAACACACCATACCTGCTGCAATGACTAAGAAGGAGACAAGCAGTCCAATAATAAGAGCTGTCAAACAATACTAGAAAACAAATTTAATTTATTATAAATATTTTAGATGTTTTTCTACATTTTCAAATATATTGAATTCAATTACAACACAGAATACAAAAAGAAAAGGAGGACTTGTGGCACTTTAGAGACTAACAAATTTGTTAGTCTCTAAGGTGCCACAAGTCCTCCTTTTCTTTTTGCGGATACAGAAACTACTCTGAAACCTGATAGAATACAAAGTGTATCGTGCTCACTTTTTATTATTTTATAACAAATATTTACACTGTAAAAAACCAAAAGAAATAGTATTTTTCAGTTCACCTCATACAAGTGCAATTTACATTATGAAAGAGCAATTTACAAATGTAGATTATTTTTTTAACTGCACTGAAAAACAAAACCATGTAAAACTTTAGAGCCTACAAGTCAAAGCATGAAGGGGCATATGAATGTTTACCATATGTGAATGCCTATTCTCACTTTCAGGTGACATTGTAAATAAGTAGAGGACAGTATTATCTCCCATAAACGTGAACAAACTTGTTTGTCTCAGCAACTGGCTGAACAAGAACTAGGATTGAGTAGACATGTATGAGGTGAATGTTCTATAATATCTGAATGTATCACAACAAATGCATTTTTTAACTTTCATCCCCTTTCTTCACTCTCACATACTTTAAAAAAGACCCAATGAATTCAATGCTCATGGAAGATGCTTTACTGAAAGTCCTAAGGCAGTGGTTCCCAAACTTTTTCCGCTGCTTGTGCAGGGAAAGCCCCCGGGGGGCTGGCCGGTTTGTTTACCTGCCGTGTCTGAAGTCCTCTGCGTCTCATAAAACAGAAACAGAAAATGGGTACGGTTTCTCATTATTGTACCTCAGTGCTGTATTATTTCACTTTCCAAGCCCATTCAGTGTTTGGCCTCTACTTACCAAATAGTGCTAATTGCATTGGGGACACCTGTTCATTAGAAAGTGGACTGAGAGGAAACCACCAACTTACTATATATCTCACCAATGATTTAACATTGGTGTTCTGCTGTAATGCGCATGGTAATCTTTCTGGCAGGCTATGCAGTGCTTTAAATATCTCTGCATCAGATAGTCACAGATTATTTTTTTTCAGTTTAATACCTTAGTCACACAGCATCCCACACTGAAGTTCAACATAATGCTAATTTGCCTTTTAATATTTGATAGAGAAGATCAAAGTAGAGTAGTACTTCTCAAACAGTGGTCCACTGAGAGATGACTGGTCACGTGGTGCTTGATTCTCCTATTTTTTTCCAGCTTCTCCAGATGTCCAGGCTGTTTATTGCAAAGAAGAGAACGGTACCGTCAGGCTGAGTGTACAGGGGAGAAGAGGGGGGAAACATACCAGGTAACTGGGAATCATGTGGGGCTGTACTGAAAAAGGTGCAGAAGGGAAGAAAGTGTTGGCAGCAAGGGAACCGGGGGTCAGATTCTAGAATTGCATGCACAGGCAGTGGACAGGTAAGGATCTGGGCAGCAGGGAAATGAAGAACAAAAGGAGATGAATGTAATTGTTTTGTCAAAATTATCAAATGCAGTTAAAAATGCTCTCAAATATAAGTTTTCCTTGTAAGTGTTCATTGTAATTGTCATGGCCAATGGCATTGTGATTCGGAGGTGAGGATGGGAGGCGTTGCATTTATTAATAGTAATAGTATTGTGGTAGTGCTTAGAGGCCCCATTCAGGGATAAGAGCCCCATTCTGATGGCATTGTACAAACAAACAAAACAAAAGATGGTCCCTTCTCCAAATAATTTATAATCTAAGACCAGGAACAATAATTTCCTTTTGAGTAAGGTCACACAGATCAGCCACCAAGATCCTGAGTGGAGAGTTTCCTATTTTCCCCACTTCATTAGACTCTAGTTAATCTTGTGCCAGAATCAGCCCAGAGGGAGGGGAGAAAAAAACAAATCAAACCAACCAACCAACCTTTTCCAAAGCAAAGTTTGGGAACAGAGGCCATTTGATTAATGAGCTTATCAAAGAAATTCAATCAAAAACCCAGGTGTAATGAAAATACATTGTTTGGATAACTCATGACTTGTGCGGCTATGAGTCACTAAAATAGAAATCTCAGAAATATAAACAGTGAATAAATGAAAACGGAAAAAAAAATAAAATTGTCCAGAGTAAAAATATCAACCTGTACTTAACACTGAGGATGTGCTCAACACACAAGTTTTGAGATTGGAAACCTTGGAGTTGTTAGATGGATGCCTGTTTCATTTTTCAACACAATACAATTTCAGGGAGATAGGAGCATGCAATATGCACTGAAACCAGTGTCATTTTGCTGAATCTAATACATTGCCAATTGCCCCTGGAAATCAATATCTGTATCTTCCAACTGATAGAATCTATTATATATCAAAATAATAATTTCATGGAATCCTATAACTTTGTCAAAACTGATGCATTTTCATACATATCAGTACATTTATTTCCAAACTTTTGCTTTTTGCAGTCAGAAGCATTTGCCCATTCAATGCATATTTTCTTAACAACATCCATCTATTCAAGGTAGGGACAATACCATAGCTATACCATTTTGCTATGAATAAATATAAAGTCCTTCTGTGGAACTGCGTGCATATTATGGAAAATAGTATATTTGAAGCCATCATACTTTGCATTAAATTGGTGTGTCATAACTGCAACAAAGACATTGTTATTTATTTCAGAGCTTTGCATATTCAATACACACAGTTTCCATATTCAAATAAGTCAAAGTATTTTTCAACTGAAATTACAATATTTTCAGTAGTGATGGGAGAACTTTATTCTAATAAAACAAACAATTTTGGAGTAGCAATTTTGTATCCAAGCAAGCAAGACCAAATCCTCATCCACCAATTAAACGGATGACAAAGCATGTGAAGGATCACAAGAAACCATATTACAAACCCAAGATTGGACTGGCAGAGGGTTGGATGGAAATGTTTAGCAGCTATTACCAGGGAAATAAAAAAAAATCCCTACAATTTAAGTGAAAAGAGAAAGGAAATGAACACAATGGAATCCTAGGGATACATTAATCTATGGAGCCGGGATACACAGACTGCCACATTCTAGGACAGAAGCCATTTCACCTACAAAGAGGCAAAGTTTGCAAAGTTCTAGCTTACCTCTGTAATTTACAGCTTCACTGCCTCTGATAAAAGAAAGGTCTGGAATGGACACCAAAAGAACCCTTTGCAATAAAACTCTTTTTCAACTCATCAGTGCCAGCAAATTTGTAATAAAAAAAAAAGGAACGGGGGTCGAAACTAGCCTATTCCCTGAAATCAGTAAGTTTGCTCTGATATGATCAGAAATAAAAAGGACAGTTTGGGGACATTTTTGTATTATAAGCATGAAATCAGCTTCAGTGACTGGATTGAAGGAAGACCTTGAATTCATAGGGCTGCACTGTGCCTTTTAAGCCATGGCGGGGGAGGATGCTGTATAGGCACAATGGATATTAAGTTCAATAGGGACTTTTGTGGGAGCATATGCTGTTGGAAAGGAGTAATGGGTGCAGAAAGGAGCCCTTGAAGAAATGTCCCTTTACTTTTTTTTATATGCTGATAACTATGCACAGACTCCACTACAATGAAATGAGCTCCACTCTTCAGGCAGCAGAAGGATTATGGTGGCCTTTATGTATAAAATAACTTGTTTCTTTGGGGCATCCCCAAACTTAACCATCTCACTAGTCCTCCCTGAAGTCCTTCTTAGATCTGATCAATATTTTCAAACTTTCAATTTTTTAATGAAACAGTCTGAATTTATTTTAAAAGTGTTCTCCCCCACCCCCACCCCCACCAGCTCTAATCCTAATGCATGCTGATGTGATCACAGTGGACATCAGAGCCAAGATTCTCAAATAGGGATGCCTAAAATTAGGGTCCTAAATCCTTATTTGGGCACATAACTTAAGTAGCCTGATATTGAAAAGTGCTGAGAGCTCAACAGGTCCCCACTGAAGTCAATGGGCCTACATGGTGATCTCTGGAGGGAGAAGAGGACAAAAAATTGCTTGACAGACCTACCCCAAAACACTAATGCTATCTGTCCAAAAGGTAAGAGGATCTTCATTCTATTATGGGAAGAAATGGATTGTTGTTGGAATCCAGAGGGTTAAAAGGGAGAATTACACAGGTCTGAATACTGCATTTTGAATAAGCATCCCATGCTTTGGCTGTTTATCCAAACAAACTCAAATGTTTTTTGTTTGTTTTTTGATGTTTGACTATAGCTACTTTAACATAAAATATGAGACGGTGAAACACGCACCTTTGCGGTGAATCTGCAGCATTGTTCAAACTCTCTGTTGATCTGTCCATTGATTAGCCCAGCTTTCTTGGGGACAAATCAAAGTATTTCCTATTTGTCAGGTTTTAAACGAAAACACATTTGCATATCCTTGGTCTGAAGGAGAATCAAATCATATTTCATTGGCAAGTCAATAGTTTTTCAAACAAAGCTGTCTCACAAAAGCAGTTTTACAACCACCCCCCCCCCCAAAAAAAAGAAAGAAAACTAAAAAAATATGCAGAGGCATAACAATGCAAGTGATTGTCTGTGGACCATGGGTCAGAGCTGCAAATTGTCTTTTCGGTGGCACATACTCCAAGCATATTGTTTACCAAAAGTCTTTTCAGTCTGCTGACCAAAAGGGTAATCTTTATCTGCCCGGAGGAAATAGTATGAAACAAGAACAAGGACAGTCAGCAAAGAAAGGGCAGATTTCATGTTTGCCTTGATCCATCCTACATGCAACTCTGCTTGACCTCCAAACGTGTACATGAGTACACACATCTAGTGCTGACTGATGGAGGGAAATTTTTATATTTGTACTTCAATTAGTCAGAGAGATTTCACTGACATGGTTCTTTAAATTCATTATGCAATAGCTTATTAAAATATTTATCAAATGTACATAGAGAGAACTACATTACTGCAGCCTTTCTAGAGTGGACAGTAATATCCAGAAGAACAATTATGCTTTCAGATAAGGATTTATGTCTTCATTATACTGTTTGACCTTAGGCTGCAGATATTTATTGAATACAATTTCTTATAACTACCATATCAAATGTAATCTTAATGATGTTCTACAGTTTTGCAATGCAAATTATAATCTGTTTATGATCCCTGATTGTGAAAATTAAAGCTAATTGCATCTTTTCTATTCAGGGAAACATTACACTTTCTAAGAGGATTTCTTCTCCAAAAAAGCAAGGTCAATATAAACAATTAAAAAGAATTTGTGGCAGAGCAGTCTGAAAATGTAATTTCAAATGCTGTTTATAGGATTCAATTTAGGGGGTCCCCACTGGTTAATTTTTGAAGCACATTTACGAGAACTGCGAGCTTCACAGAGACATGGAGTTTATTTCTTTTTCATTTAGTGAGGACAAGACATAAACTGGCATATCTTTATAAATGTAATACGTTATTCCCACATACTATAAATTATAGTATTCCTGCCATGAACTTTTTCTGATTTTTTCCAAATATGGAATATTGCCTCAAAAAAGAAATAATAATTGCAGGTTGTGCAACAGTAAGTACTGAACCAAGAGCAAGTTTAGGACCCAATAACCTATCCCAAGAAAAGGTCTTGTTACTAGGGTAGAAAACAGGATGCCTTTTTGCTCCTGGCTCCAGCCCAGTTTCTGAAACTATGAGCTTCAAATAAGCATCTTCCTTGTGGATGCTAACTTACAGCAAAGGAACTACTAAGTATTTTGAAGTTAATTCATCACCAGTTATTATTTTCCCTTTGAATCATCTTTTTTCTAGACTATATACATCAAATATTAGTCTTTCATCATATTTCCCTTAATCATTTCAGTTTTATTTCCTTGAACTTTCTTTAACTGTTTAGGTCTTTTTTATAATGAGGGTTTCAAAAATAAAAATGATATTGTAAGTGTTATCTTGTCAAAATTATAAATAATAGTAATAGTATTAATGCCTTCATTTGCAATATATATCCCACAGTATCTTTTGCCTTTTTTCATATCGGCTGAATGTGAACTTATTTCTAAGAATCACAATGACCAGTCTCTCGGCATTAGCAGTAAAGCTGGGTGAATACTAGAAAATATTTACTATAATAACCCATGCATTATTAATCAATGTCTTTTTAGAAATGGAAAGGAGTACTTGTGGCACCTTAGAGACTAACAAATTTATTTGAGCATATGCTTTCTTGAGCTACAGCTCACTTCATCGGATGCATGTAGTGGAAAATACAGTGGGGAGATTTTATATACACAGAGAACATGAAAAATGGGTGTTACCATACAGACTGTAACAAGAGTGATCAGGTAAGGTGAGCTATTACGAGCAGGAGAGCGGGTCGGAGCAGGGGGGGACCTTTTGTATTGATATTCAAGGCGGGCCATTTCCAGCAGTTGACAAGAACGTCTGAGGAACAGTAGGCGGGGAAATAAATATGGGGAAATAGTTTTACTTTGTGTAATGACACATCCACTCCCAGTCTTTATTCAAGCCTAAGTTAATTGTATCCAGTTTGCAAATTAATTCCAATTCAGATTACATATATATATATATATATATGACTATATATGAATTATAGCTACATCTTACATAAGATAAGAATTCCGTCATGTAAAAAACAGTAGAGTAAAGACACTGGTAAAAGATGGTGTAGATCAGATAGACAATGCTTATCCACCTGTTTAAAATATTGCATGAAGCAACACATTTAAGTTCCTCTGTGCCTAAGGGAGTATCAAGACTGAAGTGAATCTGGGACCTCTCCATGATAAACAAGAGGTTAGTGATAACATGCCAGAGGAGGTAAACTGAAATCTACCCAGTCTTTAGATAAATCTCTTCACGAGGATTCTCCAACTACTCAAATGAGCCACACAGCTGGAAAAAAATATTATGACTGTGCTAATTTTTCTTCTCATGCTGCAGATGTTCTCACTGCCAGCTCAGCATAGCTCAGTAATTCTCCACAAACAGCTGTCAAGAATATTCATTAAAGATAGGAATCTTTCAGATGGATTTTTTTTTTAAAAGTGAACTTTATATTTCAGGGAAATGGAGCTATATTTTAAAGTTTATAAAGGAGAAGTACCCAGTGCACATAATTCCTGATGTTTCATATTGCAAATCAT
Source organism: Natator depressus (assembly GCF_965152275.1). Lineage (NCBI taxonomy): Eukaryota > Metazoa > Chordata > Testudines > Cheloniidae > Natator > Natator depressus. The sequence continues at coordinate 125,840,353 of NC_134234.1, forward strand.
GTGAACATTTGTATCATTTGACAACAGACTAGGCTTGCAGACTTTGTCACCAGATGCGCATGCAGGGTTTTTTATATACAAATGGCATATAGGTAGTAACACCCTGGAGTTAAACTTTAGTCTCTGCCTGTTAACTAAAGTTCACAATGCTGGAAATTGAAAAGTGGAAATCTCTCTTCTGTGACAACAACAAAAAAAAGCAATTATAACTCCTGCCCATGGAACATTTTACATAAACCTCATTATGGCATCTGGACAGCTATGACTCCAGTTATTCAATAACCTTTATGAGCTATCTTTTAAAGATTAGCTAGCATCTATTTTTAGCAGAGCACGAAGGCACATTTGCAGTATCTCATTTTAATGTGTTGTATCATTTCTTTCAAACATTTAGCAAAAATCACCAAAAACTTGTGCACCATGTGTCTGATCCAAAGCCCATTGAAGTTAACGGAGAGGCTCGCATAGGCTTTAATTGGATTTGGAACAATCGCAATGCCACTTGGGCACATTCCTAAAGATCATCCCTTTTCCAAGAGGTTTGCAGAGAGGGGTGAGGGATGCAGTCTGTGTTTTGGGGTCTAAGGTTTTGAGGACAGAATGCTTCCCCCCCCCCCCGTCTTTGGGGAAGTTGCTGGGTTTATTTTGTCTGCATAAATATTTGTATTTTTAATGTGTCAAAGACAGCTAAAGCCTGCAACAAATTTCTCTATGTATGTTTTGTATAAATCCAAATAAATGAATGGATTTGTACTTTTTTGTTCACCTATAATGAATTATATGTGAAATGAATTTGAAATGATATGTGAAAAGCCCAACTCCAATCACTTTAGTCTGTGCAACTCACAAATGCATAAAGGTATAATAAATACCCTTCATATAATCATGAGAGTATTTATAACTAAATTGTGTCAGATCTCATATGGAAAAGAATAGGGTGTTAATGATTAGAAAGATAAAAAGAGGATATTAGATGTTTTTAACCAGGAATAAACAATCTCAGTCTTTATAGATACTCATCTATTATACATGATGAAAACAACAAAGAATAATCCCTCTGAAGCAATTAAATAGGTATTTTGTCAGTACAGTATATGTAACCAAGCCCTGCCAGTGGCTGTCAAGACAACATATGCCCACTGTTGCCTCAGTTCACAGACTGGTCCTGGCAACTACAAGGGACACCATTACTGTTAGCCAGTAGTTTATGTTTTATAGCCATTCAGTGCTTTAAACTACAGCTTAGAGTATAGGGCCAGATTGTGTCTGCACTGCAAGTGTGTGCAAGAGGCCTCCTCATTTTGGGCTAACCTCACAGTGACCAGGCACAGTCCCAATCCCTGACTGTCTGAATGCAGGGACTGTTACCTCCTAGGCTACTGCTGCAGCTATCTACCCCCAAAGATTGTGAGGAGAGATGGAACAAGAGTAAGGTTCTACTTTCCCATCCTCCCTTCAGCATCCAGCAGAGCTTGCTAGGCACACAGATGAGTTCAGTGTGCATTCCTTAACATAACATAGTTACTGAGTTTGTGTGTGTGGCATGTCTACAGATAACCCCTAGAAGGTGTGTCTCTTCCCAGAGCAGAAGGATTTCTGACCCATGAAGTAATCCTGGGGTCGGAGTCAAGGTCAAGGGAGGGGTGCTTCCTGCCTGGGGGTAGGTGAAGTGAGCAGCAGCAGGAGCAGGAGAGGGGCATCCTCTGCACCCTCTTACAGTAATAAACACACATTTTGTTGTTACAGAGTGCGTGCCTATGTCATCATTCCAGGGCCACCTGCCTGCTTGTGCTCACCCACAACGGTCCTGCAACGGTCCACTTCCTCTGTGTACTGGGAAGGTCTAAGAGACACTGGGCATGAACCAAAGCCCACTGAAGTCAATTGAAAGCTCCCATTGACTTTAATGAGCTTTGGCTCAGGTCCATTATGAGGCACAAGCCCTGAATCACATAACATCCCAATGCTCCTGAAGGGACAGTGAATTACTGCATTGCCCGTTATCAGATATAATTGAGCATTCTGAAATGGAGATATTATGAACAATCCCAAGTCATCTGGCTTCCTGCAATTTCCCTGTCTATAGTATTGTACAAGCCCAGAACCTTTAATTCCAGTTATATGGGGCAAGAAAAAGATAATGCCTTTATGCTATAAACAGTGTAGCCCCAGGATTCACCAAATTCGCTCGCTGCGTAGCCAACAACCATCTGTGAGTGCTGAACTCATAGGCCCAGATTTCAAGCACAACCCTTTTCTTCTTCTATGTAAGAACGGGGTCTCAACGCTACAGACACAAACAATCTTTATGGGCTGGACACCCATTGGCGCTACTCAAGTGAATGAAGTTAAACACCTGCAAACAGTTATGCATCATGGCAGCTTGAACAGAAACCTTGCAGTTTGCCCTGATGATTGATATTGTTTGAGTCAGTGCTGTGCCACCCACGGAGAGCAACCACTACAATTTTTCATTATGTTACAATGTGATTGTAACAGACCATCAAAAGAAATCAGAATTTCCTTTTAAGAGGAAAAAGAAAAGGAGTACTTGTGGCACCTTAGAGACTAACCAATTTATTTGAGCATAAGCTTTCGTGAGCTACAGCTCACTTGCTCACGAAAGCTTATGCTCAAATAAATTGGTTAGTCTCTAAGGTGCCACAAGTACTCCTTTTCTTTTTGCGAATACAGACTAACACGGCTGTTACTCTGAAACCTTTTAAGAGGAGTAGTCTAGGGCCCTGATCGTACAAAGAAGTCCATATTGGTGGATCCCAGAACCCACACAGAACACAATGATGTTCCAAGAAGGCAAAGGGGCCCACTTGAGCAGAGTCAATTGCAGGACTCGGGCATATGTTATCTTTTTTCCTTCCACTGAGTTGTATCACAATTCTAGAATTTGTCATTTGTAGCAGGACAATTTCATCACTTCCTCAGAAGATTTATCAACACAAAGTTATACAGCAAGATGTGCAATTTACTTTATGGTCAGCTGTTCACAATTCAAGCGTTTCCAATTTCCAAAAAATAAATCCAGATATATGAACACATTCCAGGAGGAGTGCATTATGGACAAAAGATGGCCATCACATTCAGCACAAGAACATTTTTGCTTGCTTATACCATGTACACGTGTCGCTTTTTGGCAATTTACTTACTTAGAATGTTGTGGGCTTTACTGCTCTTGTTCAAAATTAGCCTTATAACCATATCTTGGATACAATGCCCATTGTGCAAAATAGAAGGCAAAATTCCACACAACTACCAAGTACAGACCCTTTATTATGCTACCTGGTGGTAGATTATGTACCCCCTAAGTAAGCAGAAGATAGAAAGAAACATGAGCTCAGTGGGCGATTTGTGTTTTTCTTGCAGTGTGGCTAAATATACTGCAGATGGTAAGAGAAAAACAGCCAGCTCATGCTGATAAGGCTATTGGAATGAGAACATTGTTGTTCAGAAAGGTAGATTACATTCTGCCCCTGCACTCAGTGTTGGGATATTTTATAAAAACTCTGTGAAGTGCTTTGGTCCTTTGCTTGAGTTGGCTATTTGTATTATATCTCTTGAATCAGCAGAGGCCACACATATGTTTCTATCTAGCACCCAGGCATTTCATTTTCTATTTGCTGGATAGACAAAAGGAAAGAGAGAGGGAGAGATTAGTCCACTATTATTAGCTACTTTACCCCCCTCCCTCCAGTAACATCTTGCATTTCCTATTCCCCTGAGGTGTATGTTAGAGGGGCCTCTGAATAACATAAAACATTTTCCAGGTCCATATTTTTAACAGCTATTCAAAATTAACTGAAGCAAACAGAGCACTCTGGTCTGCTGACATCACTCAAAATGTGCTGTGGAAGAACATGGCAAAGTAAGTGGAGTTTTTAGAGACAACAGCTTCCTCCACCTTTCCAGGTCAGGGGGTCTCCTGGCAGTAGAACGAGAGTGGTTCCACTGGGCAAGAGGTAGCAAGATTTGGGGGAGTGGGATGTGAGTGGTGGTGCATCCATTGCACAATGTGAAGCCCAGTTATGAGGGGTTCCCTGTGTCTTAGCATACAGGGAATGTTTGAAGGTGGGTCAGGCTGGGGTTGGAACATGCTCCACAGCTCCACAGAGCAACTCTGCTATCCATCTGTGACAGTGCCCCCCATAATGCTTTATGGAAATGTGCTTAACCTATCACACCATCATTTGCCTTTTGTGGATGATTCTTTCTTCTTTCCTCCCACAGATGTCTCCAGTGCCCAGTCCAGATACTGGGGAATGAATTCATCTTACAGTGAAAACTACATTTTGCTATGGCTGCTTTTCCATTTTCTAAAACACTAAATATTCTTTAACTTATAAGAGTTCCACCTCTGGCAGTCACTTTCAGGGATTTACTTTAGTTTAGAGTTATCAAACAACCACAAGCTCCGGGATTTGGGGCTAATTGTTGGTAGCTTGTGAGGTTACCTCCCTACATAGGGTTATATGGGAAAAACATCAGGAAGCCATGTGAGTCTGTCAAAAAATAGATACAGTACTGCTATGCAGAGCGGGGCCAAAGAGAACATTCAGAAGACATTATCCTCCTGTAAGAATGTATAGACATAGTCACTCATTTCTGGATCTTACAAAGGAGTCAGTTTTTCAAAGATAAAGATTTGATAAACCTTATTAGAGCTCTGCTGGAAGCTTAAAGGGGATTTACGGAGCAACACACAGAGGAAACAGGCTTTGCCTGTAGTGATTAAAAAAATAACATCTGCCATTGGCTTTCTAGCAACAGGATGTGTTCAAATAACCATTGGAGACAATTGAGGCATAAGCCAGTTTGTCACTCATTACTGTTTAAAACAATTTATAGACACTACTCTCAAAGGGACTAAGCAGTATGTGCATTTTTCACAAGATATTTAGTATCAACAGCTAGTAGCTAGGCATTTTAGAATATGCTTGTTGAGGTTATTCTTTGCTTGCTTTCAGGTTGTTCCTGTGTGGCTTCTGTTGTCATTTTTTTACTTTTAATAAATGTACCAAAACAATTTAATTTCAATTAAAAAAAGACAAAGTATTATGTGACTTTTATAGCTCGTTCTCTGTTTTGGGAAGTACTGACTGCATACACTCAATGATTCATGCACTGTTTAACAAAAAGGTTTGTTAGAACTCACAAGGCATACTGTACAATCCACTGATATTCCAGGTGCCTTTGATAGAGAATACAGAACTATCGATATCATAACCATATTCCCATGATGTTGACAAGAATCATTCATTCCCAGATACGTAGTGGAAATAGTACAGTGCTGTTTGTAGAAAAAAAGAAGCTGTGTAGTACAGAAGCTGGTAGTTTCTTCCCACTCATAAGGAACTCAGATTGCGTCAACTACATGTATTCACTGGGGTAATATCTGCAGCTACGTTTAGATGGTGCACATTGTTCACAATCAAGGTTTAAATGATGCCATATTCAAAAAAACAAAAATAGTCTTTTCTACCATCTTTTTTATTTTTTATAAAAGAGCTTTTCTCTTGCAGCTTCTGTAATGTGGATTATTCGTCTCAAATTGTATTCACACTGTTGCTTCAAGGTAAATTACAAGTTACTGCAAAATACTCTTCTATATAGGCTCTTATACTTTCCTCATCCCTTTAATATATGAATGCCTTCCAATAGTGCATTAAGTGGGGGACATGGATCAATGTTCACATCGCACTCCCCGTCAGTACCCGGGCTGGACCAGGGAAGCTAATGATCCAACCAGCAGACCAAAGTTGGTGATGAATCCTGGTCACGTGCAACCTGAAACATGTTGTGCATATGCTAAGAAGCGCATTGAGCAACATGGCTATTTTTTGTGACAATATTGTCCTCATAGATGCGTTACTAAAGATACATTTTTTTTTTAGTCTGTAGACTCTTCCTGCCCCTTCACTCCATTGTCGGAAAGTTTTGAGTAAGAATTAGGTTTCCCAAATCCCATTCCTTCTGGGATGTCTCAACAGGAGTAATAGAACCCAGCAATAAGTTTCCAGTGACTTGCCATGAGATCCCCAATGATACGTACCAGGTGGATCGAAGATTGAATGAGTAGATTGAAAAGGCAGGATGGAAATAGATAGTCAACTGGGTCAGCTGGGTTCCTCGTAAGTTCTTAGAGGGAAATGAGTAGATGGCTACTGGGTCTCCCTCCAGAAGACAAGAAAAGGTGCGGGAGCCTGCAGTGTATTGAGGGAAGATAGGCCAGTGGAGAAGTGGATAAGGGTATAGAACATAGTAATTCAGGTCACTAGATAATTCTTCTGATGGCCCTTCCATGGATCAGGGTACTACTGGGGATCTTCTCCACTCCCACTCTCAGAGCCTTGGGGTTGCCATGGGTTTTGGAAATTTTCTCCTCTCTCCTGGAAGCCAAGAGCAAAAGGAGGGCCTGGAAAGCAGCAGCTTCAGTGTTGCCAGGGCCAAGCAGAGGAAAGTTGACAGCACTCCTGAAAAGGGTTGGCAGCTGAATACCAATATTTTAAGGTTTTTGCTTCACTATGTATGGTAGTGAACTGAGCTATTCAAATGTCATTGATACAGTCCTGTAATATATAAGTATATGTCAATATCCCTAGGAGCGGTGATGTTAGTCCAGTCTCCTGGTTAAATTCCAAACAGATAGTTACACTAAAATTCCTTTAAAGAAAAGGAATCTTTTTTTGTTGTTGTCCTGAGCTGTTTTGTAGAATGGCGGTATGCTTTTCAAAGGCTGTTGCTTTTCAGTTCAGAGTTGGCTGCATTTCACTGACAAGTAATATATAGGGCTTATTCCTGAAGTTGTACATATATCTGATCAGTCTTTATTCAGGATAAATACCCACTAAAGTTACTTGGGATGAAATCCTGGCTCCGTTGACATCAGTGGGAGTTTTACCACTTCAATCAGGGCAAGATTTAACCCTTGGAGTTTTATCTGCATCAGCAATAGTGAAAGTTCATAATAGCTCTGGATTGGACATAGTTTGTTTTTTTGAGATCTTTCCATGAAAAGAACTGTGTAAATTAATCGGTATGTTGTAGTGTGCACAGCACTTTAGGGTAAAGCAGAATAGTGAAAAACCTGAGATGTGTATTTAAATTTACTGATTTTTTTCTTTTTAAATTTTGAAAATGAATTTGGTGCTTATAAGTGGTGCTGGATTTAAAACTCTAAACTGAAATGTATTCTCTATGATTAAAAGTAATGGTTTAAGCAACAGCTGTGCAAGATTTCCTCTTTAGCAGGTCCCTTGTGGTCTTAAATTCTATTAATATATGAATCTATCACACAGCTGATATGACTCAAATAGAGCTGGTTGGAAATTTTCTGACAAAACCGTTTCAAATCCTTTCTTTCTCATGCAAGCAGGTGCATTTTGATGAACTTTCACCAAATTGCAGTCACGGTTCTGGTAGACCTGTGCCAGGGATGAGGACCCCAGGCATGTACGATCTATGGCTCCAGGATAGCCCCACCATACCAGGGTGTCCAGCCTCCCTGCAGTGGAGCTAGGAGACTGGAAGTCCTGCAAGACCTGATTGAAGCCTGGGTTCTCAGGACTTCCAGAAGCCCAGCTCTGAGGCAGGAAGCCTCAAAGCCCCTACTCTAACTGGGGCTTGCCTCATGACTCCATAGCGGGGAGCCTGGAAATCCTGGGCCCTCAATGGATGGTCCCCTAGGGTCTGTGGTTCTGTGATGGCCCTGTCATGAGAACTTAAACTCTGGTGCCAGAAATCCCCCTGCTTCCAGGCCAGTTGGCTCCCCAGGATGCCAGGAAATAGCAGCAGTGAAACTGACAAAAATTTCACTCAACAGCTGTCCATTCTGGGGACCAAATTTCATTTTGCAAACACCATCTGTCTATGGTTCCAAAATATTTTTCCCCCCAGAATTTCTGATTCATGAGAAATGTAAAAGAACGTGGTTTTGTTCTAAAATGAAGCCACATTTTGAAGTGCCAAAATTTCTCATGAACTGGAAATCAGGAGTTTTGGCTGTAAAAGGGTGGAATGTTGTTGCTGCAGTAACACTGTCACAGCTGCTAAGATGTTACAACTGCTCAGTGCTTTTGTCCTTGGAGCTCCACTGTTATCAGCCCTAGCAGAGAGCGCAGTCTGCTAATTCAGCCAACCTCAGTGTTACTCCTAAGGAAAGACCACAGGCACATTCAGAGACAAAGGCACTCAGACAGGTTTATTACCCTCAATGCACAGTCCTAATGATTTGCACAACTTGCACAAGTACATTAACACATAAGTGCCCCATGGCAAAGAGCAGGTCAGTCAGCTACAGGAGTCTCTGCTGCACCTCTCAGCCACACAAAGGATTAAGACAAGGTACCCCAACATTTATAGACTGAGACAAACTGGAATAAACAACTTTCATACCACTTTACATGTTTCATGACATCTCTTTGTTACCTCCCCTTACATCTTGTTTCCGATATCTCTATTCACTATTCAGTCAAACCATCTTATCTTGTACTATATTGGGGTGTATCTGAACTACCCATTTGGAATGTATTTACATAAATATCTAGTGCCTATGTTTTAGGAATGCTAGCCACAACTTTGCCACGTTCACGTATGGGACAGTGACCTTATAAGCACCTGCATTAATACATGGCCTGACTTTGGTCCATGGCATGGCCTGACTTGCGGTAATAGCCTCTGGTTCAGGCCTCAGATATTGCACCAGATCCAATGCTCCAGGCTTTCTCTCTTTACTACACTGACAAGCACAAAACTCATGTGGAAAAACAACATCTAGTGGTGTGCAGGGTGATTCAAGCTTCACACTCATTCATTCATACATATTGTTGCTTAGAACAGTGTTTCCTAAAGAGTGGGAGGGGAAAGGGGGGGCAATGGGGGCATGCTTTGGCTTGCACAGCACAGCAGAGGGGTAGGGAGGGACATAATTGGCAAGGATCATGGCCCTGCCTGCTCTCTCCATTGGCCTGTGGAACACGACCATTGCTCAGTGGAGTGTAAGCAACAGGGAAACATGAAAGGCAATTTTAGAAATTCTCCCAGTGCTTCCCTTGGGTCAGATCCTCAAACTCCCCGCCCCCCCCCCCCGCCCAATATCTCAGAGGTAGGATTCAACTCTTTATGAATAAACTCTTGTTAAGTGGAAAGTGGAAATCTGTAGCATGGAATGAATTCTGATAATACTATAGATTTATTTAGGAGCCCAAGCATGGGTAGTGGTGAATATAAAGTAATTGTCATTAGAGTCTCAGTTTTTTAATAATCCGAATTCAAAAGAGTTGCTACCCACTTTGACAGTGTATATTATTTGATATAAGTGTTACCAGCTGTATACCTAGTGATTGTTTTAATCATCTCTATGGTGCATATATGCTTCAAGATACATTTCCTTTATTTGGGTTATGTTGTACAGGAATGGCCTACTATAGGCCCATTTATATGGTAAAGTATTACTACTAGAGGTAGTGGACTGGCAAATGGACTATGGACATGTATGTATAACTAGGGAGAAATGAACACTTCTAGATGATATAATCTGCTGAAATGGCCATCCATTTTATTTTTATAAAAGGAAGACACACCATTTTTCTCTCCACATTACTCAATTCCCTGTCCTCCTCCACTGAACCAGTGATATTAACCTCATCTCATTTGTCAGCTTCTCACGGAAATTTCTTGTATGCTGCCTCTTACATGTGGAAAGTCCTTTGGGTACTAATACATAAAACCTTTGTCCTCCCCTTCAAATCTTTCCTCAAAATTCACTTCTGTCATGTTGCCTTTAAGAAATTGGCCTGTTGATAATGGTTAGAGGGTTAGGTGGGAATGATTGACAATTAAAGTACCTAAAATCAATGGGATGAGTTATGGAATAAGGCGAAACTCAGCATGAGTAAGGGTACTAGCATCTGGCCTTTTGTGATTAAAAAATGTCTAATGAAATAGCCAAGATGAATTGCTTTGAAATTTACATTTGTTTAGTTTATGTTTAGGCTGAGATATAACTGGTTGTCAGAATCCTGAGTCATTTCCTAGATGGCAGGAAAAAGCAGGCACTGAGTTTAATCTCCCTAGCAACATTTTAAAGTTTAATTGATAATAAAGAAGCCCACATCTGGTGGGTGACATGTATTGATGAAACAAGAAATCTTGGTAGGCACCCTAACTTTGAAAAGACACCTAAGAATACTTTTGCACAGAGGGCTTGTCTACACAAACATGTAGTTCTCTGCAAGCTGGAGTGTAAATCGACCCTGTACTAGCCTACTGTGTGCTATGTGTCCATGTGCTGTCTCACACTAAAAGTTCACTAGCGTGCTTTAATCTACTCCTACTTCAAAGCACTGTAGATCAAAACACACTAAAGAACACAAACATTTAGTGCGTGGCTGAGTAGATTTACACCTCAGCTTGTCATGAACTAAATGTGTCTGTCATTAACTTCACTTTTCTGTCCTCAGCTGTATATGATTTCCAGTCCACCTTGTCCTCTCTGGTCTATAATTTATACAATTTCTTATTTTCCCTGAAGGTGGGTTTATAATGTAACTTTATGTACTAGGACATAAGTCAAGAAAAATATTGAAGCAGAGTTGCTTGTAATAAAAAAAGTGATGTGTATTTTCCTCTCATTTATTTGCAGCACTGTACCATATCTGCATCTCTAGTATGTTTCATTTGCAGTGAGATGAGGCACTGTCAAATAAATCTGCCAATATCCAATCATATGAGTTTTGCACAATATGCACCTGACCAACTTCATCCTATTTTCTTGGCTGACCATATATTTCAACATTTCAAATATCATATGAACACTTATTTTCTGTCAGTTCATAGTAAGTTTCTTGAAGGAAAAGAATGAGAAATATGTTAGAATCTGTGGATGCAAAGGGTTATACTAGCATCTTTTCAGAACTAGATAACAGATGTGGGAAAAATATTGGCAAATGATCACCATTCTTTTCATATTTCAAATTTCCTTTCATACCATGAATTTCACTGTTTCTTGACTTCCATTAAAAATGCATAAACTTTTTGATTAGTTTATCACAATGTGGAACCAAACAACCGGGTATGACAGAATTTAATTTTGTTGCAGATGAGCCATTCCCTTGATGCAATGGCTGGGATCATCCAATCAAAGCCTGAGTAAAGGTTAGAAAATGTGCCATGGCGTGTATGCAGGAGGCATTTGATAGAAACATGAATAACCTTATCCCTTCAATGACTCCAAAATGAAAAAAAATAGATTGAAACAGACCTTGTTCCATGCATCAAAGCTATCTTCAACATTTCCTTTCTTCACTTTTCTGCACCAATGTCCCTCAGTTATTAATTTTTCTAACTAATGAATACAATCTTTAAAAAAATCATGACAACATTTCCCTGTCACTTTGGGACAGACATGCAAATCATATTACACAGCATGCCTTTATATATATAGATATAACTGTAGATCTATCTATCTATCTATCTATCTAACTCTAGGTACACCCAATTCTCATCTCTCTTACACTGGTAAGTCAACTGACTTCAGTGGAATTATTCCCTGATTCATATTGGCTTAAGAGTGAGGAGAATCAAATACACAGTGTGACTACACAGGCATGTTTATATGGTATATTCATATTGTAACCCTTCTGCCGGCCAGGTTTTGCCAGCAGCAACAAGGGCCAGGTTCAGTATCTAGGGGTTCCTTTTCAACAAAACAATGCAAAACTGGCTTGAGCCCCACCAAATGACCTGGGACAATTACACACCACCCCCTGGACACCTCTAAGAGGCAATACTTCCCCTCTCGCAAGCACAGAGTCTGAGTGTAGCAAAAACTTTTAATAAAAGGAGGGAATTAACTCAGCATTAATTTGGAAAAAAAACACAGTTAGGGTTCATAAACACAAGCCATGAGCAAAAGACCCACCTCCAAGTAAGTTGGGCAGTGTCCTTTCCCCCTCAGGGTCTTAAATCCAGCAACCCAAAAGTCCCTTTAACTTGCCCATCCCTTCTTTGTACCCCACTCACAGTTGCTGTCCATGGCCAGTGCAGCCCAAGTGTTCAAAGGTTCATCTGCAAAGTCCATCTCCCACATTGTGGAAGGCAGGGGGGTGGTAAGGAGACATCTTTCACTCTGCACTGCTCGGGCACTCACTTGTTGCCCCAATAGCCGATTGTCTTGCCTCTGCTGGGCTCTGCTCTGGCCCTTTCCACCAGCTTCTCTGCTGGCCACTTGCCATGCCTCTCCGCCAGCTACCATGCTGGTTGTGCCTCTGCGCCAGCTGCCCACTCGCCAAGATGTCTTCAAGGGCCCCCCCCACACACACACACTTAACACAGCTCTCAGAGATTCAGCTGTTAGTGGGGGATCTGCACTGCTGGTGCACAGTGGGCAGTCTCTTGCTATAGAGACACTGTCCCAGAGTTGGTCTAATACTTAGAACTAGATATCAGTGATTTCAGCGTGTATCAGTGATGCAGCATGTAACAAGACTCTCAATTGAGTCTAAATTAGCTCTTTCATTATACCATGGGGAGAGGAAGGATCAAATGGTGACTAGGGCCCTTCAACAGGACAGACATCACCACATACAAGTACCTGTCCACACCCTCTCTCATCTCATTGGGCTTTGGAACCAATATCCCTTGCCTAGCAAGTTCTGTTCAATTGAGGGTGAGTCCCTCCATTGGGGTATGCCAGGTACAGTTCTGCTTTCCTTGGTTCACACAACTCCTTCCCCAATAACAAGGAGACTGGGGATCCAACACCAGCCACAAGTGATCATTTGGACAAGCAATCCCATCATGCTGAGCACCTAGGTAGGGTGGATGTGTCCATGCAAACGAGATCAGCTTCTGAAGACTTTTTTGACAGTTCACCACTAGATGTCGGGGAGAACTCATCCAGACTCTGCTTACAATATTATATATGAACTTATTAAAAGTGATATCCTCTGGGGTCCTGTGTAGAACACTGGAAAAAACTCATCTGTGTGGTAATGTGGCCATTGCTATTGCATGGAGGTTAAAGATGGGGCTGAGCTGCATGGTTTGAATATGGGTGTGGCACTCTGTATCTCTGGGCAATACCCTGCATCACCACATTCATCCTTATAATACGATTCTGTGGTATCCAATACAAAGTTTGTCATGTCGGGTGTCTTTGGAAGGCTCATGATGCACTGAGTATTGTTATAGTAATGTTATATGTTGTAATTTCATGTATAAAGTTATGAGGCTGAAAATGTGTCCTCATGGCCTAAAACACGCCCAGGCAAAACTCTCCAGAAACAGAGGGGCAGTTCACACCTCACCAGGGCATGTATGGGACAAACCCAGCCCAGCCTCACAAAGGACACTGGTCTAGGCAGCAACAAACGATCTGTTGAACTCTCGAGTGAGTTACCCCCCTTCCCTTGGCCACTTTGGGAGTACGATGAGGTAATGTTCACCTGACCCCGGGAGGGGGGGACCAAGTGGGAAGAAAGAACATGATAAAAGGGAGAGACATTTGCCATGTTCTTCCTCTCTCTTCAAACTCCATCTATAGACATCTCCATCAAGTGACTGAAGCGTTGATCAAAGGGGAGAACCTGGCTGAAGGGCAACCAGCCAGCCTGTGGTGAGAGGCATCTAAGTTTGTTAGGGCACTGAAAGTGCTACGATCAGCTTAGAATGCATTTTCCTTTTATTTCATTTGACCAAATCTGACTTGTTGTGCTCTGACTTATAATCACTTAAAATCTATCTTTTGTAGTTAATAAATTTGTTTGTTTATTCTACCTGAAGCAGTGTGTTTGGTTTGACGCATGTCAGAGGTTCCCCTTGGGATAACAAGCCTGGTGCATATCAATTTCTTTGTTAAATTGACAAACTCATATAAGCTTGCAGTGTCCAGTGGGCATAACTGGACACTGCAAGATGGAGGTTCCTAGAGGCTGTACGTGAACAGCACAGGAGTGGGGGTTCTCACAGCAGAGCAGGATAAGGCTGGCTTCCAGAGTCAAGGATTGGAGTGACCTAGCAGATCACTGGTCCAGATAACATCAGGGGAACGTCACAATGAGATTTTGGTTTTGGTCTGTTTCCAGTACAATTAAATTTGATTGGGAAAGGTGATTATTTTACACTTATGAATACTTAGTAGCTCCTTTCATTCACAATGATCCTAAAACACTTTGTAAAGTATTATGTCAGTACTGTATCCAGAGTAATCATTTCACTCTCCACTGAAAAGCAGGTACCCTTGGGTGAAATATGCTAATTTTTTCTACATGTTGATTGTAAAACTATATTTTTATTTGATCTTTTCAACTAATATTTCCAGAGGTGTGTTCAAAAAATAGAAACATGAGCCACATACTGAAACGTTGTAGATTTCTTTTGACAGTTTGAAGGAAGTGATGACAAAGGGAAAATGGAATATCCCTTCTTTGGCAAAAATGATTTAAAGAGACAGGCCAGAAAGCACAGAGTTACATAGAAGAAGGTTTCCAATCCCCCATGGTTAGTCCCTGCTTTTCCATCTTTATTCAGAAGGACCCAAGTCATTGCCCATTCAGGCACCAAATCACTTAAGCATATCCTTATGGCCCATTTCATGTGGGCCGTAGGCAGCTGGGATCAGGTGACAATGCAGAAGGAAAATGAGTCATTGAGCTTATTTTCTTTAAATATGTGACTAAAAGAAACCAGACAACAAATAAAGCAAAGTAGCAGGGCAAAATCGAACAAGCCAAATGAAAAGAAGAAGAAACAGAATATAAATAAAAGTTTATTAAGTAAAAGGGGAAAAAATAAGATATAAAAGCCAACAGGGCATCACTACTATTTTCCTATTGACCTACCTAATTTCTTAGCTGTGTAAGACAAATAGCAGGTCACCCTTCGGGGATCAAAGTATACATTTTATTATTATAATGACACCAACATACAAGTAGATTCTAATTTAACACTTCATTAACATGGTGAGGAAGCTTCACAAATTCAAAAAGAGTGATATAATGGAGTACTTAGACAAACAATGCTGATTTTGTTGAAGAGGGGTCTCAGTCTAATACATGAATATTATAGTTGTATTTCTTTTTAACTTAAAAGAAAATAAGTTTTTTTTAATGAGTTGTAGACTTCCCCCTGAAAAGCTGTGAACCCAAACATATTTCACTTTGCCGATATCTGGAACTGAAAAGAGAAACGGAGTGGAAAGCTAACCAGCTAACCAGTCTAGTTTCACTGAATGAAATGCAAAAATTAAACCAACAGTTCAAAATGTGAAAATAATATAAAATATTCTGACAAATAAGCATTACTGTATCAACAACTCATAAAATGAAGAAATTAATCTAAAAGAGAATTATAAGAATTTTTTGAGCCTGTTCCTTTAAATTGAGATGCAAGGCAGACAGATGCTGGATTCAAGCTGACATCTGTGGTCAAGACTGTTAACATGTGGATGCATAGTCAACAGACTCGAAAAAAAGATCAGATGGCCTTGGGAGGGGGATGCTTATTGGAAACATAATGTAAAGGTGGGTGGGGAATAGCTATCCCATTTATTCATGGAAAACGACCAAAAACAAACAAACAAAAATAACAGATCACTAACTGCAAAAGTGAAGATCTGACCAGCAACATTAACTAAATCATGTCACACAATTTTGGAGTATTTTCTTTTAAAATATATAGATACTATGTCATTGTGATTGTGGTTTTAAATAAATATTGCAAAATATACTTGATTCTCAACTTGGCTATGTTAAATGTTGCTGTAAGGACCATGGTTTGTTTGCTTATTTTTCCCATTTCCTGACTTATTAAAAACACAAACTGTGTATTAATACAAACTTTGTATGAGTGGAATTACATAAAACCTTACATATTGTAACAGGAGGCCCTAAAAAACAAACACATTTGTATCTTGACATATTTCCCAGAGCAGCAGTGCAACTTATTTTTCTGTGAGTCCCAGAAATAATATTAAGCCAGACACCATGAATAATGTAAGAGGTCTAATTTAATACCAGGATTATTTCTGGCATTCAGTATCTGTGAATAGTATATTAATAGTATGTACTCTTTTAAAAATGATTGAATGATAGCAATCATGAACTGACATTGAGTCTTTGTGAAACCAAAATGGTTTCTCTCTCTAAATCTAATATTATTTTTATGTATAAAGATGCATTATGATGAATGAGGTCCCTTGGAGGATGAAACATTGGCTTTTTCTTTGTTTTATGCTAGTCAGTGGTCATAAGTGAACCTTTGTGATGGTCTATAAAAGTCATAGTGATGTAAAATGATATGGTACATAAAACATTGAAACACATGTGAACAATCCCAGTAGAGGACACAACAACATCCTCCCCACCTCTTTTCCAGAGGAGAGGTTGCCTTATGGTTATAGATTTCAAAACTGCAGAGGAGACACAAAGAAGGCTAAAACAGCAATTTTTCTCATCTTTCCTGTTCTAAAGTTACTGCCAGATACATGTTTGTCTTTGTTTCCTTTTTGGGATGAAGTGAATGGAACCCTTATAAATATATTCATTATACAACCCTGAATTAGAGCACTTTATCATCCCTGAAAAAGACATTTTATAATCTCTATAGCATTATAATCCCTATAGCATTTGTGAGTAAAGATTAACTCAGTAGTTAATACAAAGATGTGTTTTCCATTCTAAAGCCCTTTCCGATTGTTCATGGGTTTCTCAAAAAAAACAAAACAAAACAACCAAAACATCCTTTTAGAATATCTTGTCCAAACCTATTAGCCACATTTCCTTCCTCGCCTTGTTCAAGTCCTTCCTCAAACCTCACTTCTGCCACAAAGTCGAGAAAGTGTGAGAACAGTTGGTAGAGACAGATGTAAGAGGTGAGGGTGGCATGGTATGCTATAGTAATGTTTTCTCATTTATGGTAACAGAGAACAAGTTACCAGTGAGCTTCAGAAAAGAACAGACAATCTGGCTCAGCAGTACACACCATTAGTGTGGGACCAATGAGTCCATGTCATATACACTTAAGCTCAGACCTGCACTGGACGTTCTTCAGTAGGACTCCCAATACCCTGAAGGGTGCCACAAATTATAAGCCACATCTAAAATACCATTATCATCTCTACCAAACTTTAGAACACATGTAAAAGATGAGTACAGCACTACAGGAATGCAGTGAGTTCTTACTAGTTAGTGAACATTTCTTGTAGCTGACTTGGTTACCCAGCAAGATACATGCATCTCAGCAGGAATTTAAGTGTTTAGGAATCACATCATTAGAAGATTTTGGATGATACACCTCTAGACTCACACTGGGATACATTTCTGCTTTAGTAAGGTTGCCAGTTACATGAACAGCTATGATTGCAGCACAGATTAATAGCCCTACCTTTAGGAAATCAGGAAAGTCAGAAAGAACTTAATAAAGCTTTCAATTAATGTAAACTTCTTATTAGGTAATTCCAAGAACTAATTAAGGGCCAATTCTACCTTGACCCCATTGACATTAATGGGACTGAAGTAGATTTAGGTCAGGGCAGAATCCAGCACATAATGCATGTTGTCATTATTGCAACACACACCAAAAACTATTTCAACTATAATGACATTAGTACCAGTGTTATACAGATATGTGGTATTCCTGTAAAAACCCCCAGGAAATAGAAAGACCTTAAGAGACACGGGAACACTATGGTTATCTTTCGACTGCTTGATGACTGGTCACACAGGCTATCATATAGATCAAACTCTGCCTAACTTTGCCAGTGTATACTGTCACCTCTCTGCTAAGTGGTAGGACACGTTAAAGTCTTGTATATCTGTTTCCCATTGAAGGAGAAAATAAATGATGTAAAGTCTGGGTATTTTCTTAGTGTAACTTATTTTATTTACACATATACACTAGTCTTGAAAAGAGGTGATGGCAAATAATATGTAGGCAATTGCCTCTTTCAGGAATTTCAAGCACAAGCCAAAGCCTGGTTCCCAGGAAACACTCTGCACCAAGAGCTGATTCTAGTTTGCCACAACAACTCACAATGAAACTACACCTTAAAACTAATAATACAGCATTTCTTCAAAGACTGTCTACAACTAAGAAAAATAACGTAAGAATGATGGCCTAAATTCACAAAAAGTATGTAGGTGCCTAACTGCCACTTTAGGTGCCTAAATCCCCAAATCAGACCCCACTGGGATTCACAAACCCCCATTCAGCTGCCACTGAATTCTGTAGGCACCTAAATTCTCTTGAAGCCTAAGTTTTTGCAGCAGTCCAAACTCTGTAAGTGCCTATGTGTCTGCCTCTGCACATGTGCACTGCAGCCCCACTCAATGCATCCAGCTACCTAAATCCCCAGAGCAACACACAGATTGGGAGAACGTACGTGTTCCTCCACTGAACTCACCTGCAGGGCCCAAGCTAGTAGACATGTTGGGAAGTGGGGTAAGGAAGACATCTCTTACAATTTTTAGGTCAGTATTTAGGGTGCTCACCTGGGCTGTGGGAAACCCTGAGTCCAAGACTCTTTCCTGAGGGCAAGAAGGGATCTGAATAGTGATCTTCCAACTCTCATGGGAGGGCCATAACCATTTGGGTACAGATTTTCTGATGTGGGACTCCCTCCATCTCTCCTGTTGAAGCTGTTTCACTGTGAATAATTTAAGAGTTTATTAGAACAGGAGGACTGGATTCTGGGTTTGCCACCTCCAAGGTGAGTTTTCTTAGCCCCGGCTCTGTTGTTCTTTCTCTCTCTGCACAAGGACTCTTTCATTAGTTATTCACAGTGGAACAGCTTCAACAGGAGAAACTGAAAGAGTCCCACATCAGGAGATTCTCTAGCCCAGTATGTAGGGCACTTACCTGAGAGGGGGTAGAGATCTGTTCACATCCAAGGTGAGTACCCGAACAACTGGGCTAAAAGTTCTGAGGGAGGTGGACATCCTTCTTCCCCAGCTGCTTGAAAAACAACCCAACCCAAAACAAAATAAAAAACACAGCATGGTCACCGAACACCAAGAGAGTATACCTTAGACTTTCGGTTGGAGATGGGGAATGCTATGAGATAATTAACAGCTCCCAGGCCCTCCTGGACTGTGAATGGTCCTTCCCACGATGCTTCCATTTCTGGGGGGAGGGGATAGCTCAGTGGTTTGAGCATTGGCCTGCTAAACCCAGGGTTGTGAGTTCAGTCCTTGAGGGGGCCATTTAGGGATCTGGGGCAAAAAAAGAAATGGGGATTGTGCCTGCTTTGAGCAGGGGATTGGACTAGATGATCTTCTGAGGTCCTTTCCAACTCTGATATTCTGTGATTCTATTTGCAGCTGATTTCAGAGTAACAGCCGTGTTAGTCTGTATTCGCAAAAAGAAAAGGAGTACTTGTGGCACCTTAGAGACTAACCAATTTATTTGAGCATGAGCTTTCGTGAGCTACAGCTCACTTCATCGGATGCATACTGTGGAAATTGCAGAAGACATTATATACACAGACACCATGAAACAATACCTCCTCCCACCCCACTCTCCTGCTGGTAATAGCTTATCTAAAGTGATCATCAAGTTGGGCCATTTCCAGCACAAATCCAGGTTTTCTCACCCTCCGCCCCCCCACAGACAAACTCACTCTCTTGCTGGTAGTAGCCCATCCAAAGTGACCACTCTCTTCACAATGTGTATGATAATCAAGGTGGGCCATTTCCTGCAGAAATCCAGGTTCTCTCACCCCCTCACCCCCCTCCAAAAACCACACACACAAACTCACTCTCCTGCTGGTAATAGCCTATCCAAAGTGACCACTCTCCTTACAACCTGCATGAAAATCAAGGTGGGCCATTTCCAGCACAAATACAGGTTTTCTCACTCCCCCACCCCCATACACACATAAACTCACTCTCCTGCTGGTAATAGCTCATGCAAAGTGACCACTTTCCCTACAATGTGCATGATAATCAAGGTGGGCCATTTCCAGCACAAATCCAGGTTTTCTCCCCCCCCCTCCACACACACACACAAACTCACTCTCCTGCTGGCAATAGCTCATCCAAACTGACCACTCTCCCCACAATGTGCATGACAATCAAGGTGGGCCACTTCCAGCATAAATCCAAGTTTAACCAGAACGTCTGGGGGGGGGGGTAGGAAAAAACAAGGGGAAATAGGCTACCTTGCATAATGACTTAGCCACTCCCAGTCTCTATTCAAGCCTAAATTAATAGTATCCAATTTGCAAATGAATTCCAATTCAGCAGTTTCTCGCTGGACTCTGGATTTGAAGTTTTTTTGTTGTAAGATAGCGACCTTCATGTCTCTGATTGCGTGACCAGAGAGATTGAAGTGTTCTCTGACTGGTTTATGAATATTATAATTCTTAACATCTGATTTGTGTCCATTTATTCTTTTACGTAGAGACTGTCCAGTTTGACCAATGTACATGGCAGAGGGGCATTGCTGGCACATGATGGCATATATCACATTGGTGGAGTGCAGGTGAACGAGCCTCTGATAGTGTGGCTGATGTTATTAGGCCCTCTGATGGTGTCCCCTGAATAGATATGTGGGCACAGTTGGCAACGGGCTTTGTTGCAAGGATAGGTTCCTGGGTTAGTGGTTCTGTTGCGTGGTATGTGGTTGTTGGTGAGTATTCGCTTCAGGTTGGGGGTCTGTCTGTAGGCAAGGACTGGCCTGTCTCCCAAGATTTGTGAGAGTGTTGAGTCATCCTTCAGGATAGGTTGTAGATCCTTAATAATGCGTTGGAGGGGTTTTAGTTGGGGGCTGAAGGTGACGGCTAGTGGCGTTCTGTTATTTTCTTTGTTAGGCCTGTCCTGTAGTAGGTGACTTCTGGGAACTCTTCTGCCTCTATCAATCTGTTTCTTCACTTCCGCAGGTGGGTATTGTAGTTGTAAGAATGCTTGCTAGAGATCTTGTAGGTGTTTGTCTCTGTCTGAGGAGTTGGAGCAAATGCGGTTGTATCGCAGAGCTTGGCTGTAGACGATGGTTTGTGTGGTGTGGTCAGGGTGAAAGCTGGAGGCATGTAGGTAGGAATAGCGGTCAGTAGGTTTCCCGTATAGGGTGGTGTTTATGTGACCATTGTTTATTAGCACTGTAGTGTCCAGGAAGTGGATCTCTTGTGTGGACTGGACCAGGCTGAGGTTGATGGTGGGATGGAAATTGTTGAAATCATGGTGGAATTCCTCAAGGGCTTCTTTTCCATGGGTCCAGATGATGAAGATGTCATCAATATAGCGCAAGTAGAGTAGGGGCGTTAGGGGACGAGAACTGAGGAAGCGTTGTTCTAAATCAGCCATAAAAATGTTGGCATACTGTGGGGCCATGCGGGTACCCATAGCAGTGCCGCTGATCTGAAGGTATACATTGTCCCCAAATGTAAAATAGTTATGGGTAAGGACAAAGTCACAAAGTTCAGCCACCAGGTTAGCCGTGACATTATCGGGGATAGTGTTCTTGACGGCTTGTAGTCCATCTTTGCGTGGAATGTTGGTGTAGAGGGCTTCTACATCCATTGTGGCCAGGATGGTGTTATCAGGAAGATCACCGATGGATTGTAGTTTCCTCAGGAAGTCAGTGGTATCTCGAAGGTAGCTGGGAGTGCTGGTAGCGTAGGGCCTGAGGAGGGAGTCTACATAGCCAGACAATCCTGCTGTCAGGGTGCCAACGCCTGAGATGATGGGGCACCCAGGATTTCCAGGTTTATGGATCTTGGGTAGTAGATAGAATATCCCAGGTCGGGGTTCCAGGGGTGTGTGAGAAACTGCTGAATTGGAATTCATTTGCAAATTGGATACTATTAATTTAGGCTTAAATAGAGACTGGGAGTGGCTAAGTCATTATGCAAAGTAGCCTATTTCCCCTTGTTTTTTCCTACACCCCCCCCCCCCAGACGTTCTGGTTAAACTTGGATTTATGCTGGAAGTGGCCCACCTTGATTGTCATGCACATTGTAGGGAGAGTGGTCAGTTTGGATGAGCTATTGCCAGCAGGAGAGTGAGTTTGTGTGTGTGTGTGGAGGGGGGGGGGGAGAAAACCTGGATTTGTGCTGGAAATGGCCCACCTTGATTATCATGCACATTGTAGGGAAAGTGGTCACTTTGCATGAGCTATTACCAGCAGGAGAGTGAGTTTATGTGTGTATGGGGGTGGGGGAGTGAGAAAACCTGTATTTGTGCTGGAAATGGCCCACCTTGATTTTCATGCAGGTTGTAAGGAGAGTGGTCACTTTGGATAGGCTATTACCAGCAGGAGAGTGAGTTTGTGTGTGTGGTTTTTGGAGGGGGGTGAGGGGGTGAGAGAACCTGGATTTCTGCAGGAAATGGCCCACCTTGATTATCATACACATTGTGAAGAGAGTGGTCACTTTGGATGGGCTACTACCAGCAAGAGAGTGAGTTTGTCTGTGGGGGGGGTGGAGGGTGAGAAAACCTGGATTTGTGCTGGAAATGGCCCAACTTGATGATCACTTTAGATAAGCTATTACCAGCAGGAGAGTGGGGTGGGAGGAGGTATTGTTTCATGGTGTCTGTGTATATAATGTCTTCTGCAATTTCCACAGTATGCATCCGATGAAGTGAGCTGTAGCTCACGAAAGCTCATGCTCAAATAAATTGGTTAGTCTCTAAGGTGCCACAAGTACTCCTTTTCTATTTGCAGCTGAGAATCCCAGTTGGAAGGAAGTGTATGGACTTAGGCAACTTAGGGAGGCAAGACATAGGATATACCCCTCACCTTGGCATCTCCCATTGTCTAGCATAGGCAGGAAGCTCTCTAGCATCCTGGTGTTTATGGATACCATTCCAAGGTGATGATCTCTTCCCTTTCAGTGATTTTTTCCAGTGCCCAAAAGTTAGACATAGTGAATGAGCATCACCAAGCGTAAGTTTATTTCCGAATCTAGCCCTTGCCATCTCATGACTTCTGCCATTACAATAATTTACAGATGGAGATTCATTTATGTTCTTGGCTTTATTGGAAGTCAAATAGGAGGCCAATTAGTTTAATGGATAATAAATAATAATAACAATAACAGAAGTGTTGTTCTGCTCAGAAAAGAAAATGACTGAAACATGACATCATAGTGTCAGTTTTTTTTGTTTCTCAATAAATTTGTATCACCTATGCTCAATCTACAAGTAAAAACTTTTTTTTAAAAAAAGCAGCATTCCGAACAGGGTAGCCATATGGCTCTAAACACTGAAAATATATTTTCCAGATCTGTTCCTTTGTCTTTTTCACTTTTCCAGGCTATAGCATTCTATCTGGGAGCAAGCTGTCTCCCCAAATGTCATTGAAAGTCAATGGTAGTTAGGTGCCCAACTGCCATATGTACCTTTGAAAATATTCATCAATGTAGATCAGTTTGGCACATGTGTAACCTATAAACTTTGGTTACACAAGTACCCACTAGAATTCCATTTTATTGCAGGAAGAGTGAGCAGGTTCAGTCTATTTTGACAGTAGAACTCCCATATGTGGATAATAACACATAAAATAAATATGCAAATTTAGACAGTTGTGGGTGCCCATACCCTGAGTTGCTCCAGTTAGCAATAAAGACACCACAAGTAGTAAAGCTGCTCAGACTAAAAAAAATAAAATAAATAAATCTAAGTGTAAGTAAATCTATAAGTGCCACAGTGTATACATGTGACTAATCAATATTATTTCTTTTGTGACTGTAATTTCTGATTAGTATTAAGATCTCTAAATACAAACCATAATATTATTTTACCATTTCTCACAACTCCTTTGTAGCTTGCATTGTTTACAGATCTATCTATAGATAGATTCTAAAGCAGTTATTGATAAAATACCAAGACACACCCAGTGGAACTGAAGTAACGGGCAAAATTACTGTGGTACACTTGAATAATGTCTATGCAGTATTTTTTATAACAACTATCTTTTATAAGTGCTAAGTTTAGCACTTTTCCAAATAGGACACGTATCGACTTCAAAGGAGCTTTGAAATCAGTTCCTTATCACACAGATAAACAATCACTCCTGTTGTTTACACTGGAATTGCCAATACAAAAAGCAATGGTTTACAATAATGATAATAGGTTTCAGAGTGGTAGCCGTGTTAGTCTGTATCAGCAAAAACAAGGAGGAGTCCTTGTGGCACCTTAGAGACTAACCAATTTACAGAGCCAGAAGGATACCCAGAAATCACCTATTACAAGACAGGCCCAACAAAGAAAGTAACAGAATGCCACTACCCATTGCCTACAGCCCCCAACTAAAACCTCTTCAGTGCATCATCAAGGATCTACAACCTATCCTGAAGGATGACCCCTCACTCTCACAGATCTTGGGGGACAGGCCAGTCCTTGCTTATAGACCTCCCCCAACCTGAAGCAAATACTCACCAGCAACCACACACCACACAACAAAAACACTAACCCAGGAACCAAACTCTGCCACAAACCCTGGTGCCAACACTGCCCACATATCTATTCAAGGGACACCATCATAGGACCTAACCACATCAGCCATACCATCAAGGGCTTGGTCACCTGCACATCTACCAATGTGATATATGCCATCATGTGCCAGCAATGCCCCTCTGCCATGTACATTGGTCAAACCGGACAGTCTCTATGCAAAAGAATAAATGGACACAAATCTGACATCAGGAATCATAACATTCAAAAACCAGTAAGAGAACACTTCAATCTCCCTGGTCACTCAATAACAGACCTAAAAGTGGCAATTCTTCAACAAAAAAACTTCAAAAACAGACTCCAACAGGAAACTGCAGAACTGGAATTAATTTGCAAACTGGACACCATCAGATTAGGCCTGAATAAAGACTGGGAGTGGTTGGGTCATTACAAAACCTAAATACTAATTTCCCCCTACTGTTAGTCACATCTTCTTGTCAACTGTCTGAAATTGGCCACGCTCATTACCACTTCAAAAGTTATTTTTGCTCCCTTGGTATCTTACTGTCAATTGAATTGTCTCATTAGACTGACCTCAGAGTTGCTAAAACAACTCACATCTTTTCATTAATTTATACCTGCTCCTGTATTTTCCACTCTGTGCAGCTGATGAAGTGGGTTCTAGACCATGAAATAAAGTTGTTAGTCTCTAAGGTGCCACAAGGACTCCTCATTTTTTTAAAAAATAATGATAATAATATTCTAGCAACCTGAATGTCAGATAATATTTAGTAAGTACCTAAAAGTCAGATTTGTCAGGAAAGAACACACAGCACTAGAGATAGTAAAAAAAAAAAAAAAAAAAGAAAGAAAGAAAGAGGAAAAAAAAGAATTTCCAATTTACTAGAAACTGCAGAAGCATCCACCTCAGTATGAGACTGTACAGACTTTCAGAACTATCTAGTTCACACAGGGCATGCCAAATGCTTACAATAAGAATTTGCATATATGTTTTCATTGTAGTACTGTATCACTAATCTCATAAAAATGTTGTTCCTATACAAGTAACTTGACATTTAGTTTTATAGAAAAGGAAAATATTAAGACTCTCACATTCTATATCATTAGATGTAAGTGCATCATGGATCAGATGCTCCAGGAGAAAGGAAAGGAAACTGGAATAAGAGTGCAATTATGAAGAGGAAGAAAGGAATGAAAGGAAAGAGGAAATGAAAATAAGTAAATTTGCCCATGTGCTGTTGAAAACAATTAGTTACACTCTACTGGAAGTATATGATGATGATTAACAAGAATTATTTGTCATAAGAGTAAACAAAAAGAGTCTTTGTTATTGCTTACAGTAGTATGTTCATTAGCTCACATGAACGAAATGCTTAATAAGCCTCTTCAAATCAAATATTTTACCAGGTATTTTAATTCCTGATAGCTAGGCAATGATGAAATAAATTACAGGTTGGCCTTGCGTGATTTAAACTTGGTATGAGATTTGCCACAAACAAAAGAAATATTCCTCTGTTCTGTTCCTTTCTGCATCATTTACTCCCTGCAGTTCAGTGCAGATTAATGTGTTCAGAGACTGATTGCCATAATTACTGTGCCCTGCTGCTACACTGTATTATGCAAACAAATGAACACAATGGAAAAAAAGAGAGAATGGACGAGGTTTGCTAGGTTGCCCCAATGTCCCTACCTAAAGCGTCAGAGTGAGAAGAAAAGTTTAATCTGTGAACCTAATCTGAGTGAAGTTGCTGAAGGTGTGTATGCTTCTCATTTCTTCCTCTTTCACATTCCTCTTTGTAAAGATTAGAAAACAAAACAAAACAAACAAACAAAAAATTGTCCTCAATATTCTGCTACTACACTGTTTTTGGGTAGAGATCATGTGGTATATTTTCAAAGGCACAGATGCCTAACACATTAACTTCCAGTTAGTGTTAAGCATCTAAGTGCCATTGGATTAGTTATGTCCTTGTCTATGTTTGAGTAGCAGTCAATAGGTAACACTCACACCCACTTCCGTGCAAGAAAAGAAATCCTTGTTAATGTTTATGTTATATCTTTACTTTTGTCGGCTTAGCCTAAAACAAAAGTAAGATACTATGATGATGAGAATAGACCAGGAGTCCACTGAAGTAAATAGAAAAATTCCCATTGACTTTAGTGGGCTGTGGATGAAGCCCATTGTTGTAAGTAGAGATGATTCCCGCACCAGATGTGGACCCCCCTGAAGATCTAAGGAGTCCACATGGAAATCATATAGCATTAACTCCATTGTTTTGATAAAATTGGTGATTTATGCATATGCCAACTGTTTAATAAAACACTTCTGCTATATCCTACCCATGGTTTCCCTTTTCAACACGCTAGGTGAAATCAAAACTCCCATTGACTCCAGTGGGGTCAGGATTCAAAGCTATCTTGCATGTTGTTCCTGCATTTGCCAGATGGCATGACATCTATAGTTAAGATATGACCCCAGCAGAGGTTAACAATAGATGCATCAATATTGTAATGAGGGTTGATGTTTATGATGTTTATGTGATGAGGGAATAACATTTGCTCTGGAAAATATTAATCTGATTTATTTATAATGAATTTTCAATGCATCATGGATTTTTACTTTAATGTTCTTCATACTTATGTCCTTTAAAAAGTTAGAAAAAAGTAATTTTGGTAAAATGGAAAGGTGCAGATTCCCACACAATTACATCTTGGGAATAACATCCCTGGATGTCATAGCTGCTTATACAGCTGCAGATGTTTCTTTTTAAAGAAAATGTTCCTCAAATATTTTCTCAATTTAGAGATAAAGCACTGAATTTCTCACTAAATAACTTAGATAAATTTGAATCTTGCTGTCACTTGTTTAGCTTTCTAGGTTTCTGTGTGAAGACAGAAACTTAAATTGGGATTTGCTCTTTTTTCATCTTTATTTCTTTGAATTATCATTGAGGTACAAAGTTTAGTCATGCTTTTGTCTCAGACCCAGGTTTTTAAAGATATTTTGGTGTTGTTGTGATCAGCATTGCAAACCTGACTAATTTAGGAGCCTACATTTTGTTTTTGAAAGGGATTTAGGCACTCAGAGACCTAGATCCCATCACCTCTCAATGGGATTTTGGCTCCTAGGTGCCTATGTTTGAACATAAAATTTAGGTTCCTAATTCAGGTAGGTGTTGTGAAGCTGTGTGCAGAAACACCTAAATAACTTTAAAAGTCGGCCTCTTTTTTTTAAGTACCATATAAAAAGAACAGGCGTACTTGTGACACTTTGGAGACTAACACATTTATTAGAGCATAAGCTTTCATGGGCTACAGCCCACTTCATCGGATGCATAGAATGGAACATATAGTAAGAAGATTATATATATACATACAGAGAAGGTGGAAGTTGCCATACAAACTGTAAGAGGCTAATTAATTCAGATGAGCTATTATCAGCAGGAGAAAAAAACTTTTGTAGTGATAATCAAGATGGCCCATTTAGACAGTTGACAAGAGGGTGTGAGGATACTTAACTTGGGGAAATAGATTCGATATGTGTAATGACCCAGCCACTCCCAGTCTCTATTCAAACCCAAGTTAATGGTATCTAGTTTGCATATTAATCCAAGCTCAGCAGTTTCTCGTTGGAGTCTGTTTTTGAAGCTTTTCTGTTGCAAAATTGCCACCTTTAAATCTGTAACTGAGTGGCCAGAGAGGTTGAAGTGTTCTCCTACCAGTTTTTGAATGTTATGCTTCCTGATGTCAGATTTGTATCCATTTATTCTTTTGCATAGAGACTGTTTGGTTTGGCCAATGTACATGGCAGAGGGGCATTGCTGGCACATGATGGCATATATCACATTGGTAGATGTGCAGGTAATGAGCCCCGATGGCGTGGATAATTTGATTAGGTCCTATGATGGTGTCACTTGAATACATATGTGGACAGAGTTGGCATCGGGCTTTGTTGCAAGGATACGTTCCTGGGTTTGTGTTTTTGTTGTGTGGTGTGTGGTTGCTGGTGAGTATTTGCTTCAGGTTGGGGGCTGTCTGTAAGCGCGGACTAGTCTGTCTCCCAAGACATAAGTACCATATGTCGTTTCCATAATGTAAGAAGTCTGCTGCAGATCTCAGATTTCAAAGCACATTGGGGAAGATTCTCAAAGGCACAAAATGGCAATAATGTGCCTAACTTCCATTTGTACCTATGACAATTTCCACCATTATGTTTGTGTGTATTAGGTTTCTACTATTGGAATTTCTCTATATGCTTCTTAGTGATTCCTAAAAATATATTGTGACCTTTATATGCATTACTGAATTGATCTTTGGAAAATTAATAAATAGTACATTCAAAAAGTAATAAAGAGATTGAGATGAAACAGCAAGAATCTCAGTAAATGCATTCTTGAGTTAAGACACTGAGATATGGCAAAGCCGTTCTTCTGCCTTAGGGAGCTCATGCATTAAAGTAATTGGCAGTCTGAGTGGACTCAGATAAGTAAGCATATTGTCCCTTACAGGATTAGAAGAAAACTATGTCTGTTTTATCTAATTGCATCCTGTGAGACCTATACCTTACTTAGATTCATCACTTCTTTCTCATGCATTAAACTGCAGGCCCAGATTAACTTCTCATGTGTCACTTATAATTTGCTGAAAACATGGCAAAATTAAGTTAGAGCCTTCTACTATTGGTTTAGAATTATACAAAAATATTTGTTTTAGCATTATGAGACTGACTGTAAAATTCAAAACTAGCACTTGCACAAGACTGTCAGACAAATGTAGGTAGGTCTGCAAATGTGTTTAAATTAAATAAAAATACAACATTTAAGAGGTATATATTTATTGCCAAAATTTTAAAGAAAGTCAAACCACTGAACTGGTGGAAGTCACCAGCGAAACACCTGGAAATAGTTTGTTGACATGCTAAACTATCTCCTGACAGCAGTAGCCTGTTCTGCAGGTGCATCAAGAATATTTTCTTCCATTTTTTCAGCTATTCAGTTCCACGACCACTTCATTTGAACTTGAAAAAACAACTGAAAATTGAAAAACAGAACAAAACAAAACAAAAACAGGAAAGTTTGTTTTCCTTTTCCAGTCTATTCATAAAAACAAAGATCTGGGAGGACCAATCTACTAGGTGCAAAATCTTGAAGGACATGGGGTACTTCTAGATTGCAAATAAAAACCTGCAGCTGGCCCGTGCCAACTGACTTGAGCTGGCGGGGCTCGGCCTGCGGGACTGTTTCATTGCAGTGTAGATTATGGGCTTGGGCTGCAGCCTGAACTCTAGGTCCCTCTCACCTGGCGGGGTCCTGGAGCCAGGCTACAGTCCGAGCCCAAACATCTACACTGCAATTCAACAGCCCCTTAGCTCAAGCCTCAGGAGCCTGAGTCCATTTGCATAGGACAGCCACAGGTATCTAATTGCAATGTAGACATACCTGTGGTGACCAGAAACAATCAGTTCAATTCACTAACGACAGATAACGCTGCCTTTATTTACTAAATCCATTAGTTTTAAAGGCCAAAAAAGGTTGGAGGGGAAACAGAGACACAGACAGGGGAAGTGACTTGTACAAGGTCAGTGGCAGAACCAGGAATAGAATGCAGGTCTTCTGAGTCCCAGTCCAGTCCCCACTTGCTTCATATCTATCTATAATTCTGCCAGCTGCATGAATATGGTATAAAGGGTATGGCAGTAAAGCTAAATACAATGTAACATAATTTAAAATGCTTAATGACATATTATGTTTGTATGAATGACTGTTTAAAATGGGTTTTGTCAACAAAATCTAGGCATTATAGAGCATTTTCATAGCTACTTGCTGAGTACGAGTCAACAAATCCATTACAATAAATTAAAAGCCTGAACTCCACATAGGCATGGGTGTTCTGTTACTCTTCAAATGCATATAGAAGGGAACAAATGAATGAAGCGACTCTGTGCCTCTAATGGAGCTGAAGAGTCCAAGTACTCCTTACTTATCTCCACTATGGTCCTCAAGACCGACAGAGGAACAGAATGGGCAGTAGGTAGCTCCAGACATAAAGCTAGGATCCAGGACCCCAACCTTTGTATCCTGTTGTGACAGAGGAGCACCGAGGGTTCACCACTCTGTGTCAGCAACTTTTTGACATACACACTATACTTAACACACAGTTGTCATGATATATATCCCAAAGATGGCATGTAATGTATCACTGAAAACATAACCCACTGAGCATTAATATGTTTGCATATATATGTACAGTAAACCCACAAAGGACTTTATAGATATTGGCTGGAAATATGTGATTAATATGTGATTTAAAGGTCTGAGCGAGTTGATGAACAGGTTTTCTGCAGTCAAAGGAAAGAGCCCAACATCTCAAACCAGGTGTCACTTCATTTGTATCAGAGTTTGCAGGAAAAAATCATTTGCATTGTAAAAATGACCAGCAGTAGAGAAGACAGCATGGAGTCTACACCAGACAGTATGGTGTCCACACCCAACAGAGAAAAGGAGCTTAGTCTGGGATTACTTTTCAAAAAATACATTTCAAAGGTTTATTGGGACTATAAAAAAGGGAAGAGAACCCCATAGTTGTCTATTACTGGCCAGATACAAGAGGCCAGAACTCTTTTACAGCTGATAAAAGTGGATCCTTCAGCAAAGGGGGTTGAAGTCTCTGGCAACTGAAAATAGGTAAGAAAACTGATTAGACCAAGATTGTAATTTTCTGAAATTAAGTTTAAGCTTTCAAAGTGTATTTTTAATATTACTTGCTCATAATCCTTTCTATCTTTATTCCTTATAAACTCATAGACTTTACAGACAAAAGGGATTATCATGATCATCTAGCCTGACCTCCTGCACATTGCAGGCCACAGAACTTCACCCACCACCTCCTATAATAGACCCATAACCTCTGACTGAGTTACTGAGTCCTCAAATCATGATTTAAAGACTTCAAGTTACAGAGAATCCACCATTTACTGCAGTTTAAACCATCTGTGCCCCAGGTTGCAGAGGAAGGCAAAAAAACAAAACAAAACAGTGTCTCTGTCAATCTGAGCTGGAGGAAAATTCCTTCCCAACCCCAACTGTGGCAATCAGTTGAACCCTAACCGTGCCAGCAACAACTACCAACCAGACATCTGGAAATATTTCTCTGTAGTAACTGAGAGCACTCCCCATCTAGTGCGCTATCTCCAGCCACGTCGGAATTTTTGCTATTAGCAGTTGCCATTGGGCCACATGCCATTGTAGGCAGTCTCATCATACCAACCCCTCCATAAATATATCAAGCTCAATCTTGAAGTCAGTTAGGCTTTTTGTCCCTATTGCTCCCTTTGGACGGCTGTTCCAGGATGTCACTCCTTTGATGGTTAGAATCCTTCATCTAATTTCAAGCCTAAACTTGTTGATGTCGAGTTTGTATCCATTTGTTCTTGTGTCAAAATTGGCACTTACCTTAAATACTCCTCTCCTTCCTTAGTATTTATCCCTTTGATGTATTTATAGAGTGCAAGCATATCTTCCCTCAGCCTTTGGTTAGGCTAAACAAGCCAAGCTCCTTGAGTTTCCTCTCATGAGGAATGTTTTCCATTCCTCTGATAATTCTAGTAGCCCTTCTCCACACCTGTGCTAGTTCCAATTAATCTTTCTTAAATATGGGAGACAGGAACTGCACACAGTATTTCAGATGAGGTCTCACTAGTGCCTTGTATCATGGCAATAACACTTCCTCATCTCTACTAGAAATATCTCACTTGATGCATCCTAGGACTGCATTAGCCTTATTCACAGCTGCATCACATTGATGGCTCATAGTCATCCTTTAATCAACCAATACACCCAGGTCTTTCTCCTCCTCTGTGGCTTTCAACTGGTAAATCCCCAGCTTAAAGCAAAAAATCTTGTGTTAGTCTCTAAGTGCATGATCTTGCACTTTGCACTATTAAATTTCATCCCATTTCTATTACTCCACTTTTCAAGATCATCCAGAAGTTCTTGTATAATGTTCCAGTCCTCTGTATTTGCAATACCTCCAAACTTTGTGACATCCATAGATTTTATTAGCACACTCCCATTTTTTGTGCTAACATCATTAATAAAAATGTTAAAGAAGATTAGTCCCAAAATTGATTGCTGAGGAACTCCATTTGCAACCTGCCTTCAGCCTCACAGTTCACCCTTTAGCCTTTGTAGTCTCTCCTTTAACCAGTCCTTTATCCAGCTTTCAATTTTCATATGAATCACCATCTTCTCCAATTTAACTAATAATTTCACAACTTTCTCCAACACCTTACTGATATCCAGGGAGATTGTACCTGTTGCATTGCCTTTGTCTAAAAAATCAGTTATCTTCTCAAAAGGGTGTTACATTTACCTCTATGTTAACTACTTTCTGTTTCAAAATGTGTTCCAAGACCTTGCATACCACTGAGGTCAAACTAACAAGCCTGTAGTTTCCTGGATCACTTTTTCCCCACTTTCTTAGAAAGAGGCACTATATTAGCAATTCTCCAGTTACTGGGTACCATGCCAGAGTTTATAGATTCATTAAAAATTCTTGCTATTGGGCTTTCAATTTCATGTGCCAATTCGTTTGATATTTTTGGATGGAGATTATCCAGACCCCTGATTTAGTTCCATTGAGCTGCTTGAGTTTGACTTCCACTTCAGATGTGGTAATTTCTACTTCCATATCCTCATTCCCATGAGCCACCCTGCCACTAAACCTAAGCTCCTCATTACCCTTATCAAAAACGGAGGCAAAGTATTTGTTTAGGGGTTGGGCCATGCCTAGATTATCTTTAATCTTCAGACCGTCCTTAATGCTTAGTTGTCCCACTTCTTCTTTTCTTGTTTTCATTTTAATTATATGGCTATAGAACTGTTTATTACTGGTTTTATTTTCTGTTGCAAGGTTCATCTCTGCTTGGCTTTTGGCAGTTGTCACTTTCCCTCTACACTCTGTCAAAACTTTTGTCATTCAGCTGTGTTAAAAAAATACCTCCCCGCCCCCCAAAAGACAAAAGTTTTGCCTCCGACAAGTGCTGGTATGAACAGTGCTTTGTCGGCAGGAGAGCAATCTTGCTGACAAACAGCAGCTCCACTACGTGCCTTTTAGTGGCATGGCTGTAGCGACACAACCATGTCTCTAAAACCTGCATAGTGTAGACATAGCCTTAAAAATCCCATTATGTGCCCAGAATAAATCATTACAATTAACTACCTTCCATTGTTCCTAGGCTACAAGACCTCTCAGATCTTAGTGAATTCCACATTTCCTAGACATATTCATTGATACAGCAATTTTCACAGTAAAAATTTTCTAATATCAACTTTAGAATTTGTAAGTTGTACAGACACATTTCTTAAAGTATCACCAATTACTCTGATGATGAAACATTTTAAAGGAAAATTGCAAACTGAAGAAAATTGAAAGTCTTGTGTCATATTCACCATTTTCCTTGTCATCATCATTTTGCTGAAAGTCACCGCCTGATGAAACTTTTGAGAACACAATGATGAAATGGTAAAAACAAATTATGTGAAAGAGGTACATAAAACAAATCAATGGACCAGATTCACTTGTACACTCTGGAGGCTTTACATGCCAGTGATAAACTTGCTCTTAACTGGCATCCTAACATAGTTGTTCTAAAGATGAGCTGATTTTTAGATCCAGATTTGAATCTGAACCAGGGTTAAGCTTCAGCTTTAGATCAGAAAGCCCTGAACTCTTGTGAGCAAGTCTCATGAGATTTCGGTAAGTGGTAGGAATTTCCCATTTGTCCATTTCACGATAAGTGGTAGGAATTTCCCATTTGTCCATTTCTCCCATAATTGTTTCCCTGCTGGTCCTACATATAGAATGCTCTCCTTAAGATGGTACTGAATTCTGCTATCTTCTCCTCATTTATAGCCCTCATTCAGACCCACCTCTACTGGGACAGAAATCAGCAAAATAAAAGTGTCTAGGTACAAGATAGTTGAAATTAATTTTTGTATCCTTTAATTATTCTATCTAAAGGGTATATATTACAGGTGCCCATGCAATGGCAGTGGAGTAAGGCAAATAATGACAGATAACACCTACCTAATACTGAATAATGTAACAGACCGCCAAATCCCATTGTGAGCCCTGGTCCCAAATCAGGCTAGGGTGTGATGGAAGGACTATGGATTTTGATCATGGTCTTTCTTGGTGCAAATTAATCTGCTTGGTATGGCATCATCTGATGAGTTAATCTGCACTGTTCTGATCTCTATTTGCAGTCAGGACTCTTGGATGGGTTTGGCTGGTAAATGTATTCAAGTTTTACTCCCAGGTCTGGCACTAAACTCACCAACTCTGGTTTTATTCACAGGTCACCTTGTCATGAAGCCAGTTATCTGCTGTGCTCTAGGCCCTTTGGCCCTGTAATTTTCCTGAAAACTCTGTGCAATTCATCTCCCGTTCATCCTTCATTAGACCAATTACAAATGCTGTGTTATTTCTTGCTCTTCACCCTCCCTTGGCTTCTATGCTCAGCTCCAGCATCTGTATCTTATGCATTGCATTGAAGCTGTAAACACAGCACACCGTAACAGTGGAGGTGATGTTGTCCATAGACTTGGAATTCATTGCATTCTCAGTCTTGTTACTGGCATTATATCAATATAAAACCCCCATGGGCATAAGATTCCCCTGGTAGACTGAGTTGCTACTTTAGTTTGAAATCCATTTAGTATTGAGATTAGCAGCCTCAATCCTGAGTGCATAAAGTTTTCTACCAGGGAGCCTGAAGGCTAGAAAGAAAGAAAAAAACAACAAATAAATTATCATGGGGTAAAAAAAGTTCTCTCCTTGAAACATCTTATTATGTACAAGAGTCAATATCTAGTTAAATGAATGTATTTTTCTCTATTTTCTTCTCATTTGTGTGCATGCCCAGAGACAAAATTAATTCATATAACACTGCCTACCGTAAATTATTTCATCTACTTGCTATTTCTGGGCCTTTTACTCAATTAAAACCAGTTTTACAGACTCTGGAACACAACATAAGTAATGCTTAATTATACAATAACTAATCTATATGGTTTTGTTTACTGCTTGTTAAATCACCCACATCATTTTTGGCCTGAAACAAAAAAGTTCTTCTCTTTTTAGCATACTTTGATGTGCCTGAATTTTTTACAATTTACCATTATTTATTTTTATTCAGAAAGTTATACTATTTTTAAATGAACTTGCTTTAGATGAAAAGATGTTATCCTTTTCAACTTCCATTAAGTGACTCCTGCAGGTTCTAGCACTTTTGTAGTCTACATTTAAGCATGTAAAAGTGAAAAAAAATCACAATTGCCATAAGATGAAGAGGCTCTTCAGCCTGTAAAGGATTAACAGGTCCCAGCTGGTCACAGGGTGGTGTACAAAAGGAATTGGAAGCTGGATAAAAAGAGAACTAAAAAGAAAGGCTGGCCTTCTTCCTGCCTGGCAGCTGAAGTGGGAAAAGCCTAATCGAATTATTGCCCGGTGTTTATCCCAGTGAGTTATTGCCCAGTAGAGAATAAATAAGCTCCAAGGTGTTATTATATATAGCTTTCCAACAGGGAGTTTTATAGTATGCTTATAAATAGGATAATGTTTAGGATTTTAAGGGTATGTGCTTGTGATGGGACCATGTATGTGAAGGAAGGAATAAAGTCTGAATGTTGCACTGTCTTGGCTCTCTTCCTTCTAAGGCTTGAACAGCAAACATGAGGAAAGGGCTGAGGCTTGGTGTTTTATTTCCATTCTTTGACTGATGAAGCTACCCACCAGTGTACAATATTGGCAGTGAACTGTCCATTAAATATTACAGTAATACTTGCCACTGTGGCCAAGATTTTTTTTAATGGGCGCCTAAATGTAGGATCCTAACCCTAAGCCCATATTTAGGAAACTACACAAGGAGTGTGATTTTCTAAAGTGCTGAGCAGCCAGCAGCTCCCATTGACTTGAATGGGAGCTGCTGGATGCTCAGCACTTTGGAAAATCAGGCCACTGATTTAGAAGCCTAACTTAAGTCCCACAGTAATTACACCTCTACATCTGACCACTCCCAGAGGCTTTAACCTTGCAATTTCTTAAACCTGGAATGTTTTAATTTGAGATTTGCAGCATATCTGACAGGTTAACAAATCTGGGATTGGATGGTCCAAGGGCGAGTTCCAGAGTCTTCCAGAAAATGCCACGAGAGCAGCCATCTCCCATTTAAACAAAAGGAATGCCAGCTCAGATGCCATCACTGATCACCACAGTTACAGAGTTGTAAAGGGAAAGGGTATTTCAGAGACCCTTGTCCCAAACTATTACATGCTGTGTAGATTAAAACCAACAACCTAATCTTCATGTGGAAATTTACATGCGGCTAGTGCAGATTATGAAGTGCCAGTGTACCGACATGAGATACACCCTTCAGGTTTTTACAACATCACAGTGTTTGATTCCTCCAGAAAACAGTTTCTTTCTTTCTCTAAAGATAGATAGATAGATAGATAGATAGATAGATAGATAGATAGATAGATAGATAGATAGATAGATAGATAGATAGATAGATAGATGAGTGACAGGATAAGGCCACATGACTATTGGAAAGTAGTGAGAAACAGGTATGTTAGCCCCAGGCTAAACAAATCCTGTTACCATGGTAATCTAATGGCAGTTGCTCCAGGTAAATCAAGACACCTGGGGCCAATTAATATCCTTCTAGAAAGCAGTGGAGACAGCTAGGTTGATTGGGACACCTGAAAACAATCAAGGGCTGGCTTGAATTAATTAAAAGCCTCCCAGTTAGTGGTGCATGTCAGGAACTGTAGGAGGAAGCTGTGCTCCTGGGGAAACTGGGCAGTACAAACCCTATCAGGCACAAGGAAGGAGGCCCTGAGGTAGGGGTGAAGTAGATGTTGAGGAAGTGGCAGGCTTCTGTGGGGAAGTGGCCCAGGGAATTGTACTCATCCTGTTTCAAAAAGTCAGCTACCAATAGCTGCTACTATTAGGGTCCCTGGGCTGGAGCACAGAGTAGAGGACAGGCCCGGCTCCTCCCCTATCCCTGATTAATCACAGAGACTGTGAGACAACAGAGACTGTGAGAGGGAGGATTGCTTCTTTCCACCTCCCTTGCTGGATTATGATGAAAGTGGCTCAGTAGGCTATGAACCTTGCTTCTAGAGAGAGAAGGGCTATGTGGAGGGTCACAGTGAGCCTCTGAGGCTAGCGTAATCTGCCTGGAAGCACAGGACCCACTGAGACAAGGTCGGAACTTTGTCACAATAGATATAGATATATGTATAGATACATGTCTATATCTGTATCTATTTATCTAGATAGATAGATGTAGATATATAGATATATTTACACACTTCATTATGCATAATGAAGAGGCATTTAAAGCCTACTTCAGACAAAGGACTAGTACAGAAATTCCTTCAACAGTTCTCCAGCCAAGAGCACTTGTGTCTCTTTGTCCTCTTCCTGATAGCTCCCACTCAACCCATATTCACCAGGTATTGGCCTGATATTTTTTTTAATAGCAAGTATATAGTGCTTGCATCATTTGTGTCATACAATAAAACAATTTCCAGTGTCCCAGTCAGACAAGTAGTAAGGAGCACTGCTATATCAGGCTGCTACACCAGTGATCTCTTTCATCTAGTTTTGAGGATCTGTATAACCAAAGTCATTCAAGAAAGAATATGCATATTGTAAGTAGGTGTGAGTAATGAGTGTCAGAGATAGGATAAAGTTCATCTGTATGTTTTTCTGATAGTAATGCTGAATTAAAAAGAAAAATCACAAGGTAAAATGTATGAAATGTTATCTAATGATCTATGTTATTTTAGTCTTCTGCCACATTTTAGCAAAATTATCAAATTCTAAAAATTCTTCTACCAGATATTTTATTTATGTTTCTTTTGTCATTTTTACTATAAAATTTCATTCAAGAAAATTAGTCTCTCATTTCATATGAATTGACAGGAAAAGTAATGTGAGGCTCCATCTTGTCCTCAATACAGTTGGTGGCATGTACCTCCCCACTTTTGTGCTTATATGTGTAAGTACAGTACGTACATGTTTTATACAGGTGCTCACCTATAAATGCTAATGATATTGCCATTGTTTGGGCACAATATTCAGTAAATTATCCAACAACAGTATCAGCAGACCCATCTTTGTATTGTTTAGGAGCAGTGATCACAGAAAAGACAACAGAAGATCAGAGACCTGTAACATTCATATCAAGAAGCCTCACAGAAACTGAGAGTATGCCCAAGTGGGAAAGGAAGCTCAAGCAGTCACCTGGGGCTGAAAACATCTCAGTGCATATCTGTTCAGCTTGGATTTTAACATAGAAGCAGGCGACAAGCCTTGACTGGTGTTACTGGATTACCTTCCACCTAGGATTCAGAGCTTTCTATTATGATCGATGCTGTTTTCTTTCAATATTTAGCACATAGCATGGAAAGCACTCATGGTAGCAGAGACTATCTAGAGTCCTGATTATGCAGTCACCAGTGAAAGAAGAAAAGACTCAAGAAAAATATGTCAAAGTCTACATTAACTTTGTCCTGGAAGCAATTCCAGCATCTGCCAGCCAACTTAAGCAAACTGGAGATGCACACCTAAAGGATGAGACTTTCTAGAATCTTACTCAACTCTGCCAAAGAAAGTATGGTAAAATAACTCAATTTCCAAAAGTTCTACTACCATAACTACCATGACTAAATGACCTTCACATGGCCAATGGACTGCTTCTGAAATGATGGCTCATTCTTATCCCTACAGTACTTCTGAAAGAGATGCTTTCCAAAATCTATGAAGGACGCCAAGTTATAAATAAATGCAGGACACAAGTACACAAATCCCTTTTGTGGCCTGGTCTGAGTAGGCAAATTCAGGCTTTAGTAGAGGGCTGTGAGGTATATAACAAGTGGAGAGGGGAAACAAACAAAAACAATTGCCAGACCTATCTCTGTCTCCAAAGCTTTCTGACTAATCTTGACAGGGGGTAGCAACAGATATGTTTTTTTT
This sequence comes from Natator depressus, assembly GCF_965152275.1. Classification (NCBI taxonomy): domain Eukaryota; kingdom Metazoa; phylum Chordata; order Testudines; family Cheloniidae; genus Natator; species Natator depressus. Next base: position 125,879,817 of record NC_134234.1, read on the forward strand.
TTTCTGGAAAGGCACACATACATTATTGTAGTTGATTATTTCTTCAGATATTGACTTAGTTATACTTACACAGACTTTGTTGGAACAGGTCATCCACAAATAGTGTTCCTTAAGTCCTCATATTAGATAATAGGTCTCAATTTACATTTGAAACATTCCTAGTGTTTGAACAAGATCCAGTGTAGACTTTCAAAAGACTTCTGCAAACATTAGTGGACCCATATAAGGCACTCCTAACATATTAGTCAATACTGCTTGTACAACTTCACACACAACTTCTGATAAGTAAAAGACTAATGACTCCTCTACAACTTCGAGCACAACTTCTGATAAGTAAAAGATTAATGATTAATGACTCCTCTACCTGTGGCACTGAGAAAGCTGAAACCTAAGTGGACCAACCTGAAGGAATTTTGAAAAAAAAATGGCAGCAACAAAACTTCAGTGTTCAGCAAAGAACAAAAGTGCTACCTGAACTGGGATGAGGCAGCAAAGTTTGCCTTAAAAACTCCCAGACATTTTGAACTGTTCAGACCTCAGTAGAAAACCCAGTACCTCCTTAGTGGAGATTTCAAAAGGACTTCTATGGAAGAATCAGGTTCTTCTTGATGCGGCAGTCAGTGGCTGTTTTCTTCGTAGCTGTTGTTTGTTCGCAGAGGTGAAATGAACAGGATGAGCTGTGATGAGTGCTGTTAAGTTGAAGGATAGGAGCAGAGTGCTTCTGTATTGCTTTTTTATTTTTAAATAAATGTAGAGACTTTATATAACCTTCTCTTTCCTCTAATTTCATGGAAGAAGGAAAACATACTTCTTTCAGAAATTTGTGTAGATTCAAAATTAGCTACTGTTATTTTTTCACTGGCTCAGTGCCTTTGTGGACTTGCCTAAGTAACAGCTTCACCCCACAAATATGTCATGTGTTTAATGAACATGCAGCATACCTTTGCCTTTGTCCTTTGTGGTGGAAAATTCTTGGAACATCTTTAAAGTTAGAGTTCTAACCCTTATTTGGTCCATTTTATTAGATATTTTTTCAGTTCCATCAGCATTTAACAGAAGTTGGAATGGTTTCAAAGAAGTCCAAACATCCCTATTTCAGTTATAAAAGTTTTCCAGTTCTCAAAATCATCTTTTGAAACCTAATTAATTCTTAAAGAGAATCTTTATACTTGAATAGTTATTAAATAAGTTCTCCTTTCTTCTTAACAGTTTTTGGAGAGGTGGCTCTTCTCTTTCTCAGTTTGGGAAGGAAGTTGCTTAAGCATTGCCAGATGATTAATTAATTACCCAATTAATATAAATATTCTATACTCAAATGGGTTTTTCTATTAGTAAGCAGTCTAGCAAGATCATTAGATTTCATGTTGGTACATAAAGCATCTTACCGTTTACAGAACAATGATATGAGGGAGTTATTACATTAGAAACTTTAGATACAATATTTGCAAATATACTTCTCAAAGGAGCCTTGTCATTTCAAGTATTAAATTGACAACCAAGGTGTTCACCTTTAAGTGGGAACATGAAAGAAAGTAAGATCTTCAGCAAATCTTTCCCCAACCATAATTCTATAATTCTTACTCGCCTTTTGAATAGGTTTGAATTAGAGGCTTTTTCTTGTGAAGAGGGGTAATGGAAAGTCCACTTTTATAGCTTATTTTCACGCCGGCAATAATGATCCCTTTTTGCTCGTAAGCAAAAAATCTTTACATTTTATTAAAGTCAGGACTCTTTCTAAAACATAAATACCTTACAAAGTTTGTGCTCTTAAGAGTATTATCTCTATGCTAAACTGGTGTCTTGTTCTCTGAGAAAAAAAATGTGGCTGTTTTCTTTGGAACCAATGTTTCTCAGGATTTATGACCTGATATAGCATTTTACAACTTGCAATTGAAGGCTTCCGTCAAATATTCTAGGCACACAGGTATGATAACAAACAGTTAAAAACATCTTTCAAAACACAGCATGCAAGGAAATGGTATACAAATTAAAGAAATATGGAAGTTATAAAAGTTGCATTTAAAATCTGTGTAAACACACTTGGGTATAATAAACATGATTTTATGGTCAAAGAGTTTCTGTCTTCCCTGTCAATTGGATTGTCCCTGTTGACAGAAAGCAGAAGCTTCCTGGAATTTCTTTAAATTAGGCTGACATTTCACTTAATAAAATAAGTAACCAAAATATATGCATATGTTTTTGTAGTCTCCAGACACAAAAATAATTCTGGATATTTCTTAAAATTCAGTTAAGTTGCAGTCAAGATTGTAATAACTTAAACAAATTATAATAATTTTATTAGTAACCATTTTTACATGAATATGGAGGTCTATCCTTTACAGCAGGAAAACATTTTGTCTATCTATAGCCAGATGGATCATTTCTATCAGTAAACTTGGATCAAGATCCTGAATCTAAACATCCCTGGATGTAGAGGGAATAGAAGGAGAAAGAAATTCAAAATCTGATTTTGAATTTTAATCACCGGCTATCTCTTATTATTTACTATATTTGTTAAGTTTCAGAGTAGCAGCCGTGTTAGTCTGTATTCGCAAGAAGAAAAGAAGTACTTGTGGCACCTTAGAGACTAACAAATTTATTTGAGCATAAGCTGAAGTGAGCTGTAGCTCACGAAAGCTTATGCTCAAATAAATTTGTAAGTCTCTAAGGTGCCACAAGTACTCCTTTTCTTTTTACATTTGTTAAGTTTGTCTAATATTTCTAGATACTTTTACCATGCACTGTGGGAGTCCTGACTTTTCTAATTTTGTAGAGCATTAGTTTCTAGCCCTGACAGTTACCTTGAGCTGTTCACCAGTTCTTCCAACCAGGCAAAGATACAAGATGTTTACCAGACCGGCTAGAATGCTTTCAGCCTGGGTCAATCTGCCTCTGAAAGCGTACTCTGCACACTTTAACATGTAGGTACTACTGCATAGTTGAGGTACTCTGGGATTCAGCACCGGGTATGGAAGCTTTTAGCAGCAAGGTACTCTCAAAGCCATTGCCAGGTATAAAAGGAAATGTACTTTGAATATTTTCTGAAAAGGTCTCTGGATGACTGCTTCTGAGAGTCCAGCTGCCCAGACCAGTTTACCTAATTGACTTTCAGTCAATAAGAAGTTATTTCCATGGAGTTACACATCTGGAACTAAGCACAGATTTTGGGTCACCTGTTCTAAATTTAGGGAGTCTTTATGGACAAGAAAGGATTAATAAAATCAAAATAACCTCCTTGTACATCCCCATCTTCCGACACTACATCTCTCAATTCTATGGATTTATGGTACAATAAGGCATATGTTCTTAAGTACTAATGGACCTTCTTTGCTTTCAATTCTATCCGTAAATTTCTTTGAGTGAGTTTTGGCATTCCAGAGCCAAGAGCCTATTCAAAAGAAACTTCACTAAAGACCAAAAAGTTACTTATCATTGTTTCCTTAAACACTTTCACCTCACACATCCTGAATAATAACTGCAGATAGTCTCAGAATACTATCGACAGCAGGATAAATCCTTATAAACAGTAAGTGAAATCCACCATCTGCTATGGCTTAGAATTGGTTACACTGTACTCATTTGCTGTTCTCCTTTGTCCTTGAATTTACACCAACATAAAAAAGAGACATTAGTGTTTGAATCTGGGCCATGGGCCTAGTGATCAGAGCAAAAGTCAGGCTTACTGTTTAAAGCAGAAGCCAGATCCAATCCCAAGGTAAGGACCGGAATTGGGAACCAGTAGCCACCCCAAGGAGTCAGTGATGGAATAGGGCCCTAGTAGCCAAGGTGAGGATCAGGATTGGAGTAATAGCTGAGCCAAGGGTCAGAAACGATTAGCCATGCCAGGATTCAGAGCTAGACTCAAGAATCAGGAGCAAGCTGAGGAAGCAAGGACTAAGCAGGAGCAAGGTTGTGAAACAAAGCAGGAACTAGGAGCAGGATAGGGGCAAGGCAAGGATTACAGCTATTGGCCTGAGCTACCGGAGAGTTGCTGCTGCTGCTGGACTAAAAGCTAGCCAGCTGCCCTATCTGAGCAGTCATTGGTGTAGTTTATCAGGTAGCCTGCTGCGGGTCAGCTGCAATTATTAGGGTGCTAGGAGACTGACCATGTTCCAGGCCTTGAGCCCTGACAATGTCATTGTGTGGTAGCATCCCAGTTCAGCTGACAACATGCAATTCACTTGCAATGTATACAGTAGCTGTGATCTAGATGATGAAATATGCCTTTGGAGAGTAAATAACGTGACTTTTTGTTAGTATTGATCACGGCACAGATAGGGTATTTTGTCTGTCTTTGAAGAAATATCTAACAGGCAACTTAAGATGATGTACAAAACTTACTGTGTACCACAAAAGAATCCTTCCTCAAGACTTCATATCATTTGTTTAACTGTTTGGCTATGGGCAACCGCATCTCTTCTTTACCTGCTCTTGTTCTAGACTTCGTTTTGTGCTGCTTTTGTGACACTTCTCTCTTTCTCATTCTGCCAATTAGGCACTACTAAAAAGTAGGGTATAACAGAATATTTAATCACAGGTTTGCAAATGTTAATGTTGGCGTGGCCTAGTGGATAGCATGTTGGTATGGTACTTAGAAGATCTGGGTTCTATTTGTGGCTCGACCACTTGCCTGCTGGATGATCTAGTGCAAGTCACTGTACCTCAGTTTTATTCCAATTTTACAGGTAGGGATAATGATACTTACCTCCATTGTAAAGCATTTTGAGAGCTACTGTTGAAAAGTGCTATATAAGAGCTAGGTATTATTAGCTCTTTAGTTCTCAGCCATGTTTCTGTACTGCTTGGAACAAGGGATGTTTAGTGATAATGAAAATTCCAGAAATGATTGTAAAGACAGGTGATATATAAATGAGCAACCTCTCACATAACAGTCAGTCAGTGATCCGTAGATGTGACCAAAGGACCTCTTGATGCCAACTCTTAGAGGCCACAAGGGTACAGGGTCCCCTGAGTATGATATCCACATACTAGTCTGCCAAAGAATGTCATGTAAGGTATCTAATGAAAGCCTGTGTCAAATTGGTCATCATAATCACTGTGAGATGCATGTGTGACATTACACCCCATATTCTTCATAGAAATATGGTTATTTTATGAATATGGTATAACTAAGATATACTTTATGCAAGATGGGTCTTTTAAGATATCATTAGAAAGGTTATAATTTACTGAATGTGTTTATCCAATTTGAATGCATATATCATTTTTGTACCTGAAGCTGGTAATATTGACCATGTCTCTGTATTTCAAATGTGCTATGTTGGATGAGGCCAAACAATGTTAGTGGCTTATTGAAGAAATGCACACAAGCATAAGGATTACCCCAGAAACTGTGTGCAATAGAAAGCTCTCAGAGATAGCTCTACACAATGGGAACTGTTTGACCAGGTCACAGCAATAAAGCTTTCCAGCAAGTGTGTGTGTGTGAGAGATATAAAAGAGGGACAATGACAACATGAGGGGTCCTCACTCTCCCCACAACAACACACCTGAAAACACCTGAGGAACAAAGACTGAACTTGAGAAGTGATGATCCCAGCCTGGAAGGATTTTTAGCCTGTGTAAGAAAACCTAGGAAAGCCAAGGCAACTTTGTGCCTTAAGAATCTGCCAGACTTTTTATCACTCAGAGTGAGAATTTGTTAATTTATATCCTACCTATCTAGTGCAGTGGTTTTCAAACTTTTGTACTGGTGACCCCTTTCATGTAGAAAGCCTCTGAGTATGACCCCTCCTTATAAATTAAAAATACTTTTTATATATTTAACACCATTATAAATGCTAAAGGCAAAACGGGGTTGGGGTAGAGGCTGACAGCTCGTGACCCCCCCATGTAAGAACCTTGTGACCTCCTGACCCCCAGTTTGAGAACCCCAACCTAGTGTGTTAAGCTCAGTTTGAGGCTTTTGTTTATTTACTAAGGTAATCTGCTTTGTTCTGTTTGCTATTCCTTTAACCACTTAAAATTTACCTTTTGTAGTTAATGCACTTATTTTGTTTATTATTAAACCCAGTTTAAGTAATTTCTAACTACGGGGGCAAGAAGTCATGCATAGTTCTCTTCACATTCAGGAAGAGGGTGGATTTTTATGAGCTTGTGCTGTGCAGATTTTTCTATGCAGTGCAAGACAGTATTATTTTGGGTTTATGTCCCAAAAGGGGTGTGCACATGGGGGCTGGGGGAGTCCTCTCACACAGAGCTGACTTCAGTCCATGTCTGCAGCAGTGTGTGGCCCTACCTGTGTGTGTGTGTTGCAAGAGGCTGGAAAGCCTAATTCAGCAAAGCAGGGAGAGGGAACCCAGGCTGGTTAAGCAGGAGAGGCTCAGTGAAATCCCAGTACATCAGATGCCATCCCAGAAGGGGGATGCAACCCATCACATTCTGTATGGAAAATATATGAAGAGCTAGGTATATACACTAAAATGTATGTTCTCAAAGTCTGTGAGTTAAGACAGATAATCAAAAGGTAGTCTACCTACTCCTGACAGATAAGGGAGAAGAGACACTTATATCGCTCTGGCTGGTCATGTGCAAATTAAATATAGTATGGTTCACAATGGACAGTGTTTTTATGTCTGAGCAAAATGATAATCAACAGATTGTGGAGGTTGCAGGGAGAAATAAAACCAGCAGGGTTCATCCTGTTTAGGAATAAGACAATGAACTTTGTAAACTATACTGGGGGTGTTGACAAACTCCCAGTTATCTTAAATCTTTAAGGACAAACCTCCAGCAGATTTGATCTTATAAGAAGGATCTCAGCCAATATTAATAATAGCTTTTTTTCCAATCTTCTGGACCTTTCCTAGTGCTCCAAGACTTATTGAAAATCAACATTAATGGTCAAGCAAGCTCCTTGGCCAGCACTTTTAAAACTCTTGGATGCAAGTTATCTGGATCTGTTGATTTTAAAATGTCTAACTTCGGTAGCTGCTGTTCAACATCGTCCTGAAATATTAGTGGAATGGAGAGAATATTATCGTCAGCCTATGATGAGACTACATCATCTGTTTTTTCCCAAATACAGAAAAGAAATATTTATTGAACACATATGATGTACCAAGTGTCTGAAAAATAAGATTCAAGAACAAAACAACAACAACTTTGATTCAAAATTCTGACAAACTTTTTCATAGAAATTTCAAGTTTTGACCCAAAATAGTGATTAAATTTGAAAAAGCTTTTAGCAGTTTTTCTACCAGTTATATTTGTTCTTTTTGTCTTTGTCTTTATAAGAGATGTTGCAATAAAATGTGCTGAATAACTATGAGTCCAGGATTTATCATTGCAATGCATAAGTAGAAATGTTGGATGAATCTAGTCAGTTGACAGAGGTTTTGATTGATCAATAGTAAATACTTACGCAGATCCACTAAGTGGAGTTTTATGCTCATAAAGGCAGGCTGAGAATAATTTTTCTCCAAAATAGAGTGGGCCTGATTATCCTTCTGTTACATCAGGTTTAGAGTAATTTCAGTTCACTTCAGTGGAGTGACTCCTAACTTATATCCAAGGGAGAATCCAAGTCAGTTACAGTAATCAACACACATCCCTACAGAAGCCTGAATGCTTTCCTAAAAAGACTAGAGTTCATTCTTTGATGAACAGTGGAAACGGAAGGATAAATTATGGTTTATGTGATCCAGGGTAGCACAAGAGAAGACATAGCATCTCCAGTGTCTGTACACAATAAAAGGAGACTTTATGCATGGAAAATATACAGTTGGGGCCAGTGTGTAGGAGAGAATTCTGGGCTGTGGCACTTGTTATGTATTTTAAAATGTGTAGTCATCAGGTGTGCAGCTGCTTGTGCTGTTTCACATACCTTGATTGTGGGGTTTTGGCTGAGCCTCCCCTCAGCTCCTCAAAAAAAAAATCTTATCTGAAACCACCAGATGTTGTCATTTTCATGCCAAAAGTGAGTGAAACTTTACAGTTGGTATATCAAATCTAAACAAGTTTGGGCAACTCTTTTTTGTTCAGTGTTGTGTGCTTCTGTGCTTTTTGCCCAGGATTAGAAATGGAGGGTTATGATACTAAGAAAGTGGCTATTTTTGTAGTATTTCTGGTCAAGCCCATGATAGTAAGTAATGGAAACCTTATGAGACATTCTAATCTCAGGAGGGGTCTAGTCCAGTTTCCTGATCAAGAGATTCAGAAAAGCACCTTATGGACTGAACTTTGGACATTGTTGAGGTTTACCTTTCACTAACAATTTTTTTTCAAATGTGCATTCTGGTTGTCTTAAAATAGAAATGGAGGAGGTAGGCTGATGGAAAATAATTAATAAAATATCTTTTTTTTAAAGAAAGAATTTAAGGAAATTAAACTAAAAGGCAGTTAAAAAAATCAAATTCAGACTAACTTTGTTTTGTGCTCAGAGAAGCTTTCCAAACTGTGAGCTTTCAACTCCAAGCAAATAAAACTTTTGACTGGCCTGGCCATCATGTACATTGGGAACAAAACAAACTACTAGAAAGGTCAGATAGCAGACAAAGTGAAGAATACAGATTACAAACTTATGAAGACAATCTAAATGAGAGATAAGAAGAAACAATGTAAGTGACAGAAGTCAGGAAGTAGCCAGCAGGACTCTTGGTAAACCGGGTGAGCAACCTACCTAATGAAAAAAGAAACTAATAGAAAACAGAAGACGGATGAAGACATTCAGGAGTGGAAAACTAATAAACAGAGAGGGAGAGCTTAGCTTTTCCATAGCTAGTAAATTCAAAGAAAAAGGACAAAAGGGAACATCACAAACCGAGAAAATCTTTATTTATATAGCCTCAGCCCAAATCTGTAATGGAAATATGACATAATAATAAATAATAATGATAATGCTAACAACAAAAATGAATAGAATCTTCCAGCCTGGAATAAATGCTGGTGTCACCTTAATGTATGGTCATGATAATCCTGAACATTATAAATAAAGCTGCTATATTTTCTCCTGTCCCAGTGTATAACATAATTGATCCAGAAAACATCCTTTTTTGTTGATATTTTTGGGAGAAGGAGTTACAGTATTTTTCCTCATTAGTAAGTGTTATTAATACAATATTATATGTATATTGACTAGTTCAATGACTTCTGTTGTGCTGGTCACCAAGGTTTATAAACCCAGAAGTTACATATTGACTTAAATGCATAAAGTGGTCTCAGAGAGAAGATATAGACTCATAGATTTTAAGACCAGAAGGGACCATTCTGGTTATCTATTCTGACTTCCTATACATTACAGGATATAGAACCTAACCCATCCCAGGCTGGGAACCTGGCTTGGAACAAAGGGGTTCCTGCCATATGGAAAATTTATATAAGGGGGGAATGCCATCATGACTAGGACTCACTCCCCTCCAAGACAACCTCTGGAAACACCAGAGGAACAAAGAGTGAACTGGGAAGGGGGTCCCAGGTAGGAAAGAAGAAAGCCCTGCCTGTGTAAGAAAGCTAAAACCTGCTTGTATCATCAGTCAGGGTGAGATATTGCTGATTAAATCCTATCTAGTTTGTATGAGACTGAGATTACAATTTTGTTTAATTGCCTAAGTAACCTGCTTTGATCTGTTTGTTATCACTTATAATCACTTAAAATCTATCTTTCTGTGGTTACTAGGCCTGTATTATATTTTATTTTAACCAGTATGTTTTTGAGAGAAGTGTGAGGGAATATTAACTGTGTTAACAAAGGCTTGTGCGTATCTTCCCTGACTTGAGGGGGGAGCGGACTATTTAATGAGCATGCATGGTAAAGACCCACTGTGCAGTACAAGACAGTATAATTCTGGGTTTATACTCCAGTAGGGGTGCAAGGCTGGGGAACTGGGAAAGTGGCTGGTACGTCTATTGTTGGTCCATGTGTGGCTTAGGTAAAGCACTCAGGTGACACAGTTGGGTGTGTGGCGCTATGTGCTGTCGTGTTGCGTGACAGTCCTCCGTTGGGCTGGATATGAGTCACCAGAAGAGCAGGGGGAGAGGCTAACCCAGCTGAATGTTTTGGGGGCACAGCAGTTCCAATTTCTTCCAGGTTGCACCCCAGGGTGACAATCCGTCACAGCAATCGCCGAGGGTCCACATGCCATTGTATGCAATCTCATCATACCACCCTCTCCATAAACTTATCAAGGTCAGTTCTGAAGCCAGGTAGGTTTTTTTACCCCTACTGCTCCCCTTGGAAGGCTGTTCCAGAACTTCACTCTGCTCCACCTAGTTTCAAGTCTAAACTTGTTGATGGACAGTTTATATCCATTTAGTCTTGTGTCAACCTTGGTGCTTTAACTTAAATAACTCCTCTCCCATAATAGTATTGTTCCCCATAGTACTGAATTATTTGTATTGCTATAGTCACTCTAAATGACTTCATCAGTGTAGCCTGATCTATATATTATGTCTTAATTATATTGATTATTTAAGAATTCCCACTTATCACTTTGAGGGTTGACAGGTTCCTGTCCCAACATCAGGCCCAGTATTATTTAAATTATTATATAGTTGAGAAACCCAATGTGCATAGTTGCAACACTCACATTATAGGAACTCTTCTATATTTACAAATAGTTTAGTAATACATTTTGCAAAGTCACAAACACTCTAACTCAGTAAGTTAAATAGAGGCCTGGTCTACACTACAGGGTTAGGTCGAATTTAGCTGCATTAGGTTGATTTAAAAATGACTGTGTCAAAACAACCAATGCTGTTCCGTCGACCTAAAGGGCTCTTAAAATCAACTTCTGTACTCCTCCCCGACAAGGGGAGTAGCTCTAAAATCGAACTTGCTGGGTCGAATTTGGGGTAGTGTGGATGCAAATTGACGGTATTGGACTCCAGGAGCTATCCCAGAGCACTGTAACTGCTCTGGACAGCACTTTGAACTCCGATGCACTAGCCAGGTACACAGGAAAAGCCCCGGGAACTTTTGAATTTCATTTCCTGTTTGGTCAGCGTGGCAAACTCAGCAACACAGGTGACCATGCAGTCCCCCCAGAATCGTAGAGCATAGAATGTTTCTACACTCCCTCTATCATCTCGTCCCTGAGGTTATCACAGATTTGAAGGCAAAAAAACCGCACTAGCGATGACATGTTTTCTGAGCTCATGCAGTCCTCCTTCACTGATACAGCACAGCTTAATGCATGGAGGCATTCAGTGGTAGAGGCCAGGAAAGAATTAAGTGAGCATGAAGAGCGGAGGTAGGACGCGATGCTGAGGCTAATGGGGGAGCAAACGGACATGATGAAGCATCTGTTGGAGCTGCAGGAAAGCCAACAAGAGCAGAGACCCCCGCTGCATCCACTGTATGACTGCCTACCCTCCTCCCCTTATTCCATAGCCTCCTCACCCAGATGCCCAAGAACACGGTGGGGGGAGGTTCCGGGCACCCAGACACTCCACTCCAGAGGATGGTCCAAGCAACAGAAGGCTGTCATTCAAACAGTTTGATTTTTAGTGTGGCTACAATAAGCAATGTGGCCCTGTCCCTCCCTCCTCCCCCACCCCACCCGGGCTACCTTGTCCGTTATCTCATTTTTTTTTAATTAATATAGAAAGAATGCATGGTTTCAAAACAATAGTTACTTTATTTCAAAGGGGGGAGGGTGGTTGGCTTACAGGGAATTAAAATCAACAAGGGGGGCGGGTCTGCATCAAGGAGAAACACACACACAACTGTCACACCGAAGCCTGGCCAGTCATGAAACTGGTTTTCAAAGCCTCTCTGATAGGCAGTGCACCTTGCTGTGCTCTTCTAATTGCCCTAGTGTCTGGCTACTCAAAATCGGGCGCCAGACGATTTGCCTCAACCTCCCACCCTGCCATAAACGTCTCCCCATTACTCTCACAGATATTATGGAGCACACAGCAAGCAGCAATAACAATGGGAATAGAAGTCTGACCTAGTCAGCAAACAGTGCCAGCGAGCTTTTAAACTTCCAAAGGCACATTCTACCACCATTCTGCACTTGCTCAGTCTATAGTTGAACTGCTCCTTACTACTGTCCAGGCTTCATGAGCCATGGGAGCAAGGGGTAGGCTGGGGTAGGTGCAACGGTGTGGTGCTGCCGGCTGGGAGAGCAGCCTGAGGCAGAAGCCTTCAGGTCGCATGATATTCCAGGCAGGACTGAATCTCCATGAGATGAAACTTAAAGAAGAGAATGACCTGGAGTCTCTGGGTCCCATTCGGTGCTCTAAGAGGAGGATAGCCATGTCTGTCCAGGCGCCTCTGATCGGCCTCACAGAGGTCTGCCTGGAGGACCCAGGAGATGTACGACAGCTATCAGTCCTACTGCACCGTCTGCTGCAAAGGCAAGGAGCTGCTGCTGTGTAGCAATGCAGTACCCAGGAGATGTACGGTGACTGTGAGCTGAGTGGGCTCCATACTTGCCATGGCATGGCGTCTGCACGGGTAACCCAGGAAAAAAGGTGTGAAACGATTGTCTGCTATTGCTTTCAAGGAGGGAGGAAGGGAGGGGGGGCCTGATGACATGTACCCCAAACCACCTGAGACAAAGTTTTTGCCCCATCAGGCATTGGGAGCTTAACCCAGAATTCCAATGGGCAGCGGAGACTGCGGGAACTGTGGGTTAGCTACCCACAGTGCACCACTCTGTAAATCAATGCTAGCCACAGTAGTGAGGACTCACTTCACCGACTTAATGCGCTTAATGTAGACATATGCAAATGACTTTATAAAATCGATTTCTAAAAATCAACTTCTATAAAATTGACCTAATTTCGTAGTGTAGACAAGGCCTTAGAGATACTACAGAATATACATCTGAAAATCCATATACTCACAGTATACCTCGAAGAACAACCTGAAATGTAAGCCATCATCTTCTTCATTACCATCACCTTCCCCTTCATTGCCAGTGACCATCCTTCTGGCACCTCCCAAGGGCTACATCTCTCTCTCAGGCTGGGATGCAACTTTTCTAATATGTTACGCTGATGCCACTATGTCTAATAAATATTCAGGAGGGGGTTTGTCCCCTCTTCCTTATTTGTATTTCCTCTCTTACTAATGTTGGGAGTGTCCTTCTCATATAGGTTAGTCAGGGCCGTCCTTAGGATTTATGGGACCTTATGCAGTATTATTAAACTGGTGCCCTATGCCCGACTTGCTCTTAGCAACACAAACATAAGCTTACAGTATTGGAAAACTTGCCACACACACTTTATTAAAAATAGTTTAATTGTGCTGCCTTCACCCCTAGCTCGTACACTTCCTCTCACCTGGGCCCCCAACCCAGTCCTGTGCTGCCAGTGTGCCCCACCCACTGCCCCCATGCCCAGTACCCCTCACCCCCTTATGCCCAACAACCCCCATGACCAGTGGCCCATCACCCAGAGCTCTCCACCACAGATCTCTATGCCCAGCGATCTCCCACCCACAGACCCTCCCCCCCACCACTGCCCAGAGCCCCTCTCACAGCCTGCCTCCAATTGCCCAACACCCCATATTCCTGAGGGAATTCAGCACCAAAAATTAAATTCTGTGTACAATATTTTAAAATTCTGCACATTTTGTCAGTAAATAAATGTGAAGGCTCCGGCATGGCAGTGGTAAGCATAGGCCACTGGCTGCATGGATGTGGGAGATCACCTGCAGCCTTCCCCCTCCCCTTTCCTCCTAGGATAGGGACTTGGCAGTGAGATATCTCTGTGTAGGTGTTAAAAGGCCACAAAGAAGCATTTTACATAATGGGTGGGATGTCAGCCATGACCCAAAATCCATTTGAATGACAAAAAAGAAATAGCTGATACTAATGGCTGAGTCCAGCCCTCATCCAGGCCCTTTCCCACCACCACTCTGGGTCATCAGCTCCCAAATGGCTGTTCATTCTCCCTAAAATAGAACATTTCTCTCTAATCCTGAAAAGTAAAGAGGTGCTTGGGATGTGCAGTTTAATAGAAAAAGGAATTATATTCAGGCACCAGTCTTTTTTTCTGCCCTGATTTACATATCTGGTTGCCACACACAGCTCAGTGGGATTGTACTGGGTGTAACTCAGCATGTAGTTTCAACAATGCTTCAACAGTGGGGCTGGAGCCATAACCAGCCAAGTCTCATTTGAATAGTGGCTCTTGTTTTGGATTATTTAAGGCAGTTTTTAAAGGTCTTTCCCATGGGTGAGGAAGAAGGTGCTGCATTCTTGAAGGGACCTTTAAAATCCCACTTAACTCCAAGAAGAACAATTTGTCAAGATAATCTCTCTCAGTGGGTCAATAATCCATAATAACTCCATAATCATGCTTCCCTATTGATTTCTCAACAGAAAACATCTGTTGTAACAATCATCCCTTATTAGTTTCCCAAGTCTATATATGCTTATGTAAGATAGATAGATAGATAGATGTGTGTGTGTGTATAGACATGAAGGTGCACAATATAGCCATGTTCTGGGCCTTAGAATTCAGATATACTTTGTATTAATATCATAAAGATTCTAAAAAATAGTTGATATATACATGAATCAAATATACAGAAAGAAAGAACTAAAAGAGTTACTCTTTACTAACGGATACTAACATGGTCAGCTAAAGCTTTGGTGGTGCGATAAGGTCATCTATCATTGGCAAAATGGATGTGCTGCCATACTACCTTTAGGACCTAGCTAGAGATCAGTCAGGGTGGTGCTTGATCTACAAGAAGACTACATCTCTTTGGAATTTGGAAAAAAAGAGAGAGATTGGATGGTTTTGCTGGGAATTTATTTGCTATTTGCAATGGGGTGTTCATGGATTTGTCACTTTGACTAATCATTATTCATTGTTTTTGTTGTGCGGTTGGCCATCTAAGGTGCATGTCTTTGTTGTTTTTTTCTCCTGCTTCCTGATTATATGTCTGAGAAATTTTAAAACTGGAGAATAATAATTTGTACTAATATTTGTGAAACATTTTTGTATTCACGAACATTTTGATGAAAATCTGGCAGTTATCCAAAAATCTCACAAATAGCACAAACATGCACTTAAATCCATATTAATTGGAAAAATATTTTGTGAAACTTTTTTTTTAATCTATGATTTGAACATCTCTACTCTTTTATCAATCCCCGGAACTATCTAATCTTCTCTGTTATGGTAAAGAATCAACATATGTAAAGAGCTAATTGAACATCTTTGAAATGTTTTTTTTTTATTTGCTTGCAACTGTTACATCAATTGGTATCATTTTCAGCACACACACACAAAATCCGCATATAAATACCTTCTAATGTTTTGCAGAGAGAGTTCTTACTTTATTTCCTTCCTTTCACAACAATAACATAAGGCTGACTTTGAAGACCAGACAAAAGACCTGAAAATAATTACATGTCCCCAAAGAATATGTTCTTCTTTCCCACCCCCTTGTTTGTTATGAGCAAAATCCATTGACCGATTTGCAGCAGGAGGTATGCTTTTGTCAAAGTTTGTCTTGAGTTACTCTTGGGCAGATAAAGAAAGAATGTGTATACTAGAATAATAGGATGGATCTTGAAATAATCTTCACTTTGAAAAGGTGTTCCCTTTTTACTCTTGGGTAGCTCAATCTAACTGTGACATATTCCTTCAGTCTCTTTTCTAATTAAATCTCTCTGAAGAAAACCAGGACCCCCACTTTATTTTTGTCTGCTGGTAATGGAATGAAATGGAAGAATGGAAATGATAAGGTAGAATGGGTTAAATTCTAATTTTTGAAGCCCCAACACTTACTAAATGAGTTAAGATGTAGGCTTCCACACTCGCCTAATTAATTTAGCCTTTTAAGGCTCTCCTTGCTCTGTAAGCAGCCTAACCATGCTCCAGCTTTTATGTTCTTCAAATGCAGGACTGTGTCTTCTAGGGCTACACTCCAGCTCTCCTTTGAGTATGCAGCTTGTGAAATCCTCTTAGTTGACATCCTAGCAATGATCCTTTAACAAAACCATTTTCCTTTTATTCTCAAGGATTTTTGAGACAGTGGTGAATAAGATACACTCTCAGATTGCTATATTAAGACTGTACACCATTTAACCCAAAGCCTGTTTGTTCATTTTTTCATTTGGCTTTTATAGTGGCTTATTGTTGCTGCAGCTCCCACATGCATATTATAAAGCATTTCACCCACGCTTTCACAGGCTGGAATTGTACAGAACTCACAGGCTGGTTGCAATTCAACAAGTTAATAACTATCTCTGATTGAGGGAGGCAGGAGCATGTCCTAAACATGAAAATGTGGTCTGAGTATGTGTTATAAGCACCTCTGTACTGCTTAGTCAGTAATTAAAACAATAGCATCTATTACTATCCCATCCAGACTCAGGTTTTATAGTGGAACATTTTTTCAGGACATTTGAATTAGCTCATACAAACTAAACGATACATTCCCCTTTCAGAGTGACACAGACAAAAGAAAGCTAGATCTATATGTGAATACTGCTAAATCTTATGTGTCCTATAATAGAATTAAAAGGAATTTTTCTTACTGAATGGGAATTTTCCAGAATACACCACTACTATGCCATTACTACTCCATTTTGCAGATATTCTAATATAATACCTAAATCTTCCCTAGTTCTAGCATTCTGGTGAATATTGTGATGGCCTTCCCTCCTCTGTCACTGCTTCATTTCACTTACAGTTCACCCTCATGACATTTTATTTAGAAATGAAATGCAGCAATAGCTGTTCACTGTTTATAGCTCTCAGTTCTGTCTGAATCATGAGATGTACCAAGTAGCTCCAATTAAAACTGAAGGTTAGAAAAATTAATTTGTTCAACACTGTATATTCTAGTCACAATTGAGTCTCTCTGAAAATGAAAATGTTTAACTGTACCTTTGAACATTCTTCTTATATCTAAATAGAATCCATGGATTATTTAATTCTGGACTTTAAAGTTATGCATATACTTTAATCTGAAGGCTCTCCTGCTGTTTCTCCTCTGTCCATGTCATTCTTTCTATATGTAAATCAACACGTAGATATTATTAGCTGCCCTTTTGAGATCTATTTGATTTTCATCTGCTTTTGCTTAATCGGTAAGGAACAGAAGCATGTTCCTAAACTAACACTCCTCTGAGAAGAAAAATGAAAGCTTTGTGTTGTAAGAGCTAGAGACTATATAGTCGGGGATTTTAATGTATTTTACTTCCTGATGTTTTAAGCACCCGTAACAAAATTAGATTTTTGCAGTCCTTTTTTAAAAAAGTGAACAAAATATCAAAAGCCACTTAAAAAAACGTTACACCCTTAGTGGAATGACCATAACAGGCCAACATTGCAGCCTTTGCATTTGCCATTGTAAATATGAAGGCTATTTAAAACAGTGATGTCTGCAAGTAAGACTGCTCACAATTATATTAGACTTGCTGTAGCGGGTGCCACATGGGATCTTTAACTTGTGCATACTCTTTCATTCATCGAGGGCACTTTGAACGGGATGAACAGAATGTTTATTTAGTTCAGGTTGAATTTGTGTTGAAGTCTAGGAAATTAATTCACCAATACTTTGTGAAGCACTGACACATACAATACTTGACACAAACCCACAAAGATGAGGAAATGAAAAGCCACTTAGCAGTACATGCCTGTTGTGGATGTGTGTAAGTACTTGAGACTAAGTAAAGTTTAACTTTAAGTGAAAGCACTCTTGTGTTGTCCTGTTTGTGCAAGCCATCTATCGGTCGGACGGCCGTGTTTCCCCTGATTTATTTCCTTACCCCACCTCACACAGAGTAAAAGTTACCAAGAGCTTTGGCTTGAAAGAACCCCAGGTAACACCCAAATCAGAATTTTATAAAGTATGTATTTTCCTGTGGATAATGCAGCTAGAGTGTAGCTTCACAAAAGGCTGGGGTTTCCATTGTACAATTAAGACAGAAGTGTTATAATTTATGAGGTCACTGATGAATTGAAACTGTTTGTTAAAAGATGGATGAAGATGTCTGGTTTTACTTTTAATATTAGGGCAGAGTTAATGTGGTTTACGTGTCTTAATTGTGTATTTCCATACATACAGAGTAGTTATATACAGTAATAGGAAAAAATATAATTTAATAGATTTGCATTCACTGCACTGTAAGAACCATTACTTTGGATTACATGAATTTCCTCTTCATTACAGTCTCAGCCTTCCAGTTGTATTAACATAGCGTGCTGCACCCCCTCCCTCCTTCACCATTGAAGTGAAAGTCACTCCCCTTCCATTTGGTAGTTCAAAGGCTATGCACCAGTTAAGCCTTCACAATTGGCAAGGCTTTGTGCTGTCCTATCCTTTTGGTGCAGATTTCCTGTTGCAGGGACATCACAGAAGTTGTTAGTCCTGTGCAGCATGAAGGTGGCATGGAGGCCACTTTCCCACAGCCACTGGGGGTGTTGTACTGAAGTAGCCTGTTGGGAAAGGCTGCACAGATGCTCTGTGGCCTAAAAGCAGGATCGTTTCCCCTCATCTTGCTTTCATATAAGCCCAGCCCAGCTACTTGGATACTGTATCTATCAAACTGATAAAGCCTAAATATGTAGGATTGTCCTGAAAGGGTTCATGGAAGACTCAAAGGCAGAAATGGGGGAGGGGGAGCGGGGAAGAACATTTGAATTATCTAGATTTCATTTCTTTTACATTTCTATAACCTTTTCAGTCATCTGAGTATCAGGATTAAGGTATTCTTACTTCAAAATTCCAAAATATTAAGCAATGGGTCAAAAAAAGAATGATCTATCAAGATATGGTACTTTATATTCAAGTTCCTGTAAATATGGAAATGGCTGCCTAATTGTTCTTCTATTTGAAATTAAAGCATAGTTGTGCTTTATGATCTAAGCTATCCTCAAAAGAAAAAAATCTAAACTTTCCTAAAACAACAACAGCAAAAATACTGTAGCTACTATGGTGGCACGGATAACCTTCAAAATATGAACAGCATATAAGAAATGCCTTTACCTACACAGCACCTGAAACAATCTCTCCTATGACCTGCTCCTATTCACATAAATGTGGGGTTAAGTCCAAAGACTGAGGATGACCATTGAAATGGGAACACTGTTAATTATTTCAGTATGCATCTTAAGAGTTCAGCAAAGAAAATTTTATGCACTTAAAGTTGTTTCTGGTCAGTCCCAATTTTTCCAGCAATACCCCTAACATGTGTAAAATTGAGACTAGGTTTGCTTCTTTCTTGATCACTGATGTTTATAGCATGATTCAATTCTTACTTAAGTCAGTGGAGAAGTCTTTCCATTGATTTTAATGGCACTTGGAGTAGGCATCATATGGGGTTCTTTTTATTTGTGCTCAGGTTTCTGAGTCTTTAGGATGAACTTTGGTCACATTTTCAAGCTTTTCTCTACTGTTTTGAGGGCTTTTATTTTTCTAAATGAAAGCTGAGAGTCTCGTATAATTACTGGTCTCCAGGAGCTGAGGCATTAACTAAAACATAAAATATTATGATACAACCAAATCTCTTAAGATGCATACTGAAATAATCAAGTCACAAGAGCTGCCAACACAGAAGTGCATAGAAGAGGGGTAGAGGGTTTTGGAAGGAAGATGGGGGAAATATTCCATAACTCCAAGATTCCTGACACATCATTCGAGTCTAATACGGACAGCAGATATGTGATTTTTTCTTATTTATTATAGTGCCTTGTTATGTATCAACCTAATGCCAATTATCCTGAGATCTAACAGACTGTGCCTGCTAGTATATCATACTTGTCTTATTCATTGCTCTCAAGGCAGTTTCTGTCTTAGTGCTGAATAGAATCATAAAAAAACAGTTAGGGGGAAAAAAGGGTTTTATAGAGCAACAGGTTGTCTTTATGCCAAACTCATCTCATGCTGGTCAAATCTTCACTCTAAACCAGATCACTGAGCAATTTCTTGTTTTCTGCTTACATTTTCAATAGTTCCTAAGGGCATTTAAAATCCTCTTATAAAAGCTTACATCCACACAGGATACCAATGTTCTTTTCCATGAAACTCAGCCTACTCATAGGGTCAGCATAAGATCTATGCATAATTTAAGACCCACTTAATGTACTATAGCATGCACATATCCCTGATCCAGCAAAACATTTCAGGATATGCATAACTTTAAGCAATAGTTCCTGTTATTACATTGAGCGGGGATGGATATTTCACAGCAAAAACCACTGTATACCTCACAGATCTCTGGAAAGAAACTGTATTTAAACCCTCTCTTTCCTGATGACCCACAGATCTACCTTTCTACTCCAGATCTTTCTCCTTCTGTCGATCTAAAAATTCAGGCCATCTCTCTGACATACCCTTGTGAATGTCTAGCCATCAGCTCAAGCTCAACATGGTTAAAACTGACCACTTAACTTCCTCCCTTCCCAACTTTCTCTACTACCTCCTTTCTCAATCACCATCCCGCAAATTACTCAGGCCTATAATTTGCGTGTCATCTCTGACACACACCTCTTTATCTTGATCTTTACTTCCAGACTATATCTAAATCTTGACTAGTCTCTCTGCCTAACCCTGTAAGATATGCCCTGTCCTACCCCTTCACACAGCTAAAATTCGTATCCAGGATTTCATCATCTCAGTTACTGCAACATCCTTTTCTCCAGCCTTGACAAATGCAATCTTGCCCCACTCATATCCATTCAGAATGCTTCTACCAAGATCGTTTCCCCAGACTTTTGCTTTCACCAAGCCATGCCATCCCTCCACTGGCTTCCCCTTCTCTATTGCAGCAAATATAATGTACTCATCTTTATTTTCAAGGCCATTTATAGTCTAAACCCACCCTACCTATCATCTCTCATTCAGTATCAAAATGTTGATTACTGCCTCTGATTGGCCCTTGATGTAAGTTCCATTGCTCACTTTTTAAATGTTCAAATAAGACCTTCATGCTTTCTCCCATGCTGCCCCTCATGATCAGGAGGAGCTCCATAAACATCTGCAACATTACCTTATTATTCTCTTTTAAAATCCTCCTTAAAACTCTCATTTTCCATGATACTTACAAAAACTTGACAATGATCAGGCCACTGGTGTGCTGAGACCACTGCATATCATGGTGACCAATATTGTCTCATTCTTTCCTTGTACTCCCCTATCGGTCTGTATCTATCTGGTGTCTCTTGTTTTGTACTTAGATTTTAATTTATTTGAGGTAGGGGCCATCTTTTTGTTCTGTGTTTGTACAGCAGCCAGAACAATGGGATCCTGGTCCATGACTAAGATTCCCAGGCACTATGGGAATGCAAACTATATTTTCATGAACTTTCTTTTTTTCTGATTATCTATAAGTATCCAGCTCCTACAATAAGGTTGTACATCCCATTTGTTCTGAAGTGTAGTCTGTATTATGTAATAAATATCTCAGAATTATCCAAGAAATATCAGAATTATTATTTGTATTCTGAGAGTGCCCAGAAGACTCAGGAAAGATCAGTTTTAGTACAAAGAGAACTAGAAGAGTTCCTGCCCCAAAGAGTTTAATATCTCAGTGCTCAACTGAGCTAAGACTTACACACATGTTTAACTTTATGAGCAGGAGTAGTCCCATTTAAATTACTGGGACTAGTCCCATGGGCAAAGTGGAGAACATGGGTAAGTCTTTGCAGGATCAGGGGCTAATTAAATATGCACAATTTATTTCTTTTTAATCCATGGTTCTCAATTCAAAAAAGATTGGGGAGGTTTTTAAATATCATCATTAGCCTTATCTGATTGCATGTCTATTATATTATATAATTTACAATACACCTAGTGTTTTGGGTGAATCGTTTAAACGGAAGATGTTTTATTTTATAGCTTATCTCTTTTTAAGACACTGACATTGTGTAAGAATGAAAAAAACTACGATTTTAAATTTCTTAACATATTGAATTAGAATTAGGCACTTTTATAATACCTTTAATATAGAAATATACGAGGATTGCAGTATTATTAACATTAAAATATTCTGTTTTACTCTTGCCATTAGAGAAGTCATAGAAAAGCTCTGGGGAATGCTGATGAGTTTTATGACTGTGCAGTGTCCTCAGAAAAAAGATATTCTATGCACAGGCAACCCCTGCAAAATGATGGGGCATTATATAGCTTCCGTTTCTGTATAAGGTGAGTGAGATCTGTCACCTTCTCTTTCAGGTCTCTCGGATGAAAGTTAATGCATGATCAGAAGAGTCATTTCTGCTTAACCTAAAGGAAGTTCTCTGTGCAGACTGTGCAAGGGTTAATTGACTGTTACTTTGCTTAGGCCTGGTCTACACTTAAAAATGAGAGTAGATGCAGCTAGGTTGGTGGAAGAATTCTTCAGTTGACCTGACTATCACTTCCAGGAGAGACAGCTCGACTACAATGATGGAACCTTCCCTCCCCCCCCCCACTGTTTATATTGGCAACGTCTACACTATGGCACTACAGTGGCACAGTTGCTGCACAGCAGCTGCACCACTGTACCAGCTGTAGTGTAGAAATGACTTTAGATCCAGAGCAATTAGCTCTGGTAAAGATGTGTGGACATCATGGAAAGAACAGCTTAATCTTTGTTTTGTTGGGTATTTAACACTGAAAGGCCTAGTGTTTTGTATTTTTTTTTAAATACCCTGATTCTAAAATGTAAAGTTTTGTTAGTTTTTTAATAAAAGTGTGGGCACCACCTCTAACAAATCCATGATCTGGGTAATATTTTTAACTTACTACTTTATTTTAAACCCTCTGACATAATTGGTTGTAACAATGAAAATAACAGAACAGAAGAGAATAGAAAGTCTACATGAATATAACAGATAAAGCAAATTAAACATCAAAAGGACACTGTTCAGAATCTGACATATCAAATCAAGCAGTTAAAATAAGAGAGATTGAGTAGAGAGTGTGGGTGATCTTACTTGTACCTTCACTTGACTCATCAAGCACTGATATCTCATAAACTGAAGGAATGAGAAGCAGCAGATCAGCACCTATATGTTAATTGACAGATGCCACTTGAAATTATTTTATTTTTTTATACTCCCCCAGTTATCCCAAGAAGGAACCAGTCTTCTGGGTGACAGACTACTTAAACTAGTCAAGAGGTTGTTAAACTAGGAACAAAAGGAGAGGGTTTTAAGGGGCTAAACAAAGTACATATGCACCCATCCTATACCTCAGACTCCAGGTAGTAAAGGATCAAGATGTCAAGGGATTGTAGAGAAAAGAAATTCTTTAATTGCCTACATAGCAGAAGTCTGGGTAATAAACAAGATTAATTAGAAATTTGAAGTAACAGGTATTGCTGAATGCATCTGGTTAGAATGTTAAAAATCACTGAATACACCCTCTTTAGGAAGGATAGAATGGGCAGAAAGAGATCAGTGGTGGCACTCTACATCAAAGACAACATTATCTGCTTTAAAGTAATTGAGAGTTTAGAAGTACAGGATCTGGTATGCTTATGGCTCAATGTGCTAACTGACAAATCACAGAATGGAGTGTTGGTGGGAGTCTGTTACAGACCACCAAATCAGATCAGAGAACAAGATGAAGGACTATTTAAGCATTTATCTATAAAATGTAGGAAGAAAAACTTGAGGTATTTGAAACTGAAGGCCATGTACTAGAAGTCTCATGCTGACATTAATAAACCTTAGAGTTTTTAAAAGTTATAGATGTGAATTTTCTAGTAGAAAAGGCATTATAACCTACTTGGAGTAGTTCTGTATTAGACCTTATTCCAAAAGATAAAGATGAAATGATCACTGAAGTAAAACTTAGGGGTTGCCTACAGGCAAGTGACCAGGACCTAACTGCATTTGTTATGTGCAAACAGAAAATGTTCTCAACATACATATACTTCACACACACACATATACACACACACTGCATTAAAGACACTGATTTTCTGAAACTGAAAATAGTTATGAACAAAATTGAGTAGGAAGAAAATTTTGAAACAAAATGATGTGAATGATATTTGAGAATTGTTTAACAAAACTTTTCTTGGTGCTGCCCCAACAAAAAAAAATCACATAAAAGAAAAAAAGACATTATGAATTAAACAAACATCTGGGTTAAGAAAAGAAGGAGAAGCAGCCGTTTTTATATACAGTTTTTTTAAAAATTAGAACTCATAAAATTAGTCCAGTTGATTTGGGAAGCTAAAGGTTGAAGTGAGAAAACTATAGCCAGTAATGTTAAGGATAAGAAAGATTTTTTTAAAAATTCCTAGCAATAGTACAGATCCGATATTAGATAGTGGAGTATAGTTGAAATCACCCATTATTATTATTGCCTTTGTAGCCTATCTAATCTTCCTGAGAATTTCACAGTCACTGCTACAATGCTTGTCATGTGATCAGTAGTATATTTCTTCCACTCTAATCTTATTGGTCAGGCATGGAATTTCCAGCCATAGAGATGCTATGCTACAGTTTGATTCATTTAAGATTTTTACTTTGTTTGACTCTATGCTTTCTATCACATTCAGTGCCACACCCCACCAGCACAACCTACTCTGTCATTCCTATATGTTTTGTACCCTGTGACCACTGTTTCCACTGATTATCCTCATTTCCCCAAGTTTCTACAATGCCTGTTATATCCATAGCCTCACTAAATGCCAGGAACTCTAGTTCTCCCATCTTAGTTTTAGATTTCTAGCATTTGCATTTCAGCACTTGCACATTTTTTGAATATTAAGTTGTTTGCCTTCATGGGTAATATTTAAATGGAGCTCTTTTATGTTTGACTGCTCCTCACTAGTTCCTACCTGTACTTTATTTTGACACTGATAAACCAAGTTCCAGCTCTGGCCACATCAGTAGGCATCAGCTAAGAAATGACAAACTCATACCTGGAAACCAAACTATCTCATCTGTACGTTAGGGTTTTTTGTTTTTTTTTCGAAATAGATAGTAGTTTTATAAAAATGTATTTAGTGTTTAGACCAGTGGTGGGCAACCTGTGGCCTGCAGCCCACATGCAATCCATCAGGGTAATCCGCTGGGAGGCTGCGAGGCAGTGATTACATTGACCATCCTCAGGCATGTCCACCTGCAGCTCCCAGTGGCTGCCGTTCACCGTTTCTGGTCAATGGGATTCGTGGGAAGTGGCGGCCAGCATGTCCCTGCGGCCTGCGCCGCTTCCCACAGCTCCCATTGGCCAAGAATGGTGAACCACGGCCACTGGGAGCTCCGGGCAGCCGTAACTGCAGATGGTCACTGTAAACACTGTCTTGTGGCCCATCAGCCGATTACTTTGACAGGCCGCATGCAGCCCATGGGCTGCAGGTTGCCCGCCATTGGTTTAGACTCTATGAAATGCCTCTAAATTGCTTCATGCATGAATCTCACTGGTAATGTCTGTATTCCATGCTTTGGGGAAATCTGTAACTTTTGATTTTTAACTTTGAAAATGTTTGCTCTGAGGCACTGGAATGGTCCCATCAGCCCATTCAGGAGGCCAATCAAGATTTCATGGGCCATTAAGGAACATCATAATACAAAAGCTTGGTGAATGGCCCTATAATACCTTGCAATTGCTATGTATAAGGGAGATCATTGTATAGACTGGAAGGCTAAATGTAAAAGATAAAACAGGGTCACAAGAACATTTTTCCTCTCTGTGCTGTTTGGACTCTCACAAGAGCTGGAGCTAAGAAACAAAAAGTATGATCCCATGGTCAACCTGGGTTAAGACTAAGAAAACATTCAGTGCTAACAGATTACAACATCTCTGTCACTATTTGAATAACAGACTGAAATTCAGTGTGTATATATGCTTGTTTGCTTTAACCTATAAATAACTCTCTTATTTCTTATTCCTTGTTAAATAAATCTTTAGATAGTTTATTACAGGACTGTCAACAGCATTGTCCTTGGTGTGAGATCATAGAACATACCACCGGTTTGGGGGTCTGCCTTTATTTTTGATGGTCTGTCCTGAGGTAGATGCACACGGTGAGCCACTGAAGACAGCATGATACACCCATCTTAGTTTTAGATGTCTATCATTTGTATTTAAGCACTTGTACATTTTGTCAATATTTAGTTGCTTGCCTTTATGTGTTATATTTAAATGCAACTGTTTGATGTTTGACTGTTCCTCACTAGCTTTTACCTGTACTTTACCAACTTCTTTCCTAACCTCTTTACTAGGATAAAGAGTTCCCCCATTCAATAAATTCATTCTGAAGGGATGTCTCCACCAAAACTGTGTGCTTATCTACTCCTCTTGGCTTTCCACCAGCCCTTGGTTTAAAAAATCCTCTACAACCTTTTAAATTTTGCACGCCAGCAAGCTGGTTCCATTTTGGTTTAAGTGGACCCCATCCTTCCTGTATAGGCTCCTCCTTTCCCAAAACAGTCCCCAGTTCCTAATAGACTAAAACGCTCCTCCCTACACCATCTTCTCATCCATGCATTGAGATCCTTCCATTCTGCCTATCTTTCTGGCTTTGCATGTGAAACTGGAAGCATTTCAGATAATGCTACTATGGAAGTCCTGGACTTTAATCTCTTACCTAGAAGCCTATATTTGGTCTCCAGGATCTTTCTCCTACCTTTCCCTATGTCACTTGTATCTACATGTACCACAACCATCAGCCCCTCCCCAGCATTGCACATAAATCTGTCAAGATGTTTCATGAGATACATAACTTTGTACTTGGCAGGCAATTCATTGTGTGGTTCTCCCAGTCATCAGAAACCCAACTATCTATATTTCTAACAATCGAATCCCCCATTACTATTATCTTGTTCTTCCTAGTAACTGTGGCTCCATTTTCAGGATGGGGTATCCTCGATGTGAGAAGATGCATGACATCATCTGGAAGGAGGAGCCCAACTATGGGATTCTTTCCCTTCATTCTAGCTTGATGTTCTCCTTCCCCGAGATTTTCATCTTCCTTAACAGCACAGAGGCTGTCAAAGGGAGGTGTGGAGAATAGATGGCACTGAATTGTAGGGTCTCTCACTTCCCTTTAATAGTAACCTCAAGAAGAATAGTTTCTGTAGCCATTGGCCCAGAGGATAAGAGGGACCCGTCAACCATCTACATTAGGTTTGGAATAGGCGTGGGCCACAGGGGAATCTGTAGTGATTAGGATACTTCTGCACAAATAACATTGTCTTCTGTGCCTGATTGAAGGAGCACCTGTTTCAGAGGGAGTGGTTGGGGATGCCCCAGGATTTGTAACTCACCTGACAATTTCAGGTGCTGTGCTAGTCATTAGGAACTAGCATGCACTCCAGTCTGGCCCTCCATTTGGGGTTCAGGGGAACGCTCTGTCAGGATGCTCAAGCTAGCCTCCTTTGCCAGCCTGGGCTGGCTCTTTGCCCAGATTATTTTGGGCTGAGTTCCTTATAGGGCAACTGGAGATAGTGTGGCCTGGCTCATGACAGCAGTAACACAAGTTAAGGTGTTGCTGGCCCTATCTCTTTTCAGGGGCAAGTTTCCATCAAGCTAGGTTTACCTTCATTGACTCAACTGGCAGAGTGGAATCCAATACACCGGGGTGCAGGCAGTCTGTCCTATTGGTCATAGGTGGGCTAGGGTCTTTGTGGCATTGTGGGATTGTCAGCTGTCTTAGTCTCTGCAGACCTGGGCTCTAGGCCCTTAGTCCTTACATCACAGAACCCTTCCTCTGGGTGAGCACTGGGCCAGGTTTATTTGGGTGGTCTTGATGAAAAATTTCTATCAGATCATGGGCATGGGCAGCAAGTTCCCAGGAGCACTCTTCAGAACCATAGCCCTCCCAGTCAACTAGGCAATACTGTCTCCACGTTTGGTGTTTAGTATTGAGGGTCACATGGACTGCATATTCCTCCTCTAGTTGCACTTCGACCTGGACTGGCAGGGGTGGCTGTTGGAACCAATGGGGAAAGGTGTCTTCTGTGTAAGCCTTCAGGATAGATACATGGAAAACGGGATTGAGGGAGCTGTAGTTTGAAGATAAAGGGGTTGATTTGCTGACAGAGCTGGAATGGTCTGAGGAACTAGTTGTATAGCTTGTGGGGCAGCCTATTCATACAGAGATGCTTTGTGGCAAGTCAGACCTTTTGGTCTGAAAAGACTTGCACTGAGTGTTGCGCTCCCTTGAGGTGATGGCACCACTATTTGAAGGCTGATTTAATTGCAAGTAGTTCCTTATCCAATATTTCATAATTCCATTCAGCTGGGGTGAGTTTTTGGGAATAGTAGGTGCAGGGGTTCAGGACTTCCTGTGAACTCTAACTCTGGGAGGGTATCACCCCTATAGCTACATTGGAGATATCAGTTTCCCCTAGGAGTGGTACAAGGGGCGCAGTGATGAAAGCAGCCTTGAGTTGTTTGAAAGCATGGAGAGCTTTGAGTGTCCAACCAAACTTTGCAGCCTTGCAGAGCAGTTTGGTCATGTGGGACTATTTGCCCTGCGAAGCCTGGAATGAATCGTCAGTAAAAGTTTGCAAAGCCCAGGAAGTGCTGTAACTCCCAGTGGGACCTGGGCATGTTCCAGCTATAGATGGCCTCCACCTTCTGGGGATCTATCGTAACACCCTTTTGGGAGAAGATATAACCTCAAAATTCCATGGATGACTGGTCAAAGGTTCATTTTTCTAACTTCACAAACAGGCCATGCTTCCCTAGTCTTTCCAGGATGCAAAGGCATGGGTTCCTTCCTTTTTCTTGATGAAAAGGACTGGTGCACTTACTGAGAAGGAGAAGTGCTGGATGAGCTCTTGGCCAGATTTTCCTGGATATATTCACAAAGGGCTGCCAGGCATGCTCAGATATCTCATAGATCTGTCCATAAGGGATCTTTGCCCCAGGTTGCAGATCTATAGGGCAATCATTGTCTCAGTAGTATGTCTTCGTTCTCCTCTTTAAAAACATCCACATAATCCCAAAATTTTTTTAAGGAGATGGGGATTCAGGCGTGGGAGTGATTCTTTCTGGCTAGCCATCACCAGCTGGATTCCCCCCCCACACAGGCACTTTTACTTCCAATTGGCCACAGAAGCCTGGGACCGGAAGGTTGGCAGTCCCTTTGGAAATAGTCAGAGGGAAAGTTGATCTTCTTTTCTTGAGAAACAAGAGTCAGGTGATACTAAGAATTAGGGGGAAATGTGGAGAATGGATAACATTGAACTGTAGCACTTTCTGATGGTTGTGGATTATGGCCGTTAGGCCTGAGTCACTGGCCTCAAAGACAGGAGGAACCCATCTATTGTTTCTATGATGGATGATGTGGGCTTTTAAAAGAGGGGAATTTGTAGCGCTTGAGTAGCTTTAACATCTATAAAATTATCGGTAGCCCTGGAATCAATCCTGCCCCACTGAGGGGCAATCAACTTGCCCCCATCCATGGTATGTAACTCTAGTTGTACTTGGAAGTATGGGGAGGATTCACGTGTCCTGGATTGTGTTTCGCTTGAGGGCAGTTCCAGAGCATAGGACACCATATTGTCAAGGCTGGTTCCCCCATGCAGCCTGGATACACTCATTTTCCAACTTCTTGCAGGCTGAGGTTCTCAATAGGCTCAAGGTGAGGATGCCCCACAATAAAAACATAGGATATTGCGCTGTCACCATTCTTTCCACGGTCAAGTGTTGGTGGCCAAGATCAACCTGCATCAGTTCATGGTTGGTCCCAGGGGGGTTTGGTGTAGGGCGTGGATGTAGTGGTAGCAGGGTGCCCCTCCTCTACTCTTTTTGCTTATACAGTCAGTTGATGATGTGGGAAGAGAGCTCAATAAGTGCATGCAGGCAAGTCGTGGTCTCAATGGGGGTTAGCTCATTATTGACTTCCTCACTGCCCATGCCAAAAATGATGCAGTTGGACTTTCTCATTCCAATCAACATAATTTGTGAGTCACTGGAACTGAGCAGCAAATGAGGTTGCTGGCCCTTATCCTTGCTGGAGCCTTTGTAGTGATGCTTCTGCTGAGCAAGCGCTATGCAGGTCATCAAAGATTGCAGAAAATGTTCACAGGAAGAAATGCCAGTCTGTTAACACTGAGCTGTCCTGGTCCACCAGGGGAAAGGGGGAATCCAGAGTATCTCCAGTAGCCAAACTGATCACTTGTCCCACCTTGGCCTGGTCGGTGGAACATTCTAGGGTGGAACAGGAAAAGGAGGCAGCATCGGTTCAGGAACTCCCTAAACTTCTGGCAGTTCCCATCAAAACTTTCAGGCAGTGTTATTGCAGGGTTCAGTTCAGGAAGTAGTGGCCCAACCTGGGCCCAGAGCATAGAATTTTCCTCCTGGGTCCAAACTGCTGTTCATGTAGTGTCTAATTTTCCATTAGGAGCTTGGGACTGCAGAAGATGATTCTTGGTTTGGAGTTGTGACCCGCTCCTGGGGATCCAGTACCCTGTGGGGCCCTGTGTGTGATGATAGACGCACACCTTCCATATACCTGTTAAGGAGCTCCCACGGAGGGGATAGGAAGTGGGTCTGCCCACCAGGGGATGGTAGTCACTGGGAAGGAGCTGGAGGACTCAAAAGATCCAGGTTCCATAAGCAAGAGTCAGGGTTAGAGTCAGGCCAGGGTTGAAGACCAGAAACCAGAGGCAGTGCCAGGTTAGAATCAAGAGGCAGAAATCAGGTCAGAGTCAGACTGGAGTTAGAGACCAGAGATCAAGAAGGGTCTGGCATTGCAGCAGGCCAAAATATGTGTGGTTGCCCAGAAAACTTCCTGGGACAACCGCAGGGCTAAATGTGGGGATTGACCAATCAGAGGGCCTCAGGATTACCATCACTCTGGGTCTCTTGGGCAGCACTTCCTGTAGCACCTACTCTCCACAGTGCTCTCTGGCTGCACTACTACATTGTTTCCTGGTGGTACTATGGGAATATCAGCTGTTCTAGGCGCCGCAGACATGGTTTGTAGTCCATGGGTCCTTATACCTCTTCTTTCTTCCTGTTGACTGTGTAGATGATTGTCAATCCAGATAACAAGATCTATAAAGACTCCCAAACCCAATGGGTCTCAACTGGGCCACTTCATCCTTGATCTCATCCTACAAGCGCCACTGAAACTCAAATAACCGAGCCTCCTCATTCCATTCTGTGTCCAATATGAGATGGCAGATGTGTGCTTCATAGGAAGACACTGTGCTGACCCCTGTTGGAGTTTCTGCAGGGCAGCCTCAGTGGAGCAGACATGGTTGTGGTCATAAAAGATGGTTGATTATCACCCACTGGAAGGCATCCCTGCTGGAAAGCACCAGACTGCTGGCTTCCAGTAGGCGCAAGACCCAATCCAATGCCTCCCCAGTCAGCAGGCCTACCTTGGTCTGGTCAGAAGAGCACATCTGTGGTCAAAGCCTGAACAAGAGGCAGCACTGATTCATGAAGTCTTGGAATTTGCAGCAGCTTCCATCAAAGCGCTTGGGAAGAGGGTCAGCAGATCTAACACCAGGTGACAATGTGGCTGGATGTGCCCTGCGTACAGCGTTCTGTGTGGAGTTGATAGACTTGCTTCTGATTCCCAATGACCAGGGGCATATTCTGTGCCTGCAGTGCTCACTTGTCTTCCTGGAGACAAATTAACTGTTTGTGGAGCACCAATGACCCTTGAGTATAAGTAACTCTGCTGGGTCCATCCTCAGAATTGGAGCAGTATGAGCAAACTGTAAGGGTCATGGCGTGAGCAGTCAGGTGTAATAGTTGGAGTTAGACACCAAGCACTGAAGCTGGAGGTCAAAGCCAGAATCAAAGGCACAAGTCGACCCAAGGATTAAGCCAGAGCTGAAGACATGGGTAGAAATCAGGGACCTTAAGAGAGAATGAAAGCAGAAACCAGGAGGAGGGTAAGGAGGGCAGGAGCCAGGAACAGGCAGGAAGACAGGAGTCAGGAGAGTAGGCAGAGCCTAATGTGGCTGATAGCCAGCCAGGGATTTGCCTAGTTGCTCAGACAACTTCCTGTGTTTTCTTCTGGCTTAAGTAGTGTGTCTGAGCCAAGTGATGGGGCTGGACATTGCCCCCAGTTAGGAGCTTCCTGGGCAGAGCCCTTGGTGAGCTAGAGCTCCAGCAGCCCCCATCTCCAGTGATTCTGGGAAGTTGCTGAGTGACAACCGGAGGCTTGGGTTTAAGCCCCAACACTTTCCATCTTTCTATTACTTACTGAAGAGATGCTTTCTTAAGGGCAGTCATAAAAAATGAAAAAAAGAAAACACCATAGTAAAACACTTAAAACACAGCACTCACCACTCAAAGTAAATGCAAACAAACAGTAAATGGAACATAATTTAAGGTTGCTCAAGATCAGCTGTATTGTGTGCTGTGGCCATTTATATACATTAGTGATGATTATCTGCATACTCAGTTATTCAGCAGTGAATAATAAATAGTCTTGTCTGTGCCTTACCAAAGTAAGATGCAATGTGTACGTGACTTCTTAGACACAGGGAACCCAGTAATCTAAAGTTATTTATATGAACATGAAACTTTCTATTATTCAAAAAGCATTTTAAAGGATATATTGTGTACAACAGTAAGTGGAGAGGATTTTCTAAAAACCCGGAGTTCCTTTGTTTTAATCTAATTTCTTGTCTGTTGTCCTCATAGTAATTGTATTTAATGATTACAATACATTCCATAGGGAAAGTTCTGGAGTTGTTTTCATAACCTTCCCCTGCTAATTCAAACATTTTTGCTGAAACTGCATGACGGGAACTGGCGGCCATGTGCTGTCCCCTGCAGAACCTAATGAGGATGATTACCTAATCCTGGATGCAGAGCTTCAGGGTACTAGCCTTCAAGAAGATGGCAAAAGATACAGTTGAGTCAGGGAGCACAGGGAGGGTAAAAGAAGCCTACGACAATGCCAAGAGCATCAAACTATATCCAAAAATTATAGGATTCAAGGCTTCAGCTAAACATCTGACCTAACCTTCTATTGTTTCTATGGAAATGACGCAAAACATTGTTATTGCTGATTTAATTAATTGATAAATGTTTTGGATCCATCCCTATAATTTCCAGTAATCATCTATCCCCATACCATTATTGTATTTTTTCTGCAGTTATGCACTTTTGTCCACCTAAATTAGGAATCTATAACATGAAATTACTTTTGAACAAGACTTCTCTGTGCTTCACAGAAGTGTGCATTCATGAGCATATAACAAGGCTGTTTTATATAGTTTATTGGTCAGATCATTAACCCCTTTAGTGCTTTATAGACCTCATTAGTCACAATGGGTCAGAGTGGAATTCCTCATGTATGAAAAATTATGCTGCATTTCTCTGAAAGTTGTACAAAGAATCACACCTTCTCTAGCCAGTATGAAAATAGGAATATCAATGTACTAGTTTAACTATAATTTAAAAGGAAAGAACAATATTACATCAAGTTTAAAGAGTCAGTAGAGTTGCACATGCTTACACAAAAAATTAATTGGTCCAACATCTTGTCATAAATGATAAATACCATGGTCGCATTTAGTAATTTAAGATTTGCCATTGGTAACCTCATAATGGCATCTGAGATGCCACAATTTCCCTCTGTATTTAGAAAAGAAAATAAATCTGCAGTAAATACAGGCAAATGTTGACTCTTAATGGCAACCAGTCTGTATACTCTAAATATAGTATAATTGCATATCAATTTATTCTGCTTGGCAACTGACTTCCATGCAAATTATTGGAAAGAAAAATCTGTAGAAAAAATCTAAAGATATTGAGCGGATCAAGAATAGGGGCAGAAAATTTCCACTCTGTGTTCCCACAGGTTTTTTTTTTTTCTTTTGTGGTAAAGATATGTAGTGATCTTCAAGAATTTATCCCAAACTGTGTATTAACATGATGTCAGACATAATTATATCTTCAATTAAAATGTGTTTAAAGTCATTTTTAAAACACTGGGGAATTGATTAAGGAGATCAGATATTAGATTATACAATATAGGGAAGAGTAAAGTAATTAAAATTTACAGTATGTTTCATTTTTTTCAAAATAAAAAGAAATGAATGCTATGAGTTATTCTTCCTAATGAGGTTTCATTTTTCTACATTAATATTAATTTTTTAAAACTCCAGAAGCTACAAAATGTAATTTTGTCATGCAAAGCCTAACGGGCCTGATTACAATTTTACACTGGTGTAAGCCTGCTAACTTCAATTCATTTACTTTAGATGTACACCAGAATAGAGAAGGAAAATCAGAATAAGAAAATATCTGATTGTACCAACAATAATTGTGAAATGAGTACCCAGTAAATACATTGTTTGAATCTTTTAATTGTATATAGGTGCTGAACAACATCTGTACTTCTGCAAAATAAGTATGTAAAGTGCGGTGTGATTTAAGCAATGACCAAATACAGGGGAATTAAGTGTGCCCCATGCTACACTGATCCCTCAAACCCATCTCTGACTTTTTCTCCAGCCCATATCCCATGAAACAAACCTTCTCAGCCCAAATACCCAAGGGAATCATCTGCTTCCCTTTTCAGGAACCACCATCTTTGACTCCCTCTAACCAGCCCCCAAGAACTCGGTCTATCATGTTCCCAGGAACACACTTGTGACACTTGGTCAGAAAGGGTTAAGCATCCTGCAGGATAACTGACTCAAATTCAACTCCTAGAGAAATTCTGGTAGATAATGTTTGTTTTTGTGTATTTACATATATATTTTTAAAGGTTAACAATATAATCAAACAGTCCCTGTCTATGCTGTATTCTGTCAATTCAGAGATCAAAAAGACATATTAACATTTAGATAAACTGTAAACATAGGATATCACTGTATTCATCTCTCTTTGAAATGTACAGCAAATCTCCTGAGAATGATGAAAAATGGGAAATTGCCTTATGTTAATCTGTGTAGATAACTACCAGTGATGTTCAGGAAATGAATTTACTTCAAAAGCCCCCAGAATGGCCTATTGTTCGCCGAAGGACTCCAAGCTGTCACAAGAAGGCCTGAAACTGAATAAAGATGCTTTGGGTCAACAATCCTTTTATCTCAGATCTGCTTCAGACTTCATACAGGAGAAGCTTAAGCAACAAGGCTGAGATCCCAGTCCTAACTGGACCACCCTAAATATATACATTGGACTATAACCTGTGAACTAATTCTGAAAGAACTCTTTGCAACTACAAAGCTCACCGTCTCTGCTATGAATCTGAATCTCAAGATTGTACTCTTCTCTGTATGTATACTGATCTTTTAACCACTACACTCTCTCTTTTAAAAAAAAAAAAAATTTTCGTGTAGTTAATAAGCATCGGCTGTAAGCGTGTGTCAAGTTTCCTTCCCCACTCTGAACTCTAGGGTACAGATGTGGGGACCTGCATGAAAACCCCCCTAAGCTTATTTTTACCAGCTTAGGTTAAAACTTCCCCAAAGTACAAACTATTTCACCTTTTGCCCTTGGACTTTATTGCTGCCACCACCAAGCGTCTAACAAATATATAACAGGGAAAGAGCCCACTTGGAAACGTCTTTCCCCCCAAAATCCTCCCAAACCCTACACCCCCTTTCCTGGGGAAGGCTTGATAAAAATCCTCACCAATTTGCATAGGTGAACACAGACCCAAACCCTTGGATCTTAAGAACAATGAAAAAACAATCAGGTTCTTAAAAGAAGAATTTTAATTGAAGAAAAAAGTAAAAAGAATCACCTCTGTAAAATCAGGATGGTAAATACCTTACAGGGTAATCAGATTCAAAACATAGAGAATCCCTCTAGGCAAAACCTTAAGTTACAAAAAGACACAAAAACAGGAATCTATATTCCATTCAGCACAGCTTATTTTCTCAGCCATTTAAAGAAAACAGAATCTAACGCATCTCTAGCTAGATTACTTACTAAGTTCTAAGACTCCATTCCTGTTCTGTCCCCGGCAAAAGCATCACACAGACAGAGCAAGAGAGGCTTTGTTTCTCCCTCCCCCCAGCTTTTGAAAGTATCGTGTCTCCTCATTGGTCATTTTGGTCAGGTGCCAGCGAGGTTATCCTAGCTTCTTAACCCTTTACACGTGAAAGGGTTTTTCCTCTGGCCAGGAGGGATTTTAAAGGTGTTTACCCTTCCCTTTATATTTATGACAGCGTGTATTTGGGTAAGATCTGAAATATTCATTAACCTGGGAGGTAATGTGTCTGATCATTTGGGATTGATAGAACATTTTTATATGATGAATAAGATTTTCAGTAATCCTCATCATATTTGACTTGGGTGTCTGGGTGGAGGCCTAAGGCTGGGTTACTTCGAAGGAACTGTGTTGTTGGCTTCTGGGTAACCAGTGAGGTATTATAGAAGCTGGTTTATGCTGGCTTGGTAAATCTAAGTCTTGGAATATCCACCAGCTTTGGGGACTGTCTGCCCCATTCTTTGCAGTTCACCGTAATTGAGTGACCTCAGTCGGCTTCCCTGGGACTCTGGTCACAACACTCTACTCTCCAAATCACTCATTCCTTCCCCCAATGCTTCTCAGTAAATATACTCCACTCCTAAGTCTCTCTTCCACCCTGAATCCACTGAATCTTCCTCCTCCCCAGAGTAAATTCTCCCTTTCCCCATTTCAGTTACTGAGGCCCACACCAAAGTTCTGAAATCAACGGCTGCTGATGCAGCTCCATGACTCTGTTTGTGCCACCTGTGCTGCTCTTGTAATGGGCAATGGGGTGCTGAAGTAATATAGAAACTATGACTATGGCTACACTACGAGCAAGGGGCATAATTCCCCGGCTCATGTACACATACTTGTTGTATCTCAATGGAAGTGATTGCAATTTAAATAGCCGTGTTGCTGCGGTAGCCCAAGCCCCTTGGCAGCTGAGGCAAGGCTGAGCCAGGCCAAGTACATACCCACTGTTTTCAGCCAGGTTTGCACTCGGTACAACTCAGCCATGCCTCCATTCCCACTGCCAGGGCCGGCTCTACAGCTTTTGCTGCCCCAAGCAGTGAAAAACACTGCCGCCACGGACGGCAAAAGGAAGAAGCTGCCGCCGATTTGCCACCGCGACCAGCAAGGGGGAGAAGCTGCACTCGATTTGCCACCGTGGCGGGCAGAACAAAGAAGCTGCCGCTGAATTGCCGCCACGGCCGGAGGAACTGCCGCCCCTTTCTAACTGCTGCCCCAAGCACCGGCTTGGAATGCTGGTGCCTGGAGCCGGCCCTGCCCACTGCATATGCTGTTGTTGTTACAGTGCTATTTATACTCAATCTAGCTCTGACTGATCTCCTGAGAGTATGTGTGCACAAGCAGGGGAAAGCACACTCTTAGGTCGTAGTGTAGATGTAGTCTATTACACTGCTCTTTGATTTTTAGGCTGGAAGGGACCATTATGATCATCTAATCTGACCTCCTGCACATTGCAGACCACAGAACCTCACCCACCCACTGCGGTAACAGAGCCTTAACCTCTAGCTGTGTTACTGATGTCCTCAGATCATGATCTAAATGACTCAAGTTATAGAGAATTCACCATTTTACACTGGTTCAAACCTGCAAGTGACCTGTGTCCCGTGCTGCAGAGGACTGCAAAAAAACCCAACAAAAACAAACTCAACAACCAGGGTCTATTGGTCTATTACACTCCTTTTCTCCCGCACTTAAGTTTACCTGTCTGCTTAAGCAGAAGCCAGTGTTCCATCTTTTCAGGACTTTTCAAAAAGATATTACACAGAGAGAAACCTTAGAGCTATGATATACAAAACCCTGAATGTTGGGTGTTAATATAGTTTCCCATCATCTTTAAAGAGATACAGTTTCTAAGTAAACAAAACATTTAATACACATAAGAATACAGTAAATATTATTGGGAATAGTTAGGAATAACATTTAAACCCAAGCTATTACACAGGAAGCCTATTGGTGTTCTTTATACAGGTATTTCAGTGCGAAGATTCGACAAAACAATGACACTTTTATACTTTGATACATACCTACATACATATCTCCCTATGATCTCATAGAGAGGATTTCTCAGTCTCTGCAGTATGGGCTCAAAATGCATGTGGGTGCCACCTGGATTCTCAGGAGCCTGAGGAGAATGCAAGTCTCTCAGTTGTCTTTAAAAACTTCAAAATCATCCTTGGAAAACAACAGTCTGAAGATCTTTATAGCCAGCAGCATTTATACTCCCAAAACCAATAGCTGACTGTCTCCTCAGTTTCCATTGGAATCTGGAATCTGCAGCCTTCACAGCAAACATATCTCATGCTCCTGTGTCACTGAGTCCACAGGGCTGTTTCCAACTCCTGTTTCCTTTCCCCTGAATGCTGACTGATTCAGCTCTTGGATGTTCAGTGTGTGGAATCTGCAAGACAACTTGCTCTCAATGGAAACCCTCTACACAGCTTCAGAAACAGCTGTCATATATACTAATAATTACCATTCCCTACTTCTGGTTCTTTCTGGACTCTTTCAATTAAGCTGTATTAAGTAACACACACTGGAAAACATAATCCCCACTATACATATAAAATGATGGGGTCTAAATGATCTGTTACCACTCAAGAAAGAGATCTTAGAGTAATTGTGGATAGCTCTCTGAAAACATCCAGTCAATGTGCAGTGGCAGTCAAAAAAGTGAACAGAATGTTGGGAATCATTAAGAAAGGGACAGCTAATAAAACAGAAAATATCATATTGCCTCTATATAAATCCATGGTATGACCACATCTTGAATACTGTATGCAGATGTGGTTGCCTCATCTCAAAAAAGATATATTGGTATTAGAAAAGGTTCAGAAAAGGGCAACAAAAATTATTAGGGATATGGAACAGCTTCCATATGAGCGAGATTAATAGGACTTTTTCAGCTTGGAAAAGAGACGACTAAGGGGGGATATGATAAAGGTCTATAAAATCATGACTGCTGTTGAGAAAGTAAAAAAAGGAAGTGTTATTTACTCCTTCTCATAACACAAGACTAAAAGTCACCAAATTAAATCAATAGGCAGCAGGTTTAAAACAAATGAAAGGAAGTATTTCTTCACACATTGCACAGTCAGTTTGTGGAACTCTTGGCAAGGGGATGTTGTGAAGGCCAAGACTATAATAGTGTTCAAAAAAGAACTAGATAAATTCATGGAGGATAGGTCCATCAATGGCTATTAGCTAGGATGGGCAAGGATGGTGTCCCTAGCCTCTGTTTGCCAGAATGGGAGACGGGATGAATCATTTGATGATTACCTATTCTATTCATTTCCTCTGTGGCACCTGCACTGGCCACTGTCGGAAGACAAGGTACTGGGCTAGATGGCCATTTGATCTGACCCAGTATGGCCATTCTTATGTTCTTATCTTCTCCCCACCTGCTCTCTGCATGTGTGCAGAGACACTGAAGATTCAACTAAATCCATATCTCCTCTCCATTGCGTCCCTTCTTTTCTTTGGACTTTAATTAAATGGTTCAGTGTAAGCACGTGGGTTACAATAGGTGCTTCCTCTTTTGAATATTGTGTCTCCTGAGTGCTGCAGATCTTCCTGCACAAGTTTTTGTGCTACTTTCTTGTCCACCTTAATCTCATCCTACTCCTGTTGTGAAGACTAAATGCCTCTCTGCTCTCTCACTATCCCCTGCCCCTTGAAAGAACAGTTGCTTTGAGGCTGCTTTTCTCTTTATTTCCCCATCCCTCCTGAAAAAAGTTATTGTGAAGCACAATTTCAATTCATAATCAGATAGAAAGTATCTAGTAAACAGTTGCCAACAAGGGCTACAATTTAGAGACCCGAGGACCAAAAGTGACCACTGGGCCTCAAGTTGGGCACTCCTGGTCTCATGGTTGGACTGGAAATCAGGATAACTGGATTCTAAACCCATCTTTTCAAAATCGGATTGTCCATTTAAAAACAAAATTGGTTCATTGTGATTTTTAACTGAAATGCTTCTAAAATTAACTCCCCCCCCTCAATATCTTACCTATCAAATTAGGCTGCTTTACTAATCCCTACTTTTTCCTAATTTGTTGTAATTCATGAGGCAGAATTACAAAGTTTTTTTTCTTTGTTCCACCATCGTCCTACCCCTTGCAAACAGTTTCCCCCAGGCTTGAACTGTTTTCTTTTCTAATACTCTTTTGGGAAGGAGGAGGGACTAGCCTTCACAATGCATCGTTAGTAGTAACGCTCTTAGTCCAATGCTACCATATTAACCATGATTGCTTTTAGCTATGTCCCCAAGGATAGCAGAACTGTGGATGAACCAGAAAACCTTCACCATGCATTAAGAAAATACAGCTACATGTATTCCCTTATCATCATCAAATAAGGGTGTGTATGCCTTCAAAGTCAAGGTTTTAATGCCCCAAGAAAGACTTGTTCTTAAAATAAATGTAACCTAATATTAACACACTGCAAGTTACGCAACTTGAATGTCTAGCTCTGGGCTTCCAGAGAAGAAACTTCTCAAACAAGCACATTGTTCAGTGCTTTGAAGGTAAAATTCTAGTCTTCTTTTAACCTTGCACACACACAGTCACACTCTAAACTGGGGCTGCCAGCCAGTTACCTGCATCTAAAATCTAAGGGCCACATACCATAGATTGGTTTCAGTCTTCAAAGTCCCTCTTAAAAGTCTTCAGTGTTAATCTTGAATATACATACATAGCTGGTAGCAGCTTTATTCAGAAAATGTGTGTTCTTTAATTTTTAAGAAACAAAAATCACCAGACCACACAAGAAAAGGGTGATGGGAGCAAAGGTGGCTGCTCCACATCACATTTCTGCACCCCTCCTCATCCCATTCCAATCAAGTCAGATAGGTGCTGGTTCAGATTGCAGTCCAAGTGAGACTAGAGCTGCTCTAACTTGCATGAGCTTGGAATGGCCTCCAAAGAGCTTTATGCAGGAAGAGATTACAAGAGAATATCACAGTCAGATCACATCTCTTGTAACCCTCAATATGTCTCCAGATGCACCACGGATAGTATGAGAGCATAGCTGGCTCCACTCCAGCCAATGATTCCCCCCCAGCAGGAAATCTTCAGCTGCTCCTTTATATTGGCAAGGAGTCTTAATGAAGGCCAGAATCTGGCCCAATATTTGGAAAATGTATTTATGGAAGTCCTATTCCACATTAGGTAGAATAAGTAACACTTCAAGATAAAAGTTTTCAAAATATGAGTCTTATTTTCATTCACTTCCCGACTTCAATAAATTTGTCATTACTCAGCTAAGTTTCTGCATATGTGTACTGAACTGTACTGAATGTATAATCTCATATATGTACTGACCTGTTTTCCTTGGCAGAGCACTTTATGAGTTAGTAAGACAACACCAGGGAAAATACATAGCACATGCACGGAGAGCAATTTTGAGTGGTGGATAACTCCATCAAATGAAAACCAATGTCCACCAGAATCCTCAGACACTTTTTCCTCAATGAGGGCTATTATAATGCCAAGATTCAGCTTTCTATTCCCCAGTATTTTGGCATTAAGATGTTAAACTTCACACAAACTTCTTTTTATAATGCAGAAAATATGGGTTTTTTTCAGTTTTTAGTTAAAAACAAATGAAGTGTTTTTGTTCAATTTTTTTTTATAGGAATGAGGGACCAGATTCTTGGCTGGTCTAAATTGTAATAGCTCCACTGAAGTCAATGGAACTACATCCGTTTTACCCCAGCTGAGGATCTGGTCCCAAAACTGGAAAATTCTATCCAAAGGGGAAAGTTTGGGGAAGCAGTAAGTGAATGAAAACCGAAAGTTAAAATGCAAATTTTTACTTAACCTTTACAATAGTACTTACTGAGGATACTCACTTGGGTATTTGTCCTCCTTTCTCATACTGTGCCCCTGTCTGGTTAAGCAAAATTCATTAACCACATCAATAGCAAATACTTCACTCTTTTCAGTGTGTCGTGTATTACGTATGAGCGATGTCTGCTCAATTTTGTTCTTTCAAATATGGCCGGAAGCCATACCACCTGAAGCTGTGATTTCATCAGAATTCAATCTAAGCATCATTAGGTTGATTCAGTACCTTGATCTGAAACCTCTAGGAAAAAGCCAAGTTCTGCAGGAATTAGTATTGGCAAATCTGTGTTAGTACTGGAGCAATGTCCCAGAATTGTGTGGTGGGGCACTGTGCTTTCAAAGACTCTTCCTTTCAGTGATATGTATCAAGATCCTGACATCTGTGGTCATTAAAAATGCCATTGCATTGTTCTCAAGAGTGGGGTTATTAACCTTAGGTCTTCTCTACACAGCCATTTAAGGCATGTCCATAGTTCAATTTGGAGGTGTAATTTCCCTCTAGAGGAGATGTACCCACGCTAGCTCTGACAGAGCTAAAAATAGAGTGGTGCCATGGTGGTGTGAGCAGTGGAAGGAGTTCACCACCCAAACGTATACCTAGAATTTTGGACAGGTGTGTTCTGAGGACCGCTAGCCTCTCCTGCCTCTTGAGCTGCTGTGGCTACATTCTATTTTTTAGTTCACTAGCTCAATCAAATCTATCATGGCTATGTTTCCTTGAGATGGAAATTACATCTTCCAGCTGACATACCCTTAATGTTCAGCAAGCTGTGATGTGAATCTACAGCACAGAAGCTTGCTGTGCACTAAGTGGCCACGTGGACCCTGCTATGGCACATTAATATTTCTGTAGTGTGTTTTGATCTACTGCTGTTTATTTTCTCTTTGATCTTAAACTGTTGTCTGTTCTTAAAAGTCTAGTAAAAAACCCTGGCACACATGTCTTTGCAAGTCTAGCCAAAAAATCTCTTTATCTCCACCAAACAAATGGCATTCCACCATAGGTGGTGACACTATTATTACAGACTCCATTCTGTTAGTTACTGTACAAACAGTTAATTAGAAACAGACCCTTCCCCAAAGATCTTATAATCTAATATCTGACATAATTACACTGTTATAACTCCCTGTGTGGAGACACTTTTCAGGTATAAGAATACCCTTTTTGGTTTAATTTATGTCATTTTGGAAAGTGTTTAAGCTAAACGAAAAGAGGCACTTTTATTCCAAAATAAGAG
The DNA here is from genome assembly GCF_965152275.1 of Natator depressus. Classification (NCBI taxonomy): domain Eukaryota; kingdom Metazoa; phylum Chordata; order Testudines; family Cheloniidae; genus Natator; species Natator depressus. The sequence goes on from NC_134234.1 coordinate 125,922,693, forward strand.
TGTCCACACAGGGAGTGTCCACACAGGGACTAGAATAACTACACTGGCTTAGCTATACCCATCTGTGAAAGCCTGCTTCTGCTCCCAGGGCCTTTTAAAGCGTTCACTCCCTCGGGAGGAGCCTGGAGTTCCCTGCCCCATGTGGGAGGTGAGCACGTGATTGGAGCCTAATTAGTACATAGTTAACGTTTGTAAAGGGTAGGATTCTGTCATCCTTACCCAGGCCCATGGTGGATTAGTAGTTTACCCTGCAAGCTATCCTATAGATTTCAATTGTGATGTTTTGCAGATTAAGATTCTACTCAACTTCAGAATAGGTGGCAAAATCTGGCCAGCCCTTAGTGCCCTAAAATCCACTTGGATGTAATATTTGTACTGTAAAATCACTTATGTGGTTTTCTGAAACAGTGAAATAAAAGGAGGAACATTTATAATTTAGTAATTGTGTTGAATTCTTAAAATTACTTATTAAATGAATATTACATTGGATACAGATGAAAAAAAAATACATAGGACCAAATCCTCAGGTCCTTAATTTCCTTTTTACTGAGTCCTTAAAGTTAGTGGGAGTTTGGCTGAGTAAGGACCTGAGGATTTGTCCCAGGCAGATGAATGTGATCTATTCTTCAGTTTATAATATATATAGTACAGGCATGTTAGACATATCTGTTTCCTAATGCACTTTTCAGAGGAAGGTCATATCATAGTACAACAAGAGTTTCTCACATAGGCTGCTGCTAGACCCACAAACGTATACATTTTTCAACTCTTTTGGAACATCGTGTACATGTATGTCAATGGGCAGAAAGGATCACTTTTAATGACTTCTCTAGGAGTAACCTTCTCCTCTTCATGGACACTAAATAAATTGAGTGGTCAAAATTCTTCAGTCCTTAAATGAGCAAAACACTTTTACTTTCAGGCAATTTTGCTTGATTAAGGACCACAGATTTTGTCCCAGTGGTCATTGTACAAACACAATAAGAATTGAGTCAACTACTCAATGGACAGCCAGACAGTTGATTTGTCATCCCTTACATAGACAGCCATACGTAGATATGGTGAACTTGTTTGAGCTTAGGAGGTGTAGCCATTTGTGGTATATGAAGAATTATCGGACTATGAAGGAAGTCTAGCATTTGGGGTAAAGAAGTGTCATAAACCTTGGAAAAGCTTCAGACATATTTTAAGCTAGATATAAACCTTATAAACTCAAAAAGCACTACTAAACTTGATTTCATTTTTTATATAAAGTGTCAAGGTATCAGCAAAATAATTTTCTCAGGTGAAAACAGCATTGCAATGCTAAAGGCAAAAGAAAAAGAGAGACCTAAACAAAAACAAAAACAAAATCAAAATCAAGAGATGAGTTTATACTATTGAGGGTACATTGTTATGTTAGTGATGTACCATGTCAACTTTTCCCTGCTAGTCATCCAGAGGAAGTCAGATCTATTACTTTTTCCTCCCTTAATTCATCTCTTTTGACAGGTAGTACTGTTGGCCTGAGAATAGACATAATCTAGATTGAACCTGAGTGGGGTGCAAATGGAAGAACTAAAAGTAGTATTGAAAAGAGACATTTCTTTTCTCACTGAGCTGGTGTACTCAGACTTACCTGAGCTCTACAATTAGAGTAACAGGATCTTTAATTAACAAAATCAGAGTGAGGTTTAATATTTGAAAATCCCTCCTGCTCCCTCTGCATGCCTGAGAGTTGAATATTTAAAAAAGGTCACTGGGCCACAATTTTGATCTGATTCTCCATCCTGGTCTTTAACACTACTTAAGGGCTGGTCTACACCAGGAAATTAGGTCAGTATAAGTACATAAGTTGGGGGGAGGGATAGCTCAGTGGTTTGAGCATTGGCCTGCTAAACCCAGGGTTGTGAGTTCAATCCTTCAGGGGGCCATTTAGGGATTTGGGGCAAAAATTGGGGATTGGCCCTGCTTTGAGCAGGGGGTTGGACTAGATGACCTCCTGAGGTCCCTTCCAATCCTGATATTCTATGATTCTATGATCACTCAGGGGTGTGAAAAATCCACACACCTGCAAAACACAGTTAAACCAACCTAATCCCCACTATAGACTGTTCTAGGTCAATGGGAGAAATCTTCTGTCAACCAACTTACATCCTCTCAGAGAGGTGGAGTACCTATGCTGACAGGAGAATCCCTCCTGTTGGGGTAGGTTGGGTCTTCATGAATTACTACAGCGGTGCAGGTGCAGCGTTTTAAGTGTAGACAAGCCCTAAGCAGTGAAAAGGGAGTAGAAGGGCAACTACTTGAATAGTTGTTGTTTTTTTAGGACATCCTCAGTAAGTCTAGAGCTAGCATTGCTATCTCCTATTCTTCCCTCCCCAACAGCCTTTGGCACAGAGGATACGCTGGGAGCAGGGGCTGGAGCAGTCAGAGCATATAGTGCTCTGGCTAACCCCAGCTGCTTTATGGTCCTTGTGGACTCTTGTCATCTGGTGCAAGTTAGAACATCCATTAGGCTGCTCTAACTTGAGGTGGGGCTACCTTTGTTCATCTAGGGCAGTCTTTAGCAAAAAGAAAAATATCTTTTTTTTTTCTTTACATGGTTTAAGCTTCAATTAGTGACAAAGCATCTAGGAAGTACTGCAGGAACAGCAGGTTTAAATATCAGCTATTGCAGCATGTAGTTTTAGTCCAACTTTGGCCAGTGAGAGCCCCACAATATGAGTTTACCCATCACCTTTAGGGAAAGAGGATTTAAAACTCACTATGAAGTGGTGTATCTGTTTAGAGAGGTAATCATACTATGTTCATCTCTAGGGCATCTGAATGACTAAATCATACAAATTTTGAACGTCCCCATGGACCACTATGCACAGGACGCTGCATTTAAATGGAATAGTATAATAAAAGGGGAGAATGATATTTTAAAATCAATGCTAATTCTATAGAATATTCATTCAGGAAGAAAGCTTTACAGCATGTCTTATATGAGCTGATCTTATTCTGCAAGCCTCTTTGAATAAAGAAATGGAAAATTGTATTAATGCCTTTGATTTACATTTTTAACCATTTTTTCCTTCTCCAACATTTATCATGCAGATTAAGTTCAGAAACAACCACATTTTGTTCTGTATTCAATATCATGTAGATTTGTTTAGCTCCGATTTCAACGCGAATGTCTTTTCAGGCATTTTTGCTTTATCTAAATTAATATACAAACTCTTTTACCTCCTTCGCAATACTGCGACAAAATTACCTCTTTATTGCTGTTTGTCATCTATATAACCTGTCTTGCAGTTCAAATTTATATGGAAGGCATGAGCACTTCCTATTAAGTCTCCAAATCTTTTTTCTTGACATGGTTTCTTGATAATGTTTACATGCTTCCTGAAAAAGTTTGAATATCTAATGCAGACAAACACTATTTATATGAATCAAGGAGGAAGATGATCAGCTTCAATGAGCTTCCTAGTACAATATGAGATTTAATATTGCATGAGGAGTAAAGCAGCCTATATTTTAAATCTAGGAAACAAAAGATTGCTTTACTTGCTCATAATTCTGAAATGTTGGTACTTGAGTACTAACTACTGTGTCCCTGAAATTCACAATTTTGCTTAAAATATTGAAAACTTATGCAATATTAATTTTGAAGAAGCATCTTCAATCTGTACAATTACTGCAACCAGAATCTCAAAGTATTGGGGACTTCTGGTATGTGTCTTAGCATCTCAAATGTGTGTATGCACTGTAAGAAGTACATGTCCTGAATCAGGATCTCATTAATACTGACAACATACAAATAAATAAAGCAAGTGTCATCTGAATAAAAATGCAATCCTTACACTGTGCAACGAAAGCTGATTTAACTATGTCTCTGTTGGAGAAGTCAAAAGTACATTCCTAAATGAGAATGGTGCTGTAGCCCAACAAACTGAACTGCAGAAAGAGGATCCAACTTCAGGAGAGATCTATATTGGCGATGACCCAGAGACTCATGAATGTGACCCTTGTCTGGTTGTTGACAGACAAATTTCAGAGCCTCAGCATGTAATAATGGCCCCTCAGCATGTTTAATAGAGCTTGGTTTCTTACATTTTATTTCTGCTTGTTGTATGTCTTACTGCTAATGAAATATAGGACTCTCTGTGCTTCTACACGTTTTACTCCTGGGGGAATTCTATGCCAAAATATTCAAAGTTCTGCACCAAAAAATTAAAAATTCTGTGCACAGTATTCTAAAATTCTGCAAAAATCTGCATATTTTATTTGTCAAAATGTTATGCTATACAAAGCACATGGGATCTTTTATAGGAGTGAAGGCAAATATGCCATATTTATTGAAAATACAACAGTTAGCATATGCTCTTCAGTCACACACACATACACATCATGCACACAGTCCTGCCAGTTGATGTTTTTATAGTTACCAGTCTGTTGTAGCTCGAATCAATCTAATGGCCAGTTAGATTGAACATGAGTGAGGAGCTGGGTTCTGTCGGTCGCAATCCGATGCTCCGAGGTTTTGCAGGACTGAATCCAGATTTCCATGGCAAAACACCCCATCTTTATAATTTTAAATTCCCATTTGCTGTTAGCATTTGATGGTTATTGTCGGGGTTCCCATTGTTATCTCCTATTTGTTGTCTTGCCTTCGGGGGTGTCTGCCTCACCTCTGAGGTCGTCAATGCTGCTAACATGTTTAGCCTCAGATACAATGGATATTTTCTGATTGTCTCCTGGTGTTTCCAAGTCTTTCACTTTTTCTTGACCATCTGGATATTTGTGATGGCTTTCACACCTTATCTTTTCCTGATGCTTGCATTCCTCAGTCACACAAACAATCTCTCACAGAGAAGACAGCAGTATTTTATATTCAGCAGAATACATTGTAAATTAAACTTCACTAAATCTTGTGGAGAGGCTTAGTATGGGGGGATCCAGGTGTGGAGTGAGTGGGTTCTGTATGGAGCAATCTGGGTGCAGGCAACTCGGTGGCTGGTCTTGGGGCAGGGGATCAGTACAGGGGAGTCTGAGTACTGGGGGAGTAGGGCTTGGTGGGGTTGGGGTCTGAGTGCAGCAGGTTGGGGCACAGTTGGGCAAGGGTTCAGATGTGGGGAGCTTGGCAGGGTGGTCCAGATGAAGGTGGGGGTGGGGCTCAGCAGGGTGGGTATTCAAGTGCAGGAGCTCAGTGGGAAGTGGTCTGGTTGCAGGGGTGGGGACCCTGATGCACGGGGGTGGATCTCAGCAGGCGAATCTGACTTCAGGGGGGTCCAGATTGAGAAGGGGGCTTGGTGGAGGGGTCTGAGTGTTGGAGATGGGTGCAGGTGCATGGGGTTGGGAGGACGTGGAGTAGCTCCATGTACACTGACCCCTCCCCCCATGGCTGGGGAGCAATGGGGACAGGGAGTAGGGGGGAGTGCAGCACTTCCTGCAGTGGGGGAAGTTCCTGGAGATGGGTCTGACCCAGCCCCAGAAGTGGCCTGTGCAGGGGAAGAGGAAGTCCCATCCCCCTCACCGCAAGCCCAGCTGGAAGTAGCAGCTGGATTCCAGTGCACAGTAGAAGTCACTGGCATGGGAATCCCCGGCCCTGCCCCTCCCCAGCTCCAGTGTACCACAATAGCAAACAAGAAAGACAGAGTCTAGCAAGCGCACACATTCCTCGTACCACCAGGGCAGTGATTTACATCTCCCTGGCTACTGCCAACACCAAACCAAATGTGCCCACCCCATGGCCACTGCCCAGGACGGGTGTATGAATCACATTTTTTGCTGGGTAAGAATAAAATCTTCAGGGGACATTAATTTTGCTCTTGTACGGTGGTGCAGAATTCCCCGTGGAGTAACATTCTGATGGGGCAGCCATTCTTTCAACCATGATCTGGATCCCCCTTCTTGGAACACTCAGCCCCGAGAGGGCAGTGTTGCTAATTCTCACAATATTTGGTGTTTCTTCTTAAATCCCCAGCTCCTGGAGTCAAGTGATTACATGAGACCCTCAGCTTTCATTAAAAAAATGCCAGCCCTCATGGCTAAAGAGAAAGTCCTAAAATGTGAAACAAGTACATTCTGAGAGCTTAAATCTCAGAAAACAAATACAAATAATCTTTAAAAAAAATCTCATGTTTTTTTGTAGACCTGACTGATTTTTTAATGTTTGGGTTTGTTAGTACTAAGGCAATTGGGGACAGCAAACAAGCCACATTAAAAATCTACATAGCATCCAAAGATGCTCTGAGCCCCAGTAAACTATAGCATCCATACAAGCCTTTGTAAATACTGGCATAAATGTACAAAAAATAAAAACATGTTATACGTAGTCTGTAGCATAAACAGCATGAATATAAAAACACCACAACACTGATCAGATGATCAAGTAAATTCATTCCCGATGGTGAAGTGAGGTGTAAGTTTCCACTCCCTGCTAATGGCCAGCTCACTAAATAACTTAAGGAAAGAATTGGTAAAGCAGTGGATCATTTTCTATTTGTCAAACATATAGCAGAGTAAGAAGACCCATCTACATGTTGAAATGAGAATGTACATCACTGCTGTCCTTGCAGTAGTAATGCATCAAATGTGTCAGATGGTGGAAGAACTCAACAGGAAGCTGAATTCATTCCACTAGCATTGTTTATGGACTTCACTGGAGAGATCATGTAACCAATGTGCAAGTGCTGTGCCGCACAGGTCAGCAGACTGCTGACTCAGTAATTAGAGACAATTACAGTGGTTTGGCCATGTCATCAGGCTTCTCTGTGACAGCAGCACAGAGTACAGCTTAGGTTGGATTCCACCAGGAGGGATGATAAGACATGGAGGACAAAAAATGACCTATCACAGGACAATCGAAAAAATATGCTGCCCTCGTGGAGACAACTTATGGTGGAGTCAAACATCTTGCTCTGGATAGATAGCAGTGGGAAAAAACAGTTGTCTCTTGTGCCACCAGAAAAGGAAATTCTAAGTTCAACTCTCTGAGGTAGCAAAGTTCACCACTTGCCTCTAGGACAGACCTCTTTGGTGGAAGAGGATATTTTTAACATGTTGTTGGGGCTACTAAGGCACTTGCTAATTGGAAGATGCCTGGTGATGGGGTCAAACATCCTCTAACTTTGCCCTCTTTTTGTCCACCATCTGGCTTGGGGACAGAGTTGAACAGAAACAGATCAACTGATGGTGTACAAATTGCACACACTTTTTCGCAGTGCTATTCCCATCTGGGCCGAATCTCTGCTGTCAAAGGCCCTCTATAATCCAATGAAATAAAAGTAGAAAAACACTGTCAAGATGAAGTATCAGATTCAGACCTGGTGTAAGCAGAATATACTTCCATAGTAATAGGTGGAATTGCATTCCCTCACAAATAGATACAAATCTGACTATCAGGCTCTTCTGAAGATCATTAGAAAGTAAAACAAATTGTTGAAGGTTAACTGACAAAGGTAGCAGTTCAGGCTTAATAATTAAATTGGTTAAATTAGATTTTATTTTGCTTAGGCTGTTCTTTAAATTCATAGATCAAAAAGGAAAATGTAAAAGTGAAATTTAGGTGTAGGTTTCAATTAATGTAATGTAATAAAAAGGAGAACAGAAAATTTAATAGTATGAGAAAACCTTTACACAAAATTTGGGGGTAAGGAATTCTCAGCAGTTCCAGTAATCAGACTGCTTGATCATTCCAAAATGCTTTATAGTTTGAATTAAAAAGGTTAATTGATGATGACTAAACCTTTACAATTTATTACTGAGAGAAGGAATAAAGTCTATCATTCATTTCAGTACCCAGCAGATTAAAAAACAGGTTTTTTTTCTAATTTATTTTTTTACAAAAATAAATAAATAAAATAAAGTTAACCAAATTGAACAGAATAATTATAGGGGCATCTAAATTAACAGACTTCTGATCAATCACATTTGTTCTTGCAGGGTTTGATGTATCTCTGTCATTAAGTCATTTAAAATCAAAACCCAGAAACTTAAATATTCTCTGATCTTCAATTCTCTTTCATCATGATGCAAATTACTGTTAGTGTCTTATTTAATACAGTACTCTGCCCAGAGAATGTATGTCATAGTCAGTAGCCCATCAGCTATGAAATTATTTCCAAATTATAAAAGGTGAGTTACAAAGATTTTTTTAATCAATTAAGTATGGCATTTTATGATTTTTAAAGGGCCTGAATCAGATTTCAGTCATATTTATATTTCACTAGTGAGACTGAGTTCAAAATTTGGCCCAAGGGAAGTGATTCTGCATACAAAAACATACATTTTTAAATCCTGATGTAATGTTTCTCTGTCTTGTCTTGTTTCTTAGTAAATTACAGCAAACCAAGTTATAGTACTAGTTATTTTTATAGTTCCAAGTACATTTTTTCCAAGATATAATTTCTTTCAATCAACAGTTAATCCCCAAACATTCCTTATAGCCTTTTTTGTGTTCCAAGATGTAGATTTCATATTGAACATTCGTAGAAAGTGGTTAAAAAAGTCAAGCATTGTCAATGTCTGGTGTAAGCTAAGATTGTGTCCAATGTTCAGTTAATAAAACTGAGACATTTCAGACTTTCAGAATAAATTGCTTGAGCTGTGGCCATAAATTCCAGATTTGTTCATATCCATAGGCAATTTGGGCTAGATTCACAAAAGGACTTAGGTGCTCAACTGCTATCTGAGTCACTTAAACCGGAGAATCAGACCCCATTCAGCTACTGCCAAACCCTGCAGGCACTTAAATTCACTTGGTACCTACATTATGCAGTAATCTTCCCCAGCTGCCTGTGTGCATGAACACTGAGTATGTTGCAGTCGAGATCATGCTGTGTGGAGGATTCCCTTTTGAACCCCAGCACCTCTTTCATTACAAATTAAGCACGGGAAGTTCTCCCTCATAACTTGTAATCTAGTGGTTAGGGTATTCACTGGGATGTGAGAGTCCCCCAGTTCAGGTCCCCTCCTGGGCTTGATAGGGAGAAAAGGTATAAACAGGGATCTGCCACTTCTCAGGTGAGTGCTCTAGAGTTGAGCTATAGGATACTCTGTTGTAGGGGCTCCCTCAACCTCTTCTTTTGAACCTATTCCACAGAGAATAATTTAAAAAGTCATTGGAGCAAGGGGACTGGATCCCTCATCTCCCAGGTGAGTGCTCTAACCACCTGGCTACAGAGTCAGATATATATATCAAATTATTTGTCCACAGTGGAACAGCTTCAAAAGGAGAGACTAAGGGAGTCCCCGCAACAGAATATCCCGTAACCCAGTGATTAGGGCAGTCACTTGAGAGGTGGCAGAACCCTTTTCCACTCAGGTAGAAAAAGGCCTTGACCTAGGGGTCTCCCACATCTCAGGTGAAACATGGTAGGTGCCTGGCCCCAGGAGAGTTTGCAGCTGAGAATCCCAAGCAGAGGGAGGTATTTCCCTTCAGCCCAGACTTAGGCTCTGAACTCCCTGAGAGAGGCAGACCGGAGGACACACCTCTCACCTTGGCATCTCCCATTGGCTAGTTTAGGGTGGGAATCCTGGCTTTTGTGGATCAAATTCTTCGGTGCCTATCTCGCCTCGTTCCTTGTACACAGAGCATAGGTGCATAACTCAGGTTTTGTGAATCCGGGATTTTCTAGGCACCTAAAAGTTAGGCATGGTAATTGTGATAAATGAAGGGAAGGGGGTTAGCTCCCTTTTATGAACACCCAGCCAGCCAGTAGCTATAAAATCCCTCTTAGTAGCTGTTCTCTAATTGCTCTACCTGTAAAAGGTTAAAAAGTCTCACTGTGATGCATAGGTAAAAGGAAGTGAGTGGGCACCTGGCTAAAAGAGCCAGTGGGAAGGCTAGAACTTTTTAAAATTGAGAAAAAGACTTCTCTTTTTTCTGTCTGTTGTTCTCCTGGGGACAGGCGGACAGGGCAGCAGCTATGTTGTAAGAAACTTGGGCCAGGTATAAAAAAATCATCAGTATCATACCTAGAAACTATTAATTTAAAACCCCAGATATGTAAGTAAATCAGAAAATGTCTAGGAAGACATGATTAGGTTTATGCCTTTTATTTCTGTGAGGCTTGTGGATTCCTCTGTGCTCACCCTGGGTGCTTTTGTTTTGCTTGCAACCTTTTAGCTGGACCTCAAGAAAGCTATTCTTGATGCTTAATCCTTGTAGTTGCCCTTCTAAAATCTAGCAATAGCCTGTGTTCCCAGATGTATTTTCTTTCTTTTCTTTTCATAAATAAAATTTACCTTTTTTAAGAACACAACTGATTTTTTGTGTTTTAGGAGGTTTGTGCATGTTGTTTAATTAGCTGGTGGCAATTAAACAGCTGATTTCCCGTTTTTTTTTTCTTTCTCAGCTCTTCCCTAGAAGGGGGGTGAAAGGGATGGAGGGTACCCCACAGGAGGGAATTCCCAAGTGCATCTTCCTGGGCTCTCAAAGGGGTTCTGCACTTGTGTGGTGGCAGCATCTATCAATCCAAGGTCAAAGAAAAGCTGTAACCTTGGGAGTTTAATGCAAGCCTGGAGTGGCCAGTATTGATTTTTAAAATCCTTTTTGGGCCCACGCTTTCTGCACTTGAAGTACCAGAATGGGGAATTATCCTTGACAATAATGCTCAGCATTGCCAAACCTATATTTCTTTGTGAATCTAACCCTTTCATTTCTAACAATCAGTTTTCACTTACAACCAAGTAGTCACATTTGAGCATCCCACCCATGCTTCAAGATGTATGGACTGAAGTCCATCATTGCCCACTCCCTTGCAATCACAGAAATCAATGTGATTACAGATCAACCAGGTACTAAAAGATCACTCCCACTCATTGTTCCAGAAAATAGCAATTAATTTCCATACTATTCCAATTATGCATACACATTCATATCATGCTTGTAAAAGAATGGACCATAATTAAAGCTACAATTTAGTCATGGGAATTTTTAGTAAAAGTCATGGACAAGTCATGGGCAAGAAAGAAAAAAAATCATTGCCTGTGACCTGGCCATCACATATACCATAAATACCTCTGATTGAATCTTAAGGGGGGGGAGGTGCTGCCAGGGGGAAAGGAGGGCCTGCGGCACCAGCTGCAGGGGACAGGGAGCCCCGGGGTGCCAGCCACTGCTCCGGCCACTCCAGGACTGCTGACAGAGCTGCCAAGCTGCAGCAGCTCCTGCCACCTCTGGGACTGCTTCTCAGGTGGTCCCTGGGGCCAGCCATATCAGCTGCTGCTCGGGTGGTGAACAGGGGCAGTTTTGTAGGGTCAGCCAGCTGCTCATGTGGCCCTGGGGTCAACCACGCTGGTCGCTGCAGAAGTCACAGAGGTTGCAGGAAGTCACAGAGTCCGTGACTTCTGTGACCTCCATGACAAAGACAGAACCCTAACCATAATTGTTAAAGGGTTAGTTCCTTATTAAAATTTAAATTGGAATTCATTATATTTTTGTCTACCTTTCCTAGTATTTTAATTATCTGCTTAAAGCTTACATTAAGTACTAATTTCAAATGACTATTTAAGAACAAATAAAAAAATAATGACAGGATGAAAGTTTTAACTAGCTAAGAATATTTAGGTGCTTCAAATAGTTGCATTCAACAATATATGTCTTTATTTAGGCAAATAACCTTCCCAAATTGGTCTTAACTGCAGTGTTATTCTCCACATATGAAGCAGCTTCTTCATCCTCAATTTCCTAAAATTTTTTGCAGCCACTTTACAAACACTAGTCCCCTGGTTCCCTTTAGCCCACAAAACATTAACAAGCAAGACAGAACATACCACAGATTGTAGGATTCATAAAGGTTTATGTGCTTGGCAACATTCAGGGCACACCCGGAGTGTTGTGCAGGAGTAGTGCACACACTGCTCCATCCAAGGGCATCAAACTTGGAATCTCGCCAAGATGACATGAACCGTGGGAAGCCTCCCAGGACTGGGCTCAAGGCCCGAGAGCAAGGAATGCGGTAGATAGAAATTGGTAAATAAGAATGTTAAACAAAGCCAGTGTATTTCTTTTATCCGTTGGAGAATGTAATGCACGGGGCGGGGGGAGGGGGGGGGAAGAGAGAATAAAGGGGAAGGTGGAAAGCTGACAGGGGAAGCCTGTTAGCAGAGACCAGCCTGCTTGCTTGCTAAAAGCTGTGTTCTGTCTTGTCATTGAACCGCCACAACAGATGGACCAATCCCAGTGAGAGATGTCTGATATATGAACAACAACAACAACAACAAGAAAGATGCCAGTTAAATTGAATAAATGGTTAAAAACACTAGGGAGGTATAAAAAGCCTAAAGATCTATCCCAAGATGGTACTGCTTCTAAGGATGCATCACTCTGGTAACCTCTTATGGAAGAAACTCACTCAGTATTGGTACTTTAACAATATTAAGTATAATGTCTAATATGTAATCAGCCTCATAATTATTAATGAAAGCTCCAGTATAAATCAGTTGAGACAGTGTTTCCTTAAAAAAAAATAGACATGAAATATGTTCTTTCTGAACATTTTTCAGAGTAACAGCCGTGTTAGTCTGTATTCGCAAAAAGAAAAGGAGGACTTGTGGCACCTGAGAGACTAACCAATTTATTTGAGCATAAGCTTTCGTGAGTTACAGCTCACTTCATCGGATGCATACTGTGGAAAGTGTAGAAGATCTTTTTATACACACAAAGCATGAAAAAATACCTCCTCCCACCCCACTCTCCTGCTGGTAATAGCTTATCTAAAGTGATCACTCTCCTTACAATGTGTATGATAATCAAGTTGGGCCATTTCCAGCACAAATCCAGGTTTTCTCAGTGGGGTGGGAGGAGGTATTTTTTCATGCTTTGTGTGTATAAAAAGATCTTCTACACTTTCCACAGTATGCATCCAATGAAGTGAGCTGTAGCTGTAAATTGGTTAGTCTCTAAGGTGCCACAAGTACTCCTTTTCTTTTTTCTGAACATTGTAGATTTCTTTACTGTTTTAACAGTTTAAGTAGAAAGTGCAAGTTTGCTCAACATCACAATGCAATATCTAGTGACTACAAAAAGTGATAAAGAATTTGAAGCAATGAGCATGGGAGAGCCAAATGATGGATGCAAAGAAACTGACATGGTCTGACCCATGAACAAATAAGAATTATTAATCAACACCATTATATTGTCTTCAAATCACAGGGTTAACTTTTTTAAAATGTCATTAATTCATACCTTCCTTGTTCTAATTTCTGCACGATTTGAAACGAAACACATTTTTGAGAGAAAACAGAAGGATCACGTCTAGTGCAAGATATGCTTATTATTAATAGACTTAAAACCTTTCATCATCTAAGAAGTGAACTCCAGTCATTAGCACAAAATTACTATAATTACTTCCAGGACATTTTTAAAGACATACAAAGTAATCTAAAATTGAAGATTTTACATGCATAAAAGACTGTCAGTTACGGCTACACAAAATTTTACACAGGCCAGATAAATCTACTGCATCTGGGAGGTGGCCAGGAGAAGCAACAAGGGATTTGTGGCTTAATAAAGACTTTAAATAAAAAAACTTTACGAGTTGCCTGGATTTACCAATCCTACCCACACTTCTAGGAGTTGGTGTCTAAACGGATGCCCAAAGTGAGAAGAAGAGGGATGCAGAATTGTCAACTCTAACATCCAACAAGAATTAATCAGACCCCAACCTCATTCATGAGATTGTCTTTAAAACCACGTAATTATATGTGTTCTGGGTTTGGGATTCATGTTTTCAAACTTTTCTCTGCAACCCTTACAGCTAGAAAGTGACTCTAAGTGAACACTGAGAATTCCACGTATATGTGACTCCAGGACCTGGGACTTTAAGAAAAGCATTAAATATTGCAAGACTCCTGAAAAAAAAATCACAAAAGTTGATAATACCAGGGATGGATAATGAAGGAACATGATGAACAGTCTGAGGCAAAACCATCCAATCACTCTGCTTTCTCCCTTTGTTTCTTTAGCCCAAATATAGTGTTTCTACAGGTGGTGAATGGTCTGACTGAGAGAAGGTTTCCATCACAGTTTAGTCAGAGTGTTTGTGATTTTGGTCTCTGAGGACTAGATCATTGCATCTTCTTGTCTGTGCAGAGGAGTAAATCCCTTCTCTCCTTGCTCTTCTGTTTGGCTTTACTCACATTGTGACTCCAGCTGGGAGGAGGAGAGCAGGAGATATTTAGAAGCACATGGATGGAGAGTGAGCAAAGAAGGCTGGCCACTTCATTTCACTTGCTGCCCACTTCACTTGCTAGCCAAACTGGTTTCCCAGACAGACAGCACTCTATTAAAACAGGTGAAATAACTTAATGCTCCCCTCACAACACAAGCCATAAATTGTACAGGCATAGCCCCAATTCATCACACATGGTAATGCTGATACCTTGTCCAGACATCCTTCATGAAAGGCTAGTAGCAAATACTGCCTTAGGAAGGAGAGCAAAGAATTGGTTGTTGCAGGGAATGAGGGTGCTCAGGAGGAGATTGCCATCACCTCTCTTTCCATCATTTGCAGTGTATGCATAAAGACAGTGGTTGTGGGCTTGTTGGAATTGACTCCAGGTCAATTAAAGGATCCTGATATCAGAAGTGTGTGACTGGAAAATGTGTTGCCAGATGCAGCCATCTTGGAATGAGGTATCCTGAATATCACAGTAAAAATGTTCTGATCACAATGGGGAAGCTTGGAACTGAAAGATGAAATATTGTATAGGAGATTTGAAAAACCAAAAGCTGATGGTTGATCATCTGTTTGTATCAGATACATCAAAAATGGAGGATCTGTCATGATTTAAAAACTGCTAGATGTTTTGGGGTTACAAAAGCCTCAGCCAAGCTAAGGGAGCATTTCTTTTGGGTAATATGCAAAAAGTGTGTAGAAAATTGGTTCAGGAAATGTGATGCTTGCATTGCAAAGAAGGTTCCCCCTAAAACTGGGGGAGTCCCTTTTAGGCACTATTGTGTGGAGACAACACTGGAGTAAAAGTTATAGATGCTCTTGGGACTTTACCTGAGACAGTCTGCAAATTGATGTTTATTGATAGAGATGGATGACTTTACAAAACAGCCTCAGACTTGTCCAATAAGAACCAAGAGAACAGCAACACAGATTCTAGTGAATTAATTCGTCACCAGATTTGGGGTATCAGGTGATTTACAAACTGTTCAAGGGAGACACTTTGAATCCAAAATATTTCTGAAAGTTTGCAAGACTCTAGAGATCTACAAAACTTGCGCCACCCCAGCTAGGGTGACCAGATGTCCCTATTTTATAGGGACAGTCCCGATATTTGGGGCTTTTTCTTATATAGACACCTATTACCCCCCACCCCCGTCCCGATTTTTCACACTTTCTGTCTGGTCACCATAACCCCATCACACCCACACTCTGATGGGATGGCCGTTCAACTGGCATCTGACAGCAGCTACCATCTCTGCAGGGGAACCTGGAATGATCTCATTGCCTGGGTGGTTTCTGTTCACCACTCTTCAACACAGCCATAGGTGCTGGAACTAGAGGTTCTGCTACACCCCCTGGCTTGAAGTGGTTTCCATCATATAATGGGTTTACAGTTTGGTTCAATGGCTCTCAGCACCGCACTATACAGATAGTTCCATCACCCCTGAACACAGCTGGTCCCAGCACTAGCAACACTCCATTTTGGGGAGTTGCGGGTTGCACATTGCCTTTTTCTCTGCTTCTTAGCTACCAGGTGTCTCAGGGGACATATATATATATATATATATATATATATATATATATATATATATATATACACTCTTCTCGAACACTCAAACATCTCAGATGTATTTGGACTATCAACAACTTTTGTCTGGTTATGCTACCTGCAAGTGGTTCACAGTTCTCCAGAGTTCCCCTCTCCCACCCTTGCCATGTCCCATATGTAGGAGGGAGGTGTGACATTTTGGGGATCACTCAGACCAATAAGGGGCTCTGTCACCACCTTCCCTGTAACCTTGGGTGCCTTTATGCTGTGCATCTTTGGGTCAGAGCCCTGACAGCCGTATCCTGCCCACAAGCACAGGGTCTCACCCTGGCTTCCAGCAGCCTAGTTATTTCTTGCAAGGTGGCACCAACAACCCTTCCATTCCTGAGAATCCCCAAGTCCATGCACCTCGACTTCTTATCTACCAGATACTTGGACTTTTCCCCTCTGATTTGTCCCCCCAAGGCATGGAACCATACCCTCAGACATCAGCTTACTTTGGCACCCACATTCCAGGCAGTTTGCAAATCAGGGACCAGCTTAGAATAAAAATAAACTGAAGATTTATTTAATAGAAAAATCACAGATTCAAAGATAAAATAGTAAAGGGAAAGCAAACACATATAAGTTACACAGAAAATAAATATAAAGACATAACCTCAGGCTTTACATTTTCAAATCAGATAAACTCTCTTTTCTAAAACAAGTTACGAATTGCTGGTGAATAGTTTCTCAGCATACCCTCTACCATTTAGAGGATCCAGTGTTTTCCAGACAGCACCTGCCAAGTGACTGTCCCTCAGTTTCTGGATGATAACTTCAGTTTCAAGCCTCTTTTTTTTAAAAGGCTCCTCCCCCCTGCCATGATGATGGTTATTCAGAATGGGGGAAATTCCCTGGAGTTGATAGCCGGGATATTTCAGTGTTCTCCCATTAACTCTAATGGACCATCATTTGTTTTCTCCTGGGTTGTACAATGGTAGGTGCTCTGAGTTAGTTTCATCTGACTGGGGAGGCAGCCCCTCCTTGCCTAACTGACCAACACTCTGCTGTGAGGTGGAGCTGAATGTTGCAGCACAAGTTATGATTACATTTTTAGATAGATAGATATATAGATAGATGATATACAAATTAATAACCATGGTCTGTATACATATCTCATAATGACCCTCATGTTCAGATCATTACAAGCTTCCATAAAAAAACTTAGCTGACATATTTTAATGCACCATAACATTATATACAACCAGTTAATTCAACTGCTTATTTTCTTGGTGTTCAAACCCTATGTTTTCCCCTTGGGGTGTCTGGATGCTAATTGTCATAGGAAAGGTGTCAAAGAGCTAGTTATAGTGATTTCCCACTGCCTGAGGATTCCTCTGTGGTAAGTGGGCTCTTTGGGGTGCCTCTTTTTCCAACAGCTTTGCACTGTTGAGCCCAAGAATTGAGCCAGTAAAATCAGTTTCTTTTATATACTGAAAAATCAGGACATTTGCTTTTCTTCAGTCTCTCAGGACGTCTGCAGCTGTCCATGAACGCTCTCCCGCTCTCTCATTCTCTCTCTCTCTCTCTCAAAAAAGGCAGTAGCTGAGTACATTAGTCAGATCATTCCCTTTCCACCAGCTGATCTGTAGCTGTCCAAGTTTTCCTAATATTCCTTTGTTTGCTCTTTATCAATAGTTACATTAAATTCATTGTTAGTCTTCTTTTCTTACTTTCTTCTTAATGACAATTTTAATTAAAAAACTTCAGTAACTTGTGTTGTTTAGTCATAAGCACCTGCATCTCCAGCTTCATTTTCTAATAGGCCTACTTTATACCTAATGTTTCTTTTAGCTTGATACATTTGTAAGTCTATTATTCTCTTTAACATCTTTGGCTAATAATATTATAATAAACTTTTCCCTCAGTTAAGATTATTCCAGATTTTAATAAATGTAAAAAAATCTATTGTACTTCATTGACATTTAAAAAAACCCTGATTTGTGAATCCTGTAGTTATTAAACAACTGGGTTGATCAGAGTGAAGACAGTCACAGTTTCAACTATGCTGTAGTAAAACAAAAACCAAACAAACACTTCCAAATGCTATAGGGAACTACAGAGGTTATTTTCATACTTATTTCATTTTTACATGGTTTTCCATATATCCATTTGAAGGCTTGTTTTTTTATTGCAAACAAGAATATAATTATAGAGGAAAGCTAGGAAGTAATAAATAACACAGCAAACAACTAACTTGGCTTGTTGTGCCACGAGCTTTCAAGTGTAAATTTAGTGTTAAAATGAAGAAATACTGCAGTGGATTGGGTTTTAAGATTAAAATAATGTCAAGATTGCATATTAATCTGTTTCTAAATAACAATAATTCCCATTTTTATGTCTCATATTTTATGTATAGGGTAAGCATTCGATTTATTAAATATATGGTTTCAGAGTGACATAATTCATGAGTAGTTCCCAGACAGATAATCATACCTAGCTTGTCAGTAGATCTCAAAGTGTTTTGCCAAGGAGGTCATTATCATTATCCTTTCTTTACAGATGGAGAAAATGAGGCCTAGAAAGGTGAAGTGACTTGCCCATGGTCACCCAGAAGGCCAGTGGCAGAGCTGGGAATAAAACTAATATTTCAAGAATCCCAGTCCTGTATCCACTAAATTGGACAGAGGAGTTTATTCTTCACCAGCATTCCCAAGCATTTCTAAACTAGAATTTTTTGTACCACAAATAGAAAACACAAATAGAATTTTCTCAAATAAACTATTTATAGTCTAGCTTTACTTCGTCGTACTTCAGCACAGGGTCCCTTCTAGCCCTACGTTTCATTTGTAAGCAGAGTCAGAACGAGCTCTACCCTGACATCTGGTGGTGAGCTGTGGAAAAGGACTTCAGGGGCTGATCCCGTTTGCATGGGCACACCCACCATACCTAACATGATGGACTGCCTACCCGGCTGGCCACTTTGGCTGCTGTGAGATCCCCAGTCTCTTTATTATTGGGGCAGGAGTAATAAAGTGTTGTTATCCTGGTTATGTGAATCAAGGACAGTAGAATTGTACTTGGCATTTTATGATGGAGGGACAAGCTGGTGAGCCCCTAGCAGGACAGTGAGTGAATAGCAGGGCAGCTTGCAGAGAGAAGTGGACAGCAGGATGGCTAGTGGAGAGGCGCGTGGAGCGGAGCGGATAGCAGGGTGGTTGGCAGAGAGGAGCAGCCAGCAGGGCGGCTGGTGGAGAGGTGCAGCTGGCAGTGAAGACTGCAGCAGAACCCCATAGAGAGGCGTGGCAGTCGGCTGTCAACACAAGCTGTGGAGCATGTAAGATGCTCCCCCCCCCCGCCCCCCATACTTCCCTCCACTTCCACCCAGGCTGGGAGGTAAACTCTGCAGATGAACTTCTGAACTCTTGGGGCTGCACTGACCAAGGTCAGAAACTGTGGGTGGGGTGACTGTTGGGTTGCTGGACACTGCCAAACTTACTTGGGGGTGGGTCATTTGCTCATGGTTTGTGTTATGAATCCTGTTTGTGGTGTTTCCCCAACATAATGCTGCATTGTTTCCCTCCTTTATTAAAAGGCTTTTGCTGCGCTCAGACTCTGTGCTTGTGAGAGGGGAAGTATTACCTCTTAGAAGCACCCAGGGGATGGTATGTAATTGTCCCAGGTCACTGGGTGGGGGCTCAAGCCAGTTTTGAGTTGTGTTATTGAAACGGAACCCCTAGATACTGAACCCGGCCCTTGTTGCTGCCAACTCTGACAGGCAGAAGGGTTACACATTGATTTGATAATCTGAAAGGAAACAATGAAATAAAAGAACAAAATTCTCCTGACAAACCGTGGGTTATTTCAGAGGTGCATTACGCAGGATGGCTTGTCTAGTACCAGTGTATTAATACACAATTTTAAAATTAAATACCGTGATCTCTGTTCCACAGTGTTACAACAGGTTATGAGCTACCAGACCTAGTAGTCAGAACCAGAAGAGCAGGAGGCACCTCGGACAAAGCAGAACAGAGACCAGGTGTTCAGACAGTGTCCTGTTTCTGGCTTAAGTAGGGCCAGTGGGCCAATGAGCCGATCTGGGACTCTGCCAATCGGACTTCGGGGAAGCATCCCCATGAATCATAGAATCATAGAATATCAGGGTTGGAAGGGACCTCAGGAGGTCATCTAGTCCAACCCCCTGCTCAAAGCAGGACCAATCCCCAATCAAATCATCCCAGCCAAGGCTTTGTCAAGCCTGACCTTAAAAACTTCCAAGGAAGGAGATTCTACCACCTCCCTAGGTAACGCATTCCAGTGTTTCACCACCCTCCTAGTGAAAAAGTTTTTCCTAATATCCAACCTAAACCTCCCCCACTGCAACTTGCTGCGAATGGGCTTCATGTGTCCCATGTAAACAGTTTTCAAGACAGCTAGTTGGAAGGTTGATGTGTGGCTGCCTCTATAGGCCTTGATTCAAGATTTTTGGGTTACAACACACAGGTAATTAGAGACTCCTTTCCCTGCCAATCTATTTAATTGTTACTGTTGACTTGTCAAAGGGCTATTATTTTTGTCAACCAAACATTCCCTTCAGGGTTAAATGTTCCCTCAGCCTTTTCCTTCCACTCTTCTTCACCTCCATAATGAAATTACCAAAAACAATTGTTGTTTCCCAAGTGATCAATCTTTATAACATGAGCCTTCTCAAAGAATGGAAGAAAAACTTCTGGAAATTTGGTTGATTTCTTCCCCCACCTTCAATCAAAGCACCCTGCCCTCTTTAAAATATAAGAAGTCTGAGGCAATTTTCCTGCTCATTCTGTACTTCAGTTGTGTTTTCAAAATGTTACTGATCTTGTTCAAATTTGTAAATGGGGGTGGAAAAGTATATACTTCCACTACTTTTTATTTACTGCTTTGAATAACCAAGCAAAGAATATAAACAATAAGGTTAAGGATGAATCAGTGACATATACCTCCATTCACAGGGAAATTTAATTAAATAGGGCAATCCGTTCATGCATTGTCAACCCAAGAATAATAAAATTATCATGTGTAACCTTACAATGAATTCTGACTACTCTTGCCTATCGGTTTCTTGTCATTCAAGATTGTTTTTCCCATTCCACAGATCAATAAATACAGTCCTGCTATAAATAGATTTTTTAAAATAGTAAAGACTATTTCATGTGTATTTATAAGAATTAGGGATAGTATTGAAATAGTGCTCAATCCTGCAAACACTGACCCCCAAAGTGTAACCTTTTCTAGAGTGAATAGTCCTAATGAAGTCAATCCCAGTAGTAAATTGATCCTACAACTATCAACAATTAACTATATTTTTGTTTCAAGAGAGACAAAGGAGGGTCACTTCTACTGCTCAGCTGTGAAATTTTTCACTAGAATTTTAAATATATTTCCTGTCAGGAGCTAGAAGATTTTCCAGAACTGAAAAAAATATTGCTATTCCCTTTTAGTAAGGATTTTCCTCTTCAATCTTCCTTTAATTGCCAGACTTACACAAGAAATTTACTAATGGTCAATATAGTTTCCCCCTCGTCAACTTCTGGATTGCTGCAAGCCACAATGTCCTTAAAACATCAGCATTCACCATTAATTAATATACCACACTATTTCCCTGTATTTAGAATTGAAAATGGTTCTCAGGTATCATCGAATATAAAACCACTGTAAATTTTGGTGTTTTAAATTTCAACCGCTCTCAAAAATTATGTAGAGTTTGCTACTGGACTAGATGTATTTTGTAAAGAAAGAGACATTAAAGCTGAAAATGATTTCTTTCCCCCCCTTTGAAAAACTTAAAACAAAACCCAAAACAAAACAATATTTGTTGTCAAAAAATGTATTACAAATGTTTCAAATTTTTGTCTAAGTGATTTTGCATTGGAAAACTTTTTGATGGATGATTTAAAATGGGTTTATTTCCAGTAATCACAGGATACCTGCCCTCAAGTCATGATTTGCTCGTGGGAATCTGATTTCAATACTATTCAGTAACCAACAGGGAATTTACTATTAGCCTGATTCATGGGAAAAAATAGGTTGGGATGGGCTCGGAATTCTGGATCTCTGTTACTGAAGTTAAGAGTCAATTTAAATTGTAAGATTTTATTTAACAAAGTTTATTTATTTTTCATGAAGTTTCCCAGACAGATAGTATTGGAGAAGAGACTCAAGTCCTTTTGGGGGGAGAGAGGGCAGGTGAAAGTGTCGTCAGGGGAAAGTATGAGCAGGAGCAATATACACTGCTAATCCTTTTCTAGAAGCACTCTTCTAGATGTGAAAGAAAGTTCATTCTCCTTGGATCATTCAGATCTTGGCCTCTCTGCTAAGAAGATGAACTGGGAGATTAACATTGATGAAAGGTTATTTATTTATTTGGACGATAAGGGCAGCCAGCACATCCCACGGCCCACGCCGCTTCCCGCAGCCTCCATTGGCCTGGAACGGAGAACTGCAGCCAGTGGGAGCCGCGATCGGCCGAATCTGTGGACACGGCAGGTAAACAAACCGGCCCGGCCCGCCAGGGCCTTTCCCTGAACAAGCGGCGGCCCTAGTTTGAGAACCACTGTAATATACAGATTAATATGTATATAACATAAAAGTCAAAAAGAAATTAATTGAAATGACAATACTGAAACTAAACGTGTCTTCGTTGTCATTGAAACAAAATGTTTCAACATTTTACATTAAAAAAAATCGTCAACTTCATCACTTTCCTGCAAAAAGTTTTGATTTAGAGAAAACTTCATTTTTTGATGGAAAACTATTTTGTTATTTTATTTTTATTTTTAATCAGTTCTAAAAACTATACTATATATATGTAATTGCTGCTCCTGGCAGGTCAATCAGCTTTCAGAAAGCACCAACATTTAGTCGCTTGAACATGATCTTCATTTAAATCAGTAACCTACACATGAAAGAGTCTTCATCCTATCACAAATTCCTTGTGTCATCCGTTCTTTTACATTTTTCAAGTTTATACAATGCCTGTAAATTATTTTGAAGAGGATGTTTAGAAATAGTGTAAAATATTGATTAAAAATACCATATACAATATCCGCAAAAGAACTGATGGATCAGCACATATGAACAACCACAATAAATAAGATTTATCTTCTATGTTAAGTCAGTGAGACAAAGTGTTTGGGGAAAAAAAAAACTCACTTAAAGAACAATTACAAAAATACCAACATACAGGCATGCTTGACTTCCAGTTTAAAATGTAACAATACAAATGAAAGACACAGACATTATAGCTGAAAAATACCAAGCTATTTTACAAGTGAAATCCAGGGAAATTTCAGTTGCTGTGGATATGTGGTAAAGACTTATAGTACTTTAATAGAGTCAGCAACACTATGTCAAAGCTATTTTCTGTACATTTGCATCTTCTGTACAGTAGGAGGTTATATCAGGTCAGGAGACATAAACTAGCCAATACGCCATAAATTTTAGAAAGTTCTTGGAGAGCTTAGGAAACTAGGTTCATTCTGTCCTGTTAATGATTTATTATGAAAGTTTTAACAGCACATTTTTTTAAAAAGTGAAAGCAGCTACCAGCTTAGACATTTACTACCTCTCCCATGGGTTCAGTTAGAGGGAAGATCCATTTTGGACTCACCTGATTTCTGCAGGCCTCAAAGGTCCCAGTTAACATCTCCTCTGTCATAATTTGAAGGGCCCACTTGTACAAACATTTTCATAGACTATACTAGTCCCCAGATGAAGGATACTGGTAGTTGTTTCTAACCACACTTTTGTTTGCTCCACTACTGGAGTCCACAGGCCAAATTTTCTGCTGGTGTAATTCCATTGATTTCTATCAGTACCAGCAGTGTTCATAATATATTCATCTACAACAAATGCTTGCATTGGTCAAATTTGCTGTAGGGTGAAAAGGATTTCTCCATGTTATGTCTCCATGTTATTTTTTTTCCAGCTATTTTACTCAGTTTATTTATTTTAGCAGTTCATCAGCCATATGTTTCTAAACTCAATGTAACAAATGTTTCCCTGTAAAGCACCAGCCAGACTTGATATTCCCAAATATGGTGATATGTGCAGCTATGTTACAGAAGACAAGCATCCAGTTAAATGTAACCTATAAGTACAGTTTTGGCTAACCAAGTCTGAGTAACTAAACAAAATTTAATATAATTGTTACATGTTCCTGGTACATCTCAATTGTCTCTAGGGCAACCATCCCATAAGGCAATGCAGCTCATACAATCAGGACATGGTTTTCAGTACTTCTCAGCTAGACCTTGCTGAAGATCTCACAGAGCCACTGTACACTGGAGCAGCCAGAGTGGTTGGGCATAGTAGAGAAAATACCTGAATAAGCATTCACCTAATTATGCTCACAGTAAGGATTCCTAGACTTCTAGATTTCATTTCTGTTTGATAGCTGGACTCTTGTTCTAGATACCCATCACAAGAAACTATAACAGTAATAGCTGACTACATGACAGCCTAGTAATAACCAATGGAGCAATGAATTCTCTGGAGTCAGAAAAACTTGGTTCTCTAAACGGTAATTCAATATTAACATTAGAAAATTGCAGATTTGTCCCCTGAAGCTGGGTTTGACAGAATAGCAGAGCAACATAAAGAAATAATCAGAAAAAGATCATGTCCCATACAATAAAAAGTAATAAAGAAATGGCTAATTTCACATTACAGTCATGTTGAAAACACAAATCTCTATGTGGTTTTCATACAGGGTAATCTTTGCTCAAAAATGGGCATGGTTTTGCTTGAAAAAAAATTGTGTAGCACAGCAAAATACTCAAAAAAAGTCTCATTTTAGTGCATCATCAAATACAACAACAAAAGAATGCAGCAACATTTCAGAGTGTTTTTTCATTTCATATAACTTCAGTGAAAATTCAATTTACTGTAAGCTAAAGTAATAATTTATGAGTAGCTAGTTTTGGATTCACTTTTTCAGTTACGATGTTAATCAGGCACCACAATAAAGAAGCGTTTGTGTCAGATTTCCGCAAGGGGTCAAACTGGAATGCTGAATAGTGCCGGATAAAAAGGAAACAACTCAGGAGACTTACGGTAAAACCAAGGATGCCAGAAAATGGGCCAGCCAGAGAAATGTAACCTACTTCTTTGGAGACCTGGACAAGATTTTGAGCTATTATACCACTCTTGAACCAAAGGAGGATGTGGACCTTGCTGCCCTCCCTGAGGAAAAGCAGTAAGAGTCATCACAGGAGGAACCTGAGTAGGGCAGTGAAGTGCTGTCCCCCGAAAGCCAGGGTCTCTTTGGGATGCAGGGCCTGAGGACAGCCTTGTAGGAAATGAGCCTGATTCTCAGCCAGAAACCCAGGCCATGACTGAGGAGGCAGATCCTGTGGAAAGAACCTCAGCATGTGAATATCTATCTTTACAATGTATACTATACTGCTGTGCTAGCTTCTGCTCCAGGTGCCCCACAGCTGAGGCCATTTTTGATGGATGTTGGCTAGGAGACTTTCCAAGTCTCCAGCCCCCACTTCCCACTCTCAGCCCCCACCTTCTTCTTCTTTGATACCCATCTCTCCGCTCAACAGTGACAATGGGGCTGACTGAAGGCTTTCTACCACCTTCTATCCTGTACCAACTTCATGGTTTTATTCATCTGTAATTTTTTTTGCTTTATGTCATTCTTCACTGTGTCTATCCAATGCATCCTCAGTCTTCAGCTATTTCTAGTTCCTTATACTCTGGTATGTATCATCAGATATGGTATCCTTTTCTTGGCCATTCTTGACATGTCCAAACCATCACAGTCATCTTTCTTGAATCTTCTGCAACAGCATTATTTCTTGCCTTAGCCTTTTTTCTTATCTCTTCATTTTTTATTTTCTGCAGTCTTGTAATTCTTAGTATTCCCTTCAGACAGTTCATTTCTTCAGTCAAAATCCATCATTTGCTGACTTTCCTCATATTCCAGCTCGACAGTTGTCTCATATATGCTGGGGTTTTTTTTGTTTTTAATTGAATTATCTTTAGCCTTCCAGATTTTGTAGAATTTTATGAATGTAATAGCTGCTAGTTTGATTTTTCTTTTATGTCATCTTCATGTAACACTAACCCACACAAGGGTGTTGGCAGCAGGAATCAAACCTGGAACCCCTTGAGTTTAATGCATGAACCTCTACTGCCTGAGCTAAAGAGACCTCTCTTTTAGCCAAGGGTGTAGCAGGCTCATAAATCTCTACCTGGCAAAGTCACCAATAGAGGGGGACAGAATGCAACACCAACCAAGCAGGGGTTACAGTCACAATTCCCATTTTTCTATACTAGTCCTACTGAGCCAATAGTCAAACAGTTCCTTTCTTCTGTCCAAATGATCTGAGAATGGCTTTATTAGCCAGGGCAGCAAAGGATAAGCCAGATTTCCCAGGATAACTGGAGTAATCTCCATACCATTAATGTCCATAGTGATCCTGGGGGCTAACTGTCCTCTATCCATTAAGATAAATAAAGCTGAATTCCTAAAGATCCTATTGTCATGTATTTATACCATTGGTGACTGTGGCAGATTCACAAATATAAATCAGCCCTTGGAGCACTATGGAGAAATACCCCTTTCTGTCCATAAATTCTGAACCGTAGTGAGGGTAGCAAACAATAGGCACATGGATCCTATTAATTGCCCCAAGTTTGAGAACACCATCCCCTGAGCATTACCAAGGTTATTAACCTGTTCAAGACATCACACGCCTGCATGACAATGGCACTAATAGTTGATCACCCTACGCCAAATTGGTTAACTGCAGACCAGTAACATTTGGGGTGGCCAGCTTCCAGATGGCAATGATGACCCATTTCTTCAGGGGTATGGGTCACTTTATGTTGGTTCACTGCCACTATAGCTCCAGGGCTATTTCAGCACAGATCTCAGAACAGGTTGCCTTTGCTATCCTGAAATTCTCTAGCCACTACTGGTCCTTCTCAATCAATCAACAATAGTTTCCTGAACCTAGACATAATGCTACACTGTTTGAAGATGTTTCAGGAACAGCTTCTTTAGTTGCTTGGTGTCCTTATCCTCATCCTCCTTCCTCTTCCATTGCTGCAGCTGTTGCTGGAAGAGTCACGGATTCAGCCACATCATCTGCTTGGTGATGCAGCGAATGAAGTCCAAAACCGAAGCCACCTGGCTTCAAATGCTCAAATAAAGCCAAAGCACCTCTATATATTGGAGGTTGCCTACTGCCTATTAATTTCATTGGATAACACCTGGTTCTTTGTGATGCGTACTTTGCTTAAGAGCCTTTGGTGAAGGATCTTGTCAAAAGTTGTCTAAAATCCAAGTACACAATGTCCATTGAATCCCCTTTCTCCACATGTTTTTGACATCCCTCAAAGAATTCTGATAGAGTGATGAGGCATAATTTCCCTTTACACAAATCATGTTGACTGTTCCACAACATATTGTGTTCATCTATAT
This sequence comes from Natator depressus, assembly GCF_965152275.1. Classification (NCBI taxonomy): domain Eukaryota; kingdom Metazoa; phylum Chordata; order Testudines; family Cheloniidae; genus Natator; species Natator depressus. The sequence continues at coordinate 125,949,850 of NC_134234.1, forward strand.
GTCTGATTATTCTGATTTTTATGATAGTTTCAACGGTTTTCCTGGTACTGAAGTTAGGGTTACCAGCCTGTAATTGCCAAGATCCGCTCTGAAGCCTTTTTAAAAATCATCATTACGGTAGCTGTCTTCCAGTCATGTGGTACAGAGTTTGATTTAAGAGACAGTTTATGTACCACCGTTAATAGTTTTGTATTTTCATATCTGAGTTCCTTCAGAACTCTTGGGTGAATACCATCTGGTTCTGGTGACTTATTACTGTTTAGTTGATCAGTTCATTCCAAATTCTCCTGTAATGACACCTCAGTCTGGGACAGTTCCTCAGATTTGCCCCCTAAAAAGAATGTTGCAGGTGTGGGAATCTCCCTCACATCGTCTGCAGTAAAGATCAGTGCAAATCATTCAATAGCTTCTCCACAACAGCCTTGTGTAACTTGAGTGCTCCTTTAGCACCTCGAGTGTCCAGTGGCCCCACTGAACTTTTGGAAGGCTTTCTGCTTCTGATGTACCTGGAAAAAAATTCCTGATAGTTTTTGTCTTTTGCTAGTTGCTCTTCAAATTCTTTTTCGGCCTCCCTAATTATACTTTTGCACTTGACTTGCCAAAGTTTATGCTCCTTTCTATTTTCCTTACTGGGATTTGACTTCCACGTTTTAAAAGATGTCTTTTTGTCTCTAACAGCGTATTTTACTCTGTTGTAAAATTTCACCTGCTTCAGCCTGGCTTCCACTATACATCCCAGAATACGCAATGAGAAAAATCCCAGAATGCAAACCTCTCAGCAGCGAATCCAAGGACCCTCCCAGTTTGCCATGTGTTTAGTATGCACCCTCCCAGCCCCTGCCATGTGTACACAATGATACAAATTGGAAGAGGGCACAGCTGCCCAGTGTGCATGCTATTAATGCATCTTATTTACAGCACACTATCTAGTGTGCATCATCTCCCTGTGAACGAAACCCTGCATGTAGACAAGACTCAGGAGATTTGAGTTCAGTTCTAGGCTCTGCCACAGACTTCCTGTGTGACATAGAGTAAGTCCACACAAGACTCTGTGCCTCCATCCATAAAATAGGGACAATACTTTGTTTGTCTCTCTTGTCAGTGTTGGCCAATCCTGCAATGTGTTGCATGTAGACAGAGTGCTGTGACTATGCAGAGTCCCACCGAGTCAATGAAGTGCTATGTGAGCAGAATGGTTTGCATAATGCAGAATCAAGGTCTTACCCTGTGAGGTCTCTGAAGCAGTGAGCTTCTCTTATTATGTGTTTATACAAGTGTCTAGCACAATGGGGTGTTGACCTCACCTGGGGCTTCAGGTGCTACTATAAAACAAATAAATAACACCAGTTAAATAACCAAATAAATAAAATAATAAATCAAGCATTTGCGAGATGTGGGTCAAATGTAGTATAGAAAGGTGCATTGGTATTATTGATGACTTGGAATACATTTAGCCCAATTAGAACTGAGACTCTATAGTGCATGCACACAACAAGATATCATCCCTCCTCCACTGGATTTACAGCCTAATTTAATACAAGATCCATCTTGGTCCTGATATGAAACGACTGAGTTGCCATTGATTTCAATGGGCTTTGGATCATGGCCTACATGAGTTTAACAACAGTAGGAAAGAAGGTAGAGAGGTGAAGATGAAAATATCTGTAGCAGGCCACCTATGGACATAGCTTTATGGTTCTGAAACATTTAAAACATTTAAAGTAAATAAAACATGATCAGCAACCTTCTTGTGTTTAACAAGGCATGATAAGGAAGCATTTATACTCTCAAGGATTTATCAGATTATATTAAGTCACACAAAGATTCACCGTTTAGGCTCATGAATGTGAAAGAGTTTGGTGGTCACAGTAGTTGTCAGTTTGAAAATACTAGAATATAAGATCTTCTGTTTATCCACAAAGATGATAGAACACAGGCAACAGCTGTGTAATTCTCCCCACATTGTCCTGCAACTTTGTCTCCATCCTGATGTAGTTTCTTGTGGAAGTAAATCCACGCTGGTACACATAGGTATAAGGTTAATTATGTTCTTTTTATATGTGGCAGTTCTCCAGCAATCTGCTCCACACTCTAACAACTTGTTCAGTAGACTGACTTGTGGGAGCACAGAGGCTCTCAGGTTATAGCACTGTGGACTAAAGGGACACAACATTACACCTGACAGGTCTTTGCTATGGAAGGGAGGATAGTACAAGCTCTACACTTGGTCCTTCTTTCTCTCTTCTGCTGAGGTAGACCTCAATAGTTTTGTTGTTGCAAGTGTTTTTTACATGAACACTGGCTTACTGGGACCTTCACTGAGCCTTCCATATGGCCATTAGATGGCAAAGATGTGCAGGCGCAAATGACAAAATCTGGATTCAAATAAAAAAGTGCTAAACTATTTCACTCATTAATAATTCCCTGAGTTATCCAGTCATTGAACTATGTAGACTTAAAAAAAAATAGTCAATATCTATTTAACTTAATAATGAATCCTATTATTTAGAGTGCAACAATCATTTCTTTTCCTGTAAAAAAAAAAAAGAACAAAAATTCTGGCTAAAAATTTTTTACTTATTTTTTTAAATTATTAGATTTTGCTAGAAATTTTGAAATTAAATCAATTTTTTGTAAAAAATGACATCATGTGAAAAATCTTTTGACCAAACTCCATCTTTTCAGTGGGAAAGTGTGTCTGTTAAAAATCTCAACCTGCTTTACAGATTTAATTGTCCCTATTTCTGGTTCCTTGGCAAGAAAATACCTTTTTTACAACACTCAAAATTGGGGCTGCTGTTATAGTGGCAACTAGCACCTGGCAGGTCAAGCTTTAACTGTATATGCCATGGTCTCTAAAATATGAGATATGTAATAATTCAATTAAAGAACCATCCCAGTAAAAACATATGTATTTCTCATAATAATCCATTTTAAAAAGTGTAAGAGAGGTGGGAAGACTTGAAGAGGTGACTGCTAGTACCCAGAAATTACAGGACATGATTAAAATGCTAAATTTGTAATTAATCTTCAGAGAGACAAGACAGAAGTTGGTCCAATAAAAGATATTACCTCACCCACTTTGTGTCTCTAACATCCCGGGACTAACATGGCTAGAATAACACTGCAAACAATAATTAAACTTTCTCAGTAACAAGACTGGAACAAATATTTATAAGTCAAATTCTTTATTCATAATTGTTTCAGTTCCAGTTACACAACAGAAAATAAATAAACCAAAATAAGTATCTATCTATCTATCTATCTATCTATCTATCTATCTATCTATCTATCTATCTATCTATGCCAGTTAATGAGAATGAATTCAATCAGATATTGGCTGTTGCGACAACCACATCGAATGGAGGTTTTTTGGTATTCTGGGGAGATACTTTCAAAGGCACAAAACACTGACAACATAAAAACAAAATAAAATACAATAACACAGCAGAAAGGCAACTAGACACCAAATCTCATAGAAAGTCAATGCAAGTGGGGTGTTCAACTCCCATTTGTGCCTTAAAATCTCCCCCAAATTAGCAAAATGAAATGAATGTGAAAATGCTGCTGTTATGAGGTTGAAATTAGAAAGCTAATTTTAATTTTGAAAGGCAACAGAACATTCACCAGTGTGCTGAATATTAGTTTAAAGTAATTCGTTAACTTATGTTAACTCAAGGGACTAAAATGTCTTTATTTACAAATAAACATGTTTATAATGAATCTAAGATGCTCTTTAACTTATGTAAATATGGATTAATTTCTCATCAATCTAATGCTTATCTATATGCAGATTTGGTATCAACCTCCCTGTTGATCTAGAAATGTTAAGTTAACAGATATTACATTTATCTTGATTAGTGTAATTCCCCCATATGTTACCAGTCAGAAATAAACAAACATAATCTTTACACTATATTAGTATTATAATGTCAAGCCAGTGTCATTGAGGTTGTGATTAAAGAAGTGGTTTCATTCTAAGCCTATGTACATTTTAAACACTTATACATTTTACAAAAAAAATAATTTAATTGAAACATTCTCTTGCTTGTCTTTGGTTCAGACATTTAGAAAAGTTTGACAAAATTCCAGTTAAGATCTAAATGTGGGGTGGGGGTGGGGGTGAGGGAATGGTTTACCAGTTTGATTTTCTTTTTAGATTTTTATTGTGCTTAGATCATTTTTAAAGGGCTTTTCTAAACTTAATATATACTGTACAGAAGTCCTGCACTCAAAAGTTAGGAAATGCCAGAGTTAAGGTTGCCAGTGCATCTCTGAGTATGTATGGAGTATGATTTTTAAAGTCTTAAAACTTGGTCAGATTTTCACAGGGCTGGAAAAGAGTACCTTCCTGAGAGAAATGCCACTTCCCTGCCAAATTTTATGTCCCTGTTCAAAATCATGGGGGTGTCAGAGCATTTCCAATAAAACATCTCAACAGTTTTTAACGTGAGCAAAACAATGTATTTTTCTCTAATCTCATTCTTGGAAACAGTTGAACCACTGTGGCTAATTTTAAAAATGACAAAACAAAAACTAACGAAGAAACAAAAAAAATCTGCCTCTCTCCCAGAAACTAGCACAAGAAAGACAACCAGCATGGGAAATTCCAGTCCAAATGGATAGAATTTGGCAAAGTTATAAACAAACGAATACAGGATCTTAGAAAGGGAAGTGTCAGGCAATCTTAATAATAATTGGTGCTACCAGAACCATCTATAATAATAGAGTAGTACATTCAACATTTTTGCAGGATTGTGCATAGAAATAAAGATACTAGCATATGAAAAAAAGCAAAGCATTATGTATCCACATTGAAAGACAATGTGGAAACTGGTTATGATGATACAGTTAGCCAAAGTCTTATAATGTGTCTTTGGGGACCTTTAAACTCCCTGGTTATTCATCCTTTTCCTGGTATTCCTCACCGTGGGCTGAATCCAAAATTCACTAAAATCAGTAAGAATCTTTCCATTGACTTCTATAGCTTTAGAGCAACACACCAAGAGTTTTAACACGTTGTATCATTATTGAACACATAATCCAAATTTTAAATATTTTTGTGACTGTGGAGCCTAGAGTGCATTTCTCCTGGAATATTGTGAAATCTGAAGCTGAAATCTAAGAGAGGCAGCCAATTTTTGACCCTTCCATGCTGCCTTTAAACATTGTTCAACTCTGAAAAGTTATCATGTGTGATGAATGTGGGAGTGTTCAGTGAATCTGGACCCAGGAGTGCTGGAACCAGAGGCCCATGTCCGCACTGCGCAGGCTGTGCCACCCAGTCCCAAGGCTTCTGATTTAAGTCATTAAGGCTGAATGGGTCTAACTGGCAAATGATGGTGCAACAATCACAGGACTAGTCTCTTAGATAGGCTGGATGGCCATCTAGAAGAAACCACTATGAGAAAAAAAAAGACTTCACACCTAGGCCCTTTAACAAAGACATTGACCAAAATGCTAGGGCCAGAGAACATAGGGAAGGTGTTGGGATTTTTTGAGAACATTCCTGGGGAGTGGGAGCAAATGTGTGGGCCACACAACATCTGGAAGGAAAACCGAGACCAGGCTGGCTCCCAAGAGCACCGTGGGTTGAAAGAAAAATGTAATTGGGTTCTGTTGTATTCCTGTAATTCAAGGGAAAGCCTGTCTAACTTAGCTTGTGGTGAAGTGTATGATTCGATGAATCTAGATATGAATATAGGTGGTTTAATTTGCTAATAAAACCACATATCATAAGAAGGCTGTTGGTCACTGTATAGCACTGCTCACAGGCTCCTGAAGAGAAGAAACATAGGAGTTCTGTGAACCTCCATGATAATAAACAGTTAGCACAGCAAGGGTGTGGTACCTACATTCTGGTTTTAGAGTGGGATAATTGCAAAATTCCATCTGAAGACATGTAAGAGCATGAGGCCTATCATCTAAAGGGTGTGCAGGAAGGCCACAAAGGGGACAGAGGTGCAAGCAGCCCCAAAATCATGATACTGTGTATAAATGTCATTATTGGGTTCAATATTTAGTGCCTCTCAATAAATTTAATATCCAATTTTTTAATTTACAAATTAGAAGGTGTTTTTTCTAACATGGCAAACTCCAAATGGGCATTATCAAAAGGGCTCTTACCTATCTGGGCATTACCATGAGTCAAAAATTAGAAATTAGAAGATGCAGCCCAAATAAGCCCCTGAGCAACCATACTATGCCCAGAAAATTCTCTCATGGCAGACAAGGCATGGAAGTCTCATGGAAGTCAAAGAATGGCTATGCAGGTGGTGTCGGAGAGAAGGCTTTGGATTCTTTGACCATGGGATGGTGTTCCATGAAGGAGGAGTGCTGGGCAGAGACGGGCTCCATCTTACGAAGAGAGGGAAGAGCATCTTTGCGAGCAGGCTGGCTAACCTAGTAAGGAGGGCTTTAAACTAGGTTCACCGGGGGAAGGAGACCAAAGCCCTGAGGTAAGTGGGAAAACGGGATACCGGGAGGAAGGACAGGCAGGAACGTCTGTGAGGGGAAGGCTCCTGCCTCATACTGAGAATGAGGGGCGATCAGCAGGTTCTCTCAAGTGCTTATATACGAATGCACAAAGCCTTGGAAACAAGCAGGGAGAACTGGAGGTCCTGGTGATGTCAGGGAATTATGATGTGATTGGAATAACAGAGACTTGGTGGGATAACTCACATGACTGGAGTACTGTCATGGATGGTTATAAACTGTTCAGGAAGGACAGGCAGGGCAGAAAAGGTGGGGGAGTAGCACTGTATGTAAGGGAGCAGTATGACTGCTCAGAGCTCCGGTACGAAACTGCAGAAAAACCTGAGTGTCTCTGGATTAAGTTTAGAAGTGTGAGCAACAAGAGTGATGTAGTGGTGGGAGTCTGCTATAGACCACCAGATCAGGGGGATGAGGTGGATGAGGCTTTCTTCCGGCAACTCGCAGAAGCTACTAGATCGCACGCCCTATTTCTCATGGGTGACTTTAATTTTCCTGATATTTGCTGGGAGAGCAATACAGCGGTGCATAGACAATCCAGGAAGTTTTTGGAAAGCGTAGGGGACAATTTCCTGGTGCAAGTGCTAGACGAGCCAACTAGGGGGGGAGCTTTTCTTGACCTCCTGCTCACAAACAGGGAAGAATTAGTGGGGGAAGCAAAAGTGGATGGGAATCTGGGAGGCAGTGACCATGAGATGGTCGAGTTCAGGATCCTGACACAGGGAAGAAAGGTAAGCAGCAGGATACGGACCCTGGACTTCAGGAAAGCAGACTTTGACTCCCTCAGGGAGCAGATGGGTAAGATCCCTTGGGGGACTAACATGAAGGGGAAAGGAGTCCAGGAGAGCTGGCTGTATTTCAAGGAATCCCTGTTGAGGTTACAGGGACAAACCATCCCGATGAGTCGAAAGAATAGTAAATATGGTAGGCGACCAGCTTGGCTTAATGGTGAAATCCTAGCGGATCTTAAACATAAAAAAGAAGCTTACAAGAAGTGGAAGGTTGGACATATGACCAGGGAAGAGTATAAAAATATTGCTCGGGCATGTAGGAATGAAATCAGGAGGGCCAAATCGCACCTGGAGCTGCAGCTAGCAAGAGATGTCAAGAGTAACAAGAAGGGTTTCTTCAGGTATGTTGGCAACAAGAAGAAAGCCAAGGAAAGTGTGGGCCCCTTACTGAATGAGGGAGGCAACCTAGTGACAGAGGATGTGGAAAAAGCTAATGTGCCCAATGCTTTTTTTGCCTCTGTCTTCACTAACAAGGACAGCTCCCAGACTGTTGCGCTGGGCATCGCAACATGGGGAGTAGATGGCCAGCCCTCTGTGGAGAAAGAGGTGGTTCGGGACTATTTAGAAAAGCTGGACGTGCACAAGTCCATGGGGCCGGACGAGTTGCATCCGAGAGTGCTAAAGGAATTGGCGGATGTGATTGCAGAGCCATTGGCCATTATCTTTGAAAACTCATGGCGAACGGGGGAAGTCCCAGATGACTGGAAAAAGGCTAATGTAGTGCCCATCTTTAAAAAAGGGAAGAAGGAGGATCCTGGGAACTACAGGCCAGTCAGCCTCACCTCAGTCCCCAGAAAAATCATGGAGCAGGTCCTCAAGGAATCAATCCTGAAGCACTTACACGAGAGTAAAGTGATCAGGAACAGTCAGCATGGATTCACCAAGGGAAGGTCATGCCTGACTAATCTAATCGCCTTCTATGATGAGATTACTGATGATGAAGGGAAAGCAGTGGATGTATTGTTTCTTGACTTTAGCAAAGCTTTTGACACTGTCTCCCACAGTATTCTTGTCGGCAAGTTAAAGAAGTATGGGCTGGATGAATGTACTATAAGGTGGGTAGAAAGTTGGCTAGATTGTCGGGCTCAACGGGTAGTGATCAATGGCTCCATGTCTAGTTGGCAGCCGGTGTCAAGTGGAGTGCCCCAGGGGTCGGTCCTGGGGCCGTTTTTGTTCAATATCTTCATAAATGATCTGGAGGATGGTGTGGATTGCACTCTTAGCAAATTTGCGGATGATACTAAACTGGGAGGAGTGGTAGATACGTTGGAGGGCAGAGATAGGATACAGAGGGACCTAGACAAATTGGAGGATTGGGCCAAAAGAAACCTGATGAGGTTCAATAAGGATAAATGCAGGGTCCTGCACTTAGGACGGAAGAACCCAATGCACAGCTACAGACTAGGGACCGAATGGCTAGGCAGCAGTTCTGCAGAAAAGGACCTAGGGGTTACAGTGGACGAGAAGCTGGATATGAGCCAGCAGTGTGCCCTTGTTGCCAAGAAGGCCAATGGCATTTTGGGATGTATAAGTAGGGGCATAGCGAGCAGATCGAGGGACGTGATCGTTCCCCTCTATTCGACATAGGTGAGGCCTCATCTGGAGTACTGTGTCCAGTTTTGGGCCCCACACTACAAGAAGGATGTGGATAAATTGGAGAGAGTCCAGCGAAGGGCAACAAAAATGATTAGGGGTCTGGAACACATGACTTATGAGGAGAGGCTGAGGGAACTGGGATTGTTTAGTCTGCAGAAGAGAAGAATGAGGGGGGATTTGATAGCTGCTTTCAACTACCTGAGAGGTGGTTCCAAAGAGGATGGTTCTAGACTATTCTCTGTGGTAGAAGATGACAGTACAAGGAGTAATGGTCTCAAGTTGCAGTGGGGGAGGTTTAGGTTGGATATTAGGAAAAACTTTTTCACTAGGAGGGTGGTGAAACACTGGAATGCGTTACCTAGGGAGGTGGTAGAATCTCCTTCCTTAGAAGTTTTTAAGGTCAGGCTTGACAAAGCCCTGGCTGGGATGGTTTAATTGGGGATTGGTCCTGCTTTGAGCAGGGGGTTGGACTAGATGACCTCCTGAGGTCCCTTCCAACCCTGATATTCTATGATTCTATGATTCTATGAAGGCCTATATATGCAGAAGCAGTATTAAAGGCTGGGTGAGATGTCTCACTAGGCTGAAAAACTTAAATCAGCAGCAATAAAATATCCCTTGTAAAATATTATACCACACAAGTATCCAGATACTGCTGGTCACCATGTATTCAGATCTGTATACAGCTAATAAGAGAGGACAATACACACTGAACACAACCCATCCAGTTTCCAGTAGACAAGCTGTCATGTTTTCCCACACACACCAATGGTCTTGATTCTCCACCATTAAAGTCAACAGGAGTTTTTCCAGTGACTTGAAAGAGAGCAGGTTCAAATTCTAAGACCCTGATCTATGCAGATGGAGAAGTCCACCCATTCGGATCACCTTGCAGGGTCAAGAGTTAAGACTGGCTACAGACAAGCAATCTTTCAACTTACTTGTTTTTCTCATCATACCAGATTCAGACAGGATTTTAAAATGTAAAGCAAATGAAACCATTTATTTGTAATGTGCCACTGAATTAAACATGATGCTAGGGACTGCCCATTTTTGCCTAAGCAACCAAAACTGAGTAAAACCTGCATAGGTGTCCAATAGTGTCACTTTGAAAAGTCCCTGCAAATATACTAGTAAACAACATATCTGATTGACTTGTTCAAATATAAAGGGAAGATAGAGCCAAATGAAGGCACAGAACACCAAGGATATATAAATAATGGTGAGGGGGAAAAGGACAACTGACTCTTCTCTTTTTCTTGGAGCTTTTTTTTTTATTATTAAGTTTTCTTGAAACTTTAATAAATACAGCTGCTGTATGCAGGAAACAGGAAAATTCACATTTCCTATATCCTATACTTGGAAGAAAAAGCACAACAATTTCTCCCACTGCCGAAGTTGGGGATAATTTCCCCACATGAAATAAACCTGAAGTACTGGATATGAATTTCCATCTCTATTCTGGATGATCTGTTTGTCACGAGGGTGGGCCAAATATGCTCATCTATTACTTGGAGAAAGGAAGTGTAAGCTCACAGAAATTTTCCTGTTCATTGTGCTACATGGTACGGTGGGATTTTCATAGCTGTGTGCCTCCAGAGTGGATAGCAGGAGTTTTCTCTAAGCACTGAGATATGGAGAAGAGTTCTGACAAGAAACAGCATTGGCTAAAGGCTGGGTGAGCAACATGTAGAATTTGGTGAATTTAAGTATTGATGGCCACCTTATTACAGCAGACACGCTCACTCTGTCCTGAGATTGTTTGTGCTCCTATGGACCGAACTTCCACACTTGACAGAAGGAAGAACATTTATTGACTTTCCTTTAGGAATAAAGATTATGATTGTGAGGACTAACTGTCTGAATTGAAAGTACAATACTGGGACACAGCTGGGAATTAGATGGACACCTTACTGAGCCAAAATGTTGGTTAGAAATTTGAAATGAAATTTGACATTTTCCTCAGAGAACGTCTGCATCAAGGCGGCCTGGCTGAGCCATCTGCTGTGGTGGTGGCAGATAAAACCAGAGGGTTTTATGGGGTTGGGTATTCCTTTGCTGACAGTGACTCACAGGTGTTGTTCTGCCCCCAAGCGGCAGACAGGCTAAAATACACATTGCAACAGACCTCATAGTTACTACACTGAAGAATACATTTTTTTTTAATGATCTGTGCTTCATTCAGTACAACTTTTAAAAGGATAATGAGGCAAAGATGTGTATTGAGTAGATCTGCAATCCTGATCACCCCTGCCTTTCTACTATAGTTGTTGATTGGTGTCTTACTAGTGAGGCTGGTGTCCACAGCACTTGCAACTTATTAATGGGCTGATCTAAAGCCCACTGTTGTCAATGGGAGTCTTTTTATTGATTTCAATAAACTTTGGACCAGGCCCTCACTGCAAAAGTTGTATGCTGTTTAGTTAAGAATGAACAGGAAGAATCATCGTGTGGCTAAGAACCAGGACATCTGCCTCTGTCATGGATTCTAGGCAAGTCAGTTATGACCTGAAGTCACAGGAGTCATAGTTAGTTGGTAGCATTAGCAGCTAGTCAGCCTTTTTTTGCAAATAAATTATCTGACAAATGTAGCCCTTTTTCTGTTTGTGAGTCACTCAAAAACTAATCCTGACTCCTGCAGATTCATCAGTAGTTGATGAATAGTTTATGTGAACAAATTTAAGCGTATGGGGTGTTTGTGAAATTGTTCACTTCATCTATACACTAAGTTGTTTATGCTTTCAGTTGAATTACAATATTTTTGGATCAGAGAATAACAAAAATTAGAAATGACAAATAGAGATAAAACATTTGATTACATGTAAGTGTACCCAAAGAACAGGTATTTCTGAAACACTAGGGTCAACAAAAGCCTGTTTGTAAGAATGCTGATGAATAAGGGCCAGATCCAATAACAGGATCTGTCCAGGTGGATCTCTGCATCAACATGGAGCCCCATTCCCTTCACCTGGAGTTCTGCAAGGACACAGAAATCTACCCCACAAACTCATGTGCACAAATATCCATTCCGATTTTGAATGAGTGTTCACAGATTCTGGGGTTTTTTGGCAGTACTTGACCAGCTCTACATTTTGCACAGGAAGAAAGGACTAGTCTTTCCCAAATTATAGTCAGCACAGTGGAATTATTCTTCTTAACTCAATCCATTCTTATCTAGGAAGGATCCAAGCAATGTTTATAGATTGGTTATCTTGACCTTGGAACAATATGATGATGGTTACAAACCGTGATTTAGATTATAAGAAAGATTAACATAATCTCCAGTATACTGTAGATGTATTATAAACTCAGTAGTTAAAAGTCTGAAGACATCTGACAGTTAAAAAATAACTGTTAATTAACACTACATGTGATCCAATATAAAAATTCAGAGAGAAAGAAAGAGAGAGAAAAGCATAAACCTTGTGGATCTAATGTTTTGTGCCCATCTTTCATCTGACAATGATTGCTTTTACTGACATGGAGTATTACCAATTCCTGATCATGGGAGAGAGAAGGAAAATGTCAGTTACAAGTAAGCAAACATTTACTTGCTTGTGGTCCTTCTACTGCCTCTATAGCAACTGTAGTGCTTAACTAATACTAGAGAGAAATGGCCATGTTAATTTCAGCTCCACAGGAAAAAAACTGATTGCCTAATGGACAGACCAATTGGTAACTAAATGCATTTTATTTTCAAGCATATGAGAAATTATTGCAAACATTGGTGAGTATGAATAATTTTAAATAGGTATATGACATTTTCCTTTCAATTAATCATTTGATAATGATGATAACTATACACTGTTTACTTCATCCAGAAGAACCTCAAATCTAGATATAGATTTGAGATTCTTCTGGATGAAGAAATCAGTGTATAGTTATTATCATTATATATATATATATATGGCAGAGAAAGAGGACACCATATTTACTGGAAACCACACGCAGGGTTTGAAATAGTCAAAATACAACTACTGCCCAACTGAAATTTGGAAAGTTTTGAAGTATAAACTCCCTACCCTTTAGAAAATATGAGAAAAAATGTAGAAATATATATTTTTCCTTGTCATTTTCCCTGCAAAGTCAGAAAGAGGGCTGAGTCCTAAAAGGGTCTGAGGTGCTTCAAGGAATTGCCTAACACTTTAATCTTCTAATTAAGGCAATGGGATTTGAGCATATGACAGATACTGTAATCCCATGCAATATCTTTGTGGACTATATTGTATTAAATGTATGTATCACTGTGGGCTGTGGGGGAGAAGGGTTACCACAACTTCTCCAGGAACTAAGAACAGTGGGGGGTGACTAAGGTGAAGTTGTAAACACTTCTACAAAGGTACCACCCCTGGGGAGGCTTGCAAATGTTGATTCAAACTGGGATTTACAGAGACCAACAGACAATCCTTTTAATATAAAAAGGCGGGGTTTAAACTGACTCAAAGCCTTCTTTTTGATTTAGCAAACAGACATGACATTCTGTCCATGGCGGACTCCAACCCTTGCAGAAGGGTTGGAAATACTTTGGCCTAGTAGGCCTGAGAAGACTGATGGATTTAGTATGTATATAGGAACGTTTATTGTTTAATATATTCTTTCTCTGTAATGCTTTTACTTTAAGAATAAATGTGATTGCTTAGATGGAGCTCTGTGTTAACTGGTAACTACTGGCAATACACTGTTGATAGCCCTGAGATAAAGCAACACAAAGGTGCTGGACATTAAGCAGATTGGCTTGCTGGGGAGAGTTGATATTGCAGTGTAAGTCAGGGAGGCATGCAAGCTTACAACCCTTTGTCGGCAAGGAGTGGGACAATAGTCCTGCCCAGAGACAGGTGATGGCTGGAGACCTGCGGCCTCCTGGAGTACACCATGCAGGGGGAGATAAATTGCAGTTACTCTGAAACTGTGACATAGAGCACATAGAACTTTGTGGATGAGTCCTATACCCAATGCCTGCTGGAGATCCCAAAATATCTAATTATAATCATATGATGCAGGACTTGCATCTGAACAAGGGTTTCTAGGCTCCCTTCAAAAATTCTTGCAGTGCCCTTCCTATCATCTGTAAGTGACAAGCACACAGTTCTTACCTTGTTTGGAAACTTATTTCAAAGCACGTATCCTGGTTTAGTTCTTGATAACAAATTCAATAGTGCCCCACAAATATATTTTATAGAAATAAAGGGAACTCAGAATTTTTAATTAAAATTATACAGCACAATACAGACATAAATCAGCCACTTAGAAATTTGTAGCCTAAAATATCGTTACGCTACGTGTTTTCCTTTGACTGCAAAGAACTATAATTTAAACTCACAATTTTTAATTGGTGCCTGCCATGGTATTCATGCATTCCTGTAAAACTGGCAATAATATTTCAACAGGTAGCTGAAATAGAAATTAATATCTCATTTAGTTCTCATAGCTCACTAATGGGCAGATCTCCAGTGAAATGCTAAGCCAATAACCAATATTACTGTCTAAATGAAAATTGTATTTTTCTTCTCCAAAGCATATTAACAAATTAAGTAGTCTGCCAACAGCCACAGAAGAACTTGCTGCTGTTGACCAGTTGTCCATTCTATCAAAATTAGAATTTATGCAAAATGATAGAAATAAGCATAGGATTAGAACAGGGTGAAATTTTCCAGCTTTTTCGTTTACTTGCAGAAAAATGCAGTTTTAGTTATCTAAAACTATTTGTGAATTTGACATGAATTTGCCAAATAATGCTTGGGAAGATTTAGGAACTATTCACAATGTGGATAAGAGGTGGTTTTATCCACTGATTAGAATACTCACCTCATTTCCCTCTTCTGCTTGATGTGGAACAAGGATTGAATTTAGGCCTGCCTTAGCCACTGGGCTGTGAGATATCCTCATATGAGCAATTTTCAATCTGGCATGTCGAAACTGTTTCATTATGTATGGATAACTTAATAACTAATTTAGTAAGAATTTGAACTTGCTATTCCCACATTGCAGATGAGACCCTGAGCCACTGGGCTATAGGATACTCTGGGATGGCTTCTTTCTCAGTCTCTCCTGTTGAAGCTAGCTCACTGTGTATAAAATACTTGAATAGTTCTTGAGAGGGGTGGGGGGAGAATTACACTCAATTTGGGCTGAACCTTTTTTTCTCCTCAATTTTTGGAATGGCCAGAAAATCCAAAAATCAGTTATTCACCCAGCCCTATATAAATCAGTTATTAACCCAGCCACCTGCTTTTGCAGTCACCTAGCCCTTTGCTCTTGCATATAATCCAGTTGTCTGAGTTTGAAATGGGTGAGGCTTGGGAGGCTCTGCAAGAGCATTTGTCATTGCAGTGGGAGGGATTAGCAACTGATGAAGGTTAGTGTTGGGAGCTGAGGGAGTAGTGCATAGAGTAGGGATATGTCTACACACGGATAAAAAACCTGCAGCTGACCCAGGTCAGCTGACTTGAACTTGCAGGATTAAGGATCTGTGGCTGCAAAACTGCTGTGTAGAAGTTCTGGCTCGGGCTGACACGCAAGCTCTGGGACCCTGCAAAGGTGGATGACCCCAGAGCTTGGGCCTGAACCTGAACATCTATACAGCAATTTTTAGCCCCATAGCCTGAACCCTGTGAGCACAAGTCAGCTGACTTGGGCTAGCTGTAGGTCTTTTATCCCCATGTAGACATATCGCAGGTGGCTGTCAAAAGCATTTTTCATTGGAAGTGGAACCTGTGGGTGCATGTATCAAGTGTCTAGGGAGAGGAAATTCAGATGGTTTATCACTTCAGGCAGCAAATGAACTGCTAGCTGGAAGGTGAGAGCGGTTTCGGCAAATTGTTTAAAAACTTTCTGGGACAGCTATTTCTGGACTGTCTCTTTCCCTGCTCCAGGATCCAAGCTCCTGCACTGTGGGGTGTTTGACAATCCCTGCCAACTGTCCTTGTTCAAGGACAAGCCCTGAGAATGCAAGATATCCATTACCACTGACCAGCTCTTATTATTTCTACTTTGACGATTGAGCTCCTGGGACACTGGCTTATAGCAGACATTGCCTAAATCTCTAAGTATGAGTTCAATTCTTTTGATTCATAGTCAGCTTGTTTAGGCCATACTCAACCATACAATACTAACCAGGTCTACTGGAGAGTTTTAATTGGTTTTCCAGTTCAATCAAGTAGATCAGCAATAGGATCACCTCTTTTATAAATCTAAAGAATGTATTTATGTATTTTCTTTGCTAGTTAAATGCTAGTTGTTATTTTCTTTGTTAGTTTCTTTGGTAGTTGAATGTTACAAATGAGCTGTTTGGTTTGTAGCAAATGCTTATTATTTGTGTTTTGACTTTGCATTGATAAAAAATAAGAAGCAACACTGGCTTTGGTTTACCTGTCTACAGAAATTTGGAGTATTTTCCAAATTCCCAGTTTCCTCTGTTCACTTGTGACATTATCAAGCTAAAATAATTATCTCAATTCCTTTGCATAAACACCTTCTGCCCTGACTGTACGACTACAAAGGTAATTAAAACAAAACATGTGGACTCATCACTACAAATCTACATAGTGTATAGGGACATTTAATGAACCAATCATCATCAGTGCCAAAATAGAACAGTAGAAGCCACTAGAATGTCAGCTTTTGTCAATAATTTCTACAGATACATAGTACATAGACATTATGGAGACAAGTGTGTTGGAAATACCTGCATAAATAACTCCTAACTAATTAAAGGAGGAAACTGTTGCAGTCTCTGAGTATGTCTCTATTGCAATAAAGGATGTATGGCACAGCCATGTCTGGTCCAGGTCAGTTAATTTGGGCTCATAGGGCTTGGGCTGCTGGGCTATATAATTGAAGTGTAGATGTTCAAGTCTCTGGCTGAAGTCTGGGTTCTGAGATCCCACGAGGGACAAGGGTCTCAGAACCTGGCCTCCAGCCAAAGCTCAGATAGCTACACAGCTTCTTTTAGTCCCATAGCCCAACTCCCATGAACCCAAGTCAGCTGACCTGGGCTCTGAGACTTGGTGCTGCAGGTTTTTTAATTGCAGTGTAGATTGAACCTAATATTCCACCGTGTGGTAACTGTTGACAAATGCTGACTTTTTTTTAGACCTAATCAGCCTAGTAACATGCAGTTAGCAAGCCCTTAGAATTAGTTTTCAGTCTAACCTATGGAGTTAGTGGAAGATACTGCTCTCATGGGCCTGACCCAAAGCTCACTGAAGTCAATGGAAGGTTTTCAGCTAACCGCAACCAGGTCCATAGGGATCAGGTCCATGTGAAATTTTATTTATCCAGTTATATGTGGGGTAACGCACACATAATTAAAAATGTTACTAAATTACACATAGGAAATTATTATGTTCCAGAGAGCAAAGACCATAAGAAGAGGAGACACTTCTTACTGACAGGGAGGAAATGACTGAGAGTCAGAGGGAAGCTTGGAAGCAGTGACCGTGAGATACTTGTATTCATCATCATAATGAATAGGATCATATAATGCAGCTATATAAGGACATTAGATTTCAGGAAATGAAATTCTGGTGAATTAAGAAAGCCAATGTACAAGGTGCAATGTATTATAATACACCAGTGTGGAAGCATTCTGGCAAATCCTCAAAGAGACTATGATTAAGGCACAGCTAACTACAATTCCTCTCAGAAGAGAATGTAAGGAATACAAATCAGTCAATGTGGATGCACAAGAGGCTGCTCAAATAGCTGTGGATAAAAGCAAACCTGTGTTGGCAATCGAGAAAATTCAGAGTCAAGGCTCAAGGGGAAAAGACAAGGGCAACAAAAAAGCAAAGTAGGGTTAATTCTAGTCAAATATATCAAGGGGAATGAGAAAAACTCACAAATATTTTCACACAAAAAGAAAAAGAACTGTTTTCAGTAGCTTTGGGTCTGGGAAGTCAGTAGGGTTATGTCTACAGTGCAGCTGGTAGCATGCCTCACAGACGTGCAATAACTCTACTTGAACTGGTGCATTAAATATAGCAGTGTGGATACTGCAGCCTCGGCAGGAGCTTGGGATAGTTGCCTGAGTCCAAGCTTTCCTAACGCTCTGGGTCAGAGCTTAGATGGCTAGACTGAGCTGCCGCCCACGCGCCAAAGTCCTCACTGATGTTTTAGTTCACTCTCTCAAGCAGAGCTAGCATGTTTCTGTCTACACAGGCTGGGAGCATGCTTAAAGCTGCAGTGCAGACACATCGTAAGAATCATTCTGTTTCCTTCCACGGGCTTTGCATCAAACCCGAAATGAGACTCCTTTTCCTGTCTCATTGCAACAGAAATACTGCACGGTGACAGCTTTTACACTATAGAAAGGATGACCAAAAAGTTGTTTTGCTTTGTTTCAACTAAATACCAAAAAAAAATTTTCTATTCTGAAAGAGTGGCAAATATAGGGTTGCCAGGTGTCTGTTTTTTGACCGGAATGCCCAGGCAAAAAGGGACCCGGGCGGCTCCAGTCAGTACTGCTGACTGGGTCATTAAAAATCCGGGTGGCAGCACAGCAGGGCTAAGGCAGGCTCTCTGCCTGCCCTGGCTCCACACAGCTCTTGGAAGCAGTTGGCATGTCCCTGTGGCCTCTAGGCACAGGGGAGATCAGGGAAGCTCTGTGCAGCTGCCCCCGGTCCCAGCACCAGCTCCGCAGCTCCCATTGGCTGGAACCATGGCCAATGGCAGTTATGGGGGCATGGCACCTGTGGGCTCAAGCAGCACGCAAAGCCCCCTGGCCCCTTTGCCTAGGGGACATGGGGACATGACTGCCACTTCTGGGAGCTCTGCAGAGCCAGGGCAGACAGGGAGCCTGCCTTAGCCCTTCTGCGCCACAGACCAGAAGCTGCCTGAGGTAAGCGCTGCCCAGCTGGATCCCATGCCCCGATCCCCCTCCAACACCCCAACCCCCTGCCTCAGCCTTGAGCCCCTTCCTGTACCCCAAGAGCCTCATGCCCAGACCCACCCCAGAGCCCATACCCCAGCTGGAGCCCTCACCTCCTCCTGCACCCCAAACCCCTGCCCCAGCCCAGTGAAAATGAGTGAGGGGTGGGTGGAACCACATGGTGGCAGGAAGGGGGGATGGAGTGAGTGGGGTGGGGCCTTGGAGAAGGGGTGGGGCAGAGGTGTTCAGTTTTGTGCAATTAGAAAGTTGGCAGCCCTAGGCAAACGGCACAATTTTCTTCCAAACACAAGGGGAAACATTTGTTCTCCTCAATACTGTACACTTATATTTTTGCATCTCTTTTTAAATAGTCTTTCAGAGGGCCCAACCAGTCAAAAGAAAATAAAAACTCTTCTACCCTTATTTTTAACAGTAGTATTATCTGTTTAAAATGTACCTATTTAGTATGAGTCATGTTGTAGTTAATTTTATTTTGCTGTCTTCAGTTCTGTTATGATTCCAGATATTAAATACACTGGCCCTGATTATATTCCCCAGGGTCTGCTAACAGAGAGGACACTCTGCAAATGAACCACACCTCATCTTTGAGAATAAAAAAAAAAGGTTTCAGTGACTCTGAGGCAGCAGCCCTTTCCCCCCATGGACTGTTCATGGTTCTGGGGATCCATGCAACAAAAAGGGAGTGCAAGAGGAAATCTGCCCGGCAGAGATCAAGGGGGAGGGGAGAGATAAAACAGCCCCAGGTTATGTTATCTTTTCACCAGGCCTCTTCCACAGTGTGTTACCCAAGGTAGGTGAAAGCTGCAGAAACCATAGCAACAAGTGAGGCTCCAAAGGATCGTGCACTGCCAGAGGCGAAGACGGAGGGAGGGCGGGGCATAAGGGGGAATTGTCTGGGGTGCTGAGTTGCTACAGAAAAAGCATATGGCACCCACAAAGATAGTCCTGGCTTCCCAATGATCTCCTGAAATACATGGAATTTGAGTACAGGCTTGATACTTTGTTCCATGTGGTGGCAAACTCCACTCTCAGAACAATCCCTTTGAGGCCCCATTTCTATGAGTAGGGCAAATCTAGACAGACAGACAGAAGTGGGACTTATAGCAGAGAAGCACAAAGATTTGAACAACCTAGAACAGTGGTTCTGAAACTGAACCTTGGGCTTCAGCTTTGCTCCCACCCCCACCTGGGGCAGTGGAGCTCAAGCTTCGGACCTCCCTTCTGGGGTCATAGAGTAATTTTTGTTGTCAGAAGAGGGTTGCAATGAAGTTTGAGAATCCCTGACCTAGAAGATGATATTTCTGACGTTGCCAGTTGTGCCATTACATTTATTGCAAATATTTAAATAAGTGAGCTGTTGAAAAGTGCGTTTTTGGCATGTATTAAATGCACATTAGAGCATTACTCACCTCCGTTCACTGAAGTGGAGAGTATCTTCAACATTCTGTACTGTAGTAGTTTCACTGATAGGTTTAAACCTGATTCTTTGGACATAGAACATTTTGGTAGGAGGACATTTGAATATGGGAACTTTCTGGTGTTCAGATTTTCCAGCACAGGAGGGGTCGCTTCAGAGGAAATACGGGAATTTTAGGAAGTCAGCACTAACAATATAGTGATGTGCATTAGTGAGATAGCACTAACCCAGGACACAATGAACTAAGTGTCAATTAGTTCCCCATAAATTGTATATAATAGATAGCATTACATTTTATATTCCTGGAATGTGACATAGTTACTACAGCTCAGTACAAAGGGTGCTTTACATTGTGAAATGAAAGAAAAAGGGCCTTTTTTCAAACCAGTGGATTACAATTGTTTCTACTGAAAAGGTATCTACAAGGGATGTCTATTTCCCTGGGGGCTTAGTGTGCAATCAATTTTTAGTCAGAACTCCTTACTAATTTCAATGGCCAGTTCTGTTTAAAAATTGATGACACAATAAGCCTCAGATCTTAGTTGTAATGTATCTCCAGTAATAACTGTCATCCATAACCCATGCTACCTTCCTCAGGCAACATTCAGAAACCAAGAAATGATGCATATAAATCTGCCAAGCCTAGTGTTTTCCCACTAGGCTTTTGCTTTTTGACCTTCTGCGCTGGTCTACTGAAAAACCCAACTAACCAACTATTTTTGCTGGTGTCTTGCTCAGGGCTTCGTGAAGGAAAATTTAACATGTAATCAGTGTGATCTGTGCACGTTAAGAAATAACCTTGACACTAGACTATTTTAAAATCATCTTTTGTTTCCATGCTTCCAAATCCAGATTCCTCATACTCTCACAAGGCATAATTATAAACATTTGTTTTCTGTTTACTTTAATAACAATAAAAATCGAACTACTGCTTTTCTCAAATTTTGTCCCCGTCAGGTCTGAATATGAGAACTCTGGAGCTCACATTAGAATTGTTCATGTTATTGGAAGGGAACAGAGAATAAAAACAAAAAAGCTCTTGATGAACCAAGGAAAAGAAAAAGTGGAACACTTTTACCTTTTCATCCCTGACTTTTCTGTGCATGATCCCCTTGTGCTGTCATTATTAGTTGTCTAATGATATGTCTACAAGGCTGTTGAAAAATGGCTCGAAATTTTTGCATTTTCGTTTGACATTTTCAAGTTTAATTATGAGGTAATTAACTTAGGAGTAATTTTAACATGCATGTGTTTCTTAGGTTCTCTACTTCTTTAGGACCTTAAATCATGGAAAAATAGGAATGAGAATAATACTGGAAATATGCCACTGCAATCCAGGCAATGATCTTCTCGTATTGCAATCTTAATACAGTATTATTTCAAAATGGACAGGCATGTGCTTCAAAGGGTTTTGTGCCTGAAATTATGTGCACATATGAACAATTATAGATATTTACCATCTTCTTTTTTTTTGTTAGAGATTGTTAGCACCTATGTACATATAATATTTATGTCCTAAAATAGCAAAAGTATTTTTCCTTGAATGTACCCAAATGCAGTGTGATAAAATGACTTTACAATAAAGATTCAATATGAATTATAGTTTTAGGTAATGCCTTAGTGGATTAAACAAAAATCACCAATTAAAAAACTAAAAGAAAACCTGAACAGATTGTCTTTTAAATGGTAACACATTTTCAAATAATATGCAGTCACCTACGGAGTACCCTGTGCCCCTGAAGTCCTATGGAAAGGGGAAGGAGGGAGGGGAAGAGAGAAAAGGACTGAAGAGAGAAATCAAAATATGCAAAAGAGAGAGACCAACATATGGAGTAAAAAATTTCAGAGGGGGAAGAAAGGACACACAAAGAAAATTCATCATCTCCATTTTCCAACACTGAGGTTAGATAGGGCAAACTCCAGTCAGTTTCTTGCCTTGTGTAAATGCCACCTCAAGTGTAGGCCTATTTCACAGATGGTGAACAAAGACGCTAAGCAACTTATGCAAGGTCATGTGGGAAGTCTGTGGCAGAGCAGAGACTTGAATCCACTTCTCCCCTCTGCCTTCGACTAGTGCCCTGACCAGCCAAAGAAAAATAGAGGGAGGAAAAAGAAACACAGAAAAAGATAATCGGGCAGTAAAAGAAACAAAGAGCAGAAATATTGCCCTGAACTCACTAAGTTCCGTTGTTAACATTTATTGACGATAAGTAGAATTACTGCCAATACAGGTTATTTTCTTACTAAAATATTGAAAGAGAGAATCCCAGATATACACTGTAAGAGAACACAGCAGAGTGGTAGCAGTATCAGTTATTCATTGATGTGTTATGTTGTTATCCCTTCTGACCGGAAGTTAGTGTTGTATATTTGGTTGTCATGATAAAAGAACCTTGTTGTTGCTACGGCAACTGAGTTAGATTATTAGGGGATAGCCCAGCCAGTTTTGGCTGGTTTCTGGTTAGTTCAGTGTGTGGCAATAAATGGCTGTTTTAAGGGTTACAGCTCTCTGTGTCTCCAGTGATCCGATGAAGTGAGCTGTAGCTCACGAAAGCTCATGCTCAAGTAAATTGGTTAGTCTCTAAGGTGCCACAAGTACTCCTTTTCTTTCTAAAACTGTTGCCCCCAAGGATATAACAACATGGCAACAAGGATGGGATCTCTGTGCTGCCCCAGCAACAGAAGGAAGTAGAAGTCAAGGTACAAAAAAACCCCTTTTTGCTGCTGGAAGGGGGTGAGAATTGGCTTGTTTGCACTGACTGTGCAAACTGAAACTAAAACCATGGCTACACTTACAGGGCCACTGGAACCTTTTGAGGAGACTATAATGCAATGGCACCTATATACTGAGCGTTTTGAGCTTTTTGTTATTGCAAATGAGATTACAGAATAGAAGAAGGTGCCAATATTCTTAAGTGTTTTAGGGGCTAAGACCTATGCCCTACTATGCAGCTTACTATACCCAGTTAAGCCAGAGACCAAATCTTACAGTGACATTGCAGAATTGGGGTCCCATTTTTCTGGGGTCCCATTTTTCTCTAAAACCATTGGTACTTGCTGAAAGATATAGGTTCCACAAAAGAGACCGGAAAGAAGACGAAACAGTTGTACAATTTGTAGCAACTTTGAAAAAGCTTGCAGGACACTGTGAATTTAAGGAGATATTAAATGATGCCCTACGTGACTGGTTAGTGTGTGGCCTGCACAGTGAAGCTATACAGAAGCGCCTATTGACAGAGCTTACCTTACAGCTGACCTTACAGAAGGCTGTTGATATTGCGGTCTCCATGGAACTGGCAACAGAGGAGGTGCAATACATCAATACAACAGAGGAGGTGCAATACACCTTAGGGTGCACAAGGTGTCACAAGAACCTACCCAAAAAACTGTGCAGAGTCAGGAATGTTACCGCTGTGGAAAGCTGGGTCACCATGCCTCAGAATGCTGGTGTAAGGAGCTTGTGTGTCGACACTGTGGCAAAAAGGGACACATTGAGTGTGCCTGTAAACAAAAGAAAAAGAGGCCTGTGGTCTGGCCGACCAAAAAGGGAAATCTGCATACCCTAGAGCAGACCCAGGATGACCAAGGAGACTCCTCATCACAAGAAGAAGTGCCACTCCACGTTTTGTCTTTGGCAGTGGGCTCACATGAATACAGGGTAACCCCGTTGTTGGACAGCAAACCTATATGTATGGAACTGAACACTGGTGCAGCTGTCTCGCTGGTCCCCGAGGCTGTGTATAAAGAAAAGCTATAGCATCTTCCGCTTAAGGCAACACAAATAGTTCTGAAGATGTATACGGGAGAAGCTGTGCCCATGTTGGGCACTACTGATGTTAAGGTGGAGCTCAATGGACAGACTGCTAAATTTTGCCACTGTTTGTGGTGAGAGGTAATTACCCAGCCTTAATGGGTAGGTCTTGGCTTAGGAAGATCCAGCTGAACTGGGCAGAAGTGCACCGAATGACTAAAGAAGAAACCGGTCTACCCGCTATACTAAGAAAACATGCTGCTGTTTTTGGAGAGGATCTGGGAAGTATGAAGGGAATCACTGTGATGTTGAACATTAAACCTGACAGTCAACCAAAATATCTGAAAGCCAGAACTGTGCCATATGCCATCAGGCTGAAGGTTGAAGCGGACCTGGAGTGCCTGGTCACAAATGGAGTCCTAATACCAGTTACCCATAGCTCATGGACAACTCCTATCGTTCCAACAGTGAAGAAAGATGGCTCCCTCCGGATTTGCCATGATTTTAAAGTCACTGTCAACTCAGTGTTGTGTGCAGAGCAATACCCGCTTCCCCGCATCAATGACCTCTTCGCAGGCCTGGCTGGGGGACAAAAGTTCAGTAAGATTGATCTGAGTCAAGCATATTTACAGATGCACATCAATGAAAAGTCCCAAGAGTTGTTGACTATTGTGACGCATAAAGGGGTTTATCGATACTGTTGTCTACCCTTTGGAATAACGTCTGCTCCCGCCCTGTTCCAGAGGGCTATGGATCAGATCTTGTGTGGCTTGCCAGGAGTCCAGTGCTATCTGGATGACATCCTGGTCACTGGAAGGAAGGAGGAGGATCACATAAAGAATTTAGAGGCTACCCTACAAAGACTGGAAGAGCATGGCCTACAAGTCCGCAAAGACAAGTGTGAATTGTTCCAGCCCTCTGTTGAATATTTGGGACACATCATTGAAGCTACAGGTCTTCTTAGGCCCCTGCAAATTAAGGCTATTTTGGAGGCTCCCCCTCCTCGAAATGTTAGCCACTTTGCTTGTTTCTAGGACTATTGAACTATTATGGAAAGTTCATCACACTGCTAAAACCGCTTCACAAACTCCTTGGGCAGACCAAGGCCTGGAAGTGGACTGAAGCCTGTGATGTTGCATTTAACAAAGCTAAGGATGTGTTGCTAAATTCTGAAGTTCTGACACACTTTGATCCATCCTTACCCCTACAGTTGGCCTGTGATGCCTCCCCTTATGGAGTGGGAGCAGTTGTGTCATACATTATGCCTTCGGGAGAAGAGAGACCTATTGCTTTTGCTTCATGCACACTAAGCAAAGCAGAAACTAACTATGCCCAAATCGAACGTGAGGCACTGGGAATCATTTTCGGAATTTGGAAGTTTCATCAGTATCTGTTTGGATGGAAGTACCTCTTCTCACAGACCATCGACCTCTCACTTCAATTTTTGGACACTCCTCCCCCTGCATTCCCCCATTATCTGCTAGTCGTATGCAACGTTGGGCATTGTTGCTATCCACATACACATATGAAATCAAATATTAGAAATGCACTCTGCACGGCAATGCGGATGGTCTCTCAAGGCTGCCTTTGCCAGTCAAACGTCAAGATATTGCCCAGAAGGAAATCTTTTACTTTGAACAGGTATAGAATACACCCATCACCGCTACTCAGGTAAAGAAGGCAACTTGACTTGACCCAGTCCCAGTATTGTCCCAAGTTATGGACCTGGTGATGCATGGAACATCTCGATGAACCTCTCCGGTCTCACCCGACCTTGTTACCTACATATCCAGGAGAACGGAGTTATCGATCCAATCTGGTTGTTTGTTGTGGGGGAGATGTGTCATTATCCCACCACCACTGAAATCACAGGTGTTAGAACAGCTACATTCTGGTCACTGTGGAATAGTGTTCATGAAGGGAATTGCACAAAGCTATTTTTGGTGGCCTGGATTGGACAGTGCTATTGAAGAGAAGGCAAGATCTTGTATGTCATGTCAGGGTGTGAGGAATGCACCCCAGTGGGCACCCCTATACCCATAGGACTGGCCTGAAAACCCATGGCAACGTATTCACATTGACTTCGCTGGCCCACTTGAAGGAAGCATGTTCTTGGTCGTGGTAGATGCCCATCCTAAATGGCCAGAAGTCTCTATAATGCAGTTCACTACTGCAGAGAGTACTATCCAAAAACTACGGGGACTCTTTAGTCGTTTCGGTTTGCCAGAACAACTTGTGAGCAACAATGGACCTCAGTTCGTCTCTCAGGAGTTTCAAACTTTTATGAAGGCAAATGGGATACACCACATCACTTCAGCACCATATCATCCATCAGCCAATAGATTAGCTGAAAGATTTGTGCAGACAATGAAACAAGCTTTGAAATCGGCAAGCGGACAATTATCCATTCAAAAGCACCTGGACACCTTCTTACTATCCGACTGAAACACACCTCATGCTACGACCAAGGCATCCCCAGCCTTTCTAATGATGGGACAACAGCTGCGCACTTGCTTTGATCTGCTGAAACCTTCTGAACCCTGACAAATTGTGCAACATCAGCAGCAAGATCAAGTCATCAGGCATCCACCCAGAGCAAAAGACTGAACCTTTAGCCTGGTACAGCTGGTTTTGGCTTGGAATTATACTTCTGGAGGTAAATGGGTCCCTGCCACTGTCATCGCTCAAACAGGGCCAGTTTCCTATACAGTCTGGACTGCAGAGGATCTCACCTGGCGGCAACATGTAGATCAGCCACTGCCAGATCATACCAGTCCTCAGGACACATCTTCAGCTGAGTTGCCTGACTTCACCACTTCCGACGAGACACCAAATCAAGAATCACCTGTTCCTGACTTTCCCCCTCCGTTACTGCCAGTGGCAGAGATACCCCCCTGCCTGGAACGAGCTGATACCACATCCTCACCCATTTGCCCTATGAACCCTGAGCCCATTCTCAGGCCTGCATCCAAGACACTTTTGGGAGCAACAACACCAGAAGGCCGCTGTAATCCACCTAGAGACAGAAGGCATCCTCAATGGCTGGATCTTTAGCTAGGGCGAATCCATGGTTACGGGGCAAAATAATCCCTGGGATTTAGCTGGGAACAGAGGCAGTCTCCCCTCCTTCTCTAGTTTAGTGTTTGTTTTATTTAGGGAATGTTCTTATTAAGGGGGGAAGAATATGTTGTGTATTTGGTTGTCCGGGTAATAAAACCTTGTCGTTGCTATGGCAACTGAGTTAAATTAGGGGATAGCCCAGCCAGTTTTGGCTGGTTTTTGGTTAGTTCAGTGTGTGGCAATAAATGGCTGTTTTAAGGGTTACAGCTCTCTGTGTCTCCAGTGATTTCTTCCTAAAACTGTTGCCCCCAAGGATCTAACAGTTAGCCAAAGTTTAAGGGCCTGCAGGTTGTTTCTGTTAGGGGAGGAAATTGATGGTGGATCCAGGCATCTTTAATGCAACCCCATTTATTTACAAAGAATGTACAGATTCCTGTTCCAGAAGGAATCAAACAACAGGAGATAGCTTGTTTGTTTATAGCTCCAAGCCTCTTTTAGGCAGCATTCAGCTCTCTCACACTATGATGTTTCTCAGGGTCACACTCTCAATAATTGTTCAGGCTGTTGTCTGGCTTTTTTGCTCCTTTTCGGTGTCTGCTTTTCTGTGTTTCTCTTGCTTCTCCCTATGGTCACAGTTTGGAGGTTGCCACTCTGTTCCCCCAAGAACAGATTCAGGAATCCCAAAGTAGCCCTCCTATTGCTTGCTTCAGACTCTAACCTATTAATCTGTTCCTGGCGGGTGAAAGGTGGGCGCTCACCCTAGTGAAATTGCCAGGGTTTACCAGAGATCTCTCTACGCCCGTCAGGAAACTGCTCAGAACAGACTAGATCTGTTTACCGCTGGGAGGAATGGATACAGCCCTCCACTCAAAGGACTGACACCCACACAGTACTTTTCCAAAACAAAGTGTTTCCTTTATTTAGTGTAACCAATCTGTCCTAATACAATTAATCTAAACCTAATTTAAAACATAAACAAAAATCCCCTCACACAGGTATACAAGCTGAAGTACTCAAGGCTGTACTGTGATACAGTTGGAATGCCTTAAGTGATTATGTTCTGCACATGATCAGCCATATGCAAGATACTGACAGCAATCTTAATCTACTTTAAATTTTATACACAGTAACAAACATACACACAGAGACATCCAACTTTATTATCCCAAGCATACACATTCATTTATCCTATTTCTATTCTATATCCTATACTATGGCTGGCATGCTTACTGTCTGCAGGCTTTTCTTTCCCTCTGTTCTGTCAGGGTCCTTTTGCTCTGTCCCAGCAACACCGCTGCTGCTGCTGCCATCACCCTGCACTTGCTTCTTCCTTCAGGTCTTCTTCTTTGCTGTTCTTTACTCTTGTTGGTGTCTCTTATCTTCTCCTTCTTCTGATCCTGCTCCTAACCAACTAACTTTTGCCAGTCTGCTCTCTGCTTCTTCTAGTTTTTGGCCTGTTCTGATTGGTTTATATTTCAATCCTGGCATTAACATATCTATCTTCCAATCATCTTCAGACCCTCTCTGATTGGTCCACACTTATAGATCAATCACAACTGCTAAATCGATGGTGACCCTCCCTGAAGTTTTGGAATGACCTTTTCCTGACCTCAGTCTATACCCTGCCTACCAAAACATTAGTCAATGGCTGACCCATTTAGAACTGCCATCTCACTGTCCTTAGCTGTGTGCCAACATTGATTGCACACTTAAAATTACTAAACTTTTAAACTATAAGCCATCACCTTATTTCTTTAATGTAAACTTATTTGTTAACTTATGCATCTTAAGGTTATGGTCTACTGCTGCCACCCTATTTCTTATCAATTTTAATTAAATGTTTTCCTCCCCCCCCCACCCCATTTTCAGTTAATGGTGGCAAAGCAGTGTTTTTCAGTGCTGTGCTTGAAAACAAAATAGAGCAGCTCAAAATCCTTCGTATCACCCCCAAACTGCAAGGCTTGGACAGATGTGGAATTTTTCCTCCACGCATGGTCCTGTTGGCCTGGCTAGAGCTGCCACGCACCCAAAACAGAAGTCAAAGTACACCTATGCTTCTCCCTCTCTCTCTTTCATACATGCCTGTACCAAAGAATACCCTTCTAAGTCCCTCTCCTACAAGGTTCAAATTTCTGAGTGGTCTCACAGTGCATTTGGGCAGTGACATGTGCCTGTGTTGGGATGGAGGCTGCTATTGTTTCATAAAGGAGTATAACTCTTTCTTACAGCTATCTTAATATTGGGTGATGGTTATTATCCCCTTCCCCACCCCTCCAGTTTCAATGAGATTTAGCGCAACCAATCAGAATATTACAAAAGTTATGTCAATTATTTTTATCACTTCATCCATTTGCTCCAACTTTCCTCAAATAGTTAATTCATTTATCTAATATAAGCAGGTGTCATTGACTTTTTGTTTAATTATTTTATTCTTGTCAATAAGATGTCCACAGCAAGCACTTGACTTTGCAATTATAGTGATTAAAATATTTAATGGGCTGCAGTAAGTAAAACCCTAAATAGGTGTGTACCTTGATTTAATTTCAATATATCAGGATATTTTTTCTAACACCAGCGCTGTAAATGAGGTTGTCAGGTTTCTTGAGGGAAAGAAAAGAAATTTCTGGCAGCTTTTTTTGATGTACACACACTCAAGTTATTGGAACCATTTAAAGGGGAACAGCTTCTAAACTCTGCAGTAACAAAGCATATAAGAACAGCAGTAAGTTAGATAAAAGTTTGAAAGAAAGCAATATGAAGGTACAATTAAGGAAAGTAATAAAGAAGAGTTTTGAAAACCAACAATGAAGAAAATAAAGCAGCATGGTATTTGCATCACCTCTGTATCATCAGCATTTATATACTATCCCTTCAAAAATTAGATTGCCAGAAAATGATAAATGACAACAATTTTAGGAAAATGTAGATGAAATGCTACAGTGAAAACATCTTTGCAATACTCTGGAGTTTTGTATGGTGCCATATACTACCAATTTTGAATCTTATTTGAGGGTGAAGAGTTGCACCTTCTCTCTCTATTCTGGAAATATACACAATGCATCAGAGTTTTGTTTACTGGACTGAAGTTTCCACGGTGATTTTTCCCCTAGTCTTTATGCAAACTGCGGTGTTAAGCTATGATATTTCTGATTGAATGGGTTGATAACAGCAATCAAGAAACATTACAGTTTAGCATAGAATTATGCATATAAATAGGCATGCTATAACCAAGACTCCGGAACCTACTTTGGCAAACAAATTTCAGAACAGTAGAATTATAATAAGGGCTTGAAAGAGTATATAATAGTAGATGATCATACAAAACAGCAGAGGAGTTACTCACCTGAATTAAATAAGATTGATGAAAAAAATGAATAATGTATCAGGAAAAAATAACTGAAGATAACCATTTGTCTTGCTGGAGGACCTACAGAAATAGACACATCCCAACTTTTAAACTGCCTACTGTTTACTCAGTAGCTCACTCAAAAAAATCAGAAAATTGACGTAGTGGAAAAGACACATCTGGTCATTAATGATTTCTCCTCCATCTACTACTTTTCCCTTCTCTGTTACCCCCAATCCTCTCTAAGCCACATGCATACATACTGCCTGTTCCCTGAGTACCTGGTTCTTCAACTCTTACCTGATCTGTTATTTTTAACAAAAGTCATTTCAAACTAAGAGATCAAAATGTTTCACTTCAAAATAGTTGAAATGAAAAGTTTACTTTTTTTCAGAATTTTGGTTTGCTTTGTTTTTTTCTGACACAATTTTGTGAAGCAAACACAAATTTTTGAAACAGTTCAGTATTGCCAGTTTTGCCAGAAAAGAGTTTCAGCCATTTTTTTTTTGCCCAGATCTACATTTTCTTAGTGCAGAACTCCTAAGATTATTACTGATCAGCAGATTCCTTATACTCTAACATTCATGCTTGTTTCTGTCTTCCAGCTGAACAAATACCCCCTTACAGGGTTTTTTTCTGTTATGTATTCTTTTTTAAAAACAAACAAACAAACAAACAAAAACAAAAACCTACATGCTTTAATTTCATATGTACACTGATGTATGAGCAAAATTAAGGGGGATGATTGATTGCTTAGTACTTGTATAGTGTTATTTTCTAAAGGGCCCAGTCTGGCTCAGGACCCTGGTGTAAACACACACAGAAAGCACCATAGGCAGCCTTAAATCTTGCATTTCCAAACTTCTATTTGTCTATGCAACCTAAATACATTTATTTGAAATTCCCTTTAAAAAATGTGATTTTTACTAAGATTTTTTTAGAGGAAAAGGCAAAAACAAAGTTCTGTTATATAAAACTGTAACTATCCCTTCCATCAAGCATAATCAACAGAGCTTGAATCATGAACCTTCATCACAAGGTTCATCACATATGAGTTACATTCCAGAAGTATGGGGAATGAACTTCTGGTATTATGTGCTGAGTCCAACAGGTGGTTGGGGAAAGTCCAGCCCAGTGAATCAGTGTCACTTATTCTCCCACAGATAGCATCCACATGTTATGCTCCAGAAATGGAGATGAACTGCTGGAGCAATGCGCTGGGTGTGGGGCATGAGTCTGGCCCAGCACTCCCTCCCTATTCTCCCCTTTAGAGTTCCAACAACAGCTCCCTGGCACTCTAAGTACCGTATATGTTGCTAATGCTGGCTTGAACATCAGATGAGAATGCTCATGTTCAGTTATATTTTGGCATCTTACCCAAGTTTCCTGGGCAATACAAACTAGAGAAGGGAATTATATGGGGCTAATCTCATGTACTTTTCTACCCTAAAGGCTTTCTCCCTGCCAAATTTTAAATGGCGGTTGCAAACGATAGAAGAATTGGAGAGTCTTGAAAAAAAGATGCAAGGATATTTTATAATGGAAAGTTTTAGGAAACCTAAATATAGAAGTCACTATCAGCTCCCATTATAATATACATATATCTTATTTTCTCATACTGTCCTATTATTATAACTGTGGAATGGCCTTTGATGGAAAAGGGATACATTCTTGGAAGTGCACAGGAGAATGCTGGGAAACATATTGGAAGGCAATCAGATACTAGAGTGATGAGTAAGTATAAGCACCTATATAGAATAGAATTATATATTCTATTTATGATATGACACAGGGAAACATCATGTGCTACATATACATATTGAAAAAGAACATGAACTGAAAAATTTGGGCAAAGGCACTTGGATATTTAAAAGAATATCTGAAAAAGGTGAAAACAGTTCATGGATAACTTGATATGTGCTTTAAATGAGACATAGGTTTCAGTCCTTATCTTCAAGGTGTTCCAGGGCCTGAGTTTAGGGTATCTAAGGGCTCATCTTCACAAGGGAGCCAACTCAGCACTGCTGCAATTGATGCAGTGGCATTGATTTAGTGGGTCTAGTGAAGACATGCTCAATCGACGGGAAAGCATTTTCTCATCAATTTCTGTACTCCACCTCAATGAGAGGCAGAAGCAATGTTGGCGGCAGAGCATCTCCCATTGACATAGAGTGGTGTGGACCCCACAGTAAGTAGATCTAAGCTACGTCGGCTTGAGTTACACTACTAACATAACTCAAATTGCATAGCTTAGATCGACCAGCAGCAGTAGTGTAGAACTGGCCTAAAAGACTGACTAAAGCTTCAGGATGAAGACTTTGGTAGACAATTCAATAAAGCTCATCTGTGTAGGAGACAAAGCTTTCTTGTGAATTCCCACAGGAATTATGGACCATCACAAACTTCGTCACCTTCCACTCCATAGGCAAGGTACATTTTTTTGATTTCTCAAAGAGTAACACATAGAAACACGTCATCACTACTTGTTCCACCTTGCCCCATTAACCAGGGTCAGTGGTGCACACCCATACCTCAGCACTACTTTTACAAACCAGCTGGGCACACTTAATATTCTCAGACTGAAATCAGAGTTTTCCTTCTGCTAGGCTGACTGCCTGTCACTGCTGAAGAGCCCCACTGGCTTGATAGAGGCACAGAGAGAGCGAAATGACTGAACTCAGTTCTCCTTAGCCCCAGTGCTGGACATTCCCCACTGTATTACAGGGCCTCTTCTAAACACATAGAATGTGTATATTTAAAAATATCCCCCCTCAAAAACCCAACAACTCAACAGCAGAAAAATAACCTAATATACGACCAAAACAAAACATTCCATTGCACACAATTGTCCCTTTCTGGTGGATATGAGAGAACAACACATGACAGCTATATAGCCACATTGCTTAATGCACTATTGGAAGGCAATCAGATACTAGAGTGATGAGTAAGTATAAACATCTATATAGAATAGAATTATATATTCTATTTATGATATGACACAGGGAGACATCATGTGCTACATATACGTAGAAACCTGATAGTATATTTCAGTTCATTTCAGGTAACACTCCTTTGTCCATGGGTAGATGCAAGCATATTGGAGGCATTGAATTGGTATCACGCTTCACTGACTATATGAATGCATTACATTTACATAATTTAACACATTCCTGAGGGTGACTGAAAATTCTAATCAGTTGCAAGTGAGTGGATAATGCAGCTTTAAAATGGATTGTTCACGCAAAATGTAAATACGTTCTCAAAGTAAAGTAGGATTGAAAAGTTGAGTATTCAACTGTTAAGCATAACAGCTTTTTGTTTTCCCCCCAGTTTTGTATCAGTACTTTTATATGTTAGGCAATAAAACCCATGAACAATGTTTTGTCTAGTTGACATATAACCAAGAGACTGTGCTAAAGTTTTTGCAGTTTTGTACTAAACAAAATCACAATAGGAAAACAATTATACTCATGAATTTGCATATTGGATTGCTTTTCATAATGCGCTGGTTTTCGGATATCCAGGGAAAATGGGTTTTTACAAATGTACTCCCAAATTTACAGATAAAATAACATTTTGTGGGGGCTAGATTTTGACTTTACACCTTTGAGTCACAATTTCTAACTTGTTTTTTCCTTGTTGCCTGGGTGTTGTAATTTATGCTTGGCCTCTACCAGCAGTGTATTACTACAGCTATGTCTATACTAGCACTTTTGTCAGTAAAACTTTTGTTGGTCAGGAGTGTGAAAAAAATACACCTCTGGCTGACATAAGTTTCATCAACAAAAGCACAGGTGTAGACAGTGCTGTGTTGGCAGGAGACACTGTCCCACTGACATAGCTACTGCTGCTCATTGAGGATGGTTTAATTATGCTGACAGGAGAGTTCTCTCCCTTCGGCATAGAGTTGCTACATGGGAGACCTTACAGCAGCTTGCCACTGTAAGGTCTATAGTGTAGACATAGCCTACATCCATCCCTGGACTGGGCTACAGTTCATCAGAGAGGCTCCACCACTAGTTCTCCTTGTCCTTCTCCTTCTGTGGTGACCCAGCCTGAAAATTCTAAGACTTTCTAATTTGCTGACTTTGTTTAAAAAAAGATTGGTTTTGATTCAAACTTAAATACAACTTTTTGTAATTTTTCAGACCTGTCTTCAAACAGAAAAATCCATTATTCACCCAGAAGAACAGTGAGCTGGGACAGAGAAGGCCCTCTGAATAGGAAAGATTTAGAGAGAGGAAAGCTTGGTGAGGTAGTTTAGCCTCCAGCACCAAAACACTAGATTCAGGGCAGCCATACAGGTGCAGAAGCGAGTGGCTATTGCCCTGTGGAAGCTAGGAACACCAGACAGCTATAGGTCCATTGCAAACCACGTTGAGGTTGGAAAGTCTATTTTCGGGGTTGAGGTTATGCAGAGTTGTGAAGCAATTGATACTTATCTACGCACAGGTGGTTGCCATAAAATAAGTTCCAGAAATAATATATGTTTCTGAACTATCATATTGCCTCTATATAAATCCATGGTATGCCCACATTTTGAATACTGCTTGCAGATGTGGTCGCCCCATCTCAAAAAAGATATATTGGAATTGGAAAAGGCTCAGAAGAGAGCAACAAAAATTATTAGGGGTATGGAGAGATTAATAAGAGTGGGACTTTTCAGCTTGGAAAAGAGACAACTAAAGGGGGATATGATTGAGGTCTCTAAAATCATGACTGGTGTGGAGAAAGTAAATAAGGAAGTGTTATTTACTCCTTTTCATAAAACAAGAACTAGGGGTCACCAAATTAAATTAATAGGCAGCAGGTTTAAAACAAACAAAAGGAAGTATTTCTTCACACAACACATAGTCAGTCTGTGGAACTCTTTGCAAGGGGATGTTGTGAAGGCCAAGACTATAACATGGTTCAAAAAATAATTAGATAAGTTCATGGAGGATAGGTCTGCCAATGGCTATTAGCCAGGATGGGCAGGGATGGTGTCCCTAGCTTCTGTTTGCCAGAGGCTGGGAATGGGTGACAGGGGATGGATCAATTGATGTTTACCTGTTCTGTTCATTCCCTCTGGGGCACTTGGCATTGGCCACTGTCAGAAGACAGGATACTGGGCTAGATGGACCTTTCGTCTGACCCAATATGGCCGTTCTTATGTTTGTATGTATGCAGGGGCATCGATAGCATTCATATCCCGATAATTTACCCAAAACAAAGTAGTAGAAGGAAGCAACTGAGTATGTGAACATAAAAAGTTACTATTCTGTCATTCTGCAAGGCTTATGGAATCACAGAGGCAGATTCATAAATACAAAGATAGGAAACTCTGTAAAGACTCATGACACCATGGTGCTGAGGGGATCAAGAATGTACTTGAAGGGGGAAGAAAGGACTTTATTTCACAGAAGTGATATGGTTCTGCTAAGTGTCACTCAAAATGTTATTTTGGGGACCCCACATGCCTGCTCCTAACTAGGGTCATGAAACTGTATCCTGACATCAGTGACCCCAGAAAAAGGAAATTCAGTTACAAGCTAAAAAGCTGCAGAATGTTCAGGGAGTTAATGTTTGGTAGGAAAGCCCTTTGATGCTTCCTACTCACGCATCTGGATGTCAAAGTGGCACACACCATTTGTGTAATCGGCATCTGCTGCGAACTACGTAGTTGTGAGAGTAAAAGAGGAGTGCTTCCTTCCTGAGTAGGCTTAGGACAAATCTGACTTACAAACTCTGTATAGGCAGCCAGGTCCCACTCATGCACACTGGTCGTGGTTCCCAGCAGGAAAGGGAAATCAGGGATGCCATATGTGAACACATCTTTGCACAACAGGGCAGCAGAGGATGACATCTGCCTGTGCCAATGGACACCTTTACATCCTATAAACCTGGAAAAGTACAGGAGGGAGCACGGATACATACTTATGGGTTTGTGATGGCTTTCTTTCCCTGTAGCTCAGGGTTCCCAAACTTGGTTCATGGCTTGTTCAGGGTAAGCCCCTGGCAGGCCGCAGACGCTTTGTTTATCTGAGCATCCGCAGGTACAGCCACTCGCAGCACCCAGTGGCTGCGGTTCGCTGTTTGCAGCCAATGGGAGCTGCGGGAAGCGGCGTCGGCCACCGCTTCCCGCAGCTCCCGTTGCCCGGAAACGGCGAACCGCAGCCACTGGGAGCTGTGAGTGGTCATACCTGCGGACGGTCAGGTAAACAAAGCATCTTGCGGCCCACCAGAGGCTTACCCTAAACAAGCCATGAACCAAGTTTGGGAACCTCTGCTGTAGCTGAAGGTTATTAGCTGTTTGTTCCTGTAACAATTCACACATTAAAGAGAATTATAGCCGGGCATCTGCATTGGGTTGTCATCTTAGGGTTTTATTCGTGCAGTGGAAGGTGACAGCAGAGTTTAACATGATCATTGTGCAAAGTTTTTGCCAACATGACTCACATTTGTTTACAAACCTTTGCTATGCAGAGCACTCAATCTCCCAAAGACCTTATCAACATTTGCTTTGTGGGGAAGAATATGCACCCATTTTTTAACAGTTCAATATCAGTGGTGCTAACCACACTTACTGGCAATTATGCAGCACTAATCCCTGCTAAGTTTGAAATTAATCAAAGTTTGGGTTTTTTTTTGGTGATGGGGGGAAGGAGGATCCATTTAATCACAGGACATTCTCTTTGTCTGGGTTGTTATTGGAATTGTGTCTCAATTTTCTGCATTGTGAACTAAGCCATAAAGACATTTATCTACCCATTTTCTGTACTATGAGTTCTACTGCTTTGAAAACTGGTCGTGCTTCCTGTAAGCACATAACACTAACTGCACTTTCCCAATCCCTCTCCCGTACCCTTGAGACTTTGGATACTTCTGAACCTGGGATACAGAGTGGAGGGAGGGGCACATCCAGAAAAGTATTTGCAGAATGATGGCACCAGATAGTTACACCATTACATTCCATGTGCTGTGAATCATTGGGCCCAGTCTTGAACCCTGAAAACATTTTCCATTCATCATACTTAGGAAGGAGGGTCCATATATACAAGACAAGGAAACTAACTTTTATTAAAAGTACCGTATAGAATGTTTAATCAAGATAATTTTAAGAAATAAATGTCAACCAACAAAATTTAAAACATTACAAGAATAAATCTGTGAACACTGGCCAAATGTTAATGTCTCTGCACGTATCTCCTCTCCCTCCCCCTGACAAGGGGGGCGGGTGGAAATGACAGAGTAAAATAGCACTTGGGGACCACTCCTATGTGGGACTTAGTGGGGTTCAGGAACTTTTGCATGCTTATCAGTCCTCTCCTGGACACTTGGAAGGGGTCCCCCTTCAAGGAGCTTAGAGTGCAGGTGGAGTATGTGGTCCAGGTCTCTTGTGGGGACTTCTAGAAAAAGGGACCTCCAGCTCAGCAGCAGAAGGAGGAGGTAGCAATTCATGGACAGATGCAAAACCCACAGCAGAACTTGGACCCCAAACTTGTTCGGATGGGGAGAAGCAGTAGACGTGGTATATCTTGACTTTAGTAAAGATTTTGATACTGTCTCACAAGACCTTCTCATAAACAAACTAGGGAAATGCAACCTAGATGGAGCTACTATAAGGTGAGTGAAAAACTGTTTGGAAAACCATTCCCAGAGAGTAGTTATCAATTGTTTACAGACATGCTGGAAGGGCATAATGAGTGGGGTCCTGCAGGGATCAGTTCTGAGTCCAGTTCTGTTCAATATCTTCATCTGTGGTTTAGATAATGGCATACAGAGTACACTTGTAAAGTTTGCGGATGATACCAAACTGGGAGGGGTTCCAAGTGCTTTGGAGGATAGGATTAAAATTCAAAATGATCTGGACAAACTGGAGAAATGGTCTGAAGTAAATAGGATGAAATTCAATAAAGACAAATGCAAAGTACTCCATTTAGGACGGGGCAATCAGTTGCACACATACAAAATGGGAAATGACTGCCTAGGAAGGAGTACTGCGGAAAGGGATATGGGGATCATAGTGGACCACAAGCTAAATATGAGTCAATAGAGTAACACTGTTGCAAAAAAAGCGAACATCCTTCTGGGATGTATTATCAGGAGTGTTATAAGCAAGACACGAGAAGTAATTCTTCTGCTCTACTCTGTGCTGATTAGACCTCGACTGGAGTATTGTATCCAGGTCTGGGCACCACATTTCAGGAAGGATGTGGACAAATTAGAGAGAGTCCAGAGAAGAACAACAAAAATGATTAAAGACCTAGAAAATATGACCTATGAGGGAAGATTAAAAAAAACTGGGTTTGTTTATTCTGGAAAAGAGAAGACTGAAGCGGGACATGATAACAGTTTTCAAGTGTGTAAAAGGTTGTTACAAGAAGGAGGAAGAAAACATTGTTTTTTTAACCTCTGAGGATTGGAGAAGCAATGGGTTTAAATTGCAGCAAGGGAGGTTTAGATTGGACATTAGGAAAAAGTTCTTAACTGTCAGGGTGGTTAAGCAGTGGAATAAATTGCCTAGGGAGAGTACCGAGTCTCCATCATTGGAGATTTTTAACAGCAGGTTAGAAAAACACCTGTCAGGAATGATCTAGATCAGGAGTGGGCAGACTATGGCCTGCAGGCCAGATTCTATTTTAAGGAGCTCCTGCTGGGGATCGGGGTCTGGACCATGCTCCGCTCTGGCACTCCGGCACTACAGCCAGGGCACAGGGTCGGGGGCTGCTCCACGCTGCTCCCAGAAGCAGCCGCATGTCCCCCCTCTGGCTCCTATGCACTCCAATGGCCCTGCTCCAATGGCCCCCTCCGGCGATCCAATGGGAGCTGCAGGGGTGGTGCCTGCAGAAGGGGCAGCATGCAAGCCACCTGGCTGCACCTCTGCATAGGAGCTGTAGAAGGGACATGCTGATGCTTCCGGGAGCCGCTTGAGGTAAGCGCCACTTGGAGCCTGCACCCCTGAGCCTCTTCCTGTGCCCCAACCTCCCGCCCCAGGCCTGATCCCTCTCCCACCCTCCAAACTCCTTGATCCCAGCCTGGAGCACCCTCCTTCATCCTCCAGCTGGAGCCCTCACCCCCCCCACCCCAGCCTGGAGCCCCCTCCCGCACCCTGAATTCCTCATTTCTGGCCCCACCCCAGAGTCCACACCCCCAACCAGAGCCCTCTTCCCCTCCTGCACCCCAACCGCAATTTTGTGAGCATTCATGGTCCACCATACAATTTCTATTCCCAGAAAGTTTGCCCACCCCGGTCTAGATAATACTTAGTCCAGCCATGAGTGCAGGGGGCTGGATTAGATGACCTCTCGAGAACCCTTCCAGTTCTATGATTCTATGATGCTATGATTCTCAGGAACCAAAGGTTCTGCCAATTGAAAAAGAACAAGAAGGCCTTTTTTTGTTTGTTTGTGGAGGGGCTGGGTTGCCTTTAGAAGAAGCAGAGAAATCCCCCAATGTAACACAGTTTTGCTGTAGAAGGCCACAGTACTGATGCTTTCCAGCATTACAGAAATGTGACTGTTAATATCCTTGGTTCTCAGGCAACTTTTGCAGCCCACAAGGAAGGAGCAGAGGTGACTAATGGTAATAAAAATGTATTAAAAAAATAAATAGAATGTCATAGTGTCTGAAGGGATGGGGAGGGGAGAAATGGTAATTCCTTCCATGGACTACGTTACCACTTTCCAATTTCTTCTTTAAAAGCTGTCCAATGTTTGGAGTACACAACTGTTTTCAAGATACCAAAATGGAAAAGAGAGGTGGCTTTCAAGTCCTGTGGCGAGATCTAGAAATCTATGTGAGAGAGTTGTTTGTGAGAGAGTTGTAGTCACCCCTCTACATATTGATGAAGGAGGGGTTTAGTCAGCCTTGAAGGAGGAACAAGCAGATTTGTGCTGCTAGTGAAGCTCAAGACCCAGCTGGAGTTTCTGCTACACCAGAAATTTGCTGAAATATACTAACAGAACTGGAAGGCAATTTGACTGGAAATTGACTATTCACAGCTAGCATACAGAAAGAAGCAAATCATGAACAGCCCCCTGCTCACCTCAGACTCCCTCTGCTAATGCGAGAACATCTGGCCCCTGTGCCTGCCTGACAGCAGTGAAATGGACAGGGAAAGAAAGAGATACCACAACTTTGTTTTATTCCTTGAAGTTTCAGTTCAGCACACGAGCCCCTGACCTGTTCATTGCACAGGCACATCACACTGTGTTTAGCTAACCACCAGACCAGATCCATCTCCCACCCCGTCTATCCCAGCTTGTGAAGCATGGTCTGGTGCAGAGAAAGATTAGTCACCAGGGACAATGACAATAAAAATTGTGTAACCTTCCAAGGGAGAAAGGACTGCTGTGACTAACGTTTTCTCAGGCAACCAAAGTGTTCTAAAATGGTTCCCTCCCTTTTCCTGGAACGAAGCTCTCCTCTCCTTTAGATACCCCAGCCCGCAGTTCCGTGTGGCTCCCATTTGAAAGGGGACAGAGAGATTGGAGGAGCGGGGAAGAAGTTCTGAGACTGTATAACCTGCTAAGAGTCAAAGACAGCTGTTACTAACTTAGGACAACTATAATTTTTCTAAAAGTGTGCCATATCCAATCGGGATCTCTCTGTCCCATCCTTCCCTTCCCCCACTTTCACATGGCCCTGGGATGATTGCTGTCTGACTGCTGGCAGACAAATGTATGGACACAATGATTTTTCCTTAATAATCTGTTCATTAAAGCTATTATAACAGGGTCAGCCAAATCATAGAATCATAGAATATCAGGGATGGAAGGGACCTCAGGAGGTCATCTAGTCCAACCCCCTGCTCAAAGCCAGACCAACCCCAACTAAATCATCCCAGCCCAGGCTTTGTCAAGATTGACCTTGAAAACTTCTGAGGAAGGAGATTCCACCACTCTAGGTAACCCATTCCAGTGCTTCAGCACCCTCCTAGTGAATTTTTTTTTCCTAACATCCAACCTAAACCTCCCCCACTGCAACTTGAGACCATTACGCCTTGTTCTGTCATCTGCTACCACTGAGAACAGTCTAGAGCCATCCTCTTTGGAACCCCCTTTCAGGTAGTTGAAAGCAGCTATCAAATCCCCCTTCATTCTTCTCTTTTGCAGACTAAACAATCCCAGTTCCCTCAGCCTATCCTCATAAGTCATGTGCTCCAGACCCCTAATCATTTTTGTTGCCCTCTGCTGGAAGTTTTCCAATTTTTTCACATCCTTCTTGTAGTGTGGGGCCCAAAATTGGATACAGTACTCCAGATGAGGCCTCACCAATGTCGAATAGAGGGGAACAATCACGTCCCTCAATCTGCTGGCAATGCCCCTACTTATACAGCCCAAAATGCCATTAGCCTTCTTGGCAACAATAGCACACTGTTGACTCATATCCAGCTTCTAGTCCACTGTAACCCCTAGGTCCTTTTCTGCAGAATTGCTGCCTAGCCTTTCAGTCCCTAGTCTGTAGAAGTGCATGGGATTCTTCCGTCCTAGGTGCAGGACTCTGCACTTGTCCTTGTTGAACCTCATCAGATTTATTTTGGCCCAATCCTCTAATTTGTCTAGGTCCCTCTGTATCCTATCCCTACCCTCCAGCATATCTACCACTCCTCCCCATTTAGTCTCATCTGCAGACTTACTGAGGGTGCAATCCACGTCATCCTCCAGATCATTAATGAAGATATGCAAAAAAAACCCGGCCCCAGGACCAACTCTTGCGGCACTCCGCTTGATACTGGCTGCCAACTAGACATGGAGCCATTGATCACTACCTGTTGAGCCAGACAATCTAGCCAGCTTTCTATCCACCTTATAGTCCATTCATCCAGCCCATACTTCTTTAACTTGCTGGGAAGAATACTCTGGGAGACTGTATCAAAAGCTTTGCTAAAGTCAAGGAATAACACATCCACTGCTTCCCCCTCATCCACAGAGCCAGTTATCTCATCATAGATGGCAATTAGGTTAGTCAGGCATGACTTGCCCTTGGTGAATCCATGCTGACTGTTCCTGATCACTTTCCTCTCCTCTGAGTGCTTAAGAATTGATTCCTTGAGGACCTGCTCCATGATTTTTCTAGGGACTGAGGTGAGGCTGACTGGCCTGTAGTTCCCCGGATCCTCCTTCTTCACTTTTTTAAAGATGGGCACTACATTAGCCTTTTTCCAGCCATCCAGGACCTTCCCCCAATCACCACGAGTTTTCAAAGATAATGGCCAATGGCTCTGCAATCACATCCGCCAACTCCTTTAGCACTCTCGGATGCAGTGCATCCGGCCCCATGGACTTGTGCTCGTTCAGCTTTTCTAAATAGTCCCGAACCACTTCTTTCTCCACAGACGGCTGGTCACCTCCTCCCATGCTGTGCTGCCCAGTCCAGCAATCTGGGACCTGACCTTGTTCGTGAAGACAAAGGCAAAAAAAGCATTGAGTGCATTAGCTTTTTCCACATCCTTTGTCACTAGGTTGCCTCCCTCATTCAGTAAGGGGCCCACACTTTCCTTGACTTTCTTCTCGTTGCTAACATGCCTGAAGAAACCCTTCTTGTTACTCTTAACATCTCTTGCTAGCTGCAACTCCAAGTGTGATTTGGCCTTCCTGATTTCACTCCTGCATGCCTGAGCAATATTTTTATACTCCTTCCTGGTCCTTTGTCCAATCTTCCACTTCTTGTAAGCTTCCTTTTTGTGTTTAAGATCAGTAAGGATTTCACTGTTAAACCAAGCTGGTCACCTGCCATATTTACTGTTCTTTCTACACATCGGGATGGTTTGTCCCTGTAACCTCAGTAAGGATTCTTTAAAATACAGCTAGCTCTCCTAGACTCCTTTCCCCCTCATGTTATTCTCCCAGGGGATCCTGCCCATCAGTTCCCTGAGGGAGTCAAAATGTGCTTTTCTGAAGTCCAGGGTCCGTATTCTGCTGCTCTCCTTTCTTCCTTGTGTCAGGATCCTGAACTCGACCATCTCATGGTCACTGCCTCCCAGGTTCCCACCCACTTTTGCTTCTCCCATCCACTCTTGGTTGATGAGCAGCAGGTCAAGAAGAGCTCTGCCCCTAGTTGGTTCCTCCAGGACTTGCATAATAGCAGTTAATCAGAAATCAATAAAAGCATAAATTGATAATGGTGTCTTATTCAAGAGCCATTCAGAGTGGAGCAGAGTGAGGAGTGGATGGAGGGAAGAAAGTCAAAGTTTGGCAAGGGATGGGGTGTTACAATGCAGTCTCATCAGCACTGCAATTCAAATACACAGAGATATAGTAATGTATGGCATGTTGTTCAGGGAGGAAAAGTTAGTGTGTAATAGTTCAGATGCCCTGGATCATGAGTTCAGCACCAGAGCAAGAGGGGTTATTAGTGGGGACAGTGGAGGTCCATTGCAATTTACCAGACTTGGGTTCTGATTCCTGCTGTGGTTTGAGGTACTCCTCAGATTTACTGGGTGGGGAGTATGACAGTTTCCCCCCGGGGTGCCACCTGGAACTGGGGTACAACTGAGACCCCCTGATCAATCAGCCTGGGCTCCCTTTACACTGTACTTCTGAGACCAGCCTGCCAAGCTCTCTCCCAGGCTGCAGCCTGCACTTTTACCAGCACACATACAGGTAGAGACACACCCAGCTGCAGTTACATGCAGACACTACGATCAGCACTGCATAGGAAGGCTCTGTGACGGGTCCCCCCCCCCCTTATGATGCCACCTGATGTACTGGGATACCACTGAGCCCACCTGTTCCACCAGCCTGGACCCCCTTTACACTGTCTTGCTGAGTGAGGCTCTTAAGTCTCCTCTAGCACACACACAGGCGGTGTCACACCCAGATGCAGAAAGACACAGATATTGAGATCAGCTCTGGGAAGACTCAGCTTAAGGAACTTGCCCCAGAACTCAGGTGCCCACCTCCCTGGTAGTGCAGACCCAAAGGTATATTGTCTTGTGCTGTACAGGGATTTATACAGTGTAAACTCATGAAATCCACCTCCTCCCTCAATGTGGAGGAAGGTATGCACAGCCTTTTACCCATCCCCCATCCCAGTTATGAATTGCACAAACTGCATTTTAGAATAAACAAAATCAAGTGTATTAACTGGAAAGGGTAGATTTTAAGTGATTATGAGAGATAGCAAACAGAACAAAGCAAATAAAACTAAACACACAGATTAAACTGAATACACTAAAGAAATTGGCTACAAATAGTAATTTCTCACCGTAAATGTTGTTTCAGGCAGATTGCAAAGATTCTTGAAAGCCAGCTGCACTGGCCTGCAGATTGTAACTTCAGGTATTATTACAGACTAGACACCCTTCCAGCCTGGGCTCAACTCTTCTCCCCGCAGTTCAGTTCTTGTTTCCAGGTGTGTCCCAGTGTCTCTTTGGGTGAGCAGGTAGAGGAGAACCATGATAATGTCACTCCCCTGCCTTATATAGATTTTGTGTATGGCGCAAACCCTTTGTCTTCCAGTGGAAAAACACTGGCATTCCAAGGTGGGGTCCAGTACCAGGCGACTCAGTCCCATGTCTCTGCAGGGTTGTAGCAGCCATTACTCGCAGGCTGTCTGGAGCATCTACAGGAAGACTAAACTCTTTCACAGTC
Source organism: Natator depressus (assembly GCF_965152275.1). Classification (NCBI taxonomy): domain Eukaryota; kingdom Metazoa; phylum Chordata; order Testudines; family Cheloniidae; genus Natator; species Natator depressus. Next base: position 125,994,768 of record NC_134234.1, read on the forward strand.
CATTGTCTTTGCTGATGGGCCATCAGCCCTGTCTGACTTTTTCATTGTTGTATATGAAGGGCTAGTCATGGGTGTCACCCAAAGTAGCACATTTGAAATACAGACATATGGTAAATATTCCTAGCTTCAGATACAAAAATGATACAAGCATACAAATTTGATAAACATGTTCAGTAGCTCATACCATTTTAAATGATATCTCACATGACCTCTCTTGCATAAAACATATCTTAGTTATGCCATATTCATATCATAACCATATTTCTGTGAAGAATATGGACTGGAAAGTCAGTGGCTCCAGCTAAGGAACTTCCCAGCTACTCACCCCTGTGGAATGTAAACCCAAAATTATACCATCTTGTGCTGCACAGGGAAGTGAATGAGGGAGGCAACCTAGTGACAGAGGATGTGGAAAAAGCTAATGTACTCAATGCTTTTTTTGCCTCTGTTTTCACTAACAAGGTCAGCTCCCAGACTGCTGCGCTGGGCATCACAGAATGGGGAAGAGATGGCCAGCCCTCTGTGGAGATAGAGGTGGTTAGGGACTATTTAGAAAAGCTGGACGTGCACAAGTCCATGGGGCCGGACGAGTTACATCCGAGAGTGCTGAAGGAATTGGCGGCTGTGATTGCAGAGCCCTTGGCCATTATCTTTGAAAACTCGTGGCGAACGGGGGAAGTCCCGGATGACTGGAAAAAGGCTAATGTAGTGCCAATCTTTAAAAAAGGGAAGAAGGAGGATCCTGGGAACTACAGGCCGGTCAGCCTCACCTCAGTCCCTGGAAAAATCATGGAGCAGGTCCTCAAAGAATCAATCCTGAAGCACTTACATGAGAGGAAAGTGATCAGGAACAGTCAGCATGGATTCACCAAGGGAAGGTCATGCCTGACTAATCTAATCGCCTTTTATGATGAGATTACTGGTTCTGTGGATGAAGGGAAAGCAGTGGATGTATTGTTTCTTGACTTTAGCAAAGCTTTTGACACGGTCTCCCACAGTATTCTTGTCAGCAAGTTAAAGAAGTATGGGCTGGATGAATGCACTATAAGGTGGGTAGAAAGCTGGCTAGATTGTCGGGCTCAACGGGTAGTGATAAATGGCTCCATGTCTAGTTGGCAGCCGGTGTCAAGTGGAGTGCCCCAGGGGTCGGTCCTGGGGCCGGTTTTGTTCAATATCTTCATAAATGATCTGGAGGATGGTGTGGATTGCACTCTCAGCAAATTTGCAGATGATACTAAACTGGGAGGAGTGGTAGATACGCTGGAGGGGAGGGATAGGATACAGAAGGACCTAGACAAATTGGAGGATTGGGCCAAAAGAAATCTGATGAGGTTCAATAAGGATAAGTGCAGGGTCCTGCACTTAGGATGGAAGAATCCAATGCACCGCTACAGACTAGGGACCGAATGGCTAGGCAGCAGTTCTGCGGAAAAGGACCTAGGGGTGACAGTGGACGAGAAGCTGGATATGAGTCAACAGTGTGCCCTTGTTGCCAAGAAGGCCAATGGCATTTTGGGATGTATAAGTAGGGGCATAGCGAGCAGATCGAGGGATGTGATCGTTCCCCTCTATTCGACACTGGTGAGGCCTCATCTGGAGTACTGTGTCCAGTTTTGGGCCCCACACTACAAGAAGGATGTGGATAAATTGGAGAGAGTCCAGCGAAGGGCAACAAAAATGATTAGGGGTCTAGAGCACATGACTTATGAGGAGAGGCTGAGGGAGCTGGGATTGTTTAGTCTGCGGAAGAGAAGAATGAGGGGGGATTTGATAGCTGCTTTCAACTACCTGAAAGGGGGTTCCAAAGAGGATGGCTCTAGACTGTTCTCAATGGTAGCAGATGACAGAACGAGGAGTAATGGTCTCAAGTTGCAATGGGGGAGGTTTAGATTGGATATTAGGAAAAACTTTTTCACTAAGAGGGTGGTGAAACACTGGAATGCGTTACCTAGGGAGGTGGTAGAATCTCCTTCCTTAGAGGTTTTTAAGGTCAGGCTTGACAAAGCCCTGGCTGGGATGATTTAACTGGGAATTGGTCCTGCTTCGAGCAGGGGGTTGGACTAGATGACCTTCTGGGGTCCCTTCCAACCCTGATATTCTATGATTCTATGATTCTATGAAGTGTACTCATGAAATTCGTTCCCTCCCTTAATGTGGAGAGAAGTATGCTACAACTTTCTGCCCCAAGTTATGACTCCTACACACTGGTTTTAGACAAAGCAAAAACACGTTTATTAACTACAAAAGACAGATTTCAAATGAGTATAAGGGATAGCAAACAGCTCAAAGGAGGTTAACTAGCAAATAAACAAAATATGCAAACTAAGCTTAATATATTAAAGAGATTGGATATGAATAGGAAATTCTCACCCTAAGTGATGATACAAGCAGGCTGAAAATTCTTAAGGGTCCAGCTGCAGTTGCTTACAGCTGAAAAACCCCAGGTGTTCCTTTCACAGGCTAAAAATCCCTTTAGCCTGGGTCCAGCACTTCCCCTAGTTCATTCTGTGTTCCTTAGGTGTTTCCAAGAGTCTCTTTGGGTGGGGAGTCAGTGAAGAACCACGATGATATCATAACCCTGCCTTAAATAGCTTTTGCATACGGCAGGGAGCCCTTTGTTTCAAAGCTTGGTTCCCTCGCTAATCAGTGGAAAAACACTGATATCCCAAGATGGAGATCAGCACTAGGTGACCTGATCTCATGTCCCTGTAGTGACACAGCAGCCATAACTTGGCGGCTGTCTGTAGCATTCTCAGGAAGGTTCCCTGGTGGGAGAGAAACTTCTTCTAATGCCTATTGTTTTCACCTAATGACTCATTAACCTGAATGGGCCCTTCCCAGCCAGCCATCTAGACTGAGAGTCTTTTGCCTAGTGGGTATTCCCCAGATGTAACTACATTTGTAATACAGACATATAGTCAATATTCTTAACTTCAGATACAAAAATGATACATACACACAAATAGGAAAATCATATTCAGTAAATCATAACCTTTCCTGAGACACCTCATGTGACTTATCTTGCATAAAATACATTGTAATTATCCCCAAATCATATCATAATAATATTACCATGAAGAATATGGGGTTCAATGTCACAGGGAGGTTTCCTGTAATGGCTTCTCCTGGTAGAGCTGCAGAAATACATGCTCTACATCCTCCAGGACTTCCGGATCATCCTCCATGATCCTTGCTGCATCCTCACTCTGGCCACCATCAGCATGCCATCACACCAAGAGGCAGACATGATTCAGGAGGGGATCATGAACTATTTCAGGTTCTGTACAGGGGGCCCTTGACGGCATCTGGTCAAGTTCCTTGCAGAAGGGGCTTGTACGATGAGCCCTTCCATAGTAATTGTTCAAGGCTCTGTACAAGAGGGAAAAATACTCAGATGTGTTCCTGGCACTGAGCTCAGCTCCAGCCTCTATGAAATTTCCCAGGACAGGTGAATGTTCCTGCCACTCCAGGAGAAGTTGTGGAGGATGATGTACTCAACTACATATTGATAAGCACTGAAGTATGGTCAGCAGACCAGGCAGTTGCTCTCAGAGCAGGATCCATGGTCACCAGCATTGATCTAAACAGTGCACCAGAAAGCTGCTTTGAAGTGGTCAGTGCAACTTTCTACTACCAATGAAAACAGGGGCCAGGGAGCTTTGTAGGTTGGGTAAGGGTCAGGAAGAAAAGGGTGACCGCATTGTTGGAACATTGAAACTCAAGACCTTTATCCGTGTCCACACTGCAAATTGGCATGGGTATGGGGCCATGTCACAGCCTGAAGCATGCCAGCTTATTCACCCTCTACTCCCCTTCAGACATGTGCTTCTGGGGGAGTTAGTCATGAACAATGGAGGGGTTAAGGGACAATCATAAACACGTGGATATGTGTACAGTTGCTCATGTATGCAAATCCAAAGAGGAATGGGTAATAAAAACATTCAAGGATTTCCATTTGTATGTTAGCTTTTATATTATGTTGATTTAGTCTCAGAAACACTAAAACTTGGGCTTTGCGTTGGTGTATTTCTGGGAAAGACAGAACCAGCCTCTTATAGTAAACAAGGTGCAGGGGAAATAAAATTGTTCCAAAAGTGCCATTTTCTGGAAGCAGATGTAGGAGCAGGTGTAAAAAGGCCAAGTACAGAGATCTCTTCCCATAAATTGGTGGGTACCCACTTTTTGCAGTAGTCAAAAAATAAATAATCATCTTACTTTGCACACTTCATCCAATGATCTCAAAATTTAGTACTATGAAACCAACGTTATTAATGGGAAAACAGAATTAAGAAGCGGTTAAATGTTACGAAGTGAGTTAGTGGTATAGTTTGGAATAGAGTCCAGATCTATAAAATAGGTAGGACAGAACTAAAAGCCATCAGAACCCTAATCCTATCCTATCCTCTATAATGCTTCTTCTAGGTGGACACTGGTTATTGGATCCAAACAATATTGACTATCTAATCAATATTGGCTAAGCCTGGGAAACAGGGGTGATGTAAAATAAATGATACTGATACATCACCTTTAGGGTAAAACACAACATTTTAAGTTATTCTACAGTGCAATTAGTAAAGCATTTGCCACAAAATGCCCTTCAAATACATTGTAGCACACCCAAATCATGGGTACAATGACTTAAAATGATGTGAAAATAACTTTTAAAAAAACCCTCAAAGTTCTAAAAAAGAATTATAAAACTTAAATGTGAAGGAAAGGAATTGTACACCTTAAGAAAACTATCATTTAAGTTTATTCAGGGTGGCTGCTACAAGTCTGAGAGGACTGTATATGATCCTTTGAGCTAAAATAGATAATTTCCACAAGGGTGTAACAGATGCTGCAGCACAATGAGTCCAAAAATACATTTTTCAAGGGTATAATCAAAGATGCCATATGGTATGTAAACTGATGGTTTGACTTTTTAATGAACACTCTTGTCCTATGTACAATACCTTTATTGTTGATCACTTTTTCAGTCTGCTGTGAATCACTGTACTTCTTCATTCCAGTCAACATCCAATTTAAAATTACATCATGTTGATTTAAAGTGTTGCCTCATAACACGTACTCAAGAATTTTTTAGTGTCTTCAGGGTCTACGCAGCCATTTGCTGCTGCAATGTGCACTGTGTAGACAAGCTGTCAGTTTCTGCCAGTGGGAATACACACAGCCACCTCATTCCTAAACCTCTGATCAGTTTGGGATCTAATTCATGCCTAACACCAGGAAAATTCACAAACTAGACATTGCTCAGCTTATCTCACCCTGTGAGGCCTGTTCTAGTATGTGCTCAGAGGCTGACTTCGAGCATCTCTACCAAATTTGGCCCTGCCCGCAACACTGGAAGGGCTGGTGGTGTTGCCTACCTCTCCCCCAATAGCTCAGTGGTTAGATACCGCTATAGGATGTGGGAAACTCAGCTTCAAGTCCATCCTCTGCCTAATGTGGAGCAATGGCTTGACTGCAGGTCTCCTATGGGCGAGGGGAGGGCTCTAGTTACCAGACTGTAGGATTTTCTTGGGTGGTGGGTTCTTTCAATCTCTCCTGCTGAAGCTGTTCCACTTTGTATAAAATACTCATTGAAGCAAGGGCTTGCTTAAACGTATGAGCAATAGGGCTGATGCCATACCCCTCTTCTCAGCATTTCTTACTGGCTCCCTGCTAAGCATGCAGCATTTTGTGAATTCCCTTTTTACACACCTCACTTTCACCATGCACTGTGTAGGGAGCCAGAATGCCTAACTCATGGCTGTGAATTCCACTTGGTGACAAGACGCTTAAAAATTAGGCGCTGCAATGTTCCTCCTATTTCCCCCCCTGTAAATTCCATCCTAACTGCCTGGGACTAGAGAGAAACTTCTCCTGAAGGCATATAAGTTTAGAAATGATCACGTTGGGCATTCTTATACTTTTTTTCCTGAAGCATCTGCTACTGGTCACTGGTAGAGACAGGATACATGGAGCATTATCTGATCTGGTATAGAAATTTCTGTATTCCTAGGTTGAAAACAGAAAAGTCTAGATCAGCAAAGAAAGAAATTAGATACATATTAGTATAATTTAGTTCCAGCTGGAAATAGATTCCATAAATTCTCTCGAGATCTGCTATAAAAATAAAAACAAAACAAAACAAAAAACCCTCTCCTATATATATATAGCACACACATATAAAAAATAGATCACATACATTTAGATTTTTCAGAGATGCAGAAAAACAAAATCCTGCTTTTTACCCTATTCTGTCCCTCCACTGTGAGCACCTTGACTCAGTCTTTCCTCTAATCTCTCTTCCTGGCCAATATCACTCATTGGTCCAGTTTGTGTGTTCCTAATATAGTAATCCCCCAGGTGCCAATCTTATACCTTTTCTCAACAGAGTACAGCTCTGGCCTCATCCAAGAATTAATCTCATAATTTACTGGACGAGCTTTGACCAATCACTTGCCATCTCTGTATGAGCTGGCCATGACAAAGTTTGCTTCACAGATTCATCTTCTTATCAGCCTTCAGCTTTGTTCTTTCAGGCATCCCAATGGCTGTCTGCTACTCCAAACTCAGCTCAGTTTGCTCCCTTTCTGATGGCTTGTGTTGATTTGACTTAAAAATTTACTTCTTTCCTCAGGGCCTGGCCAATGGCTCCTATGGCTAACTACTACCTGTTTTTGCCTGTGCCTGCTACTTTCTTTCTCCCCAGTAATGTAGTTATTCTCCTCCGTCTTCTCTCTCTAGGTCTAAGGCTGTTGTACTGGTTCCTTTTCACAAGAGCCATAGCTGCCTTTTCCAAGGAGAAGAGGAATTTATCCTATTTACTAACATTTGCTTGGTTGGGCATATCTTTTAGCTGTTTTACGGGTGGATCAGTTATTCATGTTTTCATGTTACCCATTATTTCAACCACGCATATTGATACAATAACATTTCTCTTTATGCTAAACAAGATTAAAGGGTAAAATGTCTATTCTATATCCTTTTTGGAAACTTCTGCAAATGGATCTCTAAGCCTGTTTATCTCCGGTCATAAACCCATTTATTTCTAAAATCACAGACACTCACATTTTACACACTTCAGATTACCCATTAATATCCTTAAAGAGTAGGGCATGTCAATTAGAGAACTTCTTATTTCAGTCATATTCCAAACGTTGGTGATCATCTGTTACATGGATTTTTTTTTCTGAAATATAGAGTATTTCCTGAGCATTTCCCCATACTTCTACATATAACTTCCCTAGTGAAACAACATGGGTTTTAATTACAGTTGAATTCAAGGTGATAAATGAGTTTTGAATTGGGACAGAAACTTTCAAAAATTCAGACATATTCAGATCCAGGGTTTGGTTCAGTCCAGTATAGCGATATTGACCACTTGTAAAGTTCAGCTCCTGATCCCAAAGTTTATGGGTATGCCAATTCAAAGTTTTTGTTTACTCCCTTCCCCCATGTAGTTTATATGCAAAGCACACCTCTTTAAAAATAAAAATGTTCACATATATCAGGACCAAAATGCGCTTGATATTATTATTTGTATATATTTCTGTATTGTATGTTAGAAAGCAGATGTGAGCATTGTATTGGAAATAGCTTTGTAGAGCCAGAATACTATAAAATCTCATCCACTACACATTGGATCACATCATTTTATATTATGTGTATGATTAAATAATGACCTGATATCACTTGAGTAAATATAAAATGTTTAGAGATTTTCATTCATTTAATGAAATGACAACAGTAAATTCAGTGCAAGTTTGGTCATTTCCTTTTGTCAGATCTAATTAATTATTTATCTGAAGAGTCAGACAGTTCTTGCCTGTCTTTATAAGACTACCATTCCTTTTTCTTACATTGTTTCCCCCAAACAGATTATCTATTGAAATCACTCATTTAAAAATTAGGAGCCAAACTGATCTGGTCTGTGCCTCTCCCTGAGGAAGGAAAAAACTAATTCAATTCTGGTCGGAAGGAATTCATATCTAGATCGGCAACACTTTGGAAAAGCCTAACAGTGGAAGGAAGTGGTGCATGATAAGCATTACCATTGTTGCTAGCTAGATCTCATTGGGGAACCAGTGAAAAAGAGTCACATTAACCGCATTAGTCGGGATGAGTAGAACAGAGAGCTCACTCTAGTTTTCAGACTTCCACTCCGGATAGGTGGTGGAAATGAGGTTCCCACAGAAGTGCTACATAGATTCATGGAACCTACCACTACAAGCCAAGAATGAAAGTGCATTCATTGAATTGGATAATTTGGTGGGTTTCTAATTCATATATGCCATTAGGATATGTACAACAACAGTTTTACCCTTGTACTGTGCAAGTGCTACAGAGCTAATATAAAGGGATTTTTTTTACTTTTTCTCAAAGAAAACTAAACAATAACTTCTTAATTCTTTATATATTTTTATTGAATATCATATATTTGATTTTAGAGTGGGGAATGAACCAAGACAGTATGGTTAAAAACATAAGAACATAAGACAGGCCATACTGGGTTAGATCAACAGTCCATCTAGCCCTGTGGCCAATGCCATGTGCCCCAGAGGGAATGAACAGAACAGGTAATCATCAAGTGATCCACCCCATCCCACATGCCAAGCTTCTTAATAACTTAATAAGCTGACATTGATTTTTACATCAAACACACATTGATTCCAATGGGATTTCCGTGTGCCGAGTAGTGGCAGGCTATGGCCCTAAATCTCTAAAATCTTTTAAATCACATATGACTTTCAAACCTGTGTACTACTTGACCAGTGCTATTCTCACTTCTAGTTTATCCAGTTATTCCTTCTCAGCGACAAGTTATTCTATTCCCTTCTGGATCAACACATGACCATTTATTGTACAGCATCTAGTAGATTTTAACACTGCAACAGAAAATGGAAAAGTGTGAAGAAAGTTGCTCCAATAATTTATTTTGCTGTGCATCTCTTTGCTTAGACATGGAGAGAGTCATTTGAGAGGTGAGAAGTGTGTTTAAAAGCAATCAGACAAAAAACACTGCAATTTGTATGTAAGAAATTGATTTTTAGTGCTCTATGATTCCATCAACTTCCATACTGATAAAAGAACAATGGACTGTGGTAACTAGTAAATGAGATCTCTTCCCTAAACCTATTCTTGTATTTTGAAGTTCTGATAAAAATGTAATCACTTCTAGCAAGCAGATTCTACCACCTAAACTGCAAACACAACAATCATGTCAGATAAGTGTTCTGTTTACACAGCATTGTCATCACTGCACTTCTTAATGTAGAAAACAAGAGAGAGCCAATGTGATTGGAAAGCAGGGATACCCATAATCATAAAAAGCTTCTTAAGTTTGTTCTGCTCAAAGATAGCTAGTTTTTTACTGATTATAGTTCTTTGTTTGGTTCAGTCAGTTGCCAGGATTTTACAAGGGCTAGCTGTAACTTAAGCATCAGATTTTAGCAAATAATGTATTTGATGAATTTAGGGACAGATTTTTAAAAGTATTTAGGTGCCAAAAGTATTTAGTTGGACACAGATATACCTTTAAAAATCTAGTCATTATTTATTTCTTCATGCAGAATATCTGTCAGCAGTCAAAATTTTCCTAAAATATACTAGTTATTCAAAAATAATTTTAGTAAATTTATTTATTTTACAATCTTTTTTTCCTTTTAGACAATATGGAGCATTCACAATAATTATTCAGTACACTAGTCAGAGTTTGAACGTTGATGATTAGACACATTTTTCCTCCCTCTTGCTAGCTAAGTAAAAATCTTATTGAATAAGGGGTTTTACAGTCTCAGAGAAAGGTTGCATATATGCTGCATATAGATAAGGGAGGTTTAGTACCTTTAAAATCTTTCCCCCCTGAGTTATGCAAGTTTTGCCTGTGGTATCATTCCCAGAAAGGTTAGGTTACTCTGATATTCATAGGACGGGTGAAAAGTTTTAATCTGTGTCATCAGATTTACACAAAATCATAATTTGTATGTAGTTTTGAAAAGACCTGGTTGAAATTTTTAGAACAATAACTTTGTTCATCAAAAAATGATCTTTTTTTCTAAACTTATTTTTTTCTACAAAATTGATGCCTTCTTTGACTTTTTATCAAAAATATTATCAGATCTGGATTTTTTGTTTGTTTTTTGCTTTTTGGTATGTTTTGTAAAATGAATGAAATGAAAACTTCAAAAAACATTTTGATAGTAATTTAAATAATATTTGATACAATTAAATTAAAATGTTCATAAATTTTAAAGGTTTGTTTTAAACCCCAATTGAAAACAACTTTTCCATCCAGCTCTAGTTTTGAAAAGTGTGGTCAGATCCCATTCCAGGGTCCCAAGGCAGTGTAGCCTTGTGGAGAGAGCATGGACTGAGATTTGGGAGACCTGAGTTTTATTCATGGCTAATCTGCTGGGTGACCATGGGCAAGTCACTTCTCTGTGCCTCACTATCCCCATCTGCAAATTGGGGATAACAATAATAAATCCCTTTATAAAGTGGTTTTGGATCTATTGATGAAAAGTTCTAAATAAAAGCTAGGTATTATTATTCTTAGTTTGGGGTTTGGCTGACGCCGCCCATCTATTATATGGACAAGAAGCATCCTGTACAAAATATACATACTGCCTTTATTGGTCATAGCACACAGTGAAAAGAAGCAGCAGCAGAAGGCAGTGTATTTATTTGGTTTGCCAAAAGACATGTTTAGACTCCAATATAATGCAAGGTAACATTGAAAATAGCATAGATGTGTCATCACAGACTGGTTACTCCGAGATCACAGTCACAGAGAAACATTAATGGGTTTGCCTAATTTTACTAGGACCCAAAGGGAGTCAAGTGACTTGGGCTCCTTTGAATCGAGAGGGTGTGGCACAGTGTGTCCAGTCACAGGCTCTCTTTTTATTACATTCAGTTTTGTTGCATACTCAATAATGGCTCTGTTTATTTGCAAATCTTTTGCATCTGTGTATGAGTTTATAGTCCAACGTGCTTTCAGTATCAATTTATGTATCGATATCTTCAGCTTTGTACTTATAAACTGAACACAACCCACAGGCAAAGTTCAGCAAGCTTTAAATCTGCATTTCAAAGTGAGAATAAAGTCAGCCTTCCTAATAACTGGGTGAGAAGAGTTCTAATAATGACATGTATAAGATCCCAAAGCCCTCATTTTACTAAACTGCAGATGGAGTAAGAAAAAAGGTTATAGCTAGACACATAGAAAAGTAACATTGGATTCATTCAGGCCAACATAGCCCAACATAGTCCGTCAGAGTTAATTTATGATCCTCTGGCTATCTGAGTCAAGAGTCAATGCACAGGTCTTAGATAGAAACTTTATTATTATGTAATGAGTTAATAAAATAGCTATGCTGGAAAAGAAAATCCATGGCTTTTTCAAAGATAAGAAGCTGCTTTTCAGCACACTGAATGTCAGGATTTTCAAAAGCTGATCTAAGTGGGCAGTGAACTGCAGTTGTCTAACATCGCTGTATCGCTTTGCGGCCATTCTACAGTGAATATTGAGGTCGCTGTTTCTTAAATGAGATCAATGTCTTTCTGAAACCTTACGTTTTATTTTAATTCCTCATGATTTGAATTTTAAAACAAGCGTTCATTTAGAAATATATGTTATCATTAGAGCAATGCTAAAATACCCTAAACATTTTATGAATATGTCATTGCAATTTTCAAGGTTGTGGTACCTAAAACAAGTTTACACAATGTTTTATCTGTGTACCTTCCATACTTGCAAAAAAAAGAAGTAGAAAAAATAATAATAAAATAGAATAAAATAAAGCACATGAGATTACATCTAGTGATGGGTTAAGAATTACACGGCTAGTTGAGCTAATTCAAATTAAGTTAAATTGATATGGATCAGTTTTAGACGAAATTAAATGTTCAAATAATGGTTTGTTCTATCTTAACTGTCTCAATTTTCAAAGCTCTTTTCGTTAAACTGGTGAAACTTTGTGTGTAGCCCAGTCCTGAGAAAGGACATTAAAAATATCCCGGCACATTTTCCATTTCAAAAGAGGTCCTTCTAGAGTGCTGCATTATTTAGGCCCAAACTGGGAGTAAATAAAAGAGATGCATCTTTGGGAAAGAGGAATGTGCAAGCATGGAAGGAAACTGTCCTAGGGATGGGGGTTCCATGATCACTGCTCCCAGGAGAAGGAGGAGGGTGGTGGTGGTTGGAAATTCTCTCCTCAGGGGGACTGAGTCACCTATCTGCCACCCAGACCGGGAAAACCGAGAAGCCTGCTGCTTGCCAGGAGCTAGGATTCATGATGTGGAGAGATTGCCAAGACTCATCAAGCCCTTGGATCACTACCCCTTCCTTCTTCTCCACCTGGGCACCAGTGATACTGCCAAGAATGACCCTGAGCAGATCATTGCAGACTACATGGCTCTGGGAAGAAGGATAAAGGAGTTTGAGGTGCAAGTGGTGTTCTCATCCATCCTCCCTGTGTAAGGAAAAGGCCTGGGTAGAGACCGTCAAATCGTGGAAGTCAACGAATGGCTACATAGATGGTGTCGGAGAGAAGGCTTTGGATTCTTTGACCATGGGATGGTGTTCCAAGAAGGAGGAGTGCTAGGCAGAGACAGGCTCCACCTAATGAAGAGAGGGAAGAGCATCTTCGCAAGCAGGCTGGCTAACCGAGTGAGGAGTGCTTTAAATTAGGTTCACCGGGGGAAGGAGACCAAAACCCTGAGGTAAGTGGGGACGTGGGATAAAGGGAGGAAGCACGAGCAGGAGCGCTCGAGAGGGGAGGGCTCCTGCCTCATACTGAGAAAGAGGGATAATCAGAGAGTTATCTCAAGTGCTTATACAAAAATGCAAGAAGCCTGGGAAACAAGCAGGGAGAACTGGAAGTCCTGGCACAGTCAAGGAATTATGATGTGATTGGAATAACAGAGACTTGTGGGATAACTCACATGACTGGAGTACTGTCATGGATGGATATAAACTGTTCAGGATGGCCGGGCAGGGCAAAAAAGGTGGGGGAGTTGCATTGTATGTAAAAGAGCAGTATGACTGCTCAGAGCTCCAGTATGAAACTGCAGAAAAACCTGAGAGTCTCTAGAATAAGTTTAGAAGTGTGAGCAACAAGGGTGATGTCATGGTGGGAGTCTGCTATAGACCACCGGACCAGGGGGATGAGGTGGACAAGGCTTTCTTCCGGCAACTAACAGAAGTTACTAGATCACAGGCCCTGGTTCTCATGGGATACTTCAATCATGCTGATATCTGCTGGGAGAGCAATATGGTGGTGCACAAACAATCCTGGAAGTTTTTAGAAAGTGTAGGGGACAATTTCCTGGTGCAAGTGCTGGAGGAACCAACTAGGGGCAGAGCTCTTCTTGACCTGCTGCTTCGGGAAGAATTTGTAGGGGAAGCAAAAGTGGATGGGAACCTGGTCGAGTTCAGGATCCTGACACAAGGAAGAAAGGAGAGCAGCAGAATATGGACCCTGGACTTCAGAAAAGCAGACTTTGACTCCCTCGGGAAACTGATGGGCAGGATCTGGTGGGAGAATAACTTGAGGGGGAAAGGAGTCCAGGAGAGCAAGCTGTATTTTAAAAAATCCTTATTGAGGTTACAGGGAAAAACCATCCCGATGTGTAGAAAGAATAGTAAATATGGCAGGTGACCAGCTTGGCTTAACAGTGAAATCCTTGCTGATCTTAAATACAAAAAAGAAGCTTACAAGAAGTGGAAGATTGGACAAATGACCAGGGAAAAGTATAAAAATATTGCTCAGGCATGCAGGAGTGAAATCAGGAAGGCCAAATCACACTTGGAGTAGAGCTAGCAAGAGATGTTAAGAGTAACAAGAAGGGTTTCTTCAGGTATGTTAGCAACAAGAAGAGAGTCAAGGAAAGTGTGGGCCCCTTACTGAATGAGGGAGGCAACCGAGTGACAGAGGATGTGGAAAAAGCTAATGTACTCAATGCTTTTTTTTGCCTCTGTCTTCACAAACAAGGTCAGCTCCCAGACCGCTGGACTGGGCAGTACAGCATGGGGAGGAGGTGACCAGCCTTCTGTAGAGAAAGAAGTGGTTCGGGACTATTTAGAAAAGCTGAACGAGTACACGTCCATGGGGCCAGATGCGCCACATCCGAGAGTGCTAAAGGAGTTGGCAGATGTGATTGCAGAGCCATTGGCCATTATCTTTGAAAACTCATGGCGATCGGGGGAGGTCCTGGATGACTGGAAAAGGGCTAATGTAGTGCCATCTTTAAAAAAGTGAAGAAGGAGGATCCGGGGAACTACAGGCCAGTCAGCCTCACCTCAGTCCCTGGAAAAATCATGGAGCAGGTCCTCAAGGAATCAATTCTGAAGCACTTAGAGGAGAGGAAAATGATCAGGAACAGTCAGCATAGATTCACCAAGAGCAAGTCATGCCTGACTAATCTAATTGCCTTCTATGACGAGATAACTGGTTCTGTGGATGAAGGGAAAGCAGTGGACGTTTTGTTCCTTGACTTTAGCAAAGCTTTTGACACGGTCTCCCAGAGTATTCTTGCCAGCAAGTTAAAGAAGTATGGGCTGGATGAATGGACTATAAGGTGGATAGAAAGCTGGCTAGATTGTCAGGCTCAACGGGTAGCGATCAATGGCTCCATGTCTAGTTAGCAGCCGGTATCAAGTGGAATGCCCCAAGGGTCGGTCCTGGGGCCGGTTTTTTTCAATATCTTCATAAATGATCTGGAGGATGGTGTTACTTGCACCCTCAGCAAGTTTGCAGATGACACCAAACTGGGAGGAGAGGTAGATACGCTGAAGGGTAGGGATACGATACAGAGGGACCTAGACAAATTAGAGGATTGGGCCAAAATAAATCTGATGAGGTTCAACAAGGACAAGTGCAGAGTCCTGCACTTAGGACGGAAGAATCCAATGCACCGCTACAGTCTAGGGACTGAATGGCTCGGCAGCAGTTCTGCAGAAAAAGACCTAGGGATTACAGTGGACGAGAAGCTGGATATGAGTCAACAGTGTGCCTTTGTTGCCAAGACGGCCAATGGCATTTTGGGATGTATAAGTAGGGGCATTGCCAGCAGATCGAGGGATGTGATCATTCCCCTCTATTCGACACTGGTGAGGCCTCATCTGGAGTACTGTGTCCAGTTTTGGGCCCCACACTACAAGAAGGATGTGAAAAAATTGGAAAACTTCCAGTGGAGGGCAACAAAAATGATTAGGGGTCTGGAGCACATGACTTATGAGGATAGGCTGAGGGAACTGGGATTGTTTAGTCTGCAAAAGAGAAGAATGAAGGGGGATTTGATAGCTGCTTTCAACTACCTGAAAGGGGGTTCCAAAGAGGATGGCACTAGACTGTTCTCAGTGGTAGCAGATGACAGAACAAGGTGTAATGGTCTCAAGTTGCAGTGGCGGAGATTTAGGTTGGATATTAGGAAAAACTTTTTCACTAGGAGGGTGGTGAAACACTGGAATGCATTACCTAGGGAGGTGGTGGAATCTCCTTCCTTAGAAGTTTTTAAGGTCAGGCTTGACAAAGCCCTGGCTGGGATGAATTAATTGGGGATTGGTCCTGCTTTGAGCAGGGGGTTGGCTAGATGACCTCCTGAGGTCCCTTCCAACCCTGATATTCTATGATTCTAAATAGCTTTGGAAGGATGTTGAAGGCCTTAGAAATCAACCAAAAGGAAATACAGTCACACAGGACATTGACATAAGTTGATAGTGTGGCTAAAGAAAAATTGTCAGATGTTCCATATTAAGTGACAGATAATATGTGAGGGACAAGATAAGCTGTGAGGATATGGTTATGAGCCTGTTGAGACCTTGTTATAGGTTGAGTTGAAACCTCATTGTGATTGATAGGTGTGAATCCACCCTTCAGTGAACATAACTGTAAGGATAAGCCCTCACCTAAGAAAAAGGAATATGTGATCCCACCCAGGAATATTTTCCAAGTATTGTTTTGGGTAGTATGCGTAGTAGGTTTGGGAGGGGGAAGGCAGGAAAGACAGAGGGAGAGAGAGAGAGAGAGAGAGAGAGAGCCTGCTGACACAGCTAAAAGCACAGTCACTGATCCTGGAAGACACTTGGGGAAAAGTATTTGAGGAAGGGGTGCAGGCTTAAGAGAGTGTCCTTGGTGCTGTGAGAAAAATAAATTGTTTTCCTGCTGTTTGATTCCTTCTGAATTCAGATATGCAGGACTTTGTACACTCTTTGTAAATAAAAAAAAGTGCATCAAAGCAATACCTTACTAGTACCAATTTCTCCTCCTAATTTGTAGGAACAACCTACTAGACCCTGATTTTTTGTCTAGTTGCTCAGGTCAAAAGAAGTAACAATATTCATAATCATACCCAGCAGCTGCCTCATTTACCACTGGTTTGGTTTCAATAGCTTTCTTGGTATGGACATCTTACTAGCATGGAAGAACAACAAATTACAAAGTTCACTGAGCAAAGAAAGCTGCTATCACATGGTTACCAAAAACCTTCAATTGCATGAGAAGATCACCAATGATGAACGTACATGAACAGCCAGAGAATCTGTCCTAAAGACCTAGCTAGAGATCAAGCCGGGTGGCGCTCAACCTCAAAAGAGGCTACGTCCCTTTGGCATTTGCCATGATGATTGCCTAGAGAAAGAAATATGCAAGGGAGTCCCATATGATGAATATGGAACCAGGCCAAAAGTGCTTTCCTTGATATCATTAATGCTAATACCTTAGATACCAAAGTAGGAGTTAGGCACTTACATAACTTTGAGGATCTAGCCCCCTCTCAGACTTATAGTGTTCATGTCTAACTATTATTTAGTCTCTTTTTCCTCAAAAATAATAATAGAATAATAATAATAATACATTCATTTTAGCTAGAGCTTTGGGTCAGACATGAACAAATGGAGGGGGCCCCCTCCCTAAAATATCCTGTGAGGGTATTTGCTGTGGTCAAGTGGATCTGGGACCAATGGATTTGTGCAGTTTGATTATGCTCCTCCCATGATCATCTCCATACACACCCCACACTCCTATGGAATAAGACATGGGAGCACTTGACTCCATGGAGCACAAGGGGTTGTCCGAACAGCATCTTCATGGCCTGAGCCTCATACACTGGACGTGCAGTAGGCTTTCATTTGTCCTTCCACAGTCAGGAACATTTCTCCTCTATACCTCCTTCATAATATGCAATACATTGCAAGGTTTTCAGATCTACATATCACTGTTTATATAAAAAAAAAACACAGTATGAATCCTGTAGCTAGGGCCAGGTCCTAAATTCATGTAAATGTACTAGGTTTCTCAACACAAATACAATAACAAAGTTCTTACCTCAAAGAACTTATAAATTAGATGTGACACTACCAGCTAGAGAAACAAAACTGTAGGGAGGGATGAAGGGAAGAATGATAGAGGAAAACAATCGAAAGATAGCCTTTGCTAAATAACTGTGTAAATAGACAACCTGGTGGAAGAAAAGGCTGTGGTTTGTAAATAAATTATATGCATCATAATAAAAGTGGGTTCTAAGAACTAGTGGGATCACTAGTCTAATACAGTACCTATGTTGTTATATGTAAAAAGAGGAAGAGTTATGGATAACGCAAAGGCAAGAACTATTCATCTGAATTAATAGGTTGTGGATAGGAAGCCTGTGGAGATGGCAGGGAGATGTACAGTCAGATTGGAAGGCCAAGAAGATTTTGGATATGCATATAGAAAAAATCACGAGCCAGATCTACAGCTGGCATAAATCAGCATAGGGTCTTTGAAGTCAGTCAGTCAACCAATGCTGAATTACACCATGTCTCCCAGTGTTTAGTACCATTCAGTCCACTTTATTTATACACACAAAGGCTAGTAAACCTGCTGTCTCCCAGCATGCTCAATGTTAAATTGTAGTCACAAAAATATTCTTAAAATTCCAGTCAAAAGTCTGGTTGACCTTCTGATGGCAGGACATGCTCTCTTAAAAATAGCAGGACAGATTTGTTACCAGAGTCATTACTGCAGCAGAACGGTCTCAATTTTGACATCAGTTACGGTGAAGAACAGAACAAAATGTTTCAGCCTCTTGTTTTGTGGAGCTATTCAGTATGAGTTTTTGTTTAAATTCCCATGTCTTTGCTAGAAAGCAGTTACATTCTTTTCTCAGGTATATTTTTGCACCTGTGCCTGAAAGATCTCATCATCACACTTGTGTTTGTTCCAGGCAAATTCAGTTTTGTTTTCACTTCCATGTAAATGTTTTATGTGACTTCCCCCCCCCCTTCTTTCTGGGCACTTTGTTTTTGTCCCCCAGTATATATAATGATTTAGATCTTGTGGTTAGTTTTCAATGTTACACTTTCTTAAATGCCAAGGAAAAAGATAAAGAGGTACAAAGCTTCACTTACAAGGTTAAATCTAGAACATATGAAGCCTTCAGGAACCTATAAAAGATTCATCTTCAGTGTTAAATGGAGATACATATGAGTTCCAGCTGAAAAACTGAACTAAATAGCCTGGCTCATTTCCATTGACTCTGAGCCTATTCATCAAAAAAAGTGGAGCTGGTACTTCGTTTAGATCCAGGCTAATGCCCTTGGGCAGCTTCACTTAAGATACATCAATCTTTCAAACTGATGCTGGATTCCCAACCCCCAAACCCAGCAAGTTTATCCAAATTGTGAGTTGCAGGAATTCATTAAAGGTCTTAGTCACAACATGTCTGTACTTTAGACTGTGTTAAGCAACAAGAAATATATACAGTGCTGATCAAAGTTAATGACATTTCTTGTTTTTCCCCACATTAATAAAATGTTCTATTAAAAGGTTTTGTTTGTTTGCTTGCTTGCTTTTAAAGTATTAACACTAGCTCTATCAAAATATAGTAGCATTTTGGATATTCATAAGTTTTATTCATTCCCCAAAGTAGGCAGTTACTAAATGTGTTAATAATGTTTAAAGGCTCCACCTAACCACTATTTCATCTCCTCTTATTTTGAATTGGACAATGTGCTATCTGGGGCCAAATGCTGCTCACCTGGCTCATCAAAATCAACAGGAACACGCAAAGCAAGCAGAATTTGACCCAGTACAATTATCAAGAACGTAAGGAACACTAAAAGTACCTATATTTCATGATACATTTAATAATACAAAATGGAACAGATTTCAATTCTGGAAATTTTGTGAGACATTTCAAACAATCATTGAACCATAAAATGAATGTCTTCCATCAGTTTAATGCACCATGTGATGCTTTGTTATATGGCTAACTCTGAGACCTGGCTAAAAGAATCTGAATCTTAATTCTGCCTATCTTCATTTTCAATGCCCTCAGCATACTATGCTTCTTGCCATAGAATTTAGCATTCCTTATTTTTTGGGAGAATGGAATTCTGTTTTTCCAGAAAAAAAGGGAAGAAAAGGAAAATGACAAATGACAAAGCCCTGGCTGGGATGATTTCATTGGGGGTTGGTCCTGCTTTGAGGAGGGGGTTGGACTAGATGACCTCCTGAGGTCCCTTCCAACCCTGACATTCTATGATTCTATGAAAATGAATTGTTCTGTATAGCACCACATTGCTGTTGTGCCAAGATATATAAGTCCCAAATTTACAAGTGCAGTTTCACCATGGCCAATAGGCCTAACTGAGGACTGGTGTAACTGAGTATAACTCTGAACAGACTTGGCATTTCCCCTACTAACACTAAGACTGAATGTGACCCTTGGTAATTACACCACACAACCTGGTTCAAGTACTATCACATGTAATAAAAAAAGTATGTTAACAAAACAGAAAATCTAAAGGCAAAATTATATGATGCTCAGAGTACTGCTGTGAAAGCCCATATGAGGGGAGAAAAGGAAAACAACCAACCTGCATTTATTTGATTCCCTTACCAAATTGTCAGAAATGTCTTCACAGTTCCTAAAGTATAAAATGTACACAGACTGGAGCCTCTAATAGTATGTTTTCAATATACATCCCCATCCAAAAAAGCAACTAGAGAGTGATCCAAAGTTCACTGAAGACAGTGGAAATATTCCCAGTGACTTCAGATCAGAGTACTCATTCTTAACTTACAAGAAGGATAAGGGCTGTCATGTCCACAGGCAAAGAAAATAACTATAATTAAACAACAAACAAGTTGTTTATGTAGCGAGTTACTGAGCTGATATGTCCATTACTGTGATTCAGTGTGTTACAAAGGGGGTACTTGAAAGTTAAGTAATAGAATAGCAAGGAGAGATGGTGGAACAGAGAAAAGTAGATAATTAGAAGTATGGGAGAGATGTAATGTACTGTAGCTACTCCTTCCTAAGTGAAATTTATTGGCCAAACTATATGTTTTAGGAGTTACCTGGAGGAAAATAATTGATCCAGATTGCTGTTTCTTGAAAAAGTAATAATTTCTCTGAGTGTTGAGAATACTCCCTGCTTCTATTCATTTAAAGAAGGATGGTCATGATATTTTCCTATGGCTTAGGGCATCCCACTAAAAAAGAGACATTGTTAACACTTATTGTCTAAGAGCTTGAGTTCACTAGAAAATGTTGTTATGTTTGTATGCAATTTTGAAGAGTCGAATTTGCTGTTATGATGCTTACCATGATTCTCCCTGTACTATACTGAAAAATCAGTTGTGGTCAGCATTATGGCAGCTATCTAGATTCTATACACCATGTTCAAACATGATAAAAGGTGCTAGCAAAGACAAGCTTTATGATACACGGGAAGAGGGAGTATCTTCATCTAGGGTAGACACACACAGTTTAGTCCTACCAGCTGCCCCAGCCCCCAACCCAAGGAGTACAGAGGGTGCAGAAGAGTGAGGACCTCAGCCTGCATAGGACACAATGTGTCATCCTATCCCATGAGCCCAAGGCCCACTACAAAATCCCAGATTTTACCTCTGGAAACTGTCCTTTTAAAAGGACAAAACCAGCTGCAAGTTGTGACAAATTAATAGTTCAACCAAGTACTTCAGTTAGGTACTAAGTGCATTCTTATTTAACCCACTGTGTCTTGAAGATGCTGCAAGGAAGGCAGAAGACTCCCAGGTCCTCTGCCAATTGGCCCATGTGAGGAAAAAAGTCTTTCCTAACCCTCATCCTAGTTCAGGGTGAGGCTGCTGGAATGGTGCTGAAAGAGGCTTCACACAGCCCCATTCCAGGCTAAATCCTGGGAGCTAGGGAATGCTAGCCAATCAGCACTCCTCCCCCTCAGCTGGCCAGTGGGTGCCAGAGACTCCAAGGCAGCCCTGGTGTCCCTTAGTGAGTGTCTCCCTCCTTTGCTGGTGGGACTGTCCCCTTTTACCACTGCCTCATCAAGTTTCCCCACTTGTTGAGGCAGGTGGGTGGCATTTTCAGGTTTGAAATGTCAGTTGTAATGTCCGTAGTTCTGCTCTGCCAAAGATTGCTAAAGTCCTCCAGGAAAGAGAAGTAGGTCAGGAGCTGGTATTGCTAAGAAAATTAATACAATAAATAAATTAATAAATGTTTTGAAGCTGTCTTTTTACAGCAACAAAAAGGAGCTTTACAGGGCAGCACCTTGCCCTCCCTTTTCTTTCTTTCAGATCACATTTAAGTGGCAGGGCTCATGGGTTCAATAACACTAAGATTCTGCACGCTCTTCGCAAATAATACTGAATATAAAATCTCATGGATTTAAGGTGTAAGTAACCTGCTCGTGTTATTCAATACACAGCATATTGCAAGCAGTTGGCACCATCCTCCACCTTCTCTTTGCCAAGTGTAATTTTTTTGTTCTGTTTAAGAACATGTGAAGTACAAGCTATCAATTTTCCACAGGTACTGAGCAAACTGCCTCTAAAATGTTCTTTTAATAACTTATTGAGAGAGAATGCTATGGCCTTTCAGTCAAGGATACCTCTAATTGTGTTGGATTTAGTTGACAATTTCCTAGGATCTTGGGAAGTGATGAGGAAACAGAATTTGACAATAAACTGAAGTTTTTAACATTCACTTGGTCTCTAGTGAAGTTAGAATAGTGCTATTAAAAACACTGGCTCTCAGGACGTAGCAATTGCTTTGCTCTTTTGTTTTTCTGTTCTGCATATAAGATGCAGATATTCTCCTCTTTATAAGAAGAATCTTTCTAAGATACTAGCAACCAGATTGTGACGAATCATTAGTAATACTGGCCAGACAATGAGAAGATGACTCATTGTTGAGCTAGTGAGGCAAATGAAATAGAATAGAATAGAATTAATCTTGGAATTATGCTCTGAAAAGAAAAATCAGGTTACATTTGAATAGGTATATGCTGCACAGTATGTAGCTCCCGATGAAAATGTGTAACTCATATACTATAGCAAGTTGTTGGTGAAGTATTCCTTAAAGTTCAAGGTTGCAGGACTGATATGAGGACAAAGTCTTGCCATTCCCGGACCCTATCGCTTTTCCTCTCACTAACATCCAAGTGAGCACACACACTGATTCAAGCACAGAAGCAAGGGTGGCATGTGGTCCCTTTGGCCCAATCCTGCAAACCCTTCGACTTCAGTGGGACTGCTTGTGGTGGTAAAGTTAAGTACATGTGTCAGGGGGGTTTTGAGGCACTGTTGGTGGATTTTAGATATAAGGAAGGTGTTACCTGCCATGAGGGTGTCATCCCAGTATGGACAGTGGTGTTGCAGATGCTATACCAGCTCCCACTGTTGGTATGCACAGGGGGTTGACCAGTGGGAAGGATGGCATCTTCGTCCAGGCACCAGACTGAGATTCAGGAGACTGGGATTCAATTCTTAGCTCTAACACAGACTCCCTCGGGAAAGTCATTTAATCATTTAAGCCTTTGTTCCTCATCCATGAAATGAAGAGAATGCTTTCTGTGTCATAGGCAACGATAAACTCATCGCTCTATTTGAGGCATTCAGGTACCTTGATGATGGTAGCTCATATAAATAAAATGATAAATACAGATAGAAACCCCTATATCACATTGATCCCTGCTCTTCACGTCAGTCCTTCAGGGCCACTTGTAGTCAGAATTGCTTAGAACAGAACTTCACTCCTCTGATGGTTAGAAACCTTCATCTAATTTCAACACTAAATTTCCTGGTGGCCACTTTATATCCATTTGTTCTTGTGTCCACATTGGTACTGAGCTTAAATAATTCCTCTCCCTCCCTGGTATTTATCCCTCTGATATATTTATAGAGAGCAATCATATCTCCCCTCAGCCTTCTTTTGGTTAGGCTAAACAAGCCAAGCTCTTTGAGTCTCCTTTCATAAGACAGGTTTTCCATTCCTTGGATCATCCAAGTAGCCCTTCTCTGTATCTGTTCCAGTTTGAATTCATCCTTCTTAAACATGGGACACCAGAACTGCACACAGTATTCCAGATGAGGTCTCACCAGTGCCTTGTATAATGGTACTAACACCTCCTTATCTCTATTGGAAATACCTTGCCTGATGCATCCCAAGACCGCATTAGCTTTTTTTACGGCCATATCACATTGGCGGCTCATAGTCATCCTGTGATCAACCAATACTCCGAGGTCCTTCTCCTCCTCTGTTACTTCCAACTGATATGTCCTCAGCTTATAACAAAAAATCTTGTTATTAATCCCTAAATGCATGACCTTGCATTTTTCACTATTAAATTTCATCCTATTACTATTCCTCCAGTTTACAAGGTCATCCAGATCTTCTTGTATGATATCCCAGTCCTTCTCTAAATTGGCAATACCTCCCAGCTTTGTGACATCCGCAAACTTTATTAGCACATTCCCACTTTTTGTGCCGAGGTCAGTAATAAAAAGATTAAATAAGATTGGTCCCAAAAACGATCCCTGAGGAACACCACTGGTAACCTCTTTCCAGCCTACCAGTTCACCTTTCAGTAGGACCCGTTGTAGTCTACCCTTTAACCAGTTCCTTATCCACCTTTCAATTTTCATATTGATCCTCAGCTTTTCCAATTTAGCTAATAATTCCCCATGTGGAACCATATCAAATGCCTTACTGAAATCGAGGTAAATTAGATCCACTGCGTTTCTTTTGTCTAAAAAATCTGTTACCTTCTCAAAGAAGGAGATCAGGTTGGTTTGGAATGATCTACCTTTTGTAAAACCATGTTGTATTTTGTCCCATTTACCATTGACCTCAATGTCCTTAACTATTTTCTCCTTCAAAATTTTTTCCAAGACCTTGCATACTACAGCTGTCAAACTAACAGGTCTGTAGTTACCCGGATCGCTTTTTTTCCCCCTTTCTTAAAAACAGGAACTATGTTAGCAATTCTCCAGTCATATAGTACAACCCCTGAGTTTACAGATTCATTAAAAATTCTTACTAACGGGCTTGCAATTTCATGTGCCAATTCCTTTAATATTCTTGGATGAAGATTATCTGGGCCCCCTGATTTAGTCCCATTAAGCTATTTGAGTTTCGCTTTTACCTCGGATGTGGTAATATCTACCTCCATATCCTCATTCCCATTTGTCATCCTACATTACCCTAAGATCCTCATTAGCCTCATTAAAGACTGAGGCAAAGTATTTGTTTAGATATTGGGCCATGCCTAGATTATCCTTAATCCCCACTCCATCCTCAGTGTTTAGCAGTCCCACTTCTTCTTTCTTTGTTTTCTTCTTATTTATATGGCTATAGAACCTTTTACTATTGGTTTTAATTCTCTTTGTAAGGTCCAACTCTACATGGGTTTTGGCCTTTCTGACTTTATCCCTACATTTTCTGACCTCAATAAGGTAACTTTCCTTCCTGATCCCTCCCATCTTCCACTCCTTATAGGCTTTCTGCTTTTTCTTAATCACCTCTCTAGTGAATAAAAATGAGTGTCTCAGTGTCATCCTATAACTTTTGACGGTGTATTCTGTCATCCACATTAGGACATTGTAATAATGCAGTTCATATGAGGGTGGCTGGATTATAATTTTAGGATTGTGGGGAGTTTTTCTTGTTCATGGCAAAGTTCCTGTAACTATCTGAACCATCCTATTTCTCAAATATCTACTTGGAACTTTTAACTTCTTCTTGGACACAGAAACAAAAGGTATCTTTCCACACAACATCTATCTAACTGTCTTAGGGTTTTATACTGCTGCCTGTTACCATAACATCTGAGCGCTTCCCATATAAAATCCATAACAATAGTCAATTCTCTAGTGGAGACTCAGACCCCTTTTTGGTGGGAGGGGGTTGTTAAAAGTCTGCTTGGGGTATTTTTTTAAAGATTTAATTAATTTCCTCTTTTGTTTTTGTTTTTGGTAGGGGTTTAGAGGTAGAAAGGAGTATCAGTGTGGTGAGTGTCATTTTTATGATGGAAAGGACTTTTTGAAGAGGAACATTTGCAATAGTTCCTAAATATGGTCAGACTCTGGTGTTGCCTGATCTTCTTCGGAAGTCCATTCCATAGCTGAATATCCTAGACTGAGAATGCTTTATCTCTAGCCCTATTTGTTTTGTCATGAGCTGTGTGATTTGCATTGTCCCAGAGGAATGCAGTTGACTCAAGGGTTCATAGATCAAAATTCAATCTTCGATGTAGCTGGGACATGACTCATTAATTACTTTAAAAGTTAGGACCAAGACCTTTATTGTTTCTCTCTTTTTTTCTTGGCTCAGGTTAGGGTAGCTCTCAACTGATACTGCTATTTCTCATAAAATTAAGACAACTTGACCTTGCCTTCTCAAATATTTGTCTGCAATATCCAATAATTTGCATCTATACTCCATTAAGTTCTGCATTAGCCTTCTAAACAAAAAAAGAACAGATTCAAATTCAATAGTAGCTTGTATGTAATTCCTCTTGATTATAACAAGACATTATACTTCTCCAATGGGTTTAGCCACAGTATTCAGA
The DNA here is from genome assembly GCF_965152275.1 of Natator depressus. Lineage (NCBI taxonomy): Eukaryota > Metazoa > Chordata > Testudines > Cheloniidae > Natator > Natator depressus. Next base: position 126,020,590 of record NC_134234.1, read on the forward strand.
ATATCCACTGTGATTGGTTATAAAGGATTTTCAATAAAATGACTGACCAATAGACAGAATCTGTAGCACTGGTTGTTCAAAACTGTTGCTTACCAGGGTGACTTCTACAACACTTCTAAAAATGACACATTTATCAGTAAGGACGGAAAGAGTCTCCCATTAAAATCTTCAAAGCAACAATGTTGTTCTTCAAATCTCTACTTAAGAGTCTGTTTCCTCTATTGTGATGCCTACAAAAACTCAAGAATGGTTAGTCAACTTGTGTGTTGTGACCGTTGCTTTCATACTGTTTATAGCTTTCTTTTATCTTGTGCTCTTCCCCCACATCTGTTGTATCTCTGTGTCTTGCCTTACACATAGTCTGTAAGCTTTTGGGCAGGAACCATCATTTGGTTCTATACTTGTACAGTGACAATGGGAATGGATCTGGGGACACTAGATACCACTGTAATACAAATAATAAATAAAAACAGTAGACAGGCTGGCATCTCTTCAGCAAATGTTACATATTTCCTGGCATTCTCAATTTAAAACTTGACAACCACTGGTGTTTAAATACTGTCATCTCCTCATAACATTCCCAATTTCTCAACAGACTCCAAAACTGATTTACTGAGCTCTCTACTCTCTCTTGCCAGCCCCTGACACACCCTGTATAAAGAATACCTTTACTATCTGCCTAGCATTTAGTGCTTCTAAAAGAAAGCTAAAACTAGTCCCAAAATGAAAACTCTTTCAAATCTGATACCTTATTAGTTCAGCCCCAATTCTTAAGCACACACTTACATTTAAGCATTGATTTCAATTGATTTAATTTTATTTCAGTGGGATTGCTCACATGCTAAGGTTTAAAATAAACATATAAACAGAAGCTTGTGATTAAGTGCTTTGCTAGATTTGAGCTCAAGACTATATAACAGGTGTGGCTGAGTCAAATATTATATTTTCTACAGAGCATGAATATTGGTGCTATTCAAAAAACCATGGCCTAAATATCATCACAGCAATATCCAAATTATCTAATGACCCACTGTATGCTTTGGTAATGTGTGGGTGGTGGCACTACCTTGTACTAAGAGCAGACTTAAGTAACACAGGCTCCTTTTCTGTGATCCTCTCTCAGAGTTATGTCACAGCCTATTGTCAACAGATAAACAGCAACAGAGATGCAGTAATGGCTCTCAGAAGGTTAAATGTCAAAATCATTAAAAAGAACAAAATACTTCTGCTTCGTGAAGAAGCACTAAATTGAGCAGACCAGATTCTGTGCTGAAATTCCATTGACTGCAGTGGAGTTTGGGTGGGTGTAACAGAGCATGACCTTTCATTTAAATCCTATGAAAAAAAATAATGATACTGAAATAAATAAGGAAAAATGTAATTCTGGGAGTCCTTTTGTGAAAAATAAAACATTTAACAGTGGTCCTGAACTGGTGGAAAGGGTAATAACTGCAGAGCAATGTGAGATGCTTCCATCTACTCATTGATTAACAGAAGGGCGAAGTGGAAGAGTTGAACTCGTTCTTTAGCATAGCAGCACATGGTCACAATGCTAGCACTAGGTTGGGGTGCCTATGATGCTCATATTATCTGGTGCTATTTAAATATCTGTTATGTTGATGGATTTTGACACTGGTTTCTGAAACAATCTAGCAAAAATCATATTTGTCTTGTGTGAATCTGATAAGATTAGAAATCTGATAGGAACAGAACGGAAACAGCCAAAAAGAGTATCAAACCAGTTTTTTCTGAATCGGATAAGAATTGAAAACAAGATGGGCTAAATTCAGCATTGATGTAATTCCACTGATGTTACTAGTTATACCAGGAATAGTTTTGGTCAATTGCCTTAGAGTAGAAAGATTAATCTTCAAGAAACATCAAGGAGTTGATCCAGCCAATAAGGCATTTTTCCTTCCTGAAGACAGTATATAGTTAATCGAATAGAGATAGCTATGTCTACTGTATATGTCACACAATTGTCTTTCATTTTGACCTATTCTATGATGTGATAAATATCATCCTTGTCTCTTTCCTATTATTTTAATTATCCATTTTCAAGAGGAAAATAGTGTGATTTTGTTTTAGATATACAAAGAAGACAGCAGTTCATTCAGACCTGACAGAATTCTTGAAGATAGATAAACTGCTGATATGAGATTCTATGTATGAATATCAACTGGTGAGAGAGATATGACATAGCACTGAGTCTGGCAGCATTATCCCACACATGAATGGAACAGGACCACCTACGAGATGTCTCCTCTGCTATACAATATTCTAGGAGCCCCTTCCAGCAACCCCTCTAAAGCACTGGGCTTCAGTGGGTGTAACCTCACCCTCAGTGGAGCAGTAACAGTTAGGAGAAGAATCCACAGGAAGTCTGTAAAAGAATCCTAATTCCTTACAACCAGTACCAGCTGCCATGCAGCAGGTAGGAACTCCAGGAGAGAACCACCACATCCTCAGCCTCTTGATACCAGTCCACTCATCATCATCATCAGCGATCCCTCAAGGTCAAGGATGATCTCTTTCACAGGTTTTATTTTTCATGGGTACTTTGGTGATTGAGGAGTCTGATCCTTGAGCCACAGGCTCATTGGAAGATGTTGCAGGTGGTGTTAGAAGACAGGGTTGGGCCACGATTGTTGCATAGCAGTTGTCTTTCCTTTCTTTTCTGGCATTTTTCTGTGACCAGGGCAAGGCGATTTCCCTCAAAAGTGGACATTCCTTCTCTGACAAGTCTTCGCCAGTTATCCCTATCCTGGGCTGCTGTCTCCCAGTGTGTGGTGTCAGTCCCACATCTCTTGATGTTTACCTTGAGGGTGTCTTTAAAGTGTTTCTTTTGGCCTCCCCCTTTCCTTTATCCTTTGGTGAGTTGGGCGTATAGCAGTTGTTTTGGTAAGAGTACATCAGGCATGCTCACACAGTGCCTGCTCCACTTCAGCTGGCGCTGGATAATCAGGGCCTCAACACTGAAGATGTTGGCCTGTGTGAGGACACTGACATGAATATGATGATCCTCCCACTTTATGCTGAGGATCCTCTGAAGAAAGTGCTGGGGCTGGCGTTCCAGGTTTTTCAGGTGTTTTCTATTGGTCACCCAAGTCTCACAGCCATATAAGAGAGTTGGGATTACCACCGCTTTATAAACTAAAAGTATAGTATGTGTTCTGATGTTGTGATTGTTGAACACCTGGCGAGAGAGTCTGCCAAAGGCAAAGCTGGCGCAACAGATCTGTGCTGAATCTCGATGTCTATGTCTTCCCTCTGTAAGAGATGGCTGTCAGGATAGGCAAAGTATTCTACATTTTCCAGTACTTCTTTGTTGATGCAGATCTTCCTTGCTGGGTCTGATGATTGACGGGGGACTGTCTGGTAGAGACCTTTTGTTTTGCTGGTGTTCAGAGTTAGCCCTAGGCTTTTTGTAGCCTTCAGAGAAGCAATTAAGGACTGTTTGTAGATCCTCCTTTTCAACTAAAGCACAATCATCTGCGTACTGGAGTTCAGTTACTGTTGCCGATATTACTTTAGTTCTGGCACAGAGACGAGAAAGGTTGAAGAGGTTGCCTTCAGTCTGATATTGGATGCCAGTGCCCCCTGGTTGAGGATCTTGGGTTAATGTTTTCATTCTTTCACAGGAAGAACATTTTCCGCCACTCAGATAAACAAGTGTGTGTAATTGCATGTGCATGCAGGGTGAAGAGGTTGGTAGTGGCAATTCCCAGATGTTCCTTGTCCCAGTTTCTTCCAGGCTGGAAAATCTGACCAGGATGCAAAATCTGTATTGGGTGTTTAAAACAAACAATGGATGGCTGCAAGGTGAGATGGGGGGCTAATTCCCCACAAATGTGTGAAATACCCAGTGCAGTTTCTTTTATTTTAGAAGTTTTCAAGATATGTGCTGTGTGCTATTTAACTCTTTCCCCCCCCCAAAGGGGAGAGGGAACTAGCAGAGGAGAAGGATTCTGCCTTTTTCCCCTCAGAAGGGAGATAAGCCAGATCTTCATTTTCAGGGAGGAAGAAGTACTGACCTCCCAGCTAGGTCATCTCTTATTCCCCATCAGGTTGCTGTTCCAGCTGCTGGTGGGAAAGACTGGGTAACCCATAAGCTTCTCAGATGGGCATCAGCTCCTTTTGTTGCTCATGCTTCAGATCCCTGTCTGTTGAGCTCTCACTATGCAACCAGGAGAAGAGGGGACATCCTGGGGAGCAATGCTTTAGGAGGCTCCGTGGTTGTGGGAGGGGGGGAGAGGAGGATTCTGTGGTTTTAGCAGAGAGGAGGGGAATGCCCTCTCACAATCTCCTATCTTATTGCTACCCCTGAATTCAGCACAGATTTAGCAATTTCTGGTGTGGAGTGCACACTGTCACCACCACAGCAAACTCTTAGAAGTGAGCTTCAGTTGCCTTGAACCCATGTAAAAAAAAAAAAAAAGAAAATGAAGGAGAGAAAAAAAATTCCTCTCCACTTCTTCAAGAGTGCAAAGTATAAAATATACTCCACCCTCTGTGCAATGCCAACCCTATTGTCCTTTAAAGCCAGCTCTTTATTGCATTATAGCTACTGTAGGCTACTGTGACATTTTGCATGGAATTATGAACTATTCAGAGCCTATTGCATTAATGTTATAAATGTTATATATATTCTTATGGGCTTGGTAATGATTCTACTCCTGCTAAATGGGTAAGATAAAGAATGCCATCTGCAGTAAGTAAAGACAATGGAGGGTAATAAATGCAAATCCCCCAAAGTGAAACAATGCAAGTTGTTCAATGCAAAATATCTCTATAGTTCCTTTTAGTAAGCATATAATTTTAAAGTAACTTTTAAAAATAACAATAAATGAGATTTTTCAGATCAGCCTTTTCATCTACATTTTACCTATAGATAGCATTTTAAAAATCAGATAATGTGCAATAAACTTTACCACCATTCCATACTAATATTGTGATATTTCATCTCATGCTAATATGGTATGGGAATACAAGATATGATCAGACCACGAGGTTTTTTATAGAGTGATCCCATTTTGTGGGGAAAATGCTTAATTACAATTAAACCAAAGTGAATAATTTTTTTCATACAATATGTGTGAAATTCTGGTCCCATTGAAATCATTGGGAGCTTTGACACTGACTTCAGCAGAACCATGATTCCACCCTATGTGTTTTAAATGTGTATCTGAACTTCTATTTGCATTGCATACTATACACTAAGCACGGCCAGACTTGGTCAGAACTTGGCTGGACATCTTCCGTGAAAAGATGCAGTAGGAAGTGGGGGAGATTTTTCTGTAGATCCTTCCTGAGCATCTGATTGATCAGAAAGCGTTCTGAGTTTCTCAATTAATTATTTATTTCTCTGTGTTAGTTCTACGCCATAGCACTCATTTCCATCCCTTTCTGACTTTGCAAATCAAAGATGGTTTTCCTACTGAATATCCAGTTAGTTTGGTTGATACTATCCCTATTACTGCAAGTTTCACAGAGAACATGAGCATATGTAGAATCTAATAGTTCGTCCATAGTTTCCTTACCTGATCTCTCATACATTTCTTCCCCCAAATAATCTTGTGTTTCCCTACCTAGGATAGCATGGAGTGAGTATAAAATACATCCCAGCAATTCAGACTTTTAATATAAAAAGAAACAAACACAGATGAGTCTGTATTGATTCATTCATCCCATAAAGTGTTGACAAAACAATTTTGATCTGAACTTTTCCAAGACTATTGTCTATGCATTAAGCTACAAATCTCCTTCCAGGAAACCAAGGAGTTTTTCTTTTCTTTTTCTTTTTTTGTTTGTTTGTTTGTTTTTTGCTTAAGCACTGTGCAAGCAGTCAGGTATTGTCTTCAAAAAGACTATTTTTTAGGCCTCTCTGCTTGTATTCTCTGTGATGATAATAATTAGGAGACTGGGGAAAGTATTCAAATGGAATTTAAGTACTTGCATATGGAGCTCTTCTGAAGCAGAAGACACCTTCTGTTTAATGGCTGTCAGAGCTGGCTTTTTTCCTCCCCGTCTAGATAAGAGAGTCAACCTTTTGGGAGAGATTTATCTAAACTTTTCCTGAAGTAAGTGCTTTTGATATAATGCTACCTTTTTATGTAGGCTTCAAAACAGCTACTCTAAGTGGCACCATTTCTTAATCACTTCTAATTTATCACTGTTGTAGATCGATCATATTTTCAAGCAAAAGAGCATATTGAGTTGAAGAATATAATGTTAGCCTTTCATTCTCCAACTGTCTAGCATAGACTTCGAAAAGGATTTCAAGGATCTTTTTTATTTAAAAAAAAACAGTTGAGAGAGAGAGAGACTCATAACAGATTTTACAAACAAGGAAATAGATATATAGGAATTATAGCTGAATATAATTCAAAGACAAATTGGCTCTGATATTAACTTTTTACAGAGAAAACAAATAAAAATATTTCAGAAAATACCCTCACTACCTCCCATGTGCTAATCTCTTCATTTGTCTTTTGTTTATACTTCCTGGTAGTTTAGGAAGAAACTCTCCCCCTGATGCTTGTAGGAACTTTGAACAATGCTTCTCCTCTTAAAATGTTATGTTCTGACCTTGATAAGCACCAGAATCCTTTGCATGCTTGATTGTGAAAAGGGCCTATCTGGAACTAGCTATGGGCTATGGAGGGACCCTGGAACACCAACTGGTTGCCCTTTCATTGTGGCCCAATAAACTCTATGTCTAGGAGAGGGAACATCTTCAGGGGTGCAGGACTGAGCACAAGACTGATGAACCTTTGTCTCTTGGGGAAAAAATCTCCAAAGGTGCAGGAGGGTGGTTGGGAACCTCTGTATATGATGGAGAGCCCATCTTCAGATGTGGGGAGCTGTGAAGGTGCCTTTCTTGGTGTGGGAATCTGTTAGCCATTCAAAGTCCCATACTATTTGTATAAAGGTTGTAAGGGAGCCTGCAGGACCAGAACGTCACCATCCTTACCATGAGATCAGCCTACAAAGTGTGGGGCTGAAAACTGAGAAGATCTCCACTCCTGGTCAGGAACCTTTGCCCAGGGGCATTTGGGCTGAGCACAGTGATTTCAAGGGAAACAGAGCTATTAAGAAAGCCTTCCTATTCATGGGAAACAGATCCCAACCAGTCAGCAGCCTATAGCAGGCCTACACTGTTCTTAGGTCTGAGGAAGCAGATCCACAATAACCCCTGTGACCAGTGATAGTTCACCTCCTAGAGCAAGAGGCTGTGAAACCAGGTGGTATGAAAAAAAGGTGGAGCACACAGAGTGAGTAAAGTGCAGGAAAAAGAGACTGGAAATCCCAGGAAACGGGATAAGTATATAAAGTAGTACCCACGGAAGGAAACAGAATAGATGGGGAAGAGAAGCAAGAAAAGTGGGAGATAGAGGAAGAAAACAGAAAATAGAAGGAAGAAAGACAGAAATATAAGGAAACAAAATTATGTGGTGGAAGCAAAAACAAAAAAACTAGGAGAAATAAGATGAATAAGAAGAATATTAAGAAATGATGAGGAAAGAAAGAGAAAGCAGAGGCTTAGCAGTAAAGTACACTCTTTTTCATTCACATTTATACAACACAGTCTATGTTTTAAGGGAAGAGCTCAATGATTTGTTTTATAGGTCTCCATTTTATGGTAGATCCTAATTTTTCTTTCAAATGGGCAAAAGAAAGATCTTCATCTAGGGCACCAAGACTTTTAAGGCAAGCCCTGCTGAGGAGCCCAAAGAACTATGCAAATAGTAGTAACTGCAGCCTCAGAGCACCCTTGTGATGGAGATAAGTATTATTCCCATTTTTGTAGAAGGTAAGAACTGGGTCATCTTGTCCATTGCCTTGAAGATTCCACAGTGATGGTCATATAAATAAGGGACCAGATATTCGGCCAGAAGAAATAGCATCATGTTAGGATCTGTTTATTCTCTCTAAACACAAATGTTTAATCTTGTCTTCAAGGACTCCATACCCTATTTTGCATCTTATCCACAGCCTGATTCAAATCTTTATAATTAGACAATTGTTTTTATGGTTTTCCTGCTGCATCTTCACTTCTTGTTTACTCCCCATTCTCTTTCTAACCTGAATTTCACTAACACAGAAGTGGACTTAGATTTCATAAACCTCCTGCCCCTAATGAGTACTGGAGAAGTTAAGTGAGTGAAAAAGCCAGTGTCACCTTTACAATTAATTAAGGGATCCACCTAGTCAGCATTATGATGCTAAAGGTTATATGAGTATAATTAAATGCCAGATTGCAGTTGAGAGTAAGGTGCCCCAAATGAATTTGACATAAAGGAAATGTAGGAGAATATCATTGTTTCTGTGTGTGGAAACCAATAACCATGAGACAAACAAAGGGAATTTGCTTTTTAAAAGCTGTTAAGAAGAGCAGAATGTTATAGATAGGCTATAAAGTTTCAAGAGAACTTATACTATTTCAGGAAAAGTAATGGTGGTGAATAATTATCCTGATTCACATGCCATCCATTCAATCTTCGTCTTGCATAATGTTTTACAGATGGAACACCTGCCTCTATTTTTTTCATAGTAGACATTAAGTTCCACTCCTCCTTCAACAAGCTGACCCCTTTTCTTTTGAATGCCACTCACAAAGTATTGCTAATTATTACTTTACACAAATCAGCGAACTCAGATTTTTGTAATGGAATCTCAGGAGGTTACCCTTTGCTTATTATACATAATATTCAGAACTGAAGCAAGCCGATGCACTATTTCTAATTTCCTTTGTTTAACAGGAATGGGGAAAAAAATAAGTTGGTGTTCATGTCAATGATAGGACCGACTGGAACCTGGAATTCATCAATCAATCAATCAGTCAGCATAGGAACACAACCTTGAATTTCAGCATGGAATGATAATTCTGAAATTTCATTTAAAAATGAAGTGACATTTCATAACAAAATTGATAAAGCTCCCTGAGCTACTGTGCTCCCTGCTGTGCAACTGTGAGCCTGACAGCCCTGGAAACTCAAGGCTTTTAGACTCCCCACTCTGTGCCAGCTTGAGCCAGTGCTCCCAGGTACCTCATTCCACTCAAGGGATGCTGGGCTCCTGGCTCTGTAGCAGCAACCAGGCATGCTGCTGGGGATGTGGGCAAGTTGGAAGGAAACCAGGGAAACCTCCTTAGTTCCTGTCAGAAGATGAAACTAAATTCATACTTTCCCCTGAAACACTGGTTTCATTTTCCGATGGGAAAAACAAAACAAAACATTCTACTGGAAAATGTGACCAGTTCTAGTTGAAAAACACTTGATCAAGTCACATGTTTTTTCTGGAAATCCAAAGGTACAAGGATCAATTTATTTTCCTATTTTTCTTCAATACTTGTTTAAGATTTCTTTCTACCACTAAGATTAAGATAAAGATAAAGGTTTTATATTCGTAGGCATGTCTTGGAAAAGATGTTCTCTGATTCTTTCAGAAGACTTTTCAGATTCTTTGTTGGAACTTCGGTTTCTTTGGACCCAAAAATCTACCCTAAGGGAATAGTTGAAGAGTCCACAGAAAGAGGGGTATCTTCAGATGGAATAGAGCAGTATCGCTTTTAAATAGTTGGTGATCCCTTGTGGCACTTATTGTAATCTGATGTAAAATAGGGTCTGAATGAGTTTTCACCTGACATCTAGTGATGAACTAGGGAAAAAGGCCGAGTAAACAAACTGTATTTGCATAGACACACCTACTGTGCCTAGGGGATAGCAGACAGACCTGTGTTGCCAAAGTGATCAATTTTGGATGCGTTGGGTTAAAATTCACTTAGTATTGAATACAGGGGCAATGAAGTGTTGTTATCCATATTGTATGAGTAAAGGACAGCAGGACTGTATTTAGTATGCCGTGGTTGAGTGGTGTCTCACTAATTCAACCTCACTTGCTAAGTAAGGAGTAGTGATCCAAATAAGACTCAGAGAGATTAGGGACAGATGTTCTTGCCTGGTGGTGTGCACCTGTTTAAAGGATACCAGGAGCCATTTGACCCTCCCCCTTCCACTGTTTAAAGACAGAGCTGACTAGGTTCATTTAAGTGTCTTTGATTCTTTGCAGTGACCATTAGAGCTGAACTCACTGATTTTAGGGATCTGAACCTTAGATTTAGTGCAGAGACAGTGTTGTGGTGAAAAGACAAAAGAGAATACGCAGCAGCAGAGAGGTTCCCTGCTATCCAGTGAAATCACAAAAGAGCTGAAATCAATGAGAACTGAGCCAAGTGGTAGAACCTCAGAACACAGCACTGAAGCAAGAGGGAGCTGTAAGCAGTGGCAGTGACAAGCAGAAGAAGATTGCAGAGACACTGGTGATCAGAGGTGACGGTATCACTCAACCACCCTCTCTCCTCAGGGGAGATAGGTGAACCTACACAAACATGGGGATGTTGCTGACTGGACAACAAACTGTGAGTGGGGTGCAGTGGAGGGAAATGGGAGCGGTATGTTAAAGAGATAGTCATGTCTTTGACTCTCACACCACAAGATGGGAAACTAAAAAAAGGGACACTGCCCAAGATATTGTGTGTGTGAAGGGGGTGGGATGTTAGTTATTGGTTGCACACTTTCAAATGATTGTTGCATGGTTTTCCCAAATTAATACTGTGTTTTCTTCTTTAATAAAAGGGTTGGTTTTTTTTTTTGTTATACACAGACTCAGAGTCCGCAAGTGGGGAAGAATTGCATCTTAGAGGTGCCCTGGAGTATTGCTTAGTTTTTCCAGATTACTGGATTGGGGCTTGAGCAGATTCTGGTTTGTATTGTTAAGAAGAACTCCTAGATATTGAACCCGGCCTTTGTTGCTGTCTGTACCACCTGTCAGTCGAGTTACAATATGTTTTAGAAGACACTCGAAATCAGTCAATGAAGCAGTACATATATAGGTGGACGTGGCTTGTTTAGTCATATTTAATAAACACTTATCTAAGACCCAGCTGTGCCCATATAGTTTCCACCAGCTTGTTTTTGTTGTATACAGAGCAAAAGGCACAACAGCCAGACATTTCCCCACCTCACAAGAGGAGAGGGGAGGAAGTGTTCCTGTGGGACTGCTGCAGCCAGTATCACTTAGTTTGTCCTTTGGGGTATGTCTATAGTTGAAAGTTGTTGCAGGCTTTCTGTATTTGCATTAAATGATACAGCACATCTGTTGTATGAATAGTGCATCCATACCACATTGTTATGCTACCTCCCTTTGGAATCGTGTCCACACAGCACGGCATTGTTTCAAAATAAGGGCTCAGCATTCTGAAAGGACCTCTCATGGTACATTGCTCCATTGCTCTGTCACTAGGCTGTACGAATTGTAGAATATTTCTCGCTGCTCATTGTGGGATACCTACCAGAAGGTAACGGCATTCTGGGGCATGGGTCAAACTAAGTAATTCCCATATTTTTTCTTATTTCAGCCCATCATCCATCTTGTTATGAGATAGTGCTTTCAAAATGGCACTGTTAGGAAGCCTGGGGGAAACACTGCTGAGCACTGTAATCCTCATAGTGATTAATACTACCAGACTGCTGCAACTATATCTTAAGTTGTGCAATGACTTCAGAGTCAGGGCAAACTGGACACTTGAGTGGGAGGAAGCTGAAATTAGATACTTATGACTGAACTCCTTTTGAACCAGTTTCACTCAGTGGAGTGCTGCTTTGGGGATTGACCAAGTAGCACTGATTGTTCGGACAGGACAGTACTGCAGACCTGGGTTGACAAGCAATAATTGCAGAACTTCAGGATGTCAAGGGCCACGGTTGCGGTTCCCAAATTGGACTGAGGCCATTGCTGGACCCATGTGCCTATTCTTCCTCCCCACCACACATTAGTTCTTGGAGTTCATTAATGGAATGGGCAGTTACTCCATTGTGCCCCAAGACCTGGTTGATCACAATGGAAGGTTCACAAATATTAATATGAGGCATTCTGGAAATGTCTATGATGCCAGGATTGTTAGAAATTCTGGTCTGTTTTCTACCATAGGAAATGGAAATTTTGCTCTGATGACCACTATGACACTGATGGCATTGCCATTCTCCTGTCATTCTGGGGGACACAGCTAACCCTGTTTCCCAGGTTCATGAAGCCTTTTTCTGAACATTTGGATAGGACAACAGGACCTGTTTACCAATACCCTGTAGCTATAGCTATAGAATGACCGTGAAATGTGCATTTGGAAAAATGAAAGAAAGATGAAAGCATCTGATACCAAGGCAAATTAGCAATATCTGCATGCTATGTTTTGCACCACTTATTGTGAAAGGAAAGGAAAGAGCCTTGCTGATGGGTGAGAGGAGGAACTGGACAGACTTGCTGAATGTTTAACAGCCAGATACCCTGTTTCAACAAAATGTTGAACTTGGTCTGGGGGCAAATCAGGGATGCATTATGCTCCTTCTTAGCTCATAACTTTGCCCTAGCTTCAATGTATTTATATACCTTTCTGTAAGGCTTTTATTATGATTAGTGGATATGTCTACAGAGTTATGTATAGTGATAGAAGGATTTTTAACAAGCTTCTTCTGGATATTTTAGTACACTGCAGGTGGGGATTTTATTGAATTGTGCAAGGCTCCTATGAAATTTTCAAACAATGAATGTCATGACATTTTTCAATAACCAAATAGACCAAGCTGAACATTGTGAATAGTAACAAAAACTATTAACCATACATAAGCGGATACATAATTAAAAAGCAAGTACAACATTAGAAAGTGCATAGTGCACTGAAGCATGTGCAAATTCAGGATATCTGAGAGCCTGTCCCTATGACTGCAAAACCGATAATCATGAAGATATGGAAATTCATTTGTGTTACACGAAAATAATGTCAACCACTCAAATGCTTAAAGACATCATTAGAAATATTGTACAAAGGCTAAATTTTCATGTAAAAATTGAAGTCACCATGTGTTTTAGTAATCAAATATATCAACAAGGTAATTTCCATTAAGTATTAGGGCTTTTAAATTGCTATGTAAATAGATTTAAATAATGCATTTGGCCACATTTCATATTTAATTTGATGGACATCTGATGGACTTTGCACCCATTTCAAAGGGTTCTGTGTTACTGCATTGGTATTCTTGTTATATTGACAGATTCTACAAATCTAATTTGCCCCTGAAGCAGTATTTCTGATGTTTCTGTTCAGTCAGGAGTTTGAAGTTTGCAAACTGAATTAGACTACTAGGAAACAAAGTACAAATACTAATAGTAGGTAAGTTGTTCTCTGTGTTTTACAAACTTCTGAAAAGTGCAGAGTTGGATGAACAGTTTAAGAGAATGTAGCATATATTTTGACCAAAAAGACAACCATGTATAATTCATTATCAGTCAGTCTATCTATACCAAGCCCATCACTAGGTTAGCTAAGAAAACTGAAATTTGTAGGGGTCTTATGAGTATATGGACTTCCATCAGATACACATGAAGATATTGCAAATCCTGAAAATGTTATGAATTTTGGCATGAATATTGACCCAAATGTTCATATGGGAGAGCAGCTCTATTTTCCCCCCTGGCAAATAATTTATTCATCAAAAAGTCTATTTCAACTTGATTCAGCCAAATAAAATTGGCGGGGTGGGGGTGGGGATTCTGATTGCTGAAATATTTTGTTTTAACATTTTTGAAAGGAAAAATTTCACCTTTCCATTTTTAAATGGTTTTGTTTTGAAATTCGGCAGATTTACCTAAAAAGGGGTAGGAGGGAGAGACACCTAAAAGCTAAACAAACTGGGGTTTTTTTAGACTGAACAAAACATTTTGTTCAACTTGAAATGAGGTTTTGTTTTTTATATTGATGAGAAACACCCCTCCTCAAAAATGTTTCAGGTCAACCCAAATTAAATTTTGGGGGATTTTGTGATTTGACCACCAAAAAACCCCAAAAAACAAAAATAGTTATTTTCCTGTCCTACATGGGAATTGAATATCCATTATTTGTTTTTATTCTGCTTAAAATATTTCACTCATCCAACCAAGAATCATAAACAATAACTAGACACATAATGACAAAGCCATCAACATACAGATAGAAAGTAGATTGCAGTTCACAAAACTACATGGCTTATGAAAATTATTTTTCCAAACTATTTGGTGAAAATTAGTATTTAAAATGAATGTATACATTCATTGAAAATAAGGATTAGTTTTTGAATGGTTCACTAATTTAAACAGGACCTAACTTTGTGACAAAATTTAATAATGAAGAGCTGAACCTGCTTTGAAACAGAAAAACATTGATGTTTGTGGGTTACTATGGAAGCCATGTGAGTCTCAAACATTTCATTAAAAACATACATAGTAAGTGCTAAAAAAAGCACAAATTAGGTTGAAGGCAACAGACTTCCAATTCTGAAAGATTTAGCGAGCTGGACTGAGGAAAATACTCCCATTAAGGAAATTAATTCCTTGGAAAAAGTTATTTTCCTATGTTGAAAAGATGCAGCCAAATCCCTTCAGTAAATGTAGAAACTTTTTGATGGAATGAGTGAAATGAGTTAGCCTAAAACTAGTTGAACTACTTAAAGCATCACCAACTTCAGCAACACCGTTTACAATGTCAAGAGACTAAATAAGAATTGGGCCTAGAGATGGAATTGTCTTCAGCCCTCCAGAGATTTTCCTCAATTCAAGGTTGAGGCACATTAATGGAATAGTTAGGGTAAATTTGTATGGCAGCTGACTGTGACTTATTTGTTCTATGGATTAATAGTTGTCTTGGGCAGTCAATTGAGCACCCTTCAAAGGCACCAAATTCAACAATAAAAAACAGCCAGCAGAAGGATAAGAAAGGTCTGTTTCACATGTATACTGTCAGGGGGCTTATTCCTTCACCCACTTACTTCCCTGGTCCTTCTCGCATGAACAGAGAGCAACAATACCCAAAGTCCAATTCGATATTTATTGGGGTAAACTTCCAGCAAGCATGATTCCAGTTTCCTTCCTTAGTATCCTCCTTCCCAGCTCTGACACCACAGAGCCTTACACCTGTGTCCCTGTTCCCATTCCTGCCCTTAGCCAAACATGATTCCAATTTCCCCACCCCCATTCCCTGTTTCCATTTCCCGCCCCCCACACACACACCCACTCATGCACACACACACTTCCTGATTGACTGCAGACTATATAGTAAAACTTGAGTTCTGCTTTGCTATACCTTAACCAATCATTTTACTGGTTTCAGAGTAACAGCCGTGTTAGTCTGTATTCTCAAAAAGAAAAGGAGTACTTGTGGCACCATGCTCAAATAAATTGGTTAGTCTCTAAGGTGCCACAAGTACTCCTAATCATTTTACTGAAATTTAACTAACCAATCCTAACATATTGTAACAATATTATTTAACCAATTATATCCCACCACCTTAATTAGTTTACACCCAGCAAAATTAATTATACAGCAGACAGGAACAATCACAGAACCAGACAGATTATACAGACAAACAATAGGGAAATGGGGACCACAGTGATAGAACAATGAGGATTTCACATCCCAGCTATTGGTAAGTGAGTTCTTGCCAGACAGGATGCTATCAAACTAAGTTTCCTTTTACATTTTCTAGGCACTTCCCTTTCTCTGGAGGTGACAGGCACTATCAGGACAGGATTGTATTCCTAACAGCCCAATAGCACCTTATTTCAATGGACTAGTTTGGAATGTGAGGATGTGACCGGTCGCTTCCCAGCTTCTGGCTGCCTCTGCTGCTTAGCCAAAGGCCTTAGCCTAAGAACAGGGCCTCAGACTGTCACGGTAAGAGAAGGCTCTTATGCCGGCAGACAGTGATTTTGATTCTTTGTTTTATACCTCTAGAACTAGCCAAGTGATACGAATACCCCTAAATTCTTAAAGTACAGGCCTTTACAGACAGGCCTGAATATCTATATCCTAACATATACTTTCAGAGCAGTCAGAGAAACGGGAGTCCGACAGTCAAGTACAGAAAGAACGCTGGTAGCTTCAGTTCATCTCAGGTTTCTTGGGAATATGTGATTGTATTATCTTTGTCAGTATTCACAAGAATGTACAGCTTCTACTTCACAGCTCATTAGGAATCCATTGATAATATAGAGATGATTTCCAAAAATCACTGATTTGAGCAAATATAATTGAAATGGATTAAAAAAAAGATTTTACAACTGGGAAGCTATAGAGTCAAGTATAAATTCTTTCCAAATTTCTAATTACAATACTCCCAGCAACTTAATCAAGAAAAGTTACTCTTGTGAGTGCCTACTTCTTGGGTGTGAATTTATTGGAAGTTATAAATCAGATTGTACCCTCCGATAGAAATATCCATGGGAGGTGGGTGGGGTGAGAAAAAAACACAGGGCTGATCTTATTGAGGTAAGATTGAAGAAGACCCCAAGAAAGAGGTTTGGGGATGTGGAGGTGGCAGTGAGTGCTGCCTCCAAGATCTTCAAGGGAAATTCCAATCATTCAGAGAGTCAGACCTCTGCACAGCTTCTATGAACTCTCCTAGCCTCTGGTAGCCTGCTCTGGGGCCATGATGACTCAGATAGTCACTCTGTGTCTGAGCAGAAACGCTCATTCTGAGGTGGGTGCAGACAAAGTTAATTTTGTTGTACACAACATTCAGTTAAATGCAGAGAGCCCAACAGGCTTTGTCTATGGCAGAGATAATTCTGAAGAAAGTAGTTACAGTTTGCTTTGTCCCTTCCTTTCTCTACAGCATTAAAGATTTGATTTCCCCATTTTGTGCAAGAGTCCTTCCACAAATGCTCTCTGGAGAAGAGGGGATGATGCTACAAATGTATTTCTTGCTGATGCACTTATTCACTTTCAGTGCTCCCTGTTGTAGTATGCCCTTCAATTGTAGGATGATAGGGGATGATTGGAGAATTTTGGGCATGGGTAGCTCTAGGTCAAATGTTTATACATAAAACACTAATAATCAGTCATATCAGTACTGTAGTTAGAACTTCACTTAGTCTTTTCTATGTCAAATTGGAAATTCTTCATATTAAAAACTCTAAAATTCAAGTCCCATCACTGAAGTAGTTTCAGAGTTATTAAATTCAGGCAGGTGTATTTGTGCTGAAAATGGAAGTTTTAGAAGGTAATAACTTTTGAATGGGTTTAAGCCTAGGAACGATATTTGCACAATTCAATAATTATATGGAATAGGGTGATTTTACATAAAAAGTAAAGGTCTAATGGACTTAATTCTTCTGTTGTAGAATGGACAAATGTGCACAGTAAGTTTGAATTGTGATGGGCATAACTTGCATCAATAATCTCATTATAGCAACTGATTCATTGTTCTTAAATCAAAGTATTTTTCTTACTCATTGTCAGAATGGAGCAGGTACTGAGGATATTGCAATAGTGACTTTCACTAAATGCTAGTGTACTGTCCATCATATATACTACAGTAACAAATTATAAGTGCTTCATCTGCAGTGGAGTAGTCCTCTCTACTTAGTAACATAGGACCAGATCAGACTCTCAAAACCAGTGCACATAGGAGATCTTCCTTCTCCTGCACAGAAGCATCTTCACTTCCAAAGACTTTATGGAGTGCTGTCAGTGACATTGGGCTCATAAGGTGGGAGACATCAGGAACTTAACACACCACCTGTGGTGGCCCCATAGTGGGTGAAAGCAAGGGAGTTTAGCCTTGAAAACATCATATGGCTTAGGACTGCATCACCTTTCCCACGGAGCTCCCTCACAGTGGAGGTCCAGTGATTAGAACTTTAAAACATTGATTGTGCTGCATTGTTAAAATTGATTTTACTTCAGTTTCTTGAACTTCGCAATGAGGCCCTCTTGACAATATACACTTGCCTTATTTATTTAAAAATCTCTGATGTGACAATATTTATATTACTTTAAATATCAGAACCCTCAATCTGGATCAAGGCCCCATTGTGCTAGATGCTGTACAAATGCTGACAAAGACCCTGTCTCTATCCTAAGAGATTAAAAAAATGTTCCACATATGGTAGGCTCTTAAGGTCACTCTCAAACCAGAACAGAACGTGTCTGCAAATAGAGACATAACCATGTAGACAGAGATTTAACTTCATGAATTCTAGGCAGTAAGCTTGATTTTTTCCATGTGCCAGACTAGACTCCATTTTAGAAAGTTCTAAAAAACAAAACAAAAACAAGCCACCATCATTGCACTGGGTAAAGTGCTGGACCTTCAATTCCCTATGTATGGTGACCCTTGGTTCTACAAGTTTCTGGGGAACTGCCTTTGTCACCTGCAGTGGCCCTGCCCATCCCAGTAATTTTCAAAGTCTCTTCCTGATTCATTAATTGCTGGGAGGAGGGCGAGGAGGGAGGGAATCTAGTTTTTCCTATTAAAGATGTGAAGGAACTAGCCTCTTTTCTGGGTGCAACTCAATTTACACCAGCATAATTATACTAATAATGAATTTCATCCAGTAAATTTGTCCCTGTTGCCATGATATAGAAGTAGGAATAATATGGAGCCAATAGGATTAATTGGGATCTGAATTACCCAGTGTAAGTCCTGCATGTCCCCATTAACTTAAGTGGAGTTTAGTGTATCTTTACACAGGTATAATTGAGATCAGAATTTGTCCCCTGATCTGAATGTAATTCAAATGCAATATGCAGAGACAGACAAGAAAAGCCACCCTCAGAAAGTTAGAAAAATCAATAGGTAGACCAGAAAATAAAGTGTAAAAAGGAGTTTTATAAACCTTACAAACAGAAAAAGTTAAAATATCATTCTGGGAAATGAAATGAAGTGAAATACTGTTGGGAAAGAATGGTTTATGGTACAACTGATCTGAATGAACTGATCCAGCCAGCCTTGTGGCTGATGGCAGAAGTTTATTATGCTACTATTTGGAGAACTTTGGTTTGGGACCTGGGAGCAAATCTCACCTTCCTAAGTTAATGGACTGTCATAAACTTGTAGATGCAACAAGTGAAAGTTCTGAAAAGGTGGCTACAGATGCCTTCTCTTCACTGCAACAAAAGCTATTTGCTATGTGTCTCTTCTGGCTATTGCTTAAAGTAAAACTGATATGCCAACTCCAGTTTGACCTATCCCCATAGATGCAGTCATTTATATTTTTCACTGTGGTATGGAGTCAGATAACATTTTTGGTTCAAGTTCTTTTTTGGTCTCATTGGTCTCATATTGGTGAAATGTGTGTTATGTGGAAAGAGGCTATCATTCTCCCATATCATATGATATTATTTAACTACTACTATCTATCTAAAAATTCTGAATAGTCAATATTGTCAGAGATCGAAAGAATGCTCCAATGTTGCTTGTAAATTTCATTTCCAGGTTCTTTTTGTATGGAGATCTCCTCTGTTCCTGAGCACATTTTATCTTAAGTAATAATGTCTTGTAAAATTAACCAGTTTATTCTCAAAATTGGATAGCAGTAATTTTCTTCAGTGACATGCATATCTAGTTTTGACTTTGGGTTGTGACTTCAGCTATCTAGACAGGCCCTGAAGGTCTTTATTTTTCTGCATAATACAATATAAACTCAATTAGAATAACAATCCTACCAAACTTGCCTAGGAGCCTTGACTCTGAACTGTAACAAGCTCTCTAGCTATTTGCTTATGGCCCCTGAAGTTATGCTTCTCTTCTCTGCTAACTGCAGGTTTGCGAATGGATTTTTGAGTCTTAACTCACTTCTCTGGTCTATGGTTCTAGGTTGTTTTAAAAGAGTCATGGAAGCTTCTGTTCTGCACTGTTCACTGTCTTCATATAAACAGAGACTCATATGCTTTAAGGTCAGAAGGGACAATCATGATTATCTAGTCTGACCTCCTGCACCTTCCAGGCCACAGAACTAGGGTTGCCAGGCATTTGGTTTCTGACAAGAACACCCGGTCAAAAATGGATCCAGGTGGTTCTGGTCAGCAATGCTGACCAGGCCGTTAAAAGTCCAGTTGGTGGTGCAGTGGGGCTAAGGCAGGTTGCCCTGGCTCTGCGCAGCTCCTCAGAATCGTCTGACATGTTCGGCCCTTAGGCACAGGGGAGATCAGGAAATTTAAAACAAACCAAAGACACAGTGCTTTTTGATAATGTTGAAACATCTCATTTTGACATTTTCAGAATGGAATGTTTTGACTTTTAAAAATTTTTGAAACAACTTTATTTAAATTTTTTTAATTATAGGTTTTTAAAAAAAAATGAATGAGTGAACAGTTTTGATTTTATCAAAATAAAATGTGTCTATTCATTTTTAAAATTTCATTTAATGGGAAATCGTAAACTTTTTTGTTTGGAGTTCATGAAGTTTCCTGCCCAGCTCTTCTTCCATTGTTTCTGACCACATACTACATTGATCCTCTAAAATCCTGTATACAGGTATTTTGCAAGAAGCATATTACTAAATTAAAATTGTAAAAGAAGGAACACAGAAACCTGCCTCTTTGAACATTTAAAGATTACCTTTTTCTGCATTTGATGTATGTGCTTTAAAATTAGACAAAATACAGTGTCAAGAAAGAAGGGTCTCACTAATAAAGGCTAATGGGGCAAGGGGCGAAACATGATTCGGTATCACAGGTGAGAAATCCCTAAAAATGCACAGCTTTGGGGCAGAGTCCTTTTGCATAATAAAATGCAGGTGAATAGACGCTATGAACTAGGGCCCAATCCTGAACTCCTTACTCCCACAAAAAATTAATTTTACAGTGTATAAGAGGAAGGGGATAAAAGGGCACAAAATTCCCAAAACCTATTGTAGGAGAAGGAACACAAACTAGTTAGGCTCGTTCTGAACCTCCATATGCTCCTCTGTCATGAGGTAGGCCAAAGCTCTACAGTGATGAGTCTACATGAGATACCACCTTGACAATCCAGTGTATTTTCAGTGAGAGCTCCTGTTCTGCTGTTGCCATCCCCAGCTGAGAAGGGATTAAGCACATATTATGATCTGGGTGAAATCTTGTTATACACTAAGTTAAAACTTCCTTCAAACTGATATGTGAACAAATCCTCCATTTAAAATAGTTGTAAGAGACAGGTAAGGGGCCACCCCTAAAGCAGTCTTAATAGAGTCTGCTCAGAAAATAGCACATGGTGTGTGGATGTTTCAGCTGGGGACAGACAAGAACCAGAGAGAGAGACAGAGGCAAAAAAGCAAGGAAGTCAAATAGTAGCCTGTGAACACCGTGTGACCCTGAAAAAAGCCACAGTGACAGTGTTTAGGTCTGTAAACCAAGAAACTACTTCTTTTTTTCTTGGTCCCTCCTGCATTCAGAGACAGGATTTTGTACATTCCTTGTAAATACACAAGATTTCATCAAAGAAAATAGCAGAACTCCTTCAATTTCTGCTTTCAGTTGAAACATCTCCAGGCCCCAATTTTTGACTGGCTATTTGGGTGCAAAAGGGGCATAGCTCTTGAATAAGTTGTGCCCCTAGAAGGAAGAGGGGGTCTGATGAACAGTGTAAGATTGCTTATACATATGGAGGCCCTACATCATATTCTTGGGCTTTGCTCAACTTGAAGATTAAAACCACTTCAACATTAGGTCCACAAACCCATTTTCCAGAGAGGAGAGTCTCTCTCTCTGCAACTCCACAGAGTTTCCAGCTTGCAGATTTTCCAGACCACTTTCTCCTAGTTTTTTCAAGGGAGATGGTAAGATAAAAGATATATACTGTTATGTAAGTTTTATAATTAGTTACCACCTGCAGCTTGGAGAAGCAGGCAACAGCACTGTACAAGCAAAACCAAACATTCCGCCCTTCATCTTTTCTCCTTTCCTGGAGAGGGGTGATTGCTTATTAATGTATGTAAAATGAGAAAGAATGAGAGGGATTCAAGTTTAATGTGGAATGGTCGTGATTTTAATATGACCCTGTCTTCTAAAAGACGTTAACTTTGAACTAATGTAAACATGCAAAAATGGGGAAAAAAGCATTTACAGTTTGTCAATTTTAAATGTTCATAACTTTAAAGTGTCTAACTCATTTTTTTCCAGGTTGGCTTGTTTTGTAGGTCTCAGTGAGATTTAAGTGTATAGTCAAGTTTGAAGACTATACTACACTGTACTATACATTTAAATAAGGTTTATATGAAATTTGTGTTTCTATTGTATGATCCATTGGCTTAATTGGCAGATAATCTAGAACACTGTAAAGAGCACAAGAAGCAGAGTCAAAACAGAGCTCCTTAATGTTGTATTTCCTAAGTTGTTAATAATTGATTTTTCAAACATTGTATTAACACTAGGGGTATTTTTCTTAGAATCGCACATGTTTATAACTGTCAAAGTGATTCACCAGCCAGCATTCCCCCTTGCAAATAGACATGGTGTATTAAGCTCTCACTCCTTTGCAGTGGTCTGCTTCTACTTGTTATTCAGTTTTACAGCCAGGCTACTTATAATCCCCCTCACTTCTGAGGTAACAGAGTTCTGCCAACAAATAGTTCAGTGACCTCATGTCAGGTCTTTGGCCCCCAACTCTGGGCCCACTGTTCCTTACAATGGTCCTTACAAGTCTTGTCTTATGGCTTTCAATTGCCAATACCCCTTGTATCAGGGAGTTTCACATTTCCTTCCTCGATGGCCAGTGGGGGAACCTAGGCCCTCCCTCTACTCTGGGTTCCAGCCCAGGGACATCATAGTGTACAGACAAAGTCTCCTCCCTCAGACATTCTACTTCTTCCCTGAGCTTCTTCCTACTTCATCCCCCTCTCTAGGTCCTTCTCCCCAGCTCCTTTCCAGACTCTGCTTCTTTTCAGCTCTGGTATTGAGGAATGCCTCCCAGAGCATTCTCACTGGAGATTCAATTCCTGTGTTTTTATCAAGGCTCACTGTAGGGCCTCCCTCCATCCCTATGATTTCTCAGTGGCTCTCCTGGCCTATTGTCAGAGGTCCCAGGTGTTGCTCTCCAGCTTCCTTAACCCTTTCAGTATCAATGTGGGGTATATACCTTATTACAGTTATATGATTCAATATGATTCAAATATACCATATTAATTTGAGTGCCTTGTTCTGAATTCAATCTTCATAAGGTGTTGATGAAAATTTTTGTATAGTCATTGTTACTGGCTACATTTGTCATCAGTGTCTAAAGAAATTTGCACTGATGCCTTGGGTTTCTGAACAGTATCTGTTCAACTCTGAATGTTCAGAATGGTATTTTTTTCTTTTCATTTTATCTAAATTAGTTGGCACAAATGTCACTCAGACCCTTATGAAAACATTGTTTGGCATTTCATAATGAAAAGGTCATAACATGCTATCAGACACTTTACAGAATGAACCAAAACAAATTCAACACTAGTTAAGAGAAGCTGGCTTGAATAACAATGTTACCAGTTTCAAGGAGATGCAAAAATCATCTAAGTGATATTAATTCAAAACTAAGCACCATCGTTCTTTCCTCCCCAGCCCTCCCCCATTTAGGAAAAAAAAAAACATTGTTTAGCAGGCAAGCACATTAACATTCAAACAAAATATTGTCTCCGCACCCAAAAAACATCCCCAATCCTAAACAACTTTTAATAGAGTAACTCATTACACCTACGGAGGAAGAAATGGTATCTGAGTCTACACCCTCTTGATCTTACTTTAAGCAAAGGGTCTGTTCTTATAAGGCCGAGATTTTCAACTGTATCCACACAAGCAGACACCTGTGTCCTCACAAGTCCCACTCATTTACAAGGGGCTCAGCATTGGTGCCAGGATTCATCCAAGCAAAATCTGTTGAAGAACTGGACAATAAACTCTACCCAATCCCATTTAATTGCACCTAATTTTAGAGAAAATAATGACAATCTCTTCCACCCAATGAACACAGTGAAAAATGTTAACTTAGATGTAGAAAAGGCTGTCACAGTGTTCCTCCCTGTGGGGTTTGTATATCCCGTCACAAGGTCAATGAGATAACCTAGCCCATCTCCCAGCCAACCCAGACCATTATGTGTTTACTAGTGTTTTATCGTCCCAGTGTCAATATGAGCCAAATTACTTATTTACTTTGTATGTCAACAAATTATAATGGTGAATTATCATGATCACTTTTGTAATTGCAATAACTCACCAGAAACTTTAATTAATTTATTTGATATTCTTTGGGATGTAGTACAGTTGTTTTCCTATAGGAATTGAACAGTGAGTACTGTATAAAATCGGATTCAGGGTGTTTCCAGATGTGCTTATTGTTTAAACAGGAGATCTTGCCAGTGATTCTTTTCAATCATTGATCTATTTCCAACATTGATTAAACATCTTTCAAAAAATATCAGAATGATTTTTTTAAAGTTAAGGACAGAAATTGCACAATAAGTTACACTTTTAGACATTACAAAAAAGTACAATATTGTGATGATCAGTCACTACATGCTCTACTTAATATACTCTGCATGTACAGAATATGGAAATTGTTTATTCAAAGCATTTTTGTTATTAGAATTTCACTTAGTGATGTTTTTCAAATTATTTTTCATAATTAATAATAGGCATTAGATTAATCTTTCCTAATCTGATGCTCTGCATTTGAGCTTTTGCTGCTTTGAAGTTGGAAAGGAGCAAGAGGCAAAGTTACTATCTCATTTTCTGCAAAAGAATCAGTATAGTTTAGAACAAACTACTTTACTATATAATTCCATCCAGAGAATGGATTTGTTTGACTTTCTCTTTAGAGAGCGATAACTCTCTGGGAGGCAACAATGCCTGCTGAAGTGGTACTATGCATGCTCATATTTCTTTCTTTATTAGTAACTATAAAAAGTTGTCTTTCAGTTATAAAAAGCATGAACTGCCCAGCTTTGTGTTCTGTCTGTTCTTTCTTTATCTGACTTAAGACACAAACAAGTTGCCAACGCACTCTTCTGCTTGACCAGATTAATATACTACATATCATTTCATGAATTTCCTGTAGTCAGATTATCTTGGACTGTAATTTCACCAGATTTTATAAATGAAGCAGGGTTAGGCATACTCTATACTTGGAGGGAAGTCTTGCAGGGAAAACCCACATGTTGAAGGAAATGGTCACAATGATTCACATATTCTTCTTTTCTGCTAGAGTCACCATTATTGAACCCAATATCCAGCACTGTGTTTGTATGCATTATGTTAATGTGTCATGGTTCAGATCAGATGTGATGCAAAGGTCTTGATCACTTGAGGTCTTTAATGATTCCACAATGCTTCCTCAAGTCAGGGTGCTAACTCTGGGAACTTGGCCAAATTTCAGTTTGGCAATTACATTGTATTTTCATTCAATTAAAATATTCCTCACTTTCTATCCTGAGCTGTCATTTAGTTTTGTTGTGTGCTGTTAAATGACCCTGAAAGTACAAAGTCAAACTGAAGGATCTTCTTCTTACTGACAGAGAGGAAGTAATTGAGAACATGAAAACAATAAATAAGATGGAAACCAATAACTGACAAAAATAGGAGTGTGCTAAAGAAATTTGCTTGTAGCAAAGTTGGAAGGCAGTATCAACACACAGAAGATTCAAATATTACACAGACGGAGAAAAGTAATAGAAATGGGATGAATTTTAATACTACAAAGTACAATCTCAGGAATATAGGGACCCATAACTAGAATTTCTAGCTATAACCTGGGGCCTCATCAGTTGGATGAGAAAGACCGGGATGTATTAGTCGAATGCAGGATGACTGTGAATCTCTAATGTAATGTAGTCAAGGAAAAGGCAAATACGATCCTAGGATGTATCACATGAGGTATTTCCAATAGAAATAGGGAAGTATTTATGACATTGTACAAGGCATGGGCAACTTCATCTCAAATACTGAATACAATTCTGGTCACCCATGTCCAAGAAAGATGAAATCAAACTGAAACAGGTGCAGGGATGGGCTACTAGGGTAATCATGGGAATGAAGAATCTATCTTATGAAAGGAAGTGACAGATCTTGGTTTGTTTACCTTAGCAACATGAAGACTGAGAGGAAATATGATTGCTCTGTATTAATACATCAGCAGGGTAAACACCAGGGAGGAAGAACTATTTAAGCTAAAGGACAATTTGGAAGAAGTACAAATGGGTAGGAACTGACCATGAATAAACTTAGGCTAGAAATTAGAAGAAAGTTTCTAATCATCATAGGATTCTGGTCTGGGAACAGTCTCCCAGTAGGAGTATTGGAACCAACCTGTTTAGCGTTAAGATGGAGATTGATAAGTTTATGAAATTCATTATATAATGGGGTTGACTGAAACAACAATGGACTGGACTGGATTCATAGATGTTAAGGTCAGAAGGGACCATTATGATCATCTAGTCTGACCTCCCGCACAATGCAGGCCACTGAATCTCACCCACCCACTCCTGCAATAAACCTCTCACCTATGTCTGAACTACTGAAGTCCTCAAATCATGGTTTAAAGACATCAAGGTGCAGAGAATCCTCCAGCAAGTGACCCATGCCCTGTGCTGCAGAGGAAGGCAAAAACCCCCCAGGGCCTCTTCCAATCTGCCCTGGAGGAAAATTCCTTCCCAACCCCAAATATGGCGATCAGATGAACCCTGAGCATGTGAGCAAGATTCACCAGCCAGATACCCAGGAAATAATTCTCTGTAGTAACTCAGATCTCACCCCATCTAACATTCCATCACAGGCCATTGGGCCTATTTACCATGAATAGTTAAAGATCAATTAATTACCAAAATCATGTTATCCCATCATACCATCTCCTCCATAAACTTACTGAGTTTAATCTTGAAGCCAGATAGGTCTTTTGCCCCCACTGCTTCCCTTGGAAGGCTCTTCCAGAACTTCACTTCTCTGATGGTTAGAAACCTTCATCTAATTTCAAGTCTAAACTTCCTGATAGCCAGTTTATATCCATTTGTTCTCATGTCCACATTGGTACTTAAATAATTCCTCTCACTCCCTGGTATTTATACCTCTGATATATTTATAGAGAGCAATCATATCTCTCCTCAGGCTTCTTTTGGTTAGGCTAGACAAGCCAAGCTCTTTGAGTCTCCTTTCATAAGACAGGTTTTTCCATTCCTCGGATCATCCTAGTAGCCCTTCTCTGTACCTGTTCCAGTTTGAATTCATCCTTCTTAAACATGAGAGACCAGACTGCACACAGTATTCCAGATGAGATCTCACCAGTGCCTTGTATAACGGTACTAACACCTCCTTATCTCTATTGGAAATACCTCGCCTGATGCATCCCAAGACCACATTAGCTTTTCTCACGGCCATATCACATTGGCGGCTCATAGTCATCCTGTGGTCAACCAATACTCCAAGGTCCTTCTCCTCTTCCGTTACTTCTAATTGATGCGTCCCCAGCTTATAACTAAAATTCTTGTTATTAATCCCTAAATGCATGACCTTGCACTTTTCACTATTAAATTTCATCCTACTACTATTACTCCAGTTTACAAGGTCATCCAGATCCTCATGTATGATATCCCGCTCCTTCTCTAAATTGGCCATACCTCCCAGCTTTGTGTCATCCGCAAACTTTATTAGCACACTCCCACTTTTTTTGCCAAGGTCAGTAATAAAAAGATTAAATAAAATTGGTCCCAAAATCGATCCCTGAGGAACTCCACTGGTAACCTCTCTCCAGCCTGACAGTTCACCTTTCAGTAGGACCCGCTGTAGTCTCCCCTTTAACCAATTCCTTATCCACCTTTCAATTTTCATATTGATCCCCAGCTTTTCCAATTTAGCTAATAATTCCCCATGTGGAGCCATATCAAATGCCTTACTGAAATCGAGGTAAATTAGATCCACTGTGTTTCGTTTGTCTAAAAAATCTGTTACCTTCTCAAAGAAGGAGATCAGGTTGGTTTGGAATGATCTATTTTTGTAAAACCATGTTGTATTTTGTCCCATTTACCATTGACCTCAATGTCCTTAACTACTTTCTCCTTCAAATTTTTTTCTAAGACCTTGCATACTACAGATGTCAAACTAACAGGCCTGTAGTTACCCGGATCACTTTTTTTCCCCCTTTCTTAAAAATAGGAACTATGTTAGCAATTCTCCAGTCATATCGTACAACCCCTGAGTTTACAGATTCATTAAAAATTCTTGCTAATGGGCTTGCAATTTCATGTGCCAATTCCTTTAATATTCTTGGATGAAGATTATCTGGGCCCCCCGATTTAGTCCCATTAAGCTGTTCAAGTTTCGCTTCTACCTCAGATACGGTAATATCTACCTCCATATCCTCATTCCCATTTGTCATGCTACCATTATCCCTAAGATCCTCATTAGCCTCATTAAAGATTGAGGCAAAGTATTTGTTTAGATATTGGGCCATGCCTAGATTATCCTTAACCTCCACTCCATCCTCAGTGTTTAGCGGTCCCACTTCTTCTTTCTTTGTTTTCTTCTTATTTATATGGCTATAGAACCTTTGACTATTGGTTTTAATTCCCTTTGCAAGGTCCAACTCTACTTGACTTTTAGCCTGTCTCACTTTATCCCTACATGTTCTGGCCTCAATAAGGTAGCTTTCCTTGCTGGTCCCTCCCATCTTTCCCTCCCCGTATGCTTTCTGCTTTTTCTTAATCACCTCTCTGAGATGCTTGCTCATCCAGCTTGGTCTACAACTCCTGCCTATGAGTTTTTCCCCCTTTTTTGGGATGCAGGCTTCCAATAGCTTCTGCAGCTTTGACTTAAAGTAATCCCAGGCCTCCTCTGCCTTTAGATCCATAAGTTCTTCAATCCAATCCACTTCCCTAACTAATTTCCTTAATTTTTGAAAGTCAGCCCTTTTGAAATCAAAAACCCTAGTCGCAGATTTTTTTTGTTTATCCTTCCGTTCAGTTTGAACTGAATTAGCTCATGATCACTTGAACCACGGTTGTCCCCTACAACTATTTATTCTATGAGGTCCTCACTACTCACCAAAACCAAATCTAAAATGTCATCCCCTCTTGTCGGTTCAGCAACTATTTGGGGAAGGAATCCATCAGCTATCACATCTAGGAAAATCTGAGCCTTATTCTTATTACTAGCACATGTCCTACAGTCGATATCTGGGAAGTTAAAGTCTCCCATGATCACACAGTCCCTTCCAGTCCTATGTCCCTATGTGTGTTTCTATGTATGTTGCGTGAAAATTAGATTAGGCGTATTTGAAACCCCTATATATATAAATGTCAAGTGTCAGATGTAATTAATTGTTGGGGTGAACATATATTTTATGATATTATCAATCACAGTCACAGGCAAACACATTACTTCTTTCACCTAATCATTTTAGCCAGACATTGTTTATTTGTATATAATAATAAATACTCTGTTGATCTATGTTATTAATGCTCTAAAAAGCCACATCTAGGCTGACTATACAGAATAAAGCACATGCCAAATAAAATATAGACAGTTATGACATTTATGTGTAAAACACTAACTCTGATTGGTACAAATGCCAGTCTGGATTCCACAGACAGTGCTACACATGCACATATGTGAAAAACTAAATGCTGAATCTGGTACCAGACCTTCTTTGCTTATTTTCATGCCAAGATCTGACATAATTTACAAGCTAGATTCACAAATCATTGAAAGATCAGAAATTAGACTAATAACTGGTTTGAAAGGGCTTCACAGCTCTTCAACATCTTCAAACTAAGTCTCTAGGTGAATGTAAATACAGGATCTGGGAATTAAAGCAAAGAACAATCAATAACAAGAAGTGAAAGTTGGAAAAAAATAATAGAGCAGGGTAGCTTCCTGAAAATTGGTTTCAAGATCAGAAGAGAAGACCAGTTTCATTTACTTGGGATTATGCACATTGAAATATATTAGATATAATACTTTCTTGTAAATGCCTTTTTTAAGAAAGAAAGAAAGAAAGAAAGAAAGAAAGAAAGAAAGAAAGAAAGAAAGAAAGAAAGAAAGAAACTTCTGCTAAATAGATAAGTGAATGAAATCTAAACAATCTTGCAAATATGAAACAGAGTCCACTGTAAGGATTATGGCAAAATCCAGGTCATTTGGCTAATGTCATAATTAGCACACTAGAACACTGCAATTTTTAAGCATATGTTCTGATTTATGTATTCATCTGTATTCAATTTCAGTAATGTCATAGCATTTTTATCCAGTTATAATATACAGAAGAGACTTGGATTCTAGTCCTGGCTCCTCCACTGAGTTACTTAATGACTGTGGGCAAGTCACTTTACTTCTCTTTCCCTTAGTTTCTTTCATTTAAGAAATGGAAACAATGATGCTTACCTTTCTTAGCAAAGAACTTAAAGATCTACAGGGAGAACTGCTTCACTAGCTAGTTCTAAAGTCCAATAAGGTCAATAGGAGTCTTTCAACTGACTTAATGAGTTTTGGCTCAGACCATCTAAGTGAAAATTATCGTTAGTAATAATAATACAAAACAATCAGAACTTTTAATATGAAGCCATTGTTTTATTATATGAGATACTATTACATTTGTTAACATCTAAATTCATAATAAAACCTCACCCTAACTCTCAAAAGATTGTAACATTTCAGGTTGTGGATTTTACATTAAATGTCAAATATAATTGGACACAGAAGAGAAAAAACAGCAATATGTGCCTGTCCTAAGAGGAAATTTGACATCTCCACGGAAAATCTGCATGGGCCAGAATGGTAGTGATGCCTAACAAATCAACTGAGAATTTTGCAGTTTTTACTGGTGCAAAATCAATTTCAGAATGCCTGAGGATTGGACATTTTTGAAATGTTATATTTCAGTGTACAGTGACAGGTTAATTTTTGTAAAAAAGTCAAGTGATGTTGCTGTAAAATCAATGGTTCTGTAATAAAATTAAAACTGTCAAGGATTGTGTGAGATTTCTGTTTATTGTGTGTCAGCTCAATAAGACCTTGCGTAACCTTTGTCAATTCCCACAGTATTTCAATATTCAAAATGAACCCTGGAAATGGAGAGACATGTGAACTTTTTTTTTTAAAGTTATCTTTTTGAACCTAAAAAATAACTACTGTTAGTTCAAGAAGTGGAGTGTGATTTTGGTCATTTTGGTGATTTTGGAAAAGTTCTGCATCCTGATTTGGCTGAACCTGTTCATTAAATACATAGTTTAAAACATAGTCCTATTAAAAACAAAAAAGGTATTTTAAGAGAGTGTATTGTTTGTGAAAGGTGCACAACTAGAAGTGGAACTGTCACAAATATGTCTTAGCAAAGTGGCCCCTTTAGGAGCTATGTGGGGAGCACTGCAGGGTAGATCAGTCTAGCAGGGCCAGCATCCTACCCCCCGGCTGAGGCCTTCTGATTGTTTCTTCTCATCTCAGGTTTCCAAGTGAACCAAACAAAACGATCCACAGTCAGAAAACAAGGTTACATTAAAAGCATAAAGGAAAAAAAAAAGAAAGAAAAACTGTAAGCAGCCTGAGACCAGATATTTTCCTCTCTTACTTCAGAGGGCCTTGGAAGTAAGGAAGTCCCCGCCCCCTCCGAGTTCACTGGCTCTCCAGTAGAAGTCTCAGTCTCTTTTCCCCTCTTAACCCAGGGGATCCGTGTTCACTTTTCCGCCAGGGCAGAGGCTCTGTAGGTTGTCAGACCTTTCCCTGGAAGCTGAGGAGCAACCCCTCCCAAGATTGTCCCCATCTAAGTGGTATTCCCTTCTTTTAACTCCTCCTCCTCCAGTCCTGGGGGATGATTTGCAGGTGCACAGGGGCAGGGCCATTCTAGCCCAAAGCAGCTTCTTAACCCCTTCTATGGTGGTGTGGGGTTTGTATATCCTGTCACAGGAAAGTTCTGTTTTTAAATGAGATAGGCATAATGGAAGACCCAGGTTCCCTAAACTGCCTAAAAATGTGCCCCAAGTCAACAATGACTTAGAAAAGTTAGCCAACTTTTACTTACAGTGAGTGTTCTGGCATGATAGGGTTTAACAGTGACTGGCTGGTGACCATACATTTTATATTTGACAAGGAGTAGTGGTCATAAATGGTTTTCCAAAATATTTATACATTGCAGTCTAGTCACTGGGAGATAACTGTCTGGGGATAACAAGATAGTACAGATTCCTTCCCCATTTAAATCCTTGGACTATGGATTATCAACTAGGTTGTAAATTATCAGGAGTACTAATTGTCTGTGTTGGGCTTAGAAATGAAACTCAACTTTATTCACATAAGCCATAAATAGTTCCCACTTTTCATAATGAAACAAATGAATAGATATTTCCTTTCTACTGATATTTTTTTCATAATTCTAGACATCACATTATATATAGAGAGAGTCTTTTACTAGTATTGCTTGTCTGATACTATAAATCCAATCTTCCTATAATTTTAAAGGAAAAGTTCTGCATTTTAGTTGCAAATAAATGTTAATCTTGCAGTAAAAATTCCTGAGTAGGTGGCAATGAGCTCCTACATAACAAACTGGTGATCAGCATTCCACAAAGCTCAGATTCAGGCAATGGGCCCAAAACTCTGAAAGTAGGTGCTTTGGGAAATTTTTGCAGAAAGATAGTGTATTTTTTAAAAAAATCACTTAACTGAATATATACAACTCAGGTAGCTTAATTATTACCCAGTTATATTTTAATATCTGGATGAACCTGTAGTTAAGGCATTGGACCATCAGTCAGGAGCTTTCATTTTTAGTTTCTCAGCCTTTTCATTTTTAGTTTCATTTTTAGTTTCTCTCCTTGTGTGATATTATGCAACCCCCCTGAACTCTTGTCTCATTATCCCACCTGTAAAAGGAGGCTATTTATTTATTTATTCTTTATAGTATGTTAGTACTAAGGGAATCCACACAGCCAGAATGCCATTGTGCTCGGCATTCTATGAACTCACCTAAGGTAAAATGCCAGTCGCTACCACCAGTCACCATGTTTATTTGAGATCCCACCATAATTTCCAGTTCCAAATACAGAAAAAATACTTTGATATTTAAGATACACAGTGTGGCAATTGTTAGCAAATGCTCATATAATGACCCTTTTAATGAAGACCAGTGTAGTTACCATCTGAAAAGGGATTTGTGAATAGAATTGGTCAGAGAAATTAAGGAGAAATATTTTGTTGTTGTGATTTGCAGATTTGTGAAAACTGAACCCATCTCCAGAGAATGTTTCAGTTTCAATGAAGTTCCAATGTAAACCTGCCTGCCAAACAGATAACCATTGGAAATATGTTCCATTTCCAACCAGCTCACCTGCATGGCTCCCTAGCAGCCTGGGCTCCCAGGACTTCCAGAATATGGGATTCTGAGGTAGCTCACCATGCAAACTGGGTTTTACCCCCTTTCATGAAGCACTTCAAAATTGTTGGTTTTGATCTAAATTGGAATAAAACCAAATTCAGAAATATCAAAATCCTCTACAAAACTGAATTATTTTTCTCCTCCAGCTCTAGTTGTGAAGGAAGCTAATTAATTAATGTTCATAGAGCGTGTTGAGGTCCTTAGAAAGAACATGCCCAGTAAGGACAAATTATTATTAAAATTCAGGATATATTTAAAATAAAATAAATAAAAAGCACAACAATATTTGAAATGAACAAGTCTGATACTACGCAACATGAATGAAGGCAGCAGGATAAGACACTATGACATTAAGGCAAAACATATGGTTTCTAAAGGCAAACACTGTATGGGTACCAGGAAACAGCTCCTTGTCAAAGCCCAGATATATATTATGTTGCTGCCAAGTATTCTCAGATATCACTGACACGGTTAAAGGGCTCATTTGAATATTTGCCAGTGAAACATATGCAGAACTTGTTTTGGGGCATGATCTGATGAAGGCTCTGTGTGAGAGCAAGGATGACAGATGAAATCATCACACTGGATGTATCTTTAAATTAAGAAAATGTACTTATAAGGTGTTGTGGCAAAAGAGACCTTGTGGCCATAAAACGGAAAATTCTCATGTATTGAAACTCGTTGAATAAGAATTCTGCTAGAAAAATTCCAAACCCTTAAGATGTTAGAGTCACAGGTGTCATATAGGATAATAAACTTAAATACTGGAGCAGATGCAGTCTATGATAGTTCCCTTGACCTTTGTATACATGACTGATCCTGTACACAGTTGGCATAGAACAGAGAGCTTCAGTAATTTGGAATTGTTTTAGGGAGACTCAGCAACTGTGTATTGCTGTGTAGAGACACTAACTGTTCAGTGAAGCCCATTCTATGTACCAATGACTTCCTTTACTTTATTTATATTACCTCTCAGACAACTCAATCTCCTACTTTATTCATTTGCTCACTTTGGTGTTGGTGTGCTGCTGACTTCAAATGGTCCCAAGTGTGACAGCAGAGTGAGTGCTGAGCAAATAGGCACCAGTGGTCATACTCTCTCTTCAGCCCCTCTCCCATGAGAGAAGGAAATACCCTTCTTTCTTCCTTCATATCAGGAAAGGAAGAAAACAGGGGTTGTGGAGAAACCCTCCTGCACCGGGGCCAGCACCCACCTCTCTTGGTCGATGGTTTTGGCAGGTGTTCAGTGACTCAGCCCTCTGGCCAAGTCATACACTATATCTAACTGGAACAGAACAACCCCCCTCTGGGGATATACAGTTTTTTCCTTCTCCCAACCCTGGTATGGGGTCATCTCCACCCAGGGCTTCCTCCTTGGAGACACTGTCTTCCTGCAGCCCTCCCTGGGCTCAGTCCTTGCTCAGTCCCTACAGCCAGGAAGGAGTTCCTTCTTACCTCCCCCAGGCCCTGCCCACACTGAGCTGTCCATTGTCCTGCTGCTCTTTCAGCCAGCTAGGAACACCATCCTCTCTCTTCCAGCTCCAGGCAGCAACTGACTGCCTCTGTCTCTGCAGATCCTTTTTATATGGCCCTCCTGCCCCCGATTGGTCACTCCTGAAGCCCCCTCTGATTGGCTGCTTCCCCTGCAGCCACTATAGGCTGCCTGGAAGATTTCTCTTTTGCTCCTCTCTGGAATGGGGTGTGGCAGAACCCTGAGGCTTCCAGCTTAGTCCACCCATCACACCTCCACTCTCAGATGATAGAGGTGGGGAGGAGAGAAGAGGGGAAGATATTCTATGAATAGAAAAACACAATGACATAATCAAAATGCTTAATACTGTTAGTGTTGAGCTGTCAACTTTATGAGGTGTCAGTATGTGATGCTGATGAGGCACATCCTAGCCATGGTATTTCCCAATATAATGTCTATTGGATCAAACATAACAATTGAGAGTTTGACATTAGACACTCCTGGGCGGGTTTACCCAGAAATGTGACAGCCACAAAACAGGCATTATTAGCCATCAATGCAACATCGTGCGAAGAAAAGCCAGCAGCAAATATCTTGTCTTTATGTCCTTGAGATATGTCAGAAAGCCATATAACTCCTGAGTTGTAGCTACAAATACCTGGAATAGATGATCCTACAGAGAATTATGCCCATGCTAGAGCAACTTTTGAGTGATGATCAATGAGGTCTCTGACCGAAATAAATCACATATGACCAAGTGTTAGCACTTACCATGTACATTGAGAATGGATTTCAAAAGAAGGAGAAAACTGGATCTGTCTTTTTTTTTTCACCTTACAGCAGTCTATGATGTTAAGAGTTATTTCTAGATGGTTTGTCATGGCAACAAAGTTGATGCTCCAACGTAGACATTTTCAAGTGGCTCTGGGCCACAAAACAAGAACGTGGAGATTCCAGAAGAAAAGACTCCTACAAGACTCCGTGCTGGCACCAACTTTATTTAATGTATTCACCAATGCCCTACTGCATATCACTCCCAGTTCATGTATACCGACAATATCTGTTTGGCTTCAAAGGGCCATGACTTCCAAAAGATTTCAGAGAACTTGAACAGAAGAGAACCTGATATGGCTGCCCGAGGTGACTATTGAAAACATGGAGACTGAAACCGAGCACTTCAAAGACTGTGTCAACATGATTCCACTTACACAATGCTCAGAGCCAATTTCAGCTTAACATATTTTTGAATGATCAGAGGTGGACACACAGTTCAAAGCCAGTGCGTCTAGGGGTCATCTAGATCACACACTCACATACAAATACCATATTTCTAAAGGAGCTCAAAAGATCAAGAGCTGAAACTGTCTCCTAAACAAAATGGGGAGCCAATGTGCAAACATTGCTTAGTTTGGGGCTCGCTCTCTGCTACTCATTTGGTGTATACTGTGCTCCAGTCTGCTTAAACTCTGCCCACATGAGATTAGTAGACACATCTTAATCATACCATGAGAATTATCTCAGGCACAGTGAAACTAACAAAACTTGTATGGTTACCAGTCCTAGTCAATATTCCTATACCTTACATCCAGCATCAGAATGCAGCCAACAAACTGATCACCAAGGTACAACAAATGACATACTTGTCAATGTTCAGTGATATCTGAAATGCATCCCTCCACCAAATCCAAGGAATACTATCCTCTCCCTCTGATACCATCATCAGTTGACTGTAGAGGACAATACCGGGAATTCCTACATCATCATCAGGCTAGATGAACATCTACCTGGCTTTTGGCTCCCACACCACCTCTGAAGCCAGCTTCACAGGTTCAGGTGTGCAGGGTTTTCTCTGTGCCAAGACTGACCATGCCTGGGGCATCCAGGACAGCCAACTGTGCATGTGTAGTGCTATGGAGGATGCCGCACACATGCTGGATGGTTGTTCTTTTCATGTTGAATTCCTTGTAGGTCTTCTCAAGCTGAACACTGCTCATTCAGAAGCCATTGATTGGCTCAAGACCATTTAGCTGATTTTATTTATTTTTAAAATTTGTATTGCTTGTCTTGCCCCTACACAATCACTCTCTATACATGTGCCTAATGAACTTACTTGAAAAAGCTTGTGAGTGCTTGTTTGTAGTGAAAAAGAGACCGCCCAGACTTAAGTTTACATGGTTGTCTTCTATATCTGAGGGCTATCTATTTTCTAATGAGTTGGAGACAGGTGCTGCAGCTGTTCTGCTGCAAAGTTTTGCTTCAGCAAAAATCAGTATCTATCTGTATGAAAAACACAACAAGACTCTTGACTAAGGTCGCATGAAATCCCAAAATACTCAGATTTTCTTAAAGGAATAGAAATTGGAATATGCTTGTGTAGGCAGCTATCTGGCAAGTTCCATGGTATGTTTATGTACTAGTACTGGGGTCCTATGTCAAACCACTTCTGCTTATTGTTTATCCCTGTCATTCTTTTGTGAGCAAGATGAGCTCTTTAACTTCCAGTAAGTGTTGGATTGCTTGGTGCTGATTATAGGTGGGAATGAGTTTGAACTTACTTGCTCTTTGTTTACAGAGCTGATGTACTGTATTGGAATGCAAATACATTTCAGAGACTGTAGCTTGCATGAATAATAAGAACTTTTCTAGTGCTCTTTCTTGTATGTTATGAGTTAATCACTCATTCATTTCTGCAAATGTTTGCTGTCTAGATGTTATCAGCAGTGTAGCTCTGCATAAATACGTTCATTACATGAGTGAATTCAGGTTATGCATCTCCTTTCACTCTATGTGCTTGAAGTGGTCAGTTTAGCAATTCAGTGATTTTAAAAAGTTATTGTTGGGTGGTATTCTCGTAAAAATTCCTATGGGCAATAAACGTAGTAGTCCAGAAGTAGTGTTTGTTTCTGGATTCGTACATCCCATGACATGAGTGGGGGAGGGGGGCGGACGATGCAGCAAAGATTCAGTACAAATAATTTCAGGCTGTACTAATTAACTAAACTAATAAACTTTTGAACTAATTTCTGCTTTTGGTACTCATGACCTCAACTCACATAGTTTTCAGCTTTCATGATGTCTTTCAAACACTGACTTTTCACTGGATACCACACCTTGTCCCACAAGAATTTGTTCTGAGTATGGTTGTTTTGATGAGCACAGAAACTACCACTCCAGCTTCTGTCAACAGGTAGTCTCTAATACGGATATTTTCGAGCTGTACTGAAGGAGCCATGGCCCTCCCTGTACTTAACGACCTCCTTATCCTTGTCTTCTACCTTGGTCATAATGATTTGAAGTGGGCCACAGCAGAATGTGAATGGCAGCCATCTGTCTTGAATGATGATTGTGTAAGCACCAACGCAGTTATGTGTCATACTGCATTGCAAGTGAATAAAAAGTCCAATTCTCAAGTGACAATACATGCAGCAGATAATGCAGGCATAAAGTGAAGAGCCAGAAGATGAAGCTGACACATTACTTGCTCTTGAGGCCTGTTGCACTTTCTTCTTCACTTTCTTTGCTTTCCTGTCTCTAAACCATCTCTCCTCAGTTTCTTTGACTCCCTGGTGCAGTTCAGGCCTCCAGTGTAGCCTGTTGCTAGCTGCATCGTTCCAGCTTCCGGTGTTAATGATGAAAGTTTTTAAGTCCTTTTTGCAAACATCCTTGAATCTGAGCCTAGGTTGGCCCCGTGGTCTCAGAGCATCCATAAGATCTCCAAAGGAGATCCTTTGAAATGTGTCCATTGTCCGTATGTTGCAGGTGACCAAGCCAATGGAGACATCTGTGTTTGAGAATAGTGATTACACTTGGTAATTTTGCTTTCTCAAGTACTTCAGTGTCAGGTACTTTGATTTACACTTGATATGTAGAAAATAGCGAAGACAGCAAGCTTCTCTCATGCTGGCTGTAGGTAATCCAGTTCTCACCACCATACAGCAGAATGTTCAAAACGCATATTGTGTAGACCTATATTTTGGTGTTCAATGCCATTTTCCTGTTATCCCACATGATCTAGGTCAGCTGGCTGGATGTGGTGGTGTAACCCAGGGTTTTTAAAACCCCCAAAAGAGGCAACTTAATTAATTTACTTTAGGTGGTGTAAGGAATAAAATTACAGGAATTTAGCGATTTTGTTTTATTAAGGATTAAATGCAAGTAAGCATGCACTTGTCTAAAACTGCCGTTTATTAGATTTAAGTACACACAAATATAAGCAATAGGTTTAGAACATTTTAGATATTTATCTAACATTTGGAATGGTATTAAGTAACAGCAGGTTTGCAGTGGCCAGTTGCTTACCCACTGGAGAGAAAGTGTGTTAGGAAAAAATGTTTTTTAAGGTGCTGTTAGAGTAGTGCTTTAAAGTATACTTCATTAGGTAATTTTGTATAATTATTTTTTTATAAAACATAGGCTATCATGTTTTATTGTATTATTATTATTTTAATTTTTAATAAACTTTAAATATTAGAGGTGTTTAGCCTTAAGGTTTTTAAACCACCAAAGTTTTCAGTTTTAATTGTTTACATGTTTGTTCCCTTCTCCCATTCTCATTGGAAAAACCCGCCAGCTAGATATGACCTTGCTTCTGAAAGCCTGTTTCCAAATTAACCTTTAACTATGTGGTGTTCTATTTTATTATTTTAGGGTGGCTGAGTGCACATAATATGGTTGCAATTAGATTGATCACATTCTGGGATATACATACCCCTTAAATGCAGGGCAACAGTGGCTGCCTTTCCAGTGTGAGAATTAAGCTTGTCACCTACAGATATGTTATCGGATACAGTTGATCCTAGATAGCAGAACTTGTGCACTATTCCGAGTGGGTGCTAGCTCTTAAAACTTCTGGTGCAGTCAACACACCTTGTGCCATAATCATTTCCTTCTTTAGACTGATGGTTAGTTCAAATTAATCACAAGTTAGTGTAAGGGGACTGTTGCCCCCTTACTAACAGTCAGTGGGGGTGTTTTGGTTGGCTAGCTCCCAGTACTAAAAAGGGGGAAGGATCTATGGGAAATCGCTCCCAGTACTAAAAAGGGGGAAGGATCTATGGGAAATCAGCACCCTGAGACTGACAGTCCCCAGGAACAATGGGGAGAGGCCAATGCTCCAGGTCAGCCTGAATGACAGGGCGAGCAGGCTAATCAGGGAGTCAGGAGGCCAGGGAGGTCCCGTCCTCCCTGTGAGCTGGCATTGCCTGGGTCAGACTGACTGGGGCCGTTCTAAGGAGAAAGCAGGGGCCCAAGCTAAGCTGGGGAGCAGAGCTGTGCCAGATCCAGAGGGACTAGAAAAGCAGCCCAGAGAGAGCAGACCCTGTCCTGGGAGCAGAGCTGCAGCCCCAAAGCCAGAGGCACAGCCCAGCCCAGAGAGAGCAGACTTGCCCTGGGAGGAGAGCTGCAGCAACCAGAGCCAGAGAGGCCAGAAAAGCAGTCCAGGAAGCAGGTCAGTGCTGGGAGCAGAGTCACAGAAGCAGCCTGCAGAGCAGACCTGTGCTGGGAGCAGAGCTGCAGCAACCAGAGGCAGAGGGGCCAGAGAAGCAGCCCAGGGAGCTGGAAGCACACAGCAGCAGCAGTGCAGAGACAGAGTGGTGTAGCTGGGTGCAGTGAGCAGCTGGGGAGAGCGAAGGGGACCCTGGGCAGCAGGCCCAGCACAGGGAGACGCCTCAGCCTTGGATCGTAACCCCAACAGGGCAGGGGCGACACTGGGAAGAAGGGTCCTACCACTTAGAGCCTGAGAGCGTGTGGCCACCACCAGAGCAAGTGTCCAACCACAGCATCCCTGCAGCACAGCCAGGGCCTGAGAAGGAGGCCTGGGACTTACAAGGAACAGACTGTGAACTGCCCTGACGTTCCAGAGACACTGTTTGTGAAGTTCCCTGCCACAGAGCGGGTTGATGTGTTTCCTTTAACCTTTCCCATTTTTCCTTATTCTTTTTTAAATTAATTGTTGATTAAATAACTTGCATTTGCTTTAACTTGTATGTTTTGATGGGTAATCACTCTCATTGTTAAATACTTGTGCCTTATTACTAATTAAAAATTGTCTGTCTTTAGTGTCTAGACATTTGTTCTTGTTATGCCTTTCTCTGCTAAATTAAAGAGCCCTTTATTATCTGGTATTTTCTCCCTGTGAAGGTACTTATATGCTGTAATCAAGTCACCTTTCAAACTTTTTTTTCATAAACTGAAAACATAGAGCTCTTTAAGTCTCTCACTGTATGGCATTTTTTTTTAAGCCCTTAAATCATTTTTGTGGCTTTTTTTTTTCTGAATCCTCTCCAGTTTTACAACATCCCTTTTTAAAATGTGGATACCAGAACTGGATGGAGTATTCCAGTGTTGTTCTCACCAATGCCATACACAGAGATAAAATCACCTCCCCACTCCTATTTGTTATTCACAGGAATTAAATTGGCCAATTACGTAAAAATGCAAAGCAGGATACAATGTGGCAACCAGCATGAGCATAGAAAATGCCCATCATTCAGGCAAACATATACAAATTGTAATAAACCCAACCACGATCTAAAATCTGCAGAGAAAACAGGAAAGAGAATAAATTAACTGCAGAAAGAAATTACTCAAGTGAAGAGAAGGGCTGCTAGGATGATCTGAGGAATAAGGAAAACCTACCTTATGAGAGGAGACTGAAAGAGCTTGACTTGTTTAACCTAACTGTCTTGAGGTATGCACACCCTGTCCCACTTTGGGGCATGTTGGGATTGTGATACTAACATTGTTACAGTCTATCCAACTACCCCGAGGCTCAGAGCAGCACGATCCAATGGCTAGAGTCTGTATGGCTGTCCTAGGAATCAGGGTTGTGTATACATTTTTCATCCCAATCAATGTCACTCAGAGCTTTCTCACCTTAAGGAAATTAGCCTTTTTGGAACACCAAGTATAAATATTTCTGGTTGAGACTGTCCTTTGTTTGACCACATTCAATATAATCATGATCACTGGTGCCTAGGAAGCCATCAACTTCCAGACAAGTAATTAATACTTCTCTATCCATCATAATGAGGCACCAAATAGGGTTAACCTCCTAATGGGAGAAAATTAGTGTCATATGCATTCAAGATCCTGTGGTTTGGAGTTATCAATAACTCTAAAACAGGAAACAATGTCTTCAATGCACAGTTCCCTCAGTACCTCCTTCACCCTAAACTAGTTATAACCAATAATTTTAACATTTCAATCATGGGAATAGTTCCACTAGATTTCAGTAATGCCATTTATATCAAATATCTGCTCATCAGTGACAATTTCCAGCTCCTCTTGCTTGTAGTCCAGACTTCTAGCTTTGGAATATAAGCAATTGAAAAATGTCCTCTCTTCACATTTTTTGCCATTTCAGTTTGTTTGTGACATTGTTTGTAATTGTGCCACATTTGCCTCCATGGCACCCTCTCTGGTTTAACACCCTCCTGACTGCTCCAGTCAGTCTCCAACTGAGAAGATTAGCCTCCCTACCTTTGAGATGTAGATCATCCTAGTTATACAGCCCCCCATTCTTATTGAAATGTGGCCCGGTGTTCCACACACCCAAAACCTTCAGTTTCACATCAATAGAGAAGCCAACAATTCACCTTCAGTATTTTCTGCCTTCCCTCTCTTTTAATCCTGGAAGGATCTTTGAGATCATTTGGACTTTTCTCTTCTCCCCACAACAAGCTCACACAAGGAAGATCAAAGGACATTTACTTGTCATTCTCTAAAGCTTCTCTCAGGACACACTCTATTTCTGAAGAACAGGCAGGATTAGAGTATGTTTTTAAGACAGAGCATTAATATACTGGGTGAACTGCCTGGTTCAACATTCACAGGTGTTGTATGATATGTATGACAACACCATAAATTTGAATACACCATGAAACGTCTAATTGTATGATGTTAATGACCAGATGTTGGTCTATCATTTACCCTTAATATATGTAAGTCAATCTATACAGTCAGCACTTGGAGCCATTAGTGTCTCATGTCAATGAAATACAGCTGAGCGGATCCATAACACACATTTACATGACAGCATGAGAGTTCTGAAGAATCCATTATAATTTTGTACATTATGGTGATCCAGAGATTAACAATTCACTAATGTATGTCCATATGGTGTTGTGACATGACGTATCCTGTCAGAGTTCTAATTCCCATTTGGTCATAATTGCATAAATTGACACAATACATTTTCATATTTAAAAATATGTATATATACTTTATTTTATTTTTTAACACTTGCACTAAAATGGGACATAAAACCACAAACTTTTTGATAAAGTCATTCTTAAATAATCTAATTTAAATGAACTAGCTTAAATCAACTACATTGCTAGAAGTCTGAAAGTAGTTTGATGGAATAAACTTCAATTATACAAATATGTGCTCTTATTTTAAAATGTGTTTCAAGAATTTGCCACTTGTTCTCTTTAGTGTTTCCCTCAGACCACATTAACTTTACCATTGAATTCAGCAGTTACTATAGAATGAAATAATTTTCCAAAAGTTCAGTATTCTCTTATTTCAAAGACTTCCTTATTAGCATGTTAAAAATAAGTATCTAATTTTATACATATACATATAGTTCACTCTCAAGCTCACGTAATACTTTGCAAACCCAAAGACACCTTCTTAAGAGTTAATTGATACAGCAGAGCAAATCATCTAGTTTAATTTAGATTGTAATGCAAATTCATGATATTATGGATGCCCAGTGTTAGGGACAATTAATTAATCAATCAAATTCAGCTTTAGTTGGTGGAATAAACCACTTAAACAGGATTAAATATTGATTATAAATTTTGAAATAGAAGTTCATTACCTGGACAGATAAATGTAAAAGTCCTTGCTTAAAACATGTAATGCATAACCAAATAAAAGTGATACTGCAATTGCTTTGTAAATACTTATGGATCTTCAGAATTAAGAGTTAAAAAAATCACACCAAGTGTGCATTGGGAAAAACAAACAAACTTCTTTGTTGTTTTGAATATAGAATTACATTTTGAGGACAATATGCTCAATGAGGACTAAATTTTGATACCTTTACCCATATTGATTAGTATCTTACTCTTCAAGTAGACACTGATAAAATTGATGTCATAGTAAGCTACTATTCAACATAAAGGCAGCAAAATCCAGCTCTAAATATCACATACACATATAATATAATTGTAAAGTTAGCATGTGTGAGCACAGAGTATTAAGTTCACTGTTTTCAAGAAAAGAACATGATTAAGTATATAAAATGTTAGAATTATAAATAATATGGGTGATATGAGAAACACATCCCTTGAGCTGTAAACTGTAATGTTTCCTTTTAGTGTGGTAAGGGATAATTGTGATATACACAAATGTCTGAGGAAGGAAGGCAGCTTCTTGAGCCAAAGAGCAGTCCAGAGGAAATGAGGTATCAATACAGCAGCAAGATGTAGAAAGGCAAGGATAACAGAATCTAATGCAGATCTGGAGTT
The DNA here is from genome assembly GCF_965152275.1 of Natator depressus. Classification (NCBI taxonomy): domain Eukaryota; kingdom Metazoa; phylum Chordata; order Testudines; family Cheloniidae; genus Natator; species Natator depressus. The sequence continues at coordinate 126,064,716 of NC_134234.1, forward strand.
GAGAAGTTGTATGGCAGCTGGCTCATCTCTGGGACACTACCAACCAATAAATTGTCCTCTGAGATGGAAAGTGCAGTATGTAAAACTATGAAAGAAGCTAAGCAGCAAGCATACAAACATCAGCAAAGAATCCTCAGGTCCCTGTTATAGTTTATGTTACCCGCCAGCATCCTGTCATAGTTCATAGGTACATATACCTGTTTTCAGATCGTCAAATTGCTCCTATAAAGTTTGTTGCCGCAATAACCAGAGGAAATACTCCTGGGGTTCCACTCAGAAAGCCACCAACCTTCTTCCTGGCTCTTCTTATATGCAGTACCTGCCTTCTTTCCGTGTCAATCCCAACATGTGACAATGTATTGGACTCAAAAGATGAAGAATTCTGGCTGAATGCTGGGACGTACTGCTGAAGATCCTGTGATAAGGGTCTTTTGAGTAAATTCATCCAGTTCATTAAGTGACACATTCTGCACCATTGACATCTATCTCAACCTCACTGTTACTGTCACTGTTACTGACCTTCTCTTTACATGTAGGTCAGTGGGATGAACTTTTTCATTCTATTATTTAGACTGGACCAATGACCCCCATAATTAGAATCATAGGTGCAACCCACATGCCTAATAGGGAGAGATCTCTTTAAGAGATTTGAGAAGAAAGGGGGAGTGAGTTGTGTCTGGGTCATTGTTGATAGGCAGATGCACAATTATTTCTCCACATACAGAAGTTTCTGAAGTTGGGTGTGGTAGTTTTGGATATCTTCAGTAGGTTCCCTGTACTTGGAGGGAGACTTGATTGAGGGCAAGTAGTCAGGGCAGCTGCTTTACAAGAGGCCATGTGACCTGTGTGGGTTGGGAGAAGTTGAGCCACAGGAGCAGAAAGCAGTCTGTTTTTCCTTAACTGATGCATTTTGCAGGAGGTTAGTGATACTGTTAACCCTCCAACAGGCAGTGTCAGTTTTAGAATGGAGAAATTGGGAGGGAAAACTATTTTTTAAAATTTTAATGATATAGTTTGAATGTTGTTTGATTTTAGCCAAACTGTTTTAATTACATTGTCTCACCAGCTCTTCACTTCTTAAAATGTGATACTGGGGAAAGAATCCTTTATATTTTGCTATTCTCAATTTGTATTTTTCTTGTAACAGGTTTTTTTTTAATTCTATGTAGTTAATCTGAGTGGTTGATTAATTAGTTAGCTGACTAGCTAACTCGTAATTTCAGTAGAGGAGGAGTCGAATTCGGCACACATTCCAACTGGAGATTTCTACAAGTAAATGGAAGGAAGAATTTGTTGCAGAGCTTTGGACTCAGCAGACTATATCAATTTTGGTGATCAAAGACTGTAACACACTCAGGTGAACTCAACCTAAGCTTTTGGGAACTCTGAGTTACATCTGTACAGAATGTGTACAGAGTCTGTACACATCTCACTGTGTTTCTGTGGGGACTGACTTGTTCAGATTTAATTTGTTTTGTTTAGTTATGTTTATGTATAACCGAGGATAATGTATGTGGATTATAACATAGCCATGTTATATTGTAGAAATTAAGTTATTATTATGTTTCTTTATCATTTAAGATTTTATAAAGTTGGTACTTAAGAATTAAGTTCATTCTTTTTGTACTTGATTGTGGGGAAGTTGACCATGTGCAGTCCTTGCTGAAAATCCTCAGTGACTGAATTCTGGGTCTCCATTTGTCTTTTTGTGGGAGGCACTAGGAGGCGGGCAGTACAGTAAACTCTAGCCCACCCAAAGGGTACATAGGGTTGCAAATTTGAGATTATTTTAACCTCCAGTCTGTCTAAAATAATAGAATTGTCTAACCTCAAACATGGGGTGTCTCAGACGAAGGGCTATTCAATTTTCATTCCTTATATATTCATAAGTATGGAACCATTTTTCTTCAAATTTGGCTGTTTTACAATATCATTGGCACAAACATGATGGCATCTATTGCACTGTAATTTACTGCATAATATAGTATTATGTATGAAATTTCAGTTTCTGGCATATTGTTTTTTCTCTATATACTTTATTTGTCAGTTAAAGAGATCATATAACTCAGGAAATCTTCCCCAGTTGTACCCAGAAGTCATTGCACTATTCTGAGGATGAACACTGCTCTTTTCTGGCACCCCATAGGCACAAAAGAACTCAAAATGCTCACAGAGGAGGTGAAGTTACACACTGACAGGCTAGTCACAGAGCAGAACTCTCACAGCAGGCTCCTAAAGCATGATATAGTGGGTCATGCCCTTGGGTGCTGTCAGGGTTCCCTCCCCATTCTGAACTTTAGGGTACAGATGTGGGGACCCACATGAAAGACCCCCTAAACTTATTCTACCAACTTAGGTTAAAAACTCCCCAAGGCACAAATTCTCCCTTGTACCTTGGATTAAGTAACGCTGCTACCACCAAGTGATTTAACAAAGAACCAGGGAAAAGGACCACTTGGAGTTCCTCTTCCCCCAAAAATCCTCCCAAGCCCTTCCACCCCCTTTCCTGGGAGGCTTGAGAATAATATCCTAAGCAACTGGTTACAAAATGATCAAAGACCCAAACCCCTGGGTCTTGGAACAATGGAAAAATCAGTCAGGTTCTTAAAAGATGGATTTTATTAAAGAAAGAAAGGTAAAAATCATCTCCGTAAAATCAGGGTACTCAGATTCAAGAACACAAAGGATTTCCCTCTGGGCAAAACTTTAAAGTTACAAAAAAGCAAACCAGGAATACACTTTCCCTCTCAGCATAGAGAAAAATACAAGCCAAATACAATGAACTTAGCTTACAAAGATAAGCTAATGCATTCCCTTGCTAGTACTTACTAATTCTAATGGAGTTGGAGTGCCTGCTTCTTTTGATCTGTCTCTGGCAAGCACACAGAACAGACAGACCCAGAACAGAAAAACACAAGCCTTTCTCCCCCCTAGATTTGCAAGTATCTTGTCCCCTTATTGGTCCTTTTGATCAGGTGCCAGCCAGGTTACTGAGCTTCTTAACCCTTTACAGGTAAAAGGATTTTGTGCCTCTGGCCAGGAGGGGTTTTATAGTACTGTTTACAGGAAGGTTGTTAGCCTTCCCTATATTTTTATGACATGTGCTTTAAGAGGCACTGTGCTTAAGTAGTGTGACTCTATAGTGCCCTCACCATGAACCTCTACGTAACGTGTCCCTCAAAGTATAAACTGAAGGAGACAGAATTAAGGTTGAGCTTTCATATTTGACGCTGTATTTCCTGACTTCTGAGTACTTGATTTCTCAACCTTAACACTTTATTTTCTTTTCCCCACCACACTCGCAAAAAAGAAATGGGACAAAAATTAGAGACTATAAATTTCATGCTGTCATGGCTGAAACTGTTTGGCTTGATGCTTCCTGAGTGTTATCATTCTTCAGCAGGACCACTGGAACTCACCCATCCTTGACAAATGTTTTTGATGTAACTATTACAGACAGAGTTTCCACATTTGAGGTCATAATGCATCACACCACAGAACTGTCACTGGTGCAGGACTGAATGCTGTTATTGCTGGGACTTGGGTAATTTTGAGGCGAAATCCCCACACTTGGGAGTGGACGAAGGAAACATGATTGGGGAGAGGTAGTTGTTATTTTATTTTCTAACATCATAGCAGTTTAAAGTTACTCAGAGGCTCTGAATAAGGAGTAATTTTGGAGGAGAGGGATTAGTGGGAAGATTGTAGGTGAGATAGTCAAAGATGCGTGACAAATGAAATGTATCACATGGGTCTGGAACTTACTGTTCTGGGGTCCTCCTATACCAATGGATTAAGAAAGAGATTTATTGTAAAGTGTTAGGAAGGGTGTAAGTATTTCTAAACAATAAAAATAATATAAGCAGAGGAGTTTTACACCTCATTGAGCGTAGAATAAACTTTAAGAACCAAGAGATGCCCTATATTTCAACAAAGACCCTACCGCTTCAAAAAAATCCTAATACTGTAATACCTACTGCATCATTGTTTTTAAGTCCCTGGGCAAACTTCCAAAAATGTAGATCAATACATTTTTATTTTAACTAATGTAAATTAACTTTAAACAAGTGAGGAATTTGCAAAGTAACACTTATTATTGAAACCAACATTTATGCAATAGTAAGAAATATCTTTATTGAAAACAATGCAGTTCTATTATAGCACTAAACTTGAAGACTGTATAAATCAGGCCAGTAAAATTATGCAAACTTGTCTGCACTGACTTCAAGGCCCATACCTACATAGTACTCTATCAGCTAAGATCTAAAGGAATAAACACTTAAGTACTTCAGATGTTCCTGCATTTTTAATTCCTTTGCTGCTTTCCATGTTCCAGGAAAAAAATAATTACATTATTATTTTGCAATGTCACCAGAATTGGGAAAGCAATTCTTTTCTTTGTTTCTGTATGAGCTCTGTTACATGATGGGCTAGCTCTCTTTCTCTATATGATTGTAACTGGAGATGGACAAACATGGCAAAACAAGTACTTGTGAAAATGTATTTGCATGAAAGCTCTGAATTCATTTGGATAGTATTCTCAGTTTCTTTTATTCACATCTCACAACCATTCATACAAGTGAAATATTGTTTGTAAGGTCATATCATGCATACTTTTATGAAGTTCTTCCGTGGCCAGCTTGCAATACGCTGCAGCAGGTGTTGTGGTGGAAAGAGAGGAGGTTAATTTTGATGCCAGGGAGCATGATCTGAAACATAGAGAGAGGATACTCTAGGGCATATGTCTGCTGGTGCACAGATTGTTGTTTATTTGTTTTTAGTGTAGTTAAATTTGTCCCAAATGTATGGCTGACATACAGGGTGATGTTTTTTGTTTGCTGCATTTAATTTTGACATGCATGGAGTCTTTTTTTTTCTTTAAATCTGACAGAGACCAACTTTACAAGGAGCTATTTTTAGAGTTTAAATAATCTGATTGCTAAGGCCTTTACTATATTTCTACCGGCAATTTTCTAACAGGCCTTGTGGTCTTTTTGAGGTTGAATAAAATGGAATTTACCAAGAGATGAATGGAGAGAAATGCTGCACCTCAAAACATCTTCTCATTCTTTTACTGAATTCAACCAATGCACTTCACATATATATGAAATATTGTATAGAAATTTGCAGAGATGGAACATTTGAAATGCAAATAATTTCATCGGGTCCCCTGCCCAGAAGCCTAACATTGAGCTAATTAAGTAAGAGAGACAGAGGCCACTGTTCATCATTTGCAATTGGGACTCCACGTATACGTGTAAACACAATTACCTTTTGTTGATGTGGCAGGGAAACAATTGAATTTAAAGCCTAAGTAGCCTTTATAGCTGTTTTAGGTCTTTGACTCTCTTTCATTTAGGAAGCACGGGCTAAGTATAGTGAATTCATGTAGTCAATGTACTAGCCTATAGTAGTGATATTCCTTGTGGAAAATAGTAAAGAAAACAGTTACATTTTCTAAAATTCTCCAGACCTCCTTATTTCCTGCTATGTCTCTCCCTATGTAACTCCCAACTTCTCTCTGAATGGGCAAAACAGACAGTAGCCAATTTGTAAAGATTATGTCATCTTATCAGGTATCATTACATATATATACACCATCTGACTTAGTTGACCAATCATACAGCATGAATATTCAGTGATGAGCTGCCAAAATCTTAACCAGTTCCCTATAAAAAGTTCTGATTTAAGGGATGCGCCTCTGTCCTGCCCCCTCCTACCCACCTCCAGGCTCCATCCTGTCCCCCAGGCTCTGTCCTGCCCCCTCCCACCCACCCAGGCTCTGTTCTGCCCCCCTGCCCTCCCCAGGCCCGTTCTTCATCCCAAGTGCCTGCTGGTGGTGCAGGAGTCCTGCAACCCTTGCATCAGTGGGGTCGCTCCCGGCATGTGGGGCGGTGGCTCCCTGCAGGCAAAGGCTGCCATCTGCCTGACTCCCCACTGCGGGATGTGAGCGCCCCCGAGCAGCAGAGGCTGGACAGCCCTACAGTGCAGGAGCAGGAGAGACTGGGAGGGGGCTCACTACAGCACACCCAAGGCAGCCCCCAGCCATGGAACCAGCCGGCCCTGCCCGGCTCCTGGGGCAGAGGAGGCTGCTGCTGCCAGGGGCCTGGCTCCCCAGCCCTACGCGGCGCCCAGTCACGCAGTGCCTAATCTCCCTGCTCAGCACAGCCGGTCGCGCTTCCTGGGCCGGGCAGGAAGCAGCATAGAGCTCAGCCACAGCTGCTGAGCGAGGCAGCAACAGATTGGCCTCTGCGCGCGGGGCCCCAGAGCGGCCACCTGGATGGCTGCTCAGCGCAGGTACTAGCCGCAGCGTAGCCCCTGCCCCGAGACAGGATGCGGGGCCCCGCAGCCCTTCCATAGCCCTGCACCCCCCTCTAGCACTGAGCCCCTTCTGCAACCAGGGCCGGCTCTAGGATTTTTGCTGCCCCAAGCAAAAAAATTGTTGGCCGCCCCCGCTTTTTCTTTCGTGCCCCCCCACCCCTGCTCCACCCCTTCCCAACCCCTTCCCCACATCCCCAGCCCCACCTCCTCCCCCCAGGCATGCTGCATTCCCCCCCCCATTGCTTCCCCCTGCAACCCCCCACACTAGGTCACCTCTGCTCCTCCTGCTCCCCTGAACATGCCGCTGCTCCGCTTCTCCCCGTCCCTCTCAGGCGAGGGAGAGGCAGCACGTTCAGGGGAGCAGGCGGAGCAGAGGTGAGTGGGGGGGGGAGCGCAGGAAGTAACAGGGGGGGTAGAGGAACCGCTCCCTGCCCCAGCTCGCCTCCGCTCCACCACTGCCGCCTCCCCCGAATGCGCTGCCGCTCGGCTTCTCCCTCCCTCCCTTCCAGGCTTGCTGCGTGAAACAGCTGTTTGGCGCGCGACAAGCCTGGGAGGGAGGGAAGGAAGAGAAGCGGAGCGGCAGGGGCGCGCTCAGGGGAGCAGGCGGAGGCGGAATGGAGGCGAGCTGGGGCGGCGGAGGCACATTTCTAGGGGCGGCATGGCCGGCGCCAGAATGCCGTCCCTAGAAATGTGTCGCCCCAAGCACCTGCTTGTTTTGCTGGTGTCTAGAGCCGGCCCTGTCTCCAACAGCCCCCTGCTGTAACACTGAGCCCTACACCATGCACCCTCCCTAGCGCCATGAGTCGGGGTCCCCTTGGCCTGGGGGGCTTCCCCAGCCAAGCCCCAGCCTGGCTGGGACTTTCTGGGGTGGCGACTGACTACCCAACCCCACCCGTTCCCCGTCCCCTGACCACTCCCCCCAGAACCTCTGCCCCCTCCAACCGCTCCCTGCCTCTTATCCAACCCCGGCCCAGCCCCCTTACCATGCTGCTCAGGGCAGCGTGTATGGATGCTGGGTGGCCCGCTGGAGCTCGCAGCCCCACCCCCTTACCATGCTGCTCAAAGCGGCAGGTGCTGCAGAGCTGCCCAGGAGCGGTCCAGAGCACTGGCGCTGGCGGCACGGCATGCTGAGGCTCTGCGAGAGGGGGGAAGGCAGGGGACGGGCTGGGGGAGCTTCCCTGGCCGGGAGCTTAGGGAGCCCTAACAACCGGTTCTAAAACTGCTTCTAAATTTAACAACCAGTTTGCGCGAACCGATGCAAACCGGCTCCAGCTCACCACTGTGAATATTGGCTAGTCTACTCATACTCACAATTAACATTTTGTAAACAATCTATATGCTGTAGTTAATTTCCTCAAAAACCCAGTTGAACAAGTGCAGATAGCGAACAAATTAATGAAAAAGAATAATTTATTTTGTAGACAAGTGACAAAGAGGAAAAAGGACTTAATTTGCCAGATGAATTGTTCATTGTGAATTGTTTCCATAGCTGTCCTTACTAATCTTTTCTCTGTCCTCTACAGCTCATTTTAAAACAGAAGAGGTATTGGCCATGAAGTTTTCAACAGTAAATATACGTGGCCATGCATTTTCTTGTCAACAGGGGATTGGCCAAATGTGAATTAGAGCATAAATTTCAATTCTGCAAAGACAGACTTTTCAGAAGCAGATTTTATGCCTTCCAATTAAGCATCCACCACTGGTAGATGACAGAGACAGGATACTAAACTACCTAAACCATTTATATTCCTAAAAGTTAACTAAGAAAATAGTTGGTGTGCTGAAAGAAAACAGTGCTTTGAGATGGCAGATCCTCAGTGACCCAACAGTTTGTTTTCATTCCAATTTTTCTTCTGTACAAGAAAATCTACCTGTATAGATTGATATATCATTGTGGTTACTTTTATAAGCTTGTTTCCATTTCATCATCATATTCAGGACTCCCATGATAATTCTACAGAATAAATAAAAGTAAAATAAAAGTTTAAGGGTATCCAAACAAAAATGAAAGATTTTTAAAAGTCAGATTTCCCCCCTAGTTTGCACTTCTATGATAATAATAGGTATGTTCATTTATTTGGGTTTCCCAATGGTGCAGCCCTTCTTAATTTTCTCTATGATACAAAACCCAAGTGAATTGGTTATGAAACCAGGATTTTAGATCTGTAATTTTGATGCTTTGCTATTTCAAACAAACCTGTTTTTTTTTCAGCTAGCATTATTTATACATTCCAATTTCTGCTCATTGATTTACACTGTATGGAAAAATAGCTTTATAGGTTTGGACTGACAAATATATAACATTATTTGGGCAGCATTTTTCTTATTAACGGAATGGGAATTAAACAGTATTGAAATCAACTAGGGCTGTACACTAATGATCAGAAGAAGAAATAGAAGTGTCAAGTACACAGTGTTTAACACCTGACTTTATGTAGATAATGAAAACTGTCATTGACCTTATTCAACTCACTTCTTACATTAAAGGTACTTTCTCACTTAACAAGTAAGGTTATTTCACATGATTTAATATTGACTAAGGTGTTTGTTCTGATTGTCAAATGAAAGAGCCCTTCTGTACTAAACCTACCAATGAAATGGCCTGCATTCTTCCAATTTGAGGTCTAGAATCCCTCAGTTACTACCTCAAGACTACACTTAGACTGAATTTTGCTATCTATTTAAAATACTGGGTATTTTCATTTGAAACAGCATCAGAACAGCATGGCTGGGTTTAGCCTCTTAAAGCATTAAGTGTGTGCTGGAAGTCATGTTGGGTGATCTGATTAGTCGGGCCTTTGTCTGATGAAATTGCATTCAATTTTCTTATAGGCCTGCCAGGAATCCTCTTTAAATAAATAGAAATGAACAATGTGGCTCACCATATAAGCATAATTGTCTGACTCACTTTATTGGATTTTCTCTGACTAGAACTGGAAATGTACAAGTCTTTAATTGCTTAGATCGATTTTTCATATACAGCATTAAGATGCATTCTAATGGGTATCTTCATAATTCCTCTTTCAATTGTAATTTCATTGTGGGTTTCATGGTGCAGAGCTGTAGTCTAGAGCTTAGCAAGACTACATTTTGAGACATATGCAAGTAGACAGTAGGTTTTCTTCTATTGATGAACCCTGCTGGAAACTTAAGAATGGGAACTTCTTTTTGTTTTGTGTTTGTATAGCAACTAGCCAAATGAGGCCCTGGGCACAAATGCAATACAAATAATGAATAATTATAATAATGCGAAGCCAGGCTCTGATAATGCACTGTGTTTTGGGATATTTATTTAATTGTTTTAACTGTGAGCATTGTGCAAAGTATACTTATTTTAAGCCCAAACCAATCTTTTACTGAAAGCATTACTGAGCACAGGAAGAGGGATAAAAATATTTTGTCTCTACATTTCAATGAGATCTTCGGTCTTAATTGTTCCAGATACAAGTAACTTTTGTCAGAGACTTCAGAAATCCCATTCATCAGTCCCAAATATCTTGCCTAAAGGGGTATAAGTTCCTTCCACAGAGCCATGGATTCAATCTTCTAGATCATCCCAAATTATCCCCAATTCTTGTTAACCCTTCCAATAAACAGTCGGATACGACTTATACCAATAATTTATTACATATATTCTGTTCATCCTTTTATCATAATAACGCTATTTGCTTTTGGTAGCAGTAATAAAAGAGCCCAATTAAATGAGAGTATTATAGATATTTTTCACATCTCTGATTGTAATTCACTATTGTTTTCATATATATTTAGCAGCTTTGCTTCAGGCATACTCTGCATTTTCTCTATTGCAGTAGAACACTGTGATATGCTGTTAACAGCATAATATGCAAATATGGTGAGCAGGAAAGGAAGGAAGTTTTATCTTATGCATCTGGTATGATAGACAACACCTAAGTAGCCTGCTATAGATCCAATATATGAAATATCACACAAAAATCTGCAAACACCTGTTAACACAATCCACATGTAAATAAATGCATAATTTAAGTGTTTTGATGTTTAAAATGAAAGAATCATTTTGTGAGAAAGATGAAAATGCATAAATAGTAAATGGAAGGGCCCAGTGAATTGGAAGATAAGAAAGAAACTCAGTATTGATAACTGATGCTTTTTATTAAGGGAAACAAAGAGGGAACTCAAAAAAGAAAATTAATATGATTATTAAAACAATTTGGTTTAAAACTTAGATGGAAGTATGTGTTTGGCAAAAATATACATTACTAATATTGCTAGGAGGGTTAGACAAAAACAAGATGTATTTGAAAAGACCATCCTTTGTTAAACGCTATGTTTATACATTACTTTGATAAGTCACTAAAATTGAATATTGCCTATACTCTATTTGTGTGAATATTTGGTAACACAAACAGCATCTGCAGGATGCTTGCAGAAGTGCTTCATATTTGCGGAGCTCAAAATTATATCTGATTGTGAATTTTCTGTAATTTTTTTCCCACCGAAAAAATGGTTTTTTTGAAAAATTGATATTTTTATTAGGAAAAAGTTGATTTTGCTGAAATTTTTCAAGTTTCTATTGGAAGAAAAGAAACCTGACATTTCAATGTTAATTTGTGTCTGCCTGAACAACTCTGAGACCTCAGAGGAGGCTATTATACTGGTCAGACTACATCTCCCATCATGAACCATGGTCTTCCTTCTGGCTGAGCCAATGTAGTACATCATGGGAAAGGTAGTCCAGCTGGGGAACCCTGCAGAGGAGGTTCTGCAGCAGTTCAGGAAGATGCAAATTAATGATGAATTGAACTAAAATGAAATGTTTCAATCTGGAAATGTTGAAATGTTTTGTTTCAGTTTAAATGAACTTAATTTTCGTTCCTCAATGTTTTATTATTTAAACTATTCATCTAGATTCTGAATGAAAAGAAATGTTGAAATATTAGAATTTCCTATGGGATAGAAATTCCATTTTTTTCAATCAGTCCTACTCAAAATAAAGACAAAGTCAAAGAGATTTTCAAAATTCGTTTTCAAGATATTAACATCTCTTTAAAAATCCTTGCAAAGGACAGAATCCTTGTAGTTAAAATTCATATAAAAAGCCATTTCTCAGATTTCAATATATTACTCAAAGGTGAGGAAGATTGTATATAATTCTGATATACCCAGGGTACAGTCTGGACTGATATGCCACCTAAGCTTTTTAACCTGGGGTGCCCTTTACACTACTTTGCTGTGAGAGCTCACCCACAGCCTCCAGCATGTAAATTAATCCCAGTTACATTGTGTGAGTGCTGTAGCCAGCCACTCTTGAATTACACTGCAAAGCGACACCAGCAAACTCCCAGTCCCAGACTTTCCCAATAAATGTACATCTTGTACTGCCCAGCTCTCTCTTGGACAATACAAGCTCATATAAAGTCCATCATTGTATTAATAGAAAATGATATGCACAAATCCTGTTATCCCAAATAGAGTTTCCCAAACACTTCTGTTCAAACACACTGGTTAAAATAAAACAATAGACACAAGTTTATTAACTACAAAAGGATAGATTCTAAGTGAATGCAAGTAATGATACATAAAAGTCAGAGTTGGTTAAAAGAAAAATAAAACTAAAATGTAACTAATGTCTAACTTGACCAACTAGAATAAATTGAGAACAAGGTGTCTGTCACCACATGCTTCAGCAGTCTTACTGGCTGAACTTCTTTCAGTCTGGATCCCTCCCCCAGACCAATGCTGCATCATTTGTTCTTCAGGTGTCATGGATGCCATGGGCAGAGAGAAAGGGAGGAATGATTTGGGGTGTCTGCCCTCCCTTCTTATAGTCTTTTCCCTTCTTTAAGAAGCATCTCCAACTGAGGTCCAGGGGACAAAAAGTCTGTGTGAATGGGAACCCAAAGATGTTTAATTTTTAGGAAGTAGATTTTTCAGCAACATTCCTATTCCTGCCAGTTAGAAGGTGATGGCCCATTGGATCTTGTTTACACCTGGCTGAGGTGCCATTTTGCCTTTTGTTTCTGAGGAACTGGTTTGGCCACTCCCCAGACTTGGAATATGTCCTAATAACACCATACAGTGGAATCTTGTAACTTTTCATGCAATGGTGCCACGCATATACCAGGACAATATTGACCAGTGAGTTTTGAGTTTTCAAATGATACCTCATAAGGCACACTTGTAAAAAGATTATTATAATACTGTGCAAGGGGTGCATAAAGACCATCACAATAATAAAATATTTTAACCTAAGGGTAAATTTTAAGGCCATTGTCTCCAGATGTAGTCAATGAGTTCTATTATCCTCTTGGATTTTAAGATGCTATTCTGTAATCATTATTATGGCAAATCCCAAAGGAACATAGCCTTTTTACAGATCAAGTACCACTTGGATCAGTCTTTGGCTACTTCCTTAAAGTGGTCTGGCTGGTTATTCAGTTTATGATTCTTACACCTGGCAGTCTTATTGAATCACCAAAATTATTGGTGTTCACATGGTCACTGACCAGGTAGAAGCAGTTCTTGGTACACATGCTTTGGGATTTGTTGCTCTTCCATTTTAATAATATGACTGTACCAAGAAAGCTACTACTTGAAACCATATATATAGACAGACTTTTGTCTGGCAAAAAAAATTTCCCCTGGCCTAATCCCCCTTATTTACATTAATTCTTATGGGGAAATTGGATTCGCTTAACATCGTTTCGCTTAAAGTAACATTTGTCAGGAACATAACTACAATGTTAAGCAAGGAGTTACTGTAAAGGTATTGGTGTACTGTGGCTGCATCAGCTTTTCTGGTCCAACTGGCATACTAATATCACCCCTGATGACTGGAAGAAGGGTGTTATTCTGACTCTTCTCAAAAAGAGCAACAAGGCCAAATGTAGCATCTATAGAGATATTACGCTGTTGTTAGTACCAGGGGAAGTCTTCACTTCTGTGTTAGTGTCTTCAATCAATGATGTATTTCATGGCAAAGGCCAGTATACTCAGTGTAGCAGTAGACCGGGTCATTCCACTTTCAACCAGATCTTTACCTTCAGCCAGCTTTGCTATGCTGTAATGCCTATTTATTTATTCATTTATTTATTATTTGTATTGCAGTAGTGTCTAGAGGCCAGGATCCTCTTCTGCTATACACTGTACAAATATACAACAAAGGGACAGTCTCTGGCCTGAATCTAAGCCCCAGATCCTAAAAACACTTACTCACTTATGCCCCCCCCCCAGGGAATACTGACAATTGTAAAGTTAAGCATGTGCAAATATTCAGGATAAGCATATGAGTATAAGGCAATTGATAACAAATAGATACAACAGATGAGGGGAGCAAAATTAAAGATTGAGATGGTTTTCAAATCAGATGCCTTTGATAACATTAGGCATGTCCACCCTTAGCTGTTGTCATTTTAGCAACACAATAACACAAATCTTATTTTGATTGTGTAGCCAGTTTTTAGCTAATTAGATTGGTTATTAAAAAAAAAAAAGAATGAAAAAGATTGATATGCTGAGAGATTAGATATGGGCCTGATCTACAACATTTGTGTCCAGATCTGAACTTTCACAGTCTTCAGAGGTATTTGGACCTGAAATTTTCTTTCAGTCTATTATATAGGGAGGAGCATGCTGTTGAGATCAAATCAGTATCAGGGAGAATCAAGGGATTAGATTTGGTTAAAAGGGTTTGTTTTGATTTAACATGACCTTCTTCTCCATAGTAAGCAGATGGCAATTAAATATTGCATGCAATGGCAGCCCTTAATTTTCAATAACCTAGGAATCTCCCTGGATCCTACCCTTAAACCCTTCACTTACTTCCATATAGGAACCAGAGTATTTACTATGTTACACATTTGATTAATTATTTACAGTTATAGGTAAAGTTCAACTAATAAGAAATTTGTGGGGTTTATTTCCATTACACCAGAAAACAGACAGCTCTCAGGTTCTCTTGTGAGCCACTTTCTCATAAATACTGCAGACTTCTATATTTAACAAATGTCACATTGCCTTCTAGTCAAAAGTTGACATAATAAAAGAACTATTATTAGAATCTATGGACCAAAGTTGTTCTTGGTGTAACTCAGCTGGTTTCTATTGTGTTGTTTCAAGGGTGAATCTGTCCGATTGTATCTCTCTCTTAAAATGAAGTGCAGAAAAGTTAACAATAAAAATGGTCTCTTCTGTAAAAGGGCATCTTAAGGATTAGATTATTTTGTAATTCTCACTTTAAAAGAAAAGGGGAGAAATGAATAATGCATATACTTACCATTACATGCAAAACCAATTTTAATATTCAAAGCCCTTTTAATTCCCAGTACAAAGAACTCTTAAAGTATGCTATAGAGATGAGTAGGGAGAGGAAGATTGCCGTAAACTCCACCATCCCCGGAACCGACAGACAACTGCGACTGGACATCATCATCACCAATGGGGACCAGAAAAAGATCATCATGGTGGATGTCACAGTGCCCTTTGAGAACAGGACCCTGGACTTTCACGATGCCCGAGCTCGAAAGGTAGAGAAATATGCCCCTCTGACCAAAACCTTGAGAGCTAAGGGTTACCAGGTCCAGCCACACACACCGATCGTCAGAGTCTTAGGCACATGGGACCCCAGTAACGAGTGAGTGCTGAGAGAATGCAGAATTGGTCAACACTACACTCGGCTGATGCGGCAACTCATGGTGTCAGACGCCATCAGGTGGTCGAGGGACATCTACATAGAACACATCACCAGACATCAGCAATACCAAGAGGGATGAACTGGAGTGCCAATGAGAAGTGCAGTCAGGAAAGTAACAAATGCTTTCCTCATGGATTGTATTTTCTAAATGGACAACCAACCTAATTCTCAATTACTGAGGGACAATCTCCACTCATTGATATATTTTGCTTTCCACAACCACGTATCTGTACAACTTTTCATAAGTGATGTACCCGAGTATTTGGATTCTAATATTTAAACTGTATTGTTACATCTATTCACCTAAGTTTGAGTTATTGCTGCTTATGCACTATATGTATCTTATGACTTTAAAAACAAACTTTGTATTTGTGGATAATCTAAGCACTATACACAGTTGTACAGACACTCTTTTCTCAACCTATGTATTATATAATTTTTTTTAACATTAGCTTTAATACTCATTTTAAATCTGTTCTTTTATTGGACCAACTTCTGTTGGTGAGGCAGAGCTCTTCTTCAGATCTACAGATCTCCTTCTTCTACACAGAGCTCTTCTTCAGATCTAAGTGCCTTTCTCAGATTTTCACAGCTAAATACAAGATCAAACAGATAGTTTAGCATAAGTAGTTAGCACACCTTCTAAAGGTCAAGGTCATTCAAGGTCAAGTGGCCATGTAGTCATAGGACAAAAAGGGGGGTTAGTGGGTTACAGATTGTTGTAATAAACCATAAATCCAGTGTCTTTATTAAGACACTGCTCTCAAATGAACTCACAAGGGAAAATGATAAAAGACAAAAACACCATATTACCTGTGGATTAACACTTTTCACAAGGTGATCACTGTGTATCTGACTTAGCAGTCCCCATCCTCAAAGGAAACCTGCACAACACTTTCAAAAGATGAGTTTGGAAGCTTAAATTCATAAATTTGCTAGACACTACAATCATGGTCTTAATAAGGACACTGGATTATTTTATTACAACAATCTGTAAATGGGTATTAATGGGCCACTTCACCTTGAATGGTTTCAGAGTAACAGCCGTGTTAGTCTGTACATCCCATGAAGTGAGCTGTAGCTCACGAAAGCTCATGCTCAAATAAATTGGTTAGTCTCTAAGGTGCCACAAGTACTCCTTTTCTTTTCACCTTGAATGGTCCCTTAGAATATGTGCTAACGATTCACTTATGTAGCAAGACTCTCTGTGACATCCTGCTGCTGCCATAGAAGGAAACAGCCGGTGTGGAATTCATAGGGTTGATGAGCCAGCCATAGGGAGCCAAGGGGGGAGTTTGGGCCAAAAAGCCAGGTGTGGGTGTGGAGGAGAGACTGGGATGAAGAGCTGTGGAGGGGCGAAGTGGGGTACTGGGAGAGTGGGAAGAGGAGACTGGGACAAGGACAGACCTAAGGGGCCTAAAATACACCTTCCTAAAACATGGAATACCATCCAAGATTCCCGTGTCTCAACATTCTTAGGCTGTCAACAAATATCAGTGAAATCATGTGGCAAAATGTGTGTCTCATCACCCTCTAGTTCTGCTTCACATGGAGGGTGACAACCAACTACTGCTATGAGTGACTACTACTGTCAGTTATCAGATCATGAGTTGGATATCTAAAGGTTCGAACGCTGCTTCTGCTGCTGCTCAGTTTGATGCCTTGATAGAATTCCTCTCTTTTCAGTTTGCTTTTTCTAAACAAACAAGGAAACGAACAAAAAACAACAAAAAGAAGATATTACAGACACACAAAAACAAAATTAAAGGAATATTAATGTTGCAAAGTGAAGCTCTCAGTAGTTAGGAAATGCCAATATTAAGGTTGCTTCTGCAACCTTAGTTTGGCATATGCATTAAGATACAGACAAATTGGAACATTTCTAGTTTCAGATGTGTAGTGATTTTGAATAAGGTGACTTCAGGAAGAGAAAGGATGATCTTGTGATTTAAGCAGTTAATGCTCCTTTGAGAACTGGATTCTTTCCCTGCCTCTGACTCACAGTTTCTGTGTGATGCTGAGTAAGTCACAAACTTATCACAGGTGTCCACAAATTGTGAGGTTTTCGTTCTCTGGGTGCCCAATATGAGATCCTTGCATCTGATTTACATTCACAGCCGCAAGTGAAGTCAATGAGAACTGTGCTCAGGACAAATAAAGTACCATACAATGCTAACTTATCTGAAAAATCGGGCTATAGGCATCTCAAACTGGGCATTCCAAATTAGTGGGCACTTTTGACATTCATGTCTCTGTTCCTCAGTCCCCATCTGCAAAATGAACATAATGCTATCCTGTCACCTCACAGGTGACTTACAAGAATTAATTAATTAATATTTGTCAAACATTCAGATGTTGCACTAGTGAGCATCACAGAAAAGCATACAAGGAATTTAATACATCCGTCTTCACAGCAATCTGAAAATTGTGCAGTAATAAAGGTTGGAGTCACACATTAAACAAAGAGGGTAAAATGAAATATTGAATAGCTGATCATTAAGTGAGCACCAGCTATCCTGGACTGGATAAGGCAGGGATCCCACGGAAAAACATACTAAGTGATCATATGATTAAAGACTGTTTTATAATGCATACACACAAGGGGGCTGAATAAAGGATGCATTGGCCTTTCTTAACTTTTGAAAACCTAAGTTTTCAATCTTAATGTTGTCTGAATGTCACTTTTTGTATGTAATAAGCATTTACATCCTGATTTTTCTCCCATTTAAATCTGTGAGTTTGACAATTGACTTCCGTGGGTGTAGCATCAGCTCTTTAGGGAACGCTCCTATACAATTTCAGTTAGCAGAATTTTGTTTTATTTTTTTTCCGCCTGCTATTGTAATATTAAGTTACTGTGTTATTCTTGCTTATTTAACTTCACCTTGCACTTGCTTTTGGATTAAGTACTGACCACTATAGAAGAAAACCTGATTATATTTTCTAATTTAATTTGCCTTTTGTTCTTAAAAGTAGTATTTTCACAATATTTCATCTTTTTCAATCCTATTTTTCACTGAGGTTTGGACATTCTTTCAAAGAGGAATTTATCACAGTCTGTGGTTGTGGCTATTGAAGTGGTTGCCTCACATACTAAATCAAATAGAAAACCAAATTAAAACTGCACTTTGTACCATTTTGGGATTCACGTTCTCACAGCACAGCTGCTGTCCCCAGTTCAGAATCCTTTGCTTCCTCCCACCACTTATCTGTGTCCCATGTTCAGTTGTTTCAGAGAAGATCAAATAAAACAGGCTCGAGGCAATAATAGCAAAACTAGTAAAAAATGTGAATCCACTTCCTAGTCAATTTCAGAGATCAGGGCTGCTGCTGGGGGAGACGCTGGGAGGGGCACCGGGGCCAACAGCACCAGCTGCTGGGTGGTGTGGACCACAGCTGCTCTGGCTGGCTGGAGCCAGCTGCTGCGGCCAGACTGCAAACTGTGGCTTCTCCAGCTGGCCACCTCGGGGCGGGGGGGGGTATTGCCAGGGTATTGCTGCGGACCGCAGCTGCTCTGACTGCCCTGGGACTGCTGCTGGGGGCCGCCAGAGCACCGGCTGGTGTGGCTTTCCTGGGTGCCACCTGAGCAGCTGGCTCTGGAGCCAGCTGCTTGGGTAACCCTGGGTTCAGCCACACTGGCCCCCGCAGAAATCACTGAGGTCACGGAAAATCATGGAATCTGTGACTTCTGCGACCTCCGTGACAGACACGGAGCCCTACTTAAAATCTTATCTATCCTTCTGTAGTTAATAAACTTATTTGAATGTTTGATCTTTACCAGTGAGATTGTCTAAAGTTCTTGGGGAATCTTCTCAAGTTACAAAGTCTGGTGCATGTCCACTATCCTTTGATGAAGTGGCGAACTAAATAATGAGCTTGCATTGTTGAAGAGAAGGTCTTGAGCAGTGTAAATGGTACATTTCTGAGGTGCAAAGCTGGACTGGGGGATTTGCTGGTGTCTCCTTGGGTATAGTTCATGAGAGTCTGTGAAAGCCTGCATGTAACTTTCAGTGTGCCTTCACATGCTAATGGTTGTGTGAGAGTGAAGCCTATAGGGACTGCTTGTCAATAGCAGAGCAGTATGCAATGGTCCCACAGTCCAGGTTGTACTGTGGGGGTGTCCATCTAGCTGGAACCAATGCTATTGAGGACCTGATAGGACGAAGCGATGGGCACCTTTTACAAGGTGCTGGCACCCCCAGTTTTTATTGAAGACAATAGGAATTCAGAGTTCTGGACACTTTAAAAGAGTACTTTAACGAATATTCAATACATTCAAACTGAAAGGGCATATTGAGTGGGGTCCTGCAGGGATCATTTCTGGGTCTGGTTCTTTTCAATATCCTCATAAATTTCATAAATGATTTAGATAATGGCATAGAGAGTACACTTATAAAGTTTGTGGACGATACCAAGCTGGGACGGATTGCAAGTGCTTGCAAGGATAGGATTGAAATTCACAATGATCTGGATAAACTGGAGAAATGGTCTGAAGTAAATAGGATGAAATTCAATAAGGACAAATGCAAAGTACTTCACTTAGGATGGAACAATCAGTTGCACATACGCAATGGGAAATGACTGCCTAGGAAAGAGTATTATGGAACGGGGGTCATAACAGATTCCAAGCTAAATGAGAGTCAAGAGAAGCATCCCCTCTAATTTTTTACATCCATGTGCGGAAGGAATTTTGTTATGGAGGTGATGTGTGGTGGGGGTAGGGCTGAAGGGTTTGGAGTGTGGGAGGGGCTCAGAGCTGGGGCAGAGGGTTGGAGTGTGTGGAGGGGTGAGGGCTCTGGGGTGGGGCTGGGGATGAGGGGTTCAGGGTGCAGGAGGGGGGCTCAGGCCTGGGGCAGAGGGTTGGAGTGTGTGGAGGGATGCAGGCTCTGGGGTGGGGCTGGGGATGAGGGATTTGGGGTGCAGAATGCCCTGGGGCTGTGGCGGGGAGAGAGGACTCTCCCCAGCCTTCTCTCGCCACAGCAGCTCAGAGCCGGGTGAGAGGCACCTCTCCCCGGCTGTGGCAGCTCCAGTGGGGCTGGGCTGGGTCGGGCTGGGGGAGGGGCTCCTTTCCCCAGCAGCTCCGGCGGGCTTGGGATGGGCCAGGCTTTTGGAGGGGTTCCTCTCCCCGGCAGCTCCTGCAGGCCTGGGCTGGGCCGGACTGGGGGAGGGGCTCCTTTCCCTGGCAGCTCTGCTGGGCTTGGGCTGGGCTGGGTCGGGCTGGCAGAGGGTCTCCTCTCCCCAGCAGCTGCAGCGGGGCGGGGCTGGGCTGGGCTGGGGGAGGGGTGCCTCTCCCCGCCTCTGTGTCCCTTGGTAGCCTGCTGTGCAGCTGAGCTGCCGCGCAGCTTACAAGGAAGTTAGGTCAAGAGTGTAACACACACAAAAAAGCAAACATCATTCTGGGATGTATTAAGAGTGTTGTAAGCAAGACACGAGATGTAATTCTTCTGCTCTACTCTGCACTGATTAGGCCTCAACTGGAGTATTATGTCCAGTTCTCGGCACCACATTTCATGGAAGATGTGGACAAATTGGAGAAAGTCCAGAGAAGAGCAACAAAAATGATTAAAGGTCTAGAAAACTTGACCTATGAGGGAAGACTTAAAAAATTGGGTTTGTTTAGTCTGGAGAAAAGAAGACTGAGGAGGGACATGATGACAGTTTTCAAGTAATTAAAAAAAATGTTGCAATGAGAAGGGAGAAAAAATGTTCTCCTTAACCTCTGAGGATAGGACAAGAAACAATGTGGCTTTAAACTCCCTTCCCCTCCTCCTGATCCCCCTCACCTCCAGTGAAACGCAGGACACGTTCTATCCTGTACAAGAACTTTGTCCTTCATTTCAGTGGGAGCAGGGGACTGTGCCAGATTATTTTTCCTTGCCCTCCTCTGAATAGCCCCACTGACTTTAATGGGTATTCACAGATATATCTGAGAGCAGAACATGGCCCAGCAAGTCATTCTTAACTTTGCATTTTCTTCGTGTTTTTTTTTAAGTTTAAGCTTAACTATTCTTTACTACTTAATAGTATTTTGACTCAAGATAAAAGTTAAAATAATCAAGTTTCATGGTGCTAAGCTCTCATTTAAACAATCCATAGATAAAGGTAGGATAATTTGCGGCATAAGCAGACTTAAGACCTGAAATCTTCATATAGTAAATGGATAAAAAAACACTTTTCATTCTGACCCAATAGATGTCTACAGTAGTTTATTGATTTCAGTTTATTAAACTGTTCCTCAACACTAAGCTTCCCTCATTTATAATTTTCTATTGAGGAAAGCTTTACTTTTAATATTTCTATACAATACATACCAACCCCTTTTGAAATGTAGTAAAGTTTCAGGTTTATTTTACCTGCTTCTTGACCAGATCCCCTCAGACCTAAATATCTCACTCAGACATGGCCATGAACTTTATATGTAATAAATATGCTATGTCATTACAAAGCATGAACACATACAGTGTGTGCTATAATTGCTATGTAGTAACAGATTCGGCCACCCTCATTTACACTGAATGGTATTTTACTCCATGAGCAAACTTGTTCATTTAAATGGGGATGTTATGTTCCATCTCACATAAAATATACCAAGGCATTTATTGATCTGCAATAGTCTGTCATCACCACAGTTATTAACACAAACTAATTATACATGTGGTTTTGGTTCTATGTTTGAAAGGAGCAGTCATATCCTTGTATGACTTGTTTAATTGCTCTGTGCCAGGCAGAGCCTGAACACAGACAGCTTGCTCCTATATACTGTATCAGCACCTCTCTGAAGCTATTATATTGTTCTCCAGAGCCTCATTTATGTAGAAAAAAGTTAATCTCTAGCTGCTATGGTTGTGGAGAAAACCTGAGAAAGTTGAACCAACTGTAACTGATGCAGATATCCCTACATGCATGCAGAGTGCCTGGAACAATAACTGAACAGTGTGAACTGCTCCATTCACCTGAAGTGAAGTGTTAGCTTCAAATGACCAGTGATGATAATTTACATGTGAATATTGTTAACTGTCTGATTTCTTGTAAGAAAGGAATGGGAGGGTCACAGATCTGGGCAATTTACTGAGTCACATTTCATTCCACCAATGGGTAGCAGTTGGAAGATTTTTTTTTCCCACAGTCAAGAAGGAAATGAGTCCAAGGAACCCAGCAGAGCCCATGGCCATATTGAAACCTCACTGAAGGGGAGCCAAGCAGCACAAATGATTGTATCTAAATCTTTGTACAATCTACCCTGAGCAGTCATTTTGGTGATTCATATGGGCAGTGCTTATTTTGCACGTGGAGCTTGGAAGAACACAGTCACCTTTTTCTGTTCAGTCTGACCCTTTTTCTACTCAGTCTGATCCCTGCCAGGGATCTGACAAGGAGATTTGAGAACAGTGTTCCCCTGCTGTGTTAATAAGCAATGTTCCATATTGAATAATAACTCCCTTTACTCGTCTTCAACACGTAATGGAAAAATAGTAGCAACAGCAGCAGAGGAGAGAGATATCTTTATCCCCAAAAGGCATTTTAAAGTTCCAGGCAGATGCAAGTGTCCTGTCCTAGTATCAGCACCAAAATAGTTTCATCATCATAAACGGGCACTTCTGCTAGCTGCAGATAACAGTAAGCTGCTACAGAGAAATATCAGTCTGCTTTGCCTAGTTTGACAGGGGCAAGCAGTTATTCATGGACTTGCCTTTAGCTGGAGAACTTGGGCCACATCCTGTGGATCCAAAGGAGGTCCCGCAGTCCCTAACTGCCTGTTTGTAATAGTCAAACTGAGCAAGAGCAGCTGAAATTATTGTACTAATTCTGGAGAACACAGTTCATCTAAAAGTAGCACATGTGTAAGATACCTGAAGATGTTCCCAAAGAGTGCTTTAATCCAGCTGGGGTGGAGGAAGAGCTGGAAGATGCTGAAGTGGAGTGCTACTGAGGAAGTACAAGTGAGCAGCAGTGAGGACTGTAGAGGTTTTTTTGACACATAAGACCACAAAAATATTCTGGTGTCATAGTTAGAGGGGGACATACAGTGGATTTTTGACTGGTTATGTGCTCTCTTGCCTAATCTACTTTCCTAGCAAGTGATTGTCTTACCTAGAAATTACAGAAGCTGCTGCTACATTAGAATTAGGACCACCTCCAGGTTCTCCAGACCCTCTCAGTATTGAGATTCTCTTGGAACTAGCTTTCAATGAATCCCCAAATCAGAATTTCACAGAAGGGTCTGGAGTTGGTTCTGATTCTAAATTGGTCCTAAAAGCAGTAAGGGACTCCTCCATAAGTATGGACAGGAGACAAATCTCCCAATCCTTGTAGGCCAAACTTCAAGCCATATTTCATACTGGTCAGGTCCATGCCTTTCATCCAAGTGCCTAAGACTTTGGGAATGAGGGTCTGAGACTAGAAAATTTATTCTACAAGATGCATAGTCCTCAAACCAAGACTTTGGTGGCTCCACCATCCACAAGGGCGGGATAGTTCCTAGAACCAAAGACACCAAGAAGAGGTCATTTCCCTCTTGAGACAAAAAATAAAGTTTTACATTTTCTTACAATTATGCAGCTATTTACAAGAAACTAGCCCCAGTTAGGGGAGAAAAAGGAGAAAGTAATGGCAAATGAGCTAACAAGTTGAGGGACCAGGGGGAGTGCCAACTTGCTGCTTTAGTGGCTGGAAGGAACAGGGTCTGTGGAGGCCAGGCCTTAAAATCCAAATCTAAGCCTCACCTAGAACATCTCATGCCTCATGGAAAAGTTTGCTCAGATCCTAATTTCTAAAGCTTTCTAGTGGGTTTCAGGTTTAATTCAGTGCAGAGGTGTTCCCAGAGTGAGGATCTGTTCACTCAAAGAAGAGTTCTCCAAGGACAATTCTCTCCCAGATAGAAACTCTTACAGGAATTTTGGCATTCAGAAAGTGTTTGAAAACCCCACTGTCTGTTTCCCTGTTAGAGTATGTCAGATTTTCACAGGTTTTTATCCACTTTGTTTGATTTATTTGCTTAGGTTACCCAATATTCTGGTTAAACTATTATAACTGGTGCTACAGATGTTGAACTTAATTTGTTCCTGGCATTCAAATAGTTGAAAGAGTTCTATATGCAACTTCAGTTAATGGTATACCTATGCTGAAAGTACTGCATTTTCCACAAAAGCTCTGTGAGGCCAACAGTGAAAATTCTGAGTATTACCAGTTTTGTAGAGTGTTTTTTTTATAATCTCCTTTGGTTGGTTTCTGAGTATGCAACTAAGAACAAAAGTATTAAACAGCAATAGGTACAGTGCACCATTTTAGAGATCACCTTGCATGTGTTAAATTAGATAACTGAATGTATTTGTCTTAATAAAAGTGTGCAAATAGGAGAGAAAATGAGCTGGTGTATTGCCATATTGAATTGCCAGGAATCACTTTTGGTAGGTTAAGATATATAGGTGCTTTATGTGAAAGTCACCCATATTGATAGCCAAAAAGACAATACTGTTTAGAGGAGAATTGAGGATTTTTAAATTTATTTTTGGATTGGGGATTGGGGTCTGGAAGGAT
Organism: Natator depressus; assembly: GCF_965152275.1. Classification (NCBI taxonomy): domain Eukaryota; kingdom Metazoa; phylum Chordata; order Testudines; family Cheloniidae; genus Natator; species Natator depressus. The sequence goes on from NC_134234.1 coordinate 126,089,245, forward strand.
CTGGCACACAGCTTGTTGTAATCAGGTTCTATAGATCAAGAGTAAGATCTATAGTCACCCAGAAGGCCAGGTGTATTGTGGTACCTCCCTACACAATACAACTTTATTTTGTACAGCACATTTTATATTTACCCAAAATGCTTTCTAATAATAACTGGCTCTAACTCGTTTTCTAGACTGTAAGAATGTAATAGATAACTTCAGGAAGGGAGAGAGAAATTGAGAAGTATCAGCAAAGGAGGAAATGCATAGCCTTATCTAAGGAAGTAGTTTCCAACTGTGGAGTGAATGGACCTTGTGATAGAGCTCAATGAGTTGGTTCAATGGAAATAGAGAGTTAGAGCTATATCTCCATTTCTTGCTCATTTTCTCTTTTGGGAGTTATACTATGAAAGTCACTTTCTTTAGTTAATGAGCTATTGCTAATGACATGAACATGTCAATATCTTGTTATGATTGATCTAATGATTTGTTTTATAATTGAATTTTACTTAATGTATTCACTGGTTCAATTCACCAATACTTACCTACCGCATTAACTGCTTAAGATGTGAGTATTAAATTTAATTTATTCAGTGAATTAGTTTACTTCATTTAGATTATAGCTTTAAACTTAAACTGTTGCTAAAAATGTCCCCTACTAATACACATAGCAAAATAAACACTATTCACAAACTGAATCTAAGGATTATAAATTGCAGTTCTTTATACAGAGATACAGATTTATGAATCATTTCTAACATTTTTCTAGTTATAATGGACCAACTTCTCATTAATACACATGAAGCACCTGTCCCAGCTCAGCATTTTCACTGACTTTACAGGAATTTGGACTGTGCTCCAAAGGTACATATCACTGAAACAGCAACACAATAAAGCATTTGTGAATATTGTACATCCCATTGATGCCATAGTCACAGGTTGTGTAGAATGAAGTCCAGGGTGGGATCTAGAAACCCACTTGTCTCCCACAGCTACGATGAGCTAATTGCAGATCCAAGATGTCTCACACATAGAGCTAGGCCATCTTTTTTCCAGAAGGTAGAAAGACTCACTAGAGATCATTTTCACATAGAAGGAGATTGCAAAATCTGTCCTTCCTTCATTCAAACTCTCAATTCCCAAACATCTGCCTTCCTTCGCCATTGGTTTGTATTGCATTTATTCCAGCCCTGAGATAGAATACATTGTTTTCATATTCCATCTGGCATGTCTATACATTGAGGTGGTGTGTCCATTGGTGTACCATACTTATTTTCTCCCTGACCACAGTCCCTTTTCTCCCTTCAAAGTACAGAGACAGCACACATGTAGCTCTCTTATTCTGTGATTTTTCCTGCCTAGCAGGATTTGTGTGAATTCCATAAGCAAACAGTTCCTGACATGAGCCATATTACAACTGAGGTCTGCAGATTTTTGGCCGTACACATTGTCATAAGTTTTCTCAGAATTTGGCTCACTACTTTTGTCATAGGTTTTATTAACCCAGAGTATAGTATATAAGCATTGCATGGTATATTACAAAACATGCCTGGCTGAATTCTCATTTATACTAAAGCCCATTTACACCACATTGCCAGAGTGGTGAAAACAGCAATGAAAATAAAGCCCCACATGTCAAATCAAGAATTCATGGACAGTACATTAGGAACAGGGTCTATGGTGAGAGCTATAAGTAAGAGCCAGGATGCCAGAGTCCTATTCCTAGTTCTATAATAGAGTAACTTTGTGACATCAAACACCCTCTGTAGGGTTATTTTTAATTATTGTATTTTTTCCATACACAAAGAGGAAACATAGACTTTCAGTCTGATTGACTTATTTTAGGTGAAAGAAAAAACAGAAGTCTCCATGAGTTTACATGAGAGAGCACAGTGTCTGTTTCCTTAGCAACATGCTGCTTCAGTTCAACCTTACAAAATAGCAGCTGCCCCTTCCTCACTAACCCCTCAGACAATAGCCCCTGAGGGTATGTTTACACTGCAGTTACATCTGGCCCAGGCTAGCTGACTCAGACTCGTGGAGTTCGGATTAAGGGGCAATTTAAGTGTGGTAAAGCTGTTCTGGCTCAGGTTGTAACCCGAGCTCTGGGGCCCTCTCATCCTGCATGAGCCTAGAGCCTGGGCACCAGATTGAGCCCGAACATCTACAGCACAATTAAACATCCCCTAAGCCTGAGTCCCATGAGACAAAGTCAGCTGGCATGGGCCAGCTATGAGTTTTTAATTGCAGTGCAGACATAACCTGAGTGTTCTGAGAGTTTTCTTTTGCAGTTCAGGTTTTCTGCAGGCATTAGGTAGAAGGGAACAGAAAGTCCATTGATCAGTAATGGTCAGTGTCATTCTATAAATCATGAAGACGAAGATTTTCAGAAATTACTTGTGATTTTGAGATCTCATTTCTTTGGGTGCCTAGCATAGGACACATTAAAAGAGTCTGATATTCAAAGATTGTATGCACAGTTCTTTCTGAAAATTAAGGTGTCTTTAGTCGAGGGACTCAAAATCACTAGTAACTTCTGAAAATCTTGACCATAGGCCATCTGTGTCTTTGAGTCACATTCTGTAAAGTAGGGATGGTATGAGGATAATGTTTATGAAGTATCATAGAATCACAGAATCATAGAATATCAGGGTTGGAAGGGACCTCAGGAGGTCATCTAGTCCAACCCCCTGCTCAAAGCAGGACCAATCCCCAATTAAATCATCCCAGCCAGGGCTTTGTCAAGCCTGACCTTAAAAACTTCTAAGGAAGGAGATTCTACCACCTCCCTAGGTAACGCATTCCAGTGTTTCACCACCCTCCTAGTGAAAAAGTTTTTCCTAATATCCAACCTAAACCTCCCCCACTGCAACTTGAGACCATTACTCCTTGTCCTGTCATCTTCTACCACTGAGAATAGTCTAGAACCATCCTCTTTGGAACCACCTCTCAGGTAGTTGAAAGCAGCTATCAAATCCCCCCTCATTCTTCTCTTCTGCAGACTAAACAATCCCAGTTCCCTCAGCCTCTCCTCATAAGTCATGTGTTCCAGACCCCTAATCATTTTTGTTGCCCTTCGCTGGACTCTCTCCAATTTATCCACATCCTTCTTGTAGTGTGGGGCCCAAAACTGGACACAGTACTCCAGATGAGGCCTCACCAGTGTCGAATAGAGGGGAATGATCACGTCCCTCGATCTGCTCGCTATGCCCCTACTTATACATCCCAAAAAGCCACTGGCCTTCTTGGCAACAAGGGCACACTGCTGACTCATATCCAGCTTCTCGTCCACTGTAACCCCTAGGTCCTTTTCCGCAGAACTGCTGCCTAGCCATTCGGTCCCTAGTCTGTAGCTGTGCATTGGGTTCTTCTGTCCTAAGTGCAGGACCCTGCACTTATCCTTATTGAACCTCATCAGGTTTCTTTTGGCCCAATCCTCCAATTTGTCTAGGTCCCTCTGTATCCTATCTCTGCCCTCCAACGTATCTACCACTCCTCCCAGTTTAGTATCATCCGCAAATTTGCTGAGAGTGCCATCCACACCATCCTCCAGATCATTTATGAAGATATTGAACAAAACCAGCCCCAGGACCGACCCCTGGGGCACTCCCCTTGACACCGGCTGCCAACTAGACATGGAGCCATTGATCACTACCCGTTGAGCCCGACAATCTAGCCAACTTTCTACCCACCTTATAGTACATTCATCCAGCCCATACTTCTTTAACTTGCTGACAAGAATACTGTGGGAGACTGTGTCAAAAGCTTTGCTAAAGTCAAGAAACAATACATCCACTGCTTTCCCTTCATCCACAGAATCAGTAATCTCATCATAGAAGGCGATTAGATTAGTCAGGCATGACCTTCCCTTGGTGAATCCATGCTGACTGTTCCTGATCACTTTACTCTCGTGTAAGTGCTTCAGGATTGATTCCTTGAGGACCTGCTCCATGATTTTTCCGGGGACTGAGGTGAGGCTGACTGGCCTGTAGTTCCCAGGATCCTCCTTCTTCCCTTTTTTAAAGATTGGCACTACATTAGCCTTTTTCCAGTCATCTGGGACTTCCCCCGTTCGCCACGAGTTTTCAGAGATAATGGCCAATGGCTCTGCAATCACATCCGCCAATTCCTTTAGCACTCTTGGATGCAACTCGTCCGGCCCCATGGACTTGTGCACGTCCAGCTTTTCTAAATAGTCCCGAACCACCTCTTTCTCCACAGAGGGCTGGCCATCTACTCCCCATGTTGCGATGCCCAGCGCAGCAGTCTGGGATCTGTCCTTGTTAGTGAAGACAGACGCAAAAAAAGCATTGAGCACATTAGCTTTTTCCACATCCTCTGTCACTAGGTTGCCTCCCTCATTCAGTAAGGGGCCCACACTTTCCTTGGCTTTCTTCTTGTTGCCAACATACCTGAAGAAACCCTTCTTGTTACTCTTGACATCTCTTGCTAGCTGCAGCTCCAGGTGCAATTTGGCCCTCCTGATTTCATTCCTCCATGCCCGAGCAATATTTTTATACTCTTCCCTGGTCATATGTCCAACCTTCCACTTCTTGTGAGCTTCCTTTTTATGTTTAAGATCCGCTAGGATTTCACCATTAAGCCAAGCTGGTCGCCTGCCATATTTACTATTCTTTCGACTCATCGGGATGGTTTGTCCCTGTAACCTCAACAGGGATTCTATGACAATGAGAGCTATTTTAAAAAAGCCTAAAATAAATAAAATATAATAGGTGAAAATCAAAAAGGAAAAATAGATATACTCATAATTTCTTTTATGAACAAGATCTTTATAAAATAGATTGCTAAAGGCTGTGATTAGTTCAAACAGCTTTAAAATTTAGTTTCACCTTGCATTATCAGGAATCACCTTCACCACTCTAGTATGCTGTATATTTGCATCCTAATGCTGACTGACGGACCTGCTCTGTTTAGATTGTGAGCTGCTGGGGGCAGAAACGGTGACATCTTTTCTGTTTGAAAGTGCCTAACATGTTGAGGGCACTACCAAACCCAACACATCATCTTAACAAAGATATGTGAGGCTGTACATCTCTTACCTCATCAGGTGGCAAGATCCTTAGTCTGGCAACTTTTTCTCCATCCTTACAGTTCCACAGCCTGTCTCCTAAATTCTCAACCACCCGCAAAAAAGACTCCAGTGATTTCATTGCTCAGAGTTATAAGTGACCAATTAAATAGAAGATCTAGGTACAGTGATATAGAATGAATTCCAGGCATTGCTCTGTCCTTCAGACTCAGTCCCTCATGGCCTATTAGTGGCTGAATCTTACCATATATTTTACAACTCCACTGGGAATTCCAGAGAAGTCCCTATATTAAGATCTGGTCTCAGCCTATTAGGTCAATCTTCAGGCAATTATGAGCTTCTGGCTCCAATTGCTCAGTCTAACTAGCAATTTTTGAATACTTCTCATCTTCTCTTGCATCTGACACAAGGGAAGGAGTGAGCTAACTTTAAAACTCATTTGTCAGGGAATGGAAGAAGTGATTAAAAAAAGCTTCCTTATGACTTTCTTTAGGAGGCACCCTGTCCTTGTTTTTAATATAATTTCCTGGAAGCCTTCAGCAAGTATCCCTATAGGCTTTCCAAGAAAGCTATAAAGTGTAGTCTTGGCTGCCTCTGTCACTTTTACACATTTGCTTATTATTTTATTTTTTTAACCTTTTGCTTTATGGCGTTTGTGTTTCAACAGTACCATTTGATGATGAAGTTAAGGGTTTGCAAATGTTATGAGTGTAACTGGGCCTAGTTTCAAGTGTGCCTGGGCTGATTTATGTTTCTGTATCAAGACCACATTGCATGAGTTCAACCTGCAAACAGGTGAAACCTAGTGATTTTTTTTTTACTGCAAGTTTAAAACTAAAACACAGAGGTGAATAAAAAAGTATATAGGTATCACCAGTTCATGAGAAGGATTACAAATTTAAACCATAAGTTTTCACTAAAATACATATTGTGAAACCTGTTTTTAATTGACAACACAAAGGAGCGTCATACAAAAAGTCCCATTTTTTCCTTCCTAACTCACACTTAGTATCTTACTCTGACAATAGTCCCACTGATATTACTCATGTAGGCCTTGATACAGCAAAACACTTAAGGATGTGCTTAGTTTGACTTCAGGGGGAATTAAGCACACGTTTCAGTGCCTTGCTGTAAAGGTGTGGGATTACTCCACTGTTTAATTTGCTGAATTGGGGCCTGGGTTTTGAGATCAGTGGGACAAATGGTAGGAAAAGATACTACTCAACCTACTTCTGGGCTGGAAGCCAGCAGTGCTGCTATCACACCCTGATCCCACCCTCTTACCACCAAATGACTATTTATGTTGCATCGTGGATTTTATTGTAACACTAATTATTGTCTGGGGCTCAGAGCTTTCACATGAACATTAAATCTAAAGAAACAGACAACATGGCTAAGGGTTCCAAAATCAGAAAGGCTGCTCTTTAACCAGAGGCAAAAAAATTGTACTGGAAACCTTGAAGATAAGTGGTTTCTTAACATAATACTGCACATTCTATGTGGTCATTATTTCAGGTGTTTTACAAACTGTAGAAATCATGTTCCATCTGGTTACCAAAAACAAGTAAAAACAAACATAAAACACAATTTCTTAACTTCCAACAATGCAGCAGACAATAGATTTCAATGCAATTCCAAGATATATTGATCTCTACAGTGTGTTAGTCTACAGCTGAAATTATTTCTTTTTCCCAATAAAGGAAATACATTCTGTCCTTCCAAATCACAAAATGAAACAAAAAACCCAACATGTTTATCCCTTAATTTTGATGGGTTTTGCTAGAGTGTTAAGTTTTGCTGCAGAATATATGTAACATAAGATGGGCAATCTTGTAACAGATGGCTCCAGAGCACAATAGTAGATCAAATGTAGATATGGGAGATTTCTGCAAGCAAAATGAAATTTCAGCCACAATATCTCATACATATATGAATTAAAACTAAAAAGGACATTATTAATATGCCCAACATGCAAGAACATATATCACAGAATGAATTACAACAATTTGAAGCCTACAATCTGAAGCCTACTTATATTTTATGGCAATATTAGATCCAGTCCTGTACTTCCTGACCATCAACTATTTCCATAAAGTTAAAAGGATGTTCTGGTGCTAAAGTGTTAAGTCTTGTTGTATTTAAAATACATTCCAATATATCACACTAATATGTAGAAATGTAGTAGTTGATGATATAGAGCCAAAGCCAACTTTAAAGAAGAATGACTAAGCATAAGAAAGTTGGAGGCTTCAGGAAAGAGATGTGGCTCCACAAAGGTACTTAACCACCTAACCCACAGATTTAGGCACCTAAATCCCATTTTAGGTGCCATTATGATCCATGAAACCCCCACACGGCTGCTGCCAAACAGTGTAAATGACTAAACTCACTCAGCACCTCGGTTTTTTTCCAGTAAAAGTTCCCTAGGCATCTATGTTTCTGCCTCTGGGCATGCACACTGCTGCCTCCCTCTAGGTGTCCAGATGCCAACCTCCTGCCTAAGCCCCAGACTGAACCACAAACTGGGGAATTATAAGGAGATGAACGCCTATCTTGCATGCAGAGTCCGATCTGATCGGAGTGGTCACAGGCAAGCTAACACCACACAAAGTGGGGGAGAGGAGGAACTCCCTTATAACTCTTAGCCTAATGGTTTGGGTACTCACCCTCAATCAGGGAGACCCCAAGTTCAAGCCACCACTCTGCCTGATGAGGAAAAGAGATTTGACCAGGGATCTGCCATCTCAAAAGTGAGCATGCTAACTACTGGACTATAGTGCATTTTGACATGGGGATCCCTCACTCTGTCCTGTGGAAATCATTCTACTTTAAATAATTGAATAATTAAATATTATTTGGGCCACTTATTCTATAGTCCAATGGATAGCACACTCACCTTAGAATCATAGAATCATAGAATATCAGGGTTGGAAGGGACCTAAGGAGGTCATCTAGTCCAACCCCCTGCTCAAAACAGGACCGATCCCCAATTAAATCATCCCAGCCAGGGCTTTGTCAAGCCTGACCTTAAAAACTTCTAAGGAAGGAGATTCCACCACCTCCCTAGCTAATGCATTCCAGTGTTTCACCACCTTCCCAGTGAAAAAGTTTTTCCTAATATCCAACCTAAATCTCCCCCACTCCAAGGAGACCATTACTCCTTGTCCTGTCATCTTCTACCACTGAGAATAGTCTAGAACCATCCTCTTTGGAACCCCCTTTCAGGTAGTTGAAAGCAGCTATCAAATCCCCCCTCATTCTTCTCTTCCGTAGACTAAACAATCCCAGTTCCCTCAGCCTCTCCTCATAAGTCATGTGTTCTAGTCCCCTAATCATTTTTGTTGCCCTTCGCTGGACTCTCTCCAATTTCTCCACATCCTTCTTGTAGTGTGGGGCCCAAAACTGGACACAGTACTCCAGATGAGGCCTCACCAATGTCGAATAGAGGGGAACGATCACGTCCCTCGATCTGCTGGCAATGCCCCTACTTATACACCCCAAAATGCCATTGGCCTTCTTGGCAACAAGGGCACACTGCTGACTCATATCCAGCTTCTTGTCCACTGTCACCCCTAGGTCCTTCTCTGCAGAACTGCTGCCTAGCCATTCGGTCCCTAGTCTGTAGCGGTGCATGGGATTCTTCCGTCCTAAGTGCAGGACTCTGCACTTGTCCTTGTTGAACCTCATCAGATTTCTTTTGGCCCAATCCTCCAATTTGTCTAGGTCCCTCTGTATCCTATCCCTACCCCCAGCATATCTACCACTCTTCCCAGTTCAGTGTCATCCGCAAACTTGCTGAGGGTGCAATCCACACCATCCTCCAGATCATTAATGCAGATATTGAACAAAACCGGTCCCAGGACCGACCCTGGGGGCACTCCGCTAGATACCGGCTGCCAACTAGACATGGAGCCATTGATCACTACCCATTGAGTCCAACAATCTAGCCAACTTTCTACCCACCTTGTAGTGCATCCATCCAACCCATACTTCTTTAACTTGCTGACAAGAATACTGTGGGAGACCGTGTCAAAAGCTTTGCTAAAGTTGAGGAATAACACGTCCACTGCTTTCCCTTCATCCACAGAACCAGTTATCTCATCATAGAAGGCAATTAGATTAGTCAGGCATGACTTTCCCTTGGTGAATCCATGCTGACTGTTCCTGATCACTTTCCTCTCCTCTAAGTGCTTCAGAATTGATTCCTTGAGGACATGCTTCATGATTTTTCCAGGGACTGAGGTGAGGCTGACCGGCCTGTAGTTCCCAGGATCCTCCTTCTTCCCTTTTTTAAAGATGGGCACTACCTTAGCCTTTTTCCAGTCTTCCGGGACTTCCCCCGATCACCATGAGTTTTCAAAGATAATGGCCAATGGCTCTGCAATCACATCCGCCAATTCCTTTAGCACTCTTGGATGCAACGCATCCAGCCCCATGGACTTGTGCACGTCCAGTTTTTCTAAATAGTCCCGAACCACTTCTTCCTTCACAGAGGGCTGGCCACCTCCTCCCCATGCTGTGCTGCCCAGTGCAGGAGTCTGGGAGCTGACCTTGTTCGTGAAGATAGAGGCAAAAAAAGCATTGAGTACATTAGCTTTTTCCACATCCTCTGTCACTAGGTTGCCTCCCTCATTTAGTAAGGTGCCCACACTTTCCTTGGCTTTCTTCTTATTGCCAACATACCTGAAGAAACCCTTCTTGTTGCTCTTAACATCCCTCGCTAGCTGCAACTCCAGGTGTGATTTAGCCTTCCTGATTTCATTCCTACATGCCCGAGCAATATTTATATACTTATAAATATTTATATAGTCATGTGAGTTATCCCACCAAGTCTCTGTTATTCCAATCACATCATAATTCCTTGACTTTGCCAGGACTTCCAGTTCTCCCTGCTTGTTTCCCAGGCTTCGTGCATTTGTGTATAGGCACTTGAGATAACCCGCTGATCGCCCCTCTTTCTCAGTATGAGACAGGAGCCCTCCCCTCTCACGCGCTTCTGCTCATGCTTCCTCCCGGTATCCCACTTCCCCACTTACCTCAGGGCTTTGGTCTCCTTCCCTTAGAGGTGATAGATCCCTGTTCGCATCCCTTCTCATCAGGCAGAGGGGTGGACACCAAGTGGTGGCCTCCCACATCCCAGATAAGTACCCTAACCACTGGGCTAAGAGTTATGAGGGCTGTTTTGTATGGAGTTACTTAGCCTCTGAGTATGCCAACCACATCCATCCTTGAAAGCAAGATAGGTGTTTGTCCCCCTATCTTTCCCCAGTTCAGGAATCACAAGCAGAGATAGGCACCTTCCAGCAGCCCAGATTTAGGTGACTATCTGTATGAGAGGGGTGTGGCTTAGGACACACCCGTTTCATAATATCTTTCATTGGCTAGTTTGTGTGGCACCTGCAATGATCTGCCAGAGTTCCCAGAATTATGAGTTACTATGTTACCCTTCTCAGCTTTACCAGTTGAGAGTTTCCTGCTGTTAAGCTACGTATCAGCTCCATGACATACTGACTTGTCTGCCATGCCAGCAAACTCTTCAGGACTCAGCCAGTCCAAACCTGGACTGCAAGTAACAACCAGTGAAGCTCAACTCCCGAGTTCGTCAGAGATGTGTCTTTGCAGAATCCAATCCTCTCATTGAACACTTGCAGAGGTTATTAATTTCACTACTCACTTAAAGAATAAGTACCCAGCAGCTTATGACCTTAAATGGGGTTAACACACAGTTTTAATCACAGCACTGAACTGGTTTAGAGTAAAAGATATTAGCGGGCTTTCGCTTCACCCTCTCCCCTGTTCTTGTCACGCAGACAGAAAGCAGAAGACCAGAAGTCCGAAGAGCAGGCAATGAGATTTTTATTGGGGTTAGTTTTCAGCAAGCATGTGTCCCATAACTCTGATGCTACAGATCCTTGTTTCCCAGTGTTCTACTCCTCAGCAGGCATAATTATACCTGAAATACACACCCACAGTCCCACCCCTTACAACCTATGATCATGTTCCATTTTTCATATGGGGTCTTCATCCTACCTCTTTTGTACCCCATGGGAGGGGTAAGGAGTGAGGTTATGCTACAGTCAGGGACAGGCATTTCTTTGGTCTTTTAGTGTTTTATCTTCCTCCTAATCCCCTTTTGACACTCTGGACTGGTTGCTTGACCTTGCCTTGAGATAGGGGTTGAGGCAATCTTAAAGTGTGCACTGAAATAATATTTTAACTTCTCTTATCTGTTCCCATTGTACTATCAAACCCATCTCACTAGGCAGAAGCAACATACCCAGTGTCTTTGTTCTTTGTTTACACATATTAGTATAAGATATAAGAGTATCAAAAAGTCAAACTCAAAATTCTATCCCAGGCTAACAAACAGACCCATATGCTAACAAAAGTAAAATGAGTTTATTAAAAAAAGACATAGGTTTAAGTGATACCAAGTATAAGGAATAAAGCCAGAAAGGTTTACAGGCAAACACAAGTAAAAATACTCTTCAAAGACTAAAACCTGATTTAATAAACTAGAGTCTCTTGTTCAAAGAAATGTTTCCCTAGTCTCTTTTCCAGCATGACTGACCAGGACCCTTCACAGAGCCCAGAGTGCATGGTTCCTTTGTCTCCTCAGGTGAGGGATAACTTAGAGGTACTCTCCCCCTTTCTTTATAGTCCAGTATTTTCTGAAGGGTATCCCCAGATAAAGTTCCTTTCCTTTGCTGAGTGTAAATGCCAGGCTCTCAGCTGTAGACTCAATGGTGGTTCCTCCCTCATTGGTCTCTTGCTGCAGTGATCTCTTCCTGCAAGCTCCAATACAGATGAATAGCCCACTGAATTTAGCCACATGTGGTTTGCGTGTTGGCCTCTTTCCTTTGTCTGGAGAAAACCTATTTATCAACTCCCCCAGACATGCCTGGTTTAAACACATTTTAGGGTATGTCTACACTGCAATTAAAACCCTGTGGCTGGCCCCATGCCAGCTGACTCATGCTGTCAGGGCTCAGACTGTGGGGCTATTTAATTGCATTGTAGATTTCCAGGCTTGGACTGCAGCCTGGGCTCTAGAACCCTGTGAGGTGGGAGGGTCCCTATGCTCAGGCTGCAGCCCAAGCCCAGAAGTCTACACTGCAATGAAGCAGCCCCACAGCCCAAGCCCTGCGAGCCCATGTGAGCAGGCATGGGCCAGCCGCAGGGTTTTAATTGCAGTGTAGACATATCTTCTGTCTTCTGCTATTAGGGACATATCTCCCAGCCTACTTTGCTAGCTTTTGTGAATCACATTCTAAGGCAGGTTTCAGAGTAGCAGCTGTGTTAGTCTGTATTCGCAAAAAGAAAAGGAGTACTTGTGGCACCTTAGAGACTAACAAATTTATTTGAGCATAAGCTTTCGTGAGCTACAGCTCGCTTCATCAAATGCATGCAGTGGAAAATTCTAAGGCACTTATCTCTCCCAATGCATCATCTACGGAGCCTAGCAACCTAACTCAGACGTTGTAGTTTGCAGTGTTATTCTTGTGAGTTTCTAGGCACCTAAAAGTTAGGCGACAAGCATTGCATCACCTCAGTCCCTTTCTGGACCCAGGCCCAAAGGTATATAGGTTGCTTTCCAAGCAAAAGAAGTGTATTACAAGTCATAAACCATAGACAGAATTGTGTGTGGTGGTTTTGAGATGGCATTGAAAAACATGCTTAGGGAGTCAGAGATTAGGAGGCAATTACAGAGAGTAGGGGCAGTGTAGGAGCATAATTTGACCACTCATTGTACAAAGATCAGGAAGGGGATAGAAATTGTCTGCCATTTGAAGATGATGGGTGAAATCGTGGCTCCATTAAATCAATAGCAAAACTCCCATTGACATCAATGTAGCCAGGATTTCACCCCAAATCCATAAAGATAGAGAAGAGAAAAATATTAAGATAAGGAGACTGTTTGTATAAGTAAGAAAGGAAATCAGTGGAGGCCTAGAAATGTATACTTTGTTCCAAAGTGTCAGGATTCCAGAGACAACTTGGATTAATTGAACTGAAGATAAATGTATTTTACTTTGATTTTATTTTCCCATTTTTCAAGAGGCCAAGTTATCCCACTTGATAAAAACTGTCACTGATGTGGGGATCGTTACATTTTTATATTAAAAAGCATATTTTATATAATTGGTCATTTAAAAACAAATTGTGGCTATTAAGATGAAGTACACCAGCTTGAGTGCACTTTGTGTATCAGAGACAGAAACAAAACTCAGCTACCAAGACTGCAAAAAGAACTTCTGAACACTATTAAAAAACAAAACTCCAATAAAGGCCTCGATTCTACAAACATTTATGCATGTGCTCATGAAATTAATGGGACAACCCATGTGCATAAAGTTAAACATGTTTGTAAGTGTCTGCAAAATCAGGGCCTTAACTTGCCCTCTCCTTCCCACCTCCCCTAGAGAAGACACCTACTGGGGTAGGTGGCAGAATGTTGTTTTACTTTTAATATAAATGATGGACTCTATGAGTTTAAAAGGGTATTTTTATACCAATTAATACTTCATTTTTGACATTTTGTAAATTTTTTTTCCAGGAACATATTGCAAAATGAAACACATTACTTTTATACTCCTCAAATTCTGGGCATATGCTGTGCCAGCTTGAACAAATAAAATGGAGTACAACAGTGTTTACTGACCACTTATATAATATCCAATATCTATAACATTGCCCATTTTAAACTATGTTTATGTTGTCAGGCAGAAAGTGGAGTAGGGCTCAGAATTCCATAGGTGATTTAATTAATAGCTATTAACCACTAGTCTAGAACAGGTGCTATTTATACAATTCACTCTGGTACAGGTGTGAAAAGACTGATTTCAGAAATATCTGCACATTTTCCTGTAGCCACAGGAGAAATGTGCTGTGCTCTACTTCTGCCCTCTGTCATGGTCTCACTTCAATAATTTGTATTTTTGAATGCATTCGGTATCACAAATAACAAGTCCCAGGGCAGACAATGGTTGTAGAGAGACTTGGCTGTTGGTTAGAATTGATTATTATATTAAAATGTTAAAATTCACCTCGTTATCCAGCATGCTTGGTTCAATTATTTATCCCATTAACCTGAGGCTAAAGATGCTGTATATGATATCAGTTTCTCAAGAGCTTTATCTCAATGGGTCTCTGTCAAGGATAAAGACTTGTTACAGGCTGGAGTGCATCAGCACCACTTTTAGTGTCCCATATTCCTTTGATATACAATTTAAAACAGTGAACCTGCAATTTAAAAAAATAAAATACCCACTGTATTTTATGTTTTCATATAATTTTAAATAAGTATTTTAGTGCTCAGAAATGGAATGTTGTGTATTCATGAAAATCTATGAAGCTGGAAGGTGGGCAAAGCAGTTCTGAGGGATTCATGGCAGGGTGGGAGCTCCCATCACTGGTAGTTAGTTCCAAACTCCCACCCCTTGCTTTGGCTGGAGACCCCTCCTAAAGCTTTTGGGAGGCAGGGAACATACCCAGCCATCAATCCCCTTATCCGCAACAATCAAACACCTTTATCAGCAACAGTCACCTTTGTCAGCAAATAAATAGCCCAAGTGTCCCTGCAACAACAGTTTTTCAGTTACCAGTCAGGTTACCTCCTTCTCTGGCCTCTAGTGGTTTCTCACATGCCATTTAGTGTAGGCTTATATGGGCCACACTCACAGGCTGGTCAGTGGGCCTGTCTCCTAGTCCTGAGCTTAAACATTCAGCCCACTGTGCTCCACCAGCACCATGGGTAAGCCACACAGTCCCTTCCTGAATGGCATCCCTCTCCTCCAGTCAAAGGAAAGCTGGCAGCAGGAAGTAAAGGTGGGGTTTCCCATGGTCTCCCTAGCCAGAAGTGGCCATTTTACACTGCTGTTATGTGAATAGGGGCCGTACAATTGATAATAGGGTGAGAAAGAACAGAGATGTCTGAAATGATTTGAGATGGAACGGGGAGTTGGAGTGGGAGGTGTGGGAAGTGGCTGGTGACATGTAGGGATGGGTGAGGAGGAACAGCAGTGAACAGAGAAGCAGAGAGGCAGGTAACAAGGAAGAGCTGGGAAAGCTGAGTTTCCTCAAATCCCATGGAAATCAGTGGGAGCTGCAGGTAGGTGCTCAGCACCTTAGAAAATTTGTCACTTTTTTTAAGGCGCCTAAATGAGAATTTTAGAATGCAACTTCAGGCACCCAGATTTGAAAATATTAAGACTTAATTAAAAATCCTGGCTCCACTCATGCTGCCTACCTATTAGAGCCAGATATGAAAATCATAGTCATCGAACTTCCGCTCTCTATTTAATATAGTGTACTTATTTTGCGTCTGAAGTAGTTTGTCTTGGATGAATTATAGATTGTTATGAAATTATATGTTAATTTTATTATTTGATGTGCATTAGTGTTTCAGATAATACAGTAGCAGCAACCCTTTAAAATATTGCCTGAGGGTGTCTTTTAAAATCCTTATTTCTATATGCAAGAATCTATAAAGCTCATAAAAAACAACTAAGCATTGATTAAAAATTCTATTTGGAATGCAAAGTGTTTGGGGCACTTTTTGTGTTCAAAAGTCACTTTAATCTCTACAAAGCAATAGAAATTTGATATATGGATATTACCTACTTTACTAGAGGTTGTGGCAAAGATATATTGTAGCACTTCATATACACACCATTGATATTATTGTGGCATTTCTTTTTCCAATAATAAAATATGCACACAACAACAATAAAAGAGATGGATGCCATCAGAGGTCTATGTGGCCTTGGGGAGAATGGTTGGGGAGAAGGTTGTTCTCAGACAGTTATCTATAGGTGAAGCTTTTATAATTTGCTATGAAAGCACCATATAAACGTTGTGGTTCATCTGTAGCTAAGTAATGGATGACCTTACTCCACTTTTTTGTTAGCTTACTGTATCTGAGAGCTTTCCCAGGTTGTAACTCAGGTCTTATATAACTAGGTATTTGGTTAAAGCTTTCTTGTTTAGCTAGATAATTCAAATCCATTTATTTATGAGTTTTCCTTACAGTGAGGCATAGGAATTGTACCAATAAGTGATGGCTTAATTTTTTTATCCACAGGCAGTCTGAACACATAAACTAGGGACTAAAAGGATATCTATCTGTACATTCTTTCAGAAGTCCTGCACAATGTGATATTTATACTTCTTATAAAAAAAGAGTGGATCTCACAGCTTCACATTATAACAAATACCTTGTATAAGCTCCTGTAGTTTACTGTACACTGATAGAATTACAGAGTGAAACCACAGACCCATTGCAGCCAAAACTTCCAGGAGTTCACCAAGTTAATACACCGTAAAAAATGGTATTTGCCTCATTTAATAACTTCCAGAAAAGGCAGTTATATACCCTTCAGTAATTCTTTACTTCGACTGGAGGTCTTTATTTCTTTTTTGTTTGTTTGTTTGTTTAGTGTTATATTTTGACACATTTGTGCCATGATTGCATTTTCTGGGTTGGGGCAATTTCAATTTATTCATTCTTTAAGACAAATGTTTGCCAGGTTCTGTTCTTAACACAGCTGATACCAGCTTATAAACTTGCAGTATTGATCTTAAGGTCTGTAGTATGTGTGTCAGTATTGCTTGTGACGGTGTCTTCTCTCAGATATACCGGTGCCTTGGGGATTTGTCTTCATTAAGTATGGTGTATGCATCAGTAAATAAAGTGATTTCTACTGTTGCCACAAACAGCAGAACCATAATGTTTGAATGATGTTAGCATTAAAGAATAGGGATGATGGCAGAGGTAGGAATTATAACTTTACCTCAGTGTGCTAATAGTGAACTAGTTGACAAGAAACAAAAATGAAGTTCCGGAATTGCCACTAAGAACCTGGCACCATCCAGGACAACTAGAATCACAATAGTGGAGTAAGAAAATGTCTCAGTCATGTCTGCCCTCCCATTGCCTTCATTGTGCCCATCTTCCCAGCCTTTAATGTGCACCAAGTCACTTTCACATGACATCTTCATCATCTGGACCCATGGAAAAGAAGCCCTTGAGGAATTCCACCATGATTTCAACAATTTCCATCCCACCATCAACCTCAGCCTGGTCCAGTCCACACAAGAGATCCACTTCCTGGACACTACAGAGCTAATAAACGATGGTCACATAAACACCACCCTATAACGGAAAACTACTGACTGCTATTCCTACCTACATGCCTCCAGCTTTCACCCTGACCACACCACACGATCCATTGTCTACAGCCAAGCTCTGCGATACAACCACATTTGCTCCAACCCCTCAGACAGAGACAAACACCTACAAGATCTCTACCAAGCATTCTTACAACTACAATACCCACCTGCTGAAGTGAAGAAACAGATTGATAGAGCCAGAAGAGTTCCCAGAAGTCACCTACTACAGGACAGGCCTAACAAAGAAAATAACAGAATGCCACTAGCCGTCACCTTCAGCCCCCAACTAAAACCCCTCCAATGCATTATTAAGGATCTACAACCTATCCTGAAGGATGACCCAACACTCTCACAAATCTTGGGAGACAGGCCAGTCCTTGCCTACAGACAGCCCCCAAACCTGAAGCGAATACTCACCAGCAACCACATACCACACAACAGAACCACTAACCCAGGAACCTATCCTTGCAACAAAGCCCGTTGCCAACTGTGCCCACATATCTATTCAGGGGACACCATCACAGGGCCTAATAACATCAGCCACACTATCAGAGGCTCGTTCACCTGCACATCTACCAATGTGATATATGCCATCATGTGCCAGCAATGCCCCTCTGCCATGTACATTGGTCAAACTGGACAGTCTCTACATAAAAGAATAAATGGACACAAATCAGATGTCAAGAATTATAACATTCAAAAACCAGTCGGAGAACACTTCAATCTTTCTGGTCACGCGATTACAGACATGAAAGTTGTGATATTACAAGAGAAAAACTTCAAATCCAGACTCCAGCGAGAGACTGCTGAATTGGAATTCATTTGCAAATTGGATACAATTAACTTAGGCTTGAATAGAGACTGGGAGTGGCTAAGTCATTATGCAAGGTAACCTATTTCCCCTTGTTTTTTCCTACCCCCGCCCCCCTGCTTCCTCAGACTTTCTTGTTAAACCCTGGATTTGTGATGGAAATGGCCCACCTTGATTATCATACACATTGTAAGGAGAGTGATCACTTTAGATAAGCTATTACCAACAGGAGAGTGGGTTTTTTTTAGGGGCGGTGTTGGGGGGGGGAAACCTGGATTTGTGCTGGAAATGGCCCACCTTGATTATCATACACATTGTAAGGAGAGTGATCACTTTACATAAGTTTCAGAGTAACAGCCGTGTTAGTCTGTATTTGCAAAAAGAAAAGGAGTACTTGTGGCACCTTAGAGACTAACCAATTTATTTGAGCATAAGCTTTTGCATCCGATGAAGTGAGCTGTAGCTCACGAAAGCTTATGCTCAAATAAATTGGTTAGTCTCTAAGGTACCACAAGTACTCCTTTTCTTTTCACTTTACATAAGCTATTACAAGCAGGAGAGTGGGGTGGGAGAAGAGAAAACCTTTTGCAGTGATAATCACCCATTTTTTCATGGTTTGTGTGTATAAAAACGTCTTCTGTATTTTCCACAGTATGCATCTGATGAAGTGAGCTGTAGCTCATGAAAGCTTATGCTCAAATAAATTGGTTAGTCTCTAAGGTGCCACAAGTACTCCTTTTCTTTTTGCAAATACAGACTAACACGGCTGTTAGTCTGAAACAAATATCTTTGTACATTCTCCCACGTCACCACGTATGCAAGGGGGAAAACTCGCCAAAAATTGCAAAGCCACTACCTTATCCTCCTTCAAATCTCCCCTTAAGATCTACCTCTACTGTTATGCATAAAGAACAATAACTTTTGACAATGGCTACGCAAGTGGTGAGCTGACAATATATACATAAATATATATTGATTGTGAATGTTATAATGCAATTAGAAAGAAGTATTTTAACATGAAAGGGTTTAAACGATCTTAAATTATATTTTCCTGTGTGAGGGAAATTAAACACACAGATGGAAGCTTTAATTCTTTCCAATTTTTAAATGTTCAATGCTTGTGCATCTTAAAGTAACAATGAATTTGCTTTCTTTTTAACGATTTAAAGATAATTGTAATTGATAAACAAGGTGGTTTCTGGAAAAAATCAAGGCCAAAACATCACAGGTATATTTTAAAGAGCAGATTAAAATGTGGATGTTATGTTTTCTTTTTTTAGTCACTTAGATATGTTAATATGTTGGATGCCTTTGTGATATAACATATAAAAGTTTTTTTTTAATTGTTCTTTAAGCAATGGCATGAGAATCATTTTTTTTAAATACCATTCAAATCTAAATTGATATTTGCATGTTTTAATTGTACATACTGAATAACAGAATACAATATAACTTGTATTTTCAAATTAACCTATTAATTGAAGGTAGGAGTATATTGTGCATTTTGAAGTCAAAAGATAATTACTTAAGCTTTAAGATAAAATATTTATAATATTTGTGCAAAGCTAGCCAGGGCCTGATCCAAAGTCTGTTGAGGGTATTTCAGAAAGCTTTGGATCAAGTTTTTAATAACAGGAAATTATTATAAGTATCTCACTGAACTAGGAGATACTCTTTCCAGGAAGATGTATTATGGAGTTTGAACAAGAATTTGAAATGTTACAGCATTTCAAGAAGGACTTTAAGCATGAACAAAGTAAATTTGGGACTGACGTCACCTGAGTTGCAGCTAAGTATTTTTTAGTACTTGCTGACCTTCTGTATCTGTTGTTCCATTTCTTGTGGCACACCTATTAGATTTCTTTGTGTGGTGCTGTGACAAGCTGTACTATCCAACTGGCTCCTGTCAGGCTCCTGGGATGCTGGACTTTGGATCCATTGGTGTGACCAGAACTGCGGTTTTCTATCAGGTCTCCAGGGGTATACAGTCAGACAGGGAAGCATTGAGAGATGTGGAACATGTACATCTGAGCACAGGAAACTATCAAGCCCAGATGCTCTGTATAAAAGGAGAAGGAAGCAAACAGTGGAGATACCGGGCTCAAGGGAAGGGTGAAAGCTGCTCTCATGATTGAACCCCAGAACAGGAGATATTTGTGTTTTTAAAAATGTGCATGCATGTTGAGAAAAGGAAGAACATTGTACATTATTATTGCCTGAACAGGCAAAATGCTTTATGGTAGATGGCTCATTTATTATACCCCACATAGGGCAAGACATAAGAGTTTGGTTAGACAGTGAATCTTGCATCTAGGGAAGAGAGAGAACCCACATAGTGACAGGCTCAATTTTTTAAAAGTATGCATTTTTTATATGCCTGAGTTGTGTATGTTCAGTGTGTGCACACAAGCTGAAAACATGGACAAGGATATGCCCTTGTGTTTATGCAACCCTAATTTGGACATGCATTGGATATGCTCACTTCAGATGCATTGAGAGGTGCTTGTGACTATCCCAGGCATTCTTTTTAATATGTAGACCTGTACATCTCTTTCTGGATTGTCCTGAGGTTGTAGGGTAGTACTGGCAGTAAAGGGCGCTTTTAACAATAGAATCTCAGATCACCATCAGCAAGATCAGCAAGGTCATATTGGCTATCTCAGAAAATTTGGAGACAAATTGCAATGCCTGAGGATTTCTGGGGACAAAGATTTCCAGTGTTCTCATCACCTACCAACATCTGATGCATTTGTGTTTGTCAAAAATGATGACTAATTAAAGTAGTGCATTTGCATTCTTGCCTATACAGGAAGGATGGGCTGGTGATTCAGACAATGGCTTGGGGCTCATGAGACATGTACAGATTCTGGATCTGCCACAGACTTCTGTGTGACTGTATGAAAGTCATTTAATCTTTCTGTGCCACAATTCCCGATCTACAAAATAAGGATAATACTTCACAAGGGTATTGTGAGAATGAATCTATTCATGTGTGTGAGCTGTTCAGATACTCTGCTGATAAGATCTCATGTTAGGCCATGTCTATACTAGCACTTATATCGGCAAAAATTTTGTCACTCGGATGTGAAAAAATACCTTCCTGAGCAACATAAGTTTTACCGGCATAAACGCTTGTGTGCACAGTGCTATGCTGGTGGGACATGCTCTCCTGCAGACATAGCTACAACTTCTCATTGAGCTGGTCTGCATAATGTAGCTACACAAGTGCTCTTACAGCGGCACAGCTGTGTCAGTATAGCTGTGCCGCTGTAAGCTTGTAAGTGTAGACATGGCCTTAGTCAATTCACAGAATGGGAAAAAATTGTTGCTCCATGTCCATATAAATTATTGCTGTTAAGGGAAATACTGTCTAACCAATATATAATCCTGCATATGATCAAAATACAACAGTTAAGATACTTGTCCAGAGTTATCAAAATACACACCAAAGATCACATGTAGTAGTAAAATCAGAAACAAACTCTAAGAATATAAAGCAAGTCAATATTCAGTATAGTTTTAAATATATTTTCTGATTTAACCATGGTACATTCTGTGACAGGGTCGGGCCAGATGGCTACAGGAGAGTAATTTTTTTTTTTGAAGCAAAAGATGTTTTTATTTGCATAACACACTTACAAAGTAAAAACAGCAGCATATGCAATGTGTAACACAGCAACCAATCACAATTGTTTTCTCATTAGCTTCAGGGGAGGGAAGTGTTCAAGCTTGCCTGGGCCCAGAGCGGGGGGCTTCCTCGACTCTCGTGGTCTTCCACCCTTCCAAGTTACCTGATGGCCCAGAGCAAGGGGGCTTCATTGACTCTCATGGTCTTCCACCCCCTCGAGTTACCTGGCGCCACGCCCGAGTGTCACCAACAATTCCCTCCTCTGAAAGCACCCAACAAGAAGGGCAGGCTGTGGGGTGGACAATCTGGGGGGGGGCGACGACGTACACCCACAGGTGAAAGGACCCCTCTAAGGTGGTGGTGTCCGCAGCAGCAATGGCTGGGGCTGGGGTCCCTTACTCTCTCCCCCAGTCAAAGGGTCAGACAAAGGGACCCGGACGGGGACACCAAACAGAGAACCTCGGACAGCACCCACCGCTCCTCAAAAGCATCAAGGGAGTCGGTGGACGCCGCCCAGAGGAACTCCGCCCGGATACGTGAACGGACCGAGGATCGGAAAACGGCCCCACAGTCACAGGAAACTCCATTGGCCAATCTCCTCTCTCTGGTTTTATAAATGGCCTTTTTAGCCAGGGCCAGGAGGAGGTTAACTAGGAGATCCCGCGACTTTGTGAGGCCACGGATGGGGAGTGCATAAATAAAAAGGTGAGGGGAAAAAAGCAACCAAAAATGTAATAGGAGATTTGTGAGGAGCGGGAACAGGGGCTGCAGCCTGGCGCACTCCAAATATACGTGCGCCAGGGTTTCCCTCACTCCACAAAAGGGACAAGTATCTGGGACGGGGGTGAACTGCGCCAAGTACGTGCCCGTGCTCACAGCTCCATGAAGGAGCCGCCAACTGACGGGCCTCGGAACCAAGTGGAATATAGGCTGGCCCACCGGGGCTGCTCACCCTCCAAAGGTGGCAGAAGGTCTCGCCACTTTGTGTTGGGGCGGGACACTAGGGTGAGGGCGTGAAGGGTGTGGAGCACGAGCGTGTATAGATGTTTCCTTGGCGTGGTTTGGAAGCGTACTGGCTGCAGTTCATGCAGCCGGCTCGCAGTGAAGGAGTGAGGGGGTCGATTGGGTCTGCGGGGCAGGGGTCCAATTAAAAGGTCCAGTGGGTCTGGGGTAGAAGATGGGTGGGGCATGCCCTCGAGCAGGACCCGGTCGAGGTAAGATTGAGCAGCGGGCGGCAAAGCGGCCTTCGCCTCCTGAAGTACGTGCCGGGGGGTGCGAGGTCTGGAGAGCCCCATGCGCCGGGTGAGCGTCAGGGAATCCAGCCAGTCTCCCCGGTCATAGTCCAGGAGGTATCCGACTCTCGTGACTTCTGCCAGGATCAAGCTCTGGTGCACCGAGCGGGACTCCGCCACCTGCACACGGAGCTGGGGGTTGTGTAGCAGGGGCTCCGCAAGGAGATCTACCCCCTTTGTGGCCGCCATGGACCTGGTCGTTAAAAACAGTTTCCAAGTCCGGAGGAGGTCCTGGTAGAAGACCGGCAGCCCCGAGAGGTCTCGCGGAAGACCTCCCGGACTGAGATAAAAGAGCTGCCGGTCATATCGGAGCCCTCAGATGCGGCGCAGGATGGCGTGCACCAGTGTGCTTCACGCCGAACTGCCTGCACCATAGAGGAGCCTTTGTAGGGCCTGGAGGCGGAAGAGACGGACCTGAGTGTGTAGACACTTCAGGCCCTGTCCTCCTTCCTTCAAGGGTAGATGAAGAACCCCTACAGGGGCCCAGTGCGTTCCTGACCAAAAGAACCCCAGAATCGATGTCGGGAGGTTGGTCAGAAAACCTGGGGCTGGGACCAGGGTGTTGAGCCGGTACCAGAGCATGGACAGGACTAGTTGATTAAGCACCAGCGCTCTCCCTCGGAGGGAGAGACATCGGAGTAGTCCCATCCATTTCCGGAGCCGCTCTATCACCCCGCCCTCTAAATTTTCCCAGTTTTCCAGTGGAGAGGGATGCGTGGCAGAAAGGTAAACGCCGACGTAGAGCAGCGGACCCGCGCTCCACCGGATGGTCTGAAGCGCGGGTGGAAGGGAGCTCACCCGCCGCCAGTCTTCTACCGCCAAGCCAGAGCTCTTGACTCAGTTGACCTGGGCGGAGGAGGCTGCCCAACAGATGGCCTGGCAAGCCTCCACCCGCATCAAGTCGCCGGGGTCCTGGATCACAAGGAGCACGTCATCGGCGAATGCCAACAGGACCAGCTGCAGCTCCGGCTCCTGCAGCACCAATCCTGTCAACCTCCTGTGGAGGAGACAGGGGAAGGGCTCAATCACCAGAACGTACAGCTGGCCCGAGAGGGGGCACCCCTGCCGTACTTCTTGCCCGAAGCTGACTGGTTCGGTCGGGGTCCAGTTGAGCTTAACCAGACACTCTGCGGAAGCGTACAGCACCCAGAGAAAACCCACAAACTGGGGTCTGAATCCAAACGCCCTCAGAGTGCTCAGGAGGTACCCGTGGGTACCTAGGGACAGGAGGGCGAACGACAGACCGTCTCTACGCCCGAGTTCCAAAAGGTCCCGAACCATAAATAGGTTATCAAAGATACTGTGGTCTGGGATGGTGTAGGTCTGGTCTGGGTGGATCACATCCACCAGCACAGACCCTAGCCACAGCGAGATTGCTTTCACTACAATTTTGTAGTCCGTGCTGAGGAGCGAGACGGGACCCCAATTTTGTAAATCGCGGAGGTCCCCCTTCTTCGGCAATAAGACGAACACAGCTCGCCTGCACGAAAGAGGGAGGATCCCGCTCTGCAGAGACTCAGCCCAGACAGTGACTAGGTCTGGGCCGAGGATATCCCAAAACACGCGGTAGAACTCCACGGTCAGCCTGTCCATGCCTAGAGACTTATTAGTGGGCATACGATGGAGGGCTTCCGAGAACTCGGCCAGAGTGAGAGGCAACTCTAGCCGGTCTCGGTCGCTCGCACTGACCATAGGGAGCTCCTCCCAAAGCACTCTGCAAGCGCTAGGGTCAGTTGGATCCGGGGAGAAAAGACTTGCTTAGAAGGCTCGGGCCCTCCCGCACATCTCCGCCGGTTCTGTGAGGGGGTTGCCATCTTCTGCCAGGAGGCAGGTGACGTGTTTCTTGGCCCCCCTCATTTTCTCCAGGGCACAGAAGAAGTGGGAGCCGCGATCCATCTCCCGAAGGAGGCGGATGCGGGATCGAACAAAGGCGCTCCGGGCCCGATGTTCCTTGAGGGCCCGGAGCTCCTCCCGCTTCTCCCGGCATGCTCCGCAGAGGAACGGGTCTTCAGGGCTGGCGACCAGACGCCTCTCCAGCTCTAAGACCTCCCGTTACAACTGCTCTATCGCCGCATTTCTCCGTCGGCTGGTGCCCCGGGTGTAGTCGCGGCAGAAAAGCCTGGCGCACACATTCCCCAGGTCCCACAATTGCCACGCCAAGGGAAAGGCACGCTGCTGCCCTCGCCAGGCAAGCCAGAATTCCCGGAAGGACGTCATGAAGCCCTTATCCTCCAACAGGCTGTTGTTAAAATGCCAGTAGGCTGACCCCGGCCTCTCCGCACAGAAGGAGGCTGTCACGGTGGCTAGGTGATGGTGAGAAAATGGGGCCAGCCGAATGCTGGAGGAGTGGGCTCGTGAGAGATGGAAGTGTGATAAATAAATGCGGTCCAACCAGGAGTGGCTTGACCGATGGGCTTCCACCCGGACAAAGGTGAACGTGGAAGTGTCATCCAGGTGGTGGTCACGCCAGATGTCCACTAGGGAGTGATGTTCAACTATCTCCCGGAGGGTGTCCACGGCGGCCGGGCTCTGCTTGGTCCCTGAGCGGTCTCGCTCCTCGAGGGTGGTATTAAAATCCCCTCCCAGGACCAGGCACTCGTGAGGATCTAAGGTGCCAAGGAAAGCGGAAGCCTGCTGATAGAATTGCAGCTGCTCCGGGCCTGATGTCGGGGCATAGACGTTAACGAGGTTAACCACGAGCCCATCTATATGGACCTGGAGATGCAGCAGGCGACCCGGTACAGCCTCGGTGACCCCTAGCACCTTGGGCCATAGGTCGGGGGAGAACAGGGTCGCCATTCCAGCCTGCCGAATCGTGGAATGGCTAAAGTAGACCCTGTCTCCCCACTCCAGCCACCAACTGTCTTCAGCGGTCAGATCCGTATGGGTCTCCTGCAGGAAAATCACAGAGTACCCTCCCTCCCGAAGGAAGGAGAGCACCTGGGACCTGCGGAGAGCCATCCTACAACACCGGGTGTTCAATGTTGCAATGGTGAGAGGTGTCATGTGGGGGGCGAGGGGGATTCTCACTGGCAGCGACACTCGCATCCCCCAGCAGGCTGCGCAACAGTCCTTGACCCATCCCGTGAGTAATTGGTCACGGAAGACGTGGACCCGCCAGTAGGCCGCGGCATCCTGCTTCCCCATCCCTTTACCTTCCCCCATGAGGGCCCTTGTGGCCCGGAGGATTTGAAAAAAATCCCCCCATCGCTGGAGAGCAAGCTGTACCTTGTTGCGGGAGCCACGGACATCCTCTAAAAACTTCCGCAGCTCTCCTCGCAGCTCATGGGGGGGTGGGGTTACTGTTTCCCGGTTGTTCCCCTGCGGGGCCCTTGGTGCAGCCCTGTCCACTAAAACGGACAAGAAGAGTGCGGACCCCCGATGGAGTGCCTGATGGGCTGGAGCTTCTAGGCCTGCCTCAAGCTCTGGAGCGATAGGGGGCAGTGGAGGGAAAATAGCAGCTCCCAATTGGTCGGGGCAGGAGAATACAAAGGCCGCTCCCTGCGGGTCATCAGTTGGGAAAGGGAAGGAGACAGCCCCGGGGGCGGCAATGATATTGCAGGAGGTAAATTGGATAGGGGTAGGGGCAGGGGCAGAGGCGAGCTTCTGGGTTTCAGGAGGCAAGCAGCTGGATGGTGGCGCCTCCCGATCAGGCTCAAGGGTTAAAGGGGTGAGGAGGGAGCTCTCAGTGACACTGGGCACGTGCTCTGTGGTGGATTTAGTGGCCACAGCATCAGGAGTTGGATTATCTTCTGTAGGGCCCCCGCCCGGAAGGAAGGCGATTGCTCCGCACCAACGGGGGGTGCCCCTGGTGACTCATGCCCCGGCCGCGTGGCGTCAGCTGCCACCTGAGCAGGCTTGGTGGTCATCAGCAGGGTGCCATCAGCGACTTGGTCAGTGGAGGAGTCCAGGGGCTCCTCGGAGGTGGGAGCGGAAGCAACAGTTAAGGGGAGGGAGCATGGGGAAAAGAGGGGTCGAGTGAGGTCGCCCAGATCGAGATTTGCTGGCAAAAGGTCGTCCTCCCCCTGGGCGACCGGCGTCAGATTAAGGCCTCGATCTCCTTGAACATGGAGGAGAGAACACTTTCCGCCGCCCCAGGGTTCTCCCCGCCGGCACCCGCCACGACGGTTGTCTCGGGGTTCATGGGGGCTTCGGGTACCATCAGGACAGAAGGGGCTTCCTCGAGGGTCTCGGAGGGGAGGGTCTCCCGTGGAGGGGAGACACTACCCTCCAGTGCTGCCACATCTTTCCCGGCTGACACCGGTGGATGGGACGCACTCGTGGGCAAAGCAGAAGGTTCGGCATCGGTGCCCCCCTTCCTGGTCTTCCAGGGGTCCTCCGCCTAGGGTAGATGAGGCGGAGCTCGAGCCTTCCGCTTGCCTCACTTCCCCTGGACTAGGGCCCAGCCCTCCATGGCATCATCTGGGGGCTGGTTAGCAGGGGTCGTGTCAGGGGGTAAAGGCGATGGCTCAGGGACTTGGGGGGGGAACGGTGGGGCAGCATAAGGGAGGGAGGATTCTCCTTGGGGCAGGCTCTCTCCCATGCCTGGTGGTATCTCTGCCACACCCTCCTCCATAGGCCCCGCTAGATTGTCAGCAGCGAGGGCGGGGCTTTCCTGCTCGTCTGGGCATTGTAGGGGAGGTGCCCCTTGGGCCTGAGCGGGAGTAGTGGTGGTCCGAAGAGGAGGGGGGGCGGTTTGGGTACCGGGCAGCCAGGGGCATTGGCAATGACGGGGCCGATGTCCTGCCGGGTCTTGGGGATCCCAGGTGCCCCTCCTTGCTGGGCTAAGGGGCAGTCCCTCCGGACATGCCCCGACGCCCGGCAGAGGTAGCACCGGGCTTCCCCCATGGAAAAGTACACCCGGTAATGGGTCCCCTGGTGGGGGACTAGGAAGGACCCTTCGAGCGCCACTCCGTCACATGCCGCTGATGGCAATAAAAGTTGCACTTGCCGGCGGAAGGAAAAAATGTGACGGAGGGTGGGGTCTTTGCAGCCCAATGGGAGAGGGCTGATAACAGAAACAGGTTTCCCCAGGGTGGAAAGGGCGGGTAGCAGAGCAGCATTGGGGAGAAAAGGAGGGACAGAGGTCAGGACCAGGCGGAGCCCATGACCTCTAGCGGCTCTAGGGGGACAAACACCACCCGCCACCGCCAGGCCCCTCTCCACCACTTCCTGGGCAGCAGCCTCCGATGCTAAGAAGAAGACGACCTTCCCGTACATTTTGTAGGCCGTCACAATGGCCGAGGGCCCCACTACCCTCGCCAACGCCCGCACGTAGGTCTCCACATGGGGCGAGGCGGGCACCAGGAGGCATTGGACACCATGCTTCCTTGTCATGGTGGGAAAGGGGCCCCGGCCGCTATTGATGGTGGCGGAGGCGGTGGGCGGGAGAGATGATGAGGCAGCAGGCGGGGGGACTGCCGCCGCCCGGGCATAGATCCTGGGGGCTGAGGGAGGGACATCCGCAGAGCTGGTGGAGGGGGAGCGGGGGAGGACGCTGTGGTCGGTGGCGGGGCCGCAGCAGTGGGGGTGGCCCCTGACATAGAGGGCCCGGTGGTTTTAGCGGGGCCCTTCCCCTTCTTCTTGCCCTGGCCTTTCCTGCCAGCTGGATGGGCTTCCCTAGAGTCTGGGGAGGCGATGAGCATGGCAGCGGTGGAGGTCACCCCGGTGCCCTCCACCTGCCACCGCCCAGCGGGGGCGATGGCAGGTGGTTAATAGGAGTTGGGGTCAGATAGAAAGGGACAAGCTGTGGGGTGGACAATTTGGGGGGAGGGGGCACATAAACCACCGTACGCTTGTTCAGAGAGTCAAATTTGGTTGGCTGGTGCTTCTGGTCCACGCGGTGGAATCAGGGCGAGCAGCTGAGTCCAGAGGCAGATGTTAGATAGCCAGAAAAGATGGCGGGAGGGAGGGGGGCAGTGAGGAAGGTTGTAGTGTGGGGTTTGGGAGGACACAGATGGATCGGGGGGCAGCTCCATGCCACACCCCCCGTGTCCCTACAAACACAATTAAGACACAGTCAAGGCCTCCCCCCACACGACAGCACAGTTCGAAAGTTATTCAGTCTTAGGCCCCCTCCACGGCGATTTGTAGATTCCCCGGGCGGTGTTCCTCTGGTGGATGGCTTTTTCTCTGTCTATTCCAGGTTTTCTTTTTTTCAGCAACAGCATTCCAGAAATGCCGGAGTAAGTGATAAGAGTCCTCTCAACTGAAAACGGGTCCGCAGACAAACAGCAAGTGGCTGGGTCTGGGGGCTGGGTCCTTCCACTCCCCCCTTCTGGGGAGCGGGCTGGCAGGCCCCCCCTCTTTTGGGGGGGGGGTTCAGCTGGAGCGGCAGCAGCGTCCGAGGGCAGGTGGGGGGGGGGGCTAACAGCCGGCCGGCAGCCAGCCAGCACTCTAGCAACAGCAGGAAAGAAAAAAAAACCAACAAAAAGAAAAGAAAGGGAGGAGAAGTG
The DNA here is from genome assembly GCF_965152275.1 of Natator depressus. Lineage (NCBI taxonomy): Eukaryota > Metazoa > Chordata > Testudines > Cheloniidae > Natator > Natator depressus. The sequence goes on from NC_134234.1 coordinate 126,118,634, forward strand.
GGGGGAGCATCTTGCCTGGTCGGGGGGGAAGCCAAAAGCAGGGGCAAAAAGCAAGGAAGCCCAGGCCAGAGGGCAGCAGCAGGAGAGCAGGCTAAGTAGGTCTCTTTTCCCTGGGTAAGGTAACAGGGAAGGTTTTTTTTTTGAAACAGAAAAGAATTTTATTGTGTGACACTTGCAAGAAATTACCAAAAAAACCAAACAAATTTTGCAACAAAACAACGCAAACAGAAGGTACAACACAGCAGCTTTCAGGAGGGAGAAGTGTTCAGGCTAGCCTGGGCCCAGAGCGGGGGGGCTTCCTCGACAATCGTGGTCTTCCACCCCCTTGAGTTACCTAGTGCCGCGCCCAGAGTCACCGATTATCCCTCTCCTGAGAGTGCCCAGCAAGATGGGCACGGCTGCGGGGTGGGCGGTTTGGGGGTGGGGGGGTAGACACCCATGTATTATAGGACCCCTCCTAGGTGACAGTAATGATGGTATCCACAGCGGCAATGGCTGGGGCTGGCGTCTCTCGCTCCTCCCCTCAATCAAAGGGTCAGACGGAGGGAACCAGACAGGGTCACCGAGCAGATAACCCCGGACAGCGCCCACCACTCCTCGAAGGCGTCAAGAGAGTCGGTGGACGCCGCCCAGAGGAACTCCGCCCGGATACGTGAATGTACTGAGGATCGGAAAAAGGACCTACAATCGCAGGACGTTTCATGGGCCAACCTACTCTCTCTGGTTTTAAAAATGGCTGTTTTAGCCAATGCTAGGAGGAGGTTAACCAGGAGATCCCGCGATTTTGTGGGGCCACGGATGGGGAGTGTATAGATAAAGAGGTGAGGGGAGAAATGAAGCCAAAAGCGCAATAGAATATTTGTGAGGAGCTGGAAAAGGGGCTGCAATCTGGCACACTCTAAATATACATGCGCCAGGGTTTCCCTCACATTACAAAAAGGGCAAGTATCTGGGATGGGGGTAAACCGTGTCAAAAACACGCCCGTGCTCACAGCTCCATGAAGGAGCCGCCAACTGATGTCCCCGACGGGCCTCGGGACCAAGGTGGAGTACAGGCTGGCCCACCGGTGTTGCTCACCCTCCAAAGGTGGCAGGAGGTCCCGCCACTTTGTATCGGGGCGGGACATCAGGGTGTGGGCGTGAAGGGTGTGAAGCGTGAGTGTATATAAATATTTCCGTGGTGCAAGTTGAAAACTGACCAGCTGCAGTTCATGCAGCCGGCTCGCAGTGAAAGGGTGAGGGGTTTGTCGGGATCGGCAGGGTAGGGGCCCAATGGAAAGGTAGAGGATGGGCGGGGTGCGCCCTCGCGCAAGGCTCGGTTGACATAAGCCCGAGCAGCGGGGATCAAGGCGACCTTCACCTCCTGAAGTACGCGCCGGGGGGTATGAGGGCTGGAGAGCCCCATGCGCCGAGCGAGCATCAGGGGATCCAGCCAATCTCTCCGGTCATAGTCCAGGAGGTCTCCGACCCTCGTGACTTCCGCCAGGACCAACCTCTGGCGCACCGAGCGGGACTCCGCCACCTGCACACGGAGTTGGGGGTTGTGTAGCAGGGGCTCCGTGAGGAGATCTGCTCCCACGGTGGCCGCCATGGACCTGGTCGTTAGAAACAGTTTCCAGGTCCGGAGGAGGTCCTGGTAGAAAACCTGCAGCCCGGAGAGGTCTCGCGGAAAACCTCTCGGACAAAGATAAAAGAGCTGCCGGTCGTATCGGAGCCCTTGGAAGCGGCGCAGGAAGGCGTGCGCCAATATGCTCCACGTCGAACTACCTGCACTGTAAAGGAGCCTCTGCAGGGCCTGGAGGCGGAAAACGCGGACCTGAGTGTACAGACACTTCAGGCCCTGCCCTCCTTCCTTCAGGGGTAAATGAAGAACTCCGACAGGGGCCCAATGCATTCCTGACCAAAAGAACTCTAGAATCAATCTCCGGAGGTGGGTCAGGAAACCCGGGGCCGGGGCCAGGGTGTTGAGCCGGTACCTGAGCATGGACAGGACTAGTTGGTTAAGCACCAGTGCTCTCCCTCGGAGAGAGAGACATCGGAGTAGCCTCGTCCATTTCCGGATCCGCTCTATCACCCCGCCCTCTAAATTTTGCCAGTTCTCCGGCGGGGAAGGGTGCGTGGCGGAAAGGTAAACGCCGAGATAGAGCAGTGGACCCGCGCTCCACCGGATGGTCTGAAGCGCGGGTGAGAGGGAGCTTACCTGCCGCCAGTCCCCCACCGCCAAGCCTGAGCTCTTGACCCAGTTGACTCGGGCAGAGGAGGCTGCCGAATAGATGGCCTGGCATGCCTCCACTCGCGCCAAGTCGCCCGGGTCCTGGACCACGAGGAGTACGTCATCGGCGTACGCCAACAGGACCAGCCGCAGCTCCGGCTCCCGCAGCACCAACCCCGTCAACCTCCTGTGGAGGAGACAGAGGAAAGGCTCGATCGCCAGAGCGTACAGCTGGCCTGAGAGGGGGCACCCCGCCGCACTCCTCGCCCAAAGCTGACCGGTTCGGTCAGGGTCCAGTTGAGCCTAACCAAACATTCCGCGGAGGCATACAGCACCCGGAGAAAACTCACAAACTGAGGTCCGAATCCAAACGCCTGCAGAGTGCTCAGGAGGTACCCATGGTCTACTCTATCGAACGCCTTCTCCTGATCAAGAGACAGGAGGGCGAACGACAGACCATCTCTCCGCCCGAGTTCCAAAAGGTCTCGGACTAGAAATAGGTTGTCAAAAATGCTGCGACCCGGGACAGTATAGGTCTGGTCTGGGTGGATCACATCCGCCATCACGGACCCTAGCCGCAGCGAGATTGCTTTCGCTACGATTTTGTAATCCGTGCTAAGGAGTGAGACGGGACGCCAGTTTCGTAAATCGCGGAGGTCTCCCTTCTTCGGCAACAAGGCGAGCACCGCTCGCCTGCACGACAGAGGGAGGACCCCGCCCTGCAAGGACTCAGCCCAGACAGTGACTAGGTCTGGGCCGAGGATGTCCCAGAACGCGCGGTAAAACTCCACGGTCAGTCCGTCCATGCCCGGAGATTTATTGGTGGGCATGCGACGGAGGGCTTCCGAGAACTCGGCCAGGGTGAGAGGCAGCTCTAGCCGGTCTCGGTCGCCCACGCTGACCGTGGGGAGTTCCTCCCAGAGCACCCCGCAAGCGCCAGGATCGGTCGGATCCGGGGAGAAAAGGCTTGTGTAGAAGTCACGGGCCCTCCCACACATCTCCTCCGGATCCGTGAGGGAGGTGCCGTCTTCCGCTAGAAGGCAGGTGACGTGTTTCTTGGCCCCCCTCGTTTTCTCCAGGGCATAGAAGAAGCGGGAGCCGCGGTCCATCTCCCGAAGGAGGCGGATGCGGGACCGGACGAAGGCACCTCGGGCCCGGTGGTCCTCGAGTGCCCGAAGCTCCTCCCGCTTCTCCCGGCACGCTCCGCAGAGGGACGGGTCCTCGGGGTCGGCGGCCAGGCACCTCTCCATCTCTAAGACCTCCCGTTCCAACTGCTCTATCGCCACATTTCTCCATCGGCTGGTGCCCCGAGTTTAGTCACGGCAGAAGAGCTTGGCGCGTACCTTCCCTAGATCCCACCATCGCCGCACCGAGGGAAAGGCACGCCACTGCTCTCGCCAGGCCAGCCAAAACTCTCAGAAGGACGTCACGAAGCTCTCGTCCTCCAACAGGCTGTTGTTAAAGTGCCAATAGGCTGGCCCCGGTCTCGCTGCACGGAGGGAGACCGTTACGGTGACTAAGTGATGGTCGGAGAATGGGGCTGGCCGAATGGTGGAGGAGTGGGCCTGTGAAAGATGGAAGCGGGATAAGTAAATACGGTCCAACCGAGAGTGGTGCGACCGATGGGCCTCCACCCGGACAAAAGTGAATGTGGAAGTGTCATCTGGGTGATGGTCTCACCAGACGTCCACTAGGAAGTGATGTTCAACTATTCCTCGGAGAATGTTCGCGGCGGCTGGGATCGGCTCAGCCCCTGAGCGGTCCTGTTCCTCGAGGGTGGTGTTAAAGTCCCCTCCCAGGACCAGGCACTCATGCGAATCTAGGGTGCCGACAAAGTCGGACACCCGCTGATAGAATTGTGGCCGCTTTGGGCTCGTTTGCGGGGCATAGATATTAACAAGATTGACCACGAGCCCCTCCATACGGACTCGAAGGTGCAGCAGGTGGCCTGGCACGACCTCAGTGACCCCTAGCACCTCGGGCCATAGGGTGGGGGAGAACAGGGTCGCCACTCCAGCTTGCCAAGTCGTGAAGTGGCTAAAGTATACCCCGTCCCCCCACTCCAGCCGCCACCTGTCCTCGACGATCGGGTCCGTATGGGTCTCCTGCAGGAAAACTACAGAGTACCCCCATTCCCAAAGGTAAGAGAGCACCTGGGACCTGCGGACAGCCATCCGACAGCCCCTGGTATTCAAGGTTGCAATAATAAGAGGCATCATGCGGAGGGCTGGGGGGATGGGGGTTTCTCATTGGCGGGGGTGTTCGTGGCCCCCGGCGGGTTGCGCAGCAAACCGTGACCCATCCCATGGATGAGTAGATCGTTTCGGAAGCCGCGGGCCTGCTCGTAGGCCGCAGCACCGTGCTTTCCTTGCCCTCTGCCCTCCTTTATAAGGGCCCTTGTGGCCTGAAAAATTTGATCAAAGTCCCCCCATAGCTGAAGAGCCAGCTGTACCCTATTGCGGGCGCCACGGGTGTGTTCTAAGAACTTCTGTAGTGCATGCCACAGCTCATGGGGGGGTGGGGTTACGATTTCCGGGGTATTCCCTGGTGGGACTCTTAATACAGCCTCGTGGTCCGCTAAGGCGGGTAGGCAGGGTGCGGACCACCGACAGGGCGTCTGATAGGCTGGGGTTATTAAATCCATTTCGCGCCTTGGGGTGGAAGGGGATGGCGGGGGAAAAATTGCAACTCCTAATGGGTCGCAACTAGAAAGTGCAAAGACTGCTCCCTGGGGGGAATCTGCAAAAGGCGGAAAAAAAAACAACCCCAGGGGCGGCAAAAGCATTGCAGGAGGAGGTAAACTGGGTGGGGACAGGGGTGGGGGCAGGGGCAGAGGTAAGGCTCTGGGATTCAGGAGGCAAGCAGCTAAAGGAAGGTGCCTCCTGAGCAGAGTCAAGGGTTAAGGGGTAAGGGAAGGGGCTCCCAGTAATGTTAGGCGCTGGCTCCGTGGTGGTCTTGGCGGCCATGGCATCAGTTGGTGGACCACCTTCTCCAGGGTGCTCGCCCGGGAAGGCAATTAGGGGGAGGGAGCATGGGGAAAGGGGGGCTGGGGTGAGGTTGCCCAGCTCGAGGCCAGCCGGCAGTAGATCATCCTCTCCCTGGGTGACCAGGGTCAAATCTAGGGCCTCAATCTTCGCATACACAGAGGAGAGGCCAACTCCTGCCACCCCGGGGGCTTCTCCTCTAGGGCCCGTCTCAACGGTCGCCTCGGGGTTCGCGGGGGGTTCGGGTGGTATCCGGGCAGAAGGGGCGTCCTCAGGGGTCTCGGAGGGGAGGGTCTGCCGTGGAGGGGGGATTCTGCCCTCCAATGCCAGTCTGTCTTCCCCTCCCGACACCAGCGGATGGATCTCACTCGTGGCCGTAGCAGAGGGCTCAATATCAGTGCCTCCCTTCCTGGTCTTCCAGGGGGCTTCCGCGTCAGATGGATGCAGCGGAGCTCGAGCCTTCCGCTTGCCTCTCTTCCCCTGGACTAGGGTCCAGCCCTCCATAGCGTCGTCTGGGGGTTGGTTAGCAGGGGTCGTGTCGGGGGGCGGAGGCAATGGTTCAGGGGTTCGGGGGGGTAGCAGTGAGACAGCATGAGGGGCGGGGGGTTCTCCTTGGGGTGGGCCCTCTCCTGTACCCGGTAATATTTTTGCCACACCCTCCTCCATAGGCTCTGCTGAATTGGTAATAGCAAGGGTGGGACTTCCTTTCTCGCCCGGGCGTTGTAGGGAAGGTGTCTCTTGGGCCTGGACGGGAGCAGCGATGGGTTGAGAGGAGGAGGGTTGGTTTCAGGTGCCGGGCGGCCAGGGGCATCGGCAACGACGGGGCCGATGTCCTGCCGGGTCTCGGGGTCTCGGGTGCCCCTCCCCCCCGGGCCAAAGGGCAGTCTCTGCGGACATGCCCCGCTGAGCGGCAGAGGTAGCACCGGGCCTCTCCGGTGGAGTAAAAGACCCAATAGCGGGCTCCCTGGTAGGGGATTAGGAAGGACCCCTCGAGCGCCTCTCGTCACGCGCCCCTGCCGGCGGTAGAAGCTGCACTTGCTGGCGGAACGAAAGGACGTGACGGAGGGTGGGGTCCTTGCAGCCCAACGGGAGAGGGCTGATGACAGAGACAAGTTTCCCCAGGGCGGAGAGAGCGGGTAACAGGGCAGCATTGGGTAAAAAGGGAGGAACGGAGGTGAGGACGAGGCAAACGCCCAGGTCTTCTAGCGGCTCTAGGGGGACGAACACCCCCCCCACTGCCAGGCCCCTCTCCACTGCCTCCTGGGCGGCAGCCTCTGAAACTAAGAAAAAAACGACCTTCCCATACATCTTGGAGACCGCCACAATAGCCGTGGGTCCTACCACCTTCGCCAACGCCTGCACGTATGTCTCCACGTGGGGCGAGGCAGGCACCAGGAGGCAACGGACACCGTGCTTCCTGGTCAAGGTGGGGAAAGGGCCCCAGCTACTGGTGATGGTAGCGGAGGCAGTGGGTGAGCGAGATGACGAGACGGCAGGCAGGGGGGAGCCTGCCACCGCCCGGGCATATGTCCTGGGGGCCGGGGGAGGGACACTCGCAGAGCTGGTGGAGGGAACAGCGGGGAGGGGTGCCACGGTCGATGACGAGGCCACAGCTGTGGGGGCAGCCCCCGCCATGGAGGGCATAGATGTTTTAGCGGGGCCCTTTCCTTTCTTCCCGCCCTGGCCTTTCTGGCCAGCTGGGGGGGGGGTTCCTAGAATCTGGGGGGGCGGTGGGCGCAGCAGCGGTAGTAATCGCCCCGGTGCCTCCTGCTGCCGGTGCCCCAGTGGGGGCGGTGGCAAGTATTTTAACGATAGTGGTGGGGGGGGACCTTGGGGGTTGGGCGGGGGGGTGGGGGGAGGGACAGCTGATATTATTAGAGGGGCCTCGCCCCTCTCATTCCCCGGCATTGTGAGCAGGGAGAGACGGGGAGACACCGGAAGGAGGAGGGGGGAGGGGGAAGCAGATTAACCGCTCCTTCCTGCTGGGCTGCGAGCAGGGGCGGGGAGGGAAAGCCAAATGGGTTGGACTGGGGGCGGGAAACAAAAATTGGGGTCCGGTAATAGGGGCAAGCTGTGGGATAAGCAGTCCGGGGGGGGGGGGGCGTAGACCCACGCACGTTTGTCCAAAGAGTCTCGTTTGGTCGGTTGTTGTGTCCGGTCCGAAAGGCAAAGTTCAAAGCAAACAGCTGGATCCGAAGGCAGATGGCAGGTTGCCAGCAGGGACGGACGGCGGGGGGGCCGTGACAGTTGTAGTAGTATTGGAGGGGAGGGGGCACCGATGGATCGGGGGCAGCTCCGTGCCACACCCCCTGTGCCGCCACAAACGCAATTAAACCACAGTCAAACTCCCCCCCTCGAGAGTATAATTCAAAAAATTACTCAGTCTTACGGCCCCCTCCGTGATGATTTATAGCTTCCCTGGGTGATTTCCTTTGAAATTCTTCTTCTCCAACTGTGTTGGCTGTGTTCCAAGGCTTCCGGCAGGCCGAGAATGTTGTAAAGATAAGACCGGAATTCCAAACAAACAGCGAAACGGCTGGGTCTGGGGGCTTCCACCCCCCCTCCGGATAGCAAAATAGGCAATCTCCCCCCCCCCCCGGGGGTTTCAGCTGAGGCAAATAGCTGCGCCTAAGAGCAGGCGAGGGGGGGGGGTGCTGGCGGCAAGCTGGAGGCCGACCAGCACGTAAACGACAAGAAGGAAAAACAACACAAAATCAAACCAAAACAAAAAAAGCGTCTGGCCCGGTCTGGGGGGGAGACTAAGGCAGGGTCCAAAAGTAAGAAAAATCCAGGCCAGGGGGCTTTAGGAAAGAATAGAAAGCAGATAGCTCAGGAGCAAGCTAGGGACGGTCCCGTCTCCCAACAGGGAATGTTTTTTTTTTTTTTTTTTTTTTGAAACAGAAAAGAAATTTATTTGTAACAATTACAGAGATTACAAAAAGATAAAGAAAAACTTAGCAACAAAACAACGCAATCAGAAGGTATAACACAACAGCTTTCAGGAGGGAGAGGTGTTCAGGCTAGCCCAGGCCCAGAGCGGGGGGGCTTCCTCGACACTCGTGGTCTTCCACCCTCCTGAGTTACCTGGTGGCCTAGAGCGGGGGGGCTTCCTCGACACTCGTGGTCTTCCACCCCCTCGAGTTACCTAGTGCCGCGCCCAGGGTCACCGACCCTCCCTCTCCTGAGAGTGCCCGACAAGATGGGCACGGCTGCGGGGTGGGTGGCTGGGAGGGAGGGGGGCACATCCATGTATTATAAGACCCCTCCTAAATAACAATAATGATGGTATTCACAGCAGCTAACGGCTGTGGCTGGCGTCTCTCGCTCTGTCCCTCAATCAGAGGGTCAGACGGAGGGAACCGGACGGGGTCACCGAGCAGAGAACCCCGGACAGCGCCCACCGCTCCTCGAAGGTGTCAAGGGAGTCGGTGGACGCCGCCCAGAGGAACTCCGCCCGGATGCGTGAATGTACTGAGGATCGGAAGACGGCCCTACAATCGCAGGACGCCTCATGAGCCAACCTCCGCTCTCTGGTCTTATAAATGGCTGTCTTAGCCAAGGCTAGGAGGAGGCTAACCAGGAGATCCCGCGACTTGGTGGGGCCACGGATGGGGAGTGTATAGATAAAGAGGTGAGGGGAGAAATGAAGCCAAAAGCGCAAAAGAATATTTGTGAGGAGCCGAAAAAGAGGCTGCAATCTGGCACACTCTAAATAGACGTGCGCCAGGGTTTCTCTCACATTACAGAAGGGGCAAGTCTCCGGAACGGAGGTAAAACGTGTCAAAAACACGCCCGTGCTCACGGCCCCGTGAAGGAGCCGCCAACTAATGTCCCCGACGGGCCTCGGGACCAAGGTGGAGTACAGGCTGGCCCACCGAGGTTGCTCCCCCTCCAAGGGTGGTAGGAGATCTCGCCACTTTGTGTCGGGACGGGACACCAGGGTGCGGGCGTGAAGGGTATGGAGCGTGAGTGTATATAAATATTGCCATGGTGCAACTTGAAAACCGACCGGTTGCAATTCATGCAGCCGGCTTGCAGTGAAAGGATGAGGGGTGTGGTGGGATCGGCAGGGTAGGGGCCCGATGGAAAGGTCCGGCGGGCCTGGGGTAAAGGATGGGCGGGGTGCGCCCTCGCGCAAGGCTCGGCTGACATAAGCCCGAGCAGCGGGGGTCAAAGCGGCCTCCACCTCCTGAAGCACGCGCCGGGGGGTGCGAAGGCTGGAGAGCCCCATGCGTCGAGCGAGCGTCAGGGGATCCAGCCAGTCTCCCCGGTCGTAGTCCAGGAGGTCCCCGACCCTCGTAACTCCCGCCAGGACCAACCTCTGGCGCACCGTGTGGGACTCCGCCGCCTGCACACGAAGTTGGGGGTTGTGTAGCAGGGGCTCCGTGAGGAGATCTGCCCCCACGATGGCCGCCACAGACCTGGTGGTTGAAAACAGTTTCCAGGTCCGGAGGAGGTCCTGGTAGAAATCCGGCAGCCCGGAGAGGTCTCGCGGAAAACCTCTCGGACAAAGATAAAAGAGCTGCCGGTCATATCGGAGCCCATGGAAGCGGCGTAGGAAGGCGTGCGCCAATATGCTCCACGTCGAACTACCTGCACTATAAAGGAGCCTCTGCAGGGCCTGGAGGCGGAAAACGCGGACCTGAGTGTACAGACACTTCAGGCCCTGCCCTCCTTCCTTCAGGGGCAAATGAAGAACTCCAACAGGGGCCCAGTGCAATCCTGACCAAAAGAACTCCAGAATCAATCTCCGGAGGTGGGACAGGAAACCCGGGGCCGGGGCTAGGGTGTTGAGCCGGTACCAGAGCGTGGACAGGACTAGTTGGTTAAGCACCAGTGCTCTCCCCCGAAGGGAGAGACATCGGAGTAGCCTCGTCCATTTCCTGATCCGCTCAATCACGCCGCCTTCCAAATTTTGCCAGTTCTCCGGCGGAGAAGGGTGCGTGGCAGAAAGGTAAACGCCGAGATAGAGCAGAGGGCCGGCACTCCACCGGATGGTCTGAAGTGCGGGTGGGAGGGAGCTTACCTGCCGCCAGCCCCCCACCGCCAAGCCAGAGCTCTTGACCCAGTTGACTCGGGCGGAGGAGGCTGCTGAATAGATGGCTTGGCATGCCTCCACTCGCGCCAAGTCGCCCGGGTCCTGGACCACGAGGAGGACGTCATCGGCGTACGCCGACAGGACCAGCCGCAGCTCCGGCTCCCGCAGCACCAACCCCGTCAACCTCCTGCGGAGGAGACAGAGGAAAGGCTCGATCGCCAGAGCGTACAGCTGGCCTGAGAGGGGGCACCCCTGCCGCACCCCTCGCCCGAAGCTGACCGGTTCGGTCAGGGTCCAGTTGAGCCTAACCAAACACTCCGCGGAGGCGTACAGCACCCGGAGAAAACTCACAAACTGAGGTCCGAATCCAAACGCCCGCAGGGTGCTCAGGAGGTACCCATGATCCACTCTATCGAACGCCTTCTCCTGATCAAGAGACAGGAGGGCGAACGACAGACCGTCTCTCCGCCCGAGTTCCAAAAGGTCTCGGACTAGAAAGAGGTTGTCAAAAATGCTGCGACCCGGGACAGTATAGGTCTGGTCTGGGTGGATCACGTCCGCCATCACGGCCCCTAGCCGCAGCGAAATTGCTTTCGCTACGATTTTGTAATCCGTGCTAAGGAGTGAGAGGGGACGCCAGTTTCGTAAGTCGCGGAGGTCCCCCTTCTTCGGCAGCAAGGCAAGCACCGCTCGCCTGCACGACAGAGGGAGGACCCCGCCCTGCAAAGACTCAGCCCAGACAGTGACTAGGTCTGGGCCGAGGATGTCCCAGAACGCGCGGTAAAACTCCACGGTCAGCCCGTCCATGCCCGGAGATTTATTGGTGGGCATGCGGCGGAGGGCTTCCGAGAACTCGGCCAGGGTGAGAGGCAGCTCCAGCCGGTCTCGGTCGCCCACGCTGACCGTGGGGAGTTCCTCCCAGAGCACCCCGCGAGCGCCAGGATCGGTCGGATCCGGGGAGAAAAGGCTTGCGTAGAAGTCACGGGCCCTCCCACACATCTCCTCCGGATCCGTGAGGGGGGTGCCGTCTTCCGCTAGAAGGCAGGTGACGTGTTTTTTGGCCCCCCTCGTTTTCTCCAGGGCATAGAAGAAGCGGGAGCCGCGATCCATCTCCCGAAGGAGGCGGATGCGGGACCGGACAAAGGCACCTCGGGCCCGGTGGTCCTCGAGGGCTCGAAGTTCCTCCCGCTTCTCCCGGCACGCTCCGCAGAGGGACGGGTCCCCGGGGCTGGCGGCCAGGCGCCTCTCCAGCTCTAAGACCTCCCGTTCCAACTGCTCTATCGCTGCATTTCTCCGTCGGCTGGCGCCCCGAGTGTAGTTGCGGCAGAAGAGCTTGGCGCGCACCTTCCCTAGATCCCACCAGCGCCACACCGAGGGAAAGGCACGCCACTGCTCCCGCCAGGCCAGCCAAAACTCCCGGAAGGACATCACAAAGCTCTCGTCCTCCAGCAGGCTGTTATTAAAGTGCCAGTAGGCCGGCCCCGGTCCCTCCGCACGGAGGGAGACCGTGACGGTAACTAAATGATGGTCGGAAAAAGGGGCCGGCCGCACGGTGGAGGAGTGGGCCTGTGAAAGATGGAAACGGGATAGGTAAATACGGTCTAACCGAGAGCGGTGTGACCGATGGGCCTCCACCCGGACAAAGGTAAACGTGGAAGCGTCATCTGGGTGATGGTCACGCCAGACGTCCACTAGGGAGTGATAATCGACTATGTCTCGGAGAATGGTCGCGGCGGCCGGGCTCGGCTCGGCCCCCGAGCGGTCCCGCTCCTCGAGGGTAGTGTTAAAGTCCCCTCCCAGGATCAGGCACTCGTGCGAGTCTAGGGTGCCGAGAAAATCGGACACCTGCTGGTAGAATTGTGGCCGCTGTGAGCTCACTTGCGGGGCATAGATATTAACAAGATTGACCACGAGCCCCTCCAGACGAACTCGGAGGTGCAACAAGTGGCCCGGTACGACCTCAGTGACCCCTAGCACCTCGGGCCGCAGGGCGGGGGAGAACAGGGTCGCCACTCCAGCTTGCCAGGTCGTGCAATGGCTGAAGTATACCCCGTCCCCCCACTCCAGCCGCCACCTATCCTCGGCGGTTGGGTCCGTGTGGGTCTCCTGCAGGAAAACCACAGAGTACCCCCCCTCCCGAAGGTAGGAGAGCACCTGGGACCTGCGGAGAGCCATCCTACAGCCCCTGGTATTCAGGGTTACAATAATGAGAGGTGTCATGCGGAGGGCCGGGGGGGTGGGGAGTTCTCATTGGTGGGGGTGCTCATGGCCCCCGGCGGGTCGCGTAGCAACCCGTGTCCCATCCCATAAGTAAGTAGCTCTTTCCGGAAGCCGCGGGCCCGCTCGTAGGCCGCAGCACCACGCCTCCCTTGCCCTCTGCCCTCCTTCATAAGGGCCCTTGCGGCCTGAACAAGTTGATCGAAGTCCCCCCATCGCTGGAGAGCCAGCTGTGCCCTATTGCGGGCACCACGGGTGTGCTCTAAGAACTGCCATAGTGCATGCCGCAGCTCATGGGGGGATGGGGTTACGGTTTCCGGGGTACTCCCCGATGGGGTTCTTAATACAGCCTCGAGGTCCGCTAAGGCGGGTAGGCAGGGTGCGGACCGCCGACGGGGCGTCTGACAGGCTGGGGTTATTAAATCCATCTCGTGCCTTGGAGTGGAAGGGGATGGCAGGGGGAAAAGCGCAACTCCTAATGAGTCGCAACTAGAAAACGTAAAGACTGCTCCCTGGGGGGGGTCTGCAAAAGGCGGAAAAGAAATAACCCCAGGGGCGGCAGTAGCCTTGCAGGAGGAGGGAAATTGAACCGGGACAGGGGTGGGGACAGGGGCAGAGGTAAGGCCCTGGGCCTCAGGAGGCGAGCAGCAAAAAGAAGATGCCTCCTGAGCAGGGTCGGGGGTTAAGGGGCAAGGGAGGGGGCTCCGAGCAATGCTAGATGCTGGCTTCGGGGTGGTCGTGGCAGCCATGGCATCAGGTGGTAAACCACTTTCCGTGGGGTGCTCACCCGGAAAGGCAGTCAGGGGGAGAGAACATGGGGAAAGGGGGCCTGGGGTGAGATTGCCTAAAACGAGGCTGGCCGGCAGTAAATCATCCCCTCCCTGGGTGACCGGGGTCAAATCTAGGGCCTCAATCTCTGCATACACAGAGGAGAGGCCGACTCCTACTACCCTGGGGGCCTCTCCGCTAGGGCCCGCCTCAACGGTCACGTCGGGGTTCGTAGGGAGTTCAGGTGGTATCCGGTTAGAAGGGGCTTCCTCCGGGGCTTCGGAGGGGAGGGTCCCCCGCGGAGGGGGGAGTCCTCCCTCCAGTGCCAGTCTATCTTCACCTCCCGACACCAGCGAATGGATCTCACTCGTGGCCGAAGCGGGAGGCTCAAGGTCAGTACCTCCCTTCCTGGTCTTCCGGGGGGCTTCCGCGTCAGATGGATGCAGCGGGGCTCGAGCCCTCCGCTTGCCTCGCTTCCCCTGGACTACAGTCCAGCCCTCCATAGCGTCATCTGGGGATTGAATAGCAGGGGGCAGAGCGGGGCGCGGAGGCAAAGGTTCAGGGGTTCGGGGGGATAGCGGTGAGGGAGCAGGAGGGGCGGGGGGTTCTCCCTGGGGCGAGCCCTCTCCTGCACCTGGTAATAACTGTGCCACACTCTCCTCCAGAGGCTCTGCCGAGGTGGTTACAGCAAGAGCGGGACTCCCGTGGTCGCCCGGGCGTTGTTGGAAAGGTACCTCTTGGGCCCGGACGGGGGCAGCGTTGGATCGGGTGGGAGGAGGGGTGGTTTCAGGTGCCGGGTGGCCAGGGGTGTCGGCAACGACAGGGCCGATATCCTGCCGGGTCTCGGGGGTCTCAGGTGCCCCTCTCCCCCGGGCCAAAGGGCAGTCCCTGCGGACATGCCCCGCCGAGCGGCAGAGGTAGCACCGGGCCTCTCCGGTGGAATAAAAGACCCTATAGCGGGCTCCCTGGTAGGGAACTAGGAAGGACCCCTCAAGCGCCTCTCCGTCACGCACCCCCGCCGGCAGTGAAATCTGCACTTGCCGGCGGAACGAAAGGACGTGACGGAGGGCGGGGTCCTTGCAGCCTAACGGGAGAGGGCTGATAGCAGAGACGAGCTTTCCCAGGGCAGAAAGAGCGGGTAACAGGGCAACATTAGGTAAAAAGGGAGGAACGGAGGTGAGGACGAGGCGAACGCCCAGATCTTCTAGCGGTTCTAGGGGGATAAACACCCCTCCTACCACTAGGCCCTTCTCCACCGCCTCCTGGGCGGCAGTCTCCGAAGCCAGAAAGAAAACGACCTTCCCATACATCTTGGAGGCCGCCACAATGGCCATGGGTCCTACCACCTTCGCCAACGCTTGCACGTATGCTTCCACGTGGGGCGAGGCGGGCACCAGGAGGCAACGGACACCGTGCTTCCTGGTCAGGGCGGGAAGAGGGCCCCGGGCGCTAGTGATGGTAGCGGAGGTAGTGGGTGGGCGAGATGAGGAGGCGGCAGGCAAGGGGGAGCCTGCCGCCGCCCGGGCATACGTCCTGGGGGCCGGGGGAGGGACGGTCGCAGAGCTGGTGGAGGGAACAGCTGGGAGGGGTGCCACGATCGATGATGAGGCCACAGTGGTGGGGGCGGCCTCTGCCATGGAGGGCCCAGCGGCTTTAGCGGGGCCCTTTCCTTTCGGCCCGCCCCGACCCTTCCGTCGAACTGGGGGGGGGTTCCTAGAATCTAATGGGGCAAGAACCAAAGCAGCAGTAGTAATTGCCCCGGTGCCTCCCACTGCCGAGGCCCCAGCGGGGGCGGGGGCAGGGGTTCTAACAATGGAGGCGGTGGGAAAATCTTGAGGGGTGGGCAGGGGGGTAGATGGGGAAGGGACAACCAATTTCATTGGAGGGGCCTTGCGTCTCTCCATCTCTGCCATTGTAAGCAGGGAGAGACAGGGAGACACCGGAAGAAGGGGGGGGGGCAAAAATCGGGGTCCGGTAGTAGGGGTAAACTATGGGATAAACAATCCGGGGGGTGGGGGTGGAGGGAGGACGACCCACCACAATTGTCCAAAGAGTCTCATTTGGTTGGTTGTTATGTCCGGTCCGAAAGGCAAAGTCCAAAGCAAACAGCTGGATCCGAAGGCAGATGGCAGATCGCCAGCAGGGACGAGGCAGCGGGGGCCGTGATAGTCGTAGTAGTGGTGGGGGGGTTGGGGGCACCGGTGGATCTGGGGGTAGCTCCCTGCTACACCCCTGTGCCGCTACAGACGCAGCTGGAACGCAGTCAACTCCCCCCCCCCCGAGGGTATAATTCAAAGGAAATCCCTCAGTCTTACGGCTTCTCTCCACGATGATTTATAACTGCTCGGGCGAGTTCTCCGGCCTCTGGCATCTGTTGCAGCTGTTGGCTCTGTCCCAAGGCTCTCGGCAGCTAGGAATGTTGTAGTGATAAGAAAAAAGTCCAGGCAAAAAACAAAACGGCTGGGTCTGGGGGCGTCCACTCCCCTCTCTGGACAGCGGGTCGGCAGTCCTCCCCCCCTCTTCTGGGGGTTTCAATTAAGCAAAAAGCAAAGTCCAAAAGCAGGCGTCTGGGGGGGGGTGCTGGCGACCGGCCAGCACACTGACGCAGCTCAAAAAAGCGGGAGAAAACGAAACCAAAAAAACAAAGCGTCCGGCCCAAACGCGGGGGGGGAAACTAAGCAAAAGGAAAAGTGTGAAAAATCTGGGCCAGGGGGCTTCAGGAAAGAAAGGAAAGCAGATAGCTCAGGAGCGAGCAAAGAAACGATTCCGTCTCCCAACAGGGAAGGTTCCAGAACAATCAGGAACCTTCTGGAGACAATTAAGACAGGCTGATTAGAACACGTGCAGCCAATCGAGAAGCTGCTAGAATCAATTAAAGCGGGCTAATCAGGGCACCTGGGTTTTAAAAAGGAGCTCACGTCAGTTTCTGGTGTGCATGTGAGGAGCTGGGAGCAAGAGGCAGTAGGAGCTGAGAGTGAGAACGTGGACTGTTGGAGGACTGAGGTGTACAAGCATTATCAGACACCAGGAGGAAGGTCCTATGGTGAGGATAAAGAAGATGTTGGGAGGAGGCCATGGGGAAGTAGCCCAGGGAGTTGTAGCTGTCGCACAGCTGTTCCAGGAGGCACTCTAGACAGCTGCATTCCACAGGACCCTGGGCTGGAACCCAGAGTAGAGGGCGGGCTCGGGTTCCCCCCAAATCCTCCCAACTCCTGGTCAGACACAGGAGGAGTTGACCTGGACTGTGGGTTCAGAAAAACGGCCAAGCTGAGGTCTGCCGTGAAGCTCCAAGGTGAGCAAATCCGCCAATAAGTGCAAGACCCACCAAGGTAGAGCAGGAACTTTGTCACAATTCTTATATATCTTTTAGCTAGTAGATTTTAAGTCAGCCAGAAAACATACTCTTTAAGATAACCTAATTGATAAATTCCTGAAAGAGGAGACTGTTTTCTGGTACCCTGGGGACACATATGCTGCAAGTCCAAACTTCTTCTTATCAGATGTATGTTTTATTCCAGAAATAAACTGTACTAAAACAAGAAAGATGCTGAATCTGGGGGATCATTAATTTGTGATCTGAATTCAGATTACCATCTTTAGATAGAAAGAGTGTCTGGGCTGCATGCTGTTGGATCCTCACTGGGAAGACATACTGGTGATGAACCTAAACTGCAATCTGATGTTACTGTGTGATAGGTCTTCATGAATCCAGCGGAGAAGGCATTATTTTTCATGCAGGAAATCCTAATGCTTTAGAAAAAAGGTTCACACTCTGAAAGTTTTCTATAGTGCAGCATCTCTCAAGTTTAAAAAAAACTAATGGAAAGAATTGTATTAGACATGAAGAAAACAGCAGTTTTAAATCCAAAGGCATATTCTACTTATTTAAAATCATTAGAAGGAAACCACAGCATTTCAAAAGCAGTTTATGCTGTAGAGACACAATAATTTACATTATGGTTATTTAACATTAGATGGCTTAAAATATATATAGAAAAAAGTTTTAGCAATTGTTTTTAAATTACTTCAATGGCTGGCTAAAGAGATATTTTGATAGAAAGTTACAATCGTATCTTGTTTACATTTTTATCTTTAGCTATATTATCCAACACTGACTGTTCAAAGCCAAATTCTGAATGGACTTTACGCTGCTGTCCTGTCTCAGTTTGAAACTATGGTCTAAAAACCAGTATGTTCCCAGATAGTTTCTTCTATAAAATAGTTGTTTCATACACCTAATACCCAGGATCCACTGACTGGAGTTCCATTAACTCTATCCTTACATTGCAGTGTAGACATACCCATAAACACCATCCTCCCTGTCACTCAGACTCTTATCCTCTGGGTTTATAATTACTGTTATTTATTGTTTGTATAGTAAAGGAAATCATCAAGACATCTAATGGGTCCACTCCTCAGCAATTTTTAAAGGTTTAATTTAAATAGTCCTACAAGTAACAAACTGCTTGCAGTGGAATCACTATAGAAAAAGGCAAAATCAATTAAGACATTTATTCCACCTCTAGTTACTAGCTCCATGTTTAAAAGTATCCAATTTTAAGTCAAGGTGCTGGACTCATTTGGTACTAAGTCTGATTACTTATTAGCATGACTTTATTTACAATAACAAGTTTCCTATTTGCATAATTAGCATTCTATGCTTAAAGCAAATAATTAAAACTTGGGCTGATTTTATTGTTGCTTCCAACATAATTCTAGTAGGTTTCTTGCCAGTTCTAGAAGGAAGACTCTGCAGGAGGTGGAGGGGTAAAACAGTTTGTCAAAGATATATATACATATATATCTATATAGATAGATAGATAGATAGATAGATAGATGTTTTCTTCTCTCTAAAATGCCACAACATGAAGATCTGTTTTGTGATATGTCAGTGTGTCGTGTACTTTAAACAAAAGGCTTTAGGGCAATTCATAATTAGAGCAATAGAAGCAAAAGATAAAAAGGGTAGGAAGTGAAAATTTAGCAGAGTATGAAACCAGCTTAAAGCATTTACCCTGAGGCGATGCTAAGATTGTTGTTTACAGGCATGCAAGTTGAAAAATCATGAACTTAATTATTTAATGTGGTGTAAAACCAATGATTTCTTGCTTAGCACTGGTAAATACTAGTCATCCAAGCACAGATGTTGTTTTTTCTTCACTGAGATGTGAAGAAAAGATCATGGACTCTGTCTCTGGTAGTTAAATATATTCCAGCTTCCTGGAATAAGTTCAAAGAATAATTTCTGACAGGTGACAAGTAGAGATCTTTCCCCCAAACACACAAAATAAAAACAAAAACAGAGGAATTTAGAAAAGTCTGGCTGAAGCTATCAGGAAATATTGTTGTCATGTCTTTTAAGAAGGCTTTTTTTGTTTTTATTTAAAGGATATAAAGTTTTTAATTAGTATGAGTTACACATCAAAAAAGTATCAGAGGCATAGCCGTGTTAGTCTGGATCTGTAAAAGCGGCAAAGAGTCCTGTGGCACCTCCTAGACTAAAAGACTTGAATCATAGAATCGTAGGGTTGGAAGGGATCTCAGGAGGTCATCTAGTCCAGCCCCCTGCTCAAAGCAGGACCAATCCCCAATTTTTGCCCCAGATCCCTAAATGGTCCCTTAAGGATTGAGCTCACAACCCTGGGTTTAGCAGGCTAACGCTCAAACCAGACATATTGGTCTATAAGGTGCCACAGGACTCTCTGCTGCTTTTACATCAAAAAAGCAAACTCAAGCTACAAAATCAACGATATTTTTCTGAAGAAAACTCTGCATAATGTTAGGTGTATGGTACAGTGGAATTTTAGATATATTTCAGTTCAGTATAAAGTCCAAGAGTAAAATTACATTTTGAAAATCAAAAGAGATACTTGTGTTGTTAAGCATTATGAATTCCCACCATCATTAAGGAGAATACCTAAACAAAGAGCAAGAGATTTTCAATTTTACTGTTTAGTGGATTATAAACTGGAGGACAGTTTCACCAGCTGAGGAAAGTAAAAAAATAAGTTCTAGAGACAAGTCACTTCAAATCACTTTCCTCAGGGCAGGCTCATTTTACAAACACTCAATAACCCCTCGAGGTTTTGCTTCAACCCCTTATACTGAGCTGAGGATATCTCCCTTATATAGTTCCCAGATGCTGTCACCTGGTTCCCTGGTCACATGGCTTCTGGAATCTCTGCCCTCCTGGGAACTATATTTCTTAGAATGGCCCAAAGGCGATAAATGGCATACTGGGATGTGTGCATGTGCACCGAGGCCCATTACCCAGTTAAAAGTACATTTACTGTTCCAAAGAAGGCAGCATATCTCCTGTTGACTGGATTCACAGATTGTGTCTTGCTAAAATTAAACATTATTTGATTTGAAAATATCTGGGTGATTATGTCTTGTCTTTACAGAGGAGGGAGGGATACAGTTGGTGGAATAAGATCTTTTCTATTGTTTACTACTATGGGCCAAATTATGTCTGCCCCAGCACAAGTGAATTGTGGTGAAGAGAGAAGCCATAGGGAGCCCATTCCCATTCTAGTGGTCCTAAACAGCAGACTGCCATAGTGCTGCAGTCAGTGCTCCCTGGTAGTGCTGAAAAGCCCGCAGAAACCTATTTGGGTGAAGATGTCCCCTGCCTTTTAAGGATCCCCTCACAGATTTTAGGTGTCCAATGGACAAATGGGAACACTGCTTTGTGATGGAGGGCAAACTTCACTCCATTGATGTAAGATTGTAGGTAACTCAGTGGGTTTCAGTTTGCAGAGTTTTCTCTCCTCATAAAGGAGAATAGGTCTGTTGCCGGCACCCAGTGCCAGAGGCAAGCAACAGCAGGGGTTCGTTGCCTGGTGTGCGTCACCCAATAAACACAATGGGATGGAGAAGCAGAAAAGTTGATTTGGAGCTCCAAAGAAGGTACAGGGAGAATAGAATCTCAAATCCTGCACACTGAGCAGGCAGAGTCACATACCTTTATATTCCTTATCTCTATTGCATTACACATCAGCCAAGTAAAACTCCTTTGCTTCATATGGGTTACAACAATACTTTTTCCGGCAACCTTTAACGAGCATTTTAGCAATTCAAAACAACAGCACAGCCTGCTTAGCCTTGCGATTAATGAGGCAAATAAGCAGTTATGGCCTTGTAGCTGATTCTTGCTGTTATCCTAACTTGGCGCCAGCAAAATCTACACAAAACAGCTCTATCTGCAGCTGCAGCATTATTTTGGGAGTGCAAGGGCTTTCTCAGGCCAGCCAGAACTGAATTCTGTGAAGGGGGGTTGAGCAAAGAGACTTCCTCGACACTCATGGCCTTCCATCCCCTCGACTTACCTAGTGGCCATGCCCTGGGACCCAACAGGTCCCTAAAGGCCCAATCCAATATTAATTAGATCAAGGATTATATTAGAAACTCACTCATGGCTGAAGGCAGTGCAACTATTTGGGTCTACAGTGAATACGCCAACTAATTTATAATTCAACCCATGTCAAATTTAGAATAGTAGAATCATAGAAATGTAGGAGTGGAAAGGACCTTGAAAAGTCATCAAGTCCAGTGTTGGTCCTTCTGTGGCAAGACCAAGTAAACTTTGACCATTCCTGAAAAGTGTTTGTCCAACCTATTTTTAAAAACTTCCAGTGATGGGGATTCCACAACCTGCCTTGGAAGCCTATTTCAAGAGCTTGACTACTCTTATAATTAGAAAGTTTTTCCTGATGTCTAACCTAAATCTCCCTTGCAGCAGATTAAGCCCACTACTTCTTGTCCTTCTCAGTGGAGATAGAGAACAATTGATCACCATGTTCTTTTTAACAGCCTTCAACATATTTGAAAACTGTTATCAGTCTTCTTTTCTTAAGACTAAATGTGCCCAGTTTTTTAAACTTTTCATCAGAGGTCAGGTTTTGTAAACCTTTGATAATTTTTGTTGCTCTCCACTGGACTCTCTCCAATATGGCCACACCTTTCCTAAGTGTGGAGCCCTAAACCGGACACAGTACTGCAGCTGAGGCCTCACCAATTCCAAATGCAGAGGGACAATTGCCTCCCTTATCTTATATATGACATTCTGCTAATATAGGATGATATTAGTCTTTTTCACAGCTGCATCACATTGTTGACTCATTCAATTTGTGATTCACCATAATCCCAGATGCTTTTCATTGGTACTTCTAACTACCCAGTTATTCCCCATTTTGCAGTTGATAATTTGATTTTTCCTTCTCTACTTTTCATTTATTTGAATTGAATTTCATGTTGTTGAATTCAGACCTATCCTCCAGTTTGTCAAGGTCATTTTGAATTCTAATCCTTTCCTCCAAAGTTCTTGCAACCCCTCCCAGTGTTCTGTCATCTGCAAATTTTACAAGTATAGTTCCCATTCCATTATTCAAGTTATTAAGGAAAATATTGACTAGTATTGGATTGAGAACTGACCCCTGTGGGACCCTAGTAGATACATCCTCCTCATTTGACAACAAACCATACTCTTTAAGTATGGTCTTTGAACCAGTTGTGCACCCACTTCATAGTAATTTCATCTAGACCACATTTCCCTAGTTTGCTTATGAGAATGTTCATGTGGGACTGTGTCAAAAACCTTACTAAAATCAAGATGTATCACATCCCCTGCTTTTACTTACCCACTAGGCCAGTAACCCTGTCAAAGAAAAAAATTAGGTTGTTTTAGAATGATTTGTTCTTGACAAATCCAAATCCATGCTGGATATTCCTTATAACCCTATTATCCTCTAGGTGCTTATAAATTGATTGTTTAATAACTTGTTCCGATATCTTTCCAGGTTTTGAAGACCAGGCTGACTGGTCTATAATTCTCGGGTCCTCTTTGTTCCCCTTTTTAAAGTTGGGTACTATGTGTGCCCTTCTTCAGTCTTCTGGAACCTCACACATCCTCCAGGGGTTCTCAAATATAATTGCTAATGGTTCTGAGCTTGCTTCAGCTAGTTCCTTAAGTACCGTAGGGTTAATTTCATCGGGCCCTGCTGACTTGAATACATCTAACTTATCTAAATATTCTTTAGCTTGTTCTTTCTCTGTTTTTGGATTGCATTTCTTCTCTCTTGTTGTTAACATTAATTATTTTGAGTATCTGGTCACCATTAACCTTTTTAGTGAAGACTGAAGCAAAATAGGCATTAAAAACCATAGCTTTCTTGATGGCTTTAGCTATTAGCTATCCTTTCTTGCTAAGCAGAGGACCAATACTTTCCTTCATCTTTCTCTTGCTCCTAATGTATTTAAAGAACCTCTGCTTATTGCCTTTTATGTCCCTTGCTAGGTTAAACTAATTTTCTGCTTTTGCCTCTCTGGTTTTGTTCCCACATGCTTGTGCTATACTTTTTGTACTCCTACTTAGCAATTTTTCCATATTTCACTTTTTGTAGGAATCCTTTTTGATTTTCAAGTCCTTAAAGAGCTCCTGATGGAGTTGTATTGGCCTCTTACTATTCTTATCTTTCCTTCGCACTGGGATAGTTTGCCTTTATCATTGTTTCCTTGAGAAATTGACAGCTCTCCTGAACTCCTTTTTCCCTTAGGTTTCAAATATTATGCTAGTTTCATGTATCCCTATAAAAGTGATCTTTTGAACTAATTTTTATGGTTGACACTCTAGTGTATTGCATTGCCACTGATCCCTTCTTGTTTCAGATAGGCCTCAACCTGATCATGTTTCTACAATGGTACATGGAAATTGATGAGTGCTGGTAACCGTGACAGCTACCCCACAAACTCTTGAGGCAAGAGCTGTAGCACTTCAACTACTAGAGGCAGATAGCAGTGTTTCCAATTCTCATGATTCTATGATGAGTATCATGATATTTGGTGGTGGTGGTGGTGGGGGGGGGGTTAATGCCCTACCTCCTGGAAATGTGATTACATGAGAATCTCAACTTTCATTTAAATGAAATAGGTTTTAGCCCTCATGGTAGCAAAGAAATGTGACCTGCATCTGATTTAAAGTTTCAAAAACCAAAAGGCAAAGAAAGATTCCAAAATGAACATTTTTTTTTACAAAAAATCTCATGATTGTTAACCAATCTCATAACTCTTTTTGGCTTGATTCATACTTGGGTTTTGTAATAATATTTACAATAACCAGAGTCTATTAATAACCAGCTAATAACAAAGATACTTTGTTGTTCTACCTTCCATGGCCCTGTGAATTCAACATTCCATGATCCTCTGTACTTCTGAAGCAAATATGCTTGCTCAGGCCCGTCCTTGCTCAAAATTTTCCCTGTCCCAGATAAGAAGCGTCTGACCCAGGCCTAATGCAGGCCCTTCCTTTCTCAGATCAAATTCTAGGACCTTCTCTTATCAGGCCCAGAATGCTGCCTGCTACAACTCTCCTGCCTCCCATCACTATTTCCACTCTGCAAAGTGACCTAATTTGCTGGGAGGAAAGGGTACCAACAGTCTATCAAAACATCACTCTGATGGGGCTCAATGTTGCAGCAGCTCAGTCTCCTGCAGGAAAACAGAAATAGTCCTCTCAAGCAGAGGCACCAACTTGGAGAGTTCCGGGGGGGAGGGGGGGGCGGGGGCGGGAGAGGGGTGTCCCTCTCTGCCCCAAGTCCCTATACCCGCCCCACCTCTTCATGCCCTGTTCCGCCTCCTCCCCCAAGTGCACCCCACCCTCACTCCACCCCCTTCCACCCCAGAACCTCCTGCATGCCATTGAACAGCTGATTGCAGCGGGTGGGAGGCACTGGGAGGGGAGGGAAAGGAGCTGGTCAGCAGGGACAGCAGCAGGTGGGAGGGGAAGGAGCTGGCTCTTCAGAGCCCCAGAGCTCTGGGGTTGGCAGTTGGCACCTATGCTCTCAAGGTCCAGTTTACACTAGCTGGAGGCTCTGAGCCAAAATCATCCCTTGGATGAGTGAGTGTAATTCCACTGACATCAATGGCATTGCCTTTCTTGTACTAAGGAGGAGTTCAGCACTCTGCACAATTTTCATTCTCATGCATGATTGCATGCTAATGCATCATAGTGGTCTATTCTTTACTGTATTGTGTGAATTTCGGGAAATGAGTTACAAAGTCTGCAGTCATTACCAGGTTCTGGTTACCGTTAAGTTGGAGTTAGATAATACGTAAACAAATCAGCATAATTTAGTTGTTAAATACAAGCTTTCCATGTCTTACTGAGAAAAATAGCATAATAACAGGGCCTTTACTGGCCTTGTCTTTTTCAATGATTTTTGAACTGCACTTGTACTGGCTCATGTGAAATCAACTGTTTGACCAGTGGAGGCTGGTAAACTTTGTTGCAAGTGTAATATAATAGAAAAAAATCATGCTGTCCTGCCTGCAGCACCAGGATGTCTGTAGGATAATATGCATCAAATCATTCTAGTGCATGACATTAGCTTGTCCTGGCCCTACCAAGGATGTGGAGATGCAAGTGCCCGGGAATGAGAGGGCTCAAGTGACCATTACCTAGTCACACCCCATGGCATCTACAGGAGACTGTCTCCCAGAAACACCATTAGGAGGTAGAGATCAGCACCTGCCCTTGGAAGGAGCACAAGGCTAGGACTGAGCTCTCACAGGGAGGGAGAGAAAGTGGAAGCCATGTGGGTTGCCAACCTGAATGCAGCAGGGTCCCTGGGTGAGCAGCCGCTCAAGCCAGAAGACAGGCCAAGTTGCTGGTAGCGGCAGCATCGTGGCCTGGGATGGGCCCTTTGCAGGACCCAGCCATTGCTCAGAAGTACTGCTTCCTCCTCCATGTAGTACAGGCAATTGAGCTTGCTGCCTAAGGCAGCGTGGTGAGTGGGCAAAGTTCCAGTGTATCCCAGAGCTCTGGCTGCAGTAGCCTTTCTGCCTGCAGAGATTTCAGGGTTTCTACTTTCTCGTAGCAGGCAGAGAGCAGAGCCAGATTCATGGCTATCATCTTGGCCAGGGAAGCTGGGGCGGGAGATGGGGATCCCAGAGCTGCCTACCCCATACCAGTGCCTGGACAGGAGGGATGTAAACTGTAAAGTGCTCTAAAGTGTTGCACTCTAACTAGCCCATGTGGACCCTGCAGTCTCATTTTAAAAGGCACCTGAAGTGCATGAATGCAGTACTGTTTGAAATGTGACTACATCAATGTGAACTAGATACCTTTTAAGGTATGTCTATACTTACATGTTACATAACTGTCAGTTGACTCGGGTTTCAGGGCTAAATACTTTAGTGTAGACATTCAGGCTTGGACTGTGTAGGAGCAGATTTTTGATAGCCCAGAGCCCAGTAACATGCTTAAATCACTGTCAGCAGCTGGAATACCAATTGTTATGCTTATTGCTGAAAGCACCTAAAAGGAAACCTTTCTGAAACCTTAGCACAACTAACAGGATGGGAGGGTAAAGTGAGTGACCATGAGGAGTAAACATGACCCTCTGCCCTTTTGACTTGAGTTGTTTTTTCTAAAGCATGCAGTTCCGCAAGATGGAAAGTCTGCTAATAGTTAACTATTGCTATACAGCTGGTTAACTGATGGAAAGTTCCCCCACCTGACTGATGGAAAATTCTCTACCTCATTAGGCTGGAAATCTCCACACTTAACTTAGCTTCTGCTCAGCAGTTTTCTGATGAACAAAGTATGCAATACTAACAAATCGGGTATAAAAAGAGGAAGATATCTGAGCTTGATAGACACTTGAACACTTGGACACTCTAAAGT
Organism: Natator depressus; assembly: GCF_965152275.1. Classification (NCBI taxonomy): domain Eukaryota; kingdom Metazoa; phylum Chordata; order Testudines; family Cheloniidae; genus Natator; species Natator depressus. The sequence goes on from NC_134234.1 coordinate 126,144,535, forward strand.
TCCCCAGCAGATGGAAGGCTGGCCACTGGACATTTGCAGTTATCCACTCGAGACCTCCTCAAGACTGCATAAATATGAATCTGGGATTTTGGGGGGTGTTTCACTGACCTGTTGCAAACATGTGTAAGTGTTGGAGACTAGATAAAGTAAAGCTTTAATTGAAAGCACTCTTGTACAGTTTGTGCCAACCACTATTGGTCGTTTCCCCATTGATTTATTTCCTGCCACTGCCTCACCAAGAGTAAAAGTTACCAAGAGCTTTGGGTTCAGAAACCATGAGTAACAGCTGGAGCTCACCCAGGCTTTGAGACCCTCCCCACTCACATAGTCTCAGAGCTTGGGCTCGAGCCCCAGCCCAAACAGCAACACTGCAATTCTTAGCTCCACAGTCGAAGCCCGTGAGCCTGAATCAGCTGACCTGTGGCCATGTCACGGGTCTTTTATTGCAGTGTGGACGTACCTATGAGTGAACAGCAAGGTAGAGCACAATGTTTAGAGCACTGTATAGTCACCACAGACTGTGGCTTGAGGAGTGAATCCAGTGCTCCAAGCCCTGTTGAAAAATGCCACTTTTTTGCCTGGGATTTTGACTGCACAGTCTATGCATATGCCACAAGGATGCCGGCAAAGGATGCAGGCTGCTCTAGATTTGCTGTTTTCGTGATATGTATTTAGTGACACACACAGTAGGGTGGTTGCCTAATTTCCTTCTATACGTGAGTCAACACTGTTTATAGCTGAATTAAATTTTGTGGGCCAGATCCTCAGCTGGTGTCAACTGGCATAGCTTTACTGACTTCATTGGAGCCTCACTGAATTACACCACCTGAGGAATTGGCCTTGTATTTTTTATATGAAAATATTGTGTGTGTTTACCACTGTGAGTAAACACCTACACTTTGGAGAAGATTGTGCTTTTTCTATTTAAACTGACCAAAGGGTGGTGTTCAAGAGAGGACCTTGGATGTAGAAAGGTAAGTTACTTCTCCTATACCATAGAGTAAGTTGGACTCCACTTTTGCATCCAGACAGCTTCTCTGGTTAATGAGTAGGGAGCTGGTACAACAAAGGCTCCTCCCCCTCCTTTCTGTGCCATCCCCTGTCCACTTCCCCCTTCAAAGATTTGGTGAACGTCCCCAACGCTGTCATCAGAAGATGAGCAGCCTTCACTCAGCTGAGTGGGAGTAAGTGGTGTCTTATTTCTTAATCTCCTGTGTGAATAAGGAAGGGTTCCGATAAATGAGACTTCTGTGAATATTCAAGGCTGGTTATACAACCTAGGTTTCATTGTATGTAATCATAATTTAGACATTATTATTTCTAACAATTGGCAGTTATTTATGTCTAGTGTCCTTTGAATGGGGATCTGACTCTCATGACTTTTACAGGATCAGGGCTTGAAGTATATAATATAATATAATATAATATAATTAATAAATAAGGAAGTATATATAATTTTATATAAACAAACCACCTTTATAAAGAACTTGTATGCTGTACTTCACAGTTCCTCTGGCATTTAGAACCACCAATCTTTTTTTCCCTTCATATTCATTGATGAAAGAAAAGCTATACTTTAGACATTTTAAAATTTAGAACATGAATGTACATTTAATTTTTAAAAGACATAAGTGTATATTTCCCTTTAAAGATCACCAAAATCTTACTTTCTGAACTGATGGAATCCAGGAATCCTGGCCTTTATTTTACAGTAAGGATTGCTTAAACAATTAAAGGATATTTAACTAATAGCTTAAGACAATTCAGAAAGCTGTATTCCACTACACTGGATATATATATATATATATATATATATATATATATATATATATATATATATAAAATCTTGGAGGAGACTTTTTTTTTTAGTCAGATTGGCAGGAATCACAAAGACTGTGGCTTTTTATGGGGAAAATTCCTAAACGATGTCTTTTGTCATGGAAGTCATGCCTGTGTTTTAGACATACAGTCTGAGGTCCCAATCCTGCAACTTTTTGCATGCCAGCAGATTGCAGTGGTTTTGTGGGCTTTCACTGACTACAGTGGTGTTGCTTTCCATAGCTTCAGCAATCCACCTGTATACAGGAAGTTGCAGTCTCAGCCACAAGCCATCAGAAGTACAGATGGGAGCTTTATATCTTTGACAGCCGAGTATCTCCTTTTCTAATAGGCCACCACACTTGTCTATAGACTTGACTAGTTATATGATGTTGGGCCTTCATAGCAAGACATCATTATGCATTGAAAGTTATTTTAGATTAATGGAATGTCTTATAAGTCCTCCTTTGGGCTGACCTCAGTGACTTGTGGCATTTCTACTTGTGAATAGCATAGTTAGCCAAAATTCATGTCAATAAAGCCTTTATTTCAGTGGGAATTGCTCATGTGTATAACTAAGAACAGAACTTGATCTATGCTATTGTATTTGATTGTCATTGTTTCTCTGCTTTCACAGTGTACATTCTATCATCAGTCTATCTTGTATTTCTAAGGTACTTATCACTTAGATGTTTAAGTGTGTATGTGTTAGAACATATCTTTTGATTTAAGATATGAAACCAATAATCATACCATCATGTGGGACACTGATCGTTTTGAAAACCTGCTGCCTGTTGAAAGTTTTGTATGTCAGTTTTAAACTATGTATAATATGCCATTAATAAGTTATTGATAAAATGGCACTTTTATAATACGTTAATATTATTTCTGAAACAGCCAAATGGCTAAAACAATAATACACTTTTTTATGTAACAGGAAATGCGGTGGTAAGGATGCTAACATGCCTGCAAAAATATTCTTTCATTTCTGTGATTAACCTACATGTACTTACTAAGAGAAACACTAAAGATAGTGATATGTTTATTATACTTCCTTTCAATTCAGCATACTATTGAATAAATTGATTTTATACATACAAATAGTCCAACTATCTTAAAAATAGTATAAATAAAATGTATTTGATGAGATAAAGAGGTATAAAGTAATGGTAGAAACATAGGCTGTCATGAATATAGGGGAAGGCTAGTAACTTTTATGTATGCAGTAGCATAAAATCCCTCCTTGGCAGCTGTACTGGATTGCTTTACCTGTAAGTGGTTAAGTAGTTCAAATAACCTAGTTGGCACCTGACCAGAAGGACCAATGAGAAAAGAAGATACTTTCAAAACTGGGGTGGATGAGAGGATTCGTTTGTTGCTCTCTTTTGTTGTTCCCTCTCCGGATGGAGAGAGAAGCCAAGCATGTACAACATCTCCTGAAAATATACCTGGAATAATCCATCTAAATTCACAATTCACAGAAATTGTAAGTAGGGCAAGGAAATGCATTAGGTTATCTTTTGTTTTAGCTTGTGAATTTTCCTATGCAACAGAGGTAGTTTTATTCCTGTTTTTGTAACTGTAAAGCTGAGCCCAGAGGGAAATCTTCTGTCTTTCAAATCTTTTTATTACCCTGTAAAGTTACCTTCCACTCTGATTTTGCTGGTGTGATTCTTTTATTTTTTTCTTTATAAATAAAGTTCATCTTTTAAGAACCTGGTTGATTTCAGTGTCCTGAAGACAAAGTGTTGTATCAACCAGGCAAGGTACTAACAAGCTTCAACAGGACTTTATTTTCAAAGTGGAAACCTCTTTACCAAGCTGCTGCTGCACTCTCTGTAGCTTTCTCCCAGCCTCTCAACTCCTCCCCGCCCCTGTCCTTCCTGTTTCCTGTCCTTTCAGACTCCCAACAGCCAGTGCTCCCAATTCTAATAATTATAAGCAACATCTAAACACCACATTCCCTCCTCTCTTAAGAAACTCTCCCAATTAAAATAAACATTATAGTTCTAACCACAGGAACAAATATGAAACAAGACATTATACTGTTGGCAGAAATATTACACTGAAAACACTGTAGATACTACATAACATAGTCTCTAGTCCAGACAGGTAGTCGTCTGGATCTGAGAGGCCATCTCTCAAGCCCCAGTTCCAGTGCAATGTCTTGTGTTGGTACTTCAGTGAAGTCATCCAATGTAGACTGGGTGTTGGCATAATCTCCTCTTGGTGCATAGGCAGGTGCAAGATAAGAAGCTTCCATACCCACCCATCAGAAAGTCGATAGGTGTAAAGTCCCTTCTTCTCTATGATTTTAAGAGGAGCTGTGAATTTATGGTCTCCTTTGCATAAAGTTCCAGGTTCTCGTATTATAACGAAGGAACCACACTGAAACTTTGGTTCTTTAGCACCCCACTGCTTGTCTGTGAACGCCTTATACTTTGCTTGGTTCTGTTCCACTGTTTTTCTCACATCATCCTCAGCTGGGGCCTCAGGTCGTGCCTTTAACAATCCAGCAATGTTCAGTTTAGTATTCATCTGTTTCCCATGCCAGTAACTCTGTGGGTGATCTTTGCGTTGCGGCATGTCGTGTAGCCCAGTATGCTTGCAAGAAATCAGTAGTGAAGGTTATCCACAATCGCCCTTCCAGTTTAGCCGTTTGCAAACTGTCTTTCAAACTTCTGTTAAACCGTTCAATTTCCCCATTGGCTTGAGGGTAGCATAGGGATGACCTTCTGTGAAAAATGTTCCTCTCTGCTAGAAAAGTTTCAAACTCCAGGGAAGTAAATTGACTACCATTATCTGAAACCAGTTCTTTGGGGTTACCTTCCCTGCTAAAAACTGAAGAGAGGAACTTAATTACTGTAGCAGAAGAGATTTGAGATGTGAACGCTACCTCAGGCCATTTACTGTAATAGTCTATTAAGGTGATGGCATAATGACAGTCAATTGGAGCAGTATCAAAGGGTCCTACAATGTCAATCTCCACTTTTTTCCATGCAGATTCAGGAAGAGGGACAGGCTGTAATGCAGGAGTACATGTCACTGCTGTCTTATCATGCATTTGGCAAGCGACGCAGGATTTTATGAGTGCTTCAGTTTGAGAGTCCATGCCTCCACCCTTCTTTTGCATCACTACTATAGGTGAAACCCATTCCGAGGAGTTAATCTCTTCAATAATGTCTTCTTGAACAAGTTTTCTAAGTTCCTCTGAAACGGCTTCCCTGACTGAAAATGGTAAGCACCGTAATTTCTGTCGTACAGGCATCACATTTTCCACATTTTAACTTTATGCAGAAACCCATAAACACAGCCGAGTTTCTCCTCAACCTGCTGTTGGGTCCCAGCTGAAACTGGTGTGTGTACCGCAAGAGTGCTTTGCTGAGGAAGATCAATTTTCCATTAACTACCCTGAGATTTAAAGCAGCCAATAAATCTCTGCCAAGGATAGGAGTGCCTTTGTGGACAATGTAGAACTCTGCAGTTACACAGCGATCACCAAAAGTAACTGTTGCTGGCAGGCAGCCATGTACTGGAATATGGTTTTTCACATACCACACCAAGTGAAGTTTGAGTACAGTAAGAGGCACACTTTTAAAGTAATGCAAATAGATGGAATCAGGTAGTATAGATACTGCTGAGCCAGTGTCCAACATTAGTTAAATAGAGTGTGGTTTGCCTGAGTGTATGGCGGAAATGTTTACCGTGCACTTTATCTGTTCTGGAATATGTACTATAGTGATTTTGTCCACGCTCAGCACAGTAACATCTGGTATTGTAACTGCATGCACCTGGTGATTGAACTGGCTACTGCGACATATTTTAGCAAAATGTCCAATCTTTTTGCAATGATTGCACTGAGCTACTTTTGCTGGACATCCTGTGTAGCTTGCAAGGTGTTGTGGGGATCCACAGCAAAAACATGCTTTTACTGTATTTTGAATTTGCTGATTCGGTGGTTTTTCATTAGTTTTCCTCTTGCAATTGTGTGTCTGCAGAGGTAGTGAACTTTTCTGCAGAGGAGTCACTGTGCCTCCTGTATCCACGCTCATTATTTTGGCTTCAGCTGTAGCTGACTCAATCTGAGTAGCAATGGTTATTGCTTTTTCTAGTGTAAATTGTGTTTCTAGAATAAGTGTTCTCTTACATGAAGAATGGTTGTTTTCTCAATGAGCTGGTCTCTAATCATCTCATCTGCCATATTCCCAAAGTCACAAATTACAATCAGACACCTCAGGGAAGCAATATACTGCATTATAGATTCCCCTGGTTTCTGCTCACGCTGGCAAAATCTGTAGCGATTAGCTACTACATTCACTTTTGGCACAAAAATATTCTTTAATGCAGTGAGTGCAGTCTCATATTTAACATCTGCAAGGGGAAAAGTGTAAAATATATGCTGCCCTTCTGCTCCAAGGCAGTGGATTAGCAGAGCACGCTTTCTTACTTCAGAAATCTCTGTAGCACTGATTGCAAGCAGATAAGTCTCAAACATATGGATCCAGGTAGTAAAAGCAATTGGAGGCTCACCTGGGCTTTTCAGAAAGGGTGCAGGTGGGTTCAGAGGCAGAAGATCCATCCTCGTCAACAAAAGCTTGTATCAACCTGGCAAGGTACTAACAAGCTTCAACAGGACTTTATTTTCAAAGTGGAAACCTCTTTACCAAGCTGCTGCTGCACCCTCTGTAGCTTTCTCCCAGCCTCTCAACTCCTCCCCGCCCCCATCCTTCCTGTTTCCTGTCCTTTCAGACTCCCAACAGTCAGTGCTCCCAGTTCTAATAATTACAAGCAATATCTAAACACCAGACAAAGAGTCTGGTCTGTGCTCACATTGCTAAGGCAATTGGTTAATATATTATTCTCAAGCCTCCCCAGGAAAGGGAGTGAAGGAGTTTGGGGGGATAAGAATTCCAAGTTACCCTTCCCTGAATATTTTGTGTAAATCTCTTGGTGGTGGTAGCAATACCGTCCAAGGAAAAGGAAAGGAATTTGTGCCTTGGGGAAGTTTTAACCTAAGATGGTAGAATATAAGCTTAGTGGGTCTTTCAACGGGTCCCCACATCTGTACTCCAGAGTTCAGGGTGGGAGTGGGGAGGGACTCTGACACAGGATCATAAAAAACAAAATCTGGATGAGATTCTTTACTTGTGCTCACCCATCTGTCTTTCTCCATCTGTTGTCTCTTGTTTTATATTTAGATTTTAAACTTTTTGGAGAAGAGATTGTCTTGTTGTTCTGTGTTTGTACAGCAACTAGCACAGTGGGGGTCATGGTCCATGACTGGCTCCTGGGAGCTACTGCAATACAAATAAAATTATAATAATAAATTAAATAAATATCTGGTATAGTGATTACATGTGAATAGCCATGCACAGGTCAGCAACTTTGGTAAGGAAATTATTTCACCAGCCAATATCAAGTATCATCTGCCCTAAAATGATTCTATAAAGTAGCCAAATGCCTCAGTACATTTGTTTATTTTAAAAAAATCATTTCCTATTGCATCCAACTACAGCTGTTGAACATTTGCCTAATTTTTGAAAAATATTTTTTGCTAAAATTTCAATTTTCAAAGAAAAAAATGGGTAGTATTTTTTTCAAAATTTTCATTAAATTTCCATCTCCCAATAGTTCAACTCCAGACTATTTACGAATGAACAATGACAATATCCATTATAAAATGATGAAGTCCAAGAAAAATAAAACTTTGCCTTAATTTTATAGGTGTTTAATTTTTAAGAAGTTTATGAGTAATGAACACAATCAGTGCAAATGCTCAGCACTGTGCTTTGAAGGATACTTTTTTCTTTGGCTTCAGCATTTCATATGTAAAGTATTCCTACCTCTTACAAGATTATTTTTCTCAAATTAATATTTTTCTCTTATTTCTTTAAACCGTTCTTCCTTTGTGTCCCATTTCCCCATATCTTATTCTCACAATCCCATGTTTACCTTGGCTATATTTAATAAAAATAAATAGTTTATGATACCCATCCCTTTATTTTATCAATTCTTCCTCTTACCCTCTGGATACCATGAGAAATTGGCACTCCCAGAAGCAAATACCCTTGTCTGTCATTCAGGAGCCACAATTCTGTAAAAGTGCTTAATTAGTATAACAGTGGCAGGGGAAGGATTAAAGCCTTTATAAAAATACAAAAGATTTTACAGAAAATAATAGGGTGTCTGAATTCAGAAGTATGTTTTGCTACTTCAAAACGTGCATATTCATATTCAAGTATGTATTTGTTCCAGTACCCTTATACCAACCGATCAAATTATACAGCTTTGCTATGGTCCACAGACAGTCCTGTAGAGTCTTATTTTTCACAAAATGCACAATGGATTAGAAAATCTCGTCCTTGTGATGCAAATTGTAAAAAGAAGAGCAAATAGCACAACATGAATCCCTTTTGGGACAATGGTTGGACTGGAAAATGATACTATTTTAGCTCATTCTCATTACTCCCATAAGATTGCAATCTTCTGGTCCTCATCAGTTGAAATGCATATTTTTTGTGCTCTTCCTACATATAGCAGGCTTTATTGTTCAGTACAATGTGTTATTTTTCATGGCACATAAATCAGTTGTAAAAGATAAAAAAAACTCTCAAAGGACAGCTTCTTGGTGCTTTGTGAAGAAGAAAGATTGTTCTTTAGCTTTATATCAGTAGTATTCTTTTGCCTCTTTCAAAGTGCTCATAGAAATCAGTGGTGGTAGTGAATTTCATTCTGCAGGTCCTCAGCTGGGATGTGCACTGAACAGAAAGAGATGCACTTCCTTTAAATCTCTTGTCATAGGTCTACTAAATTATTCCATAGATTTGAAGGAAAACATTACAGTTCATACTCACTAGGCAGACATAACAATGAGGTTGTTTGCATAGTTTTATATAATGAACAACTAAATGAACATTGTACTATAACATTGAACTCCCAGGAATAATGGAAAAAGCAATAATGTTGGCCATCCTAAATCCTCCCAACTCTTTTTGTGTTTTCCAAGAGGATTTCTATTTCTATGGTCTTGATCCAGAGTCCAGTGAAATCAATGGGAGTCTTTTCATTGAGTTTTGGGTTAGGCCTGTTGACCTTTCACCCTGACCTGACCTTGGAAGGTCCATACATACAATCAAAGTATAATCTATATATTAGAAAAACCTAAAATGTTATAGAAAGTGATAATCAAAACAATTACATCTATAATATAAGTAGAGAAAAATGAGATAGAAAAGGATTTGAAATAGACTTAGCAATAAGTTTGAGATCAACAGGATTTGAGTAGTTAACATGAGTGTTTGATTTGGAGTTTTAAGGTTTAGCAATATGCATCTTCTGATACACACGTACAGTAACTCCTCACTTAAAGGCATCCCAGTTAACGTTGTTTCATTGTTATGTTGCTGATCAATTAGGGAACATGCTCATTTAAAGTTGTGCAATGCTCCCTTATAACGTTCTTTGGCAGTCACCTGCTTTGTCCACTGCTTGCAGGAAGAGCAGCCCGTTGGAGCTAGCTGGTGGGGGCCTGGAACCAGGGTGGACCGGCAGCCCCCCATCAGCTCCCCGCTCCCCTAAGTTCCCTGTGAGGCAGCCGCCCTGCAGGCTATCAATTGGAGGCAGTTCAGCTGTCTCTCCCCTCACTGCCATGTGCTGCTCCTGCCCTCTGCCTTGGAGCTGCTCCCGGGAGCCTCCTGCTTGCTGTGTGTGGGGGCGGGGAGGAGAGAGGGGCTAATGTCTGTGTGTCCCCCTCCCCCCTGCTCCTGCCCCCCACTTACCCCATCTTCCATAGAGCAGGGGGAGACACAACAGGGCTCAGGATGGAGGGAGCTTGCTGGCCGCAGCTGCTGTCTCAACTTCCTGATTTACTTTAAAAGGCAACGTACTTAGAGTGGTGTCAGCGTACTTAAAGGGCAATGTGTGTGTCTCTCTCTCTCACACACAAGGTGTGTGTCTCTGTCTGCCATGCTGTCTCCCCTCCCTCCATTCGTGCTGCCCTGTAGAATGTGAGGCTACATTAACAACAGTGTGTTAACCCTTGAGGGCTCAGCTGAATGCTAGTTCATCATTTAGCAGTAAGGCATTCCCTGGGAAATATCCCACCCTCTTCCACCCTCTAACTTCACCACCTCAACCAAGCTTCGCAATCATCATTGCTGTGTACAGTATTAAATTGTTTAAAACTCATACTGTGTGTATCTATCTATCTATATCTCTATCTATCTCTATATATAGTTTTTTGTCTGGTGAAAAAAAATTCCCTGGAACCTAACCCCCCTCCCCCCCATTTACATTAATTCTTATCGGGAAATTGGATTCGCTTAACATCGTTTCGCTTAAGGTCGCATTTTTCAGGAACATAACTACAATGTTAAGCGAGGAGTTACTGTAACTAGAAAATTAGTTTAATTTAGCAGATTGTTCGGAACCATGGAGGAACCAATTTATGTATGGAAACCATTAGGAAATGTATTGATGCAAATATCTTAGGCTGGCAGCCAGAACCTTAATTATGGTTACCTGGAACATTATATATGGGTAGAGGGCTAAGACCTAATTAAATATGGCCCCTGATGTTTAGGGGATATATAGAGAAAAGGTATAAAAAGGTTGTCAACTTAACCCATAGTGGGCACATCATGGTGATAGGATAGTGTTAACTGGATCATCACTTCCCACTTATGATGTTCTCCACTTACTGTGTTTTCCTTCTTCACTTTTGATGATCTTCATAAGGCTGTGAGTAAGCACAATTGTTTTCTTATATTTATCTTGCTTTTCTATGATTGCTCTTAGACTTTTTTGTATCTAAGTATTGAATACAGTCTTCGTATCTCTATTTGTGTGACTCACCAATCTCAACTTTAATAATAATCTTATGTAGTCACCTGAGTAAAGAACCTGTTATTAGTGATTGGTCCAAGCTACACTCTAATTTAATCAAAGTATACAGACCCTAACATATTTTTTAGTAACGTTTATGTTTTTCCCTTAAATGTTTGCTGGTTGCCACTCTACTGTTCATATATGTCATTCTCTCAGGGGATAATACTGATCCTGCACTACAGAAACCAATGAAAGTTTTGCCTTTACCCTCAATGGGAGCAGGAGCAGGCCATTAGTAAGCACACACACTCAGTGTGAGGCTCTATACTTGTGTCGCTTCTGTTACCTCCACCATCTGTGCTAGTCCAAAGACTGGATGTATCCTGTGAAGCTTTTGAAGGAGGACCCTACCAGGGAACCAGATGAAGGAACTCTTTACTAAATATATGATGCATTCAAGATGAGATATAGCTGAAGAGGCAGGCGGGAAGGAGTCCTTCAAAGATTCCCACTGTTATCTCCAGTCACTGAACATTAACCTGTACACTGTCCCTAATATGGGTCTTTGTATAAATTACAGAATGTAGCTTAATATTATAAATTCCCTATCTCTTTCAAATAGCTTCTATTTGTTATATATATTTGGATATCAGAAAAGATATTTCTCAAGGATGAAATCTTAATGATTTCTTCAGGATATGTACATTTGTTTACCAAAAATCAGAATCACTGATGCCATACTTTCAGTGGGGAGTGGGTGAACTGAAGACATCAGTGGCAGAAACTGGAAAGGCCTGTAACATATTAGAATCATCCCTAATACTTTTAAGATGCTCCCTATAAATACCCTTCAATAGTTTGAGACAAGCCAGAATCAAGTTCTAACCTGCCACATAACCAGAACCTTCAAACACTGGTTAAGAATAGAGGGGATCAAAAATGGAGGGAAAATAATGCAAATCTTGATGAAAAATTTGTCCTTTTGTCAAAAATGTTTTTCTTTTCTGCCAGCTCTAGCTGAGAATGACTACAATTTATATCTGTCTCACCAGAGCCATACCCACTAAGTCTACACATCTGGACTCAAACTGGAATTTCATAACTGAAGAAAAACATTATGTCATGGCCAACTCAAGATACTTTTAATAACCAGAACCAAACTGGAATATAATTTTGTCTTAGGGGCTGAGATTTAGGGCCAACATGGATGTTTAAAGTAGGCTCCTAAAATCATATTTATGTATCTTAAGTCCCACTGGTTTAAATAGGAGCTGCTAGGTATTCAACAAGTTGCAAATCAGGCCATTATTTGGGTGTGCAAATATGATTTTACCATAACTTTAGGCACCCATGTTGATCTTAATATTTAACGACCAATCTGCATCCTTATTGCTGGTACCACACAGCGTTAAGATTATAGTTGTTTTCCTCATTTTTGTGGTTGAAACTTTAATTTTCTGTGGACAGGTTTTACCTTTGGGCTCAGCTCAGTGTGAGCAGGGCAGTGTGTAACTATATTGCTTCAGTAGGAGCAGGAGTGACCTTGTCAGGTATAGCATGCTGCATCCTACCCCTATCAGACCAGCTGAGCTCTGCTGGCCAGTACCTTGGTCGCAGACAAGATTCTATGCCGTTCCTGCCCCTTCTTGTCTCCTCTCTTCCCAGTTATCATGCAGGGGGGAAGTAAATGGCACACAGAGCCTGCTCTCACATCCTACACCTGGAACAGAGATGTAGGGTGGTGGTGGAGTGGAGGGGGAAGCATCTGTATCCCCACTAGTTTCATTCAAGGGTACACAAAAGCCTTGTACACAAAAGCACAATACATCCCTGCATGACTTTCAGAGTTACATACTGGAGAGATAACATAGAAGCCACTATTTCAGCACATACCAACAATCCAGCTAGTATACCATCATTTATCTGGGTGTAGCCACTGTGAAGGAATTGGAGATATTCTGTAATAATTCATTAATTATTAATTTAATTTATGCATTAATTGAGTTAATTAATATTGTGTTTTGATCTGATTATTATGATGTTTATTATATGAATATATTGGTTGAGATTAATAGGGATCTATAAGAAAAAAAACAAGCAGGAAGTGAAAAGAATGACTCAAGGTAAGCAACTTCTCCACAAATGCATAAGAGTTGTTAAAATATAACGGCAGGACAAGAAAAGGCCCATGCACACTGGAGATCAAAAGCAGTAGCAGTTTAAAAAGGAACTCTTTCTTGAAGTAGAGGGGAGTTGTCCAGGGGAACCAGACTGACCCATAAGACCTGCTGTGGGGTCTGAAGAAGATAGGTCTTTGTAGGTCACCATTATAGGTAGATATGTGTGTAGACGGTTGTTTGGAAATCTTTGTTCTCTAAATTCTTCGTTCCTACTGTTAAAATAAGCAATATTTTGGTTTTAAGAAGGCTGTCTGGTCACTATATACACCAATAGTCACTAACTCCTGAAGGGAAGTATCTCAGCTGTCCAAATTCAATCAGACCTGTCGGGTAAGCATGGTCTATACACAGGGTGCTGTAGCCCAGGGCCTGATTTAAGGCTATGTCTACACTACAAACTAGGGGTATGATTCTACAGCTTGTGTACATATACTCACACTAGCTCTCATCAAGCTAGTCCAAGTTTGTGTACATAAACAGGGGAATCACACCTCTAGCTCATTGTGTCGGTGTAGTCTAAGAATGGGAGAAGTGTGAATTCCATTCCACCAGAGGTAAAGACACAAGGCTTGAGACGTAAGGAAGTGCACTTAGAGACCAGTGTGATGGGATTCCCGGGGTGCAGCCTGGGATGGTGGGACCGGTGTGCCCACTTAACTCATCAGCCTGGGCTGTCTCTCACAATGCTTTGCTAGTGACAAGGAGCAAACCCCTCCAGGAGCTGTGATCACTCAGCACAACAGCATGTGGAGCCCCACACCCAGCTAGATTGCATGAATGTTCCGAGAGCCACTCATGAATCACACAGAGAAAGGCACCAGAGCCAAATCCCCCCCAGCACTGTACCTCAGGAATATACCGTCTTGCACTGCCCAAGACGAGCAGTGCAGATTTATTAATTGGTTCACCACTTCATCAATGGAAAGTGGATATACACTAGCTTTTGCAAACCTGAGCAGATTACCAAACATTTTAGGCAAACTCACTGGTAAAGACAAACAGTTAAACAAATTTATTGACTACAAAAAGATAGATTTTAAGTCATTATAAGTGACAGGCAAAAAGTTAGTTAGTTACCAAAATAAAATATAAGAACGCAGTCCAAACTCTCAACCCTGTTAGATTGGGTAACATCTAGATTAAGCAGTTTTTCTCGCCCCACTGAATATTGCAGTTCATAGTAAACTGGTTTTGCCCTTGAATCCTGGGCCAGTCCCCTCTGTTGGAGTCTTCAGAATGTCCTTGATGCTTGCAGCATAGGTGAGGGCAGGAGAGAAAGGACAATCATGGGTCCCCTGTGTTCTGTTTATTCCATCAGTCAGTGTGCTTGGGGAACACAAGTCCAGGCATGTCTGGTGGGTATTGCTGAGTCTCCAGGCAAGGTTGAGCAGTTCCCCTGGCGTGGCCTCATGTAAGTGAATTGTAGCTTCCTTGCTGGACAAAGGCTGTTGATGCGTTGTTTGACACCTCACCCGGGCATTGGTTACTTTCCTTCCTGCCTTCTCTGGGGAACTAATATCTGGCTAATTCCCCAATTTACAGCATGTTTTAGTGACAATCATAAAACACAATTCTCATAACTTCATATGCATTAATGGATAAAAAAATGACTTTCAGCAGATCATAACCTTTCCCCTGATACCTCACGTGGCCTGCTGTATATGCAAGATCACAATTATATATACAGATGAGGAATATGGAGGGTACAAGGCACTCCCCCATGGTATAGAATGCCACAACCAGAAAGGGGCCAAAGGTGCAGGTAGCCCTGTAACCATGAAAGGCTGTATCCAGAATTTCTTTAGCTTCCTGCAGAGAAGGTCACCTCTTGCATTTGTGCTCTACAAAAATGATATACTGGTGTTAATATACATTCAATATCATGAATAAGTACTACAAGAACATTCCAAACCATAGTCTAATAATATCAGATAAGCTTTTTTGTTTTAATTCCAGCACTAATGAGAAATTGTGAAAAAGTACGATATGAAGCCTTCAAATGATTAGAAAAATCAGAGTTGATAACAGCAGTCTCCAAATCAATTAATTCTGCATTCATTGCATAAATACTTTCTCACTTACAACCTAAGGACAAAATCCTGCCCTCATTGTAGGTGCTGTAGTGCTGAGAGGAACAGAGTATGGTTGGTCATGTGTTGGTCATAAATACCATTAAACCACTTTAGAGTAAAATAGCTCATCAAAAAGGGGTCAGTTTTAGCACAACATGGAAATACATAACACAACTCAGTGGATAATTTGCAGCCAGTAATTTACTTGGTGCATTTAGCCTTTTTTGTGTTTGCTGATTATCCATGAACAGACTGAACAAATTTTAAAAAAATGGAGAGGGATATGAAACCTCATGCTCGGGTCTTAAGCCTATCTATAATAGTAGATATTAGCATGAGGCATTCATAGAGAGGAGATTATCCCTTCCTATTGCAGAATTTATTTCACCTTCCTCTGAAGCTTAGCCATTGTTGGAGACAGGACAATGGATTAGATAAACCACTGCTGTGATTCAGTGGGAGCAATTCCTATGTTCTTATGCATTTATTTTTTACTCAGTGGACTGATCATGCAAAACTAGACCTTGCAACTCACACAAATTTTTGAGATTACAACTATTTTCACATCCTGAATCAGGATGAAAACCTTGGAAATTTTCCAGAAAAAAGAATGGATTGGGTCAATCAGAAGGGTTTGTTTCAATAATTTCAAAATGTTTCATTTTAATTCCAGCCTTCAACCTTTCCATGAACAGTTTCAGTTAATTGCCATTTTCTGATAAAAAATACATTCAGTCGAAAAATTCCCAACCAGCTATATGCACACTTCACTATGAATATTTGGCTCTTAATACTTGAGCTGTGTTGTACAATTGGGACTGGTCACATAAATCATTTGGTAACATTTCTGTTGTTACCCGGGGTTCTTTCAACCCAAAGCTCTTGGTAACTTTTACGCTGTGTGAGGTGGTGTCAGGAAATAAATCAGGGGAGACATGGCTGGCCGACCGATAGATGGGTGGCACAAACAGGACAACACAAGAGTGCTTTCACTTAATGCTAAACTTTACTTAGTCTCAAGCACTTACACACGTTCACAAAAGGTTAGTAAAACACCCCAACCCTTGACAATTACCAAAGCTGAGTGTGGCTCTTGAGTGACACAGTGGCAGGCTTCCGGTGGCCAAATCTTCCATCTGCTGGTGGGGACTGCAAGATGTATCAAAAGGGAGAGTCCAAAAAGAGTCCAACTACCTCAAACTTTTCCCCTTATATATACATTAGACATGTCCCTTAAAGAAAACTTGTTACAAGCAGTTTCAGTGGTCCAGCAAAAGGTTCCTTCTGATTATTGATTAACCAGGTGTGGGTTTTTCCAGAGTTTGCAGCCTTGAGGCCCCCAATAGACATTCCTGGGGCATATCCTGCTCTTCTAAAATGCATGTATCAGCCACTTCAACACAATTCTTATCAGGAAGGGCGCGGGGTCAAGCTGCCCTCTCTGTGGCACCCAAAGACCCCCTCCCCTCCTACCTTGGTTAAGCTAAGCCTTCTGACTTGGCCAATTTACAGCCTGCTGACTTGGCTGCTTTGAGCAATAAGCCATAGTGGTTTCAGGCACTTTACTGGTTTGCCAAAGTCTCCCTGTACACTGTCCCTTGTCTGAATGAGAATAACTATTATAATTAGAAGGATGTCCTGAACAAACAAGCAAGATCTTTCAGGATGAGGTAGCATTTAAGAAGAATTAGATAATTATAGACTATTTTAAGCTATTTTCCTTTATTTTAAACTGGTCTCACTTGAGGCATCATTCCTATAAAAATTAGGCTACAATAACATTTATTTGCTCAATGCAAAGTGTAAAGTTAGGCTATGTTTACAACTGCATGCATACCTGAGTACTGGATCATGTTCATAACCACGTGCTCCCGATACCCACACCTGTGAGTCCATGTATGCTGTGCTGGACATGGGTAGAATGCTGTGTACATGTGTATACCTGTGTCCACACTGCTGTTGTAGGAATGTGATGTTAGTGCTACCATTT
Organism: Natator depressus; assembly: GCF_965152275.1. Classification (NCBI taxonomy): domain Eukaryota; kingdom Metazoa; phylum Chordata; order Testudines; family Cheloniidae; genus Natator; species Natator depressus. The sequence goes on from NC_134234.1 coordinate 126,161,421, forward strand.
CAGGGGTGGAATCCCACTGTTCAGTACATCACAGGGGGACACTCTAGGAACCGTTTTGCTGTGTTTTGTTGGTATTGGCCCCCCTCTTCACACACATGCCAATGGCAGTTTCTGATCACTTTGCCCCTCACTGTTATTTCCTGCAAAATACGCAAAACTGGGTGGAAAGCATGGAGCAATTGGATGATGATCTGGTTATGTTCCTGCTCCTTATTGCCGGACAAAACGGTTATACAGTGGATTACGTGCTCGACAAGATGTTGGATGGAATGTAGGCAGCATTTTCTGACACGTCAAAGACGGTTGACCTTGAGAGTCAATGACAATGTATTCATATCACACTGTATAGATATGGTGAATGCCAGTATTGTCACAGTGTCCTTTGGTGGATGTCACTTCTGGTGCAGGAAAACAAGTACAGTGTGGTGGGATCATATTGTCTTGAAAACCTGGGATGACTAGCAGTGGCTTCAGAGCTTCCGAATACAGAAATAGACCTTCAAGGAGCTGTGTGAAGAGCTTGCACAAACCTTCCAGTGCCTCAACACTCAGGGCTTGTCTACACTGGCAATATTAAAGCACTGCTGTGGCAGCACTGCCAAAGCAGCACTTTAATGTGGCTTGAGTTGTCACAGCAGAGCGCTGGGAGAGAGCTCTAAAAAAACCCACCTCCATGAGGGGCATAGCTACCAGCACTAGGAGTGCGGCTCCCAGCACTGGTGCACTGTCTACTGTCTCCTTGCTGTGCTCAGGAGGGTGTTTCTTCACACCCCTGAGCAAGAAAGTTGCAGTGCTGTAAAGTGCCAGTGTAGACAAGTCCGAGTTCAGGGAACCCATAGATCAGAACTGGGTTGTGATTGCCCTGGGGAAGCTGGCTACATGAGAAATCTATAGTTCTATTGTAAACCATGGTAGGGCTGGAAAGTCCACTACTGGGGTTGTAGTTGTGCAGCTTTGCAAGGCAATTAACATTGTTATTTACCCACTGGAAGTTGCCATATGAAGAGTTCCAGAAATAATAGCTGTATTTCAGAAGATGGAGTTCCTGAACTCTGCAAGGACATTGTTGGCACTCTTATCCCCATAGTATGCCCATCACAAAGGACAACTGAGTATGTCAACTGAAAAGGTTTTGATCCAGTTATTCTGCGAGACTTAGGGAACCATTGTGATATTCTGTACCTCGGGGGATCATCCAGCACCCCCATGTTCATCTTTATAATATGATTGTGTAGTTTCTAATGCAAAGTTTGTCGTGTTGGGTGTCTTCAGAAGGCTCGTGATGCACTGAGCATTGTTGTTATAGTAATGTTAGAGTAATCATTGTTATAGTAATGGAACACTGGCCTAGACAACAACAAAGGATCTTTTGGACACTCAAGTGAGTCACCCGCCTTCCTTTGGTCAGTTTGGGACTGCGATGAGGTAATGTGCACCTGATTCTGAAATGGAGGGGGGGAGGGGGGAGCCAAGAGGGAAGAAAGAACATGATAAAAGGGAGAGATGTTTGCCATGCTCTTCCTCTCTCTTTCACCTACATCTACAGACACGACCACCACCAAGTGACTGAAATGTTGATCAAAGGGGAGAGCCTGGCAAACGTCTCTCCCTTTTATCATGTTCTTTCTTCCCTCTTGGTTTTGCCCTCTCACCCACCCACCCCTTCCACAGGGCCAGTGTCCTTTGTTCCTGTGAGGCTGGACTGGGTTTGTCCCATACATGCTCTGATGAGGTGTGAACTGCCCCTCTTGCTCTTGGAGAGTTTTTTGTGGGCTTGTTTTAAGCCATGAGGACACATTCTCAGCCTCATAACGATATACATGAAATTACAACATACAACGTTACTATAACGTTACTTTAACAATGATTACTATAACAACAATGTTCAGTGCATCATGAGCCTTCCGAAGACACCCGACATGACAAACTTTGCATTAGATACCACACAATCATATTATAAGGATGAACATGGGGGTGCTGGGCGTTCTGCCGAGGTACAGAACATCACAACCACAAAGGTAGATTCATAAACACAAACATAGGAAACTCTAGAAAGGTTTGTGACACCAGGGTGCTGAAGAGATTGAGTCAGGGAAGAAGGGAATTTATTTCAAGAAATTATATGCTTTTGTATGGTGGGTCTCTCCCAATGTTATTCTGGGGGACTCCACATACCCTACCCTAATTAGGCTCATATAACTGTACCCTGAAATCAGTGACCCCAGAAAAAGGGAATTCAGTTACAAATTAAGTAGCTGCAGAATGTTTTTGGAGTTCACATTTTGTAGGAAAGCCCTTTGGTGCTGCCTACTCACCCATCTGGATGTCAGTGTGGCACACACCATTTGTATAATCGTCATCTGCTGTGCACTACATAATACTTGTGAGGTTAAAAGGAGAGTGCTTCCTTCCTGAAGGGACTCAGGACACGTCTGGTTTACAAACTGTGTACAGGCAGTAGGATCCCATCCACATGCATACTGGTCCTCGTTCCCAATGGGCAAGAGAAATCAGGGATGCCATATGTGCACACATTTTGGTAGAATAGGGAGGCAGAGGACGACATCTGCCTGTGCCAAGGGACACCTTCACATCCTGTAAAACTGCTGGAACTGCACATGAGGGAACACTGGTACATACTTATGGGGCTACACAACTTTATAATGGTTTTGTTTCCTTGCAGCTGAAGGTCATTAGCCATTCATTCCTGTGACATTGCACACGTTTAAAAACAATTATAGCAGGGCACCTCCATTGGGATATTAACTTGTGGGTAGGTTTGTGCTGTGAAGGGTAGTGTCCAAGTTTTTATGCGATCATTGCACAATCTTTTTGGCTACATTATTCATGGGTCTTTAGAAACCTCTCTTATGGAGAGTACTTAAACTTCTATAATGAGCTGATGACTGTTTGCTTTGGGGAAGGCAGTATCACAGTCATTGTGGGGTTTGTTGCTGGGTTGTTGGTTTTTTTACGTATTATTGTCAGTAGTGCTAAGTTCAAATAACAAATATTACAGAGCACTAATCGATAGTATGGTTAAAACTGCATACATTTCTTTGATGGGGGCTGGTGTTTGTGAACAGAGTACTGGCAGATGCTGTTATTGCCAGTATTTTCACTCTTTCTTTTATTGTTCTTTGGTTTTGATTTTCAACACGTTTAATAAAGCCCTGAAGAGATTGATTGACCTCTTTTGTGTGTTTTAGGTGTCTGCCATGTTACAAAATAGTAGTGCTTTCTAATATACATAATGCAAACACTGCACTTTCCCCATCAATTCCTTGTATCTGAAAGATATTTCTGAGCCTTTTGGGTGGGGGAGGAGGAGGAGGAGGAGGAAAAGCTCAACATTATTTGCACTATGCTGGAACCAGATTTTTACACACCATTCCATTACATGAGGTAGGAAGCTTGCAGCCCATTCTGAAAAAAAAACCACCTTCATTCATCATTAGGAAGGAGGATGGAGCAACAAACAGTTAAACAAAGAAAAATGTTTATTAAAAGTATAAGATAGAAGGTTTAATGGAAAGATTTTGAAATCAAAACAACAATGTATTTTTACTAAAATAACTATTCACAACTGAGAATGCTGCCCACAGTTTGTCTCTTCCTCTCATAAGAAAGCATGAATGATGGGACAATGACTTTCCGTGAGAACCAGGGACAGAGATTGTAAAGACTCTTTAATCTTCCACAGGACAGAGGACGACTATACCTAACTTTTCCTTAGACAACCAACTGTAAATTTTCTACAATTATGTTCTCTTCCCTTCCCCATTTGGGACCTTTTTTTCCTTGAAACCTTCCCCCAACACACACTTCCATGCAGCTCCAGTTTACAAGGGGATGGGAAGATCAGGGGATGGGAAAAGCACTGAAATGGAAAACTTCCAAGGGAGAAAAGACTGTAGTAATTTATTTTTCCATAGACAGCCAACTATATTTTCTGCAGCTGTGTTCCCTTCCCCAACTGGGGCCCTTTGACCCACCCCCCTGGGTCTCCATGGTCTCAGAAGGGATTATCGCTTCCTGATTGCCAACTGAGAAATGCACAGAGGGACAAGATTGTGTAAGGGTCAGGAAGAAAAAAGTTCAGTGCATTGTGGGAATGGGGTGTAAGGCTATTGAAACTCAAGACCTGGTACACACCCCTTATCCCTGTTTACACTGCAAACTGACATGGGTGTGGGGTTGTGTCACAGCTAAAGCATGTACTAACCCATACCCATCAAGTCACCCTGTAGTCACCCTGACACATGTTTCAGGGGTTAAAGTGTGGAGATTGGGGAAGTTATGGCACAAGCTTTCACATGGACTAATGTACACTTGCTAATAAAGACCTACCCTTAGGTTCCTTCTCATATATTCATATGCTGTGTGTGTGCATATGTGTGTGTGTGTGTGAGTGATATGGGATCTTGGGAATGATGTCCCCTTACTGTGCCAAACTATGCACTATTTCACATTCTATTGGAGCAAATATTCATGTGTGAGTATAAAATTATTTCACCTGAGTACACAAACCTAAAATTCACTTTCAGCAAGTGCTTGTGTAAGTACAAAAAGCTTGATTATTTGAAAGTTTCTGGAAACAGCACACGAAGAAGTTCAGTCCAGCCACAGTGAATTCATATTTAATTTCAAGCGAATTTTCTCAGAAATGGGCTTGCGGTACTTGCCTTGTTGTCCACACCAGTATAACATTTCTAAAAAGGTGTTGATTTTGTTTGCAAGAAATCTTCTGTATATTAAACTGCTACTCATTCTGCAACATTTATTCCTAAATTCAAGCCAAAAGTTACTTTCAATCTTGCAGCTTATTTAAGTTTTATATCTATCAGGCCCTTTCTTTTATCTCTAGCTCTGTATGCTTCAAATAGGCAGAAAAGATTGTGCATGGAGTTTTCCAACTGGCTTTTAAAAGTGTACAAAAATAAATAATACCAGCTAGTGGAGAGCAAGAAATGGAAAGCTTCTGGTACTGCAAAAATAAAAACTGGGCAGGCAACCATAGTCCTGACAGCTAAAATATCCAGGCTGCTAAATAATTCATGACTACACAGTTGAATTAATCATCCTCCATATCACCTTTTTTTCCCTTTTTCTAATCACAGTTGCTTTGTCAATCCCTCATTAAATAGTTCAGTATCAGTCTTCCAGCTTTCCAACTTTTGAGTCGTGATTCACTTTGTATTTCAGGGTGTTTTTTTCTGGGACAAACTTGCCAGTTGGTCAGGTTCCCAAACTGAAATGGAGCAGGATGTTCAGAGACAGTCAGACAGAACCAAGTGAAAATCACATCATTTTCACATCTATTGTCCCTATGATTTCTTAGTCTGGGGCAGAAATCTGAGTTCAGATACATGTAAATTTCACTAAAGTCTGTGACCATTGTGTGTCTATATCTGAGTGTAGAATTTGATCCTGGAAATTTAAGTTACCTCAAGGGTCAAGAAAAACACAAGAGAAAGAACAGATAGTCACTTCAACTTCCTGTAGGCAACTTGCTGGTGTTACAAATGAATGAGAAATATTTTTATAACTGCTAGTGGTAGTAAATTAAATCATACTCTTGACGAGCTTCCTAATTCACTACCATAGTCTCATTTCAATCTCATTTCATGTCAATGGGGTCATAGAATCATAGAATATCAGGGTTCGAAGGGACTTCAGGAGGTCATCTAGTCCAACCTCTGGCTCAAAGCAGGACCAATCCCCAACTAAATCATCCCACCCAGGGCTTTATCAAGCCTGACCTTAAAAATCTCTAAGGAAGGAGATTCCACCACCTCCCTAGGTAACCCATTCCAGTGCTTCACCACCCACCGAGTGAAAAAGTTTGTCCTAATGTCCAACCTAAACCTCCCCCACTGCAACTTGAGACCATTGCTTCTTGTTCTGTCATCTGCCACCACTGAGAACAGTCTAGCTCCATCCTCTTTGGAACCGTCCTTCAGGTAGTTGAAAGCAGCTATCAAATCCCCCCTCACTCTTCTCTTCCACAGACTAAATAATCCCAGTTCCCTCAGCCTCTCCTCATAAATCATGTGCTCAAGCCCCCAAATCATTTTTGTTGCCCTCCTCTGGACTCTTTCCAATTTTTCCACATTCTTCTTGTAGTGTGGGGCCCAAAACTGGACACAGTACTCCAGATGAGGCCTCTCCAATGTCGAATAGAGGGGAATGATCACGTCCCTCAATCTGCTGGCAATGCTCCTACTTATACAGCCCAAAATCCATTGGCCTTCTTGGCAACAAGGGCACACTGTTGACTCATATCCAGCTTCTCATCCACTGTAACCCCTTCGTCCTTTTCTGCAGAGCTGCTGCCTAGCCACTCAGTCCCTAGTCTGCAGCAGTGCATGGGATTCTTCCATCCTAAGTGCAGGACTCTGCACTTGTCCTTGTTGAACCTCATCAGATTTCTAATTTGTCTATGTCCCTCTGTAGCCTATCCCTACCCTCCAGCATATCTCCCACTCCTCCCAGTTTAGTGCCATCTGCAAACTTGCTGAAGTTTCAATCCACTCCATCCTCCAGATCATTAATGAAGATATTGAACAAAAACAGCCCCAGGACCGACCATAGGGGCACTCCGCTTGATACCAACTGCCAACTAGACATCGAACCATTGATCACTACCCGTTGAGCCCAATGATCTAGCCAGCTTTCTATCCACCTTATAGTCCATTCATTCAGCCCATACTTCCTTAACTTGCTGGCAAGAATACTGTGGGAGACCATATCAAAAGCTTTGCTAAAGTCAAGGAATAGCACGTCCACTGCTTTCCCCTCAACTACAGAGCCAGTTATCTCATCATAGAAGGCAATTAGGTTAGTCAGGCATGACTTGCCCTTGGTGAATCCATGCTGACTGTTCCTGATCACTTTCCTCTCCTCTAAGTGCTTCAGAATTGATTCCTTGAGGTCCTGCTCCATGATTTTTCCAGGGACTGAGGTGAGGCTGACTGGCCTGTAGTTCCCCGGATCCTCCTTCTTCACTTTTTTAAAGATGGGCACTACATCAGCCTTTTTCCAGTCATCCAGGACCTCCCCAGATCCCTATGAGTTTTCAAAGATAATGGCCAATGGCTTTGCAGTCACATCCACCAGCTCCTTTAGCACCCTCGGATGCAGTGCATCCAGCCCCATGGACTTGTGCTTGTCCAGCTTTTCTAAATAGTCCCGAACCACTTCTTTCCCACAGAGGGCTGGTCACCTCCTCCCCATGCTGTACTGCCCCGTCCAGCAGTCTGGGAGCTGACCTTGTTTGTGACGACAGAGGCAAAAAAAGCACTGAGTACATTAGCTTTTTCCACATCCTCTGTCACTAGGTTTCCTCCCCCATTCAGTAAGGGGGCCACATTTTGCTTGACCTTCTTCTTTAAAAACTAAAAGAAATTCAGTGATTAGCAAAGTCTGTTCAAAGCCAAATTTCTTATCAACTTGTAGGAATATTGATGAATAGCAGACACCATCATTGAATAACTATAAACTCTAAAAAATTTGAAACAAAAAAAGGGGGGGCTGCCTTAATGGAGCTATATATTTAAATATTGGGCTGCTGAGAAGAACAACACAGCCCAGCGCAGGATTGTCTTTAAACCATGTTTGCCCTCTTTTATCCTTGGGCATTTTTGCACTGGGCTGGTGCTTTGGTACAATTTACAGCAACATGAGCAGACATCAATGGCCACAAGGAGCAGTTATGGAATCTTTGGATTTCTAGGTGTTGTTCTATGCTAGTGGCAAGAAGCCTAGGAGCCACTACACACAAAGTGGTCCTGACACACAAGGCAAGAAGACCCATTGTATCCAGCTTTCAGAGTAGCAGCCGTGTTAGTCTGTATTCGCAAAAAGAAAAGGAGTACTATTGGCACCTTAGAGACTAAATAAATAAATTGGTTAGTCTCTAAGGTGCCACTAGTACTCCTTTTCTTTTTGTATCCAGCTTAGTTACTTATCTTAATTACAAGTGTGACGCATGGCTAGAAAGGGTTAAACATCCTGAAAAATAAATAACCTTCAAACGACATGTGGGGAGATAATATTTGTGGTTTTGTGTATTTACATATGTATGAGTACGGTGATCAATGTAATCAACAGTCCCTGTCTATGCTGTATTCTTATAATTCAGAGGTCAAAAGAACATCCTATCATTTAAATGAATTGTAAACACAGGATATCGCTGTATTCATCTCTCTTTGAAATGTTTAGTAAAATAATAATGTACAGCAAATAATCTGTGAATGGTGGAGGAACAAGCAAATTGCCTTATGTTAATTCTACAGCTAAGTACCGGTGATGGACCTCCTTCAAAGTCATGCTAATTATCTTTTGAACTCCAACTTGTCAGAAGACTTGAAATTGTATAAAGTATCCTTGAGTCCTGATTCTTTCATCTCAGATCTGCTTAGGCTTCATCAGGGGAAGTTTGAGTCACAAGACTGAGGTCCCAGTTATGCTGGTACGTCCTGAATATGATATTTGGACATTGGATATGACCTATGAACTATTTCTAAAAGAACTCCTTGCAACTACAAAGCTCACCATCTCTTCTATGAATCTGCACCTAAATGAATTGAACTCATGTCTGTATGTATATAGATTTTTCAACCACTCTCTCTCTTTTGTTTTTTAATAAAGTCTAGTTTAGTTAATAAGAATTGGCTGTAGCGTGTATTTGGGTAAGATCTGGAATATTCAATAACCTGGGAGGTAATGTGTCCTATCCTTTTGGATTGGTAGAACCTTTTCTTTTATATGATGAAATAAGATTTACAGAAATGTTCATCATATTTGATGTGGATACCTGGATGGAGGCCTGAGGCTGGATCACTTTAAGGGAACTGTGTTGTTTGGAATTCTGAGTAACCAGTAAGGTAATAAGCTGTTTTATGCTGTCTTGGTAAATCTAAGTATTGGAATATCCACCAGCTTTATGGATATTGTCTGCCCCATTCTTTACAGTTCACTGTAATTGAGTGACCACAGCTGGCTCCTCACTAGGACCCCGGTCACAACAGGTACCCAGCATATTTTTCATTCTCATCATGCTTATCTGAAAAAATATTTTTAATTGGCCTAATTGCGTTCCTGAACATGCTTTTCTAACCTGTATTATGTATGTGTTTTGAGCAAGTTTTTCATAATAAAAGTCTCAGCTTCTGATCTCAGGTATGTTATACCTGCTTGTATTTTATTTTCAATTTATTTTATGTTTTCTAGTACTTCATTTCACATTCACGGTGTTTCCTTTGCTATGGAACAAATTTCAATTGTACTGAATTTTACTGGCTGTCTATTTTCCATTCCTTTTTCTCCCTGCATGTTTATTGTGAACAAATATAACTCATTCTCCCAGTAGAATTGGGGAGAGCCAAACCTTAACCAGATCCTGTAAAGTATTCTCTTTGGAACATCTTGCAGTTCTGAAGTTAATATAGTTCACAAAGCAATGACACCGAAAAGAATTTTCTTATACAAGTAATTCAGGCTTCTTTTTAAGTCTGGAAAAAATAAGGGCTCTTTCCCATATGAGATATAAAAGGATTCCTGACTGAGTATTTTTATGAAAATATTCTCCTGGTCCTATTCTCTAGGCAATATCTATGAGAGTAGAGAAGGCATCTCTAATTTGAAAAGAGATTTTTCACTGCAAACCCAAAATTCATTGTAATCTCTGCAAAAATAGAACAACAACAAATTCTCACCACAGTCTTGTTAGAAAAATAGAACATAAGAAATTACCAGAAGGTTAATTATGGATATTGGGATTGATTTTTAACTCACATGACATATACAGGAATACTACTAATTCCACTATTACCAACTCCAGTGATATTCTCTCTCAAGAAGTGGAATACACTTAAGTGTGCCCACTAAGTACCTACTTCAAAGAGCTTTCAGTCTATTTTTTTTTATTATGTGTGTGTACAGTGCCTCACACAATGGGGCTCTGGATCATTGGTTGGTGGCTTCTAAATAGACATTGGAAAAATGTTTGACAAACTTTTTTGGTGAAAATTGCAGGTTCAACATCACTGAAATGGAGCTCAAATTCATGTCAGTTTTTCTACCTTAGTCATTTTGAAAACAATTTCTGAAAAACTGCTTCTCATTTTCAAAATGAGATGTTTTCAGTTTGAATTTTTCTTTGATTTTATTTTTAAAAAAATCAAAAATATTTAAAACTGTTCAAAATTAAACTAAAACTTGCAGCTTTTTGTGTCAAACGAAACATTTCATATGATACCAATTGAGGGTGGGTTTTTTTTCATTTTAATTTGTGATTCCCCAATTTAAAAAACAAAAAAAAACCCCCAAAAATATCTGATTTGCTCTGAAACAAAATTCTCTTTTCAATTTTTCACAATTACCAGTGAACCAAATAATTTATTAGCACAATACTTCTAAAAACTACTGTAATAAAATTAAAAATAATAAGAATTAGTCAGAGTTTCTCTGAAGTTAATAGAGTCACATTGGTGTATGTGAAATCAGAGAGACGCTCTTTTTTAGATAATAAAAGTAGATTTTGTTTAAAAGAAAACAGATTATTATTCATTATTATTATTAATTATTTTTATTAATTGATGTATTAGCATTACCATAGAACCTAGAGGTCCTAGTCATTTACCATGACCCACTTGCTTAGGCAGTGTACTAACACAAAACAAAAAGATGCTCCCTTGCCCAAAGGGCTGACAATTTGAGGATATGTCTACACTACAAGCGCTACAGTGGCATAGCTGCAGCTTAGACACTAACTATAGTTAATGGAATGGATTTTTCCATTGCTGTCATAAATCCATCCCCTCAAGAGGCAATAGCTAGGTCAATAGAAGAATTCTTCTGTCAACCTAGCTACACCTACAATAGGGGTTAGGTCAACCTATCTACATCACACGGGGCATGATTTTTTTCACAGCCCTGAGCAATGTAGCTAAGTATACCTAAGTTTTATCTGTAGACCAGGCATAGTATAAGACAAGAGTCAACAGATGGATATAGCCTCAAAGAGTCCTGTGGCACCTTATAGAATAACAGAAGTATTTGAACATAAGCTTTCGTGGGTGAATACCCGCTTCGTCAGTTGTGGAAATGCAGTGGAAATTTCCAGAGGCAGGTATAAATATGCAAGCAAGAATCAGCTGAATGCTGATTGAACTAACCTCATTATCCCTAGCCTGATCCTTGCTTGCATATTTATACGTGCGGAGGGAGGAAGGAGTTCAGGGCACAGGCAGAGTTGTCGAGTCTTGATTCTGTCTGTCTAGCTCAGTGGATCTCCAACTTTTGTACTGGAGACCCCTTTCACATAGGAAGCCTCTGAGTGCGACACACTCCCCCCCCCATAAATTAAACACACTTTTTATACATTTAACACCATTACAAATGTTGGAGGCAAAGAGGGGTTTAGGGTGGAGGTTGACAGCTCATGACCTCCACCCATGTAATAACCTCGTGACTCCCTGAGGGGGTCCCTCGCGCCAGTTTGAAAACCCCTTGTCTAGCTGAAGGGCTCTGAGCTGGAATCCAGTGGAGTGAATGAGCCTGAGTGATGTCAGAACAGAGAGGGGTCTTCAAATCCCCTGGGCACTAGGAACTGACTGACAGCCCCAGTGAATTCAGGTGCAATGCTTCACTTGGTCAAACAGGGCACTGTTGCACCAACATTCCAGCCCACACCAGGCAATTATAGACCTATCAGCCTGACATCTATCCCAGGTAAAATATTGGAGTGGCTGATATGTGACTCGATTAATAAGGAATTATAGGAGGGTAATATCATTAATGCTAATCAACATGGTTTAATGGAAAATAGATCCTGGCAAACTAACTTGGTTTCCTTTCTTGATGAGATTAAAAGTTTGATCGATAAAGATAATGTTGATGTACTTAGATTTCTGTAAGTCATTTGACTTAGTACTGCATGATATTTTGATTAAAAAGCTAGAACAAGATAAAAGTAACATGACACATTAAATGGATTAAAAGCTGGGAAACATATAGGTATTAAAAAAGTAAACAGGGAATCATCATCATCTCATCAAACAGGTTCTTGGCTTTATGCTATTTCATATTTTTATTAATGACCTGGAAGACAATATAAAATCAGCACTGAAAGTTTTCAGATTATACAAAACTTGGTGGAGTGGTAAATAATGAAGAGCACAAGTCACTGATACTGGAGTGATCTGGATCACTTGATAAGAGGTGCAAGCAAACAATGTGTTTTTTAATATGGCTAAATGTAAAAGTATACATGTAGGAGCGAAGAATGGAGGCCATAATTACAGGATGGGGGACCCTATCTTGGGAAGCATTGATCCTAAAAAAGATCTTGGGGTCATAGTGGATAATCAGATGAACATGAGCTCTCAGTGCCATGCTGTGACCAAAAGGGTTTATACAATCCTTGGATGCACAGACAAAGAAATCTTGAATAGGACTAGAGAGGCTATTATTTATTTATTTATACAATATATCATTATGTATTGTATTTGCCCTAGTGTGACTGCTGTTGGACTACTGTGTCCAGTTCTGATGGTCACAATTCAAGAAGGATGTTGCTAAATTGGAGAGGGTTCTCAGAAGAGCCAAGGGAATGTTTCAAGGATTAGTACACATGTTTTACAGTGATTGAGCTCCTTGAATCTATCATTTTGCTTAGCAAAGAGAAGGAAAAGGGGTGACTTGATTAGAGTCTGTGTATCTACATGGGAAACACATATTTAATAATGGGCTCTTCAGACTAGCAGAGAAAGGTATAACACAATCCAGTGGCTGGAAGTTAAATCTAGACATTTTCAGACTGGACTTAAGGCACAATATTTTTATAGTGAGAAAAATTAACTATTGGAACAATTTACCAAGTAGTCATGCTGGATTCTCCATTACGGACCATTTTTAAATCAAGATTGGATGTTTTCTAAAATATATGCTCTTGGAACTATTTTTGGGGAAGTTCTTTGGTCTGTTCTACAGGAGGTCAGACTAGGTGATCACACTGGTCCTTTCTGGCCTTGGCATCTCTGAATACTATGACTAGTATGTTCACCATATGATACTTTTAGGACTCAACAGCCACCAGTAACTTTTATGAATTCTGTCCCAGGAAATTAAGCATGCCTGCACTATCTATTTTAGCAAATTTGCTTGAACAGTACCTTTGGGCCTCACTGACAGTAATTGCCAATCAACATGTTCCATGCTGCTTCCATCCTCCAGGCCTCCTGTCCAACTAGTTGCTAACTCAGCTAAAATTCACTCTCTCTAGGCATAATCCAATTAATTGCAATTCCTTGTTCTTGGCATTAGGCTAGCCGGTCCAATCAAAGCAATTCATTAAAAATGCTGACCTTTCCTTTTGCTTTCCAGAGGCAAAGTTAATATAGCCAGTTTCAACTTTTTTACAGTTGATTACTGCTTGTCAATGAAGGTATCCTTGATATTAAAGGGCTCATTTCTGGACAAGAAAATCACTGTGTTTCCCCCTATATTTTGTATTTAATACTAAACACTTCTAATTTAATTAGAATATTTACTCTCAAATACAAACTCCCAAATGATAACGAGATGCATTTTATTTTGTTCAGTTATTTCACTACTTCACTAGAAAAAAATAGGTAGGACAGTCATAAGGTATAAACTCATACCTACGTGTCACAAGTTGTTGTGAATTTGAATCTCTCCGTTGCCCAGAAGAAAATATTTGTGGGCCTGTGTGAGAAACAAAATGAAAACAGCTGTTGTATGTGGTGACAGTGTGTGTACACCATGGTCACAGATTTATATCATCTTCCCACATGTTGTGCACAGAGCCATTTGAACACTAACTCTGGCTGTGCAGAATTTTTGAACTCTGAGAGAACTAGAAGAAAACTTTTTGTTTGTTTGTTTTCATAAGAATAAAGAGAGATTTATTTGTCCTCCAAATGTCCTCTATTCATTCTATCTCTCTGAACAGATATGAACTTAACAGTTACTTCACAGTTAATTATTCATGCACTTATGCATTTAATAATTACAAACATTTTTTCAAAATTATTCTGGAAATCGGAAGTTTGTCAAAATGACCACACTGCAGCTTTAAGTGTGTGTGTGGAGGTGGGGGGGGGAGGGGAATTTGTGTGGCTGGTTGAATGAGAGCTTCATGACTGGAGGGAGGAGAAGTCAAACTGCTGCAAAAAGGGACAAGGGCAGCCTGGCAACCCTGACTCATCCTGGGAACTGGATGGGTGGATGAGTTTAAAAGGGGAAGCCCTGTGTGTGAAGCCCCTTTTACAAGGAGCAGGGTAAGGCAGCAGCAGGGGAGAGGTACCTACAGTACACGACTCAGCTTGGCTGCATATGGATGCAAGATGGGAACAGGAGGGTTGCCAGGCATCCGGTTTGCGACCAGAACACCTGGTTAAAAAGGGACCCTGGCTGCTGTGGTCAGCACCACTGACTGGCCCATTAAATGTCCAGTTGATTGTGCAGTGGGGCTAAGGCAGGCTCACTACCAGCTCTGGCTCAACACAGCTCCCAAAAGCGGGACATGTCCATGCAGTCCCTCGGTGCTGGGGTCAGGGAGGTTCCAGGTGCTGGCCCTGCCCTGAGCTGCGGGGGCAGTGCCTGCGGGTGTGGGAAACGCGTATTGTGTGGAGCCACCTGACCGCACCTCCACCTAGAGGCCGTACATTCCAGCCGCTTCCAGGAGCAGCGCAGAGCCAGGTCAGACAGAGAGCCTGCCTTAGCTCTGCTGCACCACTGACTGGTAACTACCTGAGGTCAGCGGTGCCCAGTCAGAGCCCACACCCCAACCCCCTGCCCCAGGTCGTAACCGCCTCCTGCACCCAAACTCCCTCCCAGACCCCACACCTCCTCCTACACTCCAAACCCCTTCATCCTTGCCCAGAGCCCCCTCCTGCACCCCAAACCCCTCATTCCCAAGTCTGTTTTATGCAATGAAAAAAAAGGTGTCCACTGTAATTTTTACTGAGTTATCACCTGATTATACTTATATTCACATTTAAAGAGAATGTATGAACTTATTGAACTGTAAGGGTTTTTAAATGTTTATATACCATAAATGATCATTTCTAATACTTTCATACTTAATAATAATTTTCTTAATTTGTAGTTTTTGCAACGGTAGAATTACACAGCAATGTAAACTTTCAGTTGACAGTTTTTGGCAAAGAATTTACCAGCCTTTTAAAAGAAGAAATCTATTATACAGCATTGGATAAATATTTTTTATTCATTGGCACACTGTAACAAAGCGGCCTTTGGAGGGACACTACTGAGAGTATCAATTCAGGACAAATTGCTTAGAGTAGGGAAGTCACAGCACAAGGCTGGGGGTCCTTCATTACTAAGGCACCATCCAAAAAGAGAGGATTTCGGTTATACCCCACTGGCTAACCAGAAGTCATACAAGCAATTTGCTCAGACGCTCCAGTTTCCCAGTATCACCACCAGCAACACTCCTTATGGGGATGAATGGTTATGAAAACCAATACCCCAGGAAAAGAAAAAAGGTTCTCCTGACCCCAAAGGACCATGCCCCAGACCCAGGTCCATATACCAGTCAGATCTTATGCACAATTCACATTGTAGACTATCCTTTAGAATCTAACATCTAAAGGTTTATTCATAAAAAGAAAGAAATATAGATGAGAGCTAAAATTGGTTAAATGGAATCAAATACATACAACAATTTCAAAGTTCTCAGTTCAGGCTTGTTTCAGGCTTGTTTCAGGCTTGATGGAATTACTGCTGATTTAAACCAATCAAGTCTCTGGAGTACAAACATCTCAGCTTGGATGGGTCATTCAGTCCTTTGTTCAGAGCTCCAGTTTCAAGCACAGTTCCTCCAGAGGTCAGAAGCAGGATTGAAGACAAAATGAAGGGGTTTCCAGGGCCTTTTATATCCTCCGTCATGCGGAAGGACCTCTTTGTTCTTACTGTGAAAAATCACAGAAGCAAGATGGAGTTTGGAGTCACATGGGCAAGTCACATGTCCATGCATGACTCAGTTTGCAGGCGGCAGCTATTGCTCACATGCTACCTTGAATGTTCCCAGGAAGGCTCCTCAGATGTGGATTGGAGTCTCCCATGGTCCACTGTCAGTTAAGTATTTCTTGATTGGGCACTAACTCAGAATAGTCCTTTCTCAAGAAGCTAACCAAATGCTTCACTGATGCTATTTACAGTCACACACATTGAGATACAAGTACATAGCCAATATTCATAACTCCAAATACAAAAATGATACACACATACAGACAGTATAATCGTAACCAGCAAATTACAACCTTTTCATAGACACCTCACTTGACCTCCTTTGTACAAGATTTGGTGCAACTATGGGGCCTTGGTTGCAGCAATGATCTATTTGGTCACAAAAAGAAAAGGAGGACTTGTGGCACCTTAGAGACTCACAAATTTATTTGAGCATAAGCTTTCGTGAGCTACAGCTCACTTCATCGGATGCATTCAGTGGAAAGTAGAATGGGGAGATTTATATACATAGAGAAAATGAAACAATGGGTGTTACCATACACACTGTAACCAGAGTGATCACTTAAGGTGAGCTATTACCAGCAGGAGAGCGGGGGGGGAGGGCGGGGAATCTTTTGTAGTGATAATCAAGGTGGGCCATTTCCAGCAGTTGACAAGAATGTCTGAGGAACAGTGGGGGCGTGGGGGGGACAAACATGGGGAAATAGTTTTACTTTGTGTAATGACTCATCCACTCCCAGACTCTATTCAAGCCTAAGTTAATTGTATCCAGTTTGCAAATTAATTCCAATTCAGCAGTTTCTCATTGGAGTCTGTTTTTGAAGTTTTTTGTTGTTGAAGTATTGCCACTTTTAGGTCTGTAATCGAGTGACCAGAGAGATTGAAGTGTTCTCCAACTAGTTTTTGAATGTTATAATTCTTGACGTCTGATTTGTGTCCATTTATTCTTTACGTAGAGACTGTCCAGTTTGGCCAATGTACATGGCAGAGGGGCATTGCTGGCACATGATGGCATATATCACATTGGTAGATGTGCAGGTGAACGAGCCTCTGATAGTGTGGCTGATGTGATTAGGCCCTATGATGGTGTCCCCTGAATAGATATGTGGACACAGTTGGCAACAGGCTTTGTTGCAAGGATAGGTTCCTGGGTTAGTGGTTCTGTTGTGTGGTGTGTGGTTGCTGGTGAGTATTTGCTTCAGGTTGGGGGGCTGTCTGTAAGCAAGGACTGGCCTGTCTCCCAAGATCTGTGAGAGTGATGAGTCGTCCTTCAAGATAGGTTGTAGATCCTTGATGATGCGTTGGAGAGGTTTTAGTTGGAGGCTGAAGGTGATGGCTAGTGGCGTTCTGTTATTTTCTTTGTTGGGCCTGTCCTGTAGTAGGTGACTTCTGGGTACTCTTCTGGCTCTGTCAGTCTGGTCACAGTTCATGTCAATAATGTCACACACACATACCTATTTTTTCACGGGGCTGTCAACCTGAGTATATGGATGTTTAGGGAAGTTTTAAGGCATGATAAAAGGTATGCATCGAATGGGTTGGAAACTAGACCTGCATCTTTAGAAAATGGCTTAGACTAGCACAACAGATTTGAAAATATACGACAGGGATTCTGGAAAAGTGTTGCTTGAGCTGGATGGTCAAAAATGGGCTCGTTGAAAGTCTATATATTGTTTTTTTTCATATTAGTTACCTGATTTTATACCAGCATAACTCTGCTGAAGTCAGTGGAATTACTCCAGTTTTACATCAGTGTGAATAGAGAACAAAACTCCATGTCTTTCCTTTAACAACCTGAATTTTTCCAAGAATTCTGATTAAAGCCCAACACAAAATATATCCATAAGTGGACACTATTTAGGTTAATCAAATATGACAATATTTATTCAACTTAATCCAAAATCCAAGTTGAGCTAAATGTCACAACTCTAATTAGCATCATTATTGTTCACGCTACGCTAGAGTAAATTTACAGAAGAGATATACCATAAGTTTGATAGTATACACTAATCATGTATACTACAGAATACAGATTTCCTGATGGAATAATGAGCAACAATTCTTAGTTTAGCTGACAAGATCTAATTTTCTAAGAGTTAAGAGTATGAAAGGGATGACTAGTTCTACTGCCTGAAACAATATTTAAGTGGGGTGGTGTAGAGATTTTATTCCCACACTCATTTTTCTTAAGTTAAATGAGACACCATTTCTGTGTGGAACAAAAGCATAATGTCTTCCTTAGTTTTCCCAATAAACATAATTTAAAACTACATTCAATTTTGCATCTTTTTTATTTTTAAATTATCTACACTGTGTGTACTCACTGGGCAAGCTTCTCCATACCGCTCTGCCAATGACCCTCAACCCAGACTTGCACACCTTATTATATGTAACATACTCTTCAGCAGAGAATGCCAGTTATACAAACTGATAATTTTGCAACATGCACCTGTGGAGACTGATGCAAAGGCCAAAAAATTTTAAATTGTAGCTTTTACTGTGATAAATCTGTTCCTCCGCCTATGTACTTCTGTTATGTCACTGGGGTTTTTTTTTTTGTTTGTTTGTTTTTTTGCTTTTCACTTGTGCAGTGATAGTTTGTGACTTTATGCAGAAACCTGGACAAAATCTTGTGTATAAACCTCACCACCCCAGGAGTACAGGAGGGTAGCATTGTTTCACAGTGACATACCTGTAAGAACCTGAATTCATCCTCTGCTTACTCCTTTCTTCAGGGGAATAGGAGATAGTAACTTGCTGTTGGCCTCTATCAGCAGCATTTCATAACAGCCCTGCACTGGTGCCCCTATGCTTGCCTGCAAGAGGTGGGGATGGAGTGAAGCCTGCTGCTCTGTGGGAGGCCGTAAGTGATTATGCAGCTCCTTACTCCTGTGTGCTCAGACCTAAGCTCCAAGCAGCCAGTGTAAAGGTTTAAAGGGAGTTCTTACTTTCCATTAATCCCCAGTCAGGACATATAGTCCAAGTCACAATCCAGCTGTCTTCACTAGTTAGGCAAGCTTGAGCACAGTTTAATTCTTCAGAAATTTCATTCTCTTGAGGAATAGCTGCAGTGTGAGGCACATCAACACACACCCTGCCAGTTTTGAATTCAATTTCTTTAAAAAAAATGTGAAGAAAAGTGCACAAAACCATCCTATAACTTGCTGCAGCTCTAGACATGCCTTTAGTAGGAGGTCTGTTATTTATTTCAATGCTGTACACAAATCACTCTCCATCCCCTAGAGGTAGAAGATAGTCAGTTGAGGAAGAGTGTGAAATATTTCTTACAATATATTTTTTTCTGCTTTCCAGGCTACTGGAGGAAACTTGGAGGAACTAATCAAAGGGAAGCAACTCTCTTTTGGGGAGTTTATCTGTGGGCTTCTTTGGGTGGTGGTAATACAGTTGATGATGGAGGGAGCCCCATGTCAGCATGTGCTAGTCACTGTGTGCATGAAGGCCCTCTTGACTAACTGGCTGAGATCTGCCTGCTGTCTTGCAGACATATGTATTACTGTAGCACCTTTGGGAGCACATCCAAAATCAGGGGATGGGGCTGATCGATGTACTAGCTAAACAGCCTGGATCTTAGTTCATAAAACTCCATTAAAATAGTGTTAAGAGCCTGGCTTTAAACAATAAAGGAAATAAAATTCAGTAGCATACATTAAAT
This sequence comes from Natator depressus, assembly GCF_965152275.1. Lineage (NCBI taxonomy): Eukaryota > Metazoa > Chordata > Testudines > Cheloniidae > Natator > Natator depressus. The sequence continues at coordinate 126,181,114 of NC_134234.1, forward strand.
CTCCTGTGTCTCATTATCATTACCTTTCCTCTGTCACATTCCATTGAGAAAAGTTGCTTTCTGATTTTTTTTCTGAATTTAAGAAAAAACAGCTGCAGTGTTATGTGTGTTGCTATCTCTGAATGAAGTAGTCCCTATCTTCTGATGAAAGCTTGTTGTGTTTGGAACTTGTGCTTCACTTTCAAAGTCTTTCCTGATGTAAATGCAAATTAGACCAAAACCTAATGGGAATTTTCAAAAGGGAACATTAATTAATACTGTATTAAAAGAGGAGTGCTAATCTAGTTGTACATGAATTTTAAAAAATCTTTTCATTTTTAACATGTTTCAGATCTCTGCCCTCATGTTTTCTGAGGAAAAAAATGGATGTTCAGTACTTTGCATTTGAGAATTGCCAGTGTTGTTTATTTTGTTGATTATTAACCCAGGTAATATTGAATACCAACCCTGCAGCTATATTTCATTCCATTATTACATAAAACTTCTGACACTACATATGTTGGCACCAACAGCTGGAAAAGTGTTAGTGATTCACCAAAGCAAAGTTCTCATGTGTTTTATAGTGGATTGTTCTTTGATAAGTTTTACACATTGTAACTTCAGACACTGCAAGACAAAAAAGAAGTATTAATTATTTTGAATCACAGTAGCACCTATAAGCCCCAACGAAGTGCACACCCTTTTGTGCTAGGTGCCGTAGAAACACATAATAAAGGAGAACTCCTGCCCTATGGAGGTTACAGTTTAAATAGACAATAGATAGGAGAAAGGAAGCATTGATACAATCACATTAAAAAACACTATACAAAATCAATGAAGCACCTGTTAAATCATAGAATCATAGAATCATAGAATATCAGGGTTGGAAGGGACCTCAGGAGGTCATCTAGTCCAACCCCCTGCTCAAAGCAGGACCAATCCCCAATTAAATCATCCCAGCCAAGGCTTTGTCAAGCCTGACCTTAAAAACTTCCAAGGAAGGAGATTCTACCACCTCCCTAGGTAACGCATTCCAGTGTTTCACCACCCTCCTAGTGAAAAAGTTTTTCCTAATATCCAACCTAAACCTAATGTATAACTGGTTAAATGATAGATCTCATAAAGTAATTGTAAATGTGGAATCATCCAAAAGTGGTGCTTCAAGTGAAGTCCTCCAGGGATTTGTTCTTGGCCAAATGCTATTAAATAACCTTATCAGTGATTTGGAAGAAAATATAAAATTATTGCTGGTAAAGTGTATCCTCAGAAGCAATAAGTCTGAAGAAGACTTAACTGTCATATAGATAAGTATCTCAACATATTCTGCCAGTATGATGTGTTGTCTAAGAAGACTAATACAATTCTTGGAAGTATAAACAGAGGAATATTGAGTCATAGTAGGGAGATGGTATTACCTCTGTATACGGCATCAGTGAGATGGTTACTTGAATACCGGGGTCACTTTCGTTGTCCACACTGCAAAAAGGATATTGAAAAATTGGAACAAATAGATAAAAGAAGTGCAAGAATGATTCAACATGTAGAAAACATGTTTTTCACTCAAAAAGAAAGTTATTTGTGGTGGTGGTGTAGCAATGTTGATAGCAGAGGGGCAAAGTGGGCAAGGTAATATATTTTCTTGGACCAACTTCTGAAGAAGAGCTTTGTGTAGCTCAAAAGCTTGTCTCTTTCACCAATGGAAGGTGATACAATAAAAGATGACTCTCAGAGAAATTTAACAGGTATCTTTATAATGATCTGTAAACAATTACAGAAAAGAAAACTGCTGATAGTAGAAAGCTCTTTAATTTAGTGGACAAACGCCTAAAAAGATCCATTTTTCAGAGTAACAGCCGTGTTAGTCTGTATTCGTAAAAAGAAAAAAGAAAAGGAGTACTTGTGGCACCTTAGAGACTAACCAGTTTATTTGAGCATGAGCTTTCGTGAGCTACAGCTCACTTCATCGGATGCATAGCATATTGTGGAAACTGCAGAAGACATTATATACACACAGAGACCATGAAACAAAACTTCCTCCCACCCCACTGTCCTGCTCGTAACAGCTTATCTAAAGTGATCATCAAGGAGGGCCATTTCCAGCACAAATCCAGGTTTTCTCACCCTTCCCCCCCCCCCACAGACACACATACAAACTCACTCTCCTGCTGGTAATAGCCCATCCCTCTTTGAAACCTCTCTTTATAATGCGCATGATAATCAAGGTGGGTCATTTCCAGCACTAATCCAGGTTTTCTCACCACCACCCCCCCCACACACACACACACCCCCCTCCAAAAACCACACACACAAACTCACTCTCCTGCTGGCAATAGCTCATCTTACAATGTGCACAGCAATAATCCAAGTTTAACCAGAACGTCTTGGGGGGGGGGTTGTAGGAAAAAAACAAGGGGAGATAGGCTACCTTGCATAATGACTTAGCCACTCCCAGTCTCTATTCAAGCCCAAATTAATAGTATCCAATTTGCAAATGAATTCCAATTCAGCAGTTTCTCGCTGGAGTCTGGATTTGAAGTTTTTTTGCTTTAAGATAGCGACCCTCATGTCTGTGATTGCGTGACCAGAGAGATTGAAGTGTTCTCCGACTGGTTTATGAATGTTATAATTCTTAACATCTGATTTGTGTCCATTTATTCTTTTACGTAGAGACTGTCCAGTTTGACCAATGTACATGGCAGAGGGGCATTGCTGGCACATGATGGCATATATCACATTGGTGGATGTGCAGGTGAACGAGCCTCTGATAGTGTGGCTGATGTTGTTAGGCCCTGTGATGGTGTTCCCTGAATAGATATGTGGGCACAGTTGGCAACGGGCTTTGTTGCAAGGATAGGTTCCTGGGTTAGTGGTTCTGTTGTGTGGTATGTGGTTGTTGGTGAGTATTCGCTTCAGGTTGGGGGGCTGTCTGTAGGCAAGGACTGGCCTTTCTCCCAAGATTTGTGAGACTGTTGGGTCATCCTTCAGGATAGGTTGTAGATCCTTAATAATGCGTTGGAGGGGTTTTAGTTGGGGGCTGAAGGTGACGGCTAGTGGCGTTCTGTTATTTTCTTTGTTAGGCCTGTCCTGTAGTAGGTGACTTCTGGGAACTCTTCTGCCTCTATCAATCTGTTTCTTCACTTCCGCAGGTGGGTATTGTAGTTGTAAGAATGCTTGATAGAGATCTTGTAGGTGTTTGTCTCTGTCTGAGGGGTTGGAGCAAATGCGGTTGTATCGCAGAGCTTGGCTGTAGACGATGGATCGTGTGGTGTGGTCAGGGTGAAAGCTGGAGGCATGTAGGTAGGAATAGCGGTCAGTAGGTTTCCGGTATAGGGTGGTGTTGATGTGACCATCGTTTATTAGCACTGTAGTGTCCAGGAAGTGGATCTCTTGTGTGGACTGGACCAGGCTGAGGTTGATGGTGGGATGGAAATTGTTGAAATCATGGTGGAATTCCTCAAGGGCTTCTTTTCCATGGGTCCAGATGATGAAGATGTCATCAATATAGCGCAAGTAAACTAGGGGCGTTAGGGGACGAGAGCTGAGGAAGCGTTGTTCTAAATCAGCCATAAAAATGTTGGCATACTGTGGGGCCATGCGGGTACCCATAGCAGTGCCGCTGATCTGAAGGTATACATTGTCCCCAAATGTAAAATAGTTATGGGTAAGGACAAAGTCACAAAGTTCAGCCACCAGGTTAGCCGTGACATTATTGGGGATAGTGTTCTTGATGGCTTGTAGTCCATCTTTGTGTGGAATGTTGGTGTAGAGGGCTTCTACATCCATAGTGGCCAGGATGGTGTTATCAGGAAGATCACCAATGGATTGTAGTTTCCTCAGGAAGTCAGTGGTGTCTCGAAGGTAGCTGGGAGTGCTGGTAGCGTAGGGCCTGAGGAGTGAGTCTACATAGCCGGACAATCCTGCTGTCAGGGTGCCAATGCCTGAGATGATGGGGCGCCCAGGATTTCCAGGTTTATGGATCTTGGGTAGTAGATAGAATATCCCAGGTCGGGGTTCCAGGGGTGTGTCTGTGCGGATTTGATCTTGTGCTTTTTCAGGAAGTTTCTTGAGCAAATGCTGTAGATGCTTTTGGTAACTCTCAGTGGGATCAGAGGGTAATGGCTTGTAGAAAGTGGTGTTGGAGAGCTGCCGAGCAGCCTCTTGTTCATATTCCGACCTATTCATGATGACAACAGCACCTCCTTTGTCAGCCTTTTTGATTATGATGTCAGAGTTGTTTCTGAGGCTGTGGATGGCATTGTGTTCTGCACGGCTGAGGTTATGGGGCAAGTGATGCTGCTTTTCCACAATTTCAGCCCGTGCACGTCGGCGGAAGCACTCTATGTAGAAGTCCAGTCTGCTGTTTCGACCTTCAGGAGGAGTCCACCTAGAATCCTTCTTTTTGTAATGTTGGTAGGCAGGCCTCTGTGGATCATTATGTTGTTCAGAGGTATTTTGGAAATATTCCTTGAGTCGGAGACGTCGAAAATAGGATTCTAGGTCACCACAGAACTGTATCATGTTCGAGGGGGTGGAGGGGCAGAAGGAGAGACCCCGAGATAGGACAGCTGCTTCTGCTGGGCTGAGAGTATAGTTGGATAGGTTAACAATATTGCTGGGTGGGTTGAGGGAACCATTGCTGTGGCCCCTTGTAGCCTGTAGTAGTTTAGAAAGTTTAGTGTCCTTTTTCTTTTGTAGAGAAGTAAAGTGTGCGTTGTAAATGGCTTGTCTAGCCACGAGGAAGTTTGTGTGGAAGGTTGTTTTTTTATGAGAGTATCCATTTTTGAGAGCTCATTCTTAATCTTTCCCTGTTTGCTGGAAGCTGAAGGTGGATAAATTTGGGCTAGAGCTAAGGTGCAACTTTTTAAAGAATAGGGTAACTGACCATTGGAACAACTCACTACAGGATGTGGTGGATTCTCAATCACTTGAAGTCTTTTAATTAGCACAGATGTCTTTTTAAAAGTATTGTATACCTCAACCACAAGGTATTGGCTTCATGCAAGAAAAAACAGGTGAAATTCTTTGCCTTTTGTTGTGCAGATGCTCATATTGGTCCCTTCTAGCCTTAAAATATCTCAATCTATGAGTCATCCCCATCTTACCAGTAGTCAACTGAGAACTGATGCTCTAACCACAAGATCCAGATTCATCTTTTTGCCCACATACTAAACTTTGGACACTAAAAATAAGTACCAAATAGACAATCCATATACTATGGAACCACGTCAGTATTAAAATAACATGGGTTCACACTAGTACCTTTTCAGTGAGAAGGGTAAGAAGCAAATTGAAAGCATATTCTCTGGCAGTCATATAAAAATCAGGAAAAAAATACAGCAAGATCAAAAATACAGCTATTACTTTGAAACAGGCTAAGAAGTATTTTGCGAAGGCAGTATCTTCCCTGAAGGTGCCTTCTGCAGCCAAAGGAAAGGAATAATGGAAAGCTTAGGATAACATATTACAGAAAGGGTAATCATTAAAAGCAATAATTAATTATTAATCCTTAGAAGAAATAAGATTGCCAATTTATAATATATTGTAAACCCATTTGTTACATGAAACAGTAACTGATGACTGAAGGCTTCATCTGCAAGTGTCTAAGAGCCAACAGGTTAAAAATATCTCAAAGAAACACAAGTGAATTCAAACAACTCTAGGCTGTGAAGAGGAAAACAATGAAATAAACTTAACTTTTGTTATCTTTCATGTATGATTTTCATCTTCACTTTAGTTAAGTATCACAGATAATATTTTTAAAAAGTGGTTTTTCCTTCACTGTCCATATTCTCCTTATCCTTTAAAGGATGGATCCAATGCTCAGTGAAGCATCTTTTTAAAAAGATTTCAAGACACAGTATAGGGAAAAAAATGACAAATAAGAGCATGTCTATTTCCTTGTGGTGAGCTAGGAAGCAATGCTGTAGGAAAGGCTACATGTGTGCACAGTAGTGGATGTTCTAAGTATAAAAGACTTTGAGACTCATAGCCCTGGTCTACACTGCAGGGTTAGGTTGAATTTAGCCGTGTTAGGTCGATTTTAAAATGGATGCGTCCACACAACCAACCCCGTTCCGTCGACTTAAAGGGCTCTTAAAATCAACTTCCGTACTCCTCCCCAGCAAGGAGAGTAGTGCTAAAATCAACCTTGCTGGGTCGAATTTGGGGTAGTGCAGAGGCAAATCAAAGGTATTGGCCTCCGGGAGTTATCCCAGAGTGCTCCAATGTGACCGCTCTCGACAGCACTTTGAACTCTGATGCACTAGCCAGGTACGCAGGAAAAGCCCTGGGAACTTTTGAATTTCATTTCCTGTTTGGTCAGTGTGATGGGGCGAGCTCAGCAGCACAGATGACCATACAGTCCCCCCAGAATCACAAACGAGCTCCAGCATGGACCAAAAGAGAGACATTGGATCTGATTGCTGTATGGGGAGAAGCATCTGTGCAGGCAGAACTCCGCTCAAAAAGAAGAAATGCCAATATATTTGCCAAAATTTCACAGGGCATGATGGAGAGAGGCTACAACAGGGAGAAACAGCAGTGCCGCATGAAAGTTAAGGAGCTCAGGCAAGCCTACCAAAAGACAAAGGAGGCAAATGGGCGCTCCAAGTCAGAGCCCCATACAAGCTGCTTCTATGATCAGCTGCATGGCATTCTAGGGGGGGATCCTACCACTACCCCACCACTGTCCGTGGACACCTGCAAGAGGGGAGTCTCACACAACAGGGAGGAGGATTTTGTGGATGAGGAAGAGGAGGAGGAGGCGAACGCGCAGCAGGCAAGCGGTGAATCCGTTCTTCCCAGCAGCCAGGACCTTTTCATCACCCTGGAGCCAATACCCTCCCAAGGCAGGATCCCCAACCCTGAAGCCAGAGAAGGCAGCACTTTTGTAACTACAGTACAGGGTTTAAAAGCAATAGTGTTTAATGTTTGATTTGCCCTGAAGAATTGGGATGCATTCGCAGCCAGTACACTACTGGAAAAGTCTGTTCACATGTCTGGGGGTGGAGTGGGAATCCTTCAGGGACATCTCCATGAAGCTCTCCTGGAGGTATTCTGAAAGCCTTTGCAGAAGGTTTCTGGGGAGGGCTGCCTTATTTCCTCCTCCACGGTAGGACTCTTTACCACAGCAAGCCAGTAGCACGTATTTTGGAATCATTGCAGCACAAAGCATAGCAGCAAATGGTCCTGGGTTTTGGTCACATTCAAGCAACATTCGCTCTTTATCTTTCTGTGTCAGCCTCAGGAGAGTGATATCATTCATGGTCACCTGGTTGAAATAGGAGAATATTTGTAAGGAAACAGTAAAAGGACCCCGTTCATGCTGGGCTGTTTGCACTTCGCTAAAAGGGATCATCCCAGAGAATAGCCATGCAGCGAGGGGAGGGGTGAAGGGATCATCCCAGAGAATAGCCACGTGGTGGGGTGAGGGGAGGTGTGTGCTGCACATCCACCCGAAAACCACAGCCCTTCCTTTTAAATGTGAAACCCAACCTATTGCTTGCTACGGGAAAGGATGGTGCTGCAGTTTGAAACCATTCCCACATGTTATGCATAAGAAGCCAACCCCGCGTACCCTGTGCCTTACCATGGCTGCCTGGAAACCAAATTCTGTTGCCCAGCCGTGTGTGATGTGTCACCATACCGGCAGGCACTCAATCTAAAAGGCAAAATGTGACCTTGTACCTAAAGCACATGTGCTGTCTGCTGTGAATTGCTTGATTGTGAAAGAGTATCCCTTTTGTTCTCAGAAATGTATCTTCTTAAATTTTACTCTCCCTTTTTATCTCCCCCCAGGTGCAAATGTTTCTATGCTCCCCACATCATCTCCGTCCCTGAGGTTATCGCAGATTAGAAAGCGAAAAAATGCACTCGTGACAACATGTTTTCTGAGCTCATGCAGTCCTCCCGCACTGATAGGGCACAGTTTAATGCATGGTGGCATTCAGTGTTAGAGGCTAGGAAAGCATTAAGTGAGCGCAAAGAGTGGAGGCAGGAGCACGAAGAGCAGAGGCTAATGGGGGAGCAAAAGGACATGATGATGCATCTGGTGGAGCTGCAGGAAAGCCAACAGGAGCTGCATCCATTGTATAACCGCCTGACTTCCTCCCCAAGTTCCATATCCTCCTCACCCAGACACCCAATAATGAGGGAGGGGGGAGGCTCTGGGCACCCAGCCACTGCACTACAGAGGATGGCCCAAGCAACAGAAGGCTGTCATTCAAACAGTTTGATTTATAGTGTGATTTGTGCAAAAAGCAATGTGGCCTTGTCCTTCCCTCCTCCCCCACCCCACCTGGGCTACCTTGTCAGTTATCTCACTTTTTTTTAATTAATAAAGAAAGAATGCATGGTTTCAAAACAATAGTTACTTTATTTCAAAGTGGGGAGGGAGGGTTGTTTGGTTACAGGGAATTAAAAGCAACCCAGGGGGGTGGGTTTGCATCAAGGAGAAACACACACAAAGGTCACACCGTAGCCTGGCCAGTCATGAAACTGGTTTTCAAAGCCTCTCTGATGCGCAGTATACCTACCTGTGCTCTTCTAATTGCCCTGGTGTCTGGCTGCTCAAAATCAGACGCCAGGCGATTTGCCTCAACCCGCCATAAACGTCTCCCCCTTACTCTCATAGATATTATGGAGCACACAGCAAACAGCAATAACAATGGGAATGTTGGTTTCACTGAGGTCTGACTGAGTCAGCAAACAGCGCCAGCGAGCTTTTAAACATCCAAAGGCGCATTCTACCACCATTGTGCACTTGCTCAGCCTATAGTTGAACTGCTCCTTACTACTGTCCAGGCTGCCTGTGAACGGCTTCATGAGCCATGGGAGCAAGGGGTAGGCTAGGTCCCCAAGGATAACTATTGGCATTTCAACATCCCCAACGGTAATTTTGAGGTCTGGGAAGTAAGTCCCTTCTTGCAGCTGCTCGAACAGCCCAGAGTTCCTAAATATGCGAGTGTCATGCACCTTTCCCAGCCATCCCACACTGATGTTGGTGAAACGTCCCTTGTGTTCCACCAGTGCTTGCAGAACCATTGAGAAGTACCCCTGGTGGTTTATGTACTGGTTGGCAAGGTGGTCCGGTGTCAAGATGGGGATATGTGTTCCGTGTATCGCCCCACCACAGTTAGGGAACCCCATTGCAGCAAAGCCATCCACTATGACTTGCACATTTCCCAAAAGTCACTACTCTTGATAACAGAATGTCAATGATTGCATTGGCTACTTGGATCACAGCAGCCCCCACAGTAGACTTGCCCACTCCAAATTGATTTCTGACTGAGCGGTAGCAGTCAGGCATTGCAAGCTTCCACAGGGCTATTGCCACTTGCTTCTCAACTGTCATGGCAGCTCTCATCTTGGTATTCCTGTGCTTCAGGGTGGGGGAAAGCAAGTCACAAAGTTCCAGGAAAGTGGCCTTATGCATGTGAAAGTTTTGCAGCCACTGTGAATCATCCCATACCTGCAACACTATGTGGTCCCACCAGTCTGTGCTTGTTTGCCTGGCCCAGAATCAGTGTTCCACTGTATCAACCAGCCCCACTGCCCCCATGGTGTCCCAATTGCCACAGCCCGTGCTTTCAGGAACATCTGTGTCCATGTCCTCATCAAAATCCTCCTCGCGTTGGCGTCTCTTAGTCCAGTTCTCCATATACTCCAGGATAATGCACAAGGTGTTTACAATGCTCACAGCAGCAGCGGTGACGGTGAGCTGAGTGTGGTATGGCATCTGCAGGAGAGCAGAGTTGCAGCGGAAGTGGTGGATGATGACGGTTAGCAGTCCTATTGCACCGTCTGCTCACAGCAGCACCCAGGACACAACAGCCGCAGTGATGGTGAGTTGAGCTGAGCAGGCTCAATGTTTGCCATGGTATGGCATCTGCACAGAAAAAAGGCACGAAATGATTGTCTGCCGTTGCTTTCACAGAGGGAAGGGTGACTGACAACATGTAACCAAAAACACCAGTGACAATGTTTTTGCCCCATCAGGCATTGGGAGCTTAACCCAGAATTCCAATGGGTGGCGGAGACTGCAGGAACTGTGGGATAGCTACCCACAGTGCACCGCTCTATAAGTCGATGCTAGCCACGGTAGTGAGGACACACTCCGCTGACTTAATGCGCTTAGCGTGGACGTATGCAATCGACTGTATAAAATCGATTTCTATAAAATCAACCTAATTTCATAGTGTAGACATACCCATAGAGATTGTGATTTACAATGAGTCCGAAAGATCAGTTGATTGTTTTATAAATAGTTCAAGTACTGAATATCTTTAATTTTGATTTTAATTTTGAAAGAAAAAACTGAATTGAACATTTATTTCAATTGTACATCTATGTATTTAACTATATACTGTACTATCAAATCAACCAATATTCCTTAAGTCATGAACAGAGCTGCACTGACTGTTTATTAGATTTTATATATAGATATGTAAGGATCTTCATAACTTGAATGCAGATAGAATATGAAATAGAAGTGATTGATGCAGATTAAATGTGTTTATGAAATTCTTCCATAGATACCAATAAGCCTACTTGAAGAACTCAGAAAGGAAATTATTGCACAAGATGTATAGATGCCATATTTAAATAAATTTGTCATCCAAATACACTTGGAATATCAATTGTAATATTGATTTACATTTATGTAGACCTTTTCATTCCATATTGCTTTACTGTTACAGAAAAGTATACAAAAATACAAAAGTATTTAAAGAGAGGAAGAAAGGGAAGAACTCAAGTGCTTAGCAGTAATCTTCAGTTCAATAATAAGATTGGGTAAGAGTGACCAACACTTACTTTATCATGCTTTTTTATGATTTGTGTGAATGATTTGATGATCTCCTTCAGCTAAATTACTGGTACAATGACAACTGACCATCTTGTCAGTTTCAGAAGGTAAGTCAAAACTAAATGAAAGCAGAACTACTCAATCACCCCAATGGCATTCCCTTTGCAAGAGGGTTGATACAGTGGAGAGAGGTTTGTACTGCCACTATCCATGTTATCCCTATTCTCTGAGTAGATTAAGGACTTTTGCCTCCATAGCTCTGAAACCAGCTTTATGCATGAACACTAAATTCACTTTAACAAGAAAGGAGAGGGAGTAAAGAATAACATCTGCAGCTGAAAATTCAGGGAAAATGTAAGTAAGCACAATGTAACTATCTGAATAATCATTTGGACAGAACACTGTAGGTTATGTGCCTATTCTTCTGAGAACTATTTAAGGTAATTAACCCTCATTTAACAAATACAAACTATTTATTAGCCAATCAAAGAGAAATTAGGGCCTGACGCAAAGCACATTGAAGTCAATCTTTGGATGAGGCCTTTAGTTAGGCAGAAGACCAGTATGTGTTTAATATTTTTCTTTTCTCTTCTTTTGCTTTCAGTATTATCAGCTAGTTCCATTTACTCTTTCTCAGTGAAATAGATTGCAATACTGTGGGCAAAATGCTGAATCTTAAAAGAGACTTGGAAATAGTCAAATATCACTAATTGGTCCAAGATCACAGAGCTAAATCCATTGGTTCTCCTTTACAATAACAAAAACCGTTTGAAATTTCTGCATCAAACTTATTGAGGTCACTATCTAGAAAACATGGTATTGATTTTCACATCTTTCAACAATATTCCTTCTGTTCTAAAACTAGATTCTGATCTTTAAAAAGGTTATGGTAAGCCTAAGATAATGTCCATTTGAAATAGTATCTTGAGATGTTTGATTGTGTGGCCAGTGTTGTTGTCTTTTTATTAAGGGCCTGATCCAATGCTCACTGAAGTGAATAAAAGCCTCCCATTGGCTTCAGTAAGCTTTGGATCAGTCCCTAACATAACGTGCACTCGTGTTCCACCCTAGTTGCAATCAGACAATTACTGTCTTTGTCCACAAGAATAAAAGCACATGAATCAAACATCTGTTCTGAAGTTGAAATGACACAAAAGTACCATTTTTGCTTGTCTAAGGCAGGGATATCCACTGTAAAAGCAGAATAAACTGAATAGGTTTTTTTGTGATAGACTGGAGAGTTTGAAGAGGTGACATGGCTTTGACTAGAATGGTAAAATCCTTCATGCTGGCAATAATAAACACAACACTGTTTCCTTAAATTGGTATTGAGAATAATAAATAATAATAATAATTAATTAATGCCATTTCTGAGAATTTCAGTTAAACATCTCCTAGAGAAGTTTTACTCCATCTCAACAAACCATTAAAATTACTTACATATTAGAGCTATGCTGAATGGCTGAGAAATAATCTGCTTCTGAACACCAGGGTATCACTGTATTAACTAATTAATTATTAATAATAATAATATATTTATAGGTACATATTCAGTTTTTGGGGAACATTTTTTATCTCAGAAGCAAGTTAGCATTTTGCACCGTATACAAAAATGTCATCTCATAATAATAATAACACCTAGCTCTTATATAGTGGTTTTCATCAGTAGATCTTAGAAGAGTTCATGAAATTCATTTCTATATATTGGACACCCAGAGAGCATTACACAGTAGTAGAAAAAATGTTATGATATATTAATTGTTTGAGAATTACGTGATTATGTAATAAGTAACCTTATCAAAGTGTATATTGACCTGGCATATAAATAAGGTTGCAGTGTACGTATTCCCACCGAGGTTCTGAGACACCGCCCCCACCCTTGCTATTTTTTAGGTGTAGTCTTGACAACACCTATTGACTTCAATGGTCTACTTGTCTATAACAGTCTTAAAGTTAAGCATGTGCATACTAATTTTAGTGAATCTACACCTAATTTCAAACAGGAGAGCCCTGTTCAAAAATTAATGGCAAACTAAAGGCCTCAAAAAAGTAAAACAAAACAAAAAACTGTGATTGCATTTGGGTTTCCTGTTATTGCTATGAACACTGTTCCTGTCATTTTGATTTAACAAACAAAATGTACTGTAGATGAAAGACTTGCATTGAATTCCTTTCACCATTTTTAATCTCACCTTGTGTCATAAATATAAAGGGAAGGGTAAACCCCTTTAAAATCCCTCCTGGCCAGAGGAAAAATCCTCTCACCTGTAAAGGGTTAAGAAGCTAGGATAACCTCGCTGGCACCTGACCAAAATGACCAATGAGGAGACAAGAAAGCTGGGGGGAGGGAAAAACAAAGGGTCTGTCTGTGTGATCCTTTTGCAGGGACAGAACAGGACTAGAGTCTTAGAATTTAGTAAGTAATCTAGCTAGATATGCATTAGATTATGATTTCTTTAAATGGCTGAGAAATTAAGCTGTGCTGAATAGAATGGATATTCCTGTTTTTGTGTCTTTTTGTAACATAAGGTTTTGCCTAGAGGGATTCTCTATGTTTTGAATCTAATTACCTGCTTTCCTAATAAAATAAACCCAGATAAACGTTTGGTGGTGGCAGTGGAAGTCCAAGGTCAAAGGGTAAAATAGTTTGTACCTTGGGGAAGTTTTAACCTAAGCTGGTAAAAGTAAGCTTAGGAGGTTTTCATGCAGGTCCCCACATCTGTACCCTACAGTTCAGAGTGGGGAAGGAACCTTGACACCTTGTAATGTCATTTTAGTAGGCACTCTGCACACTTGAATACATTAGACTCAGACATTAAGGTCAGAAGGGACCATTGTCATTATCTAATCTGACCTCCTGCACATTGCAGGACACCGAACCTCACCCACCCACTCCTGAAGTAGATCCCTAACCACGGGCTCAGTTACTGAAGTCCTCAAATCTTGGTTTAAAGACTTTTAAGTTACAGAGAATTCACAATTTACGCTAGTTGAAACTTGAGAGTGACCCATGCCTACTTCTGCAGAGGAAGGCGAAAAACCCTCAGAGTCTCTGCCAATCTGACCTGAGGGAAAATTCCTTCTCGACCCCAATAGGGTGATCAATACCCAGGCATTAACCTGGGAAAGAATTCTCTGTAGTTAACTCAGAGCCTTCCCCAACCGGCCGTTGGGGATTTTTGCTACTGGCAATCACCAATGGGCCACATGCCATTGTAGGCAGTCCCATCATCCCCTCAGCTCCATAAACTTATCAAGCTCAGTTTTGAAGCCTTTCAGTTTTTTTGCCCCCACTGCTCCTTCCAGAACTTCACTCCTCTGATGGCTAAAAACCTTCACCTAATTTTGAGCCTAAACTTGTTGATGGCCAGTTTATATCCATTTGTTCTTGTGTCCATATTGGCACTTAACTTCAATAACTCCTCTTTCTCTCTGGTATTTATCCCTCTGATGTATGTATAGAAAGCAAATCAAATAATTGTTTTACTTTCTCACATTGCAATGCGTTCTTTGAAATTCTTTCACCATTGTGATCTCCCACTAGAAGGATACTTTGAAGGAGTCTAAGACTACTTAGTGACATTGTTAAGAAATTGTTTGGAGTAACTGGGGGATAACAGGGAGATGTATTTTGTATTTTAAAAGTTAACAAATAAATGCCATTCCTGACTTGTATTTATCAAGTTAACATATTGAATTAATAGATCTAATTATATTTATTAAATCTCTGGTGGGCTGAATCCTGAAGCCCTTTTTTGGTTTTTACACATGTATGTATTTTACTTCAAGTCAATGGGGGTTTTAACTGCATAAAGATTGAACAAGAAATCTCATTGTTAAATAATGAGTGCAGAAGTGCAGAAGAATTGGAAAATTGATCCAAGCTTACTTGAGACATTCCTTTCTTCTAGTAGGAAGGTCCAAAAATCTACTCCATGGTTGGCAAATTTTTAGGAAATAGAACCTAAATTGGCCACCTTCGGGTAGAGAACATATGCTCTGCAGTGAGTGTGTTATGAAGTAATGAGATTGTGCTCCTTATTTATTAGGAAGTTAATGTACTGTCACGTCACAGAAAAGTTAGCAGCTGTGGAAGATTTGTATAGCAGCAGCTGTGGAAGATTTCCAAATTGCTGTACTTTTTGGGTGCCGAGCCACTCCCATTCCTCCAGTGACTGTGACAAGTCAAGGTCTTCCTTCTAAACTGAGAGTTGGCTAAAGACAATGAGGGTCGTAGATAGTATTCAAGAGATGTCTGATCTGAAATGCATTTTCATCACCTCTCATCAGTGACATGGGAAGAGGTATGGGTCTGAGAAGGGAGTTTAATTTCTTATTTAAAGGCAGGGAAAATTGAATTTTTTATGTATTTATTTAGTGGAAATAGCCAAATCACCATAAAAGCATGCATAGAAAACACTGACTAAAGCAAACTTTCTACAAAAAAATTCAACATTGCTTTCTATTTTTCTTCCTCCTTTTCCTTTTCTTTCCTTATTCGCCATTTCTTCTCCTATATTTTGATGCAGTTATAATTCTTTTGTAGTCTGTGTTTTCCTTTAGATTAATTTTCTCAAATGTTTAATCCTGACTAAATCTCTTTTCCCCCTCCCCATTTTTACTTCACCTGTCTCCCCTGTTAATGTGTCAATGTGTTCTTTTCTCCTTTCATTTTTTCATTTCAATCTTTCTCTCTCATATTTTCATCTTCTGTGGTCTTTGTTTGCCCACTACTCTTTGGTCCACTCTCCCACCGCCAGTTCCTCTCCAGTGCTACAGTGGTCCTATGTTTTCTACTGTATCCCTCCAATTGGTCTTCCCCCATCCTGATCCTGGTGTTCTTAATGCTGCCATTTGGGTGATCTCAGAGTGTGAGTGGCAGCTTGAGGACTTTTCTTTTTTTAAATTCACTGTATCAAACTACAGAGAGCTCCTCTTGACGCCTTATATTGTGTGACTGTACGGATCTTTTTAACACGACCATCCATTTCTGCCCAGTGAATTTTTCATGTTAGGAAGGAACCAGAATATTTCAAAGACAACAATACCTGCCTTGATCAGTCCAAGATGAGACATGCTGTTAGGTGGATGTTGATTATTATACTCTCTTCGAAAACAAAGTCTGCAAAAATGTGCTCTCAAGATAAAAATTTGTTTTCAAGATTATCAAATGTCATGTATGTTTGCACAAATAGGATTCAGCTTACTGAATAATAACATCAAAATTGTTATTGTTTTCATAAATTATTAAGTGGTAGCTTTTATATTGTATCTTATTTCATTTAATTTTATATTCACTGTGTTCTACAGGATCTCTGTTTGTTTCTACATGGAACAAAATCTTGGACCAAGAAGTCAACATAGAGAAGTGAGAGAAGCTGACCTCTATGCTGTCATTCTCCTGTATGGAACAATTTTATATTTGTGAAACATATTCCAGGATGTCATTTTTTTGTCAAGCCTATTCCATTTGAAATCTGCAATCTGGCATTATCTAAATCTTGGCAAGATCCTGAATTAAATCTGTGTGTTCCTGTACATTATTAAAATCCTCCTTTTATTTCAGCATTTTATGTGAATTTCTTAATCAGTAACATGTAAATTTCTAGAAGGAGCAGTATTTGTTTCTTTCATTGATTAACATTTTTAGGGAAGGGGGATTCAGTTTGTGTTTAAGGCAAATATCAGTGCTTGCACTTTTGAGATAGGAGGCATGGTTCTGAGATGCCTTGTGCACATTCTTAGCAGGAAGAAAGAAAAGTGACTCCTCTGACCTGATCCTTGGGTGAACCAGGGGTCAAAATAGTCCTAGTGTAATGTAGAGCACCCTAAGGGCCTCTCAAAATTGCACTGGCCAAGAATCAAGTAGACAGCACTATGTCCCACCTCCTCCTATTCCATCACACCCTTCCCTGTCCCCAACATACTCCCTATGCTTTACACAGGCCAAGGATTCTCCTAAGGAAGGGGAATCCTTAGCTACTTTTTAGGGTAGCTGCGCGGCTCCTTTATCCTGCCCACACAATTAAAAACAAACTGGATGAGGTGCCTATTTGGCCCATACCTTATACCTGTGGCAGGCAAAGGTAAATTAAATAAAACCTATGGGCTGGAAACATTATTTCTCCCAATAGCTTCTCTTTATTTTTATCAAGATAAGTGTGACCTTAAAATTCCTAGACTAATATAAATTGGAGTTACATCTTAAGGTTATGAGGCATAGGCTGGACATAGGCTTCATATATTTTCTGGATAGAGCTCTAAAACTTGTAACTCAGCAGTCAGCAAGCTGAGTTCAGTGTGCATACTTCTCGGATATAATTGCTGTCAATTGATGCAAAGTGTTATTCTTTAAGAAGTACAACAAGAGCTGTGCTGAAGAAGACAAGTCCATTTGTGTTTTGAACAGCTAAAGATCTGAATGCTACACCATCTGTTTGCTGAAATAAAACTGCATGTTATCATGGAATCCAGATTAAGTGACAACTTTGATTGATACTCCCAGGAATTGCTGGTACAGCTATCTCCTAATACCATATATCACCCACACAATAAGAAATGGATTCTTTTGCAGCATCTATCCTCCTCTTTAATGCTTCCTACAGAGCAGAAAGGGGGGTTAATTAGACTTTACTGTTTGCTCTGCCATTTTCTGCCAGACAATCTGAATTAAGATAATACCCCACAAATGCAAAAAGCTACATTGATGGATCATTCCAGTTGCACAGACAACATTTTTTAGAAGTTAAGAAATGCAGAAGTTAATATTCCTAGAAAAACATGGGTTCAGATGTTGTACACATGAAATGCAGTTTTGTTTTGTTCGTTTTCTGATTAAATGGGTTTCTTACTATATTTTTGTTTATGCTATTAACTGTATACCAAAAAACATAAAATATACAGAATGAATAAGTGTAGAAACCTTCTTTTCCCTGTATCTGCTCTGTGTGTGTACAAAAAACCTACATTACAATAATTACTCCTGGGGGAATTCTGCGCCACTTCACAGGCATAGAATTCAGCAAATACATTCTGCCCAAGAAGCCTTTCATGCACCAGAGGCCGCTGTGGCAGCAGAACAGCTGGCTAACTGGTAGTAACAGCTAGCAGCCGTCTGCATTCATCACAGTCGCCTGCCTATGGAGTTAGGTTAGGAGGCAGAGTGGGGCACATAGACTGCTGGGGAGTGACAGGCTGGGGTTCAGAAGGGCTAGTGGGGGGCGGGACAGACTGGGGCATGGTCTCAGGAGCTAGTGGGATGACAGCATTAAGCTGGGGGCTGGAGGGAAGGGGGGGCTCCAGGGCCACATGGGGATGGGGATTAGGGGGGTGCCGGGGCACATGGGGACAGGAGTAGGGAGCTCCAGGGCCACATGGGGGTGGGGCTCCAGGGCCACATGAGGAGGGGGGGTGCAGGGACCCAGCGGGACAGGGCAGATGTGGTTGAGTGAATGGGAGAGACTCGGGGTCAGCCAGGGTCTGCATGGGGGAGGCTCCCCAGCTCCCTTACAAACCTTCTCCCGCAAAAGAAACTGTTCCATAATTCTCCCACCCACACCCAACAATTCTCCAGGTTCACTGCCAGGCTCCTTCCCTCAGCTCTTCATTACCTCTGACTCTCCCATACCTTTGCACTGCTCCTGAAGGGTTCAGAAAATACATTTCGGTATTGTAGTTTAAATGAATTACTCAAAGTTCTGTATTAATATACCTAGAAAGGAATCTGTCAAAAAACATTTCCTGAATCTTTTTTTTTTCTGTATTTTTACAGACAAACTTGCTGACAAGTATTTTAAAATAAATTACCAAAATAATTGAAACTGGTGTGATTATATTGTGTTACTTTGATGAATAAAATATGCAGAATTTTAAAATATTGTGTGCAGAATTTTTAATTTTTTGGCACAGAATTCCCCTAGTAGTAGATAGTGTTAAACACTCAAATTAGGAATTTTGCCAGATTAAAGTTGACAGTGTAATCTTTTTTCAGTCCTTTTGTACCTCTGAATTATGGCATTCTTTAATTACATGAGCACATACTATTTTTTCTACAGGATCCCACCTCATTCAGTGAATGGATAGTTATTCAATATTTCATTACATTCCACGTGAGGCCACAATCTTTATTTAACATACAACATCTACTCCCTGCATTGAATACAAAATTAATAATTTCCTCATGGCTTTTTCATGATGCTCTCATTATAGTATCTAAGGGCTTCACAGCCGTTAATACATTTATCTTCACAACACTCATGTGAAAATGGGTGGTATTATTCACCTTACCCTCTGCACCCTCCATTTTATACCTGGGGAACTGAGACAAGAGATATTAAGGCCAAAATGATCCACTATTTTTGAATGCCCAAGTAGAAACACGTAGGGCCTGATTTTTCAGAATACTTAGCATTTTTGTAGCACTTCATATTTTCAAAGCACCTGACTTCAGTTACAGCTGTGAATGCTCAGAACTTCTATAAATCTGGTCCCAGAACTAGATCCACAAAGGGGACTTTGGCCCAGTGAAATGACTGGCCCAATGGCTATTTTTATCTTTTTTTAATAAATAAAAGACCCACCCCAAAATACCTAATATTCTGGTGGTTAGGACACTCCCAGTTCCAAATCAAGCAGAGTGGGGATGTAAAACCTGCCCTAACTTCTAAACTATTGGACTTATACTCACCCACCTGATCTGTACCTTTTCCAATTCTAATATATCTTTTTTGAGGTGGGATGACCAGAACTCCACACAGTACTTTAGGTGTAGGCATGCCACTGATTTATATACTAGTATTATGATATTTTTTTTCTTATTATCTATTCCTTTCCTAGTGGTTCCTAACTTTCTGCATATTGAGTGAATGTTTTCAGAGAACTATCCACAATGACTCCAAGATCTGTCTTGAGTGGTAAGAGCTAATTTAGACCCCATTTTGTATTTATAGTTGAGATTATGCTTTGCAATGTGAATTACTTTGTATTTATCAACACTAAATTTCATCTGCCATTTTGTTGCCCAGTCACCCTGTTTTGTGAGATCCTTTTGTAACTCTTTGCAGTCTTCTTTGGACTTAACTATCTTGTATAATTTTGTATCATCTGCAAATTTTGCCACTTCACTGTTGACCCCTTTTTCTGATCATTTATGATCATGTTTAAACATGGCTAAGAGTTAGAGGAATTAGATGGGATGACACTGACCAAAACTTTGTGGCCAGCATACCATGACAGTTAATCATGGTAAGCCCTCCTGAGAACTATTCAAACTCTGTTAAGAAACCCTTCATTTTGTAATGTAGACATCCTTACGATTCAGTCAATATTAAATCTCTTCCATAATAAGGGATGTTTATTTTGAAAGCTCAGAGTTCTATTATCAACAGTTTAACCTCTTAAACATCAGCATTTATCCTCAGATGGATGATCTGATTAACAAAACATGGCTGAATACATACTGGAGACTTGTTCAAGAAAGAGACAACACATAAGCATGCCAGTTGGTGGTTGTGGGTTAATGCAATCAGAGTCCAGTTAAGAAGCCAGGATAGATACTGCTCCTGCTTCTAAGCTCTCGTGAGCCACAGCTCACTTCATCGGATGCATACTGTGGAAAGTGTAGAAGATCTTTTTATATACACACAAAGCATGAAAAAATACCTCCTCCCACGCCACTCTCCTGCTGGGAGTGGCTAAGTCATTATGCAAGGTAACCTATTTCCCCTTGTTTTTTCCTACCCCCCCCCCCAGACGTTCTTGTTAAACCCTGGATTTGTGCTGGAAATGGCCCACCTTGATTATCATACACATTGTAAGGAGAGTGGTCACTTTAGATAAGCTATTACCAGCAGGAGAGTGGGTTTGTGTGTGTGTTGGGGGGGGGGGGGGTGTGAGAAAACCTGGATTTGTGCTGGAAATGGCCCAACTTGATTATCATACACATTGTAAGGAGAGTGATCACTTTAGATAAGCTATTGCCAGCAGGAGAGTGGGGTGGGGGGAGGTATTTTTTCATGCTTTGTGTGTATAAAAGATCTTCTACACTTTCCACAGTATGCATCCGATGAAGTGAGCTGTGGCTCACGAAAGCTTATGCTCAAATAAATTGGTTAGTCTCTAAGGTGCCACAAGTACTCCTTTTCTTTTTGCGAATACAGACTAACATGGCTGTTACTCTGAAACCTGCTCCTGCTTCTGACTCTGAAGTAAAGATGTGTGAAAAATCTCAAACTTCAGGGAAAACCAGCCAAGACTTTGGACATTCATGAATTGTCAGAAATGAGAGTGAGATGCCCCCCTATCATTGCAGTGACAGTGGGACACTAGCAGCCATTGTGTCTTTAAAAATCTCTCCCTTAATTACTTAGGGGCTTCTGTGGACGAGTACTATAAATTGAGAATGGAGTGGTAGTCAAGGAAGCTAGGTACCTATTTACCAAGTGTGGGTGGATTGATACAAGGAGAATATTCCTCAACATACACTTATGGAGAAATCTTGTAGAATATGATAACCAATTTTTAACCATTCTTTAGCAAAAAATATCACTGCCTATTAAATTCCATAGGATTTCAGACAGGGTTTTTTTATAGAACATAATTGATTTAATCTTTGTTACATTTTATAGGCATTTTCTATAGGGCAAAGAGGGGGTATTATTTTTAGAGTTTTGTTATTTTAGGCATTCCCCACATTTTCCATCAAACAAGTGGAAAGACAATTGGAATTACAAAATGTTTCTATTTTTGAAAAATGAGCATTCATTAAGGATCAGATTCCACCATGTTTACTAACATTTTATAGTACCTTACTCTGTAAATTGCTCCATTTGAAATCAATAGTCCTACTTGTGGAATCATAGAAATGTAGGGTTGGAAGGGACCTTGAGAGGTCAGTTAGTCTAGCCCCCTGCACTGAGACAGGACAAAGTAAACCTAGAGTACCCCTGAGAGGTGTTTGTCTAATCTGTTGTAAAGCAACACCTTCTCCCTTTTTTCTCTACCTGTTCTACTTGAACATACTGTACCCCTCTATACTAATATTTCAGTCATGAGATTTATCCTGCCAAATCAGTGATGCCGATTAAGTAATAATTTAGCTTATATACTAATACTTTCCCGTTCTTCCTGTCTATTCCCCATACTCCTTGCATTAGTGTACAGATGTTTAAGATATTGAGCAGATTCCCCCACTTAGATCCCTCTTGTTGGTCCTGTGACCTACCCCAACATTGAGTCCTCTGTTAAAGTCATTTTTTTAATACATACCTTTGAGTCACCTGCCTGCTTTGCACCCAGTTTAAAGCCCCCCTCACTAGGTTGGTGAACTAGTGTGTGACTATGCTCTACTCCTTAGTAATGTGGACCCCATCTCTTCCCAGGAGTCCTATGGTTGAGGAAGCCAAAGTCCTTCCATCAACATCATCTTTGCAGCCATGTATTCGTCTCCAGGATGTGTTTCCTTGCCTGAGCCCTTATTCTTAACTAGAGTGATGAGAACACCACCTACCCTCCTGACCCCTGTACCCTCACTCCTAGAGCCCTGTAGTGAGTGCTGATCTGCTCAGGATCATACATGGCAGTATGATTAGTGCCTACGTGGATGAACAGCATGGGTCTGTGGTCAGAAGTTTGGATGATGCTCAGCAACCTTTTTTGTAACATCTCAGCTGCAGACTCCAAGCAGGCAGGCAGCATGCTTCTAAAGATGTCACGTCAGATTGCCAGATGGATGCCTCCATCCAGCTGAGAAGGGAGTCCTAAACCACCACTACCCTCTTGTCTGGGTGGCCACAGGTCTCCCAGCCTTGTGGGGGGCGGGAAAGTGGGTTCTCTTTCTCAGCCACTGGGGTCTGCTCCTCCCCTCATGCAGTAAGACACTACTCAGCATGAGTAAGGGGAAGAATTTGGCTCTTAAGTGACAGTTTTTTCTTTTTCTATTGCTTCCATAAATGTTGAGAAAAATTCTATTACTTTCACCTCTTCTCAACCCTCCCACCCCAAGAAAAAAAAACCCTCCAATTAAAAATAATGTGTTCCACATACCTCAGAGAAGAAAATGATGCAGCTAGTGCACCACTTCTTGCCAGTGGCTTTAAATTGCCCTCTTGCTGATTCTGCTTGGTGGTCCCTTGCATTTCACTCTGGGCTAGACTGTAGTTTCCCTTCCTGTCCAGAATATAGCTTTGGCCATAGGAGTGCTGCCTCAAAAGTAGTACAGTATGCTAAGATCTCCAAGTAAAATGTTGCACACCAGGACCTATTGCCAGTGCTCAAAAACAAGCTTTATTGGTCCAACCCAGGAACTATGCTACATACTCTTGAGTGTTGTCTAATGGCACCTTATTTATTAACTAACTGCTTACATACATAGTGAGAGACATCTTTCACAAACCAGTCCTGTAACACAGGAATTATATGAAAGACACAACTCCTGTCCTGCTCTCCCATTTGATTGAGGCAATTGATGGAAATTTGTGATTGGGCCATACACTTCCTCACTCCTGCTCGGCTGTACCATCACTGCACTGGATGGGGAAAAGGACAAAACAAAGGCTCCACCCACTTCCTGTCGCTTCCTGTCTATGTCATACATCCTGCTTGGCTATGGGATGAGGGGAGGAAGTACCATATGCTTCCCCCCAGTCAGGGATTGCTAAGAAGTTATGTAAAAGGATCTTATTGCCTCTTACAACATGACCACATATCCTGGATCTTGACTGAGCCCTCTGCCTCTAACTTCCAGATGGAAGGAAAGAAGTGAAAACCTACTGACCCATTAATTGTTTTCTCCCTGTTCCTCTTTGCTTATTTGTGCCATTTTCATGATGTTTGCATCAGGTTCAAAATTAAGAAGCACAAGGTTCCTGCCAGCATCCTCAAAACTCCTTTCCAAAAGAATAAGAAAAATGAAATGTCTCATTTTCATTATAATGCTAAAGGAAAAAGAAATAAAGGAAATTCCAGCTACAGTAAAAACAGTAATTTCTTTACCCCGGTCACCAATTTTGATATTTTTTTCAAATGTCTCTGAATTTTGTAAGTCCTTTTTTTACCCTCTCAAATAATAAATTAGAATTAGATAAATAGAGAAAGAATGGCTTGTGCAGGTGAACGAGCCCCTGATGGCGTGGCTAATGTGATTAGGTCCTATGATGGTGTCACTTGAATAAAATGTGGACAGAGTTGGCATTGGGCTTTGTTGCAAGGATAGGTTCCTGGGTTAGTGTTTTTGTTGTGTGGTGTGTGGTTGTTGGAGAGTATTTGCTTCAGGTTGCGGGGCTGTCTGTAAGCGAGGACTGGTCTGTCTTACCCGCACATCTACCAATGTGATATATGCCATCATGTGCCAGCAATGCCCCTCTGCCATGTACATTGGCCAAACCGGACAGTCTCTACCCAAAAGAATAAATGGACACAAATCTGACATCAGGAATCCTAACATTCAAAAACCAGTAGAAGAACACTTCAACCTCTGTGGCCACTCAGTAAAAGATTTAAGGGTGGCAATTTTGCAACAGAAAAGCTTCAAAAACAGACTCCAATGAGAAACTGCTGAGCTTGAATTAATATGCAAACTAGATACCATTAACTTGGGTTTCAATAGAGACTGGGAGTGGCTGGGTCATTACACATATTGAATCTATTTCCTTAAGTTAAGTATCCTCACACCTTCTTGTCAACTATCTAAATGGGCCATCTTGATTATCACTACAAAAGTTTTTTTCTCCTGCTGAAAATAGCTCATCTGAATTAATTAGCCACTCACAGTTTGTATGGCAACTTCCACCTTCTCTGTATGTGTATATGTATATTATATATATATA
This sequence comes from Natator depressus, assembly GCF_965152275.1. Classification (NCBI taxonomy): domain Eukaryota; kingdom Metazoa; phylum Chordata; order Testudines; family Cheloniidae; genus Natator; species Natator depressus. Next base: position 126,205,720 of record NC_134234.1, read on the forward strand.
AATCTTACTATATATGTTCCATTCTATGCATCCGATGAACTGAGCAGTAGCTTATGCTCAAAGCTTATGCTCAAATAAATTGGTTAGTCTCTAAGGTGCCACAAGTACTCCTGTTCTTTTTGCAGATACAGACTAACACAGCTGCTACTCTGAAACCTGTCATTACTAAATATTCATTTCCCATGTAGTTATAGACAGAAATCAAGTCACCCCTTAACCTTCTCTTTGTTAAGCTAAATAGACTCAAAGAGGCTCAATCCATTTTAACTTGATTACAGTCTATAAATATGTACATGGGGAACAAATATTTAATAATGGGCTCTTCAATATAGCAGAGAAAACTATGACATGATCCAATGGCTGGACATAGAAGCTAGACAAATTCAGTGTGGAAATAAGGCATAAATTTTTAATGTTGAGGGTAATTAACCATTGGAACAATTTACCAAGGGTCTTGGTGGATTCTCTATCACTAACAACTTTTAAATCAAGATTGGACTTTTTTCTAAGAGATCTGCTCAAGGAATTATTCTGGGGATGTTCTATGGTCTTTGTTATACACAAAGTCAGACTAGATGATCACAATGGTCCCTTCTGGCTTTGGAATCTATGAATCTTTATTTTCTCCCTGAATTGCTGTCAGCTTTGGTTGACCCCATGATCAGCCAGCAATTTATGAGTTATGTTGTGTCGCTATGCATTCCTCCTTTGGGTCCCAAGTCAGGGTGGCATGCTTTGGGCCTACGTTCAACCAAGTCTTTGGAGTCTACCATTGGCCATGAGGTTGTGTGGTGATACACAGGCTTTTTTCAGAGCATTCTTCTCACTGCTGTATCAGAGCTGGGGGACAACTGAAGTTGAAGGTACTGTGGGATTGATGATGCTCAAGAGAACCATAAGAAGGTAGGTGGCTTTCATTCAGGGAACAGGGCACAGGTAGATGTCAAAAGAGAACACAGTCTTGGGTGGCCAGAAGGGTTGTGGGAGTGGATTGATGTCATCATATACGTATTGTGACCATACATTTTCACTTTAGATATCTTGAGTTAGCTAAAAGCTAGAAAAGAAATTTCTATATATACAAACCATATATGCCCTATATTTCAGACCATGGTGACTTGCTTGTTGTAGGACATGACTGTGGCTTGACTGAGAGTTGTGGATGTAGAACATGTTAACAAGAAAACTTAAATTCAGTCTCTAGTGAAGAAAAAGTCTTAATGTTCATTAAAGTGACCTGATGCTTATGAAGTTGTATTAGTTGGTTGTGTTGTAGCCTAGAGGGGAATTTAGCCCACAACACAACTAATTAATATGACTTCAAGAGTGCTACCCGATGTCTTAATGAGTATTAAAATGGCTTTTCAGTTGTGTTAAGATACCTTATTGAGCTAACAGGATTTAAAGAAGGTACCATATTTGCCCATCAAGATGTGGCCACAAAGACATTTGACTAGATTGTAAATAAATTAACTCTATTAACAATTGTAGCTGTGCAGGCAGTTATGGAATGGTATGAAAGCATATTCTGAAGTCCTAGGTAAAATCTCTTCCCAGATTAGAGAAAAAATATCGCTGAAGGAACCACGCTACCCATAGGAGAGAAAAAAACTGATATAGCCAGCTGCTACAAGTGAAAACAATGTCTGGATGGATGCAAGGTGATAACATGCATAATTCATAGGGGGGAGAAAACAAATTTAGAGAGACAGTTGAACTCCCCCTCCCATATGCACAGAAAGAAGAGCTGCAGACTTGACACATCAAGAGACACACAGTTTCAGCAGTTACTGTGCAGAAAGGCACATAGAATCATCCAAGAAGTGGTTGCTGAGCATGATATGATAAAAGGACTCTGAAAAGTAGGTGGGATGATTCAGCAGAAATAAAACCAACTGTAGTCAGTAAGCTGTTGTCCTCAAGGGTTACTGTTTATAACAATAAACTATAATGAAATAATATAAACAGAAAGCAAACGTGAATCCGATGAACTGGAGGTTCAAGCAAATCCAGTGACTCAGAGAGTTGACCCTCACCTTCATAAAAGGCATTATTTTTCATTTTTCTCCCAATCAGCCCATTTTTAATCTTCCCCCTAAGCACCTATTCAAAAGAAAGAGAAAACTAAGCTGACAACTCTTTGTTAACAAGGTGCAGTGCTACAACATCATTCTGCAAAAACATGCCGAGCTGGCCTCTACACATCGAGTGTAGAAGGATATTGAGATAATAGATATTGAGATAACAGATATTAACCTCATGATCAGAAACATTGTTCTTTGACATCTGATATTCCTATAGCTTCAAAAAACTATTTTTCCTTAGGGAAACTCTTCCATGGGGAATGCACCTTTCATCATGACCTAATGAGTTGGGTCCATGCACAAAGTATCACTTGCATTTCGTGCATACTTCAGTCAGGAATTAGTTCACAGGGATTAACTGACTTGCTGTGAAATGAACAAACACACCTAAATTCAGAGTTTGTCTGGATCATGACATAGGGTTGCCAATTTTGGGTTGATGTATTCCTGGAGGGTTCATCACATGCCTTAATCTTTAATTTCTGGAGACTCCAGGATAATCCTGGAGGGTTGGTAACCCTATTGTGAGAATCTAACTGATCAATAAAAAAAAAGGAGCACTTGTGGCACCTTAGAGACTAACAAATTTATTTGAGCATAAGCTTTCGTGAGCTACAGCTCACTTCAGCTGTAGCTCACAAAAGCTTATGCTCAGATAAATTTGTTAGTCTCTAAGGTGCCACAAGTACTCCTTTTCTTTTTGCGAATACAGACTAACATGGCTCCTACTCTGATAACTGATCAATAAAAGCCACATAATTACTCTTCGCCAATTTTGTGAACATTACATCAAATTTCATTAATGCTTACTTCCTCAGTAGTGGGTACAAGGTCAAGATATTGGGCAATTAAACTCTTAGGCCTGGATGCACAAAAGGATTTAGGCACAAATTCCTGTTTTAGGTACCTAAAACCCAGCTTCAGGCTCCAGTGTGCTGCACAAAACTCTTGCTGGACCCTGTAAGTGCTTAAATGCACTCTATACCAAAATTTTTGCAGTAAAAGTAGGCTACACACATATGTTTCTTCCTCCAGGCATGCATACTGTTTCCTTCCTCAAGATGCTTGGGCATTTATCTCCTGCCTAACCCTGAGAGTGATTCACAAACCAGGAGAAGTTAGGTGTTCTCACATCTAACTTGCATGTTGGACCAAAATTCAGTAAGTGGCCTTTGAGCATACCTTGGGCCCCTTAAGCGAGTGTGCACAAAACAGCGGGGGGGGGGGGAAGGGGAGGGAGAACCTTTCTCTTATAAGATTTAGCCCAGTGGTTAAGGTACTCACCTTAACTCTGAATTTAGGAGATGGGGAAACCCCCAGTTCAAGCCCCATACCCCTGCTCTAATGACTCTTTATTTATTTATCCACAATGGGCTTCAATAGGAGAGATTGAGGACCCCACCCACAAGCAGAATATCCCACAGTCCAATGGCTAAAGCATTAATCTGAGAAGTCGTAGATCCCTGTTGAAATCCCTTCTTCACCTCAGGTAGGGGTGGGATGGGGTTTGAACAGGGATTCACTCCTAGGTGTGTATCTTAACCACTGAGCTAAATTCTATGTGGGAGGTCTTCCCCCACCCACTCACCCAGGCTTCTTGCAAAAATGGAATTAGGAGTCTAACTCCAAAAAGGGCTCACAGCTGTGAATTTATGGCAGAGATAGAAACCTCCTTGCACCCTGGACTTAAGCACCTTCTTCTTCTTCTTTTGGACAGCAATAGTGGAACAGTCAAAGCAATGTCATGACTACAGTTGGATCTTAAGGTTTCTTATTGAATCCAGAGCAAAAGGCATAGCCATATGAATCACTGCAACACCTCCAGGATGAGCATAGACTAGGCAATTGTCCATGATGTGTCCAACAGTTCGCATCATGCCACAGTAGCAATTTGACAATTCCCTCACTTTCCATCTATGAAGTAAGTATGCACATCTTCCATGTCGGGTGTGTATACAGTTTAGAGCTGTCCATATGTGCCTTGAAGAGAAGAAGCCTGGCTCTTGCACATCATTAGATTTTTGGGTCATCGATTAGATTTTTGTTTGGTACATCAACAGCCGCAAAGTGTTCAGACCATCTTCTGTGAACATCATCTTCTGCAAGGAGGGCTGAGGCATGAGACCAGAAGGTCAGTGGTGAGGGAGGTGTTCTGGGTCATGGTAGAGAGGTATTTTCATCAAGAGTGGTGTTAATTTTGGTGTCCACTAAAATGATTTTTGGCCTTCCACTCCAAACTGGGGCACAGGATTCCACTGTGGAATGGACCCAGGTTAGTGTCGATATTTGGATGGTGCAGACATTGCTTCCCCAAGATGTTCCTGTAAGCTTCTGTATGATGTTGACCTTGGTCTTTGTTTTCCTTTTGGTTTCTTCAAGATGGCGATGGAAGCTAAGTGTGTGGGCCAGGGTTATCCCTAGGTACTGTGGATTATAATTGTGCAGCAAGAGTGACCCACACAAATTGATATTTAATGTCATCTTGGGCTGGGTATTATTCAAATGGAGAACTTAGACCACTGTCTCATAGACTTTAAGGTCAGAAGGGACCATTATCATAATCTAGTCTGACCTCCTGCACAACGCAGGCCAAAGAATCTAACCCACCCACTCCTGCAATAAACCTCTCACCTATCTGAGCTATTAATGTCCTCAAATCATGGTTTAAAGAATCCTCCAGCAAGTGACCCGTGCCCCACACTGCAGAGGAAGGCAAAAAAACTCCAGGGCCTCTGCCCTGGAGGATAATTCCTTCCCAACTCCAAATATGGTGATCAGCTGAACCCTGAGCATGTGGGCAAGACTCACCAGCCAGATACCCAGGAAAGCATTATCTGTAGTAACTCAGATCCCACCCCATCTAACATCCCATCACTGGCCATTGGGCCTATTTACCACTAATAGTCAAAGATCAATTAAGTCCCAAAACTGACCCCACAGGTAACAGGTAAACTCCCTCCAGCCTGACAGTTCTGTAAATTAGATCCACTGTGTTTCCTTTGTCTAAAAAATCTGCTTTTTCTCAAGGAAGGAGATCAGGTTGGTTTGGCACAATCTATCTTTTGTAAAACCATGTTGTATTTTGTCCCATCCTGAAGGATGACCCAACACTCTCACAGATCTTGGGAGACAGGCCAGTCCTTGCCTACAGACAGCCCCCCAACCTGAAGCAAATACTCACCAGCAACCACATACCACACAACAGAACCACTAACCCAGGAACCTGTCCTTGCAACAAAGCCCGTTGCCAACTGTGCCCACATATCTATTCAGGGGACACCATCACAGGGCCTAATAACATCAGCCACACTATCAGAGGCTTGTTCACCTGCACATCCACCAGTGTGATATATGCCATCATGTGCCAACAATGTCCCTCTTCCATGTACATTGGTCAAACTGGACAGTCTCTACATAAAAGAATAAATGGACACAAATCAGATGTCAAGAATTATAACATTCATAAACCAGTCGGAGAACACTTCAATCTCTCTGGTCACGCGATTACAGACATGAAAGTTGCGATATTACAACAAAAAAACTTCAAAACCAGACTCCAGCAAGAGACTGTTGAATTGGAATTCATTTGCAAATTGGATACAATTAACTTAGGCTTGAATAGAGACTGGGAGTGGCTAAGTCATTATGCAAGGTAACCTATTTCCCCTTGTTTTTTTCCTACACCCCCCCCCCCCCCGACGTTCTTGTTAAACCCTGGATTTGTGCTAGAAATGGCCCACCTTGATTATCATACACATTGTAAGGAGAGTGGTCACTTTAGATAAGCTATTACCAGCAGGAGAGTGGGGTGGGGGAGAGAAAACCTTTTGTAGTTCTAAACACCCATTTTTTCATGCTTTGTGTGTATAAAAAGATCTTCTATACTTTCCACAGTATGCATCCGATGAAGTGAGCTGTAGCTCATGAAAGCTTATGCTCAAATAAATTGGTTAGTCTCTAAGGTGCCACAAGTACTCCTTTTCTTTTTGTGAATACAGACTAACACGGCTGTTACTCTGAAACCTGTCCCAATTACCATGGACCTCAATGTCCTTAACTACTTTCTCCTACAACATTTTTTCCAAGACCTTGCATATTACAGATATCAAACTAACAGGCCTGTAGTTACCCAGATTGCTTCCCCCCCCTTTCTTAAAAATAGGAACCATGTTAGCAATTCTCCAGTCAGACGGTACAACCCCTGAGTTTACAGAATATTAAAAATTCTTGCTAATGGGCTTGCAATTTCATGTGCCAATTCCTTTAATATTCTCAGATGAAGATTATCTGGGGCCCCCGATTTAGTCCCATTAAGCTGTTTGAGTTTCGCTTCTACCTCACATATGGTAATATCTACCTCCATATCCTCATTCCCATTTGTCATCCTGTCATTATCCCTAAGGTCCTCATTAGTCTCATTAAAGACTGAGGCAAAGTATTTGTTTAGATATTGGGCCATGCCTAGATTATCCTTAACCTCCACTCCATCCTCAGTGTTTAGCGGTCCCACTTCTTCTTTCTTTGTTTTCTTCTTCTTTATATGGCTATAGAACCTTTCACTATTAGTTTTAATTCCCTTTGCAAGGTTCAACTCTATATGACTTTTAGCCTTTCTCACTTTATCTCTATATGCTCTGACCTCAATAAGATAGCTTTCCTTGCTGATCCCTCCCATCTTCCACTCCTTGTAGGCTTTCTGCTTTTTCGTAATCACCTCTCTGAGATGCTTGCTCATCCGGCTTAGTCTACAATTCCTGCCTATGAATTTTTTCCCCTTTCTTGGGATGCAGGCTTCCGATAGCTTCTGCAGCTTTGACTTGAAGTAATCACAGGCCTCCTCTGCCTTTAGATCCATAAGTTCTTCAGTCCAATCCACTTCCCTAACTAATTTCCTTAATTTTTGAAAGTCAGCCCTTTTGAAATCAAAAACCCTAGTCGCAGATTTTTTTTTGTTTATCCTTCTGTTCAGTTTGAACTGAATTAGCTCATGATCGCTTGAACCAAGGTTGTCCCCTACAACCATTTCTTCTATGAGATCCTCACTACTCACAAAAACCAAATCTAAAATGGCACCCTCCTCTGTTGGTTCAGCAACTACTTGGTGAAGGAATCCATCAGCTATCACATCTAGGAAAATCTGAGCCCCATTATTATTACTAGCACTTGTCCTCCAGTCTACATCTGGGAAGTTAAAGTCTCCCATGATGACACAGTTCCCATTAGTATTTACTTCATTAAAGAGTTCTCTATCTATATCCAAATCAAATCCTGGCAGTCTATTGTACATCCCAAGTACTATCCCGGGGAGGCTCTAGTAGGTTTCTTCCCCAATGTGATTTTTTTCCCCAGACAGACTGTCTTATCCATTCCATCGCTTCTTATTTCTTTACATTCTACCTCATCATTGATATACAATGCTACTCCACCACCTTTACCTTTTATTTCTGTCTTTTCTAAACAGCACATACCCTTCAATACCTGTAGTCCAGTCATGACTACTATTCCACCATGTTTCTGTTATCCCTATAATATCTGGTTTCACTTCCTGCACCAGTAGCTCTAGTTCCTCCATTTTGTTACCTAGGCTCCTCACATTAGTGTACAAACATCTTAATTTTTGCTGTTTGGCCTCACTCACTTTCTTCACCCAATTAGGCACAGACATTCTACCACCAGTATGACCTATTAGACTGGTATCCACACTGCCCTTCCTCCCTATGTCCATTCTTCTACCCACAGCCGTATCCTTTCTTACTTCATTTTCTTCCCTCTCAATGTTAAAATCTGGCATGGAGATTACCTGGGCATCTCCCCCAGATTCCTAGTTTAAAGCTCTCTTAATCAGTTGTGCCAGTCTCCAGCCTAGAAGTCTATTTCCTGCCCTACTCAGATGGAGTCCATCCCAAGAGAACAGTCCTCTGTCCATGAATGCTTCTCAATGGTGATACATCCCAAAGCCCTCCTTATACCACCACTCCCTGAGCCATCTGTTGATCGTCATAATCTTGTCACACTTTTGTTGCCCTTCTCTAGGAACAGGCAGAATCCCACTGAAGATCACCTGAGCCTCGATTTCCTTAAGCATCTTCCCCAGCCTGGCATAGTCTCCCTTGATACATTCCAGCAAGAATCTATCTGTATCATTTGTTCCCACATGAAGGACGATCAGTGGATTCTTTCTTGCTCCCTTTAGGACCCTCTTCAACCTCAGGTCCACGTCCTGTATCTTAGCACCCAGTAGACAGCACACCCTTCTGTTCTCTGGATCAGCTCTGGTTACAGGCCTGTCTATTCCCAATAAGGAGTCCCCAATCACATAGACCTGCCTTTTCCTGGTGACTGTGTGTTCTCCTGGTCTATCCACTGTTGCCTCTGGCTGCAAGTCCTTTGCATTCCTATTCTCCCTTGTAATCCTCTTCAACCCATCCTGTATCCTCTTGGACTCATATTTGGTGTTGTTTCCATTGACTCTTCCCCTTTTCCTATAGGACTAGCCACTCTTCTCTTCTTCCTTGCCCTTCCACCTTCAGTGACCACCTGCTGAGCCCCTTCTTCATTTTCCAACTCTGCAAACCTGGTCTTGAGCTCTATTTCTCCTTCACTAGCCCATCTTTTCCTCTGCCTGGTTCTCTTAGTCACATGCTTCCACTGTCCATTTTCTTCACACAGCAGTCTCCCCTCAGAATTCTTTGGTCCAGCTTCCATCTGCAAGTCTGAGCTTTTCCCTTCAACTGCCTCATATCTTTGCTCCATAATCTGTTCAAACCCCCTTCTAAACTCAGCCAGACTTTCCACCTGCATCTCCAGTCCTCGGATCTTTTCCTCCATCAGCTCTATCAGACGGCATTTCATGCAGACAAAACTCTTTCCAGGTACCCCCTCCAGGATCACGTACATACTGCAGCTTCCATGTCCAGTCATCTTCATTGTGTCCTCCACCGCTTGGGTCACTACCACTGCTGCCTCTGTCATAGCCTTCCCACATAAATCCTGTTAAACTGGGAAACACAAACCACACCAAAACACCACCACCCCACAGCAAAAACAAACCCCAAACGAGCACCGCAATGCAAACTCCCCTGTTTGCTGGCTCCTGTGCCCCTGTCTGACTGGCTGGCTACCTTTATAGGACCCCTAGTCAGAGAAGCCCCGCCCCCTAATCAGGGCTCAGCTTCTCTCCCAGCACAAAGCCCCTACAAGCCTCTACACATACAAATAACACAAATACAAAACCAAATACAAATACCTTCTCCTCCAACAGAACTCCCACTCAGACTCCCCTGTTTACTGTCTTACTAGTTCTGTGAGAAAGGTGAAGCTTAGTACACAGCTCAGTGGTAGGCGTCTCCCTTTGCTTAGTTTAGGCAACACCCTGCCTAAGATTCTGGCTTTCATGAATCACAGTCTAAGGCTCCTGTGTCTCTCCATTCATCTTATAGGAGCCTACTCATATCATTCAGATTTTGTGACTTGCACTGAATTTCTAGATACCTAAAAGTTAGTTGTGGTGATGCTCACATCACAATGCTTAGCTCCTTTTGCATATCCAGGCCTTAATGACTACCCAGTTTGAACACAGATTTTTGACTGATACAGATAGTTTTGACTGCTTTTTAGCATTATCTGAGTATTAGATTACTTCTACCACAAGATTAATGAGGCTTATGAGGCTCTCAGTGGAGTTGCAGCTACAGAATTGATGACATTGTCATCATTGGGTCATTCATAGGAGGAATATAATGCAGATCTTCACGATGTACTCCAGAGACCGCAAGGAAAAGGTCTTCTAGAATGAACGATCCATGTTCCAGAAGCAAGCCATTTCGGACATCACTTTACTGAAGGTGATTTCAAACCTAAGCCAGGTAAAATCACTGCAGTAAGAAACATGTAACAACTATGAAACTGTGCAGAATTAAGGACAGGACTTGATAGATAAAATCAAGGATTATTTCCTCAATTTTCTTTACAAATTAAATAAATAAATATGAACAAATGAACATGGAAATGTAATGAACAAGCGATTCAAATATTAATGCTGTGATTTTATGTTCATTAAATGAAAACATACACCCACGTACCCTCACATATGCACCTTAAGTTGCAAAGTTACTTATGCTGCAAAGTTAAAAACTTAGCAACCAAGAAGTACTAAATTTAAGACTGAATATACATATTCAGTACATATTCAGTACATACATACAATATTAACTCTGGGCCTATACAGGCAAGTATTATATATTTATTAATATACAGTAATCACATCCTATTATTCAAATAATATTATATGATATTACAACTGTTTTCTAAAACCATACATTTATGTATATCTAAGATATCCTGTGATTAAAGACTGTTAATGGTGCAGACATGAAAAGGGAAAGAGAGAAAGGTATGTATTCTTGAAAGTTACGTAGATTTTTAAGGTAGCGGGTTTACATTTCTTATTATTTAAAAATAAAATAAAACCTTGGGTGAAATCCTGGCTCTGTTGAAGTAAATGGAAGTTTTGCCTTTCACTTCAATGGGGCCAGATTTCACCCCCCAAAAGCTAGGGATTGTGAATGTGACATTACATTCCATATTCCTTATGAAAATATGCTTATGATATGACATAACTGAGATGTACTTTATGCAAGATGGCTCATGTAAGATATCATTGGAAAGGTTATGAATTACTGAATGTGATTTTTTTTATCCAATCTGTATGCTTGTATCATTTCTGTATCTGAAGTTAGGAATATTAACTATGTATCTGTATTTCAACTATGCTATTTTGGGTGACGCCCACTGCTAACACTTCAAGTACAACAATGCAAAAGCCAGACAGGGCTCATGGCCAATCAGTGAGGACAATGGATTGTGAAAAGGGACTCATGGACTCTGTGATAACACAGAGTCAGGTTGCCTTGTCACCTGATACAAGAAAGCCCAGGTAATATTTAGTAACTTTCCATTGAAGGGAAGGGAGGTCAAGTTTGGGGAAAAAAGGATTCCCACCTTATGTAATGCCTTTTTAAGGGTGGGGAGGAAGGCAAGCAGGATTCCTCCTCTCCATGGCTGTCTACCCAAGAAGAAAGACTGCAAAAGCCACCTGAAAGGAAGGCAATGGGGGAGTCCAGACTGAGACAAGGGTCCAGTCTGAAAAGGAATATAACTGGAACTCTGAACCACAGAAACTTTGCAACCTGCCTAAAATAACATTTAAGGTGAATTTACATTTTGTAACCTGTTTCTTAAGTATATTGAGCTTAGCTTGCGTATTTTGCTTTATTTGGTCAGTAATCTGCTTTGTTCTGTCTGTTATCTGGAACTTCGAACCACAGAGACTTTGCAACCTGCTTGTAACAATATCTAGGGTGACAAATACTATTTGTAACCACTTTCTTTAGTGAAACTAGCTTAGTTTGCTTGTTTGATTTCATTTGCTTAGTAATCTCCTTTGTTCTGTTTGTTACCCTTTTACCACTTAAAATCTGCCTTTTATAGTTAATAACATTTGTTTTGTTTATCATTTAAACCCTGTTTCTGTAATTTCTAGCTGGGGAGGGGGGCAAGAAGTGTGCACACCTCTCTCCCCATTGAGGGAGGGGGTGAATTTCATAAAACCTTTGGGTTTGTATCCCTTAAAAGGAGTGATCACCAGAGTGTTGGAGCAAATTCCTTAAGCTGAGTCTTCCCGGAACTGATCTGGTAGCTGTGTGTGGCCCTGCCTCTGTGCCTGGCTCAGCAAGACCGGTTAAAGGGGGCCTATGCTGGCAGCAGTACCGTGTTCCTGAGGCACCCTTCCCCTGAGCTACATCCCTGGGTACTGCAGCAGGGGTTGGGTGTGCCCTACACTCACCAGGCAGTGGAAAGTGGAGAGACATGACCCCAGCCCACTCCACTCTGCCAGCTCCCAGCCACACTAACGTTGAGTGCTGCAGGGGTGGTTCAAGGCTGGGAACCAGGGAGCAGAGTGGAGAGGGTTGGGTCTGGGTCATTCCACTTCCCGCCACCCCATAAGTGCGGGGTCGGGCCTGCCCTGCAATTACCAGGCAGCAGGAAGTGGAGTAACCCAGCCCCAACCTGCTTCACTCTGCAGGCTTGTGCTGTGGGGCAGTTTCCCCACTTCCCCCCAACCCTGGGGAGGATATGGAGCAGTGGGGAAAGGGCATGAGATGGGGAAGAGAAGGAGGCAGGGGGAAAGAGGCAGTGGGGACAAAGGGGTTGGGGTGGGGTGGAGAGGAGATGGGGCAGTGGGGAAGGGGCAGGGGATGGAGGAAGCGGGGGCAGGGGGAAGTGGGGACAGGGCGAAGAGGCAGTGGGATGAGGAAGAGATGGAGTGGTGGGGAAGGGGCATGGGATGGGAAAGAGAAGGGGATGGGGGAAGCGGGAGCAGATGGGAAGCTGGAGCCCAGCATGTGGCATCCCCTTGGCAGAAGCTGGGGCTCCCCTGTTAAGCAGGCCCATCGAAGCCTGACTCTCACAAGCTCCACCTCCCCTGCATCTGTACCACCCCGATGAGCCTCCCCACTAGGCCCCAACCACCTGCACCTGGATTCCCACCCAAATAAACCTCCCCTCCATCCACCCCCCACCCCTGCTGAGCCCCAAACACCTTCACTCTGGATCCCCTGCAGAGTCCCATTGCCCCTGCACCTGCAACCCCTGCAATGAGCTTCTGTGCTTCCAGATCTCCCACTGAGCCACCCACACCCAGATTGCCCCACAGAGAACTCTCTTACCCCCACCTGGATCCCCCCACACTAAGTCCCTCTGCACTTGGATCCTGTTCTCAGGCTCTGCCTGCTCACCCACCTGGTGTACTTGGCACAGGGGGGCAGGGTCCCAGGGTGTTTTAGGTGTCAGGACTGGCCCTTGCACTGTGTCAGGATTGGGTACAGCCTCGCTGCCAAGTCCCTGTCCCAGTGTTGGGTGGGGGGAGGCTGCAGGATAATCTCCCACCTCCATGCAACCAGTGGTCTGTGCTCCCCACTGCCATGTTGGAACTGCCACATTTATTTTTGACAAATAAAATTTGCATAATTTTAAAATATTGTGCGCAGAATTTTTAATTTTGCAGTGCAGAATCCCCTCAGGAATATGGGGTGCTGTGCAACTGTGATGGTGGGACTGTGAGGAAGGTGGTGGGCAGTGGGGAGGTCTATGGGCAGGGGGCACTGGGCAAGCGCTGTGGTGTTCAGGGGGCTATGCAGTTGTGGTAGGAGGCCAGCGGGGAGGTCTCTGGGAGGGGTGGGGGCTGGGCATAGAGATTTGTTGTGGAGGTCTCTGGGCAAGGGGGTGCTTGGAATAAGGGTGGGGCACTGGGCAGGGGCGGTGTGATGTGGGCCCGCCCTCAAGGGGAAGGGGCACGCTGGCAGCACAGGGCTGGACAGGCCAGTGTGCGTCTGGCAGCTGCAGGTTCATAAACAGTGCCCCCCTGCTGGGCTGCACAGAGTGGGGTTGCTCCCCCCTCGCTGTGCCTCATTGCCCCCAGCCCGCCCTTCACTCTGGAGCCTGACCATCCCACCCCCCTGCACCTTGCCCATGGGGGTGTACACATATGTTTGGTGCTAGGCCCACAAAGAGTTAAACCGGCCCTGGCTGGCAGAACAGGTAAACTCACTGGTATCCCAGCACATCAGGTGGCTTCCCTGAGGGGCATAACCCATCACAGTGAAGCACTTGAATTTTGAATGTGACAACATGTAGGTGCCAAATGCTTTGGAGTTAGGTACACATTGGAATTAAAAGTCATATAGATGGAATGATACTCAGATGGCCAAGACATGGGCCTGGCAGCTGGAAAATCTTGGTTCTACTCAGGGGTCTGCCACACACTTTCTATGTGAACTTGAACAAGTTGGGCCAATTTTTTCTCTCGCTTTGTTCCTAAAGACAGGCAGCCAAACCTATATATAGTGGCCTAAACATGGATTTGGATGAGTAAGTTCAGGAAGCCAAGTTTGAAAATGTCAGCCCTAACCCATCTGTCCTCAGTTTCCCCATCTATAAAATGGAGGTGTCACCATGCCACAGTGGGTCATAGCTGAGAATGCCAGATTCAGGGCAAACTGCTGAGAAATAGAGTAGACTCACCCCCAAACTCATAGTTATTTTTCCATAAAATATACCAAAGCAGTAACAAAGTAAACGTCTGTCTCACCACACTTGTTAACAAGAAGTGTCCTTAGATATCCCTGCCCCTGTTTCAACACCCAGACACTAGACTTAATGATGAGTGGTTATTTAAAACCAGTTTCATAATCAAAGAGTTCTTCTTATGTAAATGGAACAGCCGCATACCAGGTCAATATATAACTCAGAACTTACCCAAAAATCATGTTGTTGCCAATCCTTTAGTGTCTGATATATAAATGTTTATTTATTTATAAGAGAAAAGAAAGAGGAGAGAATTAAAATGGTCAAAGGAATCAAATGCATACAATAATTGCAAAGTTCTTGGATCAGGCTGGAAGCAGTGATGGAATAAACTTCTGGTTTATAATTTCTCTGGTAACATCCAAAACAATGGCAGGTCCTCAGTCCATTGATTGTAATGCTCCTGTTAATATAAATCAATAATCCAGAGATCAGAGCAGGAAAGAGGCAGAATTTAGATGTTTCCAGGCCTTTTATACCTCCTGCCATATGGAGGGAACGCCATTGTCCCAAACAAAACCCCCAACATAGTTTGTGGAAAAGTACAGGCATAAAATGGAGTTTAGGGTCACATGATCTAGTCACATGCCTTTCCATGCTTCAGTGAGTCATAACAGGGCCATTACCCATATTCTGGCTAAAAGGTTCACAGAAAAGCCCATTGGGAAGGGATCAGCTTCTTCCCCCATTGTGTTCATTGGTGGGCCACCAATATGAATAGCTTATTCACAATGTGCTGTCTAGACTGGATGTAAACTACCTTGTGGTTGTTACCACAGGAGCAAACACATCTGAAATTCAGGTACATAGCCTATATTCCTAACTGCTCATAAAAAAAGATACATGCATACAACTAGGATAATCACATTCAGCAAACCATAACATTTCCATTGACATCTTACATTACATACTTTGTATGAGATTTGTTGCACCTGTATAACAGTGGTAGCAACAATGATATACATGGTCATATTTTAATCATATAACATCACATGGGGGAATAATAATAAACACAGATGTTGTGAGATTGAACTCATTAATATCTATAATGTGCTTTGAGATCCCCTGTGGAAGGTGCTATACAAAATAAGGATACAATTTTCAACAGCAATGCTTCTGATCTTGTAAGCTGCAACCTAGGGCAAAGTTGTATAGACAAGTTTTACATATAATGACAACATTTTGACAATAACAGAGATCACTATAAAAAGTAATACAGGAAGTAACAATGCCATATTAAAAGTTAAATATTGGGATTTTATAATCAGCTGCAGGCAGCTGGCTTCCCGGAGCTTCCGTTCTCTCCAGCTGTCATGTCTGCTTTGTATTGCCTGTTTTATGTTTGCTCTTGTTGCTGCTCTGTTGATTGACCAAATCAAAAGATAAATGAAGTATTAAGGAAGCAGCAGCAGCTGAGCCATTGGCATCATCACAGTGCTCTGGGACCATCCTCAGCTTTTGATAAGACTGCCACAGCTTGTGATTGCATCTCATAACCGTTTCTTAGTTACCACACACAATCAAAGTCAGAATAGAGGGATTCTGGGAAAGCTAGATAATGACCTTGGCAAGTGTCTAGGAGCAGAACTGAAACATTATTTACAACACTTGCCTTCAAGGGATAATTTGGCAGCAGCACTACAGAGCAGGTTTGTGCGGGCAACACTGAAATTAGTAATAGACTTTTAAATATTAAAGCCCCCTAAAATAACTACAGGTGGAAGAAAGGAGAACAACCTCTGGGACCCATTTTCCACTTCAGCAGAGGTTTGGCTGGCAATATACAATTCTGGGTTTAATAACAAAAGATATCATATTAAATTACACTAGGGTGAGTCTGTTGCTTAGTGCAGGTGTCAGGCTGGCAGTGTTTCTAATACATACTGTAGCTTCACATGTTATTATGAAAACCCAACCAATATTTCAGGACAAATGATGTGCATGCATTATCTACTAGAGCTCTGTTGAGTGCATTTAATTAAATTTAACAATTGTAAAAAAAAAGTCTAAACATATCTCAACTTAAATATTATATATAACTATAAATTTCACTTTCAATCAGTACTATACTGAAGTAAAGGTGACAAGGAACAGTCATGATAATTCAGCTAATCAAGCCACGGGGCAAGAGTGCGTACCACTGACATTTTGCATCAAGATCATTTCTTTATCAGACCCTACTTTTTTAGTTGATGGTAAATCAGTTTTTCGTGTGACAAATGCATTTTTGGAAGCATTGCAAAGGAAACAATTTCATAATGAGGATTCTTCAATGCAGGTAATTTGAGATTACCCACAGAAAATGGATAACTCTTCATGCACTGAACTAATGGAACACATAGTATAGATATCTCAGATATTCTATTTTAGATTGATGTAATGCATCCTTATGTATCTGTTCTCTACTACATTATCTGAACCAAGACAAATGCTTCAGACTCTTATTTTTTATTCTTGGGATAATAGTGTCTCTTAAAAAAAATATAATCCTTTAGCTGGAGAATGTAATGATTTAGTTTAATAAAACTGACTACCATGATTTGTCCCACAGTGTCTCATTTTGTGTCAGATTACAGAAAATTTGCTGTATTGAGCACTGAACATCAAACTGAAATCAATAAAATTAATGTTACAAATATACAAGAAAAAAGTTCAGTTGAAAAAAGTTTTAAATTTTATTGTAGCACTTGAAGGAATCCAAAATATATCATTAGATCGCCAATAAAAATTTACTGTTTTATTAAGTATGGTGATAGGAATCATCCACTTCTCTCAGGATCAGCATCAATTGTGGCTGAGCTCACTTTCAAGAACTCTGAAGTTTGTGCAAGAACTCTGACTTAAATGAGGCAAAAATTTTCTGAAGCTCACTTATATGCCTTCTTCATCAATCATTCTGCAACAGCCTAGTGCCTGAATTGGGAAACATGACAGAAATCTATACAGAGTAAGATCAATATAAAACAACTAAAGTTGCCAGTGTAGGCCTGTCTATGAAAGCTTGTTCAAGCAGGGAGATTTTCAACTTAGGCTTTACATTTCTTTAAATAAAGAACTCTTGATATTAATAGAGAAGTTATTCTAAAAGCAAAGTATCTAATACCTAGAGCTGATACCTAAGCTGTCATGGCATAAGAGGGAAGGTCATCTCATGGATTGGTAACTGGTTAAAAGATAGGAAACAAAGGGTAGGAATAAAAGGTCAGTTTTCAGAATGGAGAGAGGTAAATAGGGGTGTCACCCAGGGGTCTGTACAGGGACCAGTCCTATTCAACATATTCATAAATGATCTGGAAAAAAGGGTAAATAGTGAGGTGGCAAAATTTGCAGATGATACAAAACTACTCAAGATAGTTAAGTCCCAGGCAGACTTTGAAGAGCTATAAAAACATCTCTCAAAACTAGGTGACTGGGCAACAAAATGGCAGATGAAATTCAATGTTGCTAAATGCAAAGTAATGCAAATTGGAAAACATGATCTCAACTATACATAATAAATAATGGGATCTAAATTAGCTGTTACCACTCCAGAAAGAGATCTTGGGGTAATTGTGTATAGTTCCCTGAAAGCATCCACTCAATGTGAAGCAGCAGTCAAAAAAGCGAACACAATGTTGGGCATCATTAAGAAAGAGATAGATAATAAGATGGAAAATATCATATTGCCGCTATATAAATCCATGGTACACCCACATCTTGAATATTGCGTGAAGATGTGGTTGCCCCATCTCAAAAAGATATATTA
Organism: Natator depressus; assembly: GCF_965152275.1. Taxonomy (NCBI): domain Eukaryota; kingdom Metazoa; phylum Chordata; order Testudines; family Cheloniidae; genus Natator; species Natator depressus. The sequence continues at coordinate 126,223,693 of NC_134234.1, forward strand.
GAATTGGAAAAGATTCAGAAAAGGGCAACAAAAATTATTAGGGGAATGGAACGCCTTCCGTATGAGGAGAGATGAATAAAACTAGGCCTTTTCAGCTTGGAAAAGAGATGACTAAGGGGCTATATGATTGAGTTCTATAAAATCATGACCAGTGTGGAGAAAGTAAATAAGGAAGTGTTATTTTCTCCTTCTCATAACACACGAACTAGGGGTCACCAAATGAAATTAATAGGCAGCAGGTTTAAAACAACAAAAAGTATTTCTTCAAACAGCACACAATCAACTTGTGGAACTCTTTACCAGAGGATATTGTGAAGGCCAAGACTATAATGGGGTTCAAAAAAGAACTAGATAAATTCATGGAAGATAGGTCCATCAATGGCTATTAGCCAGGATGGGCAGGGATGGTGACCCTAGCCTCTGTTTGCCAAAAGCTGGGAATGAGCAACAAGGGATGGATCACTTGATGATTACCTGTTCTATTCATTCCCTCTGGGGCACCTGGCATTGGCCACTGTCGGCAGACAGGATACTGGGTTAGATGGAGAACATAAGAACAGCCACACTGTGTCAGACCAATGGCCCATCTTGCCCAGTATTCTGTCTTCTGACAGTGGCCACTGCCAGATGTTCTCTTCCCTAAGAATCATTTTATGACTCATCATATCCCACAGTCCTGTGTGGGATTGGGATGAGGGGATTGGGCATGACAGGAGTAAACAATAGGGAGTGAGGGTTGTTAGGTGTTATGTGGTGAGGCTACTGGTGTTTCTTCAGGATGTAGAAGGTGCTGAAGCGGGCAGGGGCTAGTGCTTCTATGGTGTGGGCTACTCGTACAGGCACTTTTCTCTCCCTTTTACTTCACCTGCCCTTCCCCCTCCCTAACAATTCTTCCCTCCCCCCGTCCCCCCGCCACCCCCACACAGCACTTTGCTTTGTGAGAGTACTGCTGCAAGACTTTGTGGAGTTGGCTTGAAGCACCTCTTCCACTGCCCTAGATCTGACCTTGCTGTAGGCTGGGGAAATGTGGAGAGGGTTGGTCTTTGGTATAAGTTTGTACTCCTTCCTACTGCATGGGCTCCCACTGAGTCCTAATAACCCAAGGATTTTCCTTCTTTTTCAGAAGATGAGATATGATCCACGAAGTGCCTTGAGTCCATGTTCCAATCCATGGGGTCCACCCTCAGCATTGCCAAACACAAGCATTCAAAACTCATGAGACTGGTTGAAAATAAATACAATTTTTTAAAATATAGATAGAATTTTTTTGTTATTTACCTTCTGGATTTTGAGTCTTTAGGTTACATTCAGGTCATACTTTCCAACTTTTCTCCACAGCCATGAGGGTGCAGATCCTCACCTGATGTAAACTGTCATAGTACCTATATTTATATATACATGCACACATACACATATATTCAAATTTTATATATGTACACACACACATACACAAGTGTGTGTGTTTAAATTCCTTCTCCACATCAGGCAGAATTAGGAGGTCTCTGACATCCAAAGTAAGTGCTTGGACCACTGGGCTAAAGATGATAAGGAAGGCTTTCCGCATTTCTTGAAAAAAAAACAAAAAAACAGATTAGGTGCTTAACTCCAGGAGAGGTGTCACAACTGAGAATTGCAAGCAGAGGCAGGCACCAAAGTCCCTTTGAGGGGTGGGGCCTATTTCACGCTCTTCTCCTTGTAATTTCCTACCGGCTAGCTTAGCCAGCTCCATGCTCAGTGGGGTGGCTTCTATGAATCACATTCTTAGGCACCTAACTCTCTCTGTGTATTCTATAAGATGCCTAGTTGCCTCACTTAGAGTCATGGATTCCACTGGATTCCAGCACTCAGTGTGGTAATAAATTCTTTTTTGGATCTAGTCCATTGCCTCTTTTCGTCTTCATTGCAGCTCACATTCTATCTGTTCTGTTTCTCTTCTGGAAACAAGGAGAGACAATGTCATGTGAACAGCCAGGTCTCCCTGGACCATCTGTGGTCCATGGAGCATAGGATGGGAACTTATGAACAAGTATTATAGTAGCTCTAGCAATAAACATTTTTTGCATATTAGTCTGAGAAATTGTTGCTTCCCATAATAGATGCTCAATAATAAGGAAAGGATATGTCATATTGATATTCCCACCTTTAGGGTTCAGTTCTAATTCTTATTTTTTATGTAAGATTCCCAGCAAGACAGACTGATCCATAGAGTACAAGGGATAGATATAAATCAGATATAAGCACAGTATCTGGGATGATACATTTATGCAAATAATAGGATTTCTTCCACCCTTTAACAGTTATAGATAAAAATAGTATAAAATTACCTCTAACTATCCATTATACCACCAACTCTGGTTGTTGCTGTCTCTTCCAAAGGTAAAACATCACTTTGAGGTTATTTTTTTTCTTTTATAGCATGTATGCGCATCATTAATGCTGATGGGAGTTACATGTTAAGTGTGAAAGAAAAATCTACCTCTTAAAATCTGCACTTACAGCAAATTCATTTAGGAAGATGGTAACAAAATCCCTGTCAAGTTGCTAATGGCATACTACTGGTAATGAAATTGTCGCAATGATATTTTAGTTGGATAGGTACCTTCATGGATCAGTACCTGGAATGCTAGTATCCAAAACAAAGATAAGGAAGGAACAGAACAGAACAGAACAATGAATTAGGGAACTGGAACAAACTGATGAGTTGGATTTTAGTGACAAGTAAAGAAATGTGAAATTATATAAATAATACCATCCTGATTTTACAGAGGTGATTCTTTTACTTTTTCTTCAATTAAAATTCTTCTTTTAAGAGCTTGATTGCTTTTTCATTGTTTTTAAGATCCAAGGGTTTGGGTATGTGTTCAAATATGCAAATTGGTGAGGATTTTTATCAAGCCTTCCCCAGAAAAGGGGGTGTAGGGTTTGGGAGGATTTTGTGGGGGAAAGACGTTTCCAAGCGGGCTCTTTCCCTGTTATATATTTGTTAGACGCTTGGTGGTGGCAGCAATAAAGTCCGGGGCAAAAGGTAAAATAGCTTGTACCTTGGGGAAGATTTAATCTAAGCTGGTAAAAATAAGCTTAGGGGGGTTTTCATGCAGCTCCCCACATCTGTACCTTAGAGTTCAGAGTGGGGAAGGAACCTTGACACCTCCTCTGCTGACATCTCAATCTGGGACAGTTCCTCAGATTTGTCACCTTAGAAGAATGGCTCAGTTTTGGGAATCTCCTTCAGAGCCTCTGCAGTGAAGACTGATGCAAAGAATTCCTTTGGCTTCTCTGCAATTGCCTTGTCTTCCTTGAATGCTCCTTTAGCACTTGATCATCCAATGGGCACTGATCGTTTGGCAGGCTTCTTACTTCTGATGTACTTTTTTTTTTTTTTGCTGTTAGCTTTTAAATCTTTGGCTAGCTGCTCTTCAAATTCTTTTTTGGCCTCACTAATAATTCTTTTACACTTTACTTGCCAGAATTTATGCTCCTTTCTATTTTCCTCAGTAGGATTTGACTTTGAATTTTTAAAGGATGTTGTTTTGCCTCTAAACACTTCTTTTACTCTGTTGTTTACTCTGTATGGTGATCTTTTGGTCCTCTTCCTATTCTTTTTAATTTGGGGTATACATTTAATTTGAGACTCTATCATGGTGTTTTAAAAAGGTTTCCATGCAGTTTGCACGCCTTTCACTTTTATGAGTGTTTAACTAGCATCCTCTTTTTTTGTGTAGTTCCCCTTTCTAAAGTTAAATGCTACTGTGGTGGGCTTCTTTGGTATTCACTCACCGCCTCCCCCCACCAAGGATGTTAAATTTAATTATATTATGGTCTCTATTACTTTGCATTTGCTGAAGAAAGTATTTGGCACAAGTAGATAGGAAACTTGTCAAAATCAAGATACATTCATTCTATGTTTTAGTACAAGCCAGGGAAGTACCTTCATGGATCAGTACCTGGAATGCTAGTATCCAAAACAAAGATAAGGAAGGAACAGAACAGAACAATGAATTAGAGAACTGGAACAAACTGATGAGTTGGATTTTAGTGACAAGTAAAGAAATGTGTAACTTGCAAAATTATATAAATAATACCAGCTGAAACATGTAATTTGGGGAACACACCTGTGTAAGATGTATGTAACATCACTGCAAGGGACTGCTCTGCAGAGACTGATATTGTATAGACCTTTTTCCTGTAACATTCTAATAAATCTGACTGACACAGGTTATTTGGTCTCTTGAACGTATTTCATAACGAAATAACAAACCAAAATGTGGTCAAGCAATTGACTATACAATTTATCAACATAGCCTATACATGTCCACACTACTAACTATGATTTGTAAGTGTGTAAGTGCCAAGTGAAATAAGGATGTGTAACATAGCTAGAGTGACATGGACTCCACCACAATGCTGCATCAGCTTACTGAGTGTAGCTGACATTTTATTATAAGCACATTAGTAAAGAGAGGGATGTTCTTCCCTTAGGCACAAAATGCAGCCCCATAAAGGATATTTGCAAACATACGTATAGCAACAGAGGTAAGAGAGAAGATATATGTGTGTGTAAATATTGCCACATGTATACCAAAAAACCCATAGAATTGAGCATATTTCACCTGGTTCTTCCCTAAGCTAGTAACAAAGACATATATCTAGATATAGACATATAGATAGAGAGAGATAAAGTTATATGTCTAGTGGTTTTGAGAAAAAGGTTTGGTTATACTGACAAATCAATTCACAATCCATTTTAAGCGACAATGGCACTTTCTTCTTGAAAGTACTCCGTCTCCTGAAGTTCAGAAATTGTGTGACACTTATAGAAACAGTAAGTGGCAGTAGATGTTTCCCACCTGCAAGGTGTAACGGAAATTGTAGTAGTTTGCTAATACTGCCTTTTGTGTGTGTGTGTGTGTGTGTGTGTGTGTGTGTATGTGTAATATGGGTGAGAAAAAATGTATCACTTGCAGAAGAGGCAGGATTTGCACAATAAGATATTGATCTATAATTTATAACCCATTACAAGGGAGATGAAGAAAGTTGCTACAATACTGACATAGCTGTTGAACAAAGGCTAATCTTAAATCTCATTTAGAATCTGAAGTTACTGAAACTAAAACGTATATTAGTATGGGCTTTTTAAACAATATTACAATTATCGACCTGATAAAGAATTTGGCTCATACTTGTAGAGCTTTCTTTGCTCTAGTCAAAGTGTTCATTAAATATTACAGCTGGTCCAATTATTTACTGTGAATAATATTTATTGTAAATATAGACTTTTTAAATCACGAACCAGCCCTATTTTTAACAAGATATTTGCTATTTGTAATAGTTCACCATTTAGTCTATGCAAATAAATTTCAGCCTATGGGTTGTCTGCAGACTGTTCACTTTGACTTCAGTGTTATCAACTCTTGCAATTCTAGTGGGAGCTAGTCTAGCTAGTGTTTTTTCTTAAAGCCCCAGCTTCCTGAGTCATGTTAATTATGCAACAACTGCAGCTTATGTTTTAAGAAAAATTAGCTATCTAGCCCTTATGATTGCAGAGAAAAGCTAGAAAACATGAACCCAAAAGACTCAAAAAACAGAAGGGCAAATAAAAGGAACTCAACATTTATCATTATTAAAATTACATCTTAAGTCAATCACAGGATTTTTGGAGCTGAACTAATGAGATTTGAATGCTTGGGTTTGGCAATACTGTGACTCTTTATTACTGATATTGTGCTATTTTTCACATAGAGTGCAACCATTTCTTGTGTACAAGGCCCATAATATTATGATCCAGGCCTTCATCTCCTCAAGACTTGATTACTGCAACACATTCTATGCATGGTGACACCTTAAGGCAACATGGAAACTTCTTAAGTCCATGCAGAACACAGAAACCCATTTATTAAGTGGTATTTCTCATGATACCAGTAATCCAGAATCTGTGCTGACTGGCTGCTGGTTTCCAACAGCCATCCTCATACTTACAAACAACAAACAATATAACCCATGGATAACAGAGGAGTCAAATTGCTGCACCCACTCACAAACAATATTTTTGGTTCACTTTTTCAATCTGCTCTAGTTTAATTACATTTTATAATGAATGCAGCGTGTTCTAGTGGCATTTGACTGGGAATCAAGAGCACGGGATCTATGGGCTCCATCACTGACCTGCTCTATGAGCTTGGGCAAGTAACTTCTGTTTGCACTCTTCTCTATCGTCTCTCTCACCCTTTGACTCTTATGTCTGTTTAGACTGTAAACACTTTAGAGCAAGGACTACCTTTATCTATTTGTATGGTGCCTAGTACAATGAGGCTCTGATCTCAGTTGGGCCTGCAGGTACTATGGGAATATAAATAATAATCTTATATTTCTTCATGTTGTTAAGTCAAGTGCTGATGGTGACAAGGCGTGCAGAGCAAAGGCACGAGAGGGGGAATAATGTCAGAGAGCAGAATATATTATGGACTAAGAGAACGGAGGTAGTAAGGGGAAGGGCAAGTTTAGGGAGATCAGCAGATCTGGATGATGATGAGGCAAGCTGAAGTGTGAGGACTGGAAGATAGCCTGGACAGAAAGCTCCCATGAGAGTTCAGATGTGTCACAGTGTCACCTCTGCTAATAAAAAAAAAGTGATTGTACTGTTACACAGTCTAGATTTGAGGAGTACTCTGTGCACCCCTGCTCCTAACATTGATTTTTTTTTGCATTGAGCAGAGCGAGTCGAGCTTTTTGTAACTATGCATTGTACAAGAACACTGCCCAATTATAAATGTATTGAAAATGAATGGCTACCTCGAGTGTTCGCTAGGTGAAGTATTAAGAAATGCATGTATATGCACACAGTGTCCGATACAAAAGGCTTAAACACAAGTACATCATTCAATATATTGTGGATCAATGTCAGTCTTTGAAAGGATCCCAAAACAAGATAACATAAAATGATGCACAACAATAAGGCAGAACCTATTCCTCCATTAAGAAAGAATATATATTGTAAAATAATATGTGGGCATGTCTCCTTTGTTGAGAAGAACCATATAAGAACCATACATTTAATTTGAATGGTAGAGTACTGATATGTTTATCATTACAAAAAAATTCTGCAGGTACAGGAATTATATGAAATACACTGCACTTCATGTATGTATTACAATCTACTGTATAAAGATCTAAAAGCACCTTATAAATATAAATTGATCACCCTCATAACACCTGCGTGAAGAGCTGAGCAAAATTTTTCATACACATTATTTGCAGTTTTGGTCACCCAGCTAAACTATTCACCAATTTGACCAAATTGGTTTTGGCTGGAAAAGTAATTTTCAGGGCCAGCTTCAGAAAACATATTTGTGTACCTGGCCCCTTATAACTTCCAGCACAGATGTTAGGGCATTTACCTGGGATGTGGGAGACCCAGGTTAGACTCTCCACTTTGGAGCAGGGGATGTTTTCCCTTCCTTGGGAAGCTCCTAACTACCAGATTATTGGCTATTCTAAATTAGGCTGCTCTCAATCTCTCCACCTGAGGCTGTTTTGCTTTGTTTAAGGACTTAAATATTCATTGACACTCATATTTGAAGTCAGGTCTCCTTCGGAGCTAGTCAAGTGCCATCACCACCAGGATATAGCACAGTCTGATCTTAAACTCTTCTGTTGAAACTGTCCCAATTTGTGTAAATACATAACTGTTAATTGGACCAATGAGACAGCAAGTGAGAGTGTACAGCCTGGTGACTGGGAAATAGGATGTGTAGATTCAATTCAGGCAGAGAAAATATTTTTACAAAGTGGAAAGCTTCAAACTGGATAAACTGAGAGCAGCCTACCCCAGGATAGCCCATAGCAGGAGCATAGCCACAGGTGGGCCACGGCCCATACACTTAGCACCCAGGACCACCCAATCTGGCCCATGTGAACCCTCTCCCTCCCCTGTCACAACAGCACTGCAGCAGATTGCTCCAGGGGCTGGCAAAAAAAGACAGAGAACTTCCACTCCTGACAAGAGATGTATTTGGGCATAAGCTTTCGTGGGTAAAACACCACTTCTTCAGTTGCATCTGATGCAACTGAAGAAGTGGTGTTTTACCCATGAAAGCTTATGCCCAAATAAATCTGTTAGTCTTTAAGGTGCCACCAGACTACTTATTGTTCTTGTGGATACAGACTAACATGGCTACCCCCTGATACCTGAGACTCCTCCTACCGCAGCTGTTTCAGATCAGTGGCTAACTGTCCCCCACATTCAAAAGCCAGGAAAGGAGGGGGGCTCACCACTAGGGAGGGGACACAGCTGCTCTGTAAGCTGTACAGGCCTGTACAGGCACCTCACTGCCCTCCTGGACTGTGGGGACATGCACGCAGAGGTTAGAGCCAGGGAGAAATAGCGGCTGCTGCCTCAATGGAATGAGGAATAGCATATTGCATGAGAAGTGATGGGGACTTAGTAACTGGGATAGGAAATGGGACCCAGGGTGCAGGAGCCAAAAATAAGCAGTAGTTTTTGCTGCTAGCTGTGAGACTCATTGTGGGCCAAGAGGAAGGCCTGATTGGCCAAAGACCTTTAAGGGGTGGGGTTAAGGGGGTATAAAGCTGGTCTCTAGCTTTAAGCAGCTCACTTTCATTTGTGAGCTGCAGTTAGTAACATGTCTTTTCTCTCACTGAGAAACTCATTTCAACCTGCGGTTTTAGAATAAACAAGGAGCTTGCTTCTCCCTGGGACTACAGTATGGCTTGGAAGCTTGTTCTAGTCTTGGTGATTAATGCAGCTCAGGAACTTACCATAAGTGTCAGAACTCATTTTACTTACCTTATTTTGGGTTAGAAGTTAAACATAGACTAGCATTTAGAGGTCAGTTAAGATCGTCAGTTAGAAATTTTCTTGGCCTGAACTGGGATTTATAAAAGATTGTTCATTCCTTATGAAGCTGCTATCAAAATATTGCATGGTATTTTCTGAAACCAGGTTTTGAGTTCATATTTGTGAGAATTTGCACCTGAAATCTCATTTTAAGTATTATGCTCAAACACACAAGAGACAGAAACATAGCACAGCTCCAGTCCTGCAGATGCTTACACACCAACTTAATGGGGAAAGGTGATGGATCAGCACAGAAAGCTACATCTGGTGGTCACAAGGGTAGAGATAAAGTGAGAATTGCCAAAAGTGAAGCTGAGTTAAAACATACAAAGGGGAAAAAAAAAGGAATAAATGGTTCTTTAGCCGTATGAATAAAAAGAGAATAAGAAAAGAAGTTGGGACACTATATAGTGAGGATGGGGGAGAGATGAGGGATTGTCTAGGTATGGCCCCAAAACTAAATTAATACTTTACCTCAGTTTTCAATCATCAAAAGTGCATATGGGTGGAAAATAGCAAACACAGTACCTGTATTCAAGAAAGGGGGAGGTGGGGGAGTGATCCAGGAAACTGTAGACCCATTTGTCTGTCTCAATAGTATGCATGGCTTTAGAACAAATTTTGAGGGAAAGAATAATAAAGACATTGAGGTGTGGCGGTTCAATGACAAGACAGAACACAGCTTTTAGCAAGCAAGCAGGCTGGTCTCTGCTAACGGGCTTCCCCCTGTCAGCTTTCCACCTTCCCCTTTATTCTCTCTCTCTCCCCCCGCGCATTACATTCTCCAACAGATAAAAGGAATACACTGGCTTTGTTTAACATTCTTATTTACCAATTTCTATCTACCGCATTCCTTGCTCTCGGGCCTTGAGCCCAGTCCTGAGAGGCTTCCCACGATACATATCATCTTGGCGAGATTCCAAGGTTGATGCCCTTGAAAGGAGCTGTGTGTGCACTACTCCTACACAACACTCCGGGTGTGCCCTGAATGTTGCCAAGCGCATAAACCTTTATGAATCCTACATTGAGGTAAATAGAAAATGGGATAAAAAGCAACATGGGTTTACCAAAGGTAAATTGTACCAGACTAATCTCATATGTTTCTTTGATAAGAACTGATTTTTGTTTTAATATTAGAATTGCAGGGGACCTAGTCTATCTGGACATCAGGAAAACATTTGACATGGCACCACATGGGAAATTATTAGTTGGGTATTAGAACAAGAATTGTAAGGTAGATAAAGAAGTGGCTAAAGGGGAAACTATTGGGCTGGAGAGAGGTTACTAGCATTGAACTTGGGACTGATTTTATTTAATATTTGCATTAATGACCTTGGTACAAAAAATAGGAGTGTGCTAATAACATTAGCTGATAACACAAAGCTGGGAGGCATCATCAATACAGAGGAGGATCAGAATATTGTACAGGAAGAACTGGATTACTTGGAGGAGTGGAGTGATAGAAATGTGATGAGAATTAGTAGTACAAGGTATAAGGTGCACTTAGAGCCTACAACAAAAGCTTCTTCTATATGCTATGGGCTCAGTTAGTAACAGAGCTGGAAGAGGGGCCTGGTGCATTAGTTGATTGCAAGATGCCTATGAGCCACTAATATGATGCAGCCATGAAAAAGGCAAATTTAGTTCGATAAGGTGAGGCATTTCCAGTAGACATGGGGAAGTGTTAGTGCCATTGTACAAGGCACTGCTGAGACCTTATCTTGAATACTTTGTACAAGTCTGGTCGCCTTTATTCAAGAAAGATGAATTCAAACTGAAAAAGGTGCAGAGAAGGGCTACTAGGATGGTCAGGGAAATGGAGAGCCTATCTTAGGAGAGGAAACTAAAAGAGCTGAGCTTGTTTAGCTTAGCAACATGAAGGTGTGACAAAAAGGATATAACTGTTCTCTCTTTACATCAGGAGGGTAAACACCAGGGAGAGAGAAAAGCTATTTAAGCTAAAGGCCTATATTGCCACAAACTGGCCTTGAGTAAACTTAGGCTAGAAATTTAGAAGGCTTCTAACCATCAGAAGAGTAAGGTTCTGGAACAGTCTTCCACTAGGAATAGTGGGGGCAAGAAACCTAACCAGCTTTAAGATGAAGCTTGATAAGTTTACGAAAAGGATTATATGACACAGATGCCTGCAACAGCAGGGAACTGGACTTGATGAGCCAAGAGGCCCCTTCCAGTTTTACGTTCCTAATTTTTAAGCATATTTATGTTTGCAGGTGGGAGCCCATGTGATCTGCGTCTAATCAAAACAGTTCAAATTTCATATATCAAATACTTTCCATTACCTGTTGGTGAACAAGCTCCAAATGAGGAATTAATCACAGAAATTGTGTGGCAAATAACTTTTGAAAAGGACATAAGGAGGCAGAAATAATTATTTGGTCACTGTTTGGCAAGTTCTGGTCTAAAAGGGATTTAATAGGTTGACTGTTGAAGATTAAGAACTTGGTTCTATGGATTTCTGTTGCTTTCATGGAGCACAATGAATCAGAATAAAAAAACTATTGAACAGGCATAGATAAAATAAGAATCTAGCACCTTTTAAACCATTTTTAAAAAGCAAATTAAAATGGAATCCAGAATTTATAGGGGTTGTTCCTTTTTTTTTTAACAAAGAAGAAACCTGAGATGAGATGGAAGTGAATCCCTTACTAAAAGTTGTCCTACTTATTTTTATTACCACTTTTTGTACCTTTCAAATTGTAGTCACTGCTTCAGAAGGACTGGAAGTGAAATTCTTAAAACAATAAATTGCAGGTGCGTTGAATCTGAACTCTTTCTGAGCAGACTTCTGAGTATAAAACAAATGTTTAAAGAAGGCTTACGGCAATTCCATGTTTGTGCATTTTCAGTCGTTTAGACAGAGCAGAGTTCAGGAGAGTCAGACCAAACAAAAAATAAAGAGACATCCAGAGCCAAGCCCCAAAGCAGTTTTGAAATTCTTTTCATTTGCCTGGGGCCCAGCCTTGCAAGGTGCTGAGTGCCTCCTGCAACACACTAGCTACTCAGTTCCACTTGATTTCATAGGACCTCATAGGATTAGGCCTGTTAGAAATTTCTGAATACTTAGGAGCAGAGTTTCTTAGTATTCCATTAGCTATTCATCAATACATTATCACAGTTGCTGATTAGGATGCAGGAGTATACCTTACACAATAGTTTACCCATTCATGAATCAAACTGGTTGGCATGTTTATATGAACGGTAACTTCATATATACTGCAGGGAATGACACAGTCTTTTTTTTCCGGCTATTGTGTGCCTTTAAAAGGGCATCAGATGATAGCTAAGAGTCCTTCTTCCAAAAGTTCAAATTTCCTTATGTGGTGTGTGGTAGGAATTTACCTTTTAATCAAGTGCAATTTTGTAGTCTGGTTACAAATTCCACGCTTTCTGAACCAGATTTCAAACTGTGCTGTTCCAGATAAATAGTAAAAGGAAGATTCTACTATGAATACATAGTTTATTCAAAATTATACTAAAACACAGAACTTAACATCAGGATTACATGCTCTCCTGCTCTCTCAAGCCAATTCTCACTCATTTTATTATCAATTGTTCTGTTCGTCCTCCAGAAATATAGTCATTTGGAAGAATATTTAGTCATAATGGGCCTGAGACACAGAACCTGGTCCCAGATCCACACATCCTACAAATTCAGGGGTGTTCAGATTTAGTACCATCTCTAGTATTTAGCTGAACATGACCTATGCTATGTTATTACTATACAGATCACATCAAGTCAGAGAAAAAAGGAACTCAGCTTTTTTTTAAAATAAGTCATCTTTATTTGCTCAGTTACCTAGATTCATTTCAGAACCATGTGCAATATAGATTCATAGATACTAAGGTCAGAAGGGACCATTATGATCATCTAGTCCGACCTCCTGCACAACGCAGGCTACAGAATCTCACCTACCCACTCCTGCGAAAAACCTCTCACCTATGTCTAAGCTATTGAACTCCTCAAATCATGATTTAAAGACTTCAAGGAGCAGAGAATCCTCCAGCAAGTGACCCGTGCCCCATGCTACAGAGGAAGGCAAAAAACCTCCAGGGACTCTTCCAATCTGCCCTGGAGGAAAATTCCTTCCCGACCCCAAATATGGGCAAGAATTTTCTGTAGTAGGAAAGAATTTTCTGTAGTAACTCAGATCCCTCCCCATCTAATATCCCATCACAGGCCATTGGGCCTATTTACCATGAATATTTAAAGATCAATTAATTACCAAAATCATGTTATCCCATCATACCATCTCCTCCATAAACTTATCAAGTTTAATCTTAAAGCCAGATAGGTCTTTTGCCCCCACTGCTTCCCTTGGAAGGCTATTTCAGTTTGAATTCATCCTTCTTAAACATGGGACACCAGAACTGCACACAGTATTCCAGGTGAGGTCTCACCGGTGCCTTGTATAACGGTACTAAAACCTCCTTATCTCTACTGGAAATACCTCGTCTGATGCATCCCAAGACCGCATTAGCTTTTTTCACGGCCATATCACATTGGCAGCTCATAGTCATCCTATGATCAATCAATACTCCAAGGTCCTTCTCCTCCTCTGTTACTTCTAATTGATGCGTCCCCAGCTTATAAGTAAAATTCTTGTTCTTAAATCCTAAATGCATAACCTTACACTTCTCACTATTAAATTTCATCCTATTACTATTACTCCAGTTTACAAGGTCATATGATGGCTTCTAATTTCCTGTAACCTGAATTTCACATTGAGTTTTGAATTTGAAAAATATGGAAAACTCCAAGCAAACTCACCTAACCTGCCAAGTGATGCATGGTTCTCAGACAAAACTATAAATACCTCATTGCTGGGGAAGGGTTGGCAGATCCAGGTTCACATAAAACTTCCTTCAGGTTCACTCAAGGCATTTAAAAAATGTTTAGCAAACCTAGGGTGAGTTGTGGTGCTCTAACTGCAGTTTCATTCAAGAAAATGCAGATTTTCAGCTGTCATTTTTTTTTAAAATGCAGAACACATGCTTATAAAGAGAGATACAGAGAGAACAAGTGCTAGGAGGAAGGCTGTTCAGAAAGCAATAGTGATTGGATTATAAATCACATTTTTTGCCTTATCTGCAATGAAGTGTCTCCTCTCTCTGAGAATGTTTTACTTTTTAGTGCAATGTGCACCTTACAGCATTTGACCCAACTTTGTATTACAGATGGGCTGAACTTTCTTTGCATCGTCCGATGTATACTCTTTCTGTATCTAAACACTGCCATGGCAAGCAATGGTACCAGTAAAATGAACAGTCTTCATATATTCTTTTATAGTAGTTTGTTGTGACCAAAAATAATTATTTTCAGTCAAAATTGTTGATTCTTCAAATCATGCACAAAAGCCAGGAGAGTCAGTGTTTAAGGGAATACAACCAAGGAATAAGGGCTTCATTTTGCCAACCTCAAAGCTGTTACAGAGTGGTAGGGACTGTTTTTTAAAAATAAATCTACATCATTGAATTAAAAATCTGGCCACACAGATTATAAAACAAAAACCTAGTCACTACTGCTTATTTGGGAATCACATATAATGGTGTCTTTTGCTGTAGTTATTTATTTCCACTGTGGCATCTGCGGGCTGATAGCAGGAATTAACCTTATGAGATATTCTGTTGCCAGAGCTATGACTGGGCTTGTGAGACTACTGCATGTGTCACGATATTCCACACTGGTTCATTCTCACCATTTGTGTGCATGGCGCTTCAGAGATATAAATAGAAGGTCACTGCCCTGAAAAGTTTACAATCTAATTGATACAGATAATACAAGGAGCAAAGATGTGGTCAGCCCACGAGCTGGAGACCAGAAAGTGTGAGGAAAGTGGTGTAAGCTCTTGCTGCTCTGGTGGCTATGGTCGAATCCTTTCCTTTATGTTGTGGAAAAACTATGGAAGCCTGGGTCAAATAAGTGTCACAGGATCAGGCCCCAAGTACATGCCCATAGACTTCTTCTTTCCCCCCCACTCCCAACTACTGAGCTTTGGTGAGGCCTTTTGCCACCCTGTCCTGATCGTACATTTTGGAAGGCTTCTGACTCTCTGTACCAGAAGTTCAGAAAAAAATCAGGATTTTTAAAGATTCTCTTTTGAAGGCTGGGGGGTGGTGTGGGGTATCTCCAAATTTTGGTTTGGCCAAATAGCATGAAGCCCCACAATATTTAGATGTTGGTATGGTTTTAATCCACACCCCGAATCTGGGGTGTTGGATGAATCTGTTCTGGGGTGCTTTTTTTTTTTTTGGTTTGGCACAGACACAATTTACTCTCCATGGAGTAGCTTACTAGTTTATAATATCTCAGAAACTTAAGGCTGAATAAATTTAAATGAACTGAGAAGTGATAGTGATGTTTAGACAGCTAGAAAGCAAAGGATACTTAAGATATTCAACAGATATATCAATGCAAATGCTCATTTGTAGATCTTTAAACATGAAAATGGAATTAAGGTGTGGGTAGAAAAAGCATCATTACTAATGCCTTCTCCCAGTGTTCATGCTCCTGCCCGAATGCACCTGCAATACATATCCTGATAGCAAAAGTAATATATCATCCTCCTGACTTTTAAGGATAATGGGAAACTAGTGCTGTTTAGGCTGTCTAGATGCAGCTTAAACATCAGTAATTCAGATTTTCTGACTGTTACTTCACTTGCTGAGGGCAAAGGATGATGTCAGGTTGAATGTGATTTATCTGTGTATCCCAGAGTACAGAAAATGATTCTGAATCTCCAATTACTATATACAGGTGTCCCTCAAGCTGTGCAGAATTTTAATAAGGGAGAGACCACCGGAAGCAATCTTTCCATTTGTAGATCAAACATCTGATTTCCTTCCTGGGTTGAAGAAACAGGTGTCCAACCTGTGTGTACAGGTGGAGATCATTGTTTAATTTTCAAATATTCTAAAGAAATAGAAGATAAACAAAGGTGTGAACTGCAACTGATCAGGTGGTAAATATCTCATTATGTGCAAAATAGAGAAAACTGTAGTGAAAACTAACACACAAAGATCCTGGGAGACTAAACATCTGAATGGAAGATACAATGTAGCGTTGGTACTGCTCAGTCAAAAAAAAGCTATACAAAAATGACTCAAAATAAGAAGAATTAGTGAAACAAATAGAACACACACACGCAAGTGACAAAGCTTCTCAAACAGGAGTTCTCAAACTGGGGGTCGGGACCCCTCAGGGGGTTGCAAGATTATTGGGGGGGTCACAAGCTGTGAGCCTCCACCCTAAACCCTTCTTTGCATCCTGCATTTATAATTGTGTTAGATATATTTTAAAATGTTTTTAATTTATAAGGGGGGGTCTAACTCAGAGGCTTGCTATGTGAAAGCGGTCACAAGTACAAAATTTTGAGAACTACTGTTCTAGAAAGACCTTCCTTATATTTTAGAAAAAGAGAGCGCTCCTTTGTTCAAGCAATTAACGTAGTGCTAATTTCTAGGTTTAAAAAAAACATCTCTCAATCCACTTTCTGACTGTAAAGAGAGTCCTCTAAGAATGCATATACTTACCCTATTTAGTTAACTCAGAGGAATAAAGCAAAAAGTTTGTAGAGAATGACTACTCCTATGTCTCCTGATCAAAAATACAGGAGGCAGTATACCACTGGCAGTAGGTCAATGGGATCAACTTTCTCAAGGCAACTTTGAATGATGCTACCAGGATTAACAATCTTTCATTACTTGACTAGCCTATTTCTGGTGTAGCAATAGTCTGTTATTATTTATTACTTCTTAAGCTTCCAATATGTTGGCCTTCCACAAGAGAAAAGATATGTGGAGTAGGTGTCATGTATTTAAGTATAAAATGAGGAAGTTTCACTCCAGATTACCAGGGGTAGCATTAAATGTAAAGCATGAATGTAATCTGTGCAATGTGTTTATTTTTTTATAGTTAATTAATATACAGATAATTGTTATACTGATTTAAAGTTTTTAATATCCACAATCTTTACTCTGTCTTAATCTAATTTTTTGTCTGAATTCCATTATTTTTATATACTCATTTTATTTTCTGGGTGGACTCTCCAGAGCTCAGATTGAGGAGGTTCAGCCTTAACACAGCAAAGCTTCAAGTTCCATAATAATTACCATAACTTGTAATAGTAAGTCTCTTATCATAGTAGCTAATCCAGTGTTTAGTTCTGTAGCTTCTTAGCTCTGTAGCAGTCATTCTTGAGCTAAGAAGCTTTGTAGTGTAATAGTTTTGAACTCTACCCCTGGATATTGGGTGCTCCATATCCACCAGCAAAAAGTTTACAGAGACTACACTACCTAGAGACTACTCTTGCAGACATTATAAACTCTGTAGTGGTAATGCCAGAGCATATAAACTGCAGAGATGGTGTATAGGGTTTATAATGTAGGTGGAACAATTACTATGGGCAGTTCTGCATTACCCCTTACTTTGGTATAACTTGCGTCACCTAGAGTTATGAATCAGCCACCCCCCGAGAGACATAAATTACACTAATATAATCTCCGGTGTGGTCAGTGCTGTGTTGGCGGGAAGCTTTCTCCTGCCAACATAGCTACCACCTCTCTTGGAGGTGCTATGTCCCATCGGCATAGAGCGTCTTCACCAGACATGCTATGGAGGTGCAGCTGCCCCAGTGTAGTGCTTCCAGAGTAGACTAGCCCTAAGTAACTAACGATTCAGACCTGCCAAGTATTATACTGTGGGTGTGACACTCATTTGTCTCCATCCTCCTGCATTCTCTCCACCCTGCTGGAATATACATTTAGCAAGGGCACAGAAACTGGAGTGTCTCCTGCAGTTACTCCAGCTCGCTAGCTGGAGCCATTAGGGCCAGAAGAGTTTAGCCCTGTGCAGGCTGCCTCTCCTCTCCTCCACTGTCTGCTCCTAGTTCCTTCTCCAACTTCGCTGGCTGGCAAAAGTCAGTGGGAGGAAGGTGGCCTGCAGCAGCTATTGCATTGTCCCCTGCTGGGGAGGACATGGGGAAAGGGAGAGGAAATGCAACTGGAAAGAGGAGAATTAAGAAGGGAGCAGCACAAGGAAAAGGGAGCACAATTGGCAGAAACATAATAGCGGGAGAGGAGCAAAGCCACAATTTCTCCTTCCCATGTACGCTAAAAGATACACACACATTCTCATCCCTACAACACTCTGGTGACCCCTGAATTTCCAGACGAGGGAGTCATATCACGTAGGGACACCTCCAAAACTGGGTTGCTCTGAACACTTAGGGAATCCTGAGAGGAAGGATAGACTTGTGCAGTAGACCTCACTGGAGGTCTGCAACATAAGCAGAGGGGTTGAAACAATTTTTATAGTGGGTTCTAAACAAAACTGTAAACCCTGAAACCATTTCAAGCCAGGGGTGCAGCACCACCCCCAGCAGCCCTCTTTCCAGCACCCTTGAACATAAGTGGGAAGCCTTTAAGCCAAACTGTTTTTGAGCTAGGAATGGAGAAAAAGAATAGAGCAGTTTTCAGAATTATTAATAGTAGGCTAAAAGTTTAAAAAATAACTAATGATTTTGGGTGCCCAATGTGACACACCTTCAGGTTGCCTGACTTTTAGAAAATGCTGAAAACTGGAGAGGCCATCTGTCTCCCAGATTCTCCTGGTGCGGTGGTGTATCTTCATCAGCCCAGCACAGCGTAAGGGAACTTTATAACAGTTTAGAATTGGCAGAGGGCAGGCACTCACCCCTCTTGCTGCTAACACCAATGTAGAGTGGAGAGAGGTTGACACAAGAGCCAGCTACACTAATTCTCACCAACCCAGAGCTCCCTTATGCTGAGACAATTCTCAGCTGTCCAGTCAAGGCTAGATTGTGCCACTTTGCTGAGTAGTGCAAAGTATGCAGAATAATGGGAGAGAAAGTGCTTTGCAGAGATTATAGGGACAATGGAGAAACAACTACAGAATTCAATGCCACTGCACGAACTTTCCTTGGGATTCAATTGTAAAACAATTCTGATCTACTACAATCATCAGTCAAAGTTGTATTTTGTATGTTTACTGGCTTTCAGAATACCATATTTTGAAGAATTTGTACATGGTACCCAGAAACAACTGCAAGGCCCCTTCCCCTCCCCTATGGAAAAAGGTAAATGATTAGCTATTGTGACAGAGTCGGGCCAGATGGCTACAGGAGCGTAATCCTATTGGGATCCGAGGCTACAGGAGAGTAATAGAAGAAGCCAGATATATTAGCTGCAGGTTGAATAGGTCCCTTTTCCCTGGGTAAGGGAAAGTTGCAGAACAATCAGGAACCTTCTGGAGGCAATTAAGACAGACAGGCTGATTAGAACACCTGCAGCCAATCAAGAAGCTGCTAGAATCAATTAAGGCAGGCTAATCAGGGCACCTTGGTTTAAAAAGGAGTGGTGCGTGTGTAAGGAGCTGGGAGCAAGAGGCACTAGGAGCTGAGAGTGAGAACACATACTGTTGGAGGACTGAGGAGTACAAGCATTATCATACACCAGGAGGAAGGTCCTATGGTGAGGATAAAGAAGGTGTTGGGAGGAGGCCATAGGGAAATAGCCCAGAGAGTTGTAGCTGTTGCACAGCTGTTCCAGGAGGCAGTTTAGACAGCTGCATTCCACAGGGCCCTGGGCTGGAACCCGGAGTAGAGGGTGGGCCTGGGTTCCCCCCAAACCTCCCAACTCCTAGTCAGATACAGGAGGAGTTGACCTGGACTGTGGGTTCAGGAAAACGGCCAAAGTAAGGACTGCCGTGAAGCTCCAAGGCGAGCAAATCCGCCAATAAGCACAAGACCCACCAAGGTAGAGGAGGAACTTTGTTACACTATTTATATATTCAGACTAATCATGATTCAGTATGTGTTTATATCTCTTTTACACATGTTCAGTTCATGATTTTCAAACAGTCAGAACTTTGGTAGTTCTGAAGCAAATAACATAATCCTTGGTCAGAAGTCCAACTAATTTGAAAAGACACATAAAGCCATTTCTGAGTTATTACAAATCAAAGATTGGACAGGTTTTTTTTTTAAATAAATACAATATTCTACAAAGCATGCTTCCATGACTCACAAATGGCTAATGTATTTTGTTTGAATTTCCAAAATACTTCACATTAGGGCTCAGGCCAAACATAAGAAATTTCATTCAAAATGGAAAAAGTTATAACACTTCAAAATGATTTTACCATTAATTATAGCTTTGCTACCACAGTGCAATGACAACCAAAAAAATCAGAATAAGTACACTGAATCATATAAATCAGTTCCACTCAGAATACCATTGGATTAATTAGTGAATAATGATAAACAAAACAAACAATGAAGATACTAACGTTGTCTACTTTGCTACAGTATTATACACTAATTTGAAATTCTGTAACTGAGAGAAATGTCCTTCTTCTTGTCTTGATTCCATAGCACAGCAATAGCTCTTCTAGTTACTGGTATTCATCTTGTTCTTATTTATGATTCTTGGAAACTCTCAGACCTGTTTGCCTCTCTGTCTCTGCCGCTCCCAATCTCTCTCTCTCTCTCTCTCTATATATATATATATGGACATACCACATTATGTGTTTTGTGCATGATATTAATATTGTATAGGTTATATAATATCTGAATATTTTGTTAACTGAATTGTATTATACTCTGTTTCCTCCTGTTGACTTAAGCTAAGGTATAAGGTATATGCTAAGGTATGCTAAGGTATATGTGTATCCCAGAACACTTTGCAAAGCTAAACTCAGCTTTTGGCATTAGCAAATACAAAACCTGTCAAAGACAAGATATATGAATGTTATGCCCTGGTAGAGTTGGGAGGTACCTTCACAGCCCACTAGCACCTGGAATGTAATCTCTAAAACAAAAGATAAAGAAAGGTACAGGACGACACAAGAAAATAGGACAAGAAGCTGATTTGCGGGTTCAATCTTGGGTGACATATATTTTTCCCTAACTCGTAAACAACCATATTATATATACAGAGAGAATCACTTCCTGGAAGGATTGGAAAAGTAGTAACTCTTTTCTTTCTGTATCATATTGCTTTATCTTTGACTCATAAAATTTGACTAAGATTGGTTATTTGGTCTCTTAAATATTTTTAATAGCAACCCATGCTTGTAGTCAAGCAATTGGCTATACCTTTATTCTAAAGCTTCACAGAGACATATATGCTCTGAAAGGTCTTATAACAATGCTTGATTTACATATTTTCTCCATTTACAGATATACATATTTACATATATCTTCACAGTCCACCGTTAATCCCAAATCATTTTACAGGCTATACATATATATATAAACTAGCCTTGCAAAATTGCCATGAAAATTTACGGCAAAATCTTCTTGCTTACTCTTATCATGCTGCTACTGGTACAAATGTAAAAACAAATGAAATGACTCACTTTAAAAAAAAAAGTTACTCGGATGGGTTGAGTTGGGCAAGTTGCATTATGCAAAGCTGCTAAAAACCTACCTGTGTAGTTATTCATCATTGAAATACAGCCACTTCTCAGGTGGAAAGCTGCTACCATTTAACAACACATGGCAATGTGACAATGCTTCAGAACAGGAAGGGAAGGAGAAAACAGTATTCAATTGAATCTTCAGGAAGAATCTCGGTAGGCAGAATGCAATTATCTATATTGAAATCTGGCCAGGACACTACGGTCAACACTCTTGCTAAAAGTGTTGTAGGATCTGTAATAACTGCAACTGGTCAAAATCATTGTTTGATGACTCATGTTCCAGCAGCACAGTTTGTCTTAACACCATCTGGTTACTGACAATGACAGACAAGTTCCATATTCTGAAACAGATATATTACTTTCTTTCGCAATGTCTTGGTGGCATCCCATCTAAGTACTAACTATCCTTAATATATTAGAACTGAGGAGATTATAAGATTGCAGCCTGTAATGGTGCAGATTGAGTATTTTTCCTGTACATCTGGTGAAGTGGGAGCTCTGTTATGGTTTCATAAATGTCAGTGTCACCTTTATTAAGTTTGGAACATCTCTCAATAGTACGCACTTACTGCAAAAATTCAATCTAATGCCTGTTGTAGTCTCCTGCTCCATCTGTCCCTGGGATGCTGTTGCCAAGCGTAGCAAGATTTTTTTTCCTTGCACTCAGCCTTTTCAAACTCATCTTCATCAAGTCCTTATTAATTTCAATATTCCACTCTCTGCCTATCTAATATCCAGAATATCATTTCTTCTGTATTTTATTTCCTAGATGTATCTATCATATGTTTTTTTTTTCAATGATATCTTTTACTTTTAAAATTGAAGATTATTTCATCTTTATCCTCCTGACATGCCAATTTCACTTATACTGGATAGCTCTTTAAGAGCCTTTTCCAAATGGATTTTATCTGAATTGTGGAACTTGTGTTTTATGGGGATGAAATCTGGACTTCATGGGTGGGTTACCATTGCTACTATTTACTCTGCCATTGTTTTCTGGTTAAGTGTAATCAAGCACTCCTTTTCATTGACTCAACATCAGAATGCTGTCCCTTTTGCTGCACAAACTGAGTTGAAGGAGTTTCCTCAAATAACAGGGCTGTCAGAAACAGCTGGCAATAATCAGCTCCCTTTGGGTGACTTGGAGTTTTAAGGTACTCAATGCTCTGTTAATGATTTAGTCATTAAACCATCACAAACTTGAAGTCATTAGATTCACCTCAGACTTATAAACGATTTTCATTATGTAGTTGCTGACTCCGCACTGTTATTTCTGTTTCCAGTTGCACTATTACCCACTGTTGATGTCGTGCATACAGACAAAATTGCCCAAGGCAAAACTTCAAGGAAAGTATTTCTATGTTAAAGCTTGTAACTTTCCATAAAACTCTGATAGCAAAATCTCCTACATTGCTCATACATTACCCTGCTCATTGTTTCCTTTTCTGTTTTGAATTCTTTTTAAAATAGTGTAATTATTTTAGAGTGCATGCAAAGGCCAGGGCATTGATGGTTGTGAACAACAGATTGTTGTAAAATCCAATCAAAATATTCATACCCTGATTTATTAACAAGGTAATAAAAGTTCTAGAATCTAGCTTGATACATCAGTCTCCAAAGACTATTATCACAAGTACTTTATCTCAGTGGAAGTGTGGAAAGGCCATAGCAAACCACTCTGATCCTTCAAATACATACACACATGCTTAATTTTAGGCCCAAGTGTAGTGCACTTAATGGGACTACTCATATACTTAAAATGTTTGCAGGACTGGGGCCTGAGTGCCCAAAACTAACGGAGGATACAAAATAAGAGACCTTAACTGAAAATAGGGCTTAAACACACAAACACTACATACAGATGCACACATTGTACATATATTTATAGTCACAAAAAGAAAAGGAGTACTAGTGGCACCTTAGAGACTAACTAAAATTGGTTAGTCTCTAAGGTGCCACTAGTACTCCTTTTCTTTTTGCGAATACAGACTAACACGGCTGCTACTCTGAAATAGTCACAAAAGAAAATCCTCTATCACATCTGTGATGGGACATGCCCCCATCCCACTGGTGGAAAGGCTAGCAAGCATTCTGGCACTCAGGAAGCTTCAGTTAGTCACACCTGCAGAACATGGACTTTAATGGAGAAGTGAAGCTCAAAAGAGGGAGACTGAGCATACCTGGGGGAGTCGGAGTGTTCCCAGGAGGCAGGGTGACTGGCAGACAAGCAGGCAGGAGCTGCTAGGGACCTCTGGTAGCAAAGGGAGCTCAGCTTTCTTCCTTAGCTCCCTGTTCAGGGCAGTCTGATATTACAGGTGGCCTGCAGAGGGACAAGGAAAGCTTTGCCAGAGACTAGAGAAAATGGGACTGTAAATTGGGCTCTGAAAAGACCCCAGGAGTGAGCTGGGACAGGAAGATTGCCTATGAGTGGAGGCTCCCGTAGGAGACCTAGGGGCAAGATACTCAAAGATACTACGGCGGAGCCCAAACTGAGGGTTGGCTGACTACAATATCAAATGGGGGAATCCTCTCACAGTTGGTATGGGGTGCTGGAACTAGGAGTGCTGGGAGTACGGCAGCACACCCTGGCTTGAAGTAGTTTCCATTATATACAGGGTTTACAGTTTTGTTCAATGGCTTTCAGCACCCCACTATACAAATTGTTCCAGTGCCAGTGCACTGGGTAATTCTTCATAACATGAGTTCATATTTTCTCAATTTTTTTTATCTGACACGTTGAACCAGTTAGTATGGAAGGAAGGCCTGTTAAAAATATCAAACTTCTTCGCTATTCAAACAATTGTTACAAAACCAGCTAAGATTGCTAAGTAACAATACCAAACGTACTTATCACTTGCTTACTCTGTACAGTCTGACGGTTTTGCTGATGAGCCTGAGGATGAGCTATTTGATGAGTCAAAAGAGAGCAGATTAAACTATAAATGACTGGAAAAATCTTATATGTGAAGAAGAGATTAACTTTAACTCTAAGCCACCTGCTTTGTTTTTGTTTTTAAATGGATATAGTTTAACCTGTGTTTATGGTAATAGATTTTCTTTTGTAAAAATGTTACAGAATCTATAGAAAAGCAGGCCAATACTTTCGTATGGAAGCCAGATGTCTTGTTTTTTTCTGCATTGTATTATAAATGGAATCACTTAACATAAAAGGTGACAGAGAAGGGCTTCATCTTGACAAAATGATATTGTGTCCAGTTTAACTATTTGTTTTGTGTTTGGATGCACCAAATTAAAGCAACTGAAATGAAGGAACATATTATTATGAAGTGTTAGAGTTAAAGTGAGAGTATATACAAAAGTAGAAAGCAGAAGTTCATACACACAATTCATTGTTTTAATTCCAGTCTGAGAGACTAGAAAGAAGGCACTTTTTTTTTAACAATGAAGGGAATTAAACTTTGAAACTGAGAGTTTTGCAGGATTGTTCATCACTGGACACTTTTAAATCAAGACTAATTTTTCCCTAAAAGATATGTATTAGTTTAGGCACAGCTATTGAACTTGAAGCAGTAATTAATACAGGCTAATGAGACAACCTGTATGCAAGTGGTCCAGACTAGATGATCACAGTTATCCCTTCTGACTTTAAGAACTATGAATAATTTTATAGATTTGTTTTTATTTCTGAATAGTGCCTTTAAAAACAAAGAAGCACAGTAGTGAGTTAGAAAGAATATTAAAATATGGTCAACTGTGTGATTATCTTATAAATATGCTGGATATCTTCTGTGTACCACACTACTACAAATTAGAGATCAATAACAAACAATTTATTCCCCATCCTTCCTTTTTCCCTTTCCCCAAATTATAGATTTAATGGGATAAAGGTAAGTGTCAGATAATATAGTGTATGAATAAGATACCCCGTTAACTTGAAAAATGCTTTTTGGTCTCCCAGTTGATTTTACCACAACAATTAGGGTATATCTGCACAGCCCAATGCAATGAGCCTCCAAGTCTGGATCAACAGATATGGGGTAGCAGGGTTCACACTAACACTCTAAAAATAACTTTGTAGACCGCTTTGAAGTTCAGGCTCAGGCTCTGAAGTCTAGGGAGCAGGCTGAGCTTTAGAGCCTGAGCTCCAGCCTGAGCCCTGCTATCCCAGGTTTGTTGACCCAGGCTGGGGGGCTATCTTCAGTGGGCTGTGTAGGCATACCCTTAAAGGCTTGTGTGGGGCTTTGCCTCAGCTGACAAAAGTGGTAGACCTTTCTTTCATGGCTTTAGGGTAAAAATTGGTCAGAGTAATACCAAGCATAAATCTATGGAGGTCTTTCTTCACTGTTTGAATTACTTTTGATGATTGCCTTAGTGGGACTTTTCTCTGGACACATCCTCTTTTTGTCTGACAGTCCATGATCAGCCAGATGATAGTCATTCAGTCCTGCCAGAATGGATGCAGACTTGTCAGTAGCTTAATCCTCGGGCAATATCCTCTTTGCCAAAGTTGGGTAAGTTCCATACTTTAATTGTACATCTTTAAATGTTTTTAGTTGGCTAGCTTATGCTGGAATTTCTGCCGTTACACAGCCAAATGTAGACCTTGAATCATACAGTAGATGGCAGGACACATAGAATATTACCCACAGCATCACATATGGTAAATATCCAGTCACTTATCTGGTATCCTGGTGATTTGTTAATTAAACTGGAAGCCACCCGAAATCTTTCAAATCTTTGGCTGCAGGTAGCTCTGAGGCTTGTGAGATGCCTCACTCCCACCCGCCATTAGCGGGAGGAAATTTTGTGTGTGTGTGCTGTGGTTCAGTTCCAAACTCCACTAGCCACAGACAACACAACCACTCCCCTTTAGGCCTTGCAGGCCCCTCTGTTACTCCACAGGTTAGCAATAAGCACATTGCAACCCTCGAGCCCTCTGAGTGTCTCCCTTAAGTTTTGAGCCCCTGGTCCACTGGATAGTCACAGCCTCACTGTTTCCAAAGAAACCATACACCCCATTTTACCAGTTCCTTCTCAGTTTACTGCTCCACTTAATACACTGCACTTAGATATTTTATAGTGAAATCAAGTATAAGTTCATTTTAACGAAGGTGGAGATTCAAATAATAGCAAGTAGAAATATTGGAAACAAATGGGTACATATAAAACAATCATAACATTCATTGTAGAGCCTAGACTTAATTAACAAGATACTCTCATGATTTGTAGAATGTTATTCACTCAAAATCCTTCAGCACTTTACAGCCAAGCTGGCTGTGATCCTTCTTTCTTGTGCCAGCTCTGCTGTCAGCTTGCTTCCCAGGTGAAGGCTTTTGGATCTTTCCTTATGCTCCAAGATATACCAGAATGGTCCTTTGTCTTCATTAACAAACAAGATATCCCCAGCTATTTATTTAATCTTGTAGATTTCCTCTGCGGTAGATTTCGCAATCTCTCATTTCACCACAGGCTTTGTATTCAAATAGGCACACAGCGTGAGGCATACAATACACAACACCCAAATGGCCAGACAGGGACATAAGTCTTGTACCTCCTTCCTGAAAGGGATGTTTCTGAAGTGTGTCATCTCCTGGTGACCTGCCTTCGCTTCAAGACCTTAAGAACATAATTTCCACTACAAACACATATCTTTTGCAATGATGTCAACCATGGGCTACTGGCTCTTGGTAGAGACCTTACATGCCACCTTTCAGTGAATTATTATGTCTATATATGAGCCAAGGGAGCACTGTAAAATCCAAGCACCACCTCTAACAGTTGGCATCAATGGGTCCCTGTGTCTCAGTAGCCTGGTTGCCTGAGTTTTCAAAGTTAACCCTCTATAACACTGTGTTTTGATCTATGGACTCCATTGTTGCAACAGAAAGGGCTGGTTGTTTGTCCTTCCTCCTGCATCTCTCCCAATTCTCTTCCTTGACTTTCAGTACTTTCCCATTAACTCTCTCATGTTTCAGCACAGAACTAGAACATTACTTCTTATCTGGAAATCTCTCACTTTACTAAAATCCTGTATTAATATTTTTATTGCAGTAGCATGTACGGGCCCCAATATGGTATTGGGGAAACCCATTTGCTAAGTACTGTACATATATACATACAAGACTGGAGGGCCAAGAACTCAAAAGACTTCAACTTAACTCCACAGCTGCCATTATAAACCCAGATTAACTAAATAGAGTTAGTCTTTTCATACAACCACTGAATTCCAAAGTGGTGCAACTTAGACTACTTTGACTTCCCCCTTTTTCAGGTTTCTTTTTTTTTAGTTAACTTACATCCAACATGCAATTCACAACACTATGTACTTTGTTGATTAACTTAGCTCAATATTTGCCTCAGCGTCTCAGTAATCACAGGCTAATTTTCTATTAAAATTAAAATAATGATTAAATGAGAAATCTTCCTAATTTTATCAAACTTTGAAAATAACTTGGCCAGGCAGCAGCAAAGCTTTTAAGCTTACAGATTTTGATAAGCAGGAAAAACTCTATAGACTGGAGGAGCAGCAGACACCAATAATTGCACCAGTCTACTTATTTTGTTACATCTTTTCTTAGGTAATGAGTCTTGATCTACTCAGGCAATTTGTATGGCAGATGGAACTGTGTAAATCTGGAAAAAAAAATTTAAGAAGGCAGTAATTTTCAGATTGATTCTCTGAAGGATGAAAGACCTCTTTCCTTTTTACAAAACCAGTTTGCTTTTTCATAAGACTCCAGTGTAACTTGTTGAAAGGAAAGATTCATTCTTGCTAGTCCGTTTTGAAACATCCTGTTGCACTCTGAGTGGGTTGGAAAAAATGCCAGCTAGAAAACTTTCTTGTGCTATAACTCTTAAGACAATAAAAACGATTACAGGATGGAATCCTTTGGGGTTGTGTGTGTATGTAAATATGTATTGTGTGTACATATTCAGTTATACAAAGAGCACTGTTAGTAGCTTTGGAAAAATGCCAGCTAGACAAATATGCTGTCCATCAATTTATTACCCCACTACAGAATTTAATACAAAACAAAACATGATGGAGCTGTTTTTAAGGAAAACACCTGCTCATGGTGCTCAACCAGCCAGTGCATTTAAAGCTCATGCCCCTCTAGCCTTTTTCCCAAGGCTTGGCAGTTCCTAGGTTTTCTTATCTCAAATCCTAGACTATCTTTGACCAGAGAGTCACTCTCACCTTAATTATTTCTAAAGGGTAAAGTTATGGAGGCCAGCCTGCTGCAAAGAGTCAATAGGATTCCATCAACAATTCCTCACATGGTTCAATACCAGCTAACAGGGTGGGTCAACTGATGAGCCCTGCCACCCTTTTGCATATGTTCTCTCTGCGGACCATATAGGACTTAAATCCCTAAGACCCCTGTGTTTGCCAGATGTTCTGTCTGTTTCCAGTGGCATTCCCCTGCCCACTCCTGTGAGGCCTACAATCCTGAATCAGGAACTGGGGGCATGGGTGGTCAGGTCCAGTGGTCAGAGCTGTAGTGGTCAAGCCTGATGGGGATTGAGACAGAGTTGGTAGTTGAGGTCCAGAGCCAAGGTCACACCAAAATCAGTAACCAGCAATCAGGGTCTAACGTTAAGCCAGAGTCAATAGCGATGAACTGAAGGACAGGGCAAGGATGCAGGAACCAGGAACAAGTCAAGGGAGCAGGATCCAGGAAAAAGGCAAGGAAGAACGGACCAGGAACATGGTGAGACAGAGTGACATTCCTTTGATGTTATCTAGACCAGTGATCTTCTAGGCCACTCCAACCCTCGACACTAGGAGCCAGCCTTACCCTGCTCTGCTGTAAGAACCCCCGCTCCTGGGCTGTTCACGCACAGCCTCTGGCATGTAAGCTGTTCCCAGCCATGTGCGTGGGCACTTTTGGCCAGCCACTGCTTGGATTGTGCAACCAAATGACACTAGCCAATATCTCCGGTCCCAGACACAACCCTAGGAACCTCTGTCTTGCAGTGTCCAGTTATACCCAGTTGGACACTGCAAGCCTACATGAGTTCATCAATTTAACAAAGAAATTGATATGTACCAGGCTTGCTATCCCAAGGGGAGTCTCTGACACACTTTAAACCAAATGCACTGTTTCAGGTAGAATGAACAAACACATTTATTAACTACTGTGGCAAAATACCTTGTTCACCTCAGTAGGCTCAGTCCTTTATAGCCTTGGAGACTCAACTTTGGGGCAAGGCAAATCCTTATAGGTGGCACAGGGTCCTGATACTCCTCTCCTAAGTCAGTCTCTTGTGCTTGTTTTTCTTCCCTTCTGGGGAGCGAGTGCAGCCTCCTTACTGGGAAGGTTTGGTGTCTTCCTGCAAACAGCCTACTGGCAGCTTCCCTGCACCTCTCACTCCCTCACTCTCCTCCTCCTTCCACCCAGGGGAGGGTTTAAAAAGGCCCCAAGTAGTTGGAGTCAGCTGAACCAACTGGTTCCCTAGCAACTCCTTTTCCAGCTGAACCTTATTTCCCCTGGTTATCTCTCCTCAGTGGATAGGGAGGGGCCTTTTAATTCCCTGGGACTAATTACTAGCCCCCTTTTGTAGCTGTTTGTCCTGGGTTTACCACATATTCCCCCCTCAGCTCAACACTACGGGGTTGGGCTACTTGGGTCGGCAAACAGTGCACTCTTGACAGGCCATCCGCATTGCCATGTTGGATTCCAGACCTATGTTGTACTCTGAAGTGGAAGGGTTGAAGCGACAGGAACCATCTCGTCTTTCTGGCATTTTTGTCTTTGTTTTGGTGCATCCACTGCAGAGGGGCATGGTCTGTGACAAGGGTAAACTTCTGTCCCAGTAGATAGTAGCGGAGGCTTTCTACAGCCCATTTTACTTCCAGGCATTCTTTTTCGACAACGGCGTATTTCCGTTCCCTAGGCAGGAGCTTCCTGCTGAGGAAGAGGATGGGGTGTTCGTCGTCCCCGACCATTTGTGAAAGTACCACCCCCAACCCTACATCAGAGGTGTCGGTTTGTAGGATAAACTCCTTCCCCCAGTCTGGAGCCATGAGTATGGGGTCAGTGCAGAGGGCCGTCTGTAGATCTGAAAAAGCGTCTTCAGCCGCGGTCATCCATCTTACTATGTCTGGGCCCCGAGCTTTTGTTAGGTCCGTTAATGGGCATGCCCTGGTGGCAAAGTGGGGAATGAACCGTCTATAGTACCCCACCAGTCCCAGGAATGCCCTGACCTGTTTTTTTCCGAGTGGTCACGGCCACTTCTGTTTAGTTTCTAACTTGTTGAATTGGGGCCTCACCACATCCTTCCCCACTATATACCCGAGGTATTTGGCTTCAGCTAGCCCGAGCAAACACTTGGACAGGTTTGCCGTCAGCCCTGCCTTCCTCAGGGTATCCAGCACTGCCTCCACTTTCTCCAAGTGTGTCTCCCAGTTGGAGCTATATGTGATAACGTTCTCGAGGTAGACTGCCACGTACTTGCCATGTGGTCACAACAGTTTGTCCATGAGCCTTTGGAAAGTAGCGGGCTCCCCATGCAACCCAAAGGGGAGGATGGTGTACTGCTATAGTCCCTCTGGAGTTGCAAAGGCCGTCTTCTCTTTGTCAGCCTTGGCCAGGGGGATCTGCCAATAGTCCTTGGTCAGGTCAAGGGTAGACATAAACCGTGGTTTTCCCAATCTGTCAATTAGCTCATCTATCTGGGGTATAGGGTACGCATCAAACTGGGACACCTCATTTAGCTTTCGGAAGTCGTTGCAGAACCTCACGCTGCCATCCGGCTTGACCATTGGCTATGAGATTCTTCAACGACTCCTAAGGCCAGCATTTTCCTGACTTCTGTCCTGATCTCCTCTCTTTTGGCCTCCGGGATCCGGTATGGCTTGATGTTCACCTTCACTCCAGGCTCTGTGAGGATGTGATGGTGAACCTCAGTAGTCCTGCCTGGCTTTTCTGAGAACACATCCTGGTTGCATTTAACCAGGCTGGTCACTTCATATTGTTGCTCTGGAGTCAACTCCGGGGATGTTCCCACTGGGTCGGGCTGGTTGCTTTTAGGGGATGGTGCCCCTAGCGCAACCACATGCTCTTCTCTATCCTGCCATGGTTTCAGCAGGTTCTGCTCCAGCTTCCGGTGACCCAGTTGTCGGACCTTATAGTCGACTTCTCCTATGGCTTCTATTATCTCATATGGCCCCTGCCACCTGGCCAGGAGCTTGCTCTCTGCTGTGGTTATGAGCACCATTACCCGGTCTCCCACCTGGAACTTCCGGGTCATTTCTTGGCGATTGTAGTATGTCCATTGGGCCCCTTGGGCGTTCTCCAGGTGTTCGCGCACAAGGGGGGCAACTTGGGCTATCCTGTCTTTCATTTGCAATACATGTTCAACGATGTTTCTCCCGGGGTTCGGCTCTTCTTCCCAGCCCTCTTTGGCCAGGTCCAATATGACCCTGGGGTGGCGACCATATAACAGCTCGAATGGGGAGAATCCAGTGGAAGCTTGTTGAGGTCCCTTCCAACCCTGATATTCTATGATTCTATAACCTCCTGTACAGCAAACAGTAAGTAAGGCAGCAGGGCGTCCCAGTCTTTCCCGTCGCAACTAACCACTTTCTGTAGCATGTTCTTCAATGTTCTATTGAAGCGTTTGACAAGACCATCGGTCTGGGGATGATAGACTGAGGTCCTGAGGGTCCGTATATGGAGCATTGTACATAAGTCCTTCATTAACTTAGACACAAAGGGGGTCCCTTGGTCTGTCAGGATCTCTTTAGGTATCCCTACTCTGGAAAAAATCCGGACTAATTCTTTGGCTATGGTCTTGGACATAGTGTTCCGTAGGGGTATGGCCTCGGGATATCAGGTGGCATAATCTAGTACTACCAGAATGTACTGATGACCCCAGGCTGACTTCTCCAGTGGCCCCACTAGGTCCATAGCTATTCGCTCAAATGGGATTTCAATAATTGGTAGAGGTACCAAAGGGCCCCTTAGGTGTGGTCGGGGCCCATGTAACTGACATTCTGGACAGGAGGTACAATATCGCCGGAGAGCTGCATAAATGCCGGGCCAAAAAAAAACCTCTGCAGAATCCGATCAAGGGTCTTATCTACCCCTAGATGGTCCCCAAACAGATGGCTGTGGGCCAGATCCATCACGCCCCTCTGATGCTTCTGTGGGACCAAGAGTTGTTCTACGACTTGCTCTTGGACCTGGATGACTCTGTATAGCAGATCACCCTTAATCACATAATATAGCCCTGGGCCCTTGACTCTCCCTCTATGGGGACCCCATTTACCTCGACTTCTTGTTTACGAATATTGCTGTATATTGGATCATTGGCCTGATCCTGACCAAAATTCCTGAGCGAGGTCCCCATTTGTCCAAACTCAGGGGGATCTACCTCTGTATCACCCTTGGGGAAAACCCCCAGGGAACTAGATCCGGCTATTGGGTTGTTGATTTCCTGCCCCACCCCGCTGTCCATTGAGCCACCTCTTTCCCCTACAAGTGTAGATTTCTGGTACTGGGTCAACATCCTCATTCCCCACCTTTTATCCGCCCTCCATTCCCTCCGAGTCCCTCCGGGCTTTCCCGGCTGGGAGAACAAATCCTGGCCAAATATGTTGAAGGCTGGGGTTTGGGGGTGTTATCTATCTGGGTCACCCCCTGGGTCCCGGGTTCATTATTTTCTTCCACCTTCTCCCCAGGGAATAGGCTATCAAATCCCAGGAAGTCTTGTCTGATAAGGACTGGCTAGGGGAGTTTTGGAACTACTCCCACCGTCACCTTAGTGGGGTTTCCCAGAACTTTTATTTTTATGGGGATGGTCGGGTAGTAACTGACATCCCCATGCACACAGGATATTCCTGAGCATTTGGCCCGGGATAGTTGGGTCCTGCCCAACCAGTTTTCCCGAGACCAGCATGATTGCACTTCTCGAGTCTTCTAACATGGTGGTCTCTATACCATTCATCTTAATGGTTCTAGTGTATCTATGAGGGACCATTGCAACCCCTACTAGACTTAT
Source organism: Natator depressus (assembly GCF_965152275.1). NCBI lineage: Eukaryota > Metazoa > Chordata > Testudines > Cheloniidae > Natator > Natator depressus. The sequence goes on from NC_134234.1 coordinate 126,256,974, forward strand.
TAGATCACATAGTCCCCTATATCTCCCAGTTCACATTGCATGGGCTCTTCTAGATTTGGGCATTGGGCAGCGATATGCCCCAATTCGCCACATGCATAACATCGGTACCCTGCTCGGGGCAGCCCCCTATTTTTTGGGCTACTGGGATTTATCCCCAGAGCCTTTCTCCCCCAGTCCTCAAGTCTCTCTGGGACCTCTGGATGCTCTTCGGCCTCCTTCCTCCCCTCCATAGTCTGGCCTGGTGCTAGGGCAAACCGGGGCCTCGGCACAGAGACTTGTCTCCAATTCTGGTGCCTTCCTTCCCCGGTGGTCCGTGAAAGTTCTTGGGCTGCTAGGTGTCTCTCTGAGGGCAACTAGTTCATCATAGGAGGAGGGATCATTTTGGCAGATCCACTGCCTCATGTACCTGTCCAACACGAGGATTTCCACTATCTTCTCCGGCCCATGGGTCTCAGGGCAGAGCCACTTCCGGGCGAGGTGGATTAAATCAAATAGCTGGGACCTCGGCAGTTTGCTGTCCCGGTATTTCCTCTCGTGGAAGTGCTGGGCCCGTATGGCTGATGTCACACCTGACCTTGCCAGGATTTCCGCCTTCAGTTGGGGTAATCCATAGCTGTCTCTGTGGTCATGTTGAAATAGGCCTTCTGGAGCTCCCCACACAGAAATGGAGCCAGGATGCCTGCCCACTGGTTTTGGGGCCATGCGTCCCACAGTGCCGTCCTCTCGAAGGTGAGGAGATATGCCTCTATATCATCGTCCGTAGTCATCTTCTGTAAATAGTTGCTTGCCTGCAGTTGCCGGATCCCCTGGGGCCCGAGCATCAGCGTGGTCAGGGCTTTTAACTGGTTCACTACTTCATTCAGGGTGGCTCGATCTTGGGCCACCTGGTTCATCAGTAATTGGTTTGTCTCCTGTTGGATGCATACTGACTCTTGCTGGGCAGCCATCTGCATCCTGGTAGCCTCTTGTTGGGCCACAGTGGCCTGTACCAACGCCTTCACTACATCCTCCATTTTTTTTCTTTTTTTTTTGGTGATTTACCCTGCCCTGAGACGGCTTGCCACAGAGCCTTACTCACTCACCACATCCCCTTCTGACACCATGTGTGGCAAAATACCTTGTTTGCCTCAGTAGGCTCAGTCCTTTTTAGCCTTGGAGACTCAGCTTTAGGACAAGGCAAATCCTTATAGGTGGCACAGGGTCCTGATACTTCTCTCCTCAGTCAATCCCTTGTGCTTGTTTTCCTTCCCTTCTGGGGAGCGAGTGCAGCCTCCTTACTGGGAAGGTTTGGTGTCTTGCTGCAAACAGCCTACTGGCAGCTTCCCTGCTCCTCTCATTCCCTCACTCTTCCCTTCCTTCCACCAAGGAGAGGATTTAAAAAGGTCCCAAGTAGTTGGAGTCAGCTGAACCTAATTGGTACCCTAGCAACCCCTTTTCCAGCTGAACCTTATTGCCCTGTGGTTATCTCTCCTCAGTGGATAGGGAGGGGCCTTTTAATTCCCTGGGACTAATTACTAGCCCCCTTTTGTAGCTGTTTGTCCTGGGTTTATCACACTACAAATATAAATTTTAAGTGATTATAAGTCAAAGCACAATAAGTCGGATTTGGTCAAATTAAATAAAAGCAAAACACATTCTAAGCTGATCTTAACACTTTCAGTGTCCTTACAAACTTAGATGCTTCTCACCACAGGCTGGCTGGTTGCCCTTCAGCCAGGCTCTCCCGTTTGATCAGTGTTTCAATAGCTTGGTGGTGATGTCTGTAGATGGAGGTGGAAGAAAGAGGAAGAGCATGGCAAACATCTCTCCCTTTTATCATGTTCTTTCTTCCCTCTTGGCTAATGCCCCTCACCCCTTCAGGGTCAGGTGAGCATTACCTCATCGTAGTCCCTGACTGACCAAGGGAATTGAGGTGACTTATTTGAGAGTCCAACAAATCATTTGTTGCTGTCTAGGCCAGTGTCCTTTGTTCCTGTGACGCTGGACTGGGTTTGTCCCATACATGCCCTGATGAGGTGTGAACTTCCCCTCTGTTCCTGGAGAGTTTTGCCTGGTGCTTGTTTTAAACCATGAGGACACATTTTCAGCCTCATAAATATATACATGAAATGACAACCTGTAATATTACCGTGACATTATCGACAGGAACTGTGACTGTATAGATCATTGTTGCACCTGGTCTTGTACAGAGGAGGCCAAGTGGGGTGTCTATGCAAAGGTTGTAGTTTGCTGATTACAATTATGCTGTTTGTAGCTGTGTATCGCTTTTTGTATTAAAAGTTATGAATATTGGCTATGTACTTGTTTGATTTTAAGTAGCCTCAGTGAAGCATTTGGTCAGCTTCTTGAGAAAAGACTATTCTCAGTAAGTGCCCAATCAAGAAACACTTAAGCTGACAATGGACTTTGAGAGACACCAATCTACAGCTGAGCTTTCCTGGGAATGTTCAAACTAACATGCAAGCAGTGGCATCAGCCTGTAAAGAACTGAGTCATGCATGGACATGTGACTTGCCCATGTGACTCCAAAACTCCATCTTGTAGCTGTGATTCTGCATAGGAAAACACGAGGGGTTTCTACCCACAGAAGAGACTATATAAGGCCCTGGGAAACCTCTCCATTTTGTCTTCAGCTGGCTCAGGAGATAGCCTCTCCACGCCAAAGAGATGCCTGAAAGAAACTGGAACAAAGAACAGTAACTACAGGGGTGTGAGTGATTGCTGGACCCAGACTAGGAGGAAATCTATTCTGTCAAAGAAGCTTATTGGAACATCTCTGAGGGTGAGATTTACCTGCATTTAGTTTCTTACTGTATTAGGCTTAGACTTGAGTGTTTTTGTTTTATTTTGCTTGGTAATTTACTTTGTTCTGTCTGTTATTACTTGGAACCACTTAAACCAACCTGTCACAATTACTGTAACATTACTATAACAACAATGCTCAGTGCATCATGAGGCTTGCCTCAGCTCCTTAAGTTTCACGAGGCACTGCTTCGGGTCCCTGTTATGGCCTCTGTCCTTCATGCCCTGGGAGATTTTGACAAATGTTTTGGCATTTCAAAAACTGGAACAGAGTTCTGATAGCACGGAATCCTCTCCCCATACAGCGATCAGATCCCGTACTTCCCGTTCGGTCCATGCTGGAGCTCTTTTGCGATTCTGGGACTCCATCATGGTCACCTCTGCTGATGAGCTTTGGCTAGTGTGGCAAGCTGCAGGTGACCATGCAAACAGGAAATTGAAATTCAAAAGTTTGCAGGCCTTTTCCTGTCTACCTGGCCAGTGCATCTGAGTTGAGAGTGCTGTCCAGAGCGGTCACAATGGAGCACTCTGGGATAGCTCCCGGAGGCCAATACCAGCTAATTGCGTCCACACTACCCCAAATTTGTCCTGGCAAGGCCGATTTCAGCGCTAATCCCCTTCTTGGGGGTGGAGTAAAGAAATCAATTTTAAGAGCCCTTTAAGTCATAAAAAAGTTCTGAAGAAGCTGAGTGGAAAGAGATCTCTGAGGGAATCCCAACAGACACTCCAATGCTCCAATGCTGTGGAACTGGTGATATTCAACCATGTAAGTGAGAACAAGATACCAGGACTCAGGATAAATGATCTATGTTCCTTTAAGCCATAGAACCCTATTCCTCAGGGCTCCCTCTGCACCTCTGTGCAGGGAGATTTTTGGGGCATTCCTGGTAAGTGGTGGAACTGTGAAAACCTCCAAAAATTTTATGCAAATATTTGCTGAAATAAAATCTTCAATTTACGTGGCTGTGTCTATGCACCTTTTTATATTTACATTCAAATATTATTATACTACATGAGTTCACTGGTAGGGAAGTGGAAACATTAATTCAGATGAATTACACAAGCATGAATTCAGATGAATTACACAAGCATGTAAATATTTATATTTACATTCAAATATTATTATACTACATGAGTATACACAAGCATGTAAATTCAGATGAATTCAGATGAGTATACACAAGCATGTAAATTCAGATGAGTATACACAAGCATGTAAATTCAGATAAATTCAGATGAATTACACAAGCATGTAAATATTTATATTTACATTCAAATATTATTATACTACATGAGTATACACAAGCATGTAAATATTTATATTTACATTCAAATATTATTATACTACATGAGTTCACTGGTAGGGAAGTGGAAACATTAATTCAGATGAATTACACAAGCATGAATTCAGATGAATTACACAAGCATGTAGGGCAGCTAGTTTGTAAATTTTTTGAGCTGAGCACCCTTTTGAGCTACATTTGATTGCCTACTCATAAACCTAATAGAGAACTTAACACAACTTTAGTTATATTACCGATACCTGTAAGTTTCAAATACACAGATACTTAACAATGGCACAGCCAAGGCTTCCTAGGTAGTGGGCTGGTTTTACCTTGCAGCCAGCCTGCACCGCTAGGGCAGGGCTCACAGGGTCTGGTTCTATTTAATATTTTCATTAATGGCTTGGATAATGGAGTGGAGAGTATGCTTAGAAAATTTGCAGATGACACCAAGCTGGGTGAGATTGCAATCACTTGGAGGATAAGAGCAGAATTCAAAATGACCTTTACAAATTAGAAAATTGGTCTGGAAACAATAAAATGAAATTCAATGAAGACAAGTGCAAAGTGCTACATCAAGAAAGGAAAAATCATATACACAAGTGCAAAATAGAGAATAACTGGCTAGGTGGTAGTATTGGTGAAAAGGATCTAGGGGTTATAGTGGATCACAAATTTAATGAGTCAAATATCTGATGTAGTTTCAAAAAATGGCTAATATAATTCTAGGGCAGGGCTTCCCAAACTTGGTCTGTGGTGTGTTCAGGGTAAGCCCCTGGCGGGCCGCGAGACGCTTTGTTTACCTGGGCATCCGCAGGTACGTCCGCTCGCAGCTCCTAGTGGCTGCGGTTTGCCGTTCCCGGCCAATGAGAGCTGCAGGAAGCGGCATGGTCCAAGCCACTGTTTCCCATCGCGGCCCACCTTACAAGCCATGAACCAAGTTTGGGAACCCTTGTTCTAGGGTATAATTAACAGGAATGTCATATATGAGACATGAGAGGTAACTTGTTCTGCTCTATTCATCACTGGAGAGGCCTCAGCTGAAGCACTGTGTCCAGTTTGGGGTGCCACACTTTAGGAGAGATGTGCACGAACTGGAGAGAGTTCAGAGCAACAAAAATGATCAAAGGTTGAGGAAATCTGATGTATAAGGAAAGACTGAGGAAAAAAAACAGGCATGCTTAGTCTTGAGAGACAAGGCTGAGTGGGGACCTGATCACAGTCTTCAAATATCCTAAAGGCTGTTATAAAGAGGATGGTGATCAATTGTTCTCTATGTCCACTGAATGTAGGACTAGAAGTAATGGGCTTAGTATGTAGCAAATGAGAATTAGGTTAGATTCTTTGGGGATGGGGGGGAGGGGGATTCCAAATATAAAAGTAGTTAAATACTAGAATAGGTTAGAATGTGAGGTTGTAGAATCCCCATCACTGGAGGTTTTTAAGAATAAGTTAGATAAACACCTTATAGGGCTGGGCTAGATATACTTGGTCCTGCCTCTGCACAGAAGGCAGGACTGGATGACTTTTTGAGGTCCATTCAAGCACTTATATTTTATGATTCAATGTTTTCAAAAACAAGCAAATTTTAATTAACACAAATTTGTAAGTCCTATTGCAGTGTTTACACTGCAATCCCAAATCTAAGAATTACACTCATCTGATCAGAACAGAAACACCAATTACCCATCTAGGCAAAACTAAACAACACAGCTTGATTTTAGATAATCAAATATTCACAATCAATGGCTCATGGACAAAACCGCATAGCAAGGATTTTTAGTTGAGATTATTTGATGCTTCGTTGTCAATAACAAATATATGTAATACGCATCATAAACTGTTCATGCAAAGATTGTAGACAGATGGGGCTAAGCTTATTGAATAAATTACAGACTAAAATGATTTTGTTCAGCTGTAGTTAGTACATAGATCCACTGCCTATTTCCTTCCTTTTGGAGGGCCAATATAGCACATGTGGTGGTGACTGCAGCCCTGAGGCAGCAGCGATAACTGCAGACAGGAGAGGACTATTGTTTTTATCCTACCAGAATGGAACATCCCTATAAAATGTTCATGCAACTGCATTTGGAGAGGTAGACAGGATGCACTCCAAGGAAAGCAAATGTTAAAAAAAAATGTCAGTCTTGTTTAAGGCTTGCACCATCAGTTAAAAATAGAATGCACTACAGGCCAAATTATTTTATAGCATGCTAAAAGGTTCTGGAGTTAATTAAATCATCAGATTAATGTGTATGGTATCCACTGAAGACAATGGGGTGGCATATGCACCTCCAAGAACAGCATTTGGCTTTAAAAAAATTCGGATGCAAATATTATTTTTCTTGTTTCTTGGTGGAGCCGCAGATGGACAACCCGCAGCTCTGAGTTTAAGCAGTGGGGGATCATGTGCACCTCTAAGGAACATATCAAAGCCTGGATATCTGACTATAAAACTGTCACAGATGCTACTGTGATTAGGGTGGCCACCTGTTTTGTGGGGCTGTTCTTTACCCATTGTTATTTAGATATTAGAAATGGGACTTATGAGGGAGTTTTAAAACCGCCATCTCGCTGTTGGGAGTCATAATTTCTATTCCCTTTGCCAGTTGTATCTCTCAGGAATTAATCTGTGATATGGACTTATGTTTAATGTATTGCCGTAAGTAAAAGTCTCCATCCTGACTTCAGTTAGTGAAGCTGTTCCTTTTTGCTTAGGTTCGGGAATATGTGATAAGAAGCAGGACATTTGATCTCTTTCTTCCCCACTTTTAGGGTATTCAGGACTTTTTCATCATATTTTTGTGTATTTATTGATCAGCTGTGTGGCTGTTTGTTAAAATGGAAAAATATTTTTTTAATTACACACCATGGAATTAACCTATGGAACTCACTTTTGCAGAGTAATATTGAGGAAAAAAGTGATTAGACATTGAATAATATTATCATCTATAAGTGCACTAATTACAGTCTTGCCCACTTAGAAGTCCAGGTGGTCCTGCAAGGGATTTCAGTCCTCTATGGAAATTTTCACAAAATCACATTGTTTATGTTAAAAAATAAATAAAGTAACTGTAAAAAATAAGTAACTGAATGAGGGAGAAGAAGGAAGGAAGGATGAGTTTCTGGCTAGCCCTTGAAAGTGGATGTTGGGGAAACGGATGCAAGTAATTTTACTGTGCTACCATAACAATAATAATTTTCAGAATATGGACACTTGTCAATGAGAAACTCATTTCACATGCCCAATTGAAGTAGAAGTAGAAGCAGCCAGAAGTAGAGCACAACATGTTGATGATATCTGTGCTTAGGACACGATGTATTAATTGATTCTGTGGCTATTTCAGTGGAATTCATTCTTCGTAGCAGAATTGTGTTCCAGAACCAGAGGCTTTTTTTAAAAAAAAAGTCTTTGCACATATAATTGAGAAGGTAAACTTGAAAATGTGAACTGAGTGTAAACTGATGCAAGGATGCCTGCCTGCCTGTGAAACAACCTAAAATGAGAGGTGTGGACTGTCCCCAGCCTATGATTTAAGGTCCTTTTGACTCCTGAATTCCCCACTCATAGAATTAGACATTTTGCCAAGCTGCCGCCGTATTCAGCATTTCTGCCACAGAATTTACCATTTTGCTTCAGGCAGGAATTTAAAGTTTTGGTTTCTGTGTCCCTGTCATCTTGGGACCTTCCTGCTCTTGCTCTCAAGCTTTTCCCGAAAGGAGAAATTAATTGGATTAAATCAAATCTTCAAATTTCTCTGCAACTCAGCCACCATTTAATGACTAGGGAGAGGGGTTGTTGGGGGAACATTTATGCAATTAGGAAACTATATATGTACAAACCATGTAAAACTTCCTCCTTCTTCCCCATATGAAGCGTCTCTTATCATTTTAGACTGTAAGCTTTCCAAGATGGAGATTGTGTCCACCAATGGAAAGTAAGTACAAAGAATTGGATTGTATGTACATGTATATAGAGCAGGGATTGGCAAACTTTTTGGCCCAAGAGCCACACCTGGGTGGGGAAATTGTATGCAGGGCCATGAATGTAGGGCTGGGGCAGAGGGTTGGGGTGCAGGAGGCAGGGAGTGCGGGATGTGGGAGGGGGTGTAGTGTGCAGGAAGGGGCTCAGGGAAAGGGGTTGGGATGCAGGAGGGGTGCGGGGTGCAGGAGGGGGCTCAGGGAAGGGGGTTGGGGTGCAGGAAGTGTGCAGGGTGCGGCAGCGGGCTCAGGGCATGGGGTTGGGGGCTCAGGGCAGGGGGTTGGGGTGCAGGAGAGGTGTGGCAGGGGCTCAAGACAGGGGTTTGGGGGATCAGGGCAGGGAGTTGGGGTGTGGGGTGCAGGAGTGGTTAGGGGTGCAGGCTCTGGCTCGGTGCCGCTTACCTGAAGTGGCTTTGGGGTGGCAGCAGTGCGCAGCAGGGCTAAGGCAGGCTCCCTGCCTGCCCTGGCCCTGCGCCGCTCCTGGAAGTAGCCAGTACATCCAGCAGTCGCTCCTGGGGGTGGGGCAGGTGGCTCCGCCGTGCTCTGCCCTCACCTGTGGGTACAACCCTTGAAGCTCCCATTGGCCATGGTTCCCTGTTCCCAGACAATGGGAGCTGTGTGGGGTGGTGCCTGCAGGCAAGGGCAGAGCATGGAGCCTTCTGCCACCCCACCCCCACCCCACCGAGAGGCCGCAGGCCACTTCCAGGAGTGGTGCAGGGCTGCTGTGCCCCGGGTCTGGCAATCCTGTGGGCCAGATTGAAAGCCCTGATGGGCCAGATTCAGCCAGTGGGATGTAGTCTGACCTCCCCTGTTATAGTGTCCCTTGTCATGATGCAGTACCCTATTATGAAGGACTCTGAGGACATATACCACTGGAGCATTTTTCTTGTTTTCCTGGAGCATGTAATAAAGATCAGCTGCAGATTTTTGGTGCACATTGTGAGCTAAAAGAATATACATAGCCAATTCATCTGAAAGGAGTGACGGAAAAGTCTAAGTGGAAAAAGTATGTTGGGAAATGCCTTTTCCAGAAATTCATTATATAACTGTTAAGACAATGACCACTGCCTATCATGCAGACCACTGTTGTCTCAGTGCTTCCTTAAACTCCCCTGTCTGCATTATATCATCTGTTGCCTCTGTTTTTATATTTCGCCTGTAAACACTCTGGGATAGTCTCGACTGGATTTTGTTCTGTGTTTGTACAGCGCTGCGCACAATAAGGTTCTGGTCCATTACTAGGGCTCCTAGGTTCTATGGTAATAGAAATTATAAATAATAATAATTTATCTTCCACTTGACAACAGTTTTGTCCATGGGTTGGAGCCACTACTCCCTACACTCACCCCATCAATACACCCACCTGCATTGGCTAGCAATTCTTCACATCTAGTTTTCTAGATTATGAAGGAAAACGAGCACGGTATTCTCCCCTCACAGTTGCCAGTTCCCTGGACTATCAGGCCTATGGGAGACATGATGCAATCCCTCTGGACCTACCACATCATGGACATAAATGTTAACTAGCTTTTCCTCCAGGGGGTTAAGAATAAATGTACAATTTCACTCTACTTTTCCTCAGCATAAAGCTACTAACTTCTCTCCACTTTGTATACTCTTTTAAATATTCAACAATATTACCCTAATCCATTTGAATGCCTTTCTAATTTGTGAAGAAATATTTTAACCTAGACACTTTAAAAATGAGAATTAAGATTTTTTTAAATGGTCATAATTCAATGTCACTACTATGTGTCTTATGTTTTGCCACTAAAATCAACGTGGAAGATATTGGTTTAGTAGTTCTTTAAGTTCTACCTTTAAAAGTTAACCATGAGTAGGGCTGGATGGAAAATGACAATTCCATTTTGTGAAAAGCTTTGAGGTTTAAAAATTTGTTTTTGATCCAGTGCAGAATTAAACAGATCTTTAATGGAAAAAAACGTGGGGAAGAGAAATCCAGTTTAGAATAGCCAGTAGCCCAGCATTAGGGCATTCACCTTGGATGTGGGCAACCCACATTCATGTCCCTGCTCTGCACACTATTCAATCCCTTTTCTGAAGAGAGAATTATTAATTTCCTTGCGTGGTTTTCTATGATACTCCTCACTGTGGTATCTGAGTGGTTCACAAACATTAATGAATTAATCTTTGGAACACTCTTATGAGCTAAATAACATTTGTTCCCCCTAAAATGATTGTAACACTTCGTATCTACACACAGGAGTGTTCTAAACAATTAACAGGTGTGTTTAAATGTCATTTTGAGTAGACTGTCTAAGCAAGACTGAATATTGTTTCAGCTTGAACCATTTTAGTAGCAATGTGGATGCAACTAGTCCTCCACATTATTATCCCACAGGGCACTGGTGTCCGTTTTAAAATCTTCCAGAATGCACTGCTCCTGGGAATAGATGAATAGACACGAAGGAGATATTGCCACTAAAATGATTTAGAATAATGCTATTGTGGAGGTAGGGCACACCTGCAGAGGTTCAGAACTTTCATCAGCATGGCTAGTATGAACTACTAAACCATTTGTTCTGAAGACTAGTGCAGTACAACAGATTCAGTTTTCTCTAGTCGAGCAAGGCTCTGCTGTTCTCGCTGTGGCTACTTACTCTAGAGGGCATGAGCAATCTGTGTGTCACTACTTTCATTGCTGCACACTTTTATGAATCTCCTGCATGTACTGATAAATTGTTGACAATCTGTTTGCCAATGATTACTCACTACTCTATTCTCAGATTCTTTAAAGTCTCCATTTTTTGAGCCTACCTCAGGCCCCCATAGAATGTGAACTTCCTCAGTGCCATATAGTAGTCCTTTTAATTCCAATCTTTTCTGAAAGAAAAGCTAAAAGAAAATATTGATAGCTTTCTGTTAAATCAGCAGCTATTTTGAATAAAACATGAATATTAAAAAATCTCAAAGAATACAAGTATCAGGTAGCCGTGTTAGTCTGTATCTGGAAAAACAACGAGGAGTCCGGTGGCACCTTAAAGACTAACAGTTTTATTTGGGCATCAGCTTTCGTGGGTGCCACCGGACTTCTCAAAGGATACAGAAAATTAATTCTCTTGTTCCTCCAGTTTTTCTCTTGGGAAAGGCAAGGAGCAAGTATCAGCCACCTGAGAGAATTCTCCCTCTGACAAGCCAGACTAAGCTTGCGGGAACCAGAGTCCCTGTGACTGCCCAGAGGAGGGTCTTTAGAGGTGGAATGGCGTACAGGAGCAGAGAGTGTGCCTATGCTCCACAGAACAGTGCAGCTGCAGTGCTTCCCCAATGGTCACAGGGAGCGGAGGAACCTCACTAGTGTGCTGATCTTCCTCAGGGTTCTCAGTGTTTCCAGCACTCCGCATGATGGTCGACATAAATGAGACCTGCTGTTTCTTCTGCCCTCCCACTACCAGGTCCAGCTGATGTGCTCACTTTCTCCCTTCTTCTAATTAGCCCAGATCATGGGAATGGTCATGAGGGGTAATATATCAGGCACAGCTGTCTATGGAGTCAAATAACCTTTTCCATAAATAACCTTTTCATTTATGGTTTTATTTCATTCTGAAAGAACTGAATGAAATGTTTCAAAGTAGATATACTTTAAGTCTAGATTGCCAGCAGGTGTAAAAAGGCCTAGCTCCCAATGGAACTGTGCTGGTTTACACCAGAGAAGGATCTGGCCCATAAACAATAAGACTTTATAACTTGTTCAAGGGGAAGAGGAATATTAGGTAGCAGGCACTGGTAGGAATATTTAATAATACAGTAAAAAGTATAAATAAGTAACAGTGGAAGTTTTTAGGAATGCTATCTAAATTGTTCATTAAATTAAAGTATTGTAATGAAGTACTGTAGTAATACATGAGATCTCCACAGAATCTCAAGTGAGTCTTTTGATATCAGTGTTATGAAGAAATAGTAATCAAATTCTTGATGATGAGACAATTAAAGTGCTACCTAGCTTTAAAATATTAATTCTAAATGCTTAATTTTAACTGAAGTGGAACCAGATGCCTTCATTTAAGAGAACTGTGCCAATTATTGGCAACATAGTATATTATGTAACTCCCTGTTTAATGAGTTACGTTATGTTATCCAGCATGATCTCTGATACTTTGAGATACCTGTAAAAAATGTATCCTTGGACCTAGCAAAAAATATTGCTTCAAAGAATTTCTCCTCTGAAAGGTGAAATGACATCACACTACTAGTGAATCAAAATTTCTGGTAATGGAAAAGTGTTTCCTGAGGTACTGGCTTCTAGGGTTGTTCCCAGAACACCTTCAAAATCATGGTTATGACTTCTTCAGTACATGGAAAATCAAACAGGAAAAATAATTGAGTTTAAACTTTTCTATATTTCTAGTGAAGATAATAAATACATTTTGTTTAGTTTATAAAATAAAATTATGAGTCTTGTAGATTACCAGCACATGAAGATTTTCTATCTATAATTGCAAAACATTTCCAAGTGCATTAAATAAAAGGAATGTTTTATTAAAACTAAGTTAAATTAATTTATAGCTTTATAAGTTAGGTAAATTGAACCTTGAAGGTGTGAAACATAGATATGAAAGTGTATGTGTGTGTATATATAAACAAGACTTTTGTTGAGAAAGTACAATTATACAATCAGTAGCTATGCTTTATCTACCATCAGTTATAAGAATATGTAGTATTAGATACTTTTATTTCTAAATTAAATATCTTATTTTGGGGGGTTGCATGGGGAATTAAACATTTATATAATTGTAAACTATATAATCCCCTGAATAGGTGAAGCAGTGCACAGTGGTTTATCCTCCACTATGGTTTATCCTGTCTCTCATGAAGTATGAGGGGATATCCTTAAGGTCAATATGCGCTGCACAGCTAAATCTTGTACAACACTTTGAAGATTGAGGATTAAAGCTGTTTTAACATTTTTTTCTTATTTTTGATGAGACACCATTTTAATTTTTTTTTAAAAATTCCTTTATAGGTTATTTTGTAAAGTGTACTGAAATCAGTTGGTTTCTGCCCATTGTCTTCAATGGGCATCAGATCAGACACATATAATGCCAGGTTCTGTAACCTTACTCACATTGAGTAGCAGTTTACTCCTTGAAATAAACGAGACTGCTAAGGTGAGTAAGGGTATCAGAATCTGGCCCATAGAAGGTTTTATTTGTTAAAAAAACATCACTGTCAAAGTAGAATATATTCTCTTGTCAAATCCCAGCATACATTTTATAAATGATTTAAGGCATCTGGCATAAATGAGATGATTTATCATTGAATATTCACCACAGAATAGGTTTTATGAATTCAATGTTATTGAAATTCATACCATGCATGCAAAGAATGGCATTTTTTCACATTGAAAACTTGAGCCATTTGTTCTTGGCCTCCTAAACTTTGTGCCTGCCCTTGAACTATTATTTTGTCAACCCTGAAATACATTTACAAGTTTCACAATATTACACACTGAGAAAAATATACGTCTAAATAGATACTTTGTCAATTAAAATAATTACATAAGCATTGACCAGATTACAACCCCTAAGAACCAAGAGAGATGGCTCTTGGTTTCATGCAGTAGATATATGTTTAGATTGAATGCAAAGGAATTTAGGGTTCTATAGTGGGTTTTAAGCAGGACTGATACTGAGCTAGGGAATGGGAAGATAAATTAGATTCACAGAGTTCTTGGTCCTCCAGTTTCAGAGAGTGTTGTGTTGGAAAGATATAATAAAATGAGAAACTTCGAGGCAGGCAGTTCTTCTCTACACCTCTGCTTAATCACATGGGCCCAGTGTTATCAGATTTGCCCATTACTTTGGGGTACGCTCATTTATTAGGGTTATGCTTCTGGGGGCTGAGGTTCTGTATTCTATCAATGTACTGCTTGTGTCACTTGTATTTTCATATGGAGCTCTACTTCTCCCTTCTGCAAGTCCCCTCCCAGTGGAGCTATCCTGCAGGACTTAGGTTCCCCAGGGCTGGGTTTCTCCAGCCCCAGAATCAGATGAACACACACACACACACACACACACTAATAGAGCAAGTCTGAGTGGACTGGGTCAATCAGCACTCTCAAGCTGATCCCTTATATGTCCCTGGACTCAGTGGGCGTGATCAAGCAGGATTTCTGGCTGAAGGTTTTCCATCCTATTTTATATGCACACCAAAATTAGATAATCTGTCTAAGCACATGTACTAAAAAAATCCTTTTTTTGTGTTTCCTTGGTTTGTTGCCTACTACTATATTTCATTTATTGCTGTTTGTTATTCCCTCCTTCCACACAGATTACCCCAACTATAACTCTATCTACTATTATTTGTTCCTTAAAAAAATTAGCCACAGAGCTGTGATCCTTCAAATGATGCCTGCTCTTTTCATATCAGTACTTTACTCGACATGTCTGCCCTACCTGGAGCTGAAAGTCTACTGGGGCCCTGAGGATTTTCCCAATTCTGAGCAGCTGTCCAGGATTATCAGAAGTTTGGGCCTAATGCAGGAATTACTAGATGAGATTGTACAGCCTGTGTTGTGCAGGAGGTCAGACTAGGTAATCATATGGTCTCTTTTGGCATTTAAATCCATTCAATTAAGGCTATTTCTACACTGTCATTTATGGGGATATAACTTATGTTGCTCAGGGGCACAGGCACAGACGCGGTGGTTGCTCCGGGGCTGCAGCACCCACGGGGAAAAAAATATTGGGTGCTGAGCACTCACAGGCAACTCCTCGATCAGCTCCTCCCCCTGCCTCCACCCCAGCACCTCCCACCCACTGGCAGACCCCACAGATCATCACCTCCCCCTTCCTTCCCGAGCCTCCCGCCTGTTGCAATCAGCTGCTCTGTGGCGGACAGGAGGCTAGAAGGGAGGGAGGAGGAGCGAGGATACAGTGCGCTTGGGGGAGGGGGGCGGAACTGGGCAGGAAGAGGTGGGGCAGGGGAGGAGCGGGGCGGGAAGAGGCGGTGTGTGGAGTGGGCCTTGGGGGAATGGGTGGAATGGGGGCAGGGCCTGCAGTCGACCTGGGGGTTGAGCATCCCCCCAGCACTTTGAGAAGCTGGTACCTCTGCTCAGGGGTGTAAATAAGCCACTCCCCTGAGCGATATAAGTTATACTGACCTAAGCGTCAGTGTGGACAGTGCTATGTCGGTGAGCTCCTGCTGACATAGCTACTACCACTCAGGGGCTGGAGTAATTAAGTAAATGGGAGAGCTCTCTCCCATCGGCTTAGAGAGGCCACATTAGAGAGCTTACAGTGGCACAGCTGCATCGGTGCAGCTCCACCGCTGTAAACTCTCTAGTGTAGCCAGGGCCTAAGATGCTATATAAATCTGTTTGCGTGGCATAGACCTACACAAATAGAACTGATCAACTGAAGTGCAGGACATCCCTTTGTTTCCTTCATTTTTAGTAGACAACTGAGAATTATTTAGGAATCAGACTCATTATCTAAATGGGATTGAACAACATTACATATCAAAGGGAAAGACAATGCTGAAACTGTTTTTCTATTAAAAGTATGAGACTGCGAGATTCCATTTGAAGTTAGAAGTTCTAAGAATGGGAAATATTGCTCAACTAAGCTCATGGGTTTTGCAAAGACTAATTCTGGTCCCTCACTGGTATCTGCAATGGAATTACTCAGGGTAATTATCTCTCATTTAGATCCAAGCCAGTTATGTGACTCTCAGTGCATAGATTGCTTATAATCTCACTGAGCTGAAAACAAGCAATGAATAATGTTAGGGGAAGGAATTGGTATTAATAATGTTTGACAGAGGAGATCTTGTTTTGTAATTTATTATTTATATTACAGTAGCACCCTAGTCATGGGTCAGGACCCTGTTGTACTCAGTACTGAACAAACACATAACAAAAAAACATAACATGCATCCGATGAAGTGAGCTGTAGCTCACGAAAGCTTATGCTCAAATACATTTGTTAGTCTCTAAGGTGCCACAAGTACTCCTTTTCTTTTTGCGAATACAGACTAACACGGCTGCTACTCTGAAACCTGACATAACAACGAGATTGTTCTTGAGCTGTAGAGAGTTAAAGGGTAGGTAAACAAGCCAGTGTTTGCTATTGTGTGGAAGATCTTGGAATGGCAAACCATGTTCCTGTGTAGGTACCAAAGCTTCCAGAACATTTCTTGAAGACACCTCTGGTCATACTTGTTTTCCTTATTAAAATAAGAACTGCCCTTGATTATGTGAATATCATGAGAAAGCAAAGCATCCCAGATCATTTGGATATAATTCATGAGCAATGAATGAAATAACTTAATTCTTACTAGGCTGGGAATCTTCATTAGTTTTTCCTCACTGTTGTCACACACTGACAGGCAAATCCTGCTCTTGCTTCTCTGGCTTCAGAGACTCTCCAGGGTGGCGGTGTGGAACTCATCTCTGTGGTGACTCCCTGTGTACCTAGAGTGTGGTGAAGCCTCAAAAGGGCTGGAGCAAAACTGGATTTAGGGGGTGCCAGGCTTAGGGTTCTGTTTTTGTTGTTAGTGACAAAAGGGAAAATAAAATGTTTGAAGTGAAATATTTCAGGTATTCTGTATGTGGATTCATTTTCCACTAACCTCCTAGAATGTTCTGGACCTTTGTAGAATCTCGTGGAAATGTCCAGACTTTCTGAGAACCTACATTTTCCTCGAACCTCCTGCATTTACAGAAATGTATTGTCCTATATGACAGGGATAAATCATGAATTCAAATCATCCATCAAAGCCGTGAAATGTCCTACAAATGCAATAAAAAATAAGGTATTCAAAAGTTTAAAAAATGGAGGGGGCGGGCACCACAGATGCTCCTCGCCTGAGGTGCCATTTGATCTAGGGCCGGCCCTGGGCGGGAGTCTCCTCTGCTGTGTGGATCTTTCCATCTTCCCTGGGTTTTTTATGTATCAATTTATGGTGAATGTCATGATTTTAATTTTATCAGGTCTTTTTTTTTTCTCCCAGAACCATACATGGAGAAGAATTTTTGTATGGTGCTCTCCCATCTCATGCAGAAGAATAGGATCAGCAATGTGGTAGTGTGTGCCCCTTCCTACGTATGGATCCTGTGATGGGGGTAGTCCAAGTGTGGAGAGTTTGGTGTGGGCTTTGGAATGAGGTTTGATTAGATGCATTTCTTGCCCCTTCTTCTGTTCCTTTCTTAGCTTCTCAATAAACAGATATTTTACTTATTTAAGCACATGTCTTAGAATCTGAGGCAGAAAATGAAATAAAATTTGGTGGCTTAGAGCATACCTAGCACTACAGAGTCAAATCTGAGAGATTCTGCAATTTTAATTTGAATGTAGAATTATCAAATTATTATCCTGTGAAAAAGTAAATTTAAAAAAAAAAAACAACAACACTTAACATCAGATAAATGCCCGGGGAGGATGGCTTATTGGTCACATTGTAAAAGGGATAATAAAATATATTAGGCTCCAGAAATGAATCTGGTCTTCACAGACACTGAGAAAAATGACACTTTTATGCCTCCTGTAGCAAAGTTATGTCTTCTGTGCACAAGAATTCACTAGAGGGTATGAGCCATTGCTCTTGTATGTAAAAGTAAAGATATTAGGAGTAGTGGGGAAAAGAAACCTAACTGGTTTTACAAGGGAATTTATGTTTATGAATGGGAGGAGGGTGGACTTGTTGATCCAGGAGGTCATTTCAGTCCTATAAGCTATGTTCTTATTAAAAACAGTCAAAAATAGCCACAGTTATAAACACCCCAGCAGGTCCAATTCATGACAGGTATGACATCAAAGACTTCATAGAGGGCATTGGTGATTACTCCAACCCTGTCATTCCAATCAACAGCTGCAGTTGACATTGACAGATGGAATGTGGCTATTTAACATATTATAACTGTAACATACAAAAGACAATAAAGTTGCTTTGTTAAGGACAGACAACATCAGTTTTATATAATAGAATCATGTTGTGGTCCTTTGAACTTGGCAGGGGTAGAAGGTTGTTTGTTATCACCATTGTTATCACATTATTGCAGAAGCAATCAGAAAACAGAGTCTTGAACGAAAGGAATTTTTCTGGGCACAGGACATCCTTTAAATGCTAACTAACTCATATATTCACAGCTCATTTTTAAAAAAAATCTTATGTTTCAGATCTTTTGGAATATAAAATCTAATGGTAAAAGACGAAACAAAACCTTTCTCCCAGATCGGACCTACAGTCTAAGTAGAAATTCTGATGGCTACCATAGAGGATGAGGTATTTGGATATATTTTTAAACAGAGGACTTGTAAAAGTAACAAAAGCCTATCAATGTAGCAATCCAGTCATTGCAATCCCTCCTCTTGATGGGGGCAACTTAATGCTCTCTTTGTGGGGGTCAAACCTAAATCAAAATGATTCTATACCCTCCTGCATATTTTAAAGAGAAAAGCAAAGGAACATCTTCAGACTCCTAAGGTCATGAGGCAAAGGTTAATCTCATCTTGTCCAAAGGGACAATAGTTTTGTCTTAGGACTGGGCAAATTCTGGTACACTGATGCCGAACATGATCCAGCGATTAGTACACACATTTTAGCATATACACCACCTGACACAGCTGTCCTATTTCTGAAAGTACATAACATTTGTTTGTGTGGGCATATCCTGTAAGTAGCATCTTTGCACCTACAAAATGATTTAGTCAGATTTAGATAGGGAACAAACTTTAATGACTATATACTTACCTTTAAACAAACTGCACTACACCAAACAACATTTCCCCGAAGATCTAGTTGTTCATACATTCTGTTAAATAGTAAGTTATCTCTAATAGCTCCATTTGGTGACTCCTAATAATATTATACTGGATACAGCCCTCTGTATTTCTATACTTTGCACGTTGTTGCTGCTTTGGAAGGGAATAACTTCAGCAGAGGTGAAGAATAACCTCAACCTCTGTTTATTAAGCAGCCAGAATAACTCAGCTGTGCATGGGATAGAATACCAACAAATAACAGGTTTCAGAGTAGCAGCCGTGTTAGTCTGTATTCGCAAAAAGAAAAGGAGGACTTGTGGCACCTTAGAGACTAACAAATTTATTTGAGCATAAGCTTTCGTGAGCTACAGATCTGTAGCTCTCGAAAGCTTATGCTCAAATAAATGTGTTAGTCTCTAAGGTGCCATAAGTACTCCTTTTCTTTTTACAAATAAATACTTTACCAATGTTTCCTTTTAAGGGAAACAGCTGGAGACTGCCAGTAGAAGAAGTTCTTTAGCTTTTTTTTTTAATAGACACATGCTCCTCTGCATTAATTTTGATTACAGCTGGCTCCCCATTTAGTGTTCTTCTGACATATAAGTATGGAGGGATTGTCTCTGTCTTTCCTCCCCAGTCTCCCCAAGAGCAGCATTGGTATTAAATATATGGGTAGTCTCCTTGCTTCACTTTCTTCTCCAACTGCTTCCAATGACTATATTTATTTTTATTTTTGTGTTCAATTTCATCTCTCACTGCTCCCATTCTCTCTTCTTAAACCCCATTCTTAGGGATTTTCAATTATGACCTACACAATCATAAGCTTTCTCATCCCATGTTGAATAACTGCCCCCACCACACAAAGTCAATACCTTGGAAGGCCTTTCTTTTCAATCTAGACCTTTGTGTGTTTTACAGATAAATTTAGGCCTTTTGTTGGAATCTTTTTAAGACAGTCTGAAGGGACCTGTTTCCAACAGTATGAATCTCTGGTGAGTAGCTCACTGATTAATCCTTAAACATTTGTCCTTTCTGGAGAAGTTAAGGGATTCTTATCCATCTTATCCACTTTTGTGATTCAAGCACTGCTTATTTTGCAACCATTGCTTTCTTTTAACAATTTCACTGACTTGCACTGATGTTGTTCCTATGGCAACTTACAGTCATTGCAATTTGTCTGACCAAAGAGCACAGGCGTAGTGGCTTTGAGAAACTGTAACTTAAAAACAGTGGGTGGCTTATTTTAATGCAAAGAAAACAAGCTTTAGTGGAGAGGATTTTTTTCCCTTGTAATGAATGTTATCTTCTAAGTCTCCTGAGTTTCAATTAGTAATAATTTATTACAGTTCTGAGAAGTGCACTGTTAAGGGAGAGGGGAAAAAATCTATGTAATACAATAACTGCTGCATTGGCAACATTTCTGTAAAACTTAAGTATCCACTGAAGAAAGAATCACCTATGCTTTTCAAACTTTCTAGTGTCTTGTACTTCACCTTGAACTTAAAGGAATTTAGAGACAATGATTGAAAAAAGTTTGTTACATGAAATGATAATAAGGGTAGAATAAAGTTTACCAATTGCTGAGTCATTCAAATCATTTTGTAGCTGAGTCATTCAAATCATTTTGTAGCTTATTTTTATTTTTATAGTACTTACGAAAAATTAATATGTCTGTTATTTTCATGTACAACATAAGGAGAAGGTGAGTGTTATGTTCCACACATGAGGTTCTATACTACACATAAAAATGCTTATGGACATGTTAACTTGGCATAAGTATTATATAAAAAATAAGGTCTCTGGAGATATTTCCATTTAGACCTGGGCAATTTTTTATTTTTTTAAATAATGACATTTAAAATATCCCCAAATTGATTAAGTATATTATTCCTGAATATATTTGACAAATATCAGTCCGGCTGTATAGTGGGGAGTCAAGTGAATATATAGATTCTTTTTTAGTAAAGGTTTTAAGAAAGCACAATAGCAATTAGTGACTGGAAAGATCTCAGGACTGAAGAGACTTTAAGGAAAAAATAGTTGTAATTCCTTCACACATTGGGCCTAATCCTGAATTCATCATGTACCCAAAGGTTACACTGATTTCAATAAGACAACACATCTTATGGTATGTACACATCTATTTGACATTAATCTCCCCATTGAATGATGATGTAGTCAGTTTACACCGTCTGCTACAGATTGCTAGTTATCAACCCCCACAGAGAGATCAGGGCATCCCATGAAGTGCTATTTCAGGATGAAGGCAAAGCCAAACAAAAATTTAACAAAGGTCAAATCAGCTTCTATAAAGCTGCAGACTCTCTTTTTGTTATTTTATTATAACCTCTTGTTGTTTAATCAATTTATGATCTAGGTTACAAGTAAAACAAAACACAATGCATTTTTAACTTTATTTTTTTATTGTTTTATATAAATTATAAACACATAATGAAAGAAAACATATACAAATATGTACAAGATGGAAATCATATATAAATAACAAAATTCATTGTTCATTATTATTGTTCAAAACCTAGGGGGGAAACAGAACAAAACCACGAAACAAACAAAAAACCTGAACCCCTAAAGATCACAGGTCATTAATTATTAAAATGACTAAATAGATAAATAAACGATAACATAGCCTATGAGTATTGGGGACTAACAGATACTAGACTGCAGCAGTATGCAATAGTTTTATGTGTGACCAGGTATCCTCATATTTTTTCCAAGCATTTTTATGAGACAGTCTTTTTTTCCCTTCTCCTTCCCATTACTATAGTAGAGAGCTCACTAAGCCAGTCTATGTATGAGGGAGGTTTTCCATTTTCTCAAATAAACACTTTTTGGACACTAAAACAGTTACTGCAATCCATTTCCTAATGTTTACTGTTAACACCCCTGACACATACTTGACATGAACCGTGACCATATAGATCATTGTTGCAACCAAGAGTCCAATAGTTGCACCAAATCTTGTGCAAAGGAGGTTGATTATGCTGCCTGTATGTGTGCATCATTTTTGTATCTGAAGTTATGAATTTTGGCTATGTATTTGTATCTCAGTGTGTTTGATTCTAAGTAGCATCAGTGAATCATTTGGTCAGCTCCTTGAGAAAGGACTATTCTCAGTAAGTGCCCAATCAAGAAGCACTTAACTGACAATGGACTTTGGGAGATGCCAATCCACATCTGAGCTTTCCTGGGAACGTTCAAAGGAACACGTAAACAATGGCGTCGGTCTGCAAAAAGCTGAATCATTCATGGACATGTGACTTGCCCAGGTGGCTACAAACTCCATCTTGTTGCTGTGATTTTGCACAGAAGAACAAAGGGGTTTCCTCCCACAAGAGACAACATAAAATGACTGGGAAACCCCTCCATTTTGTCTTCAGCTGGCTCAAGAGATGGCCTCTCCACCCCAAAGAGATGCCTGAAAGAAACTAGAACAAAGGACTGTAACTACTTGGGTGTGAGTGATTGCTGGACCCAAGCCATAAGCAACAACATTGGTCTGAAAAGGAGTGGGCCCAGAGTAGGAACGAGTCAAGTCTGTGAAAGGAGCCTGTTGGAACATCTCTGACTGTGAGATTTACCTGTATTCAGTTTCCTACTGTATTAGGCTTAGACTTGAGTGTTTTGTTTCACTTTGCTTGGTAACTTACTTTGTGATGTCTGTTATTACTTGGAACCACTTAAATCCTACTTTTCATATTTAATAAAATCGTTTTTGCTTATTCATTAACCCAGAGTAAGTAATTAATAAATCTGTTTTACTCTGTATAAAGCTTTGTTTACATGTTAGTTTGAACGTTCCCAGGAAAGCTCAGATGTGGATTGGCGTCTCCCAAAGTCCATTGTCAGTTAAGTGCTTCTTGACTGGGCACTTACTGAGAATAGTCCTTTCTCAAGAAGCTGACCAAATGCTTCACTGATGCTACTTAGAATCAAACACATTGAGATACAAATACATAACCAATATTCATAACTTCAAATACAAAAATGAAACACGCATACAGGCGGCATAATCAACCTCCTTGTACAAGATTTGGTGCAACTATAGGACCTTGGTTGCAACAATGATCTATAAGGTCACAGTTCATGTCAATAACATCACACATACATTCATAGTGTTTGCCATTTTCTGTATCATCATACACATTTATTTCTGTGCTCACATATTAAGACAGAGAACCTGATTCTCCACTACCTTTCACTTTATATAGTGATTTATTCTATTGCAAAATAAATCCAAATTGCCTGTACCACACTGTGAGTGGAGAATTCTGATTTAACAGATATTTAAGAAAAATACTTTGCACAGGTGTAAAAGACAACACAAGGTGCAAGGTAGTGGAGGGTAAAAATCTTCTGGAGACATTAGATTCACTCAGAAGGACCGTGTTTGCACACTTGTTCATGGGTATTTAGGGCAGGCAATCACATGGTAAAGAATATATAGCTACAGAGATCTTTATAGACAATAACCTACTTCTCATTAGCATAGAAAAAAGCCCAGTAGAAAAAATGCTGATGCGAATGTCAGACTGAGATTAGATTCCATTATTGTCTCACTCCTTCTTTGTGAGACCGAAGGATATGACCATCACAGGTAATGGAGTGGCAAGATTTCCCATAAGTCAGATGCCATGGGAGAGTTTGGCCAGGTCCACTGATTTACATTATTTGAGGATCTGCTCCTGAGTTCTGATTTTGTTCAGTTTTTTGTGTCAGGTACATTCTGAAAGTAAAATTTCCCTATGTTTCTTTGCAAGATTAGCAAAAGCCTGCAGGCGTTTATTTTCATATTGAAGAGCAGTCTGCAGACCAGTAGGCTATGGAGCAAATCCTTCTGGGAACCTGAATGAATAAGTAGTATATTTTATATTTTTTATAAAAAGAAAATCACAGTTTTGTATGTCTTTGCTAAAATTCTCTTTGAGGAATTGTAGAGGAATTGTAAATAAAAGTTTCCTATATATTTTGTTGTATGTGAGAATTAGTTCATAAAGGAGGATTGCATGTTTTGTAGAATAATATAAGTGGAGCTGTTGGAATATGAAGAATATTTTATTTGTGATTTTATTATATTTACTACAGTTGTATAAATCTCTTTGTTGAATGGCTCTGCCACATTGACAAAACCCAATGATAGAAATTCAGAAATTATCTTTGCTCAAGCATTTTTATTTAGGGTTGAACTTTCAGTTTGGGCATTGGATATAGTACAGGAACAAAATCTTCTCATGCATAGTTTTTTCTGTATATGTATTATTCTTGGGGGGATTCTGTGTGACTGCATGCCCGCAGAAAATGCCTCTCCCCCCCCCCCCCCCGCCCCAATTCCTGTGCTTCCCTGCAGAAAAGGGCAGGGAAGCAAAGGGAAGCCGTGCGGAGGGGAAGGTGGGGGTTACGACCATGGGCGCATGGGGGGGGGGATTGCCCTCCTCCAAACAGAGGTGAGGCATGGGGGGCACATGGGGTTACATGCCACTGCCGCCCCCCTCATTTCTGCAAGCACAGAGCTGCCCAGCTGAAGGAGGCTGCCTTTGGGCTCCTGCTGACACCACAGGTGAACACCGCCTCCTGGGTCCTAGTGCCGGTAATGCTCCACTTCTGTGTGTTGGGATCCTTCCTGTTTTCTGTGCAACAGTTAGTGCCTGTGGTGAGGCTGGGTAAGGAGGGATGGGGGAATGAGGGAAAGGGGGGTGAGGAGTGGAGGGAAGAGGCAGTGGGGAAGGAAAGGGGTGGAAGAGGGCAGAGGGAAGGGAAGGTGGGAATGAAGGGAAGGGAATGAAGAAGAAAAGGAGATAGGGGAATCGCAGGGTAAGCAGGAGCCCAGCATCCCCTCAGCAGCAGCCAGAGCTTCTCCATTAAGTAGGCCCACTGAACCCTCACCTTGACAAGTCCTATCTCCCTACACCTGGATCCGTCCGGTGAGACCCCAACACCCAGACCCTCCCCCACGGATCCCCAACCTGCTGCACTTGGACTCCCACCCCATCAGTCCCCACTTTCCCAGCACCCAGATCCCCCCCCCCAGCCTCTAAAACTCAGACCCCCCCCCTCCCCGCTGAGCCCCAACCACCTTCACCTGGATCCCCTGCAGAGTCCCATTACCCCTGCACCCAGAACCCCCCAACAAGCACCTTTGCATCTAGATCTCCCACTGACCTGCCTGCTCCCAGATTGCCCCATACAGAAACCTCTCACCCCCACACCTGGGTCTCCCCACACTAAGCTCCTCCACACTTGGATCCTGCTGGGCTGAGCCTACCCACCCACACATGGTGCATCTGGCACAGAGGGGCAGGGCCCCAGGGTGTTTCTGGGGCAGGCCCAGCCCTTGCACTGTGTCAGAGTCAGGTGCAGTCTCGCTGCTGAGTCCCTGTACTGGAGGAGGTGGGGACTTCAGGGTGATCTCCCACCTCAATGCTCCCCACTGCCATGCTGGAGCCACATTTATTTATTGACAAATAAAATTTGCAGATTTTTTCAGAATTTAAAAATATTGTTTGCATCATTTTGAATGTATTTGTGCAGATTTCCCTCAGGAATATTAATAAATGCAGCAGATAAACTCTTCAAAGAGATAAGCTTTTTTTTTTCTTTCTTTTTTTTTTTTTTGGTCAGGATATAAGTTAATGTATAGATATTTTGGATATTTCTCTAAAACAAGATGTATTGCTTGAAATGTGTGTCTAATTGATACCTTCAAAGAGCAAATCCTTGAAAATATTGCTTAAAATGAGGGGATGCCTTAATGCTGACAACAACAAGAACCTAACATACTGGATTGTTTAAGGCTCAGTATCGCAAAGGTGCTGAACACTCTAGCTCAATCAAACAAAACACTTAAGCAAATGCTTAAAGTTAAGCATGGGAGTAGTATCATTGAAGTCAACAAGACTAGTATATACTTAAAGATAAGAACTGGTACATGCTTAAAGATTCTGCTGGATCAGTCTGCAGTGCTCACCAATTTACAGGGGCAAGTCCTTAGTGCAAATTCTGCTTCCAAATTGCACTGAAATATACCCAGAGTTGAAGGGTTCATGTTTAGTTCATGCACCTGGAAACTGATGAAGGGTTCATGTTTAGTTCATGCACCTGGAAACATTCAGGGCACACCCTGAGTGTTGTATGGGAGCAGTGCACACACTCCTCCATCCAAGGACATGGACCATGGGAAGTCGCCCAAAGGACATGAACCGTGGGAAGCTTCCTTGGACTGGGCTCAAGGCCTGAGAGCAAGGACAGTAGTAGATAGAGGCTAGTAAATAAGAATATTAATCAAAGTCATATTATTTCCTTTGTTGTGTCTTTTTGCGGTTGAAGTATGTAATGCGCAGGGGGGAGAGAATAAAAAGGGAAGGTGGAAAGCTGACAAGCGGCAGCCCGTTAGCAGACCAGCTCGCTTGCTCGCTAAAAGCTGTGTTCCGTCTTGTCATTGAACCGCCACACAGAGTAATTCCGGGGAAGGTACTCTGGAGTTATGTGAGTGTAACTGAGAGCAAAATTTTCTCAGACCAGAGTTTTGGGAAAGATTTTAGCAGGTAAATAAGAGCCAGTTGGAGTGGGTTGGGGTGGGTTTTTTTTTTCTCTTGAAAGTAAAATCGTATGGTCTTAAATACAGATTGCTAGAAAAAGTTGCATTATGAAATTTAAGCAAAACAGGAGCCTTTCATATGAATGACATTTGTGTGTCCAAATGAGCTAATGAACAAGTTGTTCCAACTCCTTTAGGTCCAAAGCAATTTTATTAATGTAGTGGAACAAAATTAGCTCTGTACAGCATGTGCATTTTGAAGGGAGTAGAATACCTAATTACATATCATAAAGCTACTGAATTCAAATTCTGTCACAGTGGTATTTTGCTTTATTTTAAAACATGTATTAATAAAACCTAAAAGAAAAAATCTCTTCTGAAACATGTTACGTCTAAAAGACAAATTAGAAGAAGCTATACTGTATATAAGTCGTGTTTGACGTAAGAATAATATTATTAAAATGTTATTGAAATAGCCAAGTTAAATAAGACACACTTGTAGATAACCTGGTTCTCCCCTTCCACTGCTGAGAGGTCCTATGAATGTTAGGAGTTGGACCAAATTAACTCAAATCCCATCTTATTCTCATGAGATTTCAAGCCCAGCTTTGTAAATCCAAGAAGTTCAGATAGTTCAGATAAGCTTCCTATAAGTATAATAATTTTGTGGTACTTATCCAACCTAACCAGGACTCCATAACTTCTGAGGTTCATTTGACAAGAGTTATAAATTGGGGAAAGTACTTGTGACTTTTTGAATAATCATGTTTCTTCTCTCCATTATCCTCATGCTTTTAATTCCATTCCGCCTACCTGAATTTCCCCTATAGTATCAACTAGAAGAGAATGCTTTCTTCATTACCCCTTCAGAAATGTCCTTTCATTCTCCAGATTCTCTGCGGATATATATTGGCAGCTGACAGTGTTCAAGTCACTGAGTCATTTTACACCAATAGAGGATTTCTCCCATTGCATTTAAGTGATTATATGATTTTGAGCATGCTTGAAGATCCATATGTTATTTAGAATACATACATTACAAATATTAAATGTAAATATGTAAAGAAGATATGCATTTGCTTTTTTGTTATTAGCAATCCTCAGTCTGAAATATCGCTCCCAGAATGTAATGCCTGCTGGCATGCCTCAGAACAGTAGACAACTAGACAACAGTCATTTTACACCAATAGAGGATTTCTCCCATTGCATTTAAGTGATTATATGATTTTGAGCATGCTTGAAGATCCATATGTTATTTAGAATACATACATTACAAATATTAAATGTAAATATGTAAAGAAGATATGCATTTGCTTTTTTGTTATTAGCAATCCTCAGTCTGAAATATCGCTCCCAGAATGTAATGCCTGCTGGCATGCCTCAGAACAGTAGACAACACCCAAATGTGTGAGAGAATGTAATGCTGGAGCAATTCCGATGTAAATAATAGACGTAAGACAACAGGAGATTTACACAGAACAAGATAAATTTTAGTCAGTACTGAGAGAGAATTGAGTGCTGTGCCTTCTAGGAGAAATAGATTGCTACCTAGCTGATATTTGCTCCTTCTCAACAGTAGCGTGTGCACTGTCAGCTAGAATAACAACCAATCCAGTTTTCTTCCTTCTGGGAATAATTGCTCTCATCACAGAGTGCAATCCCCACAGCTGGAGGGATCAAGATCTGAAAATTTGCTGCCATCACATTGTCCATTTAAGTCTTCAGTGAGGACTCAAACTGGTGAGTCAGAGGAATGACACAACAAGAATTACAGGAGGATTCTAGGTGGTGTGCTTTGCATTAGGTGACACAAAAATAACTTTTAAGAGAGTGCTTGGCACAAAGGTTAAAGTCAAAAGTAATTTTGCACAGAAATATTGAACATTTTTGCAGCGTGTATGACTGGAATGATCAAATATATTATGTAAGTGCATGGCCAGATTAACTCTCCTGTGGGCCTGAGGATATTAGATTTTGTGGGACTCCTGGGGGTTTGGAATAGGGGAGTGGGCTCAGGAGTGGGGTAGGGGATTGGAGTGCGGGAAGGAGTGCGGGATGCAGGCTCCAGTCGGGTGGCTACTGGTCGGTGGCACAGCAGGGTTAAGGCAGGATCCCTGCCTGCCCTGGCTCCACTCTGCTCTGAGGTGGCCGGTATGTCCAGCCCATAGGCAGAGGGGCCAGGCCTCTCTGTGCGGTGCACGCTGCCCATGTGTAGCCAGCCAGCCAGCCCTCCCCCCCCCCCCCCCCCCCAGACCAGCATTGCTGGGAAACGGAAGCCAAAACCACAGGGCACTTAACATGAATTCCAGCACAGCCTTTGAAGCTGAGAGAAGCACAGGTGTGCTGCTACAATGTGCCACTGGGAACATATACAACAATTGGGCTCACAGCAGGCAGAGGCGCTGTGACAGACATGGCTCTTAGCCCCTACTAAATAGCATGATGCACACACACCAACATCCTAGGTGGGAAAATATTTACCCTAATAAAAGGAATGTCCAGTAGTTGACACTTATTGTTTCTCTCCCTTGCAAGTGTAAACTACTCTTGCGAGAGCTGGCGTCACCCAGATAGACCAGCCCCAATTTGGCACAAGAAAGGAGAAAGAGAATAAAGGAGTACAGAGGTATAAGTAGGGGACCTACATCACCATGATTTTTGAGTGCTTTTCACTATCTATCTGCTGGTCAGATAAGTGACAGCCTCCCAAGGCTTCTGCAGCTAAGAGGGTCCCTAAGCCTTGTCCCTTATTCGTCTTTCCGCGGAATTGAGTGACCGATCCTGGCTTGGCACCGCTGGAATCGAGAGATGCAAGGAGGGTAAGAAGCACCCACACCTGATCTCCTATCTTTAGTGTACACATATTTTGAAATAGAGCTCTATACTTTGTTTTCTTTCTTTGGGATTGTAGCTTCAGTTTTGTAACTTGTTTATGTGTGTAACATCTCTACACTTAAATAAGTAGGCACTAGCAATTTTGTAACCACATGATTAGAATCTAGTTTAATAAATTTTGGTAATCATTGTGCATAAGCCTGACTTGTTTCTCTGGTTTACTGTAAAACAGCCAACACAATTAAAGAACCTCAGCCGCTTTGGCTATAAAGCCTGGCCATTAGGTGAGAGTACTAAGAGCCTAGCATTGAGTTGTGCCGCCTCCACGGGGCAAACTCTTGGGGCACCTGTCAGTCAATCCTGACTGCCCGCTGCGAAGGAGCTCTGAGCTCTAGCAGTTAAAGTCACGGGTGTGGAGAGGCTCTTAGTACTGCCATTGGGGCACCTGTCAGTCAGTGTTGACTGCCCGCTGCGAAGGAGCTCTGAGCTCTAGCAGTTAAAGTCACGGGTGTTTAGGACCTTGGGGCATCCGTCAGCCTAGCCCGGGCTGCCCGCCGCGAAGGGACAGTGCGTCCTAGCGGTTAAAGTCACGGATGGTATAAAACGGGCATAGCTGGCACCTCACCAAACATCCCTGGCCATCGGCTAACACCATGTCCCCAGGCACTGCCCACGCAGCCCCCATTGGCTGTGGTACCTGGCCAATGGGAGCTTCTGAGCTGGTACTGGGGTGGGGGCAGCATGCAGAGATTCCCTGAACTCCTCTCACCTAGAAGCTGCAGGGGCACATCGGCAAGCCGGCCCTCACAGCTCCAGGCCCAGGGATGCACCAAGGCTTGGGGCCCGGTGTCCAGCCTGTGGCGCGGAGACTTGCCGCGGGCCAAATGAAAGGAAACAGCGGGCCACACCCGGCCTGCGGCCCTGCGGGGCCCCCCTTAGCCCGGAGGCCCTGGGCTGCAGCCCCTAAAGCCCCTGCATTAATATGGCCCTGTTTAAGTGCCACAACAACAACACCACAACTTTTTATTTGAGGAACAAAGGCCTGATCCTGCTCTCATTGATAATCATACAGAAATAGCTCAAAAGATATTGAGGACCTGATTATTTGTTGCCCTGCAACTTTTGTAAAATGAGTATTAAGTGGATGTAAAATGGTCCTTTTTCGTGGTGGTTTATATTCATTTTGTACAAATGGTAAATTCAAGGGAGTGGGCCTGAGTATTTACAAGAAAATAATTGTTTCACAGAGGAGGGTATGATATATCAAATATATTGTTGCATGACCTTCAATCACAAATATAAGAGGGAACAATATCTTCTGTTCTCAAAGGTGGGTCAAAGGTATACACACACTGTGAGAAGCAATTCATCAGCACAATGATACCACAGCAACCCTCCAGGTTTCCCACATCTGCTACAACTACTAGCTGTGGAGCCTGTCAGAATATTAGTCACATTTCCAAATTTTATTGCCAGGGGAAATAAATAAACACACACACACACGCACACACACGCACACACACACAAAGCATCTGAGTCTCACAGCTGCCGGTACACCCCAGAGTGGCTAGAGGTGGTGAGAAGAAAATTGACCATCAGCCGCAGAGTTAGATTGTACAAGGTTAGTAAAAAATTACACATGTCAATGTGTACTGTAAACGAATCATTATTAAACAAGACAAACGTGTCATTTCAGACTGAGGGCTCCAATCTAAAGCTCATTAACATCAGCGGAAAGCCTCTTATTGACTCAACAGATTTTGAATCAGACCTTAAATCAGAGTATTTCCCTCCAAAACTGAAGATTCTGAATTATTACCTTAATAACATTTTATTGCATATACTAGAAAATATTAGACAAGAACTATGTTGAATATTATAACAGGAGCTGGAAGTGTCCCTAATAAAATCCATTATTAAAGTTATTCCATTATTAATTTTGTTTTGAGGAGCACAACAACATCCATAGATTCCAAGAGGCATTTGAAATAGGATAGGAAGAAAGCAATAGGGCCAGTGAAGTACCTTTACTTTGTCCCATGAAATTTTGTGGCAATTTAATGGAGTCCTAATGCGTTTGAAAAACCACCATTTCTCTTCTGTTCGTAATACTTTTGGCAGCAAGCCAAAATAACTAAGCATGAACATACTAACGTAAGGCTGGACCTGTGCCATCACCAAAACAGCAGCAGTAGCAGAAAACGCTGCTCTGGGAATTAAGGGAGCAGAGAGCCTGGCTCTCTCATATCACTGGGAAGGTGTGAAATAATGCCATTAATATTTATGAGGCACTCAGAGATTACAATGATGAGCATCCTAGAAAAGACCATGAAGATATTGGTAATTCTGCATTCAGTTCAGGGTTTGGATAATACCGTGAATGAGTTCTGGGCCAACTACTTCATTCCCTGTACACTGTCCATGCTGTGTTGCACTAAGCGAGACAGGAGTCTTCTGGAAAAGCAGTAATTTAAAGCTGTATCAAAATGCCTTTGCACAAGAGGGCCAAATTAAGATCTCACAGGCAATCTAAATGTGGAGTGATTTTGCAACCTAAACTATACTCTTTTAACATAAGTTTTGGTTCTAGTTGAGGTTTTTTGGATTTTTGTTTTGTTTTGTTTTTTTGCAGGGCGGCAGGGCTTGTATGTTATTAACAATAAAATAACTTATGGTGTGTACATCTAGGTAATATTTTAAAGTGAAACAGCACTTGTAACTGATATATTAAATCCATCTTTAAATGAATTCCAAGCAAAATAGGCTTTTCACACACTAAAACTATGTAGAAGAATACCATGATGGGAATTCAAAACTGCCCAAAAAAGAATGGGAAAAAAATCACCCAAAAATTTCACCGCTGCTGCACAGTTTTGGTAACAAAAAATATACTGTGTTTGTCCGAGAGGTAAACATTAGGGGCGTATTATTACACGTATCAGTACCAAGCCAGTCTTTGTATAATACACAGGCACACAGAGTTCACTTCATTCCTGAAATACAACTACCACAAGCATGGACAGAGGCAGCCAAATGGACAACAGTGTTGAGAAGACTTGATGCAGACACAGTGGCAAAATGTGGACATGCATGGAATTAAGCAGCAGGCCACAACGTGTATTAAACATTAGCAAAGGGGAGGGGCACTACCCGCCCATCACCCATACTCTCCTATTACAGGTTTCAGAGTAACAGCCGTGTTAGTCTGTATTCGCAAAAAGAAAAGGAGTACTTGTGGCACCTTAGAGACTAACCAATTTATTTGAGCATAAGCTTTCGTGAGCTACAGCTGTAGCTCACAAAAGCTTATGCTCAAATAAATTGGTTAGTCTCTAAGGTGCCACAAGTACTCCTTTTCTTTCTCCTATTACAGGCGTTTACTTGGTTCCAGTATGGGGGTTACAGGGCTCTTTTCATATAATCCATAACACAAGGTAGGCTCTCCTCAGCCTATCCCCAGGACTCACCTCCCTTCCTCCCCACCCTCCTCCTGCCCCACAAGGGGGACAGAGGGTGGGGACCTTGGTCTGGGATGGCCTCAAGGTCTCACCCTATCCCATAAGCCCAAGGCCCATTACCAAATCCCAGGTCTTTTACCTCTGGAAACCATTCCTTTTAACCACGCTCGAAACAGGCTGCAAGTTGTGATGAATTAGTAGTTAAACCGAAGTACCTCTTTTAGGTACTAAGCACAGTCTAGCCAAATGGACAACAGCACTGAGAGGGGGCATTTCTGGTCAAAGACACCAGGGCAAACCCCTATTCTTCTGGAAAGTGCCATGGAGTCTTTAATATCAATGCAGATCCCCCAAACCCTCGGTTTTAAAGGTCTCATATGAAAGTACGCACACAGAGTACTTTTCAAGAACTCAATATACTTACTGCAAGGATGATGCACTGATGGCAACACTCATGGCATTAGAGCGTTTGCTTACAGTGTGTCTAAGTATTTCAAATTTGAGGCTTAGTTCAATAAGCTATCACTCCTGGACAATAGGGTAATTAGTTTCTTCAATTTCCATGATTACTTAAACATTGTTTTTATGTAAACGCAAACTGCCTAAGTTGGTGCTCCCAAAATTTTTAATTTAACTCAAAAATAATCATGTGAGATCACTCGGGCCTTGATCCAAATGTCATTGAGATCAATTGAAAGACTCCATTTTTTTTTTCAATGGGATTTGCATCAGGCCCTTACTGTTGTTCCTCACCCAACTCAGCTGATCTTTTCCATTCTTATAGTGCTCTATGAAGGAAATGCCCAAGTCATCTTCATCGGAGACATGTGATGAGGTTCTTGACAATTTCATGTTCTGCCTGATTACAGGGAGTAAAATGGCCTATGCTTCTGTAGACATTTTTCTAATATTCTAAATTATAGTGGTTTCCACTTTATAATAAAGCAAACAATCTGCAATGACTAATACTACAAGATATCTAGTCCTCATATGTCCCAGTCTCTTAAAATTGACTAAACGTGTTTCCAGATGGCTCTACTTCCCTCTTGGGTGCTGTCTTTGCACCCCATTGTATTCTATATTTTCAGACCAGTCCTTTGAGGGGCTCGTCATAGACCAATGTAAAGGGAAAAGTGCAACATTTCTCAAAATATGCTGCTTTCTATGTCTGCACAGGAGACTCAGCAAAAAGAAATATTACCTTTTGTAGGTGGTAATGATGCAGTTTCTTTTAGCTTTCAGTTTGTTATTGTGACCTTCATTATTCTCCTTATTTCCCCAGAGGTAGTGGCTGCTTGGAAAGGCAACATAGTGGTATCTTTTTTTATTGTACTACACAATGTAAAGTTCCAGAAGCCACAGGGATGCCAATGTCAATATTTTTTCATAATTATGAATGTGAGATCAAGTTCAGATTCCCTTCCCTTCCTTTTTGTTTCAGTCTTTGATTCTGTGGCTTTGAGAGTTCTCAGAGGATAACATTTTCTCACAAATGTGCTCTATCTAAATAGGTGTATTGCATGTGTGACACTGACAGACGAGCTCTGTATCAGGGGGTAGCCGTGTTTGTCTGTGTCCACAAAAACAACGGGGAGTCTGGTGGCACCTTAAAGACTAACAGATTTATTTGGGCATAAGCTTTCCGTGTGTAAAAAATACACTGTGTGCCACAGTGTGTCACAGCTCTGGGACACTGACAGGCCAGCTC
This sequence comes from Natator depressus, assembly GCF_965152275.1. Taxonomy (NCBI): domain Eukaryota; kingdom Metazoa; phylum Chordata; order Testudines; family Cheloniidae; genus Natator; species Natator depressus. Next base: position 126,291,314 of record NC_134234.1, read on the forward strand.
ATGTCAGAGTCTCAGAACAACTCACTTGGATGTGAGTCTTAAAGAGGTGTTAAGTGTACCAATTCACTTGTATGTTAGAATAGTTCAAAGGAATGTAATGGTATTGATTTGCCTATCTGTTTCCTGTGATTGCAATCCTTTGACTTAGCCTTAGGTCAAAAGTATGTATTAATGCTAAGATGAGGAGGTGTTTGATGTGTAAACTTCATGGAAACTAATAAAGGATTCAGAGTAGCAGCCTTGTTAGTCTGTATCCATAAAAAGAAAAGGAGTACTTGTGGCACCCATCTGATGAAGTGAGCTGTAGCTCACGAAAGCTTATGCTCAAATAAATTTGTTAGTCTCTAAGGTGCCACAAGTACTCCTTTTCTTTTTTAATAAAGGACTGTTTCTGGCTATCACATTGTTCAGGAAACTAATGAAAGATTGCCTGGACGGCTGTAACTAAATGTATTATGTATAATTGCCCATTAAACAGGATCAGAGCCCTGGGACTGTAAATAAAGAAGCATTTTAACTTCAAAGCGCAGGTCATTGTTTTCAACAAGGGAAAATCCACTTTTAGTCAGGTTTCAGAGTGGTATCCCTGTTAGTCTGTATCCACAAAAACAAAAGGAGTACTTGTGGCACCTTAGAGACTAACAAATTTATTTGAGCATAAGCTTTCATGAGCTACAGCTCTCTTCATCGGATGCATTCAACATTTAATAAACATTTAGTCAACATTTAGTCAACAAAGGGAGAGCTCCTGCTGTGATGGGAACACTTGACAGACAGTTTCTGTGGAAAACAGCTATAAAATGAAATCTGGGAGCAATTCTGGATCTCTGAGCTGTTTGGACACTTTCCACATTCCTGATATAAGACAGACAGCCCTAAAGCTGTTTGGGTAACCCTGAAAGATGTATGGAAAACCAGCAGATTAGTACACCTCTGCTAATCATTTGGATTTTCAAACTCTGCTTCATTTGAAATGTATTTTATCTGCTTTAACCTCTCAATAACTCATTTCTTTTTCTTAGCTAACAAACCTTTAGTTAAAAGAAAAGGAGGACTTGTGGCACCTTAGAGGCTAACAAATTTATTTGAGCATAAGCTTTCGTGAGCTACAACTCACTTCATCAGATGGGTGCCACAAGTACTCCTTTTCTTTTTATGGATACAGACTAACAAGGCTGCTACTCTGAATCCTTTATTAGTTTCCATGAAGTTTACACATCAAACACCTCCTCATCTTAGCATTAATACATACTTTTGACCTAAGGCTAAGTCAAAGGATTGCAATCACAGGAAACAGATAGGCAAATCAATACCATTACATTCCTTTGAACTATTCTACAGCTACAGCTCACTTCATCAGATGCATCCGATGTGAAGAGAGTGGTCACTTTGGATGGGCTATTACCAACAAGAGAGTGAGTTTGTCTGTGGGGGGGCGGAGGGTGAGAAAACCTGGATTTGTGCTGGAAATGGCCCGACTTGATGATCACTTTAGATAAGCTATTACCAGCAGGAGAGTGGGGTGGGAGGAGGTATTGTTTCATGGTGTCTGTGTATATAATGTCCTCTGCAATTTCCACAGTATGCATCCGATGAAGTGAGCTGTAGCTCACGAAAGCTCATGCTCAAATAAATTGGTTAGTCTCTAAGGTGCCACAAGTACTCCTTTTCTTTTTATTTTAATAAACTTTCATCACAAAATCCAGTTTGTCTGGATGGTACAGAGGGGCTGGAGAGTACAGAGGAACTGTCTGTGGCTCCATGATAAGGCTAATATAGTAATCCAGGAGTGCACATTTCTTATTGGTTTGATGGAGTCCAGTTATAGAATATACCACCAGTTTGGGGGGTCTGCCTTTTTTTTTTGACAGTCTGTCCTGAGATTGGCTCTCTCATTTGTGATCTACCCAAGACACTGTGACAGCATGTACATAGATAAGGCCTGTAAGAGATTTTTGTAGGGAAATAAAACTGATTATCTTGGATTTTAATCACATGTAATTCTGTTTATTTTGGAGAATTAAAGGCATAAGAATATAAGAACGGCCTTACTGGGTCAGACCAAAGGTCCATCTAGCCCAGTATCCTGTCTTCCAACAATGGCCAGTGCCAAATGCCCCAGAGGGAATGAAGAGAATAGGTAATCATCAAGTGATTCACCTCCTGTCGCTCATTCCCAGTTTCTGGCAAACAGAGGCAAGGGACACCATCCCTGCCCATCTTGGCTAATAGCTATTGATGGACCTATCCTCCATGAATTTATCTAGTTCTTTTTTGAATCCTGTTATGGTCTTGGCCTTCACAGCATCCTCTGGCAAGGAGTTCCACAGGTTGATTGTGCATTGTGTAATGAAATACTTTTATTTGTTTACAACCTGCCTATTAATTTCATTTGTTGACCCCTAGTTCTTGTGTTATGAGAAGTAGTAAAGAATACTTCCTTATCTACTTTCTCTACACCAGTCATGATTTTATAGACCTCAATCATGTCTCCCCTTAGCCGTCTCTTTTCCACGCTGAAAAGTCCCAGTCTTATTAATCTCTCCTCATATGGAAACCTTTCCATACAGCTAATAATTTTTGTTGCCCTTTTCTGAACCTTTTCCAATTCCAATATATCTTTTTTGAGATGGGGCGACCAAATCTGCACACAGTATTCAAGATGTGGGCATATCATGGATTTTTTTAGAGGCAACATGATATTTTCTGTCCTATTTTCTACCTCTTTCTTAATTATTCCCAACATTTTGTTTGCTTTTTTGACTGCTGCTGCACATTGAGTGGATGTTTTCAGAGACCTATCCACAGTGACTCCAAGATCTCTTTCTTGAGTGGTAACAGCTAATTTAGACCCCATCATTTTATATGTATAGTTGGGATTATGCTTTCCAATGTGCATTAATTTGCATTTATCCACATTACATTTCATCTCCCATTTGCCTATTCTCGCAGTTTTCAGAGATCCTTTTGTAGCTCTTCACAGTCTGCCTGAGTCTTAACTATCTTTAGTAACTTTGTATCATCTGAAAATTTTGCCTCCTCACTGTTTACCCCTTCTTCTAGATCATTTATGAATAATATGTTGAATAGGCCTGGTCCCAGTACAGACCCCTGGGGGACACCACTATTTACCTCTCTCCATTTTGAAAATTGGCCATTTATACCTACCCTTTGTTTCTTATCTTTCAACCAGTTACCAATCCATGAGAGCACCTTCCCTCTTATCCCATGGCAGCTTACTTTGTGTAAGAGCCTTTGATGGGGGACCTTGTCAAAGACTTTCTGAAAATCTAAGTACACTATATCCACTGGATCCCCTTGGTCCACATGCTTGTTGACCCCCTCAAAGATTCTAGTAGGTTGGTGAGACATGATTGCCCTTTACTAAAACCATGTTGACTCTTCCTCAACAAATTACGTACATCTATATGTCTGACAATATTGTTCTTTATTATAGTTTCAACCAACTTGCCCTGAAGTCAGGCTTGGAGGCCTGTAATTTCTGGGATCACCTCTGGAGCCCTTTTAAAAAATTGGCGTCACATTAGCTCTCCTCCAGTGATCTGGTACAGAAGCTGATTTAAATGGTAGGTTACAGATTACAGTTAGTAGTTCCTCAATTTCACATTTGAGTTCCTTCAGAAATCTTGGATGAATACCATCTGGTCCTGGCAATTTTCTACTTTTGGGTACTCACTTTTCCTTTTAATGAGATCAACTAAGAGGTCCCCAAAAATCTTGGAACCCCTCTGTTATTTAAATGAGGCTTCTTTTTCCTTCAATGAGCAATGTTGGTCCAACTGCAATGACAAAAAGTTAAGATATCTGTAAAACACAAGTTTTTTATAGTGACAAAAAAGTTAAATATTTAGGGTGAAATTCACCCCTGTGCAGAGGGCCAGCAAAATGCCTATGCAGCACTTAAGTCTAATTCAAGCCATATTTTGAGGACTTCAGTGCAACTTCCGTTTTACATAGTACTTGTTCCGGTCTTCTGTATGCAAGTAAATTTCACTCACTAAGAATAAATATAGACTTTCACTATCAGACCTAAAAATAGGTGATTTCTCATTCATAAAAATAGACGAGGAAGATAGTGATCTTTCACATATGTAACATATAAATGCAGGTGAAAGTACCTGAAATGTTAGTAAAAGATAACATGAAAAAAGGTCCAAACTGGAATCCAAATAACTAGAGTTCAAAGGATAAGTCATCAGCTGGAGATGAGTGTACTGGTTAACAAAGTACCCTTATCTTGCTTCCTTCGCTGACCTGGTACATTTTTATTCTTTCAAGCCATCCTCTTTCTGCAAAAGAAGGGGAAAAAAGGTCTCAAGGAATTATTAGAGCTTTATTCACCATGATCAGTTGTATCGTATGATCTGCTGTGGCACTGGTCATATAGTAAAGAGAGTGCCATGGCCATGAGCACTAGCATTTGAATACAGAGATTTTTGCACATTTGGTGAAAGTGTGGACCCTCCTCTTGGACTACAAACAAAGACTTTCACTTACTAGTCTTTTGAAGCCATCCAGCATTATTAGAAGGGCCTCCACTATATCAAACCATCTTCCGCTGTGTTCTGAATACACAGACCTATTCTCGTAACTTGGAATCAATGTCGTTTCCATTTTCCTGCACATGTGAGGCCATCTCCTCCATGCAGACATTATCAGTAGTTAGGGTGAAAAATTGGGACAGAGGGTGGGGGGTGATAGGAGCCTATATAAGAAAAAGCCCCAAATATCGGGACTGTCCCTATAAAATCGGGACATCTGGTCATCCTATCAGTAGTTGCCAGGTGAACAAAATCTTAGAAGGCTTGCCTACTTCACAGGAGTATTTCTAAGCCTTTCCCCCAGATGGGGAAAGTGAGGCATGCAGAGGTCAGGTGATTTGTCCATGATCCATGGTTGCACAGGTAGTTTTTGGAAGAATTAGGAATAAAATCCTGGGGATAGAGTCCAGACTCTGATGTGGGCCCGTTATGCTATTCCAGCAGTATAAGGGAGCTGTAAATGGGTCACAACAGCCTTCTAGGGGTATATACTCAGAGTGCAGAGGAAACATACAGCTGACAAATGCAGCCCTATGCCTCCCCAGCTTGGGGGTGATGGGGATAGGATAGTGAAGTGGCTGGACAATTCTACACTTCAGCAATTCTAGGCTGTGGAACAGTGGCTAGGTTAGTCTAGCCTAGGCATAAAGCCACCTGGCCTCCACAGCTATGCCTTCTGCATTGTACCATCTGAGAGGCACAGCACAGACTCAAGCCCCAGACCTCTTAAATTTGAAGGTTTTTTTTAGTAAGTTGCTGTTTGGGAATTTTTAATTTAAAAAGGAAGACCAATGGACCATTTGGGGGCAAAGTATACAAAGAAATTAAATAATTTTGAGAATTTGAGAATAAAGAGAATTTATGAATGAGCAATTCTGTCAGGAACCTAAAAGGCGCACGAAAAATAGAAATAAAGTATAGGTGTGGATACATAGATATCACTGGATTTATTTTTAGGCATTAAACAAGTAAGCATCATGAGATCACTTAGTTACTCTACATCACCAGTCAGCTACAACTGAAGAGTGAAATATTTATAGCAGCTAGCTATTTTAGCCCAGATCCTCTTGAGCTGCACTTGAAAGAGGGCCTGAATAGAAGAGGAGGCAAAGGTGGCTTAAAAATACCTCTGTGCTTCCCGCATCCTGGGGCCATGTTACTACAGCCTCTGAGTCTGCTATAGTGATCACTGAAACATCCCCTTCCACCCTGACATGCACCTTGTTTTAGGTAAGGCTGGGGGGACTGGTGTAGGAAACTCTATGCTAGACAAGGAATCCTGCTACACAAGAGGACTTACCAGGTGTCCTGTTAAAGCAGTTTTTGAGTCAATTGTCAAGTGTAAATATACTGTATTTTTATTGACGTTGTTATAGTAATATTCTCTGAAAATGTCAGCATGGTGCAGGGTTTAAATGCAGTCTGCATTTCTGTTATTTAAAGCCTGGCTCAAGTCAAAATATGCTCTCACCTGAAACTGGGCATTAGACATTTCATCCCAGGAGCAATGGTTTGTGAATAAAGATTGCAAAAAAATAACTCTGGCCATTCTTTAATGTATGGGAGGAGGGCGGGGAGGAAGCATTGAGCAGGTTCATATCTTTTTTTGTGCTTCTGCAAGTTAAAGGGAAATGTTGCTGGTCAATAATCTATAACTTTAATTAGGCCTTTTAAATATGTAATCCCCCAAAAGGCATCTGCAATAATTACATGTTTTTACTGTTTGTCTACTACTTACTTACATGCTTAGGTCAAGAGACGTTATTTTAAGAGTTCCCCAGTTACACATGTACCTGTGGGACCACAGATCATAGGATCTAACAGAGTGGCACCAGTATTGTGATATTACTGAAAGACATTCTATTTTCAAGTGGGTCACTGGGGACAGCTGATTCATTTCCTTTCCTGGTTCTTTATTATAGGTGGGGGACTAGTGGACTTGTTCCATGGGATATCCCTGCATTCTTGTGGGGAAAGGAGGCCAAGTCCACCCTGAAGTGGAAATGCTTGGAAAGATTATTTATGCACTCTCTATTGGAAAATTAAAGCTCTAATGCCAGTGTGTATCATCTCAGCCCCTGAGTACAGTTGTAGAGTCAACTAAGTGGCATCAGCAAGCCATGGAGCACTGTTTTCCATCCACATCTGTCACCAAAGTGATGGCTGAGTGCAGGACACTTATGTTCTTCAAAGATAGGTGCTGGTGATTTGTGGGGAGGAAAGAAACCAGGAATACCAGCTACTCTTCCTGTGGCAGAATGGTAGCGTAAGAACATAAGAGTGGCCATACTGGATCAGACCAAAGGTCCATCTAGCCCAGTATCCTGTCTTCCGACAGTGGCCAGTGCCAGGTGCCCCAAAGGGAACGAATAGAACAGGTAATCATCAAGTGATCCATCCCCTGTGCTTATTCCCAGCTTCTGGCAAACAGAGGCTAGGGATACCATCCCTGCCCATCCTGGCTAATAGCTATTGATGGACCTATCCTCCATGAATTTATCTAGTTCCTTTTTGAACAGCTGTTTTTCTGACCTAGGCAAAGATGTTTTCTATCAAAAGTAGAATAAAACAACTAAATGTAAGTGGGGCAGAAGCCTGTTTGGTGGGAGTGAGTGAATAGACCAGGGGTGGGCAAACTTTTGGCCCGAGGGCCACATCAGGGTTGTGAAACAGTATGGAGGGCCGGGTAGGGAAGGCTGTGCCTCCCCAAACAGCCTGGCCCCACCCCCTATCTGCCCCCTCCCACTTCCTGCCCCCGACTGCCCCCCTCAGAACCCCTAACCCATTCAAAACCCCTGCTCCTTGTCCCCTGACCGCCCCCTCCAGGGACCGCCCTCCCCTAACTGCTCCCCTCAGGATCCCAGCCCCTATCCAACCCCCACTACTCCCTGTCCTCTGACTGCCCCGACCCCTATCCACACCCCTGTCCCCGACAGGGCCCCCGGAACTCCATGCCTATCCATCCCCCCCACCATTTCCCGTCCCCTGACCCCCCCCGAGCCTCTGCCCCATCCAACCGCCCCCTGCTCCCTGTCCCCTGACTGCCCCCTGTGACCCCCTGCCCCTTATCCAACCCTCCCACTCCCCGCCTCCTTACCATGCCGCTCAGAGCAGCAGGAGCTCGCAGCCGTGCTGCCCGGCCAGAGCCAGCCACACCGCCGCACTGCCCGGCAGGAGCAGCAGGCCAGAGCGTGGGCGGCACAGCAAGCTGAGGCTGCAGGGGAGGGGGTGCAGCGAGGGAGAGGCCAGGGGACATCCTCCCCAGCCGGGAGGTCAAGGGCTGGGCAGGACGGTCCAGCAGGCTGGATGTGGCCTGCAGGCCGTAGTTTGTCCACCCCTGGGATAGACTGTATGGAAGAGGGGATCTGGGTGAATTATGTCTGCTTCATAAAACATTGACAGATCCTCCAGGTCTGCATGGTTTTCTAATTACCTTTGTCTTTAGCTTTTGGGTTCACACTCTTTATAATATCAACTGTCATATAAACCAAGCTGGGCGGGGGGGGGGGGGGGGGAGGTGTCTAATCCTGCAGTCTTTATTCAGGTAAAACCTCTACTGACTTCAGTGAAGGTGAAAATCTCAATGCTAGCTGATAATAGTTTTTTCTTCTTTGTTATATTTATGTTGGGATCATCAGGTTTATAGTGGCACGCCACTGGAGAGCAAATTGAATGCTGCTTCATCTGTGTTCATGATGTTTTTCTATATATTTTTTTCAACAACATTTATTTTCTCTAGATTTTAGCAATCTCCTAGCCCTTTCCAAACTGAAATTTTGATGTTCCAAGGACAAGGATGGAGAAAAGGGAGATATTAAGTGCTAGGTGCCTCCTAATCAAAGCTGGATTACAGCTGAGCTAGTTGTGAATTTTGTCCAGTATTTTCGGACTAATGCTTAACTGAATCCTGTTGAGGAATATCACTACAGAGTTCATATTGTCAGGGTACTAGACTCAACACATAGCTCTGTCACAGTATGGAATATAATACAATAGTGTTTTGTCTTAGTTTTAAACAGAATCATAGCACCATAGTTATAGCTGGCATAGCCTGATACTGTATAACACCGACAGACCCCCGTTGGCGGCGGGCAGGATTGAACCAGGGACCTCTGAAGCTTAGTGCATGAGCTAAAAGCCAACTGGTGGTTAGCAGAGTCATTTTATTTCTATCTCTAAGTAGTCTCAGTGCAACTAGATACAGAATACCACACCCAGGCGGTATGTGGGTTACACCTGCACCCCATGTGAACCTTCTATTAATATAACATTTTGCTTGACTCCTTATTGAGCAAGACTGTGGCATGAGTTTTCTCTGAACAGTATTTCTGAATCCTTGGCATAAAAATCATGTAATTGCCACTCTTTAACCCAAAATCAAGGAGTGCTTGTTTGGACTAAGACATTTTTTTCCTTGCTTAATCGGCTGAGAGTTAATTTTTAGTATCAAACGAAAACCTTGAGGATTGTTTTAGTATTCCCAAAGGTATGGTGTTTGATGGTATGTTTCCTGGTTGTTGTTGGGGTTTTTTCTTTGAGATCTCTAGGTATGTTATAGTAAAGCAAGCAGGACCAGAGTTTGTTCTTTGCCTTCAGGATTTGATTAGTATTTTAGGAGTGTTGTTCTGCTGAAACCTCAGAGAAACTCTGCTCTCTCGTGGGCCTTCCTGATTGATTAGCATTATCAATCTCTCCCCAAGTCTCTGCTTCTGAGAACTCAATTTTATAAAACTTTCACTAACTAATTTGCCAGAAGCTTTGAAATTGTAAGCATGTTATTTGCATTTTAGTTCCTGCTTCACAAGTTGCTGCCTATATGGCCATGCCTAGATAAATGAGATTTAGGAAATAAACAAATAAAATAATACATAAATAAATAAATAATCTCACGGGGGTGGGGGGCATTAATCACAGAGGAGGGAATAACTTCACATGCCATGTTCTTCTCACAACCACAGCATTGCCTCTTAGATTATGCTGGGGAAAGTAGAGTGGATACAAAAGGATAGAAGTGTCCAAAAATACTCAGCTCTGCGTTGACCAATGCATGAACTCACTGTGTGGCATTCAAGAGATGCCACCTGTTAGTATCCATTGAAAGCTAATTGTAGTTATTATTTGTATTGCTGCAGTCCACAACCAGGATGGGAACCCCATTGTGCTGATACTGCACAGATGTGCCTCACCTACTGCTCTACAGAAAGTCGCTCAGATACTTTGGTGTTGAGAGAAGTATAAGACCCTATCTAGAATACAGTAGAACTGTGCTAGGTGCTATAAAAACTAGAGCTGGCTAGGACCCTTCTGACAAAACATTTTCAATCAGAAAATGCCAATTTGTCGAGAAGGAGTCTCAGACCCAGGATAGAATTTTGAGTCAAACCAGAGAGAAACCCACCCCAGAACAACCAGTTAGCCCAATGGTCAGAGCACTCACCTCTGATGTGAAGGACGCAGATTAAAGTTCCTGTTCTGTCTGATTCAGACCAGGGTCTTAAACTTGAGTCTCCTACAGCACAGCTGAGTACTCTAATCACTGGGCTAGGAAGTCATTCTCATGTACTTTCATCCAATTAATATTTAATTATTGGCTATTATGAAGTGATATCTTATTTATATTTTTGCAAAATATTTCAAAAGAACTGGGTCTTGTTCCACATCAGAAAGGAACAAAATATGTCAAAACCTCAAAACTTTTCATGAATTGGGAATCTTGCTTTCCAGCCATGCCTAGTAAAAGCATGGAATGGAAGATGATCCATCAGATGACTATTAAAATGAATCAACCCAAGGGGTTTCAGGGAAATTTTAATAACATTTAAAAGTAAATATCTGTGTTCACCTAATAAAAACAACACCTAAATAAAGCATATTGGCATCATGTTAGCAATGGGAGTCAGAGGTAATAAAAGTACAAGCATATCTAGGTAAAGAAATGAAGAAAAAACAGGACTTCCTGTTAAAGGAAGGAGGCAAAACAATTGAACACTTCAAGTTGGCAGAAGTACTAAAATGTTTACTAGTAATGATTAATATTAATAATTATTTCTATAGTGCCATAGGCTACTCTGATGCTTGGTAGACTCAAAGAGCCGGTGGTGGCTGGAGGGTGGGGAACACAGAAGATGTGTTCTGGCTCCAGCTGAAAGTATGATCACCATCTGCTGCTGATAGTGGAGGGGTGCCAAAATAAATGTAGTTTGTCTGAGCTCGGATGAATAATTACTTTTGCCATTTCGTAGAAGTATTACATTATGTCCTTTGTGGTTATTTTTGTATCACTTTGCATTATTGTTCCATTTGCTTCATTAGAACAGAATACAGCTCAATGTATAAGAACACAGGAAAAAATAAAATGTTAGTGATGCTTGTAATAAAGTTATTCCATTTAAATTGAACAATGTATGCAGCTGACTCATTAATATGCACATATTGTCTAGATTCTGCTTCACATCAACAGCAACATACATCAAGTGTATTTCTGTATAACTGGGAATAATTAAAAATCTTCAGAGCATTTCAATAGACATCTATGGAAGTTTCTCCTATTCCTGCATTTTCAGAATCCCTATGTGAATGGTGATTTGGGTGTTTTTTTTTGTATTCTATTCTCCTTGATTCTGTTCTTCTATATATTAACACTACTTGTCAAGGAAAGTTATTAAAATATTCATAACATTATTAAAGTGAACACTCTTCACTGGGGCTTGACCAAGTCTTATAGAAGGATCGCAAAATCGTATTAGATGCATTGCAAGAACAACAATTTGCTGCTATCAACAATGTAAAGTGCTAATCTTAAGTAATGATTTTAAGGGTGGATGCAAGTTTCTCAATTCCCAGAGCACTCAGAAAAATAACAATGAAAAAAAATATACCCTGCAGTTATTATTTAACAAGACCCAAATGTTAATGGACCCTGCTTCCATGTAAGCAACTCTGATATGATTGCTAGATTTGGGGTTATATTAACTACAGGACCTGCTAGATGGTCCTAAACCATGGAAATTCCACCAGGATGTGATAAAGTAAGACACCCATAATACCATTTCCAGTAGGGACGTGTAATTCACCAGTGCTGCCCCAAAAGTGGTTGTGCTGAAAAAATATGTTACCTTCTTGTCCTTCTTCCCAGCCAGTTCCCACTGAATCCTGCCTTGGAAAGTGGACATTGTCGTAAACTTAGACTACTGTATCTTTCCCTGCCAGTTGCTTTTCCTCCTTTACAGGGCTGGATTAACTCTCCTGTGGGCCTGGGACTATTAGATTTTGTGGGGCCCCTGTATACAAGTCTTTTTCCTAATTTAAAACAAAATTATCACAATTATGGCATCAAGGCTATCAACACTATACTAAACTTGCCTTTTAATTAACATAAAACCATTCTGTGGCTACATTTCAGTCTTAAAACATGTAGAATATAGTTACATTAATTCAAAATAGCCTACATTTTACCTTAGAACACTGTTATATTAGTTTCTTTCTGGGACGGAGTCTGGGTGCAGGAGGGAGCTCCAGGCTATGACAGAGTGTTGAGGTGCAGGTGCAGAGTGTTGAGGTGCGGGCTCTCGGAGGGAGTTTTGTGCAGGAGGGGATTCTGACCTGGGGCAGGGGGTTGGGGTGCACAAGGGGATGCGAGGTGCAGGCTCTGGCCAGGAGGTTCTTACCACTGGCTGCTCCCAGCCAGCGGCGCAGCCGGGCTCAGGCAGGCTGCATGCCTGCATGCCATGGCCCCACACCGCTCCCAGAAGTGGCCGGCTGCTGGCACGTCCCTGCATGCCCCTGGGGGGAGGAGGACAGCATGTCTCCATGCGCTGCCTGCGTCCGCAAGTGCCACCCCTGCAGCTCCCATTGGAGCCATCTCCTCTCCTCCCCCTCCAGGGGCTGCAGAGATGTGCCAGCAGCAGGCCGCTTCCAGGAGCAGCGTGGGGCCACATTATGCAGGCAAGCACCCTCCATGAGCCCTGTTGCGCCGGGGCCCCCCGAGCCCAGGGCCCTTAGCTGCAGCCCCTAAAGACCCTGCATTAATCTGGCCCTGCTCCTTTGAGCCCCTACACTGAGAGAAGCTGTGTAAACCAGAGGTGAATCTATCACATTGTGTAGTGAGCTATTTAGACATTAAGAGCTAGATTGTACATTTTTTCTGCTCAGCCATGCAGGGGAGTAAAGCCACCTCTGCACCTCTGCAAAACAGTGTCTTGTTCAAGGGATGTACACACAGTTGTCTCCACTATGAGCATGTGTAGGGAGTGGGCAAAGCCATGAATTTGCAGGGGTGGGTTTGTATGCTATGTCCTCATAACAGTGTCACCAAATTACTCCCCCTCAGTGCAAGAGGGGAGCTCAGGGAAGATGTGCCTTTAATAATCAGATTAAAATTAATCCTGTGTGCTTCAATTTTTGGGTGTCCATTATGGACACCTTAAAGCTTTAGAAAGTTCTGAGAACCCTCTTTCTGAAAATTAGGATTTATATATTGTAATCTGGAATTATATTTTTATTTTGGAAAAAATTGTACCTGGAATTATTTTAAAATATATTACAAACCTTTTAGTTTCAGGGGCTTTCTTAAAAAATGTATTAGCTTCCAAAGAAAAGGCAATTACGCTTCCTATGTTAGTTATAACTATCAACACAGAATAGAAACTGATTTCAAAGAACCACTTTTCTAGTAAAATGTAGTTAAGTAGAATGTTTGTGTTTCTGTAGCTGAGCTATCTTGAGTAGTGTTTTTATATTATTATAGCGCAGGCCTTAGTACCAGCTTAGTTAAGTGTTTGTCAGTGTTCTCGTTAGTGAATTGGCTTTAGTAATTACTTTTTTTCAGGGCCAAACAATGTGTTATAGGCACTTTACAGAGAAAGTATAAAAAGGCAAGTGTTAACATTTTCAAAGGTGCCTAAGTGATTTAGCCTAAGGAGAGCTAGTCAAGAATTTTTTGATGAATTCCTTTCTTTTCTTTCCTTTGTTTGCCATTTCATAGAGACTGAATTTTTTTGCAGGAACATATCAGATGCAACAAAACATTCAGTGGGAAGGTTTTTGAGATCCAGGATGAGATTTTCAGTGAAGACCAATGAACGTCTCCCTCAAATTAGCTGCTAAATCAGTGGCTAGGGCCCTCACCTAAAATGCAGGAGACCTCAGTTCAAATCTCTTCTCTGTCTGATTTGGAGCAGCAACTTAACCCCACATCTCCCAGTGGATTACAGAGTCACTCTCTTTTTTACCCAATTACTATTTATACATACACAGTGAAACCAATTAAACAGTAGAGATTAAGAAACTCAGTCGGATGCTAACTCTATAGCCTGGTTGTTAGGACACTCAGCTGGGAGGTAAAAGACTGGGGTTTAAGTCCCTTCTCTAAATCAGGTAGTTGTGGGATTTGAACCCATGTCTAAAGTGACCCCTATTTACTGAGCTATTGGTTATTTAGGGGATCACTCTGATTTCTTATTGAAAAACTCCAAAAGGCCTCAAAAGTTTTGCCCCAATGCAGGATGGGAACAATTTCCAAAATCTCAAAAATATTTGTGGGTTGGGAAAATGATTTTCTACCCTGTTCTAAACCTAAGTCCCATTTCCAAAAGTGAATTAGACAGTGGGACTCAGTCAGTGGACTCAGGCTCTTCAGTCACTTGTGTACTTTTGAAAATTTTACACGTCTATCCCCAAACAATTTATATTGTAACTTTATACATCACATGAAAGGAGGTGACACAACGATAGGAAGAAGGAGGGAGATAGGAGATGAGTTAAAATAATATGCTCGTGTGGTGACTCAGTTTTTGCATGTGTACATCATCAGACTGATACATCTGTTTATGTATAAAAAATAATTCACTTACTCCTTGTATGATGCAGTAGAAGTAAGTTTTGAATGAGAGTGTATTGTCCTGTCAGTCATATTTTGGGAGATGTCTCCAGGCATAGGCGTGATACAGGAAAAGGCACAGAGGCAAGAGTTAACAAGATTTACCAAGGCTGATGTCATCTGTGGAGCAGAGAAGAAAGGGGAAATGTTTTAGGAGGCAATGCTAGAGATTTGTGGAGTGGCAAGTGCAGAAGCAATGCTTTTAGGAGGTAAGGCCAAAGGTGCTGGGTAGAATGGCATCTTGTAGTGCCTTGAATGGCAGAACAAAAAGTTTGAACACGGATTTTGAACTGTTGCTACATAGCCACTTAGGGACTTTTCCCACCCGAGTAAAACAGACTTAATACAACTCAAATATTCGTTCTAAATGACCTTTTAACTCTCCCTAATCATTGGAAGTTTCAGAAGTAGAACTGGCCAAATACATGCATAAGTGTTTGCAGGATCAGGCCCAAAGTATGGTTTCATAGCTGTTAATGGTGTTAATTAGATAAATTGATACAAGCTTTTAAGATTACTGATAGTATATTATTTGTATTATTTATACAATGTCATAAATGTGCATGGTGCATTACATTTTGTTTGCTGCATAATATTTGTTTTGAAAATTCTGTAATAACATTCACAGGATACACCTTTTAAAAGCCTATAAATAAATAACTCAATGATAAAGCGTGTTCATTAAGTTTAGTGAATAAATCAGGCGTGTGTTTTGAAAACTGTATAAAGAATTGCATATTTCCATGCATAATTTGGCCTTTTAAATGTGTATATGCCAATATTGTAATTAATTTAATTACGGCACTCTAACCTGCAATGCTCTGAGCTTTTCTGTACATCTTCTTTATTATCAACAAAGTCATTAGAAAAATAAACCGTGTAGGTGGCAACTTATGATGAAGGAGAAAGTTGCTTCTGCAATAAGTACTTTTTCATTTTGGGACTAGCTGCAAAGTGAAACACCAGTCTCATCCATATTTAATGAACTGCTTGCCCGCTCCATTTGTCTGGTGTGCAGTAAAAAGGAAAAGCCTGTTTTATATTTTAACCAGAGATTTACTTTGATTAAATAAACAAACAGATAAATAAAAAACACCGAAAGGCATTAAAGCATAATTCAAGAGTTCATTTCTCTGAATGAAATCCATTAAATCACAGAGCTGGTATAGTTATATATAAACACAATGGTAATAGTTCCATATTACAGTGTTCCTTGAGAAGAACCATCCATTCTTCCCTCACTCACATGGTCTGTTGACCCCAGTAAATACACAGAATGCAGAATGAAGCTCAAAATAATCATTGTCCTTCATAGGGAGATAATCTGTTCTGGATACATGTGTGTATTTGCCATCGGACTAAAAGGAAGGCCAATGTTTATTGAGAGAAAAGATTCCTTATAGGGCTCATTCATTCTGTCATGGCAAGACGAACTTCCAGCACTTGTGCTGCACCTGAGGATCCATGAGTGCACCTCGGCAGGAAGGAGAAATATTGATCTTGGGATGATCTGAAAGCCGGGCTTGTCCACAGTGCATATTAGTACAGCTGCTGGCTAATTTACAGCAGATAGCCATGGCACCATGTTGTAGCCAGGGATCTCAGTGCTATAAGAGAGTATCAGAAAAATACCCTTTTCCCCTGCCCACCCCACCCCCCGTGCATGGTGACTAGTAAAAGAGTGGTCTGGGACTGCCTACAGTGAGTATTTCTTTGTCATACAAAGATTATTTTACACTTGGGAAAACTTTCAGTGGCTAGTAAACTGGCTTTAGGGCAGTTTTGTGCCGCCTGAGGAGAGCAGAACTGCTCAAACACAGAGCAGAATCTGGGTCATGACATCTGGTGAAGTCCTTTTGCAGCCAATGGCAGTTTTACATGCTCGCATAAAGACTGAAGGAGATGTTTTGCTCCTGCTACAGCCCTGTACACCACTGTTTTGTCATACACCAGCCATAAGAGCTGATGAGAAGAGAATTCACCTAGTACAGGCACTGTTCAAGATAGCTATAAACTACCCTACATAGGGTCCACCTCAGTACTACGTATAGGTAAGGGGTGGCCAACCTGAGCCTGAGAAGGAGCCAGAATTTACCAATGTACATTGCCAAAGAGCCACAGTAATACGTCAGCAGCCCCCCACAGCTCCCCCACCGCCCCGCTCCCAGCACCTCCCACCCACCGACAGCCCCACCGATCAGCATCTCCCCCTCCCTCCCTGCACCTACTGATCAGCTGTTTTGTGGCATGCAGGAGGCTCTGAGGGGGAGGAGGGAGGGCACAGCAGGCTCAAGGGAGGGGGCGGGAAGGGCTGGAGTGGGGGCAGGGCCTGTGGCAGAGCCAGGAGTTGAGCAGTGAGCACCCCCCGGCACATTGGAAAGTTGGCGCCTGTAGCTCCAACCCCGGAGTCGGTGCCTATACAAGGAGCCGCATATTAACTTCTGAAGAGCCACATGTGGCTCCGGAGCCACAAGTTGGCCATCCCTGATGTAGGTGGTGTGCTGGGCATAAGGCTGTAATTCATAAGAGATTCTTGGCAACTTCAGACTGGAGAGCTGCACATAGGCAGTAGCAGGGAGGCTACCATAATTTAGGGCAGCTCCCTGAGCTAAATAAATTTCACTGGAAGCCAGCCCCCTACCTGCCCAGATTCAGGAGAGTTTAAAGCCACCTTTGCCCTTCTCACTCTGGGATATGTCTGTGAGTGTGGCATCTCCTGGGCAAGTCTGTAGTCATTCTTCATGAATCTCAGAAATAAAGGTCCCAAATTTGCAATCCTTACTCAAGATGAGTTGTACTAATTATAAAGACAGTCCTATTGAAATAAAAGAGATTACAACTAGTGCAACTCATCTTGAATATGAGTTGGTAGAGTCAGGCTGATAAGTGAATTTCAGCAATTATCCCATTTAAAAAATCCTTCTTTCTTGGTTTTTATTTAGATATGAGTAAAATTAGGTGACATTACTTCAAATTCATGGCAGTTTATGCTGTTAAGAGTCTTTTAAAAAGGCAATTTGTCAGGACTGTGCATAGGACTGACAGTGAGGAATTCAGGATTAGAAATTGAAACTCTGTCCTTGGCTTTGTCAGTATGCATCCCCATGTAAATCATTTAACTTTTCGTTCTCACTCTTAAAGTAGTCAATAGATTCCCCTCCCCCCCCCGAGCTGAATAATTAATTTGATGTAGACTCTGCCCACAGTTTACACCTACATCCACAAATAAAACAACACATGATGCCAAAATAATATACCTTTGAAGACTCTTCTGAGGATTGACTTTTTAAAGTGACAAGTTCTATGTACTTATTAAATAGTATGGTCTCCTCAGTCCTTATTCACATGGAGCACTTGAATATCAATTTGAATACTGATTGCAAAACTGGAACCTAAATAGAGTGTAAGTACCAGTTAACAACTTCTTAGTTACATGTGAAATAGCTTCTTAGCCTTTTGTTTCACTTATTTATTAAATCTCTGTACTTTTACCAATGTTTCTTTTTTCTGTTAATTTCATTTTTGTTTATTTTTCTCCACTAAAAAGTTTAGCAAAAGAAATGGAAAGAATGACTCAGTAATGAGCTAGCAAGCTAATTTTCAGTTATAAAGAATGAAAACAATCAATGTAAAATGAACACTTGCTTAGCTTTATTATCTCATTTAGTACCACTCTAAACAAAATAATCTACAGTGCACTATGTATCAGCACTTTTTGCTGGATTTCATCAGAAAGGGGAATGTTTTTATGAAGCTCAGCTTCTTAAGTAATGTAAAGTATTTAATCTTTAGTTTATATGGTTGCAACAGTGCAAGACGCTTCCCTGAAGTTGTTTTCGGAACGTGTGTCAGCGACAGGGTGTTCTTGTGTGATGAGCACTTCTGAAAATGTAGGCTGCTTCAATGGAAGGTGGAAACTCCTTTGACAATCTAGCCATGCCATCATAATATGATATTGAAGGGAATGAGTTACCCTGAGTAACTGAACTGTTTTAAAGGAATTAATAGTCTAGTGTTCTTTAGCCACTTTAGTTAGGCACTTAGGGGTGTGCTCAACTTTAAGTATCTGAGTAGTTTTATTGAACTCACTTGTGCAAAAGGCCCTGCATCTCAGTATCAGCTATAGGCCCTGTGAGTTCCTATTCCCTGATCACAGGAACCCCCTGTGACCCACAGTGCCTGGGGCTGCCCACCTTGAAAATGCCAAGGTCAGGGCAGGCTGCAAAAGGGAGCACAGACACTCCCCAAACTGGTGGTTTACACTGAAGTTAAACTTAACAACCATTCACAAACTGGGCTTCTGATTCCCACACTGGTTATTCAGAAGCTGGAAAAAAAAATCAACAGCTCTCTTTATTTCATTCTAGTTCTCTCGCTCCCAATCTGCACCTAGGTCCAGTGCAGTAAGAAGTTATTTAAAAACTCTGCTCACATATACGAAATGTTCTTCTTACCCCAAAAGGGTCAGCCATGTTACCAGGTCAATATTAGTTTGGATCTTACCCAAAACATCACAGTGCCAGCCAATCCTATAGTGTTTAAAACCAAAGGAAAAAAGAAAGAACAAGAAGATAGTTAAATGATAAAGCACTCAGATACATACAGCGACTTCAAAGTCCATATATCAGGTTCTTAGCAGTATTGGTGAGTTTGCTGGCTTGAAAGGCCCTCTGGATCACATCCACATCTTGGATGGGTCATTCAGTCCTTTGTTCAGAGCTTCAGTTTGTATCAAAGTTACTCCAGAGGTAAGAAGCAGGAATGAAGACAAAATGGAGATGATGCAGTGCCTTTTATATTCTTTTGCCATGTGGCTTGAACTTCCTTTATTCCAAACACAAGCTTCACAGCACATGGCATAGAAAAGCCTTAGAGTTCTCTGTCCACAGGCATGCCCCTACATGTCTTGCTGACTCATAAGGTGAAGCACCTGCCTTCTTTCAGGGGGTTAATTTTATAGCTGATGCTTTTTGATGTGCCATTGAACAAGTTAGGCAGTGCTGATGCCAGAAACACAGCACAAGTTTGGAAATACAGATATACCATGCATGTCTATAACTCAAAATGCAAAGGTGATACAAACATATGAACAATATCATCATACTTGGCAAATCATAACATTTTCACAGATACTTTACATGGCATATCTAGTCAGATTCCTTGCAATGTTATAATATTGGTGTCAAAAATATCATAAAGTGTCTCCCACATCCCATACAGTGTCACACCCTCCCCTCTTACAAGGTGATCCCTGTCTAGACGGTCTCTGTAGAAAAGATAATGTAACCCCAGATTATATTATTATTATTGCTAAGGACGGAAAGGAATGCCAATTTCCTCCTCGTCACCTGGTCACTAGGGATGGGATCCACAAAGGGACGTCTACACTTGGAGCTAGGGTCATGATTCCCTCTAATGAAGACTTACTTGCGCTAGCTCTCATCAAGCTACCACGCTAAAAATAGTGTAGCGGGGGTAGCACAGGCATTGGGGAGTGTTGACACAGACTAGCTGCCCCAGTTACATATCCATTGGGTCCACGCAGGTTTGTATTTGGGGCAGGTAGCCCATGGTACTGCTTGCCGCTGAGCGTGCTGCTGAAGATTTATTACTACTTTTAGAATGCTAGCTTGATGAGAGCTAGTGCAAATAGTCCAGTTCTAAGAGTAGACATACATTAGGTGTTGCAATGCTGAGCATCACAGCATCTATCTTTTAGGTGCCTAGAAAATCACAGAAACATTATCGATCCACAAAGCCTGAGTTCAGTGCCTAAACTCTGTACATAATGAATGGCGAGATATAACCTTAGTATGTGATCAGCAAGACCAGCACTCTAGGTGCAGGGCTGTCCATGAGAGCTAGCCAATGGGAGATGTTGATGACAGAGATGCATGCTAAGTCCTGCCCCTCTATCAGAGATAGGTGCCTAAGTCTGGGCTGCAGAGAGGCAGCTCTCTCTGCTTAGCAAGGCATGAACAGGAACCTGCCACCTGGAGTCACTTGGCTAAGGTGCCACATGCGAGAACAAGTTAGGCCACACTAAATGGTCAGAGGACGTGCTGGTGCTACCTTTCATATTTCAGCTCAGTGGTTAGAGCACTTGCCTGGGATGTGGGAGGCCTAATTCAGTTACATCCTCACTACCAGAGGCAGTCTCCTACCTCTCATGAGTAGGCTCTAAGCACTGAGCTATGGATATTCTGATGCAGGGTTTTGTCCTGTTGAAGCCGTTCCACTGCAGATAAATAATGAAACAGTAATTGGAGCAGGGGCTCTGGACCCTGGGTCTCCCACGTTGCAGGTGGATGCCCGCACCACCAGGTTACATGGTCTTTTTCTCTCTCTCCCTCTCTCTCCCCCTGCCCAATGACCATTCCACTGTGTATAAATTCCTAAATAGTCATTAGGCCAGAGACAAAGAGCGTGAGAATGCTCTGGGGCTTAGGCAGGTGATAGGCATCTTGATGCCTAGGTGGAGCCAGCAGTGCACATGCTCAAAGGCAGAAACATAGGTGCCTAGGAAACTTTCACTCTGAAAACATAGGTGACGAGTGTGTTTAAGTGCCTACTGGGTTCACTGGGAGTTTGTGAATTGTGGTGGAGCCAAAATTGGGCCGTAGATACCTAAACTCAATATTTAGCTGTCTAAGTCTGGGATTTAGGCACATAAATTCTTTTATGTATCTGGGCCATGATGGGGAGATCATGGGAAAGGATAGGACTGTGTGAACTACCTCATCCTAAATTTGCAAAAGTGCACAGAACTGGGCTAACTGCACACATATTATGCTAGAACCCAATCTGATTTTGAGTGGTTTCTACAAATACCTTTGGTACAAACTTAATTAATCATTAAATTGATTGAAAATTTCAAGTGTGCAAACAAGTTGCAAAATAATTTCTCCTAGCACTGGATAGACATCAGATCACTTTCAGTCTGAAAGTTTCATTTATGATCTCCAACTCTTTTGGAATCATATGTGGTTAATTCTACTGCTTTTGGTGGCTTCTGCTTGTTCATTTTTACAAACTGACTTATAATTTTAAAGAAGTACTAATTTAGATGGTTTTCTGCTTGTGTTTTTTGTCTCATACTTGCTTTCCTTTTACTGTATCAAAATCTAAAACAAAGCCAATTTCTCAAAAGCATAATTTCATAAAATCCAAAAGAAAATCAAATATTTAATAGAGACAAAAAACATGCCAACTACCTTAAATTCAGTGATTTTAGCACTATACTATATGAACATATACAGAGATATGAAGAATAACTGTAATTCATCAATACTTGGAAATTAATTAATTATGTCAGCCATAAAGCTAACATTTGCATTAACCAACACTGTGTACAGGTAATAATTCTCTCATTAATTAAAGTTTGAAACAAGTCTTTCATTATAGTTATATAATACAACCCAAATGCCAACAACGTTAAATCAATCCTTCTGAAAACTTTTATGTTATTCTTTGATTTTCAAATAGATATTTTCTAGAATGGCTTAAAACAAAATAGACAATTTTCAGAGTAGCAGCCGTGTTAGTCTGTATTCGCAAAAAGAAAAGGAGGACTTGTGGCACCTTAGAGACTAACCAATTTATGTGAGCATAAGCTTTCGTGAGCTGCATCTCACTTCATCGGATGCATCCGATGAAGTGAGCTGTAGCTCATGAAAACTTATGCTCAAATAAATTGGTTAGTCTCTAAGGTATCACAAGTACTCCTTTTCTTTTTGAAAATAGACAATGCAATTGGGAGATATAAACATTCAGAAAATGAGATATTCTGATTTCATTGACATTATCCAAGAGTTTGTTTGGTTTCCCATAAGCCAAAAATGGCTTCCCTCCCTCCCCCCCCCCCAAAAAAAATCTAAACTTGATTCAATCTGTTGACTTTGGCAGCACGTGTGTCTGTGTTTAGTTTCACAAGGATGGAGGGAGTTATTTAGTTTTAAAGAATTATTATCACATACATTATAATCCCTACTGAGTGTTTACATTTTGCATGGGCTCATACAGCTGGCCATGTTGAGGGCAGGAATAGGAGAGAGCCAAGAAATAAATGTCCTGAACAAACCGAGCCAGACAGAGGAATCCAGACAAGAGCACCACTCCTATCAGTTCCAGGTGAATCCCAAACAACACCTGAGATGAAACAGCAGCATCAACAGCTCAAGTCCATCTCAAGTAACATCTTCTCTTGCTCCCAAAAAGGACAATTACCATCTTTGATACCAGGTAGCTTTTTCCTTTAAAAAACCCTCTCCAGTTTAGGGGAGAGGGAACAAGTGCTGTTGTTAAAATTAAAGTCTTATTTAATATTTTACATTTCAAATGCTTTTAACTGTTTTTCCTTCTGCTCTGTACCTTTAATAAAAGGTGCCCATGGTTCTAAAAATGAGTCTCTTTGTACCAATTCCCAAACCTTGTTTAACACTCTTTAATGTTAAGCTATGACTGGGTTATATTACCACATGTAGCCCATATATGCCATCTAAGTCCAAACAACAGAACAAAACAAGGCAAACTTTTTTGCCTCTATTTTTTTTTCCTCCTGAGAATACATATGGCATTTTTAACGTTGGTCAGCTCTTCACTATGTTTTGTTGCAAGCATCAAAATATGTTTCATTTGCACAGTAAAGTCTATATTAGAAAAGTTTTGCCTAGTTTTCTCTTTGAAGTCTCTGGAGTGAGATTCACAAAGGGGACTCAGGTGCCTAACTGCCACTTTAGGCACCTAAATCTAACATTTAGGAGCCATTGATACTGGAGCAATGATACTGCCAAGAATGACATTTAGGAGCAATGATACTGCCAAGAATGACCTTGAGCAGATCACTGCGGACTACGTGGCTCTGGGAAGAAGGATAAAGGAGGTTGAGGCGCAAGTGGTGTTCTCGCCCATCCTCCCCGTGGAAGGAAAAGGCCAGAGCAGGGACCGTCGAATTGTGGAAGTCAACGAATGGCTACGCAGGTGGTGTCGGAGAGAAGGCTTTGGATTCTTTGACCATGGGATGGTGTTCCATGAAGGAGGAGTGCTGGGCAGAGACGGGCTCCATCTTACGAAGAGAGGGAAGAGCATCTTTGCGAGCAGGCTGGCTAACCTAGTAAGGAGGGCTTTAAACTAGGTTCACCGGGGGAAGGAGACCAAAGCCCTGAGGTAAGTGGGAAAACGGGATACCGGGAGGAAGCACAGGCAGGAACGTCTGTGATGGGAGGGCTCCTGCCTCATACTGAGAATGAGTGGCGATCAGCAGGTTCTCTCAAGTGCTTATATACGAATGCACAAGGCCCTGGAAACAAGCAGGGAGAACTGGAGGTCCTGGTGATGTCAGGGAATTATGACGTGATTGGAATAACAGAGACTTGGTGGGATAACTCACATGACTGGAGTACTGTCATGGATGGTTATAAACTGTTCAGGAAGGACAGGTAGGGCAGAAAAGGTGGGGGAGTAGCACTGTATGTAAGGGAGCAGTATGACTGCTCAGAGCTCCGGTACGAAACTGCAGAAAAACCTGAGTGTCTCTGGATTAAGTTTAGAAGTGTGAGTAACAAGAGTGATGTAGTGGTGGCAGTCTGCTATAGACCACCGGACCAGGGGGAGGAGGTGGATGAGGCTTTCTTCCGGCAACTCGCAGAAGCTACTAGATCGCACGCCCTGGTTCTCATGGGTGACTTTAATTTTCCTGATATTTGCTGGGAGAGCAATACAGCGGTGCATAGACAATCCAGGAAGTTTTTGGAAAGCGTAGGGGACAATTTCCTCGTGCAAGTGCTAGACGAGGCGGGGAGCTTTTCTTGACCTGCTGCTCACAAACAGGGAAGAATTAGTGGGGGAAGCAAAAGTGGATGGGAATCTGGGAGGCAGTGACCATGAGATGGTCGAGTTCAGGATCCTGACACAGGGAAGAAAGGTAAGCAGCAGGATACGGACCCTGGACTTCAGGAAAGCAGACTTCGACTCCCTCAGGGAGCGGATGGGTAGGATCCCCTGGGGGACTAACATGAAGGGGAAAGGAGTCCAGGAGAGCTGGCTGTATTTCAAGGAATCCCTGTTGAGGTTACAGGGACAAACCATCCCAATGAGTCGAAAGAATAGTAAATATGGCAGGCGACCAGCTTGGCTTAATGGTGAAATCCTAGCGGATCTTAAACATAAAAAAGAAGCTTACAAGAAGTGGAAGGTTGGACATATGACCAGGGAAGAGTATAAAAATATTGCTCGGGCATGTAGGAATGAAATCAGGAGGGCCAAATCGCACCTGGAGCTGCAGCTAGCAAGAGATGTCAAGAGTAACAAGAAGGGTTTCTTCAGGTATGTTGGCAACAAGAAGAAAGCCAAGGAAAGTGTGGGCCCCTTACTGAATGAGGGAGGCAACCTAGTGACAGAGGATGTGGAAAAAGCTAATGTACTCAATGCTTTTTTTGCCTCTGTCTTCACAAACAAGGTCAGCTCCCAGACTGCTGCGCTGGGCATCGCAACATGAGGAGTAGATGGCCAGCCCTCTGTGGAGAAAGAGGTGGTTAGGGACTATTTAGAAAAGCTGGACGTGCACAAGTCCATGGGGCCGGACGAGTTGCATCCGAGAGTGCTAAAGGAATTGGCGGATGTGATTGCAGAGCCATTGGCCATTATTTTTGAAAACTCGTGGTGAACGGGGGAAGTCCCAGATGACTGGAAAAAGGCTAATGTAGTGCCAATCTTTAAAAAAGGGAAGAAGGAGGATCCTGGGAACTACAGGCCAGTCAGCCTCACCTCAGTCCCCGGAAAAATCATGGAGCAGGTCCTCAAGGAATCAATCCTGAAGCACTTACACGAGAGTAAAGTGATCAGGAACAGTCAGCATGGATTCACCAAGGGAAGGTCATGCCTGACTAATCTAATCGCCTTCGATGATGAGATTACTGATTCTGTGGATGAAGGGAAAGCAGTGGATGTATTGTTTCTTGACTTTAGCAAAGCTTTTGACACGGTCTCCCACAGTATTCTTGTCAGCAAGTTAAAGAAGTATGGGCTGGATGAATGTACTATAAGGTGGGTAGAAAGTTGGCTAGATTGTCGGGCTCAACGGGTAGTGATCAATGGCTCCATGTCTAGTTGGCAGCCGGTGTCAAGTGGAGTGCCCCAGGGGTCGGTCCTGGGGCCGGTTTTGTTCAATATCTTCATAAATGATCTGGAGGATGGTGTGGATTGCACTCTCAGCAAATTTGTGGATGATACTAAATTGGGAGGAGTGGTAGATACGTTGGAGGGCAGAGATAGGATACAGAGGGACCTAGACAAATTGGAGGATTGGGCCAAAAGAAACCTGATGAGGTTCAATAAGGATAAGTGCAGGGTCCTGCACTTAGGACGGAAGAACCCAATGCACAGCTACAGACTAGGGACCGAATGGCTAGGCAGCAGTTCTGCGGAAAAGGACCTAGGGGTTACAGTGGACGAGAAGCTGGATATGAGTCAGCAGTGTGCCCTTGTTGCCAAGAAGGCCAATGGCATTTTGGGATGTATAAGTAGGGGCATAGCGAGCAGATCGAGGGACGTGATCGTTCCCCTCTATTCGACATTGGTGAGGCCTCATCTGGAGTACTATGTCCAGTTTTGGGCCCCACACTACAAGAAGGATGTGGATAAATTGGAGAGAGTCCAGCAAAGGGCAACAAAAATGATTAGGCGTCTGGAACATATGACTTATGAGGAGAGGCTGAGGGAACTGGGATTGTTTAGTCTGCAGAAGAGAAGAATGAGGGGGGATTTGATAGCTGCTTTCAACTACCTGAGAGGTGGTTCCAAAGAGGATGGTTCTAGACTATTCTCAATGGTAGAAGATGACAGGACAAGGAGTAATGGTCTCAAGTTGCAGTGGGGGAGGTTTAGGTTGGATATTAGGAAAAACTTTTTCACTAGGAGGGTGGTGAAACACTGGAATGCGTTACCTAGGGAGGTGGTAGAATCTCCTTCCTTAGAAGTTTTTAAGGTCAGGCTTGACAAAGCCCTGGCTGGGATGATTTAATTGGGGATTGGTCCTGCTTTGAGCAGGGGGTTGGACTAGATGACCTCCTGAGGTCCCTTCCAACCCTGATATTCTATGATTCTATGATTGGCATTCAAACCCCCACCTCCCACTTACCTTCCGCCTAACTCTGTAGG
This sequence comes from Natator depressus, assembly GCF_965152275.1. Classification (NCBI taxonomy): domain Eukaryota; kingdom Metazoa; phylum Chordata; order Testudines; family Cheloniidae; genus Natator; species Natator depressus. The sequence goes on from NC_134234.1 coordinate 126,317,909, forward strand.
TGCCTAAAGTCCACTGATTACCTACTTTTCTGGCATTAAAGTCCCTGAGATGTCTAAGTTTGGCAGCTGGTCATACATTCAGCTGCCTCAGTCCTAACACTGCCCAGCTGCTCAGTGCCTAACTCATACCTCATTGTAGGATTCACAAAAGAGCCATTCCTTGTCCTATCTCACCTGCCAGAAGGTGGAGCCCTCCTTACAACCTTTTAGCCCTGTGGCTAGAGTACATGGGAAATCTGAGTTCAATTTCTCCCCCTCTACCTGATGTGGATCAAAGAGTTGAATGTCTCTCCCCCTAGCACCAAGGTGAGTTCCATAACCACTGGGCTAGGGGAATTTTTCTCTCAGAACTCCTGTTATATATTCATTGGAGGAAGGGGATTGGAATCTAGGTCTCCTTCCTTCTGGCTGAGTGCCCTAATCAATGGGCTGTAGAGTGAATCTCACTAGCTGTCCCAATGAATATTAAGTTATTTATACACAGTGGAACAGTTTTAACAGGAGAGATTGAGAAACCCCTGTGCCTGAATAGCCATAGCCAAGTAGCTAAGGCATACTCCTGGGAGTTGGGAGCCCAGATCAAGCAGAGGAAGGAATTGGACTAGAATCTCCTAAATCCTGAGTGAGTATCCTAACCCCTAGGCTAAAGATTATGGGGAGGCACCTCATCCTCTGTTTTGCCTTGAGAAAGGACTGACCTTGTTTAGGTGCCTATCTCCAGGACACAGTTCACAGCCATGAATCATGAGTGGAGATAAGCACCTCCCTCCAGCCTGAATTTAGACTCTTAACTCTCCTTGAGGTGTGGGGCTTAGACCCCACCCCTTTCCTTGGCATTTCCTATTGGGGTAGTATAGGTGGCTCCATGCTCAGTGTGCTGGTTTTTATGAATCCCTTTTTCATGCACCTAACACTGCCCATGCATTGTACAGGGAGCCTGGGGGCCTAACTCAGGATTGTGAATTCCAGCAGAGTGCCTAAAAGTTAGGTGCTGTGCTGTTGAGTGGCTAAGTCCCCTTCCCGCCCACCCTCCTTGCTTACTCTCATGTTTCCATCTTTCTCATTTCAACTTCTCCCTGAAGCAATGAGCATATTTTAGCCAAGATAGTGTTGTGCTCTATCAGTCACTGAGTGAAAAACATTAACAAGTTCTACTTGCTGCAACTGCAAGTTAACATCTTAATTTTAGTATCTCACAATAGTCATTTTTAACTTTGCCTTCATTTTTTTGCAAGAGGCTACAGATATAATCAAGATGATTTAAAGCCCCACACTTTAATGACTGTATGGATAGCAAGAACATAAATTACAAACTTCATGTACCACTGCATCTAGTTAAATTTGTATTATGGGGCAATTCTCCTAAATTTAAAAGAACTTGTATCAGTGAAAATTTAATACAGCTTAGAAAAAAAATATAGTCAGTCTCTAAAGCTTCAGGCTGAAGAAAGGGCTTGTGTTAGATAAATCCTTACCCAGAAAAGCATAGTGGAGACACAAATTTACATGACCCATCTGTCACTAGAGAATATCAGCCAATAAATCATCTGAGATCCGTGTACAATTGAATCACATGCTGGCAGAGAGTCTCAACTCAATGTTCCTTCTAGTAAACAGTAAGCAATACAAAACCTTTAATAGTGAAAAGCTGTTACTCATAACTGCCCTTTCCTCAGAAAACTGAGGTATTGCTGACGACAGATGATTATGGGAAATTAAATTAAATAAGATCAGGCTGCTTTAGTTCTTAGAAAAAAGAACAGGAGTACTTGTGGTACCTTAGAGACGAACAAATTTATTAGAGCATAAGATTTCATGGGCTGGAGCCCACTTCATCAGATGCATAGAATGGAACATATAGTAAGAAGGTATATATACATATAGATAAGTTGGAAGTTGCCATACAAACTGTGAGAGGCTAATTAGTTAAGATGAGCTATTATCAGCAGGAGAAAAAAACTTTTGTAGTGATAATCAAGATGGCCAATTTAGACAGGTGACAAGAAGGTGTGAGGATACTTAACACGGCTGCTACTCTGAAACCCTTAGTTCTTAGCCTTGGTGTACACTAGGAGTTGAGGTCGAATTTAGCAGCATTAAATCGATTTAACCCTGCACCCATCCACACAATGAAGCCCTTTTTTTTCAACTTAAAGGGCTCTTAAAATCGATTTCCTTACTCCACCCCCGACAAGGGGATTAGCGGTGAAATCAGCCTTGCTGGGTCGAATTTAGGGTAGTGTGGACACAATTAGATGGTATTGGCCTCTGGAAGCTATCCCAGAGTGCTCCATTGTGACCGCTCTGGACAGCACTCTCAACTCACATGCACTGGCCAGGTAGACAGGAAAAGGCCCGTGAACTTTTGAATTTCAATTTCCTGTTTGGCCAGCAAGGCAAGCTGCAGGTGAGTGCAGAGCTCGTCAGCAGAGGTGACCATGATGGAGTCCCAGGATCACAAAAGAGCTCCAGCACGGAACGTACGGGATCTGATCGCTGTATGGGGAGAGGAATCCGTGCTATCAGAACTACATTCCAGTTTTCAAAATGCCAAAACCTTTGTCAAAATTTCCCAGGGCATGAAAGACAGAGGCCATAAAAGGGACCTGAAGCAGTGCAGCATGACATTTAAGGAGCTGAGGCAAGCCTACCAGAAAACCAGAGAGGCAAACGGCTGCTCTGGGTCAGAGCCCCAAACATGCCGCTTCTATGATGAGCTGCATGCCATTTTAGGGGGTTCAGCCACCACTACCCCAACCATGTTGTTTGACTCCTTCAATGGAGATAGAGGCAACACGGAAGCAGGTTTTGGGGACGAGGAAGATGACGATGAGGAGGTTGTAGATAGCTCACAGCAAGCAAGCAGAGAAACCAGTTTGCCTGATAGCCAGGAACTATTTCTCACCTTGGACCTAGAGCCAGTACCCCCCGAACCCACCCAAGGCTGCCTCCTGGACCCACCGGGTGGAGAAGGGACCTCTGGTAAGTGTACCTTTTAAAATACTATACATGGTTTAAAAGCAAGCATGTTTAATGATTAATTTGCCCTGGCATTCGCAGCTCTCCTGGATGTACTCCCAAAGCCTTTGCAAAAGGTTCCTGGGGAGGGCAGGCTTATTCCGTCCACCATGGTAGGACACTTTACAACTCCAGCCAGTAGCACGTACTCGGGAATCATTGTAGAACAAAGCATTGCAGTGTACATTTGCTGGCGTTCAAGCAACATCCGTTCTTTATCTCTCTGTGTTATCCTCAGGAGAGTGATATCATTCATGGTCACCTGGTTGAAATAGGTGCTTTTCTTAAGGGGACACTCAGAGGTGCCCTTTCCTGCTGGGCTGTTTGCATGTAGCTGAACAGAAATGTTCCCCGCTGATAGCCACAGGGAGGGGGGAGGGATGAGGGGCTAGCCATGCGGTGGGGGGAAGCAAAATGCAACAAAAATGGAACAAAAGCACATGTGCTATATATGTAATGTTAACAGCAAGGTTTACCGTGAAAGAGTGTACCCATTGTTCTATAAAATGTGTCTTTTTAAATACCACTGTCCCTTTTTTTTCTCCACCAGCTGCATGTGTTTCAAGGATCACAGGATTTTCTCCTTCCCAGAGGCTAGCGAAGATTAGAAGGCGAAAAAAATGCACTCACGATGAAATGTTCTCCGAGCTCATGCTGTCCTCCCACAGTGACAGAGCAGAGATGAATGTGTGGAGGCAGACAATGTCAGAATGCAGGAAAGCACAAAATGACCGGGAGGAGAGGTGGCAGACTGAAGAGAGTAAGTGGTGAGCTGAAGAGAGGGCTGAAGCTGAAAGGTGGCAGCAGCATGATGAGAGGAGTCAGGATTCAATGCTGAGTCTGCTGGAGGATCAAACTAATATGTTCCAGCATATGGTTGAGCTGCAGGAAAGGCAGCTGGAGCACAGACCGCCGCTACAGCCCCTGTGTAACCAACCGCCCTCCTCCCCAAGTTCCATAGCCTCCTCACCCAGACACCCAAGAATGCAGTGGGGGGCCTCCGGCCACCCAGCCACTCCACCCCAGAGGATTGCCCAAGCAACAGAAGGCTGGCATTCAATAAGTTTTAAAGTTTTAAACTTTTAAAGTGCTGTGTTGTCTTGTCCTTCCCTCCTCCACCACCCCTCCCGGTGCTTCTCTACTCCACCACCCCTCCTGGGCTACCTTGGTAGTTATCCCCCTATTTGTGTGTTGAATTAATAAAGAACGCATGAATGTGAAGCAACAATGACTTTATTGCCTCTGCAAGCGGTGATCGAAGGGAGGAGGGGAGGGTGGTTAGCTTACAGGGAAGTAGAGTGAACGAAGGGGCGGAGGGGTTTCATCAAGGAGAAACAAACAGAACTTTCCCACTGTAGCCTGGCCAGTTATGAAACTGGTTTTCAAAGCTTCTCTGATGCACACCGCGCCCGCCTGTGCTCTTCTAACCACCCTGGTATCTGGTTGTGCTAACCAACGGCCAGGGGATTTGCTTCAACCTCCCACCCCTCCATAAATGTCTCCCCCTTACTCTCACAGATATTGTGGAGCGCACAGCAAGCAGTAATAACAATGAGAATATTGGTTTCGCTGAGGTCTAAGTGAGTCAGTAAACTGCGCCAGCGTGCTTTTAAACGTCCAAATGAACATTCTACCACCATTCTGCACTTGCTCAGCCTGTAGTTGAACAGCTCCTGACTACTGTCCAGGCTGCCTGTGTATGGCTTCATGAGCCATGGCATTAAGGGGTAGGCTGGGTCCCCAAGGATAACTATAGGTATTTCAACATCCCCAACAGTTATTTTCTGCTCTGGGAATAAAGTCCCTTCTTGCAGCTTTTGTAGCAGACCAGAGTTCCTAAAGATGCACGCGTTATGTACCTTTACTAGCCAACCCACATTGATGTTGGTGAAACGTCCCTTGTGATCCACCAGTGCTTGCAGCACTATTGAAAAGTACCCCTTGCAGTTTATGTACTCACCAGCTTGGTGCTCCGGTGCCAAGATAGGGATATGGGTTCCGTCTATGGCCCCACCACAGTTAGGGAATCCCACTGCAGCAAAGCCATCCACTATGACCTGCACATTTCCCAGGGTCACTACCCTTGATATCAGCAGATCTTTGATTGCGTTGGCTACTTGCATCACAACGGCCCCCACAGAAGATTTGCCCACTCCAAATTGATTCCCGACTGACCGGTAGCTGTCTGGCGTTGCAAGCTTCCACAGGGCTATTGCCACTCGCTTCTCAACTGTGAAGGCTGCTCTCATCTTGGTATTCTTGTGCCTCAGGGCAGGGGAAAGCAAGTCACAAAGTTCCATGAAAGTGCCCTTACACATGCAAAAGTTTCACAGCCACTGGGAATCGTCCGAGACCTGCAACACTATGCAGTCCCACCAGTCTGTGCTTGTTTCCTGAGCCCAGAATCAGCATTCCACCGTATGAACCTGCCCCATTAGCAGCATGATGCCCACATTGCCAGGGCCCATGCTTTAAGAGAAGTCTGTGTCACTATACTGACGTTGTCTACTCACCCGGTTTCGCTTTGCCAGGTTCTGGTGCTGCATATACTGCTGGATAATGCATGTGGTGTTTAATGTGCTCCTAATTGCCAAAGTGATCTGAGCGGGCTCCATGCTTGCCGTGGTATGGCGTCTGCACAGAAAAAAGGCACGGAACGATTGTCTGCCATTGCTCCGATGGAGGGAGGGCCAACTGATGACATGGCTTACAGGTTTGGCTTACAGGGAATTAAAATCAACAAAGGGGGTGGCTTTGTGAGAAACAGAATGGCCCCCTCAAGGATAGAACTCAAAACCTCAAGGATAGAACTCAAAACTGGGTTTAGCAGGCCGTTGATTTCACGGAGGGAGGGAGGACAAAATGAATACCAAAAAAATCTGGTCTATTTCTTGTTTTGAGCCACTTCATCTATCTTTATACATCTTGCTGGCAGCAGACTGTGCAGTACGACCGCTAGCCATCGTCATCTCCTGGGTGCTCAGCAGAAGACGGTGCAGTATGACTGCTGGCCATCATCTTCTGCTGGCTGCAGATTAAAAGACAGTGCACTGCTGGTGGGACTGAATCGCCATGAAACGAAACTTAAAAGGGAAATGACTTGGCTGAATCACTCCCGTGTTTGCCCAGGAGCCCCTGACCTCATCGAGGTTGGTTAAAAGAGCACCCTGGACTATGTCGATGACGGCTACCAGTCATACTGCACTGCCTGCTGCCAAAAGGCAATAAACTGTTGCTGTGTAGCAATGCAGTACTGCGTCTGCCAGCACCCAGGAGACATACGGTGATGGTTAGCTGAGCGGGCTCCATGCTTGCCATGGTATGGCGTCTGCACAGTAACTCAAGCAAAAAGGTGCAAAACGATTGTCTTCCCATGCTTTCACGGACGAAGGGAGGGAAGGGGGGCCTGACGATATGTACCCAGAACCACCCGCGACAATGTTTTAGCCCCATCAGGCACTGGGATTTCTACCCAGAATTCAAATGGGTGGAGGAGACTGCGGGAACTGTGGGATAACGACCCACAGTGCAACACTCTGGAAGTCAATGGTTGCCTCTGTACTGTGGACACACTCCGCCGACTTCATGCACTTAGAGCATTTATGTGGGGACACACACAATCGACTGTATAAAAATGCTTTCTACAAAACTGACTTCTATAAATTCGACCTAATTTTGTAGTGTAGACAAGTAAAACCATGTTAATTTGATATAGCAAATAGAGCTGTGCTGTCCCACAAAGTAAAGCTTATTAAAGAAATGTTGTGGATACAGAGACATAAAGTACACAGACCTTGACTGGAGGGAAATATAAGGAAAAAGATGGATAATTCCGGTTTTGACCTTTTCAACAAAATTATCTGAACCAACAGTAGTGACTGGTGGTTTGAAGCTGACATACTTATTTCTGTAAAAATTGCAAAAAAACTGGAGACAATATTTAACATGAAGTGGACCTAATAGCTACTTGCAGTATGGCAAAAAGCTCTTCAGCTATATCTTACACTAGTGGAGGTACCCAACTAAGGAGCATAGGACCTGATCTTCATCCCTTGGAAGTGAAGCTGATGATAAGAGGCACCCAATTAAATTAATAGGCATCAGGCATAATACAAAAAAGAGGAAGTACTTTTTCACAAAATGCACACCTAACCTGTGGAACTTATTAACATGGGAAGTTGTAATGGCTAAATGTATAACTGGGTTCCAAAAAGAATTGGGTAAATTCATGGAAGAGAGGTCCATCAATGGTTACTAGCAAAGATAATGCTTGGGGTGATCCTAACCCTCTGACTATCTGAAATGGAGAATGGAAGACTGAGGTGGAGCATTCCATAATTACCCTGTCCTGTACACTCTCCCTGATGATTTGGTACAGGCCACTATCAGAGCTAGGTTTCAGAGTAGCAGCCGTGTTAGTCTGTATTTGCAAAAAGAAAAGGAGTACTTGCGGCACCTTAGAGACTAACATATTTATTTGAGCATAAGCTTTCGTGAGCTACAGCTCACTTCATTGGGTGCATACAGTGGGGAGATTTATATACATAGAGAACATGAAACAATGGGTGTTACCATACACACGGTAACGAGAGTGATCACTTAAGGTGAGCTATTACCAGCAGGAGAGTGGGGGCGGGGGAGGGGAAACCTTTTGTAGTGATAATCAAGGTTGGCCATTTCCAGCAGTTGAAAGGACGTCTGAGGTACAGTGGGGGGCGGAGGGGGGGAATAAACATGGGGAAATAGTTTTACTTTAAAAAGAAAAGGAGTACTTGTGGCACCTTAGAGACTAACAAATTTATTTGAGCTACAGCATCCGATGAAGTGAGCTGTAGCTCACGAAAGCTTATGCTCAAATAAATATGTTAGTCTCTAAGGTGCCACAAGTACTCCTTTTCTTTTTGCGATTACAGACTAACACGGCTGCTACTCTGAAACATAGTTCTACTTTGTGTAATGACCCATCCACTCCCAGTCTCTATTCAAGCCTAAGTTAATTGTATCCAGTTTGCAAATTAATTCCAATTCAGCAGTCTCTCGTTGGAGTCTGTTTTTGAAGTCTTTTTGTTGAAGAATTGCAACTTTTAGGTCTTCAATCGAGTGACCAGAGAGATTGAAGTGTTCTCCAACTGGTTTTTGAATGTTCTAATTCTTGACGTCTGATTTGTGTCCATTTATTCTTTTACGTAGAGACTGTCCAGTTTGGCCAATGTACATGGCAGAGGGGCATTGCTGGCACATGATGGCATATATCACATTGGTAGATGTGCAGGTGAATGAGCCTCTGATAGTGTGGCTGATGTGATTAGGCCTTATGATGGTGTCCCCTGAATAGATATGTGGACACAGTTGGCAACGGGCTTTGTTGCAAGGATAGGTTCCTGGGTTAGTGGTTCTGCTGTGTGGTATGTGGTTGCTGGTGAGTATTTGCTTCGGGTTGGGGGGCTGTCTGTAAGCAAGGACTGGCCTGTCTCCCAAGATCTGTGAGAGTGATGGGTCATCCTTCAGGATAGGTTGTAGATCCTTGATGATGCGTTGGAGAGGTTTTAGTTGGGGGCTGAAGGTGATGGCTAGTGGCGTTCTGTTATTTTCTTTGTTGGGCCTGTCCTGTAGTAGGTGACTTCTGGGTACTCTTCTGGCTCTGTCAATCTGTTTCTTCACTTCAGTAGGTGGGTATTGTAGTTGTAAGAATGCTTGATAGAGATCTTGTAGGTGTTTGTCTCTGTCTGAGGGGTTGGAGCAAATGAGGTTGTATCGTAGAGCTTGGCTGTAGACAATGGATCGTGTGGTGTGGTCTGGATGAAAGCTGGAGGCATGTAGGTAGGAATAGCGGTCAGTAGGTTTCCGGTATAGGGTGGTGTTTATGTGACCATCACTTATTAGCACCATAGTGTCCAGGAAGTGGATCTCTTGTGTGGACTGGTCCAGGTTGCGGTTGAGCTAGGGTACTGGGCAAGATGGACTATGGTCTGACCCAGTATAGCAGCTCTTATGTTCTTGTGAAAGGCATAATGTCACTGCTGACAAACACGATGACAAGGAATGAGAAGAAAACTGTAACATGGGACATGAAGACAGTATAGTAAAACCATACCTCAGGGATCAGCAACCCCTTGGCCCGCGGCCTGCCAGGGTAAGCCCCCGGCGGGCTGGGCCACTTTGTTTACCTGCCGCTCAAGGCCAATGGGGGCTGTGGGAAGCGGCGGCCAGCACATCCCTTGCCCCGCACCACTTCGCGCAGCCTCCATTGGCCTGGAGCAGCGAACCGCGGCCAGTGGGATCTGTGATCAGCCAAACCTGTGGACGCGGCAGGTTAACAAACTGGCCTGGCCCACCAGGGGGCTTACCCTGATGGGCCACATGCCAAAGGTTCCTGATCCCTGCCATACCTCATAGCAGTAATTCCTAATTTTATGTTTTAAATAGAGCTGGTTGCAAAATTGGTTCTTTTTCTGTAATGATTTTCATTGAAAAATAATTCTGTCTTTCATTGAGATTTTTTGACAATATTCTGATTTTACAGTTCAAATTGTATAGTTGTCTGAAACCAAAACACACATGTGCATTCACGCACACACACAAAAGGGAAAAAAAGAAAATGTGGATACTGGCATGCATACAAATATTTTCCCTCTACTGATTAGGGATCAATTTAGCAAGGTACTGAACTTTAAGTATGCAAGTAATCCCATTTCATTTTTAAATTTAGGCACATACTTAAATCCCTTGTTGAGTCTTTGACTGAACTGCAGGGCACATGGTACTGTAAACATTGTGAAAGATTGTGAAATTCCTCTTTGTTTTACAGCTCTTAGTATCAGAAACAATATATACAGCTGAGTATAATGTAGTACATAAGTTGTACAAATGCTACCCAGCCAAAAAAAATCATATACAGGGATACGCTTTTGTGAACATAAAATACAACTGAAATTGGAAGAAATAACTATGACTCTTGGAAATCCTTAGCTGTGAAGCCTCCAGGGAGATAACTCAATACACGTATTCTCCCCATACATCTGATAGTATAAAGATCTAAATATAAATATTAGAATGCAAGAACATTATATATAGATTTGGGACACACTCTGAAGGATTTTACTTCTATCAAAATATTTTGGCACTGGACAGATATAATCCAGATTCAATATATTTCACAGTATTTGAAGGTGTACAGTATCAGTGTGCCTCAAGCCAGTACACTGAGACTGAAAAAGATAAGAAACACTTTGAAAAGGCTGAAATCCACTCCACCTGCATAGAATCCATGTATGCAATTCAGAGGAATACAGAATTGTTGGGAAGTTGAAATTCACCTGCCAGACTTGGAGTAGGGTACAGAATTGCAGCCAGAGCTCCTCTTCACCAGTCATACAGAATGCCAGAGCTACTCAATCTTCATAAATGTGGATGCAGTGTCGCCCCCTCAGCATTCCATGTTGCCGTATGCCTCTCTAGATTTGTGGATGATCACAAGCACTATGACATGCACTCCACAGCAAAAAACCCAAGATGTAATAATGATTCTAGTAAGGATTACTCCATAATCTCTTGTTACTTCGCTTGAAACAATACATTTTTAAAAGCCTGTACTGATTCTTATCAGACTTTATTGGTTCATGTGTCATGATAATATGAACTAACTGTGCAGTAGATCTGAGTGAGAAAATATTCTCAAATGTTTTTGTTGACTGTTTTGGGGAAGTTCATTTCAAACCATAATTCAAGTGTCAAATTTTCATTACAGATATGACTATGCATGAATGTTTATCTTCAAAACACTATCTTGAGCAACAACTGGAAATAAGGAAAGTTGAGCAGTACTTGAAGCTTAATTACCTAATTCTTATCGTGATTTATATAAACACATTTCAGTTTTGGCCAAGTGTACATTTTTTATTGCAGAATGTACACAAATCTTAGATGTCATTGTTAAGTCTTCCCTCTGGTCTTTAAAGCAGATTTTAATACACTATAACAGCAAATCTACTGGCTGCACTACACTGGTAATGATCACTTAACTGTTAACTTTAATGTTTTCCTACACATTTCAGGTGGCCACATTGAAGCTTTGAACAAAAATATCTATTCTGGGAGGAAAAACAAGTAAAAATAGGGCTTTCATATGAAATTAGATGCCAGATGGACAACACAGGAGGCAGAAGTTCTATGTTCATCCTCAGAACTGGTTGGCCACATAAAGTGCAAGACATTGGAGAATTATACTTAATGTGTTCTTTGGACAATACCAGCGGTTTGTATACCAAAGTCTCATTCTCATATTTTAGTTTACTCTTGCACTTTATTGATAAATTATATACTTTTGTATCTGAAGGTGAAATTCACTTTACTTACACTGGGTAAAATTTTCAGAAGTATCTAAATGACTTAGGAAGCTAAGTCCCAATGGGACTCAAGCTCCTAAATAACTTAAGTCACACTGAAGGTTAATGGGAGTTAACATAAATTGCAAGATCAATGCACAAACAACACAAACAGCAACAACAACAACAAGCTGTCTTTCAACTGCAAATGTTTGTGTGGCCATTTGAATAGATTAGATGTGAACATATCCAAATGTCACAATTCTTTGACAACATACTGTTGATAACCATCATAGCTGTGGCCATTAAGATCCTGATTCTTTTGTCACTTACACTGCCACAAACCAGGAGTAATTAATTTGTAGTTAATGGAGTTACAGAGAGAGAGAAAAAACTGTTGCAAGATTCTTAGATCAAAGCCAACTGAAATAAATGGAAAGACTCCTATTGACCTCAGCAGTCTTTTGATCAGGCCCCATATGATAGGAGAATCAGCCCCCAAGTACATTGGCTTCCCACACTCCAGTGTATATTCAGAAAGATATGTTTTGCTCTGCAGGGGGAATATGATTCCCCTCCCTGGCTGAATGAACATGGTGATGAAGCAATAGATGTGCACTGGCTGCATTTGCCTCCAAACTTCTCATCTGAGGCCTGAGCCAAAGCCATTAAAGTCAATATGAGTTTTTCCATTAACTTCCAAGGGGTTTGGATAAGACCCTTAGGAAAATGCTAGGAAATCTTTCCCCAGGTGTCTCAAATCAGATTTACTTGCTCTAGTTTTAAAAAAACACACACATACTCAAAACACAACAAAAGTTGCAGTGACAGCACTGAAGTTCAGAATGTGTATTTCAGTTCAGGAAATACACATAGAAGCAGGAAACTATACAGGACAAGTAAGTTGTAGGCCATTATACAAAGCCCATGTCACAAAGAGTCAGTGTACCTTGGCCATTAACAGATTCATCAGTAGAGTACTAATTTGCAGACTGAAGTAATTCTTTGAAAGGCTGAACTGCAATTTTATGTTGCAGATTATTGCTCTGTAGAACATTTATTTCATGTTGTGGAATAACATTGTGAATAGGTTAGCATAAAATAAGCAGTCAATGCACCATATTATTTATCAAGAAATCATTCTCGTCCTTGGATTTATCACCCTTGTCTTTTGTTAGGGTATAAGTAGGACTTCTGGCTTTTACCATTTATCAGTCCAATAATTGGGAATGGATGAGTCTTGCTGATCACAAAATAGATCTTAAGCTGAAACACTGAATTTTCATTGTACTTATTGCCGTTTTTAATGCTACTCCTGTTCTCAGCAAATTCATATGATTAGTGCTGAGATCAAGAGTGCATATGGCGGAACGACTGGGAAGATATTTTTATTATGTAAATTAATGTTTAGCAATAAATGTTGACTTTCTTTGTACAGCCTTTTAACAGCACATACTTTAACCTTAAACAAATTTGTTGTTAAAAGTAATTATGTATCCAGAATATTTCCCAAAAGATTAAGTTTCTTTTCAGTAGTATTTTAATTGAAATAAATAGTGCTGTTCACAGTTGCTTTTTGTCCTTATAAATACTCCTTTCTGACGTCAATTAATTTTCTTTCTGAAATGATGCCTAATAAAGATTTTAAAAATCCATCAAATAAGAGTTGCCTCATGGTCAGCGCAGAGGACTTATGAGTAGGTTCTATTTTTGACATTGCCACTGACCTGCTGTTTGGCTGTGGTAAGGTCACTTTAACTCTATGTTTCTATGTTTAACCATCTGTAAAATAGGTATAATACTATTAGCTCCAATAGGGTATACTTATCTCAGCATACTAATCCTCAACATTATTGAGTAATGCTTAAAACAATGTAGTATGGTGAGTCTTAGGGAATGTTTGCTAAACTCTGAGAGATTAGGGTTCAAGATGACACATAAAGTAAATCATCCAGCTCTTGAAAGAAACCAAAACAAAACAGATATTTCTCAGATGTGTTGAGCTTCACTCCCAGGAGACTTGGATATTTCATTTATTGGAAGACATGGGTAGCAGTGGGACACAGATCCTGCAATAACTGAAGTATAGATATGAGAGTTTAAAAAAAGAGTTATGAAATAGAAAGAATTAGCCAAACAAAGCATCGGGTTGTTCTTCCTGTGGTCATTTATCACATCCAAGTACCATATGCTATATGGGTCCTGAGGAGCACACACAAAGGAATGGGAGAATCTGAATATCCACTCATCTTGGTAGGACATTAGACCTTGGGAAGATAATGAGTAGGCATGGGACAAATTTGTGGTTTATATTCTTTTAATGCACATTTGCAACCACTCTTTTTAATGTGGAAATGCGCTACAATATTGTGAATCCTGACCATAATGAAGTTGCTTATATTAAAAATCCATCTTCAGTGAAACAGAACTAACTCTCTGATTCCTGTGGAGTTATGTGCTATTTATCATGAAACACAGCTCGGGATAGAAAGACATTTTGTGGACTGGTGTTGCTCAGAAGATGTGTTTTCAGTCCTGTTACCCCTTTGTTCTAGTGCATGAAAAGTTGCCAAGGAGAGGTCTGTGTTATTATGCTAATACCTGGGTCTCCCCGTGAGGGAAGAAGAAGCTGCATGGAGTCTGTGTCATATTGTTCCCCAGATCTTGTGGTGCAGGCTGATGTAGTCAGGCCCATAGACAGCAGAATTATACATTGGCACCACCAAAAATGCTTCCTCAGTTACAGTGAAATGATGCTTATAGCAATGTCATCTTCTATTTAAAAAACATTGTAAAAGATTATAGGCTGGTACCACTATAATTAAAATGGCTGTTGCCTCCAGCTACCTATAATCAGCTCCTTCTCCCTCCTGCTAGGCTGGTTCCAAAGACTTCCCTTCCCCTGCCAGTCCCCACTAAGCTCCAGCTGAATCTCATCTATATCCTACGACTATGGTTTGACTTTCTTTCTCCCAGTCCTGACCATGGATGGTGGTTCCGTTTCTTCTGGCTGCCTGACTCTCATACTCCATCATATCCCCAGCTTCAGAGATCTCTACCTGCCCCGTATGATGCTCACTTTCCTCCTTCCATCTCTTCTTCAGCTACAGAACCCTTTCTTGATGCCTCCCACAGTCCTTGCCTTTATCTTGTCTCCAGTGCCTAGATCTCCCTCCTCACTATCTAGTTCCCTTCTTTCCTGGCTCAAGAGACCTTCTCCTTCTATGACTTCCCATTTTGTATTCCTTCTCTCCAGAGCTGGCATTCGGCATTCATGGTCTGATTTGGCATTACAAATGTACCAACAGCCAATTTACAGTATCCAACAAGAGAATTAAAAAAAAGTGGACTTATTACATTTCAGATAAGGCCCTTCAAATAGATCCACAAAGGTGCAAAGGGCCTAAGTGAATCGACTGATTTCAGACCCTCATTTGTTTAAAGTTTCCAAAAATAAATAGGCTGGCTCAGAACACTTGGCTTTTAAAAATACAAGAAAGAAGAAGTTGCCAATTTTACTTTTAAACTTCAAAGAGCATTACCAACTTTTAAACACTACTTTAAAATCTACATGTCAGTGTCCTTTTAAATGAAGCAATGGTGAAACTGAAGTTATACTTAACTACTTCATATAGAAAACCACAGTGGGAGAGTCGTCGTAGATAATAACAAAAAGATCACAAATGTTTTATAAAGTGTTCTTCTCACATAATATTTTCTTTGCTGAGAATTCATTTTGGACTGCAATAGGATCATTTAAAATATTTTTCCTTTCTAAGTTTTTATAGTTGAAGCATAGTCAGGAATTCACATTTTATGTTCTTTAAACTAATTTGAGTTCGTTCAGAAAAAGAATTTGTTTGTGTAACTGATTAACCAGGATCAAATTAGGTCAGTATGTGTTGACACACTTTGGAGCTGTAATTGGTTTCTTTAATTGGTAACTGTAAACCAGAATGTAATCAGCTCAGAGGAAGTATAGTCTGTGCCATTAACCTGTAAAGTTTTGGATCTCTTGGGAAAGCTTTGCTAATTGTAAACTACATAAGTAATTAAAATTCTGTATCCGTTGCTGTTTGGCCAAGGAATATATTTTGTAGAATCAGTCATGCAGAAATTGTAATACAAGATTTTTGTTTAACTTAATAGTGCTATAAAAGTAATGCCTTGTCCTGGGACACTTGTGTTCAGGAAAAAGGTTTGAAACTCTGGTACCCTTTCCCAATTGGTAAGTGGACAATGAGTCTTCTATCACATGACATTATTGATCTACAGGAGAGGATGACATACTGCATCCTTCTTCAGCAATTCTGCTACAAATAATGAATGGCATCGCAGACCTTCAAGAAAGAACTTATGGGAGTTTTGAGCAGAAAGGTTCTTCAATTATTCAAGCTAAGTCTCCAAAGAAGAAATGGAGTACCAATCTCTGTAAAACCCATTGTTCAGAGTCTTACATAGCACCTTCTGTGCCCAGTCCACAGAGGATGTGAGTCTCTTACAGCACCCAGCTACAGAGCCTGGTTCTTTAGCTTAAACTGTGGAAACTAATGCTTTCAGGTTAAGTTGGTCACTAGTGTTAGCTAAGACATTAGTTGTCACATAAACTCCATTGCATACTACATAACAATACCCAATACAGATGTGATGACAAACATCACTCAGCAGGCTACTGTCAGAGCCAGTAATTGACTCCAGATCTCCTGAGTGCCACTCTAGCGCCTTATCCACCAGGATATAGTGCTCAGACATGTCTTCATTTCCTTTTCCTATATCAAAATTTGATCTCATAGGGCAAACATGGAGCAAAAACTGAGTTGAGAAGCCATGCCTGAAGGAAATCAAATGACAGGCATGGCAAATGGTGTGGAATCCACATAGGGACATTTTTCACATCTTTTCATGCTCTTCTATAGTGAACTCTGTGCTGTTGAGCAATCAATTTTACCAGTATAGTAAAAGGAGGTTCATGCTATCTAATGGAAGTCTCATTTCAAAAAGGAGGTTATCAAGATGATTTGTTCACATCATTCATTTTCAGTGTCCTCTAGATCCTATATCTGAGGAAGATTTAAGCAATCAGGCTTATATTCACAGAGGGAATCACAATGAAGATACCAGCAGTCAGAGGACTGTCGTGATAATTGGGCCTACAAATTTACCCTAATTGTGAGCTCAGCTATGACAAAATCACGGGAAAGTTCATAAGATGTCACAATATCCTATAATAACAAGTGTCGATGGGAAAGGTAGAAAAGGGGAGATAGACTAAATTAGTCCAATCAAAGAAGCCTACCAATATAATTCAAGAACTGTGTTAAAATGATGCTTGGTAAACAAGAAAATGTGTGTCCAGAAATTAATGAACCAAATTGTTGTACCAGATATAGGGCCTAAATGTTGGACAAAATTATGAGGGGATGGGCTACTCCAGCCATCACTCCCTTTCTTAGATCATTAAAGAAAAATGGAAGAACAGCCAGAGGCTACTGGAGCGAGCTTCACCATCATGGCTGCTGCCTCCACCATCTCCTGGGACTCCAAATCTTCATCCTAATCCTGACCAGATCAGGCCAGAGAGAGGGATCCAGATGGCATCACCACCTCTGCAGGCTCCAATCTGAATACCAAACACCACCTGGGATGATACGGAATGGGATTTTAACAACAGCAACAACACCAAGAGCTCCAGGCCACCTCAGATCACTCATTTTCTTTTCCCCAAAAACACAGTTGTTGCCATATTTGATACTATCTAAGAGGTTGTTGAATAAAGGGCTTTTCCCTCTTCCACTCTCTCCAGCTTAAGGGCACAAGGAATGTTGTTAAAATGAGAGCCTTCTTAATACTTTACATTTCAAATACTTCAACTGTTTTTCTTCTTTTCTGTGTCTTTAATAAAAAGTTAAATGGATATTTATTGGTGTATTTGCCAGGGAACTAAGCAGGCTGAGATCCTTTAGGCTAAAATCCTGACCCTTGTTAAACACTTTAATGTTGGAAACTGATTGCATTATGTTAACAACTGTGGTCCATATATTCCATCTAATAAAACACAAGATACAATTGTGTACATATGACCAGAATACAGATATATAGGTGATTTACTACAGAGAATTCTGTCTAGCTGGTCCGTCTTTCTGACACTCTCAGAGTCCTACTGATTGCCATATTTGGGGCTGGGCAGGAATTTTTCCCCAGGTCAGATTCACAAAGACCCTGGGCTTTTTTGCCTTCCTTTACAACAGTGGTTCCCAAATTTTTATACTGGTGACCCCTTTCACACAGCAAGCTTCTGAGTGCGACCTCCCCTTATAAATTAAAAACACTGTTTAATATATTTAACACCATTATAAATACTGGAGGCAAAGCGGAGTTTGGAGTCGAGGCTGACAGTTCGTGACCCCCATGTAATAACCTCGCAACCCCCTGAGGGGTCCCGACCCCCAGTTTGAGAACCCCTATTTTACAACATGGGGCATGGGTCACTTGCAGGTTTAAACTAGTGTAAATGGTGAATTCTCTGTAATTTGAAGGCTTTAAAACATGATTTGGAACTTCAGTAGCTTAGCCAAAAGTTATGGGTCTATTACAGGAGTGGGTGGTGATGATCTGTGGCCTGTCATGTGCAGGAGGTCAGACTAGATGATCATGATGGTCCCTTCTGGCCTTAAAGTATGGGTCTAAAGACAATAAAATGAGAATGCTCTCATTAAAAGAAGCAACCAGGCAGATGATGATTAAAATAACTGCATTGGCCAAGAGTTTCTACTTCATAGGTAATTCCACATTTTTATAGAAAGACAATAGCCCACACTGTTTATGAATGCATGTCTTTTTATTAATTTGAAATCTGAACCACAGTCAGTCTAATACTGAAAGATAGAAACAGGATGTGTTGCAGAGTATTATCTTTACACTGTGTACACCGCAACAGTTATGGTCAGGTCCTTGCTTGGTTTAATGGCATCTTGGCCAGGGTTTCTGGCCAAGGGTTTTGTGCAGTACTATCTGTGAAACCTGAGCTCAGAAAGTACCAGCCTCAGCACATGATGGCAGGGGGAGACAAGGGGAGAGAATGTGGGCAGTGGCACTTGAATGATACTGCAACATAGAAGACACCCTAGCCCTGCAAGTCAATATGCATTTATCTGTTTTATTTCAAATAGGAAAAAAATGTCTATCTCAACTCTACGCATCTTGACTATGTAAAATGATATTCCATTCTAAAGAATAATTATCCAACAGTAAAGAAAACCCTCAAAATCAAACCAAACCAAACCAAACCAAAGCAATTGCCCAATAACATTGTTTTTAGAAGTGACTAATAGTGTGTATATATTTTTCTCTAATTCAATGTTCATCAATTCTCTTCCCTGTTAGAAGGCCAGCTGTAGGAGTGTGGACTCTCTCCTGTGCATATCCATATTTTGAGATGCCCCGTAAATACATAGATTGAAACGTTCATGTCTGTACATACTTGGGGCCAAGTTTTGGAACCACCTCATAGTCCATTGTTCATAGGATGACCAGATAGCAAGTGTGAAAAATTGGGACAGGGGCTGGGGGGGACTAGGCGCCTATACAAGAAAAAGCCTGAATATCGGGACTGTCCCTATAAAATCCCCTTTAGGGGACATCTGATAACCCTAATTGTTCAAGCTGCATGCTGGGGACCTCCAACGGAACTGTATGGAGAAGGAATCCTCACTCAGCTGCAGTGACAGCAAAGCAACACTCGAAACTACATCGCAGCAGCAACAATCCTCGGGGCTAATTCATTCCCTTGTGTGGTGAAGAGTGGTTGGTGGCTTTATTTTGCTGTAGATACACTGACCCTGCTCCTCTCCATTCCTACACTCAAATCTTCTGCACTCTTTAGGGAGTCTTCACAGAGCATGCATCCGATGAAGTGGGCTGTAGCTTACGAAAGCTTATGCTCAAATAAATCTGTTAGTCTCTAAGGTGCCACAAGTACTCCTGTTCTTTTCACAGAGCAGGTCTTTCTGGGATGCATGGAATGCTGGCCCCCCTGCACAGGGTCCCCAAATCCTCCTACTGCTCCACCCCCACCTTCAGAAACAGAACTTAAATCAGTTTAACGGGTTTAAGGCCCTCCAGGGAGGCAGAGGAGGGATCAGGCTTTGATTTGTAATGTGTGTTCATACAATTGTACTCTTGAAATGGTTTATTCTGGCATCTATAGATGTGCTCCTTCAGTAGTATGAACTTCATATTAAACATATATGGATTTCTGAAACTCAAAAGCAAAACTCTGTAAGATCTAGACCCTAGCCTGCCAGAAAAGAAAAATGATAGTATCCCATGACATTTATAAACTCTGATGCTGTATTTTTATAAGCGCTGAAGTATTTTCAGCAGTAAATCTCATTTACCATGTGCATTGCAATTTTGTAAGGAAGCTGCAACACTAGAGCTTTTGTAGTGTAGTTCAAGAGAAAGCATCAGAAACGTGAAGGTCATATTGCTCTTAGATATCATAATACACTATGTATCCTAATAGAGCTATCCGTATTAACAAATAGAATGTCATGGTCCTCCAGAATTCAGAGAGACAATTTTCTGATGTTTTTTCCTTTCCATTCAGACAGCAGTCCTTGAACAAATACTCAAAAGAAATCCAATAAGTATTTTGAGTCTCTTAGGAGGTAAAATTATATGGTGTAAAGACTCTAATTATGCAATGGGCGTAGTATCTCTACATATTAACTAGTTATTAATTCCCTGAGAGATTAGCTATTTATAAATTATAGCCATCTCAATCAACTCTGGTATTATCCAGCTAGGGTAGAGGCAGCTGGAACATTTATATCTTCCTGAATATTGTGGCCTAAATTAAGTCATATTCTTCTGTTGTGAGAATATGACTCCAAGAGCCCTGTTATTGGGAAGGGTGCAGGTTGGAACCTGATTCTGTAAGAGTGAATGGTAATAAGTGCAGCACTAGAATGTATCCATCAGACTAATTTAGACTAACAGAAAAAAACCCTGTATTATCTTTAATCATCATCATTTGGTAGACATTTGCATCAGATGGTAAATGTTTGTTATGATTTACAATGCGGACTGTATATGGACATAAGAGTCTGGATCAGCTGCCATTTAGTATCACACAACTGATATAATCGGATCTTAGAACCAGCTTGTCAAGTTCCTATACTGGAGTGATCCTCCTGACGTGCAAAAATAAAGGTTTTAACTCAGTGGTTCTCAATCTCCGGGCCCCTTGCAGCCCAATAAGCACAGAGCTGGGGCCCATGTGACATCCTCAGGGCCATATAGGTAGTATTGGATGCAGCCCACCATGGTAAACAGGTTGAGAACTACGGCTGACTAGAACTGGGCAAAATTTCAGCTGAAACATTTCTGGCAAAAAAATGCAGATTTGGCAACAGCAAAACATTTAATGAATTAATGTCTGTGTTGCCAAATTGTTTATTTAGGAAAAAAGTCAGAATATTTTGTTCTGCCCTTTTTTGAAAAAGAAAACATTCTGTTTTTTGGTTTGAAATTCCTTTCTTTCAAAATGTCCTTTAATTTTATTTTTTAAAATTCAATTTTTTTTAAAATGGTCTAAAATGAAACAAAACCTTTTGATTTTGTCAAAATGAAACATTGTGTTTGACCTAAAACTTTTTTTTGTTTTCAAAATTGCCAGAAAACCAAAAAGATCTATTACTTGCCTGGATCTACTCTTCAGTCAATCACTCTCCTTTTCTCATGGCATTTTAGGGAAAAGGTGGTATGACTGGGGCAAAAAAAGATGATGGACAGGAAACATGTGCTTATGTCTTTTGCATTTTAGCCTTCTTTCACCATTGTATTCTTACATAAATCAGAGCAGCTCTTAGGCTGTCATAACACAGCATATGAAGACTGGCATTCACAGAGCTGCAAGATCAGGAGGTACAAAAGTGATCTTTCAGCATCCTCTCAGAGCATTTCTCTGGCATGAACATTGTGTAGTTAGGCCATAGACAAAGATCTTGCCCAGCACTGAACACAAGCTATCATTTCAGTCTAAATCTATTATTCATTTCTCATAAGTACAAAACAGGTCTGATCCTACCTCTTTTGAAGTTAATATAAGGCTAGATATTAAGCTTGTTACTTGATATTCAGCCATGCATCTTACTTTATAGGGCCCAGATGCATCGATGACAACATTGACCAGTGATTTTAGGTGCCTCAGTTTTTTAGTGCCCAACTTGAGATACCTTAAAGGGACCTGATTTCCAGAAAGTACTGAGCCTTCTGTCATCTGAGAATGAAGCCCCTTTTAAGTGTCTCAACTTCGGCACCCACCGAAGCAATAAAAAGACAGTACAGGTTCTACTTTATCAACTGGTTGCCATTTTCAGAGGCTTGGTGGCCAGTTAGCAGGGAATACATATATTCATGCCTGATTTAAAATCTAAAATCTTTCTTTCTTTGATTACAGGGAGAAAATTTGGGTAGAACTATGTTACTTTGGCATGCCATACTGGATAAAGAGTTACATGCATTCATCTTTTAAAATACACCAATGAAGTGGAAGATCCACATGTTCAGAGTCCATTAGGAATTGTCCCATAGGGATACCATGCATTACATCATTTGGTAGGAAGAATATTAGAGTTATCACAAGTGTGCTAAGTGCTTGTTTAATTTAAACAGGAACTTTTGCAAAGAGACAAATTCAGAAAAGAGAATATTCGTACAAAAATCAATGATTTTTTCCTCAACTCTGACTTTAAAGTGAATGGTAGGAACTCATCCCATTTGTAAATGTGTTCTATAACAAGGCAGGATTAAGCCCAGTATTAATAAATCAAGGGTATATCCATTCTGAAGCCTCAGTGGATTTGCTGTATTTGTCCACTTCTATTTGCCCACAAGCTTGCAGTTTACAAAAATGTGTAACTTTGAATCATTACCACAGCCTTGAGAAGATAAACCAAACATTCACTCTTTTTTATCATCCTTACATGACACTAAATCGTTTGATATTAACTCTGAATCAAGAAGAAAGAAAGCAGTGAAATATTAATCAAGCTTTTATGTATTCACTATGTGCAAGTCTAAAATACATGATTAGAGTTTAAAGTTGAAGTGCTGAATACAAGATCTTTGTCTCCATGCTGCTTTTTTTACTGCCTCTTCTGGTTCGTTTCATATGAGCACCATTATCCGAAGGTAAGAGCTTTCCATTAATTGATGCTCTGAGAGGTTGCTGTGACTCAAAGTGTGGGCAGAATGGATTGTTCATAGTTAACATCACAGGTAGGTGTCTAGAAGATGATGGCTCAAGGGATTTCTTCTTCTGGCATCACAGTCACTAACTTTGCAGTGCTATTCACACTTAGTACAGAAGAGCAAAGCTCAGGACAGTAGGGTTCGAGCTGGCATCATTGCTGATGGCAACAACAGTTGCCTCAAGAGACCAGCCAGTTCTTCCGCACCAATTACTAGTAGAGTTCAGATTTTTCTTTAGTTTAATAACCTTTTAAGTTTTTGCTGAGATTTTGTGGGGTCTGTGTTGACTGGAGTACAGCAAGGCATTCAAATGTCTTTGGTGACAATGTAAACTCTGGCAGTCCTAGCTGTATCATTGGTTCAAGACAGGCTAATTTTCAAGTGTCTTTTTACATATATGCTGCCCTATTATCTGTTCAGAAACATTTGGATTTTTTAAATTTTATTTTATACTTTTGAAGTCACAAGAGAACTACTAGATCCCAGAAATGGGTGAAATATAATACATCTCAAAATACATTAACTTCCATTGAATCTTCTCCCCCCAAAATTAAGCAGGCTATGTTAGTTTTCTCTTATATCACTTATTAAAATGTTACAGAGAAACATCTATTTAGGAACATAGGAATTGCCAGTCTGGATCAGACCCTTGGTCCATCTATAGTCCCCATTCTATCTCTGAAAATGGCCAGTGCCAAACACTTCGGAGGAAGATGCAAGAACCCCCCACCACAGGCAGGCACTCTGGTCCCCATATTTGATCTAAAAAATGTAAAAGATCTGCACAAATTCTCACATTTTTGTCACCTCACAAAGCTAATAAAATCTACTATTACTTCCAAGTAAGTAAAAGATCTGGTATACTTACTGTTTGTCTTTTGAGAGAGAAATGACTAAGTATAGTAATTTGTATTCTGAATAAATCATGTGGTAAATAGACTATATCCTAAGGTGGGGAAATCAGTGCAATTCCAGTGAAGTCAAATGAGTGATGCTGATTTACAACAGCTGATGATCTGGTCCAGTAAAGGGTGATGTCATGGCCCCATGGAAGTCAAAAGCAAAGTTCCCATTTACTCAATAGGGCCATTATTTCACTCAATATATTTTATGTTAGATTGCAAATGTTTTATGTATATGTATATATCAGTTATTTCCTTTTCCTTGCCTCTTATTTCCAGTCTTATGCATTTTGAAAAAATAATAAACTATCAAATTTAAAAATTGTCTGTACCAGTAGCTATATAAGATCCTGATCCAGATCCAATTTCCAGAGTTTTGAAATTGAATTAAGAGGGGGTAAAAAACAAGCCCTAAGAAAGGATGCAAATGAGAATTACACAGCATGGTAGAAAATGCAAATAGGAATTAAACTCAGCAAGTTCCAACCTACAAAGCAAAAAGTAAAGAATTAGGAAACCTTTTCAAATACACTTATTCAAAAGAATCCACTTCATCTAAAGAGTCTTCTTCCTCAACTCTTAAACTTCCTGACTTTTTAATACTTTAATTGAGATTAGTAAATAGCAGTGTCCTATTTGCCATCTGTGTTATTCATTATTTTGTACACCTCTCATGTCACCTGTTAAGTTTTTTTCTGTAAACTAAGTTCTATTTTTAATTATCTCCTTATACGAGAATATTTCTATGCCTGCAGTCATAACCGGTGCCGTTTAGTTTAGACCTTTTGTATTTCTGCTGTGTCTGTGTTGAGAATGAGATGTCATATTTCTGGATGGCATTATAATATTTTCAGTATTTTACTTTATCCCTTTCTGAATTTTGATCACTTCTGCCCATGGAGCAGATCTATTGTACTGTCCACACTGATGACCAGGTATTTTCCCTGAGTAATTACAGTTAATTTAGAACCCACAAAAGTATGAATAACTTTAATTGTTCCTTCTAGTATGCATTACTTTGCTGAATTTCACTTTAAGTTGCCCCTTTATTTTCAGGGTGACTGAGTATTAGCTAGCTACTGATGTCTCAATGGCAAAACTCGCACTGACTTTAATTGAGCAATCTGCATTGTAGAATGGGGGATTTCAACCATCCCCATATTGACTGGGTACATGCCACTTAAGGATGGGATGCAGAGATAAAATGTCTAAATACCATTAATGACAGGTTCTTGGAGCAGCTAGTCTGGGAACCCTCAAGCAGAAAGTCCATTCTTGATTTGGTCCTAAATGAAGCACAGGATCTGGTCCAAGAGAGAAATATAGCTGAACCGCTCAGGAATAGCAACTGTAATTAGTTAATTTTAACATCATGGAGGAGGGAAGGAAATACCAAAGAAACCCACCATAGTAGCAATAAACTTCAAAAAAGGGGAACGGCCCCAAACATGAGGACGCTAGTTAAACTTATCCCTTTACATTGCACAAGAACCAGTGATCACCTAATGAAAATAATAGGCAGCAGGTATAATACAAACATAAGGAAGTATTTCTTCATGCAACACACAGTCAACCTGTGAAACTCATTGCCTGGTGATGTTGTAAAGCCCAAAAGTATAACTGGGTTCAAAAAAGAATTAGATAACTTCAAGGTGGATAGGCTCATCAGTGGCTATTAGCCAAGATGGTCAGGGATGCAATCCCATACTCTGGGTGTCCCTAAACTTCCAACTGCCAAAAGCTGGAATTGGAGAGGAAGGGATGGATCAGTTGACAATTTCCCTGTTCTATTCATGCACTCTGAAGCATATGGCATCAGCCACTGTCAGAAGACAGAATACTGGGCTAGATGGACCATTAGTCTGAAGTGTGGCCATTCTTACGTTCTTATGTGTTGAACTGTGTCATTAAATAGGTTATTCATGCACTGAAATATAAATAAAACACATACAGCATTAAAACATAAATTACATAGTATAAAACTGGATTGTTGACTCCAACAAATAGTTACTGGCATCCCACTGCAGTTGAAATAAGTATTTGCTTATGCAGACTGATAAATTGAAATACAAGATGGGCCCATGATATAAAATTCAGAGTGGAAGTGGGCTTAGATACAGGACTTTGGTTTAGTCTTATCACCAAATTTAAATATATTAATTTATTTCGTTTTTTCAATATTTCTGCAATTACCAATCAGACTGGACACGTTTTTTCCTAACAATAGAAACTGTTCGGAGGCTTATTCCTTCACCCACTTACTTCCCTGGTCCTTCTCGCATGAACAGAGAGCAACAATACCCAAAGTCCAAAGGTGCAAACAATTCAATGTTTATTGGGGTGAACTTCCAGCAAGCATGATCCAGTTTCCTTTCCTTAGTGTCCCCCTTCCCAGCTCTGACACCACAGAGCCTTCCCTGTGGCCCTATTCCCATTCCTGCCCTTAGCAGAACATGATTCCAATTTCCCCACCCCCATTCCCTGTTCCCATTTCTCCCTTTAGCAAAACATGATTCAATTCCCCATTCCCATTCCCACCCATCAACCCACACTTCCTGATTGACTGCAGACTATATAGTAAAACTTGAGTTCTGCTTAGCTATACCTTAACCAGTCATTTTACTGAAATTTAACTAACCAATCCTAACATATTGTAACATGATTATTTAACCAATTATATCCCACCACCTTAATTAGTTTACACCCAGCAAAATTAATTATACAGCAGACAGAACCAGACAGAGATTATACAAACAAACAATAGGGAAATGTGGACTACAGTGAGAGAACAACAAAGAAATGAGGATTTCACATCCCAGCTATTGATAAGTGAGTTCTTGCCAGACAAGATGCTGTCAGACTAAGTTTCCTTTTACATCTTCTAGGCACTTCCCTTTCTCTGGAGGCAATAGGCATTATCAGGACAGGATTGTATTCCTAACAGCCCAATAACACCTTATTTCAATGTGACTAGTTTGGAATGTGAGGATGTGACCGGTCGCTTCCCAGCTTCTGGCTGCCTCTGCTGCTTAGCCAAAGGCCTTAGCCTAAGCACAGGGCCTCAGACTGTCACAGTAAGAGAATGCTCTTACACCGGCAGACAGTGATTTTGATTCTTTCTTTTATACCTCTATAACTAGCGAAGTGATAAGAATACACCTAAATTCTTAGAGTAGAGGCCTTTACAGACAGGCCTGAATATCTATATCCTAACAGAAACATTTAATAATAGAATTCTGAATATGTTACATCAGTGGTTACTCAGGCAAATCTCCCATTAAATTCAATGTAAGCATTGTCTGTAAGTGACTGTGATGGTGTGTACTCCCCCACACTGGCCCTACAAGAACTGAATTAGGTTGAGTGGGCCCAATCAGCCAATTAGGCTGCAAATGGGGAAGATTAGGCAGGACATAGCTAATAAGAAGGAAGCGCACCTGTGAGGGAACAGGCGGGGCTTCTATAAAGCTGGAAGGATGGCAATAATGTAGGAAGAGTGCAGGGAAGAAGCCTGCAGTCCCCCTCCCTATGGTAAGGGAGAAGGAAGGGGAGAAGAAGCATGGTAGGAAGAAGTCCAGGGAAGGAGAGCAGTAAGGTTGGTGTAGCTGCAGACTTAACTGTTTGCTACAGGACTCTGAACTGGAAGGCAGAGCAGAGGGTGGGCCTGGCTTCCCCTAACAACCACTGCAGAGTGGTTTTGTTCAGGGCAGTGGATTCAAAGACTGCCAGTGTCACTGCTGGAGTGACATAGTCATGGACTTTGAAATACTATGCTGGAAGGGGAATCTGCTAAGTGACCTGGCTGGAGGGCCTAGTCATGAAGAGGAAGCAGGAACTCCTGTACTGAGAGAGGGGCTGCACAGTGAGAGAGAGAGAGAGAGAGAGAGAGAGAGCAATCATAGGAAGGGATGTCAGCCTGGCAGAGCTAATCCCCAGAATCTCTAGAAGGGGGCACCATCCAGCGGTGAGTAGAGAACCCCAGGACATAGGCATAATATTTTGCTTAGCTTTGATATATGCACTCAGCATACGTGTATTTGAAGACCAGAATCTCTTTGAAAATGATAATTTATCAGGCAGTATTTAGCAAAATAATTGATATAAAATGCATACAGTAAAGTCTATAATGCGTAGTTCCTTATAAATGAAAGT